>NC_090438.1:308362828-309612828 GCF_031143425.1 Pleurodeles waltl | reverse complement strand
AAACAGAGGTGTTTTTTGCGAAGTGACTACCTGTAGATTTTGGCCTCTAGCTCAGCCGGCACCTAGGGAAACCTACCAAACCTGTACATTTCTGAAAACTAGAGACCTAGGGGAATCCAAGGAGGGGTGACTGGCGGGGCTCGGACCAGGTTCTGTTACCCAGAATCCTTTGCAAAGCTCAAAAATTGGCTAAAAAAACACATGTTCCTCACATTTCTGTGGCAGAAAGTTCTGGAATCCGAGAGGAGCCACAAATTTCCTTCCACCCAGCGTTCCCCCACGTCTCCCGATAAAAATGATACCTCACTTGTGTGGGTAGGCCTAGCGCCCGCGACAGGAAACGCCCCAAAGAGCAACGTGGACACATCACAGAAAAAAGACCTGTTTTTAGCAAAGTGCCTACCTGTAGATTTTGGCCTCTAGCTCAGCCGCCACCTAGGGAAACCTACCAAACCTGTGCATTTCTGAAAACTAGAGACCTAGGGGAATCCAAGGAGGGGTGACTGGCGGGGCTCGGACCAGGTTCTGTTACCCAGAATCCTTTGCAAAGCTCAAAAATTGGCTAAAAAAACACATGTTCCTCACATTTCTGTGGCAGAAAGTTCTGGAATCTGGGAGGAGCCACAAATTTCCTTCCACCCAGCGTTCCCCCAAGTCTCCCGATAAAAATGATACCTCACTTGCGTGGGTAGGCCTAGCGCCCGCGACAGGAAACGCCCCAAAGCGCAACGTGGACACCACCAAAATTTTGGAAGAAAACAGAGGTGTTTTTTGCGAAGTGACTACCTGTAGATTTTGGCCTCTAGCTCAGCCGGCACCTAGGGAAACCTACCAAAACTGTACATTTCTGAAAACTAGAGACCTAGGGGAATCCAAGGAGGGGTGACTGGCGGGGCTCGGACCAGGTTCTGTTACCCAGAATCCTTTGCAAAGCTCAAAAATTGGCTAAAAAAACACATGTTCCTCACATTTCTGTGGCAGAAAGTTCTGGAATCCGAGAGGAGCCACAAATTTCCTTCCACCCAGCGTTCCCCCACGTCTCCCGATAAAAATGATACCTCACTTGTGTGGGTAGGCCTAGCGCCCGCGACAGGAAACGCCCCAAAGCGCAACGTGGACACATCACAGAAAAAAGACCTGTTTTTAGCAAAGTGCCTACCTGTAGATTTTGGCCTCTAGCTCAGCCGCCACCTAGGGAAACCTACCAAACCTGTGCATTTCTGAAAACTAGAGACCTAGGGGAATCCAAGGAGGGGTGACTGGCGGGGCTCGGACCAGGTTCTGTTATCCAGAATCCTTTGCAAAGCTCAAAAATTGGCTAAAAAAACACATGTTCCTCACATTTCTGTGGCAGAAAGTTCTGGAATCTGGGAGGAGCCACAAATTTCCTTCCACCCAGCGTTCCCCCAAGTCTCCCGATAAAAATGATACCTCACTTGCGTGGGTAGGCCTAGCGCCCGCGACAGGAAACGCCCCAAAGCGCAACGTGGACACCACCAAAATTTTGGAAGAAAACAGAGGTGTTTTTTGCGAAGTGACTACCTGTAGATTTTGGCCTCTAGCTCAGCCGGCACCTAGGGAAACCTACCAAACCTGTACATTTCTGAAAACTAGAGACCTTGGGGAATCCAAGGAGGGGTGACTGGCGGGGCTCGGACCAGGTTCTGTTACCCAGAATCCTTTGCAAAGCTCAAAAATTGGCTAAAAAAACACATGTTCCTCACATTTCTGTGGCAGAAAGTTCTGGAATCTGGGAGGAGCCACAAATTTCCTTCCACCCAGCGTTCCCCCAAGTCTCCCGATAAAAATGATACCTCACTTGCGTGGGTAGGCCTAGCGCCCGCGACAGGAAACGCCCCAAAGCGCAACGTGGACACCACCAAAATTTTGGAAGAAAACAGAGGTGTTTTTTGCGAAGTGACTACCTGTAGATTTTGGCCTCTAGCTCAGCCGGCACCTAGGGAAACCTACCAAACCTGTACATTTCTGAAAACTAGAGACCTAGGGGAATCCAAGGAGGGGTGACTGGCGGGGCTCGGACCAGGTTCTGTTACCCAGAATCCTTTGCAAAGCTCAAAAATTGGCTAAAAAAACACATGTTCCTCACATTTCTGTGGCAGAAAGTTCTGGAATCTGGGAGGAGCCACAAATTTCCTTCCACCCAGCGTTCCCCCAAGTCTCCCGATAAAAATGATACCTCACTTGCGTGGGTAGGCCTAGCGCCCGCGACAGGAAACGCCCCAAAGCGCAACGTGGACACCACCAAAATTTTGGAAGAAAACAGAGGTGTTTTTTGCGAAGTGACTACCTGTAGATTTTGGCCTCTAGCTCAGCCGGCACCTAGGGAAACCTACCAAACCTGTACATTTCTGAAAACTAGAGACCTAGGGGAATCCAAGGAGGGGTGACTGGCGGGGCTCGGACCAGGTTCTGTTACCCAGAATCCTTTGCAAAGCTCAAAAATTGGCTAAAAAAACACATGTTCCTCACATTTCTGTGGCAGAAAGTTCTGGAATCTGGGAGGAGCCACAAATTTCCTTCCACCCAGCGTTCCCCCAAGTCTCCCGATAAAAATGATACCTCACTTGCGTGGGTAGGCCTAGCGCCCGCGACAGGAAACGCCCCAAAGCGCAACGTGGACACATCACAGAAAACAGACCTGTTTTTAGCAAAGTGCCTACCTGTAGATTTTGGCCTGTAGCTCAGCCGCCACCTAGGGAAACCTACCAAACCTGTGCATTTCTGAAAACTAGAAACCTAGGGGAATCCAAGATGGGGTGATTTGTGTGGCTCGGACCAGGTTCTGTTACCCAGAATCCTTTGCAAACCTCAAAATTTGGCAAAAAAAACACATGTTCCTCACATTTCTGTGGCAGAAAGTTCTGGAATCTGAGAGGGGCCACAAATTTCCTTCCACCCAGCGTTCCCCCACGTCTCCCGATAAAAATGATACCTCACTTGTGTGGGTAGGCCTAGCGCCCGCGACAGGAAACGCCCCAAAGCGCAGCGTGGACACATCACATTTTTTCATTGAAAACAGTGCCTACCTGTAGTTTTTGGCCTGTAGCTCAGCCAGCACCTAGGGAAACCTACCAAACCTGTGCATTTCTGAAAACTAGAGACCTAGGGGAATCCAAGATGGGGTGACTTGAGGGGCTCTGACCAGGTTCTGTTACCCAGAATCCTTTCCAAACCTCAAATTTTGGCTAAAAAAACGTATTTTTCACACATTTCGGTGACAGAAAGTTCTGGAATCTGAGTGGAGCCACAAATTTCCTTCCACCCAGCGTTCCCCCAAGTCTCCTGATAAAAATGATACCTCAGTTGTGTGGGTGGGCCAGGTGCCTCCAACAGAATAAGGCCCAAAACTTGTAGAGATACAGGGGATAGTACTGCGAGTTTATAAGGACATATTCTTTTATACATCTTTAGACTGACTCTGCTTTGGGGACCCACATACGTGAGGTGTCATTTTATTTGGGAGACTGAGGGGAACACTGGGGAGTAGGAATTTTGTGCTGGAGTGGTGATCGTACGAAGAAAAGTCAGGAAAATATGCTTTTTTTAAGCACATTTTGAGGTTTACAGAGGAGTCTGGGTAAGAAAATGTTGGGGGATCCACGCAAGCCACTCCTCCCTAGACTCCTTGGGGTGTCTAGTTTTAAAAAATGTCTGGGTTTGGTAGGTTTCCCTAGATGAAGGCCGCACACAGGACCAAAAACATAGGTGCCCTCTCCCCCCCCAAACACAGGTAGTTTTGTAATATATCGTTTTGATGTGCCCACATACGTCCGTGATGTGCCAAACACTAAAATTTTGAAAAGAAACACACTTAGGTTATGTGAAAAAGACCCCTCACCCACCAACCAAGTTGGTGGCATGCTTCATCATCGGGGTCCCACCTGAGGCACCTAGCGTGTCATAGGTGTGCTGCGACGCCTGATTACAGCGGAGCAGGTTTGGTCATTTTTACCACACATACTGGTTGGATTTGGCACGAGGGTGAGTGATGGTTCAGTGGATCAAATTTTACTAACAAGAGCTTTCACAAAAATGAAAAGCACTGTTAGTAACTGAAAGGCAAAAAACTGAACCAATGACTCACAGCTCGTGAGCTGTAAAGCCGCGACAAGGCACCAACCGCTTTACAGTCCATTCACACAACTTTCATACATGACACACACAAGGCCATTCACACCGCCAGCCACGGGCCCAGCACACTACAACACTCACATCGACAGACAGCGCCACTCAAGGGCCCATCACTTACATACGCCCACATGCCTGATACAACAATCACACCAGCTGATGGGAGTGTGTGGACTGGTGTTTGGCTGGCAGTGTGTTGCAGTAGCCAACATCAAGTCAATATGTACAGTCTCAGCCAAGCCCCACTCCACACACAATGGCATCATATTTTTTTTTTTTTTTTTAAACAGAGGAACCCCTAACTAAGTAGAAAGAATTACAAAACAACAAACACAAAAGCTCTAACTAACAACATGACAGAAATGCTAACCATGAAACTAAACACATGAAAATACAAAACACACATGAGTTTACACTCATGGTTGTTCCCAGAAATTCTTCTGGGTGTGGTAATTCTTAAAACAAGCACCGACACACAGCCCAGGCTTTGAAGGACAATCTGGGCAGTACATTCGAGACTCCCTCCGGATACCTCTTCGAAAACACACTCTACATTTCTTAGCTGGAAAGTCTTTTTTGGGTGTGGGAGGAATGTGCTCAGCAAAGTGGCGATCTTTCAATCTAGCCACATCCTCCACCACTGCTTCTCTAGGAACTCTGGCCTGTTCCACCACAATAAGGCTCTCTATCACTGACTCGTGAAATTTCACAAATGTCATCTTTGAGTCTGGAGACCTATCCCTAAACACAATAAAAGCATTGAAGGTTGCTAAGTGGAAGAGGTGAAGTGCTAACTTCTTATACCAAACATAAGACTTACGAATAGCAGTATAAGGTTCCAACCTCTGGTCAACTCTATCTACACCTCCCATGTGCTTATTATAATCTAAAATGCACACAGGTTTGCGCACTTCAGCAACCTGGCCCCAAACAGTCACAGGGGAAGTACTCTCATCATGGATGGTACTTAGCATGTAGACATCCCTCTTGTCTGAAAATTTCAAAGCTAGCAGCTCCTCGTTCCGCAAGGCACAGCACTGTCCCCTCTCAAGTTTTTTACAGACAAGCTCCCTTGGATAGCCTTTCCGGTTAGAACGGATTGTGCCACAAGCAACTGTGTCCACTCTAAACAATTCCTTGAACAACTGCACACCAGTGTAGAAGTTATCTACATACAAATGGTGACCTTTGTTGAACAGTCGTCTACCAAGATCCCACACTATTTTCTCAGTAACTCCAAAAGTGGGAGGACAACCAGGGGGGTCAATATTGGAATCCCTACCAGTGTACACACGGAAACTATACACATATCCTGTCCTACTTTCAGACAGCATATACAATTTAATTCCATATCGTGCCCTTTTGCTAGGAATGTACTGCCTAAAAACCAAACGACCCTTGAAGAGGACCAAAGACTCGTCCACACTTATCTCTTTGCCTGGAACATAGACCTCCGAAAACCGATCTACAAATTGATCAAGGACAGGCCTAATCTTAAAAAGACGGTCAGAATCTGGGTGATCTCGTGGCAAGGCTAATGCATTGTCAACAAAATGCAGCATCCTAAGAAGAAGCAAATACCGATTACGACTCATGGTAGCTGGAAATATAGCTGTTGCCATCAAGGGACTATTAGACCAATAAGAAGCCAGTGACGGCTTCCTTATCAACCCCATCAAAAAAGTCAAACCCAAAAACTTTTTTAGCTCCTCCAAATTTGTGGGAATCCACTGGGCAGCTCTAGAGTGTGGCCTAAGTCTAGCAGCGTTGTCCCTCAAATGCTGCTCCGCATACAAATTAGTCTGCTCAACAATCTCTTCCAAAAACACATCATCCATGAATAACTCAAAGAAATTGATAGGCATAAAGTTCTCTGTATTGGCGTTACACCCCGGGAGACCAGTAAAGGCAGGCAACTCTGGCTGCTCCATGTTTGGGGCAACCCAGACATCAGGTCTTCTAACGGGAAACCTTTCAGCCCCAGGTTGCTGCACTATTGGCACATCAATGTCCTCCTCTAAAACAGAACCTTCATCTGCACTGAGTGTGGCTTCATCATCAGAAGATTCCCCTCCAACAGAAACATCACTGCCAGAATCTCTGACTTCCTCCTCTGCCTCAGATGCAGAGTCCGTCTCATAGTCATGATCAGACTGTGACTCAAAAAGCATACCAACCACCTGCTGAGCGGTCATCCTGCGGCTAGCCATGATCTCTCCTGCTAAAATTAACTGGACAAATTCACCAACAACAACCAGCACTGTGTAAGACAAGTAACAAAGTGTAGCTTTGTTAGTAAGAGTTACAAACTCAAAAACTATACCGCTCACTTGCCTGAAAAAGCTTGATTCACCAGCAACTACACAGCAATCACCAATGATATCCCACTAAAAAGAAAGAAAGAAAGGCAAATTAGAAATAAGACAAAACAAATATCATTGTGCACAAACCTAAGGACAATTTCACACACAATCCTGCATTTAGTACACCCCCTACAAACATGTCATTCATGCATGGCAACAATACTCCTTTGGAGTAAATTGTTTTTACTTACCTAAAACATGCAACTGTGCAAACTGCAGGTCAACCACCGCCAAAACCGCAAGGAGCCACAGCAAATAAAGCAAAAGCTTTGAACTAGAACAAAAAGGAGGAAAACATTTTTTATCACAAATGCAAAGACTTCTTCAGTTGACAAACACCCCACCATCAAACATTTTAGAAATTGGTGCCTAAGTGGATTCTGCCATAGGGGCAGATGGGCCTACTAAAAAAATAGGCCTGTCTGCCCCAAGGAAGCCAAAAAATACCTTTAGTACTGTGTCCCCATGGAGAGCGACCCTTGCCAAAGGGGACAGCCCTCAAACAAAAAAAACACACACAACACTATCCCTGGTGCCTAAGTGGCTTCTGCCCCCTTGGGGGCAGGTGGGCCTAAGAAAATAGGCCCATCTGCCCCCAGGGGGTGTAGAAATGGCCAACAGGTCAATGCCCCCCTTGGGGGGGCGCCCCGTGACCAAGGGGACGCCCCCCCCACAAAAATAAACAAATAAAAAAAAAATCCCTGGCGTTCTAGTGGTTTCTGCCCCCCTTGGGGGCAGATCAGCCTAAAAATAATAGGCTGATCTGTCTCCAAGGGGTGCAGAAATGGCCTGGGTACATGTGCCCCCAAAGTGGGGGGCGACCCTTGCCCAAGCCCCCCCCATCCACTAACACACACACACACACACACACACTATCCCTGGTGTCTACGTGGCTTCTGCCCCCCTTGGGGGCAGGTGGTTCTAGAAAAATAGGCCCATCTGCCCCCAGGGGGGGGCAGAAATGGCCAACAGGTCAATGCCCCCCTTGGGGGGGCGCCCGTGCCCAAGGGGACGCCCCCACACAAAAATAAACACATAAAAAAAAATCCCTGGCGTTCTAGTGGTTTCTGCCCCCCTTGGGGGCAGATCAGCCTAAAAATAATAGGCTGATCTGTCTCCAAGGGGTGCAGAAATGGCCTGGGTACATGTGCCCCCAAAGTGGGGGGCGACCCTTGCCCAAGCCCCCCCCCCATCCACTAACACACACACACACACACACTATCCCTGGTGTCTACGTGGCTTCTGCCCCCCTTGGGGGCAGGTGGGTCTAGAAAAATAGGCCCATCTGCCCCCAGGGGGGGCAGAAATGGCCAACAGGTCAATGCCCCCCTTGGGGGGGCGCCCCGTGCCCAAGGGGACGCCCCCCCACAAAAATAAACACATAAAAAAACATCCCTGGCGTTCTAGTGGTTTCTGCCCCCCTAGGGGGCAGATCAGCCTAAAAATAATAGGCTGATCTGCCCTCAAGGGGGGCAGAAATGGCCCTAAAAGACATGCCCCCCAAAGGGGAGCGACCCTTGCCCAAGGGGGCGCCCCCCCATCCACTACACACACAATCCCTGGTGCCTAAGTGGCTTCTGCCCCCCTTGGGGGCAGATGGACCTAAAAAAAATAGGCCGATTTGCCCCCAAGGGGGGTAGAAAAGGCCAACAGTTCTCTGCCCCCTTGGGGGGGGGCGCCCCTTGCCCAAGGGGGCACCCCCCCCACATAAATACACATAAAAATAAAAAACCCTGGTGATCTAGTGTTTTCTGCCCCCCTTGTGGGCAGATCTGGCTAAAAAGTAGCCAATCTGCCCTCAAGGGGGGCAGAAATGGCCCTAAAGGACATGCCCCCCACAGGGGAGCGACCCTTGCCCAAGGGGGCACCCCCCCATTCACTACACACACAATCCCTGGTGCCTAAGTGGCTTCTGCCCCCCTTGGGGGCAGATGGACCTAAAAAAAATAGGCCGATCTGCCCCCAAGGGGGGCAGAAAAGGCCAACAGTTCTCTGCCCCCTTGGGGGGGGCGCCCCTTGCCCAAGGGGGCACCCCCCCCAACATAAATGCACAGAAAATAAAAATCCCTGGTGATCCAGTGGTTTCTGCCCCCCTTGGGGGCAGATCCGCCTAAAAAGTAGGCCAATCTGCCCCCAAGGGGGGCAGAAATGGCCGTAACAAATTGCCCCCACAAGGGGAGCGACCCTTGCCCAAGGGGCCGCTCCCCGCAAACAAGAAACCGTAAAGAACAACAACAAAAAAAAATCCCTGGTGTCTAGTGGGCATTCCTGCTGCCCGATCGCAATGCGATCGGGCAGCAGGAATGCTCAAAGAGACACCGGGGGAAAGGAAAAGCCTTTCCTTTCCCCCGGTGCCTCTTTAGCCCAAACCCCCCACCCACCGGGAAGAGGAACTCACCTCTTCTCCGTTCGCCGCACAGGAAGCAAATGGCTTCCTGTGCGGCGAAATCCCCATAATGAAGTCAGCGCGCGATCGCGCGCTGACGTCATTATGGGGGGGTGGGGGGGTCGGGGGTGGAAGGGAAAGGGCTTCCCCTTCCATCCCTGACTTTGGGGGGGTGGGGGGAAGCACACAGAGGGAGCGAGAGCGCTCCCTCTGGGCTGTGTGCCGAGGACGTAGTGGTTACGTCCACGGCACAGCAGCACTGTGCCGCGGGACGTAACCACTACGTCCGCGGCACAGAAGGGGTTAAGGAACTAGAGCAGGAATTAGGACATCATCCTGTTAATGATGAAATTAAAAATGCACTTGATATAATGGAAAAGAAAATCATGAAGCAGAGGTAGAAAACAGGAAATTTAATAGAGACCGCATTGATTCTGTGAGTGGGAGGATATATACTTTCACAAGGAGGTATGAGGTTCTAAAAAATAGAGCCACAATGAATAAAGCCACCAAGAACACTGGGAACCCACAGGCCATAAATAGCTCCAACATGAGGTCTGTGTCCAACTTGGATTTTTCCAGGGAGACGTGGTAATTCAAATAAGTATGCGACAAAGGGGGAGAGGAAGAAAAGCCACCCCCGGGAGAGGCAGGGGCAAAAGAAAAACAAGATCCAGAGGAGTAAGGGAAGATGAAAAGCCAAAATCACAAAGTGGAAAGAAAAAGTGAAGTTAAAAAAGAACTTCATCAAGGAGAATTCAATCATCACCCTCTTCTCAAAAACCTTAAGTGAAGGTCAGGTGAAGGTTTTAAACAAAGGACTAACATTCTGTCCAGACACGGAACTAGATCTGCCAAACTTTCAAATTGACATCTACAAGTTTTAATGTACATAAAAACTAAAAAAGTACATTCTAACACACTCTCCCTCCTATGACAAGGGAACCACAACTTGCTGTGAAACAAAAGTCACCATGAATGACCTACTAGTTTTTAAAAAATTGGTAGCCTTGGAAGAGGAATCAGGAGGGCTAGAACGTTACACATCACCCTCAGTAATGTCAGACATACAATTTTGTAAGGAATTGATCACCACCCGGAAGAGAGGAAATAGTGGCTTCAAACCTCAATCATCATTACGCCCTCAGCTCCCTGCAGGCAATGGAATTGACCTCTTCCAAGAAATTATGATTGAATATATCAGTCACCTCACCCTCAGAAGTGATAAAAAAAGAAAAAAGAATCTAACCCAGGGTGAGTGAACAGCCACCAGAGAATTAAGAGAGGACCAGCAAATAGTGATAAAAGCCTCTGATAAGGGTTGAAACATTGTCATCAATGATCGCTTGAAATACATGGCAGAGGCAGAAAGGCAACTGAAAAACAAACAACCCTTTAAAAAATTGAAGGAAGGTCCAATGAAATCTATCACATTTAAGTACCATCAACACTTGCTGGAATGGTCAAACCTCGAGCTGATTGACAATAAAGAGTACAGGTATTTGAAAATTGATCATCCCATCACTTCGACAATTTATTTTTTATCCAAAGTACATAAGAGCTTACAGGACACCCCCCACCCCCGGGCTACCCCATTGTCGGTTCCACTAGATTCCTGCTGGAAAACTCTTCAAGTTTTATAGACTTCTTTCTTGTTCAATATATTACTAACAAGGTTCAATGGACTTCCGGAATAAAACCCAGGAAATACCTTGGAAAGACCATTACAAATTGGCAACAATTGGTGTGACCTCCCTCTACACACCCATCTGTCATGAAGATGGCATCACAGCCTGAAAATACTGTCTATGAGCAAGACCAATAAGTTACATGAATCACACTGGGATGCTCATTGGTATGCTGAGCTTTTGCCTGACTCATAACGTCTTCATGTTAAATGGGAACTACTATTTACAAAAACAAGGTACAGCTACGGCGACGTCCTTTGCCCTAACTTATGCCAACTTCTTGATGGGATTCTGGGAAGCAGAAACTGCCTGGACAGACGAGCATCAGACCATGCTTAAACACATGAAACTTTGGATAAGGTTCATAGATGACCTCTCTTTAATATGGGAAGGAGATACAATGGATTTAGAATGACCCATTCATTCATTGAACCAGAATGCCTGTAGCCTAAGTTTAATAAAAACCATTAGCCCCAATCACATCACCTTCCTGGACATTGAAGTATTTGTCAAGGACATGAGAATATGCACTAAATTTCATCAGATGGCAACAAAATGCAATAGCATTCTTCATCCAAAATGTGACCATTGAAGGTTTTAACATGGAATGTTCCATTTGGGGAAATGTTACAAGCTAAGTGAAACTGTTCAGAACCTGAAGATCAAAAGAAATCAAATATAGGAAATGCAAGAAAGAGTTCTATCTAGTGGTTACCCAGTGGAAGTATTAGAAAGTACAACTGAAAGAATACCTTGAACCTGAACACGAGGCAGATGGCTAATTTTACAGTAATCTCTTATTATATGAGAAAATTAGATGCGTTTATAATACTTTATAATGTATGTGGCGATTTCAATACAAGGACACAATTACCTCTTTGGGACAGCATAATATCCCTAATCGTACATTGCTCCATAATTTGTAGGACATTTTCTTTTGGTAGCATTTTCCAATGTGGTAATATCTTAACACTTGCACTTTATAAACCTCCTATGACAAAAGTGTTGAATGTAGATACTTGGAAGCACTTTGCACTTTAAGCTTTTATAACACAGTTTGCACATCAGAATGTTTACATTGTGAACAAATTGTACTTTATTTTATATATGTCCTGTTGATGTGAGCATCTTCTGCAGGCATACCAGAATAGCAAACCTGTTTTTTACAAAAATCCTAACAATGATATTTTCAAAAGCCGAGAGTACTTTACGATCACAGATTATAATTTTCGCAATAGGAGCAACTCACGTATGATTTGGGGTAGTGCAAAGATCATAACGAAGCATGTTGCACTTTAGAATATTGTTAGATATAATAGAATGGAATGAAATTTGTGGAAGTATAGAGACTACCAGTGTAACCAACTGCACTTTATTTATATGATATCGCAAACATCAAGCACTTTGAATGGCAAAAGTTAGAAAAATAACTAATATCATGTCAGTCCTTGAGATATAAAAGAAAGGCACTGTTCTGTACACTTTAAATGCATGTAAGCACTTTAACAATAAAGCACCTTATGACTAATAGAAAGGTTATAATGTCGAGCACACTGTATTAGGCTCAAATTAATCTTCTTGTCTCCAGTAGTTCTATATGTGAACAGCAAGCCTACTGATTCTTAGTGGGATAAACCCTCTTGACTCTCCCCTTTTCTTCATTGTCCCTCACATTATTTGGCATAAGATTGAAATGTGTTAATGACTCACACCATTTACAACTCTAAATTCCCTCTTAGGAGTACAACAAGAACCTTGATAAATCAACAACATAACTGTCTGCCAAAATGTAAAACATTTGTCAATTTCATACTGTAAATAAGAATGTTTCTTTTTCAAGTTATGTACTTTACAGTTATCTTGTATAATGTGATAGGATCATAGAAAACTCAGAAAAAGAAACAAGAACAATGACCCATTGTGTCAAAAAGGCGATAGAATTTGACATGGTTGCTCATACACATATACACTCTAAAGTAAAATGTAACAATGTACTGAGTTGGTTTAGGGCACTTCAAAAACACTATCTAGGTGATGAACTCTATGGCCTAGTTGAAAGCAACACGCCGAAATGCGTTGACTGTCCTTTTGCTACTTTTGTCTGTGTTTATTAACATGAAATAAAGGAAATTTTCTGGAACCAGAGTGGTTGTGGTGCAGGTCTTGCTCCGGGTGGAGGAGTTATAGGATATTACTTTATATATACTATATAGCTATATAGCTATATATATATATATATATATATATATATATATATATATATATATATATGAGTAAAATACTTTTTCGGTCTATTAAGACCATACCAGCGACAAAAAAATATGTACAGAAATAAATACAACATACAGACTGTAGTGGGTCCTATTTAGTTTTATTGGGAATCAGGAGTTTGCTTAGCTTTCTGCCTTGCAAGCCAGTGCCCAGTCACCTAGTGACTTTTAACCTACTTAGCCTGCTCTGTTTTAGCACATTTATTTATTTCTTCCAAAATGACTGCTATGTTTATAGTTAGGAAGATGTTTTGATTTCACGTTATCAGTGTCACTCTGTAAGTTGTCACTATCAATGTCAAAGACAAGTGAAATGCGTAGGTATTCACATCATGTCCCTTTCCCACGTATGTGTGACAGGAACATAATGTACTTTTGGATGGAATTGTTTATATAATTGCTTCCCCAAGCATTCCTTTTTATCTATTGTTTGGGAACATACCTGAGTCAGGGGTCCTACAAGATCTGTATAAATACATCTCACACAGACAAGGTTACCAGAGGGATTACTAACAGATGGGTGTTTGAATGCGTGTTTGAATGTATGTTTGAATGCGTGTGTGTATGTGTGGGTTTGTGTTACTATCCTTGTGGGGACTTGGGTGTGATAACACACACACACTGTGGGGACTTAATTGCACTGTGGGGACCAGGAACCAGGTCCCCACAAGGCAGTGTCTTCTTATTGATATAAAATGACTTTTGGGAACATCTCTGCCGAATTTTACAACCTTTTAAACATTTGCCTTGTGGGGACCTGTGTTTCATTAAGTGTGGTTATATTTTTGCTCAGCTCTGCCCCTGTGAACAGGAGATGGTACTGCAGTCTTAAACACACTTTGCATTTAAACACCATATTTCTCACCAGAAACACAGGCTAGCAGCAGAAAGGACAGACATTTCGAAGAGAAAGTTGCATAATCCAGTTTTTCACCAAATATTTTCTTGCAAATTAAGCTTTTCTCAAGTTATTCAAATAAAACTCTATTTACATAAAGTTATTAAATTTAGACCTTTGACCTAAAATTGTTAGTTGAATTGCAAAAACCGTTAAAAGGAATTGTGGTCAGTTTTGAATCCCCGAATACTTCACTATTGTTGTTTCATCCTCACCTGCAATTAAAGAATGATGGTGCAATGTGATGGAATATGAACTGATCTGATCATTTTTTCAAATCACCTAGAGGCATCAATGCATATTATTAAATTTTAACGCTTTCACAAGTAATTTGGAGTCTTTATGTTGCTTTTCCTATGTTCACATGTTAATATGCACTATCTAATAGGTTCTTTTAGATGATGACTAGATGAGTGAGTGACTATTGTTGCATTGCGCTAAGGGCTACATTCTTCCACAATTTATTTTTAATAGAAAAGGCATGTTATTATAAAATTAGTGAACATCTTAGAAGGTATAATCAAATATGGCCATCATATTTATTTTGAGTGATTTAAATATTTTAAGAGTGACTTGGAGAGCTGAACAATATGAAGTTTGACATCAGCACATGACAGATTCACTACTTTTAGTTCAAAATCACTGCTCAATTACAAGTTGCTCTTTGACTGAATCTACAGCATACCTTTGCAGTAGGTCAGTGCACCTGACCATTTTTTTCTTATGACCAGGGCCACTGGATTAAAGTGATTCTGCGGCGCAGTGTTTTTCCACATAATTATGAATTTCACACATTTGCCACATAATCCATCACCTGCTGCATTTAACTATTTATTTAATACTGCTGTATTTGGGTGCTGAACTAGTACTAATAAGATGGAATGCTCAAAATGTGTTAACATCTGTAAATATTACATAATAATGAAGTGATGCTATCACAAAATGTGCCGCATTATGATGCATAATTTGTATTTTCGTGACGCATAATTTGGTCCTCCGTTGCCACATAATTTGAGTGACCTTTCTTATGACTATCAAGTTAAACAGAATTTTTGATTTCCTTTCTTTACTTGTAGATGTTATCATTGTGAAAATAATGGGTTTGTTTTGTAGGAACAGGTTAGATTGCATGCACTTAAAATTAAATTAAAATATGTTGGTTGTCTTGGTGTGTGCAAAATCTTTTATAGCCCTAAAACATAAGTAAACCACATCCATGTTCAGACAGACTAGAAATTATAACTGCTTTGCCATGGTGACATAGTCATGCACAGAAGGCGAGTCTTAGAAAAAATCAGCTTCCTATAATGCGCATTCAAATTTCACCTTGTATTAAAACTGTCTATTTTTTAAATAAGTTGCCATTTGCTTAACCTCACATCTGTGTTTGTTGGCATTCCCCTTGTTAGAAACAAAAAACTGAAGCAAAATGTGAGGCTCTTTAAAGTGAGTTCAAAATCAAAAGCAGTACCCCGATACTTAATGTAATCACATTCAGAAAGCATGGTATTTCTCGTAATCAATTGCTATTAGCTAGTGGCAATAACATGCTTTTATAAATACACTTCATACTACACGTAAAGGCAGAAATAAGAGCTGTTACTATTACCCAAATTATGGTACTCAATTTACTGAACTAGGAAGGATGGAAGACCTGGGCCCAGATTTACAAAGATGTCATGCAATGCCCAGCAGCATTCACATTTGCTGCACTGTGCTGCATTGCTTGACAGGGAGAAAGCAGTAAAAGACCACAAGGCAGATTTAAGAGCCCCTAGCACCACCTTAGCGCCACCATAGCGTCATTTTTTGTTTATGCTAAGGCTGCGCTAAAGTGGTATTTCTCCTGCACCATATTTACAAAGTGGCAAAAATACATGCATTGACCCACTTTGTAAACCATTACACCACATTATGCCTGCGCCAGGCATAATGTATGCAAGGGGGGGGGGGGGCGTTTCCCTATTACGGGAGCCATGAAAATGGTGCAAGGAAATCTAAGAAATTTCCTTGCGCCATTTTTTTCAGCACTTTTACTACCTGCTCAGAGTAAACTGTAGTAGTAAATCCCCAGAAAAAAAGGTAGGGAGGGGGAGGATTAAGAAGTGGTTTGTCTTGAAAGTTTATGAACACAGACAAACGTGTGCATTTTATGGTATTCACAATTTTCGATCAAACCCTCTTCCATTCTGAAAGTGGTCAAAGTTTTAGTCCTGCAAAAGACTGGATTAACAGCCCTTATACTGTGAGTAAGAGAACCAGCCATCCCCCAAATATAGAATGGCTCTAAGGACGGGAGTTTCTTCATGTGGAAAAACATTTCCTCATGGAGAAAACAAACGGAAAAAATGTGCAATTGTACATTAGGAATCATTACCGTAGCACATCTTTGCACACTATGGGGCATATTTATACTTTTTGATGCCGAACTGCGCTAATGCAGTTCAGCGTCAAAATGTTTATCGCCGGCTTGGCTCATACCAATACGCCGGGCGGGCGTCATATTTATGGTATGACGCTAGCTTGCGGTAAGGCCCGGCTAGCATCATAGAAAAGGATGCTAGCCGGGTGGGGGAGGTGTAGGGGGAACAGGACGTTTAGCATCAGAGGATGATGCTAGTATGGGCAGAGGCAAAAACAAATGCCTTTGCCCAGACTAGCGTCATTTTCTGATGTTAGAACCCCATAGACAGGACTCCTGTCTCAGTTAAGACAGGAGTCATGCCCCCTACCCCTATGGCCATACCCAGGGGACTTATGTCCCCTGGACATGGCCATTGGGCACATTGACATGTAGGGGGACCCAAGTTAGTCCCTCATATGGCACTTCTAAAAAATAAATAAATACTCACCTCTACCTACCTGGGATGGGGTCCCCCATCATTAGGTGCCTTCCTGGTGTGGGTGGGGGTGGGGAGGGTGTCCCTGGGGCCAGGGAAGGGCACCTGTGGGCTGTTTACATGATCTTTTACCATGGAAAAAGGCCCACAAGTTCTCTAACACCTGCCCTGACCCAGGCGTTAAATAATGGCGCTGAGCAAGCTTAGCGCCATTATTTAAGGCCCCTATCCCCTGTGCTAGATTTTAGCAGGGGGGGTAAATATGGCGCTAAGGCCATATTGTCATTTTCTGGACGGAAACGTCTACATTGCATCTCATTGACGCATGGTAGGTTTTCACATCCAGAAAATGATCTTAACTCAATACCTTTGGCGCTAGACGTGTCTAGCGCCAAAGTATAAATATGGAGTTAGGTTTGCGCTGAATTCGCGTAAAAATAATTACGCTAATTCGGCGCAAACCGAGTATAAATATGGCCCTATATACAATGATGTACTGGCGAAGTGGGAGCCTGAAAACATGATACTCAAAGTAGTACAACTGGAAACATGTGCCTTACACAGCTTTCATTATGAACCACTGGGAATGTTTGTGAATTCCCGAATGTTATACATTTGTGCCTATTTGCAGGGGTAGTTCTTGGAGTGACAGTTGCTACTGTTCTTTTTGAATGGAAAACGTTATGATGCTTGAAACATTTAAGCTCTTCGTCTGTCCACCACATGATGGTCAGGTAAAAGTTGTAGTCACCCACTGTATTCAAGGCAGGGTGACAATCACAGATTGTTCATTCCCTGTACTGCCGCATGAGTGATGGTAGGCCTGGGAAGGAAAATACTCAAATGTCCCTGAAAAACAGGGAGAAGCCTTACTGAGAGTTAGGGAATATATATCTTGTAATTGGTAGTTGTTGCTTCACAGCAAAACACAATGCCAATCGGGCTACTTAACACAGTGGCCAGTTTAACATTTAACAGAAGTAAAGTGTAACCCCCAGACCAGTAGATGCAATAATATTACAAAGATCAAAGGTAAAAAGTAACTCAAGGGATCCAGTTAATATAAATGTGTATGCTCGTTCTCTCTGTTTTCTTTCTTCTTTTACACAGTTAAGTCATTCAACCAGGACAGGATATGAGCAACATTCTCATCACTTAAGAATGGCACGAAAATGCTTCCCACATTGACAATACTGCATTAAACATATGTTGAAACATAGCACTCTGTCACAGCGCAGTGTGATGCTGTAATGTCTTCAAATGGACTGTGAAGTGCTACACAAATGAAATTACAGTTACCTAATTTAATGATTCTCAATGTACTCACTTCAGAAGGATGAGAAGATGAAATGGCATTTGTTGGGATTCAAAGTCATGCCTATACCTGCACGTTCAGCAAAAGAAAAATCATTGAACATGAATGAACAAAAGAAAATCATGGCTGTCATTTAGGGGTTGCCATGGGTCACAGCTGCGACCGCTGGCTTGACCTTTGCGATCCCTGTCACTCTCTTTGTGACCTCCTGTAGGAGGCTGGCCTGGCTTGTAGTGAGTACCAAGGGGTACTTACACCTTGCACCAGGTCCAGTTATCCCTTATTAGTGTAGAGGGGTGTCTAGCAGCTTAGGCTGATAGAAAAGGTAGCTTAGCAGAGCAGCTTAGGCTGAACTAGGAGACGAGTGAAGCTCCTACAGTACCACTAGTGTCACTTGCACAATATCATAAGAAAACACAATACACAGATATACTACAAATAAAGGTACTTTATTTTTATGACAATATGCCAAAGTATCTCAGTGAGTACCCTCAGTATGAGGATAGCAAATATACACAAGATATATGTACACAATACCAAAATATGCAGTAATAGCAATAGAAAACAGTGCACACAGTGTATAGTCACAATAGAATGCAATGGGGGCACATAGGGATAGGGGCAACACAAACCATATACTCTAGAAGTGGAATGTGAACCACGAATGGACCCCAAACCTATGTGACCTTGTAGAGGGTCGCTGGGACTGTAAGAAAACAGTGAGGGTTAGAAAAATAGCCCACCCCAAGACCCTGAAAAGTGGGTGCAAAGTGCACCTAAGTTCCACAGAAGTCGTGATAGGGGAATCCTGCAAGAAACAACAACACCAACAATGCAACAATGATGGATTTCCTGACGAGAGTACCTGTGGAACAAGGGGACCAAGTCCAAGAGTCACAATCAAGTCGGGAGTGGGCAGATGCCCAGGAAATGCCAGCTGTGGGTGCAAAGAAGCTGCCACTGGATGGTAGAAGCTGTGGATTCTGCAAGAACGACAAGGGCTAGAAACTTCCCCTTTGGAGGATGGATGTCCCACGTTGTGGAGAGTCGTGCAGAAGTCTTTCTGTGCAGATAGACTGCAAACAAGCCTTGCTAGCTGCAAGGATTGTGGTTAGGGTTTTTGGATGCTGCTGTGGCCCAGGAGGGACTAGAATGTCGCCAATTGCATGAGGAGACAGAGTGGGCGTTCCAGAAAGACAAGGAGCCCACTCAGAAGCAAGCAGCACCCGCAGAAGTGCTGGAACAGGCACTACAAAGTGGGGTGAACCGGAGCTCACCCAAAGTCACTAAAAAGGGTCCCACGACACCGGAGGACAACTCAGGAGGTCGTGCACTGCAGGTTAGAGTGTCGGGGACCCAGGCTTGGCTGTGCACAAAGGAAATCCTGGAATAGTGCACAGGAGCCGGAGTAGCTGCAAAACACGTGGTTCCCAGCAATGCAGTCTAGCGTGGGGAGGCAAGGACTTACCCCCACCAAACTTGGACTGAAGAGTCACTGGACTGTGGGAGTCACTTGGACAGAGTTGCTGAGTTCAAGGGACCTCGCTCGTCGTACTGAGAGGAGACCCAGAGGACCGGTGATGCAGTTCTTTGGTGCCTGCGGTTGCAGGGGGAAGATTCCGTCGACCCACGGGAGATTTCTTCAGAGCTTCTAGTGCAGAGAGAAGGCAGACTACCCCCACAGCATGCACCACCAGGAAAACAGTCGAGAAGGCAGCAGGATCAGCGTTACAAGGTCGCAGTAGTCGTCTTTGCTACTTTGTTGCAGTTTTGCAGGCTTCCAGCGCGGTCAGCAGTCGATTCCTTGGCAGAAGGTGAAGAGAGAGATGCAGAGGAACTCTGATGAGCTCTTGCATTCGTTATCTAAGGAATTCCCCAAAGCAGAGACCCTAAATAGCCAGAAAAGGAGGTTTGGCTACCTAGGAGAGAGGATAGGCCAGCAACACCTGAAGGAGCCGATCAGAAGGAGTCTCTGACGTCACCTGCTGGCCCTGGCCACTCAGAGCAGTCCAGTGTGCCAGCAGCACCTCTGTTTCCAAGATGGCAGAGGTCTGGAGCACACTGGAGGAGCTCTGGGCACCTGCCAGGGGGGGTGCAGGTCAGGGGAGTGGTCACTCCCCTTTCCTTTGTCCAGTTTCGCGCCAGAGCAGGGCTGAGGGATCCCTGAACCGGTGTAGACTGGCTTATGCAGAGATGGGCACCATCTGTGCCAATCAAAGCATTTCCAGAGGCTGGGGGAGGCTACTCCTCCCCAGCCCTGACACCTTATTCCAAAGGGAGAGGGTGTAGCACCCTCTCTCTGAGGAAGTCCTTTGTTCTGCCTTCCTGGGCCAAGCCTGGCTGGACCCCAGGAGGGCAGAAACCTGTCTGAGGGGTTGGCAGCAGCAGCAGCTGCAGTGAAACCCCGGGAAAGGCAGTTTGGCAGTACCCGGGTCTGTGCTAGAGACCCGGGGGATCATGGGATTGTCACACCAATGCCAGGATGGCATTGGGGGGGCAATTCCATGATCATAGACATGTTACATGGCCATATTCGGAGTTACCATTGTGAAGCTATACATAGGTAGTGACCTATGTATAGTGCACGCGTGTAATGGTGTCCCCGCACTCACAAAGTCCGGGGAATTGGCCCTGAACAATGTGGGGGCACTTTGGCTAGTGCCAGGGTGCCCACACACTAAGTAACTTAGCACCCAACCTTTACCAGGTAAAGGTTAGACATATAGGTGACTTATAAGTTACTTAAGTGCAGTGTAAAATGGCTGTGAAATAACGTGGACGTTATTTCACTCAGGCTGCAGTGGCAGGCCTGTGTAAGAATTGTCAGAGCTCCCTATGGGTGGCAAAAGAAATGCTGCAGCCCATAGGGATCTCCTGGAACCCCAATACCCTGGGTACCTCAGTACCATATACTAGGGAATTATAAGGGTGTTCCAGTATGCAAATGTAAATTGGTAAAATTGGTCACTAGCCTGTTAGTGACAGTTTGGAAAGAAATGAGAGAGCATAACCACTGAGGTTCTGATTAGCAGAGCCTCAGTGAGACAGTTAGTCATAACACAGGTAACACATACAGGGCACACTTATGAGCACTGGGGCCCTGACTGGCAGGGTCCCAGTGACACATACAACTAAAACAACATATATACAGTGAAGTATGGGGGTAACATGCCAGGCAAGATGGTACTTTCCTACACCTCTAGATTCAGAGTTGGCAAAATCAGTGCCAGGAACACTGTGGCAGCACATCCCTTTAGATGTGGGTTGGAGCTCCACTCTTTTTTTTTTTTTTACACTAATAATAAACAATGTTTAAGTATTCACTATTAGTATCATAGAAAATGGAGTACATTTAGCTTGGCTATGGCCCTCTCTGGCAGCTGAGGTAAGTAAAACAAAATGCTTTGAAATGTACGTTGTGTGCGTGCTTGAGGGTGAGTGTGTGTTTACAGGAGAATATGTGTGAAGGTGTGTATGTGTAAGCATTGTATGTGAGCGAAATTGAAGGTCAAAGGGCATGCAACGTCACTTCTGTTACCGCTGGCATTTTGGCAAATTGACGTTCATGAGTAAAATAATATGTTCTATAAGTAATTTGTTATGTTTATTAGTCCCATTGGGCTGTAAATAAAACGGTGTTGCTTGCTGCAGACAGTGATGTTTACCCAACCTGGCCATTCATTTCTCCAAACCTGCTAATCCTGTGGTATTTTTAAGTTGAGCCTAGAAAACAGTGAATGTGCTGCCTGTTGCTAGGTGTACTGTTACTTACGAAAACAGCCTCTAAATTGCATACTATTGGTTGGCTTTCCATGTCACTCTCATTTGCCTGCATCTTATTTGTGCCCAGACTGTCAAACCAGGGCTTGTCTTTCCCACTGACCACTATCTCTTTACCATTGCTTGGATTGGCTGACATCTCTGCTTCTATTGATGCTTTTCAAGCACTACTTTTTTCTTTTCTTTTAAGCACTCCATGAGAGTTTGTGTGTGTGTGTTGCTATCTGTCACCTGACCCCTCCCTACCTTGCTCACATTTGTGATTCTTTCCACTGCATCCCTACAAGCACTCTCCATGATGCTTCCCCATACCTCCCCTTTGTTGCTTTCCCATCCCTTCCTTCCTCTCCTACAATGCTTACCCATATCTCCTGAACTCCCTGTGTTGCTTTCATGTCAGTTGCCCTACCATGTTTTTTTCATGTTCATCACCCCCCTCACTATTGTTACTTCTGTGTTTCCCCTGTTTTGCTTTTGCCCACACCGTTGCTACCAGTTGGCCCCCTGTTGCCTCTGTTTCTGCTCCCTTAGCTCACTTTAATCACCTAAAAATCATTTTTGTGCATTTTATTTTATTTTTAGTCACCTGTCTAATTCAAATATATAGCTAAAAAGAAAAAAAAACCCTCATCATTTTGTTCTTCTTTGTTAACTTTAGACAGGCTTCTTTATTGTTTTTATTCAATCCAGGAGTCTGGTTTTGGGAGAAGAACAGTGCCCCGTAAAGCACCTTTAGTCTAATACCCCCCCTTTTTAGGACTGACAGGAGGAATCCAATATCTGAGGATAAAGCTAACCCCTAACAAATGTTTATGTGCAACCAATAACATCATGACCCTATTTAGGAAGATCATAACAGAGATTGCATCCTGTCGTAGTAATGCGCTATTCTTGGTGGGAAAATTGTGATTTTGAAGATCATGATATAACCAGAAATTCTATATGTGTTTCAGAACCCTGCCTCTCATCTCTTTCCTCAACTTTAAAATGGAGGAACATTAGCTGCCTTCAAGAACACTACAATCTCTTCATCTGGGTGGGACAGAAACCTGAATTATGCTGGAGACAAATACACTAAACAGGGAAATTGGGAGTTCCTGATCTCCAAAATTACTGTCCTGGCCTCTCTGCTTCTCTACATGATAAAATGGCTGCATAACTTATGGTTCTATATTGACAAAAACGTAACCATCCACCGACTGGGAGGGCTCAAGTGTATCAAGAACTCAACCCAGTAAAAATGGGGCTGACCACCAACCAAACCTCCATTACACCTATGTTTGACAATGCTGATTTATTGATTTAGACACATATTGGTTTCAGATTTGGAGTGACCAGGGGTGCTTCACAAAGGGAATAAGTAGTCCCTTTGAAGAAGTCAAGAAAGTGTATGGGATTCCTGAGACACAACATTTTCCCTATTCACAGCTGAAATAGTATGCTCTCTATCTGCTAGTTTATAAGAGATCTCACACCACTGGAGTGATTTATCCAGGCGCTATCATCCAGAAAACAATTATGGCCTTAAATAGAGTTTGGTGGATAGGGTACTCAACCTTAAACATGGGAAGTATCATGTTAACGAAACTATTGATCAGCTGCTATATAATAGGATGGGGAATATCCTTGCAACCTTGAATGGTAGCACATAATAATGACCCCCAGTGTCCCAGCAAATAAGAGCCAATATTTCTTTGTTATCCAAAAACAATCTCAAGCTTTGGGAGTTGTCTTTTTAAAATCAGAACAGTTTACTGAGAGGAAACATTAAACACTGCAGCCACTCAGCAAAGTTACAGTGCCTTCAGAGGTACCAACGTGGTGGCAATCTCTCTGAAGGCAAACAGATCCAGACGAACATCTCCAAATATATTGGGAGGTCCTACCCCAGGGTGGTCTTCACCACCATCACTCTGGAGGCACGCTGTTACAAACAATGGACCACACATAGTAGGAGGAATGTTGGTGAGATTGTGAAGAGGTGAACACTATCCTGCATAGGAAGTTTGGGTATCCAAGGTTGGGGTCTAATTGAGCAGAAGTTCTAGGGAACATCATACAGGCAGTGGGGCACGTTGTGGAATGGTGCCGCAAAACAATAACCTTAGGCCTACCAGCAACGCACCGGTTTCGTTTAGTCAGTAGGAGAAAATATATAGGTACATATATTCATACGTAAACACTTACATACATTACAACTTACTTCGGCTCCTGTTTGCAGCTGATGCCCTGCAGGGTTGGGGCACACAGACACACAGAGATCAAAGGGCTAGACATATCAAGATTCAAGTTAGCGATTCTCAAATTTTAATTTTTAAGAAATCGCAATTGAAGAAATTTTAAAAGCGATGTACCAAAATAGAAAATCGCTAATAGCGATTTCTTAATTCGCAAACACAATTTACGAGATGCAAATACCGAATCGCAAAAAAATATTTGCGACTCAGTAATTGAAATTCGCAAATTGCGAAAACGGCAAACTGGAACAGCCTGATGACATCACAACCAGGAAGTGAGTCATCCCATGCTGTTTCCAGGAGCCACACCCACAGGAGCAGGGAGAGAGACCCAGCCCAGCACCAGGGAGTCAGCATTGTGAGCAAGCCAGGACCAAACTGCAACATGGCCAATGCTGGAAATGGGAAGGAGAAGGGAGACGGGAAGAGGAAGCTAAAATTTAGTGAGGCAGAATTGGAGGTGCTCATTGAGGAGGTTGTTGGGAACCATGATAGACTTTTTGGAAAAAACTCACTCCAAGTACCTGAGAGTGAGAAGCGGAAACTGTGGTCTGACCTTCAGACAAAAATATCCACAGTGGGTGTTGCACAGCGCTCTGTGGAGGAGATATGCAAGCGATGGTCCAACTTGCGGTCCAGTGCCAAGGAGAGGGTGGCCAGCAGGCTTATGGAGGCAAGGAGCACCGGAGGCCGACCATCCACCCAGACACTGTCCACCCCTATGGAAGACCTGGTGGAGTCCACATTGCTGCCAGAAGCTGTCAGTGGTGTAACTGACATTGACACCTCAGGGGCACCCAGAACCAGCAAAAGTAAGGCCAGTAATTATGTGTATCCCCACATGTGCATGTACAAATGTCCCTTAGGGAATAGAACATGGCTTGATCCACAGTGAAAGTAGTCCATGTCACATCTTACACACAACACAACAGTGCCTTATGGGAGTGGTAGTACACAAGGTGAATACACAACATAAGTAGCAAGATAGTGGTCAGCTACACAGAGAAACACCACAAACGACTCAGGGTGACACAATTTAATTGTACATTTGAAGCCACACTGTCGAAATCTGTGAAAAATACCAGAACTGACATGCTGCACATTGTCCTTACATATGACTCAGTCCCTGCTGCTGCAGGATCTGAAAAAGTAGGGGATGCAGAAACACAGCCACAGTCTGACTCTAATACCAGTGAGTCACACAGTATTGTTCCGACTAGACGCAGGGCAAGGGTGTTACCAATTCCAGAGTATAACCTGGACTCGGTTGAGATGCCAGAACACGAACCCACACCATCACCAGTCTAAATTTCCTTCTCAGTCTGGTCAAAAAGGGTTATGCGCACTCTGAAAATGCACCCCTGTCTCCTCCTCTCTCTCCTCAAACCTGCCAAGATCCTCATTCTCCTCATCATGACGTAGAGTGCAGCCATTGTGGAAGAGGAGCTGAGGCATTCTGGGCCTCTTTATACACGTTGCTACTGGTTACCACCTGGTTTCAGTTAGTGGTAAATTGCATGTGCAAACGTCCATTCTGCGAATAATCGCAAATTGTGTTTTTTTGATGCATCGCATTGCCAATCTGTTTTTGCACGTCGCTATCTGCGTATCGCAAATAGCATCACGATTTTGCGGATTGTTCTCTGCGATTCGCTAAACTCTATCGCAATTAGCGTTTCGCATATTGCAATTCGGTAAATCATATCGCTATTTGCGATACGCTGTTTGCGACACGCTAATTCACGTTTCACTCGCAAAAAATTGCTATTTTTGCGATTTCTTATTTTCGCCCCACGAATGCCTTTCATACATCGGAAAAAGCATTTTTGCATTCGCAAACGGACATTCGCACCATTTACGAATGCAAAAACGCTTCATACATCTGGCCCAAAAGGTCCAGTATCTGCAGTATCTTTTTTTTTGTATTCTGCTACTTGCAGATCCATATTTGTAACGCGAAAAGCAAGTGTACAAGTTTGAAACTAATACCATAATTTGATAAGCAGGTTGCTGTTTTACGTTTTAGTGCTAATCTTCCTAAAGAAGCAAGGAGAGGCCTTCTAAAACTCAATACCAAGAGGACATGGCTAAAACATCTAATGAACAATCTAGCCTCTCACTAATGCATGTGCACAAGTAGCATAATTTTTAATAAGTGATTTCATATCAAGCAAGTTGCCTTTCACCAGGATTGTCTATTTAAATTAGAGATGTAAAGTATTTATATTCCTAAAAGTGTCTCACAGTTTGTAGTCAATATTTACACAGGATTTCCAAGCAGATACATAAAAGTGCTCAAATGCCCGTTTTATAAGTCTGATAATAGAAGTTTATTTTCCCTGTCTCTATTAAGCAGATAACATGCAGGGAATGCATAGCAAATGAGAAAACGTTAATTTCATGCGCCATCGCAGATAAAAACACCTTCCTTACCGCATCCTCTGTGGCAGCCCTCCCCAAGCTCAGGTTGATATAGTGGGGGTGAGAGCCTCAGCTGTCATGACCGTGACTGAGAATCAGGTGTGAATGGGCGCTCTCCCCGGTTCAGCATAACAAAGGGCCTAGCGCTTGACCCTCCCGGCTCCACCTTGGCCTGTTCCACACCCTGGCACCAGTGTCTGTAAAGCAGGAAGCTACTCAGAGCTAACCCCTGCAATAAGGGGATGCAGCTGTGTGCTGAGCCGATCAACCTTGGCTGAACGACTTGGGGTCATGTGTTAGTCCACAAAAACTGTATTTCAATAAACTGCAGTACCATAAAAATAAGTGCATTATTCAAGCGTTAAAGGAGAGTCAAACAAGTTCGGAAAAGTATTTAATTAACTTTCTTCCACCATACAAAAGCCTAATTCAAGCCTGATTCAGGGACATGTGTTTAACAAGTGGATGGCAAGCGCGCGCAATTTATAGCATCATGTGAAGAATTTTTTCTGCTTGATGACAAAATTAATTTCTCAGTCCACAATCTGGATGTTGCCAACTGCTGGTTATGAATACTCAATGGACTTGAAAATGTGAATTGTTTACGTGTCTAATATGCCATTTAATAATGTGATGAACCTAAATAGGATGTTACAAGAAGCCTGTGCATTCAGACGCATAGCACAATTAATATTTACACAAAAATTAGTTAGAGATATGCCGTCCTATGTATGTAAAACACGGATGACTTTTGCACCTAGACCCCTGTTTTAAATGTCGCTTTGGCACTAGATAAAACATTTTGCAGTCTGAACAAGCCGCTTTATTTCCCCTCCTAAATATGCTGCTGCTCTCCAATTTCCTGTTCCATTCTATTTTTTCTAATCCAGTCATTACTGGTTTTAGCTACCTTCTGCAACAATAAAAGTGTTCTCTGCACAGCATACCTCGCTTTCTGAATGTTACGTGTCTCCACTTAATTGAATACTAAAAAAACATTCTGGCAACAGAACTTTATAATGCAGATGATTAGCGTTCAGCCACAGGAGATAGGGACAGAAGCGTCATGGACAGAGGAAATCACAGACAGGAGGAGAAGAATGACATAGGAAGACATGAAAACGGGTAAATGTGGGAAGAAAACAGACATACATCAGCACAGGGAGACATGAAAGGAGACAGGAAGATGGGGGGAAAATACAAGAGAAATCATAGATCAAATACGTTCAGAACGTTATAAAGGCATACACTATTTTAGAGAGACATGCACAGCAAGTCACAGACACATGAAGACCAGGGGAAGACCAAGACAATGAGCAGTGACATATAAAGATGGACGTGGTGAAAAAAGGAACAATGGGAACCATAAAATCAAAAAGATATAAATATGGAAGGCATTTGCTCAATACATACCGTCTAACGTGACATAACATACAATTAATCCTAACCTTTGTTAGTTAGTATCTGGTTAATTAATATTTAAGAAGTGTTGGTACGGTCCATGAAAAGTATGAAAACCATGCAGGAAAGAAGTTTTGCAGGTACTCCCATTAAATATATTTCATTCCAGCATTGAAGTCTTGATAACGTGCAATGCAATTTCAGCGGACCCTCTGAAAAATGTTTACGCCGTGCTATTACAGGCATTGCAGCTCTGGCTAGAAGTACTGGTATTGTCCACGCAAAGAACAGCAGCACTTCTGAGATATGTCAGTACTATCCAATAAACTTATAGGAGGCTCAGCCTTCCGGAATGAAAAGTGTTTGTACTGAATAGAAAAGTATATCTTATTATTGAATACCTGCTTAGAATTGCCTTTTTCATTCTTTTAACCAATTATTCTAAAATTCCAACAAAGTGTCCCGAAAATTTGATGTAATGTTTCCTTTGTAATTTCTAAATCTTAAATTAAATCAGTTTTAATAATTTTAATAATAATAATAATATTTCTCTGATTATGATTTTACATTAAAATATGCTCAGTTACAACAGCTTAATGAAACGCACATAGGACCATATTTATCATACTTTAATGCAGTGCAAGGCAGTAGGCCACCTTGCTCCGCTTTATGAAAGGGAAAGGGCAGGAATGTGCCATAGTTAACATTATATGGTGCATTTCTGTCCTTTCCTTGCACTGGCCCACTTTTGACTGCCTAGCGTCAAAACAGGCACTCTTGTGTCATGTTGCAGGAGTGTCTACATTGCAGGCAGTATTGTTTTCATGAAAGAATGGACACCTCCCTGTACAAAAACAATCCTCAGAGGCATTTCCACTTTCTACGTGTGATGCAAAAGACAACACACATAGAATGAGAGAAAAACAAGGAGAAATAAAGATAATTCTCCTTGTTAGGCCTCACTTGGGGAAGTGTGGCAGTCTGACACATTTAATGGTGTTCCACTAATGGTAAAACTGGGAATGTGTCATAATCCATGGGTGTATGCATGGGAACCCCCACTCATGACCCATGGAACCACTCCCTGCAGTAAAGTTATGCAACACAGCAATTTACGCTCTCTTGTGTTACTCCCAATTTTTCAACCGATGCAGGACCATGCAAGGTGGCCTTGAGTAGCTGGATAAATCTGACTTTAGTGTTGCTTCGCCCTTGCGCCCCCTTGCGTGGCCATAGTATCTGCAAAGGTTGGATCGAGCACATTGTTTTACTATAGTTTAACAATTCATATATTTCCACAAATGTTTTTTGAACCATTAAATTAGTCTATTTACCTTTACAATAATGTCCTACCATAAACTACTATAAAATTCTGCTAACAGCTGTCAGTACTGGCAAACGTAGAGCATCCACTCATGAGAAGTGATGGTCTTGTTCTTGAAAAGTATTGCATCTCAGATGAGGAGTGCAGTTATGTTCAAGACATTATGGGTACCTGAAATATGTTTCTTATAAGCTGCCTATCAGCAGCCTGATCCAATATTATCCACGAGCCCCCACCGGACCTGTAGGCTCCAAGATTGAATGTTTCAGTTTCCTGCACAGGCAGGCTTCAAAGCCTTATATAGAAACAGTGCACAAATCAGACTCAGCATGTGAATGTCTGTCCAATCTGGTTAGGCAGCTATCTGAACACTGTTAATACTAGGCTTTGATGCACTAAGACTACTATATATGTTGGAAAGAAGGAGTTCTTCTTTTTCTATGGGGGTTTTACATCTGTGCCACAAACGTACTGAAGGTGGTGTATCTTTGGAGGAAGATAACACATCTCTGATTTGTATGCTAGCTGTTTGGCGAGACTGCATTTATCTGGCCTCAGTGCTCAGGTCACAGGTGGGCATCATCACAACCCAGACTGCATTGGCAGTTCAGCAGTCATGGTCACCTGGAGTGGTGTTCTGTGGCCTACCTTTAAGAATACCAAACATTAAGCGCAGTGGTTGGAAAATGGAAGATCTCAAGGAAAAGAAGCTGTCAGATGTTGATTTTCCATTTTCATGCTGAAACAATGCCAAACTCCTGATGAGAGAGGCTAGCCTTATGTATGGCTCTTTGCAAGGGGCTTTTCCACAGATTATTGCCTGGATGTGTCAGCATATATTTGTTTTCCTCTTTTTCACCATGTTTATTTCCCCTTTGCTTCTATTTTTGTCCCTGTTTTTTGCTCCACTTTTTACGCAGTTAGATACCAGTGGAATCCTTCTTTCAGAAAGATCTTTGCTGGGCTCTTGTTTTGGCCCTGTTTAAGGGAGGGTGTGCTGCCTGCTTATCCACACCTGCCAAGGACATATTTTCTGCATTTGCGGATTTTTCCTCCTTTTGGGACCCTCTTAAGAATGCAATTAACACCTTTCATATTCATATTACGTGTGCAGAATAGCACCACAGCTACTGGCAAGAGACCTTTCGTAAGGCCTTTACAAAGCAAACTTTGGTCTTTCAAAGCATCTAGTCCTTGACAGGGGCTTGGACAGTATTCACCATTTTGGTTGCATGCTGCAACACATGAAAATAAATGCCCTGGCATTAATGAAAATAATGGAAAAGAGAACCTGAGCCTGGATCCATGCACCAAAACTACCTTACAAAGCCTTAAAGGAAAATAAGCAAGTGCATTACCTTTGTAAGTGCCTGCTTCTGTGGCTAGTGATAGCAATTGCATATATTTTTTAAGTCCAGTTTCAAGTTCCACCCATGGTCAATGTATTTCTTGCAGTAAAGTAATAGACATGTTTAAAAATGTACTGTGATCTAAAAATCTGAAAAAATATTCTATAATAATTCAAGGTGGATAAACTCCTTATTTTCCCTGAAGCCTTGTCTTATGGTGTTCCTTGGGCCATGTTCCCCATAGGCTGTACTCCAAAGTTTTCTGAATACTGAGGATAAAGGACTGCTCCTTATTTTTACATAATTTATGAAGAAATCATTCAAATGTACTACATCCAACTTGAAGTGCTGAGCAGTTCTGCAACTTCCATCATGGAAATTTGTCTATTATGGAAGATACTTTTACTGATTTTTTAAATGTACACATTCATTTAACAAACATATTCCTACATTTCAGTTTTGTTAAATTGCTGCAATTGCTTTTAATTCCGTTTTCAATTTAAGTAGCTAGGATACTGTTTTTTAGGTGGAGGCTAGGCAGCGGCATGCACTGTCTCTCGACATGCTGTAATGTACTTCTGTGGGCTTTCACCACACCCTCACTTTCATTTGTTCCTTGGCCTGCCTTTCAAAAGTCCTTTGGTTTCTGTGGTAAATGATTTAATTTTGTCCTGCCTCTTGACTGTTTTGTTCCTGCCTTGGAGAATGACCCTGTTACATGGATTATTGCACATTTGTCCATACACTTTAGTGTTTGCGCACTACTTTTTTCTTTTGCCTTGACTTTTTTAGTTAGTTTCCTGCTCATGTTTTGCTCAGTATCCACAGTGGTTTGTTTTAGAGCACTTAGCTCGTGTCAGCGAAATGCACTCAGGTAACGCCATTTGCCAAACAGAATCTAGCTGTAACAAACTTTAATTCCTGGTATGGTTTTGGAGCCCACACGGCTCTGCACCATGCTTCATGTTTCATATTATTCGACTTTTTAAATTAACTGCTCCTTGAATTTAATCTTAAATTTTCAGTTTTTCTTTTTTAACGCACTGCAAGAGCCGATGCTGAGACTCGAACACTGTTGGTAGCTCTAAATGTTATGCCACTTCCTCTCTCCAAGACAACTGGCATTTTATTTAGGGTTGTGTGTAGCAATTGTATAGCTCCTCCATCCCTGGCAGCACAGCACCCAGGATAATGTCCTACATGGTAAAACACTTATAAGGTCCTAAAGGTGAGACCTATTGGCTATGTCAATGCCTGTTTGATAAGTCAACTTTTAGTGCAACCCTGTTCTTTGAGCATAGAGGTCTATCATCCCAGTAGCCATTCTTTCATTCCTGGTCTTGCTAAATTGCTCTTAAATGTGGAGTCTACTCTTCTCCTTGGTGTGAGGATGCAGACCTCTGTCCAACTTAGAAACCTTAATAAATGGTAGAAGTAAATGCTTAATGTACTGTTCTTAAAAGCCTTTGTAATCTGCAGTACCCTGGCTTGGTTCAATTCACAAATGGAAATTGTTACTTGAAAATGTAGACATGCATATCAGTACTTCTACTTCATTATATCACTAATGGATTATGCAAACAGACTTTCAGTTACAGGACTCCTAACAAGAATTCAAAGTGCAACAGCAATGCAAATCTTACATATAAACCTATGTGACCAACCCCTTCTTTAAAAGCCCTTCACCTGCTTCTCATCACAACACGCTCTATTTTTAAGACACTGCATCACCCATAACTCACAAATTGGAATGGTCTACAAGTAAAGCTCAATGGATATTATGAAAGAACAGGACACTGTAATCCAGACTGGCACTAGAACTATTTGTGCCACTTAAAAACAACTATAGACTTTACCTCTTTTTCTGTCAAGCTGCAAATTCTGAAACTCTCTGCTGGCAAGGATAAAACTCTCTGGGATTCAGGAGGATGATGAAAACTTAGATTTTCCCATGCTGATTCTACAAGACTTTTGAGTCTTTTCATACTTCTCATCTCTGAAATATTTGAAATGCTGTTGACCAATGCTGGCCAAAGATCCCCACCGGGGTGCTTTCAGTGTCAGTGGAGTTTGCATAATGCTGCTTGTTGCTCTGTATATGCTTTAAAGGTGTTTGAGAGAGGAAAACAAAAATGATGGTGGACTTTATGAAGAGCAAGTATAAATCACACTCTAGAGGAAGACCGAGAACATAATCTCAAACCACATCTCAAACAATTTGTCGGAGACACACCATAAAAAAAACAACATTATGGAGCATTGTAGATCTTTTCAACATTATGGTTCAAACTGGAAGAGGCTTAACGAGGATGCATCATCCTCTTCTGAGCTGGAGCCAGTATTAGAGCCCGTGTGAAATTTAGCTTTCCCAAATGCTGGTGCGTCTGCTTACCAGGATTTACTTTTTAAACAGGCCTTCTTGGAGATCTTTGTTGAAGTTTTGGGAGCTACGTATGTAGTGGTGGAGTCTATGACCAGTGGAACAGTGAAGTCTACTTCGACCTTCGTTTCTTTGGTGTCAGTGGTTCCTTTGACTCCAAAGTTGGTACCAGTACTATCTGTAAGCACCAAAATTAACATCAGTTTTGATGGCTATAAAGCCAGTCTCAGCAGAAAAATAAACCTGAGGCTTTCCTAACAAAGGATGAGATTCAGGGCCTAACTAACAAACATTCTCATCTGTGTTTGTGTCATAAAAGTGACGCAAACCAGTGCAAAAGTTATTTTTTTTTGTTCTTTATTTTGTAGCATAAAACTTGTTTTGCTCTGTAAAGTTGCATATAAGTAATGCAAAACAGCCTGAAGCACTGGTTTGCGTTACTCGCATCAAAGCTTCAAGAGGATGGTATATGGGAGTTCCCATGCAACCACCCATTCTTTTTGATACAAAACCCAATCTAGTAAAGATAGGGTTTGCAACCAATATTAACGCCACTTCAAAGCAGGTGATAAAAAGAGAAATGTTTTCATTTCTCCTTTCTTTTCGTACTTTGCATGTGTGCTGCACTATACAGTAATATACAAAGTAGAAAAACATCTAAAGTTAGTCCTAACACAGTATTGTATACTGGAAGGGAACCCTTTCAGTACAAAACCTATGCTAGACTCTCGTGCGCACCTTTGCACTGTGGCGCTCAGTAGCATATTCTACGCTGGCACTAGAAAGACGGGAGGAGAGTGCCTTATCTCTGCAGATATGATGCACTCCTGTTTTTTCACTGTTATGCAACGCAGTGCAACATTTTTGGCTGCTGTGCTGTATTGGGTAACACTTTCACAAATCTGGCTCTAAGTCTTTTGTAAAATAAATTTGTTACCCGGAAGTACCAAATATTACAGCTAAGTGATCCATGCAGAAAAAGCATGACTTTTTTGTATCTGATTCAAACACAATTCAAGTCCTCTTTTCTTGTTGGAAAGGGGATGAAGATGATGTAAGCAAGGTAGGTAACCTGATTCTTCCCCTTGACTCAGGCACTGCATCGCTTGCACATCTGAAAAATTTGTTGCTTGGATATGATGCTGGAAATAGATTTTCCTGTTCCACAATGTCTGATTTCTGTAGAGAAAGTACAATTTAATTCTGTTGTGAAAAAGGTAGCTAAATATCTGAATTAGATTTTCTACTGTGGAATCAAAATCATCTCTTTTTATGGAACTATTAAAACCTAAACAATAAAATGTATTTTCCCATTTATTGAAGCCGTGGTGCACTGGATCGCACAGCCCTGACATAAGTCTTAACCAGAAGCAGCAGTTTCAAGAACGGTGTATAAGAAGTATTGGTCTGCACTGCCTGATCCAGCTTATTTGTCTTCACATCCAATCCCAGGGAGCTTGATTCAGACATTTGCCTCTAAATTTAAGTGTGGAATGATTCACCTTACAGAGAATCTAAAATGTTGGATTTTTGGAGTGGCAAGCATTTTGACCTGGGTACTAATGCTGTCAAATTCATTAATTTATGTTTGCTGTTGAGAAACAATCATGTACTTTAGGTTTAAGCAGCACTTGAACTACCTAGACTTCTACAAAAGATGAGAAAGTTGTTTTATTGCCATGATGGCGGTTCCTGTAAATGCAAGAGATGTCCATTGGGCCATCATACATCTCTGAATTTGGGAGGGGGAGTAGCCTCACCATGGCAGGAGTAAAGTACTCTGCCGATGGTATTAACACCATCTGCCAACATTTAAATCAGGCCCTAAGTATAAAAAATTTGAAGTTATCAAAAAGTGATAAAATGAAAAAGGAACAAAGTAGTTGAAAAATAATAGCACATCCTAGTATCTTTTAAAACTTGAAAGTGAGGAAAATTACTAATAAAACTGCTTAAAAGAAGAAAAAAAATCAGTAATATGTGTGTAGACCTGACTGCCTTAGGGTGGTCATCCCCCAACTTTTTGCCTGCCTCTCTCCACTTTTCTGACCCTCTTTGTGCTGGTTTTAGGACACTGCACACTTTACCACTGCTAAAGTACATATGCTCTCTCCCTTAAACATGGTAACATTGGTTCAATCCCAATAGGCATATTTGATTTACTTGTAAGTCCCTAGTAAAGTGTACTACATGTTACCAGGGCCTGTAAATTAAATGCTACTAGTGGGCCTGCAGCACTGATTGTGCCACCCACATAAGTAGCCCCTTAACCATGTCTCAGGCCTACCATTGCAAGGCCTATGTGTGCAGCTTCACTGCCACTTCGACTTGTCATTTAAAAGTACTTGTCAAGCCTTAAATTCCCTTTTTTGTACATATAAGTCACCCCTAAAGTAAGCCCTAGGTAAACCATAGGGCAGGGTGCTATGTAGGTAAAATGCAGGACATGTACATGTGTGTTTTAAATGACCTGGTTGTGTAAAACTCCTAAATTCGTTTTCCACTACTGTGAGGCCTGCTCCTTTCATAGCCTAGCATTAGGGCTACCCTCATATACTGTTTGAGTGGTAGATTCTGATCTGAAAAGGGTAACCAGGTCATATTTAGTATGGCCAGAATGGTAATAGAAAAGGCGGCTTATAGGTGAGGTTGGAGTTAATATTACTAGTCTAGAAATGCCACTTTTAGAAAGCAAGCATTTCTGTGCATTTCAAATTTATCTGTGCCTTACAGCCTGTCTCCAATCCACTTCTGGCTGGGCTGGTTGATAGCTTCCCTGTGCATTTCACCCATAAAACTACAAACACAGGATCCTCAGTCACACCTGCACTCATATGAATACTGAATGTGTCTTTCTGGGCTGGGAGGGTGGAGGGGCTGACACATTTCAAAAGACATTGGCCTGGCCTCACACAATGGACTGCCAAACCCCCAGCTGGGACCCTGGCAGACAGGACTGTACTGAAAGGGGACCTTGTGCCCTTCAAACCCACTCTTTGAAGTCTCCCCCACTTCAAAGGCATCTTTGGGTATATAAACTGGGTCTCTGACTCCACCAACTCAGACACTTCTGGACCTGAACCTGAACCTGTAACCTGTCAAGAGGAACTGCCTGGTTGCCCAAAGAACTCAGCTGGACTGCTTTTCTGTGAAGGACTGCAGCCCTGCTGTTGCCCTGCTGCCCTCTGACTTTGCTGAGAAGAGCACTCCATGGGCTTGGATTGAGCTTGCCCACTGTTTCCTGAAGTCTCAGGGCCAAAAAGGACTTCACCAACTAGCTTTTTGCTAGTTTCCAACTCCAGCAACTTCCGAACGACTTCAGAGACGCCCCACCCTGCTCCTGCCCCATGGACCTCATTGCCTGCAAGGACTCCGGCCTGCAAAGCAAGTCCAATGTTGCCAAGAGTCCGCTGACATCACTCAGGGTCCTCGTGGCACTGTGAAGTCAACACATCACGTCCTGATGGACTCCAATGAGCCACCCCGCAGGGGCACAATGGACCAACGCATCCCGGATGATGCCGCTTCAACTCCCCCGACCTCCGGATGGAACAGACACCTCACCTCCCTCTGCTTTGCAGAATGGAACCTAAGCCTCACCTCCTCGGACGTCGTAACGGACTCACACCGCACCGACTAAAGCGACGCCTCTCTCCGACTCCGTGCAACGCAGTTTGTTCTTCATTTTCTAAAGGTACTGTACCTGGGAGTCCGTGTGACTCTGTGACCGGCACTAGTGGCGTTGGACTGTTGGGAACGTCTCCGTCAACGACGCTGTGATAGCCCCAGTAGGAGCTATTGTATTTTCTATGCGCTTTAGTTGGATTTCATCTTTAAAAATTCATAACTCTGCTCATATACATTGGATTGTCGTCATTTTGACCGTAATTTATTCAGATAAATAATACCTATTTTTCTAGACCTGTGTGGTGTATTTTTGTGATGTGTTCACTGTGTTACTGTATGATTTATTGCACAAATACTTTACACATTGCCTTCTAAGTTAAGCCTGACTGCTCAGTGCCAAGCTACCAGAGGGTGGGCACAGGAAAAGTTGGATTGTGTGTGACTTACCCTGACTAGGATAGTGATCCCTGTTTGAATAAGGGTGTATACATCTGCCAATTAGAGACCCCATTTCTAACAGTGTGTCTCAACCTGAGTTGGGAAAAGGGTGAAAATACAAAGTAAAACTCTCTGCATGGGGAAGTGCCATTTGGAGCTGCCCATAATCCTTCTGAGCTAATTTGCTGTAATAGGCAGATATGATGGGCAGTTATAGGCAGACATTACTCCTTATATTGACCAACTTACAGAGGATTCAAAAGCAGAAGCAACCAAGATACTACAGGAAGGGGAAAGGGCTTCTGCAGAAATCAATGACTGTGCAATGGATAGTGCTACCACATCCTTTCGTCAACTGGCAGGTGCATCTGGCTTTGTGCAACTTCTTTTAAACCAGAAATGCAGAACAAAATTCTTGATTTACCTTTTGATGGAGAAGCCCTATTTGGCAAACATATCGATGATGCCCTGCAGGCTATTAAAACTGATACAGAAACAGCAAAGTCCCTTGGAACCCTGCTATTCAAAAGACAGCCCTTTTGGGGTGCAAGAGAAAGGGGATATCCATCCTGCAGAGGGGGGGGTATCAACAATATAAATATCCCTCTTTATTCTCCAATTGCCAATCCTTTCGACCCCATTATCAACGGAGGCAGCCTCCACAGGCAGCATATGTTGGAAAACACAGAGACCAAGAGCGGGGTGACAAATAAGAGAAGCAGGATGCAGGCAATGAATTCTCTTTTACTCCGGCTACTCATCCTTCTTCAAGCCGAATAATAGGAGGGAGAATCTCCCAATATTTACACAGATGGCAAATAATCACCTCCGACCATTAGGTGTTAAACCGTATTCAATTTGGCCATACACTGGATTTCATGCAAATTCTGCCAGCAAGACCTCCTCGGGGCTCCCTGAAACACTTAAATCTTCTCCGAAAGGAGGTCTGGACAATTCTCAAGAAGGAACCCATAGAAAGGGTTCCTGTTTGGGACAAAAACAAGGGGATTTATTCTCAGTGCTTTCTTGTCCAGAAGAAATGGAAAGATTGGTGTCCAATCTTGGATCTCAGGGACCTGAATACTTACCTCAAAAGGCGGTCATTCTGTATGATTCTTTTACAAAATATCCTTTCCCTTCTCAATCCAGGAAATTATATGTCCACCGTCGATCTTGAGGACGTATATTTCGAAGTCCCTATACATCAAGCCCACAAAAGATTCCTCAGATTCGTAGTAGCTGGAGAACATTTCCAGTTCAAAGTCCTTCCTCTCTGCCTGAAATCGACCCCCAAAGTTTTCACCAATTGCCTAGCCTAGTAGCAGCTTTCCTCAGGAGACACAAAGATCATGTCTTTCCATATCTGGATGACTGGCTCATCAAGGCCAAGTCCAGGTTGCAGACTCGGAGAGCAACAAAGGACTGCATAGACCTGTTTGGGAAACTAGGCCTACCTATCAATCACAGCAAATCAGCTTTTCAACTCCTGAAAATAAGAACCTTTCTGGGTGCAGTTCTAGACACTTCCAACAACAAGGCGGCACCTACAAAAGAGAGGCAGAAATAACTAATTGCCTTAGCCAGTCTCGTGCAAAAAAGAAAGTCTGTTTTCAGTTCGCCTCTTCAAGTCCCTACTAGGAATGATGTTTTCCTGCATCCCACTTATGCCACTGCGCCCACTTCAAGAACAGCTGGACGGTCAGTGGTCACAGTCCAAGGGGTCTTTCGACGATGTAATCAAAGTTAAGAGATCCATGAGAGCGCAACTATCTTGGTTGACCCAGGGATCTCTCCTATAATTAGATCTCTCCTTCCTTCCTCCATCAGCCCTGTGGGTGACCACAACAGATGCTTCCCTAGGAGGTTGGGGAGCCTTCCTTCAGGATTTAAGAGTCAGAGGCAAATGGGAATCACATCAAAAAGTTTACCATATCAATTATCTTGAACTTAAAGCAGTTCACTTAGCGTCTAGAGCTTTTCTACCAAGGATAAGAAATTCATCGGTGCTTATATGTACAGACATCACAACGATGCACTATCTCAACAAGCAAGGGGGAAACCAGATCTCTGCTTTTATCTCGAGAATCTCAATGTATGTGGAACTGGTCCATCCTACAGGGGGTGCATCTTCGAGCAGAGTGCGTACCGGGCTCTCTGAACATCATTGCCGACTCTCTCAGCAGACAGGCAACATCCAACCATGAAAGGGAGTTATATCAAAGTGTGCTAGATCGCATTTTCTCTCAGTGGGGCAAACCAAACCTCGATCTTTTTGCCACTCCTCGGAATGCAAAATGCCTAATTTATGTAAGTCGGGATCACCATCTGGGCTCTTGGGGGAATGCATTTACAATGGCATGGTCAGGAATTTAATGCTTACACTTTTTTTTACATTCCCTCATTCCGAGAGTCCTAGCCGAGATCAAGAACAAGCACTGCAAAATTCTTCTAGTAGCCCCAGCATGGCCTTAACAGCATTGGTATGCGGAGCTACTTCTCCTGTCAGAGACCCACAGCATTCCTCTGCGAGTAATACCCCGCCTGCTAACAATGAGCGACGGTTCAAGAGTCATTCTTGCCAGAGCGGCAGCTGATAGTACCATCTGATCTTACCACCTTAAATGAAAAAGATTTTGCATATGGTGCAAATAAGCTCAGGTGCACCCTTTCTCGTCATCACCAGAGCAGGTGCTACTTTATCTCCTTCATTTAGCCAGGCAAGGTTTGGCAAACGCTTCAATTAGGATCAACGTGGCTGCAATATCACGTTATAGGTGATCAGGAAACTCACCATCTTTGTGGTCGACAAGAATGATCAAACAGTTTCCTAAGGACTTTTTACTTCTTTCCCGCCCGTCAGATCGCCATTGCCATCCGGACAGCTTAACATAGTTTTGTACCAATTAATGAGACATCCGTTTAAGCCCACTTACAGGGCAGACTTGTCATGGAAGGTTGCACTTCTTCTTTCCCTGACCTCAGCTAGAAGAGTTAGCGAAATACATGGACAATGTAGTAATTCTTCGAATCAATCCAAAATTTATACCTAAGGTTCCTTCAGTCTTTCACATTAATCAGCCTGTTGCACTAAGGATGTATTTTCCAGACCCGTCAACACCAGCAGAAAAGTCCCTTCATTCCCTGTATATCAAAAGATTTTAGGAAAACAAATCAATTATTTGTGTCATTCAGTGCCCCTAGGAAAGCGCAACCGATTTCTAAACAAGGAATTGGTAGATGGCTATCTAGTGCTATTAACTATTGCCACAAAGCTGCAGTGAAGCCCCTGCGCAGGGCATCGCATGCACATTCCACTAGAGCTGTCACAGCATCCACTGCTCTGTTCGCTGCTGTGCCCATACAGAACATTTGCAGAGCAGCCACCTGGAAGTGCACTCACACTTTCACAAAGCACTATTGCCTGGAATAATCGTCACAGGGTGATGTAGCAGTGGAACAAGCAGTGCTGCGGCATCTGTTCCAGTAACAGTGAGCTGTGTTATTCTCATTTTTTCTCTCCTACCCAGTATAATGCTCGTCACATTTTATGATAATAAGGTTTCCTTCCTTCACAATGCAGTGGTTGTTGTTTAGTACTGTGTATTAATTGTTTTGCTACAATACCAATTAATCATTTAAGGCTTTCTTTTCAGTTCATAGAGTTGCATCTATCACGGGAGATCAATGTGTTCATTATACAATGTGCTTCACTACTGCTTGCTACTCTGATTCAAGCATGTGAATCTATGAAAATTCAATATTGCAGTAAGAAAATGAGTTACTTACCTGTAACTGTAGTTCTCCAGTATTGGAATCTTTCATAGATTCACATGTGACCCTCCCACCTCCCCTGAGAAGCTCACCCTTACATGTTATATACCTCACGTACTTCAGCACGCATGCTGGGGGAAAATCAAAGGCACTGGAGCTTCTCTCAGGAGTGTTCTAGAGGGAAAGGCAGCCTGATTGGCTGAAATCTGCTTGGGGTCATTTTTCCCAAATAGACAAAGATAGACTACTAATGTGGCAGGCCATAGGCCTGTATACACTTTAGTTATCATTACATTGCTATTATAATACACCTGGGACTCCCATCTCGATGACGGGGAATGATTCAAGCATGTGAATCTATAAAATATTCCAATACTGCAGAACTACAGTTACAGATAAGTAATTCATTTTGTCATCAGGGTCCTCTAAATTATGTGATTTTATGGCTGCATATACTTGTTGATTTACAACATTTGCCACATAACCCATCATCTGCAGCATAATCTGCAGGTTTTCACAAAAACATTTGTTTCTAGCTCAAATAGATACAAGGAGCTAGCTCAGGGACACATGTTGCCATGGAGTGGAATGCTCTTCACAAAGGGCAATTGCACACCTTCCTGTTGCTTATTGCTATATTTGTGTTAAACTGATTCTAATGAGATGAAACATTTGTCAGTAATAATTGTTCAAATGTGAGAAAATAATGGAGTATTACTATGTCACAATGTGCTGCATTATCCCTCAGAATTTGCCCTTTCTTGCTATATAATTTATTCAACTCTGCTGCATTATTTAGTCCTCCCCAGCAGCATATTTTCAGTGGCCCTGCCTATAACCTGCTTAAAAGCATTTGAGTGCTGCTTTCTGTAGCCAACTTATAATATGGGCTACTGAATTCCATTAGATTTTAGTTCGCTATGCACATAGATGCTTGTAGTACCTGGAACTGGGGCTATTCATTAATATGAATATAGGACACTGGGGGAAATAATTTTGAAAGGTTTTCAGTATGATTTTGAATTTTGACCTCTGCAACTTCAAGGACAGCCACCTCAGCAGGCCTAAATTCACAGTTGGAGGGGGGCTGCGTGCCCCCCCCACCTCGAGGAGCCTATGATGGCCCTGGAGACCACCACCCTCCAGGGCCGGCTCCTGCTCTATCCTGAGGTGCCCACCCCTGGGTCATAACTGTTTGCTTTTGCTTGGTGTGAGCTTTGACAGCTCCCACCAAGCAAAAGCAAACAAAGTCCATTTTCTGATAGCGGGAGCTGTCAAACAGCCCCCACTGTAGGAAAGCGGAGTTTTCATCTGTTTCCCTGCGTACAGGGAAAAAGATGACAACATTGCTCCCACATGCAGAGAGATGCTATTTAAAGCAGCTCCCTGCTTGTGGGAGCCATGCTGGCTCCAGCATGACGTGGGAAGCCGACTAGTACTGCAGGGGGCCTTGAGGCTCCCCCGCGGACCTGCCACTCTCTCTTCCATCCCATAATTGGATGGAAGAGAGAGAGCAAGATAGTCATTGAAATGCTCTCTCCATACAATGACTTCAAAGAGTGGGACTAGCAAGATGTTTGGTATGAATGTTTTAGTTACATTTGAATGCAGAGCAGAAACAGAGTCACTCCTGGCCTAATGGTCAAGGTTTTGTGCTATCACTCAGTAGGCTGAAGGGTCAAATTTTAGTATCAGTTGGCAGTGTGTTTTTTTGACTAGTGTTTTGACTGTTAAACCTTCCTACTGATGGAACATTCATGTTCCTTTTCAATCACATGCGTGGGTTGACTGTCATAGGTATGTCTAGAAGCATCATAGTAAGGAGCCACCTATGGCCTAAAGGTTAAGGTCATATACCCTCCCACTGAAAGTTGAGCGGTCTATTCCAGGTGTGCCCTTGGTCATTTTCCTTTTTTAATTTCTATTAAACTTTAAAATGTTGTGTTTCATACTGAAAGGTGATCTCACTCTTTTTAATTGACAAATACATTTTTATTTTCAATTCATCCAGAAATATCTCATTTTAAGTATATCATTCATCAAATCCTAAAAAGCTACGGCGGTCATTACAAACCTGGCGGTCGGTGTTAAAGCGGCGGTAATACCGCCAACAGGCCGGCGGTAAAATATTTGCAATTACGACTGTGGCGGAAACCACCAACAAAGACAGCCACTTTAACACTCCGACCGCCACGGTGGTACAAACAAACAGCTTGGCGGTCCGCCAACAGACAGGCTGAAGACAATGTACTGCCCACAGTATTATGACAGGCCAATCCACCACCTTTTCCGGCGGAAACAGGAATCCCGAAGGAAAAACGCTCACCTCTACACACCCCACGAGGAACGAGGACGCCATGGATCTGGAACTCCAAATTCTCCCTGTAATAGTCTTCCTCCTCCTCTACCAGGAGCACGTACGCCAGCGGCGAAGACCACAGTGAGTACTGCACCTACGACACAGGGGAGGGGTGAGGCAAAAAAACAGGGACACACACACGCAACACCCCCAACCCCACCCACACACACTAATGCATATCAATACATCACAGTTACACCCCCCAAACCCCCTGGAAGAATGCAAAGACAATAGAAAATGAGTGTAACCATTATAATATATTCAAAGCAAGTAGGCAGAAATATATATATATACACCATGTACATAATATATACCAAGCATAGTAGTCCAGGTAGTGCACTAAGAAAGTCAGTGGAACACTGGGACCACACGGTATGGGCGAGGCCCACATAAGATCCCCGACCGTGACAGAGAGAACACTGCAGGGGCATCAGAGAGCAACTAAACAGGCACCTCAGGGGGAGGAACGGGGGGCACCTCAGCCGCTTGAGTGCACAGAGCCAAATCCACGAGGGGGCCACATGCCCACTGTTACATCCTGGGGAGTGCAAAGCCACAGTCTCTCAAGTCTCTACAGTGGGTGGTTTGCCCACTGTTCAATCCTGGGGAGTGCAAAGCCACAGTCTCTCAAGTCTCTACAGTGGGTGGGTTGCCCATTGCCATATCCTGGGGAGTGCAAAGCCACAGTCTCACAAGTGGATGACAGTCTCCACTGGTTCTGGAGGGGGCATGGTGCCCAGAGTGCATCATTGACCCCGTGACGGACTCAGTTGCGTCAGTGCCCCTGCCGCTCATGAGCTAACGGTGCTTGAGATGGCGGTGCCTGTTCAGCGGTGCTTGAGATGGCGGTGCCCTGTTCAGCGGTGCTTGAGGGGGCGGTGCCCTGTTCAGCGGTGCTTGAGATGGCGGTGCCCTGTTCAGCAGTGCTTGAGGTGGCGGTGCCCTGTTCAGCGGTGCTTGAGATGGCGGTCTCCAATGCAGGGTCTCAGCTGCTGGCAGTCCTTCATGGCCCAGCGGGGCTTTTGCTGGCCGTTCTTCCTGGCCCAGCGGGGCTTTTGCTGGCGGTCATTCATGGCCCAGCGGGGCTGGTGCTGGTGGTGGCCTCCTGGCCAGGTGGGCCACGGCTGGCGGTGGCCTCCTGGCCAGGTGGGCTGGTGCTGGCAGTGGCCTCCTGGGCAGCTGTTCTGGTGCTGGCGGTGGCCTCCTGGGCAGCTGAGCTGGTGCTGGTGGTGGCCTCCTGGGCAGCTGGGATGGTGCTGGTGGTGGCCTCCTGGGCAGCTGGGCTGGTGCTGGCGGTGGCCTCCTGGGCAGCGGGGATGATGGTGGTCTTCGCCGTGCTGCTGTTCCCAGACTTGCCGGGTTTCTTGTGGCCCTTCCCCACCTTGGAAGGTGTCACAGCTGACTCCACACTCCCACTGGGACCCCTGGGAGCAGCTTTGGTGGCTGGAGTCTTCCCCCTCTCCCGCTGGGCACAGGCCAACTTCTGATACTTCACAGGTGGGGGACTGTCTGTTCTGTGGCTCCGTGCCACACTGGCTGCCCTGGTGGCCGGTGCACTCCAGATTCCGGTGACTACAGGCACCACTGGTCCCGGAGATGTTGTGGTTGAGGTGCTAGTTCGGGACCTATGAGGCGGACGGGGTGGGGGAGGTGTGGGAAAGAGGTCAAGGTTGGACAGGAAAAGGTTTTTGGACACACTGGGACGGATAGCTGGAGGGGGTTTGGGAGTGGAGGAAGAGGTGGAGGTTATAGGAGGTGTACGTTTGGTGACTTTGGGTGAAGGCACATGCGCTGGAGGCTGTCGTGAGGTGGATGACTGTTGGGTGGGTGTGTGCCTGCGTTTGTGTATCTTGGGAGGGGGCATCACAGACACACTGGGAGAGGACACAGGGGACGTGTGAATGGTTGTGGGGGTGGAAACTGCACGTGAGCGGGGTGTGGTGGTGGGTGTGCTGGAGAGGGACATAGTGGCTGTAGAGGTAGTGCATGCAGGTGTGAGTGTAGATGAGACTGGGAGGGAGGACGGAGATGGGGAGGAGGGGGACACAGTGGAGGCAGTGGATGTTGGTGTGTCTGCATGTGTGTGATGCTTGCGTGAGTGCCTGTGGGATGTGTGGTGCTTATGTTTGCCTGGGCTTCCGTTGGGTGTTGACATGTGTGCATGTTGGTCTGTAGGTGTGCTTGGGATAGGCTGAGGTACAGTGGATTGGGTCGGGGTGGAGGAAGTTGGAGGGGGGAGGCTAGAGACGGGGACAATGGCTGCCATCAGTGCTGAGGCCAGAGTCTGAAAAGCTCGCTGAAGGGCCGCCTGACCAGAATGAATGCCCTCCAGGAATGCATTGGTTTGTTGCAACTGCCTCTCTACACCCTGGATGGCATTCAAAATGGTAGACTGCCCAACACTGAGGGACCTGAGGAGATCAATGGCCTCCTCACTGAGGGCAGCAGGGGTGACTGGGGCAGGGCCTGAGGTGCCTGGGGCGAAGGTGGTGGAGCCTGTGGACAGTGAAGACGAGGAAGCAGAGGAAGAAGACATGAACAACAGGGACTCAGTGATCCAGCAATATTTCCAGTGAGATACAGGTAAGAGTACAGACCTGCCTACTACAGGTACTTAAACACTACTACCTCCCTACTGTGTCGTTTTCACCCAGTGTATGGTCACTGAGTTGTCACCTTCCCTTACGATTTCACCGATGTGGGTCCCACTGTGTGACATCTGCTTAGATTCCTCATGGACTAGAGCTGTGTGACATAGGTATGTTGACATTACAATTGAAAGAGCATTTTGTCACTGTAATTGCTAATACACTATTTCGAAATCACAGACAGACTCCAGATTGTTTTGTGCTTTAAGTATGTTTATTTAAATGTTCAATATTGGAGGGGGGAGTGAAATGGTGAGGGTTGATGGCGGAGGAATGTCCATGGCAGAGTCCACTCTATTAGTCTCACAGGTGCATTGCCCAAATGGGCATAGGAAGTGGAGCTGGGACAGTTAAAGTATGGACAGGGTGACAAAGTGGGACAGTAGGATGACAATCAGGGTGGTCTCATTTCATGGCGGGGGTCTTGGCATCGTGCTCTGTCTTTATCCTGGATCTCAGGGACCGTTTGCGGGGTGGTTCTCCCTCTGCAGGGGGTGGGGTGCTGGTGTGGTGGTCCTGTGGCAGTGCCTCCTTTCCACTAGCGCCGGCGGAGGTGGTGGGCAGTTCATCGTCCATGCTAGTATCAGGGGCCCCTTGTAGTGCCACAGTGTCCCTTCTGGTGTTGAGTACTTCCTTCAGCATCCCTACGATGGTGCCCAGGGTGGAGCTGATGGTTCTGAGTTCCTCCCTGAAACCCATATACTGTTCCCCTTGCAGGCGCTGGGTCTCCTGAAACTTGGCCAGTACCGTTGCCATCGTCTCCTGGGAGTGGTGGTATGCTCCCATGATGGAGGAGAGGGCCTCGTGGAGAGTGGGTTCCCTTGGCCTGTCCACCCCCTGTCGCACAGCAGCCCTCCTAGTTCCCCTGTGTTCCTGGGCCTCTGTCCCCTGGACCATGTGCCCACTACCACTGCCCACAGGTCCCTGTTGTTGTTGGGGTGGTGGGTTACCCTGGGTTCCCTGTAGTGGTGGACACACTGCTGATTGACGTGTCCTGGGGATGGAGGTATGGGCCCGCTGGGTGGGTGCTGTGCTGGTGTTTACAGAGGGGGGAAGGTCTGTGGTGGCCTGTGACTGGGTGAGGGGAACCAACTGTCCCGAGGTCTCCGATGGGCCGGGCTGGTCATCTAGATCCAGTTGGACAGAGCTGCTGTCATCACTGTGGGCCTCTTCTGTTGGTGGTGTGGACATGTATGGACCCTCCTGTCCGGTGATGTTGGGTAGGGGTACTGCAGGGGTATAAAAGGATGTTTATTACATCTGTGTGTGTCATGGTGTGCAATGGGTGGGTGACCGTGTACCCCAGTGCTTGCATTCCTGTGTGGGACCTTGTGTGAGGATGGTATAGGGGGTTGTATGGGTATTTGCAGTGGGCATGCTTTAGTGATGGGTGTCCATGTTTTGTTGTTGCATGCAGGGCTTGGTGTTGGGATGGGTGGTTTGTGATGCTGGGACATATGTGAGGATTTGGGGTGCTGGGGTGAGGGTGGGGGTATGTGGTGGCATGCAGGTAGGGTGGGGGATGTAATAATTAAGATTTGTCTTACCAGACCATTCCTCCACCTACTCCTGCGAGACCCTCAGGATGCAGTATCGCCAAGACCTGCTCCTCCCATGTTGTTACTTGTGGGGGAGAAGGTGGGGGTCCGCCACCAGTCCGCTGAACCGCAAGGTGGTGTCTTGATACCACGGAACGCACCTTCCCCCGTAGGTTGTTCCACCTCTTCCTGATGTCCTCCCGATTTCTTGGGTGCTGTCACACTGCGTTGACCCTGTCCACTATTCTTCGCCATAGCTCCATCTTCCTTGCTATTGAGGTGTGCTGCACCTGTGATCCGAATAGCTGTGGCTCTACCCGGACGATTTCCTCCACCATGACCCTGAGCTCCTCCTCCGAGAACCTGGGGTGTCTTTGCCCTGCCATGGGCTGGTGTAGGTGATGTGTGGGGTGGAGTGTGTGGTGTTAAGTGTGCTGATATGTAGTGGTGTGTTGTGTGAGTGTGTCTGTGGATGCTGTTGTTCTTGCTGTTGCTATCTCTCTCTGGCCTTCTTTCAGAATTTTTGGTCGTGGGGGTTTGTGGGTGATGTGGGTGTGTGTTTTATATTGTGATGGGTGTGTGGGATTGGTGTGTGTATGTGTATCAGGTGTGTGTATTTTGAATTGTCCAATGTGGCTGTGTTTTGTAAGAGTGTGTGTATTTTGAGCGCGGCAGTGTGTACCGCCAATGGAATACCGCGGTTGAAAGACCGCCGCATGGATTCGTGTGTCGTGATAGTGTGGGCGTATTTCTGTTGGCGTGATGGTGGAGGTTTTGTTTTCGCTAGTTTATCACTGACCTTTGGTGTGGCGGACTTGTGTGGGTGTCTGAATTTTGGCGGATTCCGAAATGTGGGCCATAATAGCTGTGGTGCTATTCCGCGGGCGCGGCAGTGTGTTGGCGGTCTTCTGCACGGCAGTAAGCGGCTTTTACTGCCAGGTTTTAATGACCACCTATTTCTTTCCCTCTCACTCTCTTTTGTCTATCTTTCAATCTCTATCTCCCACTCACAAAACCACTCAGACCCTTACGCCCCCACTACCAGACCCACTCAGACACTCACACACCCACTCACAGAACCACTCAGACCTTTGTTCACCCACTCACAGCTGCACTCAGACTCTCATGCACCCACTCAAAGACCCACTCAGACTCTCACACACCCACTCACAGGCCCACTGAAACCATTATGCACCTACTCACAGATACACACAGACACTGAAGCACCCACTCACAGACCCAATAAGACACTGATACACCCAAACTCTCACGCTTACAGACCCTCTCACAGCCACTCTCACACCCAGATACACCATGTTGCACCAATTCTCACACCCAGAGAGACAGCTCACGGCCAACTCCTCCTGACTATAATCACACACTATATATGTGGAAAATAGAACATTTCTGTATTCATACAAGGTTTCTGTTTTGCCTTGAGCATCATCCTCACGCACTGTGTGAATGGAGGCTTGGCATTATCTTTACACACTGTTTCAGTGGGACTTGAACAGAATTATCTTCTTACAGAATCTCTGTGGGGACTTGAAAATCACAACAACCATATCTATCCATAGGGGGAATTGATCACCATCATAATAACAGAGCATCTTTGTGGGAATATAATGTTCCTATTATCAAACAATCTCTGTTTGGACTTGAACATTATCATCTTCCCACACAATCTGTATGGCGAGTTACATATTATTTGTATATTCTATTTCAGCAGAGACTTGAAGAAGATTAGGTTATCATCTTACCCTATCTCTGTGGGGACTTGAACATTGCTATAATAAAACACTATCTCTATGGGACTTAAACATGATTAACTCCATGTACCATGTCTCTGAATGCTATAACAATCATATAATCCCACACAATCTTTGTAGAGACTTGAACACCACTATAATCCCACACTATCAATGTGGGGAAAAATACACTGCTATAATCACACACTACCATTGTGGAGGTTTGAACACACCTATAATCACACACTGACTCTTTTTGGACTTGGACATCATTAACTTCACACTTTCTCTGTGTGGGGACTCAAACATTTCATTTGGGACTTGAAGATGATGATCGTGAGACACTATCTCTGTGGGGACTTAAACATCCCAATAACCACACACACTAGCTCTGTGGGGACATCAGCATCATGATAATCACATACTATCTTTGTGGGGACTTGGGCATGATTACCTTCAAACACCATTTCAGAGAAGAATTGGATATTCTTCGACGCATGTGCTAACCGTGTGAAGACTTCAATATAATTATTATCTCACACTACCTCTGTGGGTACTTTTATCATAGCTGTAGACACCACCTCTGTAGAGACTATTGTGCTACTGTAAGCATATACCATCACTCTGGCCATCATCAAACACCATCACATACTACATCTGTGGGTATCATCACAAAGCCTCCTTATACCGAGATTATCATAACATGACATTCATAGGGAGATGTGGTCCAATAGCTACTTTAGAAAAACTGTAAGTTACTACTCAAACTCTGTGATCCACTGGACCACATTGCTTAATTCCATCTGTTAATTTTTCCATGTGTTAGTTCCCATAGCTCCTAAAATATTGAGCACTAAACAATGGGTTGAACACGGTTTTGCATGCCTTTCTGTAATCATGATAAATTAAATATTCTGATACATTATTAATATAACACATCTTTGTACCTCTAGGATATGTGCAGCAACTCCTACAGAAATGCATCATGATGTTGTTTTTGTATATTGCTGATATCATACATATTTAGCCATGTTCATTTGACTGTATTCAATCACAAATGGGTGATTTGTCCCCTCAAACATTGTACTGTGCATGTGATGTTGTAACTATATATTTGCAAATCTGAAGCAGGATCCTGAATCGCAAATATTATTCTTCACATTTTTCTGTTATTAGTAAATTTAAAAAACATTGGGAAAGGTTAGTCCCCAATAAGTAGGTATCCACACATAGTTCCCATAGGGATGGTAGCACGTGGTGACATTCTGCAATGTAACGACCCCAGGGTAAATGTTGGATACCTCACACATTGCTTTTGTTAGACAGTGTGGGAAATCCCTATGGCGACCCTTTGGTGAATGTAAAAACACCATTATAATCACACACTTTCTCTGGAGACATGAGCATGCCTGTGATCACACACATAGGGGGTGATTCTGATTCTGGCGGGCGGCGGAGGCCGCCCGACAGAATTCCGCCCCCATTATACCGCTCCGCGGTCAGAAGACCGCGGAGGGTATTATGAGTTTTTCCCTGGGCTGGCGGGCGGTCTCCAAAAGACCGCCCGCCAGCCCAGGGAAAAACTCCCTTCCCACGAGGATGCCGGCTCGTAATCGAGCCGGCGGAGTGGGAAGGTGCGACGGGTGCAGTGGCACCCGTCGCGTATTTCAGTGTCTGCAAGGCAAACACTGAAATACTTTGCGGGGCCCTCTTACGCGGGCCCCTGCCGTGCCCATGCCATTGGCATGGGCACGGCAGGGGCCCCCAGGGGCCCCGCGACCCCCCTTACCGCCATCCTGTTCATGGCGGCTTTCCCGCCATGAACAGGATGGCGGTAGGGGGGGTCAGAATCCTCATGGCGGCGGAGCGCGCTCCGCCGCCATGAAGGATTCCCCCGAGCAGCGGTAAGCCGACTTGCCGCTTCTGACCGCGGCTGAACCGCCGCGGTCAGAATGCTCGTGGGAGCACCGCCAGCCTGTTGGCGGTGCTCCCGTGGTCGGTGGCCCTGGCGGCCACCGGCCGCCAGGGTCAGAATGACCCCCATAATCTCTGGACTTGAACTTCATTATCTTCACAAACCCTCCCTCTGTGGAGCAGAACATTATTCTCACACACTATCTGTGTAGGGACTTGAACATCCCCATACCACAGACTATGGCCTATATTTATTAAGATTTTGCATGGACATTGCACCACGTAAGGGGGCCCAAAGATGACATAAAACCCAAATGAGATTTACCAAGCAATGCAAGGCCACCTTGCGTGGTCCTTCATGCCTTGATAAATCTAGAGTAATGTAAGGCAGCGTACATTGTTGTCCTCCATTATTTTGCAGCAGGGAGGCCTGCCATGGGTGAAGCATGGGTATTCCCGTGCATCCACACATGCATTCTGACACATTTCCAGATTTACCAACACTGGTAGACCAGGGAATGTGTCAGAATTGTATGCCTCCCCATCACAGATGGCACAAGGAGGAAGTTCTTTATTTCTCCTTGTAGTTTCTGCTTTCTAAGTGTGCTGCATTCTGAAGCACACATAGAAAGAGGAAAATGCCTCTGAGGATTGTTCCTGACCACAGTGCAGGCACCTTTGCATCATGGTGCAAAGGTCCATGCTTTTGTCCTAGGCAGCAGTTTTTGAGGTAGCGCAGGCAGAGAGCAGGAATGCGCCACACTATCATTGTGGGGATTTCAACATGATTACCTTCACACACCATCTCTGAAGACACTTGAGCATTCCAATAATCACAAACTACCTCTGTTTAGATTTGAAAATCCTAATCTTCACGCTGTGTGTGTAGACTTGAACATTGTCTTTACACACTAGTTCAGTATGGACTTGAACAGGATTATCTTTACACTCTATCTTTGTGGGAACTTGAACACCACAATAAGCACATACTATCTCTGGGGGGACTCAAACATCCTTTTGATAAAACCCTTATATTTATTGGGCAGTGAACATCACTATAACAACACTTTCTTTGTAGAACCTCAACATAATTACTGCACAACGTCATTCTGTGAGGGCTATAGAATTCCTTTAATCATAGACCATCCATCTACGTGGAGGCTTCAACATACAGATAATCACATACTAAATCTGTTTGGACTTTAACATCTTTATTTTAACACTCTTTTTGTGAGGAACTGAAAATTAGCTTTACACACTCTCTTAATGGGTGTTGATCATGATCTCCTTTACACACTATGGCCCTGATTGTGACATCGTTGGGTGGTGGAGGCCTCCCGTCAATGTCTTTCTGCCATCACGCCATACGAGCAGCCTGAACCCCGTCAGCCCTATTTTGAGCTCCCCACTGGGCCAGGCCAGCGGGGAACAGGGCCTTAACATTGCAGCCAGCTCCTAATGGAGCTGGCTACAATGTGGTGGTGTAGCGGGTGCAGCAGCACCTGTCGCACATTCCAGTGTCTGTAATTTGGACAGTGGAATGTGCAGTGGGACCCCTGAGCCCTGTATTCCCCCAGCCTTTCCATGGCAGTGTAAACCACCATAGACATGCTGGCGGATAGGAGCCTGTGATCCCCAGCAGCGCTGCTCTGGCGGATTACAACCGCAGGGACCTCCAGGGTGCAGGTTGGCGGTAGCCTGGCGGCCGGACCGCGGTGGTCTGACCACCACCATGACCGTGGCAGTCTGGTGACCATCAGGGTCATCATTACCCCTATGTTTGTAGAAAATTGAACATACCTATAATAACACACTATCTTTGAGGAGACTTGAACATGTGTGTATATGTGTGTGTATGTGTGTGTGTATGAATGTTTGAATGTGTGTATGATTGTTGAAGTGAGTGCATGTTGGAATGTTTGTGTGAATGCATGTATGTATGTGTGTGAGTAAATGTATGCATGTGAGTGAATGCGGGTATATATACATGTGAGTGAATGCGTGTATGTAAGTGTTGGTGAATAAGTGTATGCAGGGTGCGTGTGTGTGTGTGCGTGTATGCAGGGAGGGTGGGGTGGGGGTGCTGTCATGGAAGGGGAGGTGGGGGAGGGAGGTGCTGTCATGGAAGGGGGGTGGGGGTTGCTGTCATGCAAGGGGGTTGGGGGCCATTGGGATTGCATAGGTTGGGGGAGTCATCTGCCAGTGACAGGAAGGCTGTCACCGGTAGCCTTTCCGTCAGGGTTTAATGGTGGTGCTACCGCAGTGAAAACCCTGATGAAAAGTTGACTCATGATAACGCTTGTGGTCTTCAGTGGACCTCTGGGTCGGAGATGCTGATCTCAGGCCCGGCTGTCCAACCACCCTGGCGGTACAAGCGGGGATGTGGCGGTCTGGCAGAGGCCAAACAGCCACACTCACAATGTGGCAGTCTTCACCGCCAGCCCGTGGACGGTGAGACCACCACCGCGGCCTTGGCAGTCTTTGGACTGCCATGGTTGGAATGAGGGCCTGTTTCACCAAAAAACATCACACAGACAACAACATAAAACAAGAGATAAAATACAAATCAGACCATCTTAACCCCTTCTGTGCCCAGGACGTAATGGTTACGTCCTGAGGCACAGTGCTGCTGTGCCCAGGACGTAACCATTACGTCCTGTGCACAGAGCCCAGAGGGAGCGCTCTCGCTCCCTCTGTGGGGTTCCCCCCCACCCCCCCAAGTCAGGGATGGAAGGGGAAGCCCTTCCCCTCCCACCCCCGACCCCCCCCAACCCCCCCTGTGACGTCAGCGCGCGAGCGCGCGCTGATTAGTCACAGGGTCTCCCCCATCGCGCTGGAAGCAGAGCTTCCAGCGCGATTGAAAAAGAAATGCTTTTGCATTTCTTTTTCAATCCCATGGGGGAGGCCCCGAGAGGCTTCAAAGGGAAGGAAATGTATTTCCTTCCCTTTGAAGTCTCTCACAGGTTTCAAAAGCCGGATTGCTTGCAATCCGGCTTTTGAAACCCCACTAGACACCAGGGATTTTTTTTTTTTTCTTGAAATTGGCAAAAGGGAGCGACCCCTTGGGCAAGGGTCGCTCCCAGGGGGGCATTTTTTTAGGAAGGCCTTTTCTGCCCCCCCTGGGGGCAGATCGGCCTATTATTAGGCCGATCTGCCCCCAGGGGGGGAAGAAACCTCTAGGCGCCAGGGCAAATTTGTTTTTTGTGTTTTTTTTTTTTGTTCTTTTTTTTTTTTAGAGATGGGGAGCGACCCATCAGGCAAGGGTCGCTCCCCTGGGGGGCAAATTGTATTTAGACCATTTCTGCCCCCCTGGGGGCAGATTGGCCGATTTTAGGTCAATCTGCCCCCAAGGGGGCAGAAACCACTAGGCACCGGGGATTTGTTTTTTGGCGCCAATGTCACGCAGGGGGAGCGACCCCGTAGGCAAGGGTCGCTCCCGGGGGGGGGGGGGGGCAAATTTATTTTAGGCCATTTCTGCCCCCCCGGGGGACAGATCGGCCTATTATTAGGCCGAACTGCCCCCGGGGGGGGGCAGAACACTCTAGGCGCCAGGGCAATTTTTTTTTTGTGTTTTTTTTTTTTGTTGTTTCTTTTTTTAGAGATGGGGAGCGACCCATCAGGCAAGGGTCGCTCCCCTGGGGGGGCAAATTGTATTTAGACCATTTCTGCCCCCCTGGGTGCAGATTGGCCAATTTTAGGTCAATCTGCCCTCAAGGGGGCAGAAACCACAAGGCACCGGGGATTTGTTTTTTGGCGCCAATGTCACGCAGGGGGAGCGACCCCGTAGGCTAGGGTCGCTCCGGGGGGGGGGGTGTGGGGGTTGGGGGGGCAAATTTATTTTAGGCCATTTCTGCCCCCCCGGGGGACAGATCGGCCTATTTTTAGGCCGAACTGCCCCCGGGGGGGGGCAGAACACTCTAGGCGCCAGGGCAATTTTTTTTTTGTGTTTTTTTTTTTTGTTGTTTCTTTTTTTAGAGATGGGGAGCGACCCATCAGGCAAGGGTCGCTCCCCTGGGGGGGCAAATTGTATTTAGACCATTTCTGCCCCCCTGGGGGCAGATTGGCCAATTTTAGGTCAATCTGCCCCCTAGGGGGCAGAAACCACGAGGCACCGGGGATTTGTTTTTTGGCGCCAATGTCACTCAGGGGGAGCGACCACGTAGGCAAGGGTCGCTCCCGGGGGGGGGTGGAGGTTGGGGGGGCAAATTTATTTTAGGCCATTTCTGCCCCCCCGGGGGAGAGATCGGCCTATTATTAGGCCGAACTGCCCCCCGGGGGGGGGCAGAACACTCTAGGCGCCAGGGAAATTTTTATTTTGTGTTTTTTTTTGTTGTTGTTTCTTTTTTTAGAGATGGGGAGCGACCCATCAGGCAAGGGTCGCTCCCCTGGGGGGGCAAATTGTATTTAGACCATTTCTGCCCCCCTGGGGGCAGATTGGCCAATTTTAGGTCAATCTGCCCCCAAGGGGGCAGAAACCACTAGGCACCGGGGATTTGTTTTTTGGCGCCAATGTCACGCAGGGGGAGCGACCCCGTAGGCAAGGGTCGCTCCCGGGGGGGGGTGGGGGTTGGGGGGGCAAATTTATTTTAGGCCATTTCTGCCCCCCCGGGGGACAGATCGGCCTATTATTAGGCCGAACTGCCCCCGGGGGGGGGGCAGAACACTCTAGGCGCCAGGGCAATTTTTTTTTTGTGTTTTTTTTTTTTGTTGTTTCTTTTTTTAGAGATGGGGAGCGACCCATCAGGCAAGGGTCGCTCACCTGGGGGGGCAGATTGTATTTAGACCATTTCTGACCCCCTGGGGGCAGATTGGCCAATTTTAGGTCAATCTGCCCCCAAGGGGGCAGAAACCACTAGGCACTGGGGATTTGTTTTTTAGCGCCAATGTCACGCAGGGGGAGCGACCCCGTAGGCAAGGGTCGCTCCGGGGGGGGGGTGGGGGTTGGGGGGGGCAAATTTATTTTAGGCCATTTCTGCCCCCCCGGGGGACAGATCGGCCTATTATTAGGCCGAACTGCCCCCGGGGGGGGCAGAACACTCTAGGCACCAGGGCAATTTTTTTTTTGTGTGTTTTTTTTTTTGTTGTTTCTTTTTTTAGAGATGGGGAGCGACCCATCAGGCAAGGGTCGCTCCCCTGGGGGGGCAAATTGTATTTAGACCATTTCTGCCCCCCTGGGGGCAGATTGGCCAATTTTAGGTCAATCTGCCCCCAAGGGGGCAGAAACCACTAGGCACCGGGGATTTGTTTTTTGCCGCCAATGTCACGCAGGGGGAGCGACCCCGTAGGCAAGGGTCGCTCCCGGGGGGGGGGTGGGGGTTGGGGGGGCAAATTTATTTTAGGCCATTTCTGCCCCCGGGGGGGGGGGCAGAACACTCTAGGCACCAGGGCAATTTTTTTTTTGTGTTTTTTTTTGTTGTTGTTTCTTTTTTTAGAGATGGGGAGCGACCCATCAGGCAAGGGTCGCTCCCCTGGGGGGGCAAATTTATTTTAGGCCATTTCTGCCCCCCCGGGGGACAGATCGGCCTATTATTAGGCCGAACTGCCCCCCGGGGGGGGGCAGAACACTCTAGGCACCAGGGCAATTTTTTTTTGGTGTGTTTTTTTTTTTGTTGTTTCTTTTTTTAGAGATGGGGAGCGACCCATCAGGCAAGGGTCGCTCCCCTGGGGGGGCAAATTGTATTTAGACCATTTCTGCCCCCCTGGGGGCAGATTGGCCAATTTTAGGTCAATCTGCCCCCAAGGGGGCAGAAACCACTAGGCACCGGGGATTTGTTTTTTGGCGCCAATGTCACGCAGGGGGAGCGACCCCGTAGGCAAGGGTCGCTCCCGGGGGGGGATGGGGGTTGGGGGGGCAAATTTATTTTAGGCCATTTCTGCCCCCCCGGGGGACAGATCGGCCTATTATTAGGCCGAACTGCCCCCGGGGGGGGGGGGCAGAACACTCTAGGCACCAGGGCAATTTTTTTTTTGTGTTTTTTTTTTTTGTTGTTTCTTTTTTTAGAGATGGGGAGCGACCCATCAGGCAAGGGTCGCTCCCCTGGGGTGGCAAATTGTATTTAGACCATTTCTGCCCCCCTGGGGGCAGATTGGCTAATTTGAGGTCAATCTGCCCCCAAGGGGGCAGAAACCACTAGGCACCGGGGATTTGTTTTTTGGCGCCAATGTCACGCAGGGGGAGCGACCCCGTAGGCAAGGGTCGCTCCCGGGGGGGGGGGTGGGGGTTGGGGGGGCAAATTTATTTTAGGCCATTTCTGCCCCCCCGGGGGACAGATCGGCCTATTATTAGGCCGAACTGCCCCCCAGGGGGGGGCAGAACACTCTAGGCACCAGGGCAATTTTTTTTTTGTGTGTTTTTTTTTTGTTGTTTCTTTTTTTAGAGATGGGGAGCGACCCATCAGGCAAGGGTCGCTCCCCTGGGGGGGCAAATTGTATTTAGACCATTTCTGCCCCCCTGGGGGCAGATTGGCCAATTTTAGGTCAATGTGCCCCCAAGGGGGCAGAAACCACTAGGCACTGGGGATTTGTTTTTTGGCGCCAATGTCACGCAGGGGGAGCGACCCCGTAGGCAAGGGTCGCTCCCGGGGGGGGGGATGGGGGTTGGGGGGGCAAATTTATTTTACGCCATTTCTGCCCCCCCGGGGGACAGATCGGCCTATTATTAGGCCGAACTGCCCCCGGGGGGGGGGGGGCAGAACACTCTAGGCACCAGGGCAATTTTTTTTTTGTGTTTTTTTTTTGTTGTTGTTTCTTTTTATAGAGATGGGGAGCGACCCATCAGGCAAGGGTCGCTCCCCTGGGGGGGCAAATTGTATTTAGACCATTTCTGCCCCCCTGGGGGCAGATTGGCTAATTTTAGGTCAATCTGCCCCCAAGGGGGCAGAAACCACTAGGCACCGGGGATTTGTTTTTTGGCGCCAATGTCACGCAGGGGGAGCGACCCCGTAGGCAAGGGTCGCTCCCGGGGGGGGGATGGGGGTTGGGGGGGCAAATTTATTTTAGGTCATTTCTGCCCCCCCGGGGGACAGATCGGCCTATTATTAGGCCGAACTGCCCCCGGGGGGGGGGGGGGGCAGAACACTCTAGGCACCAGGGCAATTGTTTTTTTGTGTTTTTTTTTTTTGTTGTTTCTTTTTTTAGAGATGGGGAGCGACCCATCAGGCAAGGGTCGCTCCCCTGGGGGGGCAAATTGTATTTAGACCATTTCTGCCCCCCTGGGGGCAGATTGGCTAATTTTAGGTCAATCTGCCCCCAAGGGGGCAGAAACCACTAGGCACCGGGGATTTGTTTTTTGGCGCCAATGTCACGCAGGGGGAGCGACCCCGTAGGCAAGGGTCGCTCCCGGGGGGGGGATGGGGGTTGGGGGGGCAAATTTATTTTAGGCCATTTCTGCCCCCCCGGGGGACAGATCGGCCTATTATTAGGCCGAACTGCCCCCGGGGGGGGGGGGGCAGAACACTCTAGGCACCAGGGCAATTTTTTTTTTGTGTTTTTTTTTTTGTTGTTTCTTTTTTTAGAGATGGGGAGCGACCCATCAGGCAAGGGTCGCTCCCCTGGGGGGGCAAATTGTATTTAGACCATTTCTGCCCCCCTGGGGGCAGATTGGCTAATTTTAGGTCAATCTGCCCCCAAGGGGGCAGAAACCACTAGGCACCGGGGATTTGTTTTTTGGTGCCAATGTCACGCAGGGGGAGCGACCCCGTAGGCAAGGGTCGCTCCCGGCGGGGGAGGGTGGGGGTTGGGGGGGCAAATTTATTTTAGGGCATTTCTGCCCCCCCCCCCCCCTGGGGCCGGCTGAGCTACAGGCCAAACACCACAGGTAGGCACCTTGCAAAAAACACCTCTGTTTTCTGTGAAAAAATATGTTGTGTCCACGTTGTGTTTTGGGCCATTTCCTTTTGTGGGCGCTAGGCCTACCCACAGAAGTGATGTACCATTTTTATCGAGAGACTTAGGGGAACGCTGGGTGGAAGGAAATTTGTGGCTCCTCTCAGATTCCAGAACTTTCTGTCACCGAAATGAGAGGAAAAAGTGTTTTTTGGGCCAAATTTTGATGTTTGCAAAGGATTCTGGGTAACATAACCTGGTCAGAGCCCCGCAAGTCACCCCATCTTGGATTCCCCTGGGTTTCTAGTTTTCAAAAATGCACTGGTTTGCTAGGTTTCCTCAGGTGTCGGCTGAGCTACAGGCCAAAATCCACAGGTAGGCACTGCTTTTTATAAAAAAATGTGATGTGTCCACGTTGTGTTTTGGGCCCTTTCCTTTCGTGGGCGCTAGTCCTACCCACACAAGTGAGGTATCATTTTTATCGGGAGACTTGGGGGAACGCTGGGTAGAAGGAAATTTGTGGCTCCTCTCAGATTCCAGAACTTTCTGCCACAGAAATGTGAGTAACATGTGTTTTTTTAGCCAAATTTTGAGGTTTGCAAAGGATTCTGGGTAACAGAACCTGGTCCGAGCCCCGCAAGTCACCCCTCCTTGGATTCCCCTAGGTCTCTAGTTTTCAGAAATGCACAGGTTTGGTAGGTTTCCCTAGGTGCCGGCTGAGCTAGAGGCCAAAATCTACAGGTAGGCACTTCGCAAAAAACACCTCTGTTTTTTTCCAAAATTTAGGATGTGTCCACGTTGCGCTTTGGGGTGTTTCCTGTCGCCGGCGCTAGGCCTACCCACGCAAGTGAGGTATCATTTTTATCGGGAGACTTGGGGGAACGCTGGGTGGAAGGAAATTTGTAGCTCCTCTCAGATTCCAGAACTTTCTGCCACAGAAATGTGAGGGACATGTGTTTTTTTAGCCAAATTTTGAGGTTTGCAAAGGATTCTGGGTAACAGAACCTGGTCCGAGCCCCGCAAGTCACCCCTCCTTGGATTCCCCTAGGTCTCTAGTTTTCAGAAATGCACAGGTTTGGTAGGTTTCCCTAGGTGCCGGCTGAGCTAGAGGCCAAAATCTACAGGTAGGCACTTCGCAAAAAACACCTCTGTTTTTTTCCAAAATTTAGGATGTGTCCACGTTGCGCTTTGGGGTGTTTCCTGTCGCCGGCGCTAGGCCTACCCACGCAAGTGAGGTATCATTTTTATCGGGAGACTTGGGGGAACGCTGGGTGGAAGGAAATTTGTAGCTCCTCTCAGATTCCAGAACTTTCTGCCACAGAAATGTGAGGGACATGTGTTTTTTTAGCCAAATTTTGAGGTTTGCAAAGGATTCTGGGTAACAGAACCTGGTCCGAGCCCCGCAAGTCACCCCTCCTTGGATTCCCCTAGGTCTCTAGTTTTCAGAAATGCACAGGTTTGGTAGGTTTCCCTAGGTGCCGGCTGAGCTAGAGGCCAAAATCTACAGGTAGGCACTTTGCAAAAAACACCTCTGTTTTTTTCCAAAATTTAGGATGTGTCCACGTTGCGCTTTGGGGTGTTTCCTGTCGCCGGCGCTAGGCCTACCCACGCAAGTGAGGTATCATTTTTATCAGGAGACTTGGGGGAACGCTGGGTGGAAGGAAATTTGTAGCTCCTCTCAGATTCCAGAACTTTCTGCCACAGAAATGTGAGGGACATGTGTTTTTTTAGCCACATTTTGAGGTTTGCAAAGGATTCTGGGTAACAGAACCTGGTCCGAGCCACACAAGTCACCCCTCCTTGGATTCCCCTAGGTCTCTAGTTTTCAGAAATGTACAGGTTTGGTAGGTTTCCCTAGGTGGCGGCTGAGCTAGAGGCCAAAATCTCCAGGTAGTCACTTTGCTAAAAACAGCTCTGTTTTCTGTGATGTGTCCACGTTGTGTTTTGGAGCATATCCTGTCGTGGGCGCTAGGCCTACCCACACAAGTGAGGTATCATTTTCATCGGGAGACGTGGGGGAACGCTGAGTGGAAGGAAATTTGTGGCTCCTCTCAGATTCCAGAACTTTCTGCCACAGAAATGTGAGGAACATGTGTTTTTTTAGCCAAATTTTGAGATTTGCAAAGGATTCTGGGTAACAGAACCTGGTCCGAGCCCCGCAAGTCACCCCTCCTTGGATTCCCCTAGGTCTCTAGTTTTCAGAAATGCACAGGTTTGGTAGGTTTCCCTAGGTGGCGGCTGAGCTAGAGGCCAAAATCTACAGGTAGTCACTTTGCTAAAAACAGCTCTGTTTTCTGTGACATGTCGACGTTGTGTTTTGGGGCATATCCTGTCGCGGGCGCTAGGCCTACCCACACAAGTGAGGTATCATTTTTATCGGGAGACATGGGGGAACGCTGGGTGGAAGGAAATTTGTGGCTCCCCTCAGATTCCAGAACTTTCTGCCACAGAAATGTGAGGAACATGTGTTTTTTTAGCCAAATTTTGAGGTTTGCAAAGGATTCTGGGTAACAGAACCTGGTCCGAGCCCCGCAAGTCACCCCTCCTTGGATTCCCCTAGGTCTCTAGTTTTCAGAAATGCACAGGTTTGGTAGGTTTCCCTAGGTGGCGGCTGAGCTAGAGGCCAAAATCTACAGGTAGTCACTTTGCTAAAAACAGCTCTGTTTTCTGTGATATGTCCACGTTGTGTTTTGGGGCATATCCTGTCGCGGGCGCTAGGCCTACCCACACAAGTGAGGTATCATTTTTATCGGGAGACGTGGGGGAACGCTGGGTGGAAGGAAATTTGTGGCTCCTCTCAGATTCCAGAACTTTCTGCCACAGAAATGTGAGGAACATGTGTTTTTTTAGCCAAATTTTGAGATTTGCAAAGGATTCTGGGTAACAGAACCTGGTCCGAGCACCGCAAGTCACCCCTCCTTGGATTCCCCTAGGTCTCTAGTTTTCAGAAATGCACAGGTTTGGTAGGTTTCCCTAGGTGGCGGCTGAGCTAGAGGCCAAAATCTACAGGTATTCACTTTGCTAAAAACAGCTCTGTTTTCTGTGATATGTCCACGTTGTGTTTTGGGGCATATCCTGTCGCGGGCGCTAGGCCTACCCACACAAGTGAGGTATCATTTTTATCGGGAGACGTGGGGGAACGCTGGGTGGAAGGAAATTTGTGGCTCCTCTCAGATTCCAGAACTTTCTGCCACAGAAATGTGAGGAACATGTGTTTTTTTAGCCAAATTTTGAGATTTGCAAAGGATTCTGGGTAACAGAACCTGGTCCGAGCCCCGCAAGTCACCCCTCCTTGGATTCCCCTAGGTCTCTAGTTTTCAGAAATGCACAGGTTTGGTAGGTTTGCCTAGGTGGCGGCTGAGCTAGAGGCCAAAATCTACAGGTAGTCACTTTGCTAAAAACAGCTCTGTTTTCTGTGATATGTCCACGTTGTGTTTTGGGGCATATCCTGTCGCGGGCGCTAGGCCTACCCACACAAGTGAGGTATCATTTTTATCGGGAGACGTGGGGGAACGCTGGGTGGAAGGAAATTTGTGGCTCCTCTCAGATTCCAGAACTTTCTGCCACAGAAATGTGAGGAACATGTGTTTTTTTAGCCAAATTTTGAGATTTGCAAAGGATTCTGGGTAACAGAACCTGGTCCGAGCCCCGCAAGTCACCCCTCCTTGGATTCCCCTAGGTCTCTAGTTTTCAGAAATGCACAGGTTTTGTAGGTTTCCCTAGGTGGCGGCTGAGCTAGAGGCCAAAATCTACAGGTAGTCACTTTGCTAAAAACAGCTCTGTTTTCTGTGATATGTCCACGTTGTGTTTTGGGGCATATCCTGTCGCGGGCGCTAGGCCTACCCACACAAGTGAGGTATCATTTTTATCGGGAGACGTGGGGGAACGCTGGGTGGAAGGAAATTTGTGGCTCCTCTCAGATTCCAGAACTTTCTGCCACAGAAATGTGAGGAACATGTGTTTTTTTAGCCAAATTTTGAGATTTGCAAAGGATTCTGGGTAACAGAACCTGGTCCGAGCCCCGCAAGTCACCCCTCCCTGGATTCCCCTAGGTCTCTAGTTTTCAGAAATGCACAGGTTTGGTAGGTTTCCCTAGGTGGCGGCTGAGCTAGAGGCCAAAATCTACAGGTAGTCACTTTGCTAAAAACAGCTCTGTTTTCTGTGATATGTCCACGTTGTGTTTTGGGGCATATCCTGTCGCGGGCGCTAGGCCTACCCACACAAGTGAGGTATCATTTTTATCGGGAGACATGGGGGAACGCTGGGTGGAAGGAAATTTGTGGCTCCTCTCAGATTCCAGAACTTTCTGCCACAGAAATGTGAGGAACATGTGTTTTTTTAGCCAAATTTTGAGGTTTGCAAAGGATTCTGGGTAACAGAACCTGGTCCGAGCCCCGCAAGTCACCCCTCCTTGGATTCCCCTAGGTCTCTAGTTTTCAGAAATGCACAGGTTTGGTAGGTTTCCCTAGGTGGCGGCTGAGCTAGAGGCCAAAATCTACAGGTAGTCACTTTGCTAAAAACAGCTCTGTTTTCTGTGATATGTCCACGTTGTGTTTTGGGGCATATCCTGTCGCGGGCGCTAGGCCTACCCACACAAGTGAGGTATCATTTTTATCGGGAGACGTGGGGGAACGCTGGGTGGAAGGAAATTTGTGGCTCCTCTCAGATTCCAGAACTTTCTGCCACAGAAATGTGAGGAACATGTGTTTTTTTAGCCAAATTTTGAGGTTTGCAAAGGATTCTGGGTAACAGAACCTGGTCCGAGCCCCGCAAGTCACCCCTCCTTGGATTCCCCTAGGTCTCTAGTTTTCAGAAATGCACAGGTTTGGTAGGTTTCCCTAGGTGGCGGCTGAGCTAGAGGCCAAAATCTACAGGTAGTCACTTTGCTAAAAACAGCTCTGTTTTCTGTGATATGTCCACGTTGTGTTTTGGGGTATATCCTGTCGCGGGCGCTAGGCCTACCCACACAAGTGAGGTATCATTTTTATCGGGAGACGTGGGGGAACACTGGGTGGAAGGAAATTTGTGGCTCCTCTCAGATTCCAGAACTTTCTGCCACAGAAATGTGAGGAACATGTGTTTTTTTAGCCAAATTTTGAGGTTTGCAAAGGATTCTGGGTAACAGAACCTGGTCCGAGCCACACAAGTCACCCCTCCTTGGATTCCCCTAGGTCTCTAGTTTTCAGAAATGCACAGGTTTGGTAGGTTTCCCTAGGTGGCGGCTGAGCTAGAGGCCAAAATCTACAGGTAGTCACTTTGCTAAAAACAGCTCTGTTTTCTGTGATGTGTCCACGTTGTGTTTTGGGGCATATCCTGTCGCGGGTGCTAGGCCTACCCACACAAGTGAGGTATCATTTTTATCGGGAGACGTGGGGGAACGCTGGGTGGAAGGAAATTTGTGGCTCCTCTCAGATTCCAGAACTTTCTGCCACAGAAATGTGAGGAACATGTGTTTTTTTAGCCAAATTTTGAGGTTTGCAAAGGATTCTGGGTAACAGAACCTGGTCCGAGCCACACAAGTCACCCCTCCTTGGATTCCCCTAGGTCTCTAGTTTTCAGAAATGCACAGGTTTGGTAGGTTTCCCTAGGTGGCGGCTGAGCTAGAGGCCAAAATCTACAGGTAGTCACTTTGATAAAAACAGCTCTGTTTTCTGTGATGTGTCCACGTTGTGTTTTGGGGCATATCCTGTCGCGGGTGCTAGGCCTACCCACACAAGTGAGGTACCATTTTTATCGGGAGACTTGGGGGACCATAGATTAGCAAAACAAGTACTATTGCCCCTTGTCTTTCTCTACATTTTTTCCTTCCAAATATAGGAGTGTGTGTAAAAAAGACATCTATTTGAGAAATTCCCTGTAATTCACGTGCTACTATGGTCACCCCGGAATTCAGAGATGTGCAAATAACCACTGCTCCTCAACACCTTATCTTGTGCCCTTTTTGGAAATGCAAAGGTTTTCTTGATAGCAATTTTTTACTCCTTATATTTCAGCAAATGAATTGCTGTATACCTGGTATAGAATGAAAACGCACTGCAGGGTGCAGCTCATTTATTGGCTCTGGGTTCCTCGGGTTCTTGATGAACCTACAAGCCCTATATATCCCCGCAACCAGAGGAGTCCAGCAGACGTAACGGTATATTGCTTTCGATAATCTGACATTTCAAGGAAAAGTTACAGAGTAAAACGTAGAGAAAAATTGATGTTTTTTTCACCTCAATTTCAATATTTTTCTTTTTCAGCTGTTATTTTCTGTAGGAAACCCTTGTAGGATCTACACAAATGACCCCTTGCTGAATTCAGAATTTTGTCTACTTTTCAGAAATGTTTAGGTTTCTGGGATCCAGCATTGGTTTCATGACCATTCCTGTCACTGACTGGAAGGAGGCTGAAAGCACAAAAAATTGCACAAATGGGGTATGCCCCAGTAAAATGCCAAAATTGTGTTGAAAAATTGGGTTTTCTGATTCAAGTCTGCCTGTTCCTGAAAGCTGGGAAGCTGCTGAGTTTAGCACCGCAAACCCTTTGTTGATGCCATTTTCAGGGGAAAAACCACAAGCCTTCTTCTGCAGCCACTTTTTCAATTTTTTTTAAAAAAAACGAAATTTTCACTGTATTTTGGCCAATTTCTTGGCCTCCTTCAAGGGAACCCACAAAGTCTGGGTACCTCTAGAATCCCTAGGATGTTGGAAAAAAAGGACGCAAATTTGGCTTGGTTAGCTTATGTGGACAAAAAGTTATGAGGGCCTAAGCGCGAACTGCCCCAAATAGGCAAAAAAAGGCCCGGCACAGGAGGGGGAAAAGGCCTGGCAGCGAAGGGGTTAAAGTGCATTATAAATAAAATAAATATGATCATAATCAGCCACTCCCACATCTCGCAGTTTTCTTAGTCAAAGCAAGGAAGATAAAAAACATGCAAGAGCATATAAAGGCCCTCATTACAACCCTGGCGGACGGTGTTAAAGCGGCGTAATTAGCGCCAACAGGCTGGCGGTAAAAAAAATTGGATCATGACCACAGCGGAAACCGCCATTATAGATAGCCACTTTAACACTCCAACCGCCATGGCGGTAGCAACAAACACCGCAGCGGTCACCGCCAACAGACAGGCGGAAGACAATGTGACGCCCACCCCATTGCAACCTGCCAATCCGCCAGCTTTTCCGGGGTGGTACCAACGCCATAAAAAGCACGGCAGAAACAGTCTTTGGAAGGGAAACCACTCACCACTCGACACTCAACGAAGAACCAGGACGCCATGGAGCCCGAGCTGCAGGTCCTTCCCATGCTGGTGTATCTGCTCATATACCAGGAACATCAAAGACAGCGGCGGCGATGACCACAGTGAGTACTGCACCTAGTACACAAGGGAGGTGGGTAGGAAAAAGAGAGTGCCACACACGCAACACGCTGCACCACCACCCCCACCCTCACCCACAACACCATACACACAAACAGATGCAACAACATTACTGATACACCCTGTAACCCCCTGGAAGAACGCAAGGACTAAAGGAAGTGAGTTAAACCAGTGATATTTCAGAAATAGGCAGATATACAATAGAATTCGAAAAACAGTATTTACAGAAATATACAAAATGTACAAAAGTCCGGACACTGTCCTTCACAAATGTTCGTGGGTCACTGGGACACAAATGATGGTCCAAGACCACACTTGACTCCTGCCTCAATACGGAGAGAACACTGCAGGAGCATCAGCTCGAAAACACACAGGCACCTCAGGGGGACCGGGGAAAGGGGGGGACCTCAGCTGGAAGATGAAGTATCACCACTGCTCCTCAAGGGGGCTCCACTCCCACTGCTTGGTCCTGGGGAGTGCAAAGCCACAGTCTCTCAAGTTTCCCAAGTGGGTGGTTTGCCACTGCTTGCTCCTGGGGAGTGCAAAGCCACAGTCTCTGAAGTGTTCCAAGTGGGTGGTTTGCCCACTGCTTGCTCCTGGGGAGGGCAAAGCCATAGTCTCTCAAGTCTCCCAAGTGGGTGGTCTGCCCACTGCTTGCTCCTAAGGAGTGCAAAGCCACTGTCTCTCAAGTCTCCCAAGTGAGTGGTTTGCCCACTGCTTGCTCCTGGGGAGTGCAAAGCCACAGTCTCTCAAGTCTCTCAAGTGGGTGGTTTGCCAACTGCTTGCTCCTGGGGAGTGCAAGACCACAGTCTCTGGAGTGGATGACTTCATCCTGCAAAGAATAGGGGGAGTGGATGCCTTTCTCCACTGGTTCTGGAGGGGGCTTGGTGTCCAGAGTGCTTTATCCTGCCAAGAATAGGGGGAGTGGATGCCTTTCTCCACTGGTTCTGGAGGGGGCTTGGTGTCCAGAGTGCTTCATCCTGCCAAGAATAGGGGGAGTGGATGCCTTTCTCCAACTGGTTCTGGAGGGGGCTTGGTGCCCAGAGTGCTTCATCCTGCCAAGGATAGGAGGAGTGGATGCTTTTCTCCACTGGTTCTGGAGGGGGCTTAGTGTTCAGTGATACAGTACTTGGGTTGTGCCAGTACACATTTCCTCACCTGGATTTCTGAGGCACGAGATTAGCAGGGAACAGGGAGCATGATAGTTCATGGAGGCAGGGCTAGACTTTATCCTATGGCGCCTAAGGCGCCAAGGCTGCTAAGTGGGGCTAGTACCAGAGCTGATGGGGGTGCTGCCAGTGGTGGTGATAGGCTCCAACTTTTCTCCTGTAGCCACGGACGGCTGCCCACTGGAGCTATTGGTGCTGGTAGGGGTCCTACTGTCAGCGGTGCAGGTGGCAGTGCTTGCGGCGGTGCCTGTGGCGGAGATGATGGCAGTGCTGGGCGTGGTGCAGGGGCCAGTGCTGCCAGTGGTGGTGGGAGGCTCCAGCCCTTCTCCTGCAGCCTCAGACGCTGCCCACTGGGGATGCTGCTGATAACAGAAGTGGTGGCAGCGGCGGGGCAGGTGGCGGTGCAGGTGGCAGTGCTTGCAGCAGGGCTGCTGGCGGTGCTGCACGCGGTGCAGGTGGCGGGGCTGGTGCTTCTGCTGGTGGGCACTAGGGCTTCACCTGCATCCTCCATCGGCTGAAGTGCCTTGCCATTGATTTTCTTCCCCTTCCTCACTTTGGCAGATGCTGTAGTGCCCTTAGCTCTGTCAGCTGGAGGTTTGGAGGAGGCCTTGCTGTGTGGGTTGTGCTCATTGCCGTTGCTGCATGGTGGCCTCTTCTTCACCTTGGCAGGTGGCAGAATGGTATGATCCTTTGCAGGGGTTGGTGGTACACTGGATTCCCTGACAGGTACCCCCTTTGAGCCTCTGGGAGTTGCAGGTTCCACGTTGGACGGCGGCTTGGTGGCGAGGTGCTGGGCTGGGCTCTGGACACCCTGGCCCGAGGGGAAGGATGGGGGGGAGGTGTAGGGAACAGGTCAATGTTTGCCAGGAAAAGTTTTTTAGACACACTGGGGCGGGAAGATGGAGAGGGTTTGGGAGTGGAGGAAGAGGGAGTGGTTGTAGGAGGTGTCTTTCTGCTGAGTTTAGGTGTGTGCATGTCCTGGATGCTGTTGTGAGGTGGATGGCTGTTGGTTGGGTAGGTGCTTGCATTTGTGTACTTTGGGAGGAGGGGACATGGACACACTAGGAGAGGACACAGGGGACGTGTGCATGGTTGTGGGGGTGGTGACTCCAGTGAGGGGTGTGTTGTGATGGGCTTGCTGGTGATGGAGGTAGTGGATGAGGATGTAGTGCATGCAGGTGTGAGTGGAGACAAAACTGGGAGGGAGGTGGACGAAGAGGAGAAGGGGACACAGTGGAGGCAGTGGATGTTGGTGTGTCTGCATGGCGATAGTGTTTGTGTGAGTGCCTGTGAGATGAAGTGTGGTGGGCAACCTTTGTGTGTTGATTTGGGTGAATGCTGGTCTGAAAGTGTGCCTGGTATAGGGTGTGGCTGAGGGGATTGGGTCTGGGTAGAGGAAGTTGGAGGGGGGAGGCTAGACACAGGGACAAGGGCTGCCATCAGAGCTGAGGCCAGAGCCTGAAATGCTCTCTGTTGGGGCCGCCACAAAAGAGTGAATTCCCTCCAGGTATGCATTTGTTTGTTGCAAATGCCCTGCTACACCCTGGATGGCATTCAGAATGGTTGACTGCCAAACAGTGAGGGATCTAAGAAGATCAATTGCCTCCTCACTGAGGGCAGCAGGGCTGACTGGGGTAGGGCCTGAGGTGCCTGGTGCGAAGGAGATGTCCACCCTCCTGGGTGAGCGGGCACGGGAAACACACTGAGGGGTGGTGCTGGGAGGGGGTGCTGGTAGGAGGGGTGGTGGCTGTATCTGTTGTTGGGGTGGGCACAGAGGTGTCCGCCACCACCAGGGAGCTTCCATCGAAGGAGGAGTCGCTGTCTGTGGCGTACCCTCCTGTCCCCGTCATGGAGCTCTCCTCGCTCTTCATCCCACTGGTGCCATCACCCTCGGTGGATTCGGCCTCCAGGCCCATGTGGGATGCAGCTCCCTCCGTCGCCGGTGCCTCTGCTCCTCCGCCAGATGATGCTAATGCACACAAGAACAGGGTGACAAAACAAAAAGGGGGGGAGAGACAAAGGATGCACTTGGTCAATGCCAGCAACAACACTACCGTTGGCGTACACAACACACAGGGAACAGCCCAATGCACTAGGCCACACACTAACAGTTACAATGTCACCAGCCCAAGGGGTAAAATGCCTAACGCCATCAGTTGCACACCTGAAACCCACAAGACCCTGCCCAGGAGTAGATGGCCGCCAACACTATTGAGGTAGGAGTAAATCAGAGCCGGCCCAACAAGGGTCCTACCCTGTCATGTTAGCCCTGGCCTAGGGGCACCCACGGCCCACATCCCCCACGAAGGTCCCTAATAACGCACGCAAGGTCAGGGTTCAGTTGGTGTACTCACCCCCTCGTGGCTCCTGTGAGGCCTTCAAGCGCCTATCCAACTCTGGATAGGCCACCACCAGGATGAGGAACATCAGGGGGGTCATGGTGTGACGGCATCCCTTCCTCGTTGGGAGGACAGCCCCAGCTGGTCCTCCGCCGTCTTATTTGCCCAGTGGCGCAGGTCGTCCCACCTCTTGCTGCAGTAGGTGCTCCGCCTGCCAAAGACCCCCAGGGTCTGCACCTCCTTGGCGATGGCATGCCAAATACCCTTTTTCTGGTGGGCGCTGACCTGCATGGAAAAGACAGCAGAAAATGGAATTAATCACCCATCTGGACCGTCATACTCATTGCCCACCAGATACCACACATTCCCTGATGCACATACATTGACCCCTTACATGGTGCACTCTAGCCAGGACCTCTCTGCACCCCCTACATGTGGCTTACACACACAACAGTCCATACATCCATGGCACACGCATCATGCTCACAGTGTACTCACCTGTTTGTCTGGAGGACCGTAGAGTAATGTGTACTATGGTAGGACCCCATCCACCAGTTTCTCCAACTCCTCCGCAGTGAAGGCAGGGGCCCTTTCCCCAGACAAATGACCCATAGTCCCTTCCAGACACAGGTCACAGCAGCACTTGCAGTGTAGGTCCTATCCTGTTGACGGCCAGGTAGCAAGTGAGTGAATAGATAGAAAATGGTGTTGATGTCCCTTCCCCCATAGGTCGCTCCACCTCTTCCTGATGTCATTCCTGGTTCTTGGGTGCTGACCCACGGCATTGACCCTGTCCACTATTCTCCGCCATAGCTCCATCTTCTTAGCAATGGACGTCTGCTGCACCTGTGATCCGAAAAGCTGTGGCTCTACCCGGATGATTTCCTCCACCATTACCCTTAGCTCATCCTCAGAAAACCTGGGGTGTCTTTGGGGTGCCATGGATGTGGTGCGAGTGATATGTGTGAGGATGTGTGGGGTGATGTATGGGGTGATGTGCTGTGGTGTATGCTGTGGTGTGCGTGGATGGTGTATAGGTGATGGTGTTCTGTGCCTCTGATTGAGTGGGTGCTCTTGCCTTATCTCTCTCTGTGTGCTATCTTTTTTTTTCACTGTAAAGGGTTGTGGGTAATGTGGGTGTGTGTTTTATAGTGGTGTGAGTGTGGTGTGTGTATGTATGTCTGGTGTGTGTAGTTTGAATTGTCCAATGTGATGTAGTTTTGTAGGAGTGTGTGTGTATTTTGAGCGCAGCTGTGTGTACCGCCAGTGGTTTACCGCATTTGAAAGACCGCCACAGTGATTCGTGGGTCGAGATACTGTGGGCATATTCTTGTTGGCGTAACGGTGTGGGTTTTACTATTGCCAATTTATCACTGACCTTTGGTCTGGCGGACTTGTGTGGGTGCATGTAGAGTGGCGGATTTCTCAGTGTGGGTCATAATACCCATAGCGGAATACCGCAGCGGTCACGGTATGTTGGCGGCCCTGAGCACGGCGGTAGGTGGCATTTACCACCAGGGTTGTAATAAGGGCCATAGGTTGTACATCTGACAAAAGCTGCAAAAGCTGCAAAAACATGAGGGCCAGCCTACATTGCTCAAAATGGGTAATATCCATCAATGGAATTAAACATTTTCTGCGGGGGATTGTGTTAAAACTACAAAAAAAGGAAAATGCATTAGGTTTTGAGGCAACAAATTATCACACACACAAGGACCTGGATTATTGCTCTACCCAGCAACTTTTGGATAAATTGACAAGTGATGGAACTGGTTAAAGCTAAACCTGGTTACGAGATAACAATGATGGGGATTAAACATTAGATAAAATAATGTTCTATCGGGGGACTTGCCTCAAGTAGCGCATGATCCTGAACCATTAATTTCTTCAGCTCAAGAGCCTCCCTCTCTAGCTTTCTCCACCACATAAAGTTCCCCCTGGTCTAAGCAATATCATCCTTTACAATGGACGCCGGTGAGTAATATATTTCAGCCACCGTATTGATCTCCAACCATCTAAGGCTAGGCAAGTCATAAGAATCTCTCTACCCAAAAGATTGTCCACATGCACCCAAGTCATCAACCATTGATCAGGGGACGTAACGCTGTGAGATCTGAGATATACGGTAACCCCAATTCCTAGTCAACCATAAAAGCAGGAGTTGAGGAGGGAACTGCTAGAAAACTCCAGCAGAAACAATTTTTAGCCACTTGATTGTTTTTAACATTGGCATACCCCCAAACATTGCTACCAAAAATGCCCACTGGTACAGATTTTGCCTGATAAATTTCACCAAAGCCCCTAAAGGCTTATTGCCTATCCTGTTGCAACAAGAAAACAGGGCACCAACAGTTTTTAATTTCACTAATGGCCCACGTAATTTAAGCATCAAAACAACACCCAGGTAGGGATAGGTTTGTACCCTAGCCAACTTATTATTCTATATGTAAAAGGATCTAACTGGAGCCGTTCTAGGGCCTACCATCATTACCTGGGACTTGCTGAAATTCATAGAAAGATCTAAACTAATCATATAATCCACGAAACACTCAAGTAATACATGCAGTTACAGTGCAGTCCTTGATAATAGGACAGTATCATTCGCATACAAAAGTGCGGGAATCAACCGTAAGCTGATACTCGGGTAGTCTACAGGTTTGTCAAGTAGCCTGGCCCCCAAGTCATTAACAGACAATGTGAATAAAAACAGGGCAAGTATACAATCTTGCCATACACCAGTCTGAAGGTTAAAGGAACTAGAGCATGCCCCATCTGCATTATATCGCACTACTGCTATCAGGTCCCTGTGCAGGTCAGCCAAAAAGCCCAGGCCTTTGTCCAACAAGATCTGCCATAGTTTTGAATATTTAACTTTGTCAAAGGCAGAGGAGAGGTCCACATATGCTATAAAAAGTGACCCTGACTTGGTGACTGCATATTTATTGATCAACATATAACATTTAAGACATTGATCACAGATACCTAGACTAGACCGAAATCCATACTGCAAATCCAATAAAGCCGACCTCTCCTCAACCCAAATCATAGCCATCTCAAGGATCACCCTGCCCATTACTTTGACAAGAGTCAATCACTGGCCTATAACAACCAGGAAGATCCCTCGAGCCCTTTTTATGGAAAGGAACAATAATGGACTTAGACCATGAAGACAAAGGACCCTTTCGAGCAGCTAAATTGAAAGCTCAGGTTAAAATAGGGGACAATAAATCAGGTTTAGACTTGAACAAATCAGCAGGTATGCCATCAGGGCTGGGCACTTTCTGACTCGTCAAGCTTTCAATTGCTTACTCGACCTCACTTGCCCCAAAATATAGTCACTTCTCAGCAAATACAACAACCATATCAGGGGACTCGCCTAATCCATCCTCCCTCTGTGCCCCATATATACCTTAGAAATGCTTGACCCAGGATCCTGGGGTGATATATGAGGAAGTACCTTGGGAACAATCGCCTTTAAAAAAGGGACTATTGACTACCTCCCATAACCAACCACTATCTGCACTATTAGATGCTTCCAACAAATCCTGCCTCGCTGCCTCTCTCAATTCACTTTTCCTCCCCTCAATTTCCTGTTTATAGGCTCTGAGTCTATTTGAGATGAGGCAGCGGTCCCTGGGAGTAGCCTTAAGTGCACATAATTGTAACATGTGGCAATTACAACAGTTTGTATCAAACCATCTGGGGTTCATGTTAGCTCTTTGTTTAGGAGGAAGAGTAATACTAGAATATACTTCCTTGCTAATAGCCTGGTAAGCAGTCCAAAAAGCCACATCATCCAGTTTATCCCCAAGACAAATTTCAAACTCCCTCCTTTTAACAACAAGAGTTTTCAGAAAGACTTCTGGAATGCCCATCACCCATGTAAGTCTCCTACCCTGATCAGTCATTTTAGAGTCAAACTTACATATGGCAATATTCTGTGGAGCAAGATCCAACAAAGTACTAATGTCAGTAAAGATAATGTCAGTAAAAATACAAAAGTGATCGCTTAAACCAGAGGGATGTGTGTTAAATGAAGCAAAACAATCCACAAATGAGGTAGTACAAAAAATATATACTTTTGTAGATTAAGTGCCATGACGTTTAAAGGTTGACGGGAAATCAGCTTTAAAATCCAAATATGCCTCCGTCAAAATACAAGCTAAGTTGAACTCAGCCAATATATTATTAAGACAAACCCCCACCAAACTATGCTCAAGATGCAGAGTACTGTTGCCATCCAAATGGCTATATGATCAAAATGAACGACTGCACAGATGCAAATTGAAATCACTCACTAAAATAAAACCCACACTTGTACACTCCTTGTGATCAATATCAATTATAAAGGACCGAAGTGACTGAAGAGAGCCACAGATACGGGGTCAGTTTGTTGCGTTATAAAAGTTAAAAAGTTCAAAAGTAAAATTAAGGTCTGCATAATAGACAAAGTTGTGGTCACTTGCCTGATCTTATCGTCCAATGGTATGGAAATCATTGTTAAAAGACTGCCTTTTGGCCTCCCCTAGAAGATGGGTCCGCTGTGTTTTAAAATGATCTATACCCTTCCAGATAAAAAATACCCTTGTGTCCCTGGTCTCCTGAAGACAAATTATTGGGAACGATTTAAGATACTCGAGCCAATCTGGATTGAACATTTTCTCTCTTACCCTGGCCACATTCCAAGAGGACAACTTAAGGCCACAAAAGTACTACAGGACTTCAGGATATTTGTAGAAACTTGAGGCAAAAGCTATCCTTGGTACCAGTAATGTCCTCACACCTAAGATGAGCATCACTAGACACCATAATTACTGCTCTTACTTACCTGTGAATAAGGCACGTTGTTGCCGAAATGTGTCAGGATTTTCTGTCTTGGTACCCAGAAGTGCTATTAAATGCTTGGATTCTAATGTGGACTGGCACCTGGGCATTTCGTGTTTGGGAGATACTTTCTGTGGGATGCTTCGCCCCAGTAACCCAGGCCACCCTGCAGGGTCTGTGGCCTCCATACTGAGCAAGAGGTGACAATATATATTCATGGAACCAAAGTACACAGTTAATTTTTATTCATGAATTAACTTAGCCTGACGTTAGTTAAATATGTGCTTTAACCTTGCTAGTAGGCTGTTTTCTTTCATTCCAGGTGCCTTATCATTTTTCTCATTAGATAGAGAAAGACTTAGGGCCATATTTATACTCCGTTTGCGCCGAAATTGCGTCGTTTTTTTTGACGCAATTTCGACGCAAAACTAACGCCAACTAACGCCATATTTATACTATGGCGTTAGAGGCGAATAGCGCCAAAGTTCCCGGAATGTGCGTCATTTTTTAGCGTGAACCCCTTCCTTGCGTTAATGATATGCAAGGGAGGCGTTCCCGTCTAAAAAATGACTCCCAGGACTTTACGTGGTATTTATACTCCCGGGCAAAAGAGACGCCCGGGAGTTGGCGTGGCTAAAAACGGCGCATTTGCGCCACTTTTTAACGCCTGCTCAGGGCAGGCGTTAAGGGGCCTGTGGGCTCAAAATGAGCCCACAGGTGCCCTCCCATGCCCCCAGGGACCCCCCCTGCCACCCTTGCCCACCCCAGGAGGACCCCCAAGGATGGAGGGACCCACCCCAGGGACATTCAGGTAAGTTCAGGTAAGTTTTATTTTTTATTTTTTATATTTTATTTTGGTGGCATAGGGGGGCCTTATTTGTGCCCCCCTACATGCCACTATGCCCAATGACCATGCCCAGGGGACAGAAGTCCCCTGGGCATGGCCATTGGGCAAGGGGGCATGACTCCTATCTTTCCAATGATAGGAGTCATGTTGATGGGGGATGGGCGTCGTTAAAAAATGGCGCAAGTCGGGTTAAGACGATTTTTTCGACGTAACCTGACTTGCCCCATTTTAAGACGCCCATGCGCCATTTTCCCCCTACGCCGGCGCTGTCTGGTCTACGTGGTTTCTTCCCACGCAAACCAGGCAGCGCCGGTCTGATTGCGCCGTCTAACGCCATTCCATAAATACGGCGCCCGCATGGCGCTTCAGAATGGCGTTAGACGGCGCAAAACTTTTTGACGCTAAACTGCGTTAGCGCAGTTTAGCGTCAAAAAGTATAAATATGGGCCTTATTGTTTGTATTGGACAACTGAAATTGAGATTGAGGCCTTTGGGGAGGATGCTGGCAGAGAACATGGAGAAATGATAGTCAAAAGAGTCCTTCTATTTACTGCATACCAGGAGGATGAGGTACCCAAAGTTGCCAGCTGCGAGCCTCGTTTCAAGGAGATGGGAACTGCAGGGAACATGTTGACTTTTCAGCATTCAGTGATTTGGTTGGTTCTTGGTGGTGAGAAGAGAGATGTGGATGTTTTTCAGTCTTATGTTATATTTAATTGGTGTTTCCATAGCTGGGCAGGCAACCTTTCCCCGACCCTGAAAGGTAACAGATCCCTCTCTTGTTAGGCTTTTCCCTGCATCTAGGCTTCATGCTGAACATTTCTTTATTTTCTTAAATTTATTTTATACTGACACCTTCTATGCTCCCTGGATAGAAATCCCTGTCAGCTAGTTCTGTGTGTAATCTTCCTTTAAGAAACACTCACGTGCAACAATTTGCTTTATTCTTGTTGTAGCTGTTACCATTTTGTATCTCATGTTACTAAGACTCAATGTATTGGCACATTTCAACGTCAAGACTATATTGTTGTATCTTTGGAATATATTTTCACTTTGTCTATATTAGATTAATATCCTAAAATAACATGCTTAATCAATATTATTGATTCCTGGTCCTTAATGTGGAGTCACATTGGCTTCACAAGTTGGAAATGTATTTCTGATGCTATCTCCTTTTTCAGCACTTGAAGTCAACTAACAAAGGTTCATGCGACCAATGGGGAAATATATTTGATGGTTTCACAAGTACCAGCACGCCGTAAGAATCATCTTTCATTAAAATACATTGTGTAGAAGATTTGTAGTTTTTCTTCTTAAGTTACAGCAGTGAAGACATACTTAAACAAGACAGAAAAGCACAGAGGAAGTAAGTGACTCGAGGCAAAAACAAACGAAGTGACTATCTGGCTAACACACCTGTCCATATCAAGCATGGTGTCCTGGCACACAAGACTACGATGATAACCACAGAGAACAGATGAATGTCACATATACAGTAGGGTCAAAGCAGGTAAACACAACAAATGCCCTTGCCACAAAGTACACCACATACAGATCAACACATAAAGAATAAACTGAATACTAGAAATTATGTAAGGGGGGGGGGGGGATTCTCAAGCTTGAAATTAGTAAGAGACAAAACTGATGAAAGAGGGTACCCCTTGCAGCAACACACAAAATATATACCTAGCAGGGACACTCACTGCTACCTGTACTTCCTCGAAAGTAATTCCAAACCAATAATGATAGCAATCGCTTTGAGCTGTATCCCTAAACACTGCACCAAATGATACTAAGTCACACAATAAGACAAATAATGAGACACAAATCCAGAAACTACATTTCAACTGTGATTTTATCTTACGCACTATACACCTACATATATACCCACCTATTTCATTTCAGCAATATAATTCATATACAAACCTGCCACCCAACAGCAGCACGAACTGCAAGAACACAATGCAGACAAATGTATGACGCACATTCACATTATATGGACTCATAAATCAGCTTTCACAAATCCGCACAACATATTATCAGTCACTTTTGTGACGGAGTAACCCGTCCCCTAAACACAAAATCAGACTCAAAGTCGTTTCCAAGTGACCAAGATAAGCATATCCTTCATCACAAAACAGAGATAGAGTTTTAAATTGTCCACATTTATTGTGAACCGAAAAATAATATAGATGGGGGATAAATGTAATCCTTCTTCTGCTTTGACATGAACCACGTGTTTTCAGGAGAAAAAAAACCCCACATTATTCCCTATAAATCAGAATACTGATGGGTTTCCATTGGAAGAGGTCAAGGAAATAGAATTCTACTTTCAGAGCACCCTGCCCCCCCCATGTCACTGATTATTCATTATGTCGAAGAAAACATGCTATTAAATAAATGCTCAAGTAAGTCGATAGACTGTCCATTAACAGTTGACGAAATACACTAGCCGTTCAGATTTCATTCCATTACAGTGATGTATAGAGGTCCGTGAACCTAAGCTTGCCTATTCAAATAAGGCAGAACATCTAGAGAGCTTTTCTTCATTTAGGAAAATAGAGGAAGGGCCGATGAACTGAATGCAATGACAAGGTCACAATGTTATGTTTGAACGAGATGCTAAAACCCTGCAATTCAGAAAGAAATCCGGATAGAGTTAAAAGACCACCCCCTTGGCCCTCGATCAACTTAAATAGACTAATTCAGGGAGCTGGGATAGCAATTGATGTTTCCATACCCCCGACGCTCCTTATATTAAATTTACTAGGCATTACAGTGATATTTACAATCTCACCAGGTGGCAAAATACCTTTAAATTTGGTAAGATTTGAGCCATTCTTATGACATGCTTTTCAGTGGCAGCAAGTGAGGTGCATGCTGTACCTTCATTGTATATTTGTGGTACTATAGATCACATGAGTCTCTAAGGTCAAATTATTAACCATTAATTATGCGATCAGTATCTGTGTGTGGGCCACTTTGGAAACAATTAGAGCACGTGGGATGAGTCCAACGATTGTCCTCATGAGAGAACAAAGTGAAGTAGTGTGTACTTTTTCAAATTACTTACTACTTAATTGATTAGATTTGCATTGATAGATTCAGGTATGTTTATTTTCCTTTAATAGAAAATCGTCAGGGAAGAAGTAATGTTAAAAGGATGTGATCTCACAATTCTCATATCCCTAATTGTGGGTATATCTTGTCTCCGACCATCCTTTGGTATACTGATACCTAATCTTACTCAGACAATTGTGGCAATACTATAGTGTGGAAACCTAAGAGATTGCTAATACTATGGCCCTCATTCTGACCCTGGCGGTCGGTGATAAAGCGGCGGCCAACCCGCCAACAGGCCGGCGGTCCAAAATATGCAATTCTGACCCTGGCGGGAACCGCCAACACAGCCCGCCGCATTAACACTCCACCCGCCACGGCGGAACAAACAAACAGCGTGGCGGTCACCGCCAACAGCCAGGCGGCAGACAATGTACCGCCCACCCTATCACGACCCACCAATCCGCCACCTTTTCCGGGGCGGGAGCACCGCCGATAAAAACACGGCGGAAACAGACTACGAACGGGAAAACGCTCACCTCCACATACACCACGCGAGATTCCGGCAGTATGGAACCCGAGTTGCAGGTCATCCCCGCACTCCTATACCTGCTCCTGTACCAGGAGCACGCCCGGCGGCGCCGAAGACATCGGTGAGTACTGCACCTACGACACAGGGGAGGGAAAAGATTACCGGCACACACCCACCCACCCACACCCACTACAACACACACATCAATGCATTCCCACAGATCACTGTCACAACCCACAAACCCCCCCCTTCCGAAATAATGCAAAGACCAAAAGAAGAGATCTCAAACGGGCAGATATATTGAAAAATGGACAGCAGTAATCCAAATAAATAAATAAACTATGTACAAAATATATACAGCTACTAAATGTAGTCCAACCACTGTCCGTGGACCACAGGGGTCCTGAGCAAAGGGGCAAGGCCCAGTCCCACGACAAGAACTCCACGGAGAGAACACTGCAGGGGCATCAGAAAGAAAAAAGGACAGGCAGCTCAGGGGGAAGGGAAGGGGGGGCACCTCAGCCACTTGAGTACACAACGCCAGATCCACGAGGGGACTCCATGACCACTGGCCCATCCTGGGGAGAGCAAAGCCACAGTCCAAACAGTCCATACAGTGGGTGGCCTGCCCACTGGGCCATCCTGGGGAGAGCCAAGCCACAGTCCAAACAGTCCATACAGTGGGTGGCCTGCCCACTGGGCCATCCTGGGGAGAGCCAAGCCACAGTCCAAACAGTCCATACAGTGGGTGGCCTGCCCACTGGGCCATCCTGGGGAGAGCCAAGCCACAGTCCAAACAGTCCATACAGTGGGTGGCCTGCCCACTGGGCCATCCTGGGGAGAGCCAAGCCACAGTCCAAACAGTCCATACAGTGGGTGGCCTGCCCACTGGGCCATCCTGGGGAGAGCCAAGCCACAGTCCAAACAGTCCATACATTGGGTGGCCTGCCCACTGGGCCATCCTGGGGAGAGCAAAGCCACAGTCCATACAGTCCATACAGTGGGTGGCCTGCCCACTGGGCCATCCTGGGGAGAGCAAAGCCACAGTCCAAACAGTCCATACAGTGGGTGGCCTGCCCACTGGGCCATCCTGGGGAGAGCAAAGCCACAGTCCATACAGTCCATACAGTGGGTGGCCTGCCCACTGGGCCATCCTGGGGAGAGCAAAGCCACAGTCCAAGCAGTCCATAACAGACTCCACTGCCACTGGAGGAGGCATGTTGGCCAGAGGACATCCTGCAGCCCTGCCCGAGACAGATCCTGCCCTGCCACGTCTGCCAAAGGGCCAGCGATTCCTGCCTGGAAGGGCCCAGTTCAGCGGTTCTTGCCTTGAAGGGCCCAGTTCAGCGGTTCTTGCCTTGAAGGGCCCAGTTCAGCGGTTCTTGCCTTGAAGGGCCCAGTTCAGCGGTTCTTGAGACGGCGGTCCCCAGCGGAGCGGTGCTGGAGACGGCGGGGCCCAGTTCAGCGGTTCTTGCCTTGAAGGGCCCAGTTCAGCGGTTCTTGAGACGGCGGTCCCCAGCGGAGCGGTGCTGGAGACGGCGGGGCCCAGTTCAGCGGTTCTTGCCTTGAAGGGCCCAGTTCAGCGGTTCTTGAGATGGCGGTCCCCAGCGGAGCGGTGCTGGAGACGGCGGGGCCCAGTTCAGCGGTTCTTGCCTTGAAGGGCCCAGTTCAGCGGTTCTTGCCTTGAAGGGCCCAGTTCAGCGGTTCTTGCCTTGAAGGGCCCAGTTCAGCGGTTCTTGCCTTGAAGGGCCCAGTTCAGCGGTTCTTGCCTTGAAGGGCCCAGTTCAGCGGTTCTTGAGACGGCGGTCCCCAGCGGAGCGGTGCTGGAGACGGCGGGGCCCAGTTCAGCGGTTCTTGCCTTGAAGGGCCCAGTTCAGCGGTTCTTGAGACGGCGGTCCCCAGCGGAGCGGTGCTGGAGACGGCGGCCATTCTATGGCCAACTGCTCATTGCCTGGTGGTGCCCTCCTGGGCAGCGGGGATGGTGCTCCTTCAATGCCCACCTGGGCTGTGGGTGGTGGGGCCCTCCTGGCCAGCTGGGCTGGGTCCTCCCTGGGCAGCGGCTATGGGGGTGGTGGGCTCTCCCGGGGCAGCTCTGCCGGTTCCTCCCGGGGCAGCGGCTATGGGGGTTGCGGGCTCCTCCTGGGCAGCTGTGACGGGTCCTCCATGGGCAGCAGGCCTGCTGCCTGACTTCTCCGCCTTGCTGCCCTTGCCCTCCTTAGTCGGGAGTCTGTGGCCCTTTCCTCCCTTTGGAGTTGTGGCTGTTGACGGTGGCTGGCTAGTGTCCTGGGGGGATATCGAATCCGGGATCCGGCGGCGGCCCTTCCGCCTTCTGCTCCTCTTCCCAGGGGGTGGGCTGGCTGTCCCCTTGCTGCTGGGCGAAGATCCAGACCTGCGGGCTGGTGGGCTCCAATACCCCTGCACCCTTGTCAAGGTGGCTGCAGGGCTGGTGGTGTGGGTGGGACAGGCAGAGGAACAGGAGACTGGGAGGAGGGAGTTAGTAGAGGGAGGCAGGAGACAGGGACAATGGCTGCCGTCAGTGCTGAGGCCAGAGCCTGGAACGATCGCTGATGGGCAGCCTGACCCGAATGAATGCCCTCCAGGTACGCATTGCTGCGATGAACCTCCCTCTCCACCCCTGGATGGCATTCAAAAGGGTAGTCTGCCCAACAATGAGCGTTCGGAGGAGGTCAATGACCTCCTCACTGAGGGCAGCGGGGGTAACAGGGGCAGGGCCTGAGGTGCCTGGGGCGAAGGAGATGCCCGGCTTCCTGGCAGAGCGGGCACGGGGCGAACGCTGAGGGGCTGCTGGGAGGGCGGAGATGGTGCGCTGGGTGGCGGCTGTACCTGTAATGGCGGGGGGCACGGATGGTGCCACCCCCGCAAGGGAGCTCCCTTCCGAGGACGTGTCCGTGTCGCTGCAGGGTCCAGTCGTCCCCGTTGTGGAGCTCCCCTCGCCCTCCGTCTCACTGGTCCAGTCAGACTCTGTGGCATGGCCCTCCTGGGCCATGTGAGATGCAGCTCCCTCCTGCCCCGATGCCACTTCTCCTCCGCCTGATGATGCTGATGCACACAAGCACAGAAAGACAAACAAAAAGGGGGGGGGGAGAGAGAAATAAAGAGATTTTGAGTACATGGATCACCGGTACAGTTAGCGGACATGACAGACACAGATGCCCCCTGCACTAAGTTGCGCACTTGGGGTCCGCTACGCATTCCGTGGAACATGCCCTACACGCCTAGAGTTGACAACTGCACCCATGGATGACACGGCCCAGGGATGGCTGTACTGACACACTAGTGAGGTTGGTGGCTGGGGACACAGGGGCTTACGGGGGTGCCCAGCCTACAGATATCGCCCTGGCCTAGGGGGACCCACAGCCCTCCTCCCCCACCCAGACACCTCCACTGTGCGACAACAGAGTTGATGATGCTTGTACTCACCCCCTTGTGTCTGCTGTGCTGCCCTCACGCGCCCATCCAAATCAGGGTAGGCCACCGCCAGGATCCGGAACATCAGGGGGGTCAGTTGACGGCAGGCACCCCGCCTACGTTGGGAGGCCATCCCCAGCAGAGACTCGGCGGTCTTCTTGGTCCCGCGGCGGATGTCCTCCCACCTCTTGCGGCAGTGGGTGCCCCGTCGATGGTGGACCCCCAGGGTCCGGACTTCCTTGGCGATGGCACGCCAAATCCCGATCTTCTCATGGGCGCGGACCTATGTGACACGTACAGGGAGGGAGAAATACCACGTTCAAGTTTGTCTGCATTTTCGTTGCCAGTGGCCCAACGCCCCCCATCCCCGCCAGGCCCCCCGCCAGGCCCAACATGCCCCCCATCCCCGCCAGGCCCCCCGCCAGGCCCAACATGCCCCCCATCCCCGCCAGGCCCCCCGCCAGGCCCCCCGCCAGGCCCAACATGCCCCCCATCCCCGCCAGGCCCCCGCCAGGCCCAACATGCCCCCCATCCCCGCCAGGCCCCCCGCCAGGCCCAACATGCCCCCCATCCCCGCCAGGCCCCCCGCCAGGCCCAACATGCCCCCATCCCCGCCAGGCCCCCCGCCAGGCCCCCAAGCCAGCCAGTGGCCCCAAATCCATATTGAATTAAACTCACTTGTTGGTCTGGAGGACCGTAGAGTAGCGCATACTGGGGGAGGACCCCATCCACAAGTTTCTCCAACTCCTCTCCAGTGAAGGCAGGGGCCCTTTCCCCAGTCGCAGCAGCCATTGTCCCTTCCAGACCGAGGTCACAGCAACACTTGCAGTATAGGTCCTCTCCTGTGAAAGTTCAAGTCGCAAGTGGATAAGTAGATAGGAAATGGCGGTCACGTCCGCGGCGGTGCGTACCGCGGCGGGGCGTACCGCCACCGCCGGCGCCCTTCGCCATTGGCTCCTGAAACCCATAGGCTTCAATGTTAACCAATGCGGCTTCGCGCCGCGGTCTTCGCCCGCCGACCGCCGCGGTGTGCCACGCCAGCGCATTGACCTCACATCCCATTGTCACACTTCACAGGTCAGGCAGCCGCCATTTCGAGGGTCCACATGGCTCAATTTCAACTGCGTCACACAGGCCTAGGCCTTGCATAGCCACTCAGACACGCCATTCACTGCATAGAGAATCGTTTACTGTGCAAGCTGTGAGTACGTACCTGTGGGTTGCTTGACTCTGTGCTCCATGTTGTCCTTCCTAGGCACCGTCCGCTGGGTTTGGCGAGGAGACGGATCAATCCTCGCGTGTACCGACCGCTGGTGGACCTGTCGACAATGGAAGAACGCCACATTATCCTGACCTACCGGCTTGACCGTGCCACTATACATGAACTGTGTGCCCAGCTGGAGCCCGACCTGATGTCCCCCATCCGCCAACCCACAGGGATTCCCCCTCTGGTGCAGGTCCTGTCAGTACTCCATTTCCTGGCAAGTGGGTCATTTCAGACAACAGTGGGAATTGCTTCTGGGATGTCTCAGCCCATGTTTTCGAAGGTGTTATCCAGAGTGTTATCTGCCCTGATGAAATACGTGAGGAGCTACATCATTTTCCCTGAGGTGGGCGAATTGGCTACAGTGAAGGGTGATTTCTACGCCCTTGGACATATTCCCAACGTCATTGGTGCCATTGATGGGACCCATGTGGCTTTGGTTCCCCCAAGAGACAGGGAGCAGGTGTACAGGAACAGAAAAAGTTACCATTCCATGAACATCCAGGTGGTGTGTTTGGCTGACCAGTACATCTCGCATGTAAATGCCAAGTTCCCTGGGTCAGTGCATGACGCCTACATCCTGAGGAATAGCAGCATCCCTTACGTGATGGAACAGCTAGAGAGACACCGTGTATGGCTATTGGGGGACTCTGGGTACCCCAACCTGTCGTGCTACTGACCCCAGTAAGGAATCCCCGGACCAGGGCAGAGGAACGGTACAATGAGGCCCATGGGCGTACTAGGAGGGTGATCGAACGCACCTTTGGCCTCCTAAAGGCCAGGTTTAGGTGCCTGCATATGACAGGTGGATCCCTAATGTACTCACCTAAGAAGATGTGTCACATCATCGTGGCCTGCTGCATGCTTCACAACCTGGCTTTGCGCCGCCAGGTGCCTTTCCTGCAGGAGGATGGTCGAGACGGTGGTGTAGTGGCAGCTGTGGAACCTGTGGAGAGTGACGAGGAGGAAGACGACGGGGCTGAAACAGACAACAGGGACAGAATCATTGAACAGTACTTCCAATAGGACACAGGTAACAATTCAAACATAATTTAGTGAATGTGAACTACTCTCCTGCATCTCTGCTGCCTGTCTATTTGCCCCAGTGTATGATGACTGAGTTGTGGCTTTTCCCTCCCTATTTCAGATCTGGGGTCCCCACTACGAGTCCTGTGCTTCGTTTCCCCATGGACTACAGCTTTGTGGCAGCTGTTTGTTGACTTCACTATGTACAAGGACATATTTGCACTGTCATGTCAATTACAATATTTTGAAATCACAGCCAGACTCCAGATAGTTTTGTGCTAAATGGGTGTTTATTTCAGTGCTCAAAATGGGATGGGTGGTTTCAAGTGGGTGGGGGCTATGGTGAAGGAATGTCCATGGCAGAGTCCAGAGTAACAGTCACACAGGTGCATTGTCCAGAGGCCTGTGGAGAGATGGAGCATGGGCAGTTCAAGGATGGACAGGGTGACAATGTGGGACAGTGGGATGACATCAGGTGGTATCCTTTGCTGGCGGGGGTCTTGACATCCTACTCTGTCTTCTTGCGAGATCTCAGGGCCCTCTTGCGGGGTGGTTCTTCTCCTGCAGGAGGTGGGGGTCTGGTGGGCTGCTGTTGTGCGGGGGCCTCCTGACCACTAGCGCCGGCGGAGGTGGTTGGCTGTTCTTGGTCCAGGCTAGTGGCAGGGGCCCTTTGTTGTTGTTGAGTGTCCGTCCTGGTGTTGATGAGGTCCTGCAGCAGCCCGACCATGGTAACCAGGGTGGAGGTGAGGGCTCTGATGTCCTCCCTGTACCCCCGATAGTGTTCCTCCTGCAGTACCTGGATCTCCTGGAACCGGGCCAGTACCGTCGCCATCGTCTCCTGGGAGCGGTTGTATGCTCCCATGATGGTGGGCCTCGTGGAGAGTGGGGTCCCTGGGCCCGTCCCCCCCCTGTCGCACAGCTGCCCTCCGAGTTGCCCTGTTTCCCTGGGCCTCTGCCCCCTGGCCGGTGTGCCCACTACCACTGCCCCCAGGTCCCTGTTGTTGTTGGGGTGGTGGGTTATCCTGGGTGCCCTGTAGTGGTAGACACACCGCAGATTGACGCGCCCTGGAGACAGAGGCATGGGCCCGCTGGGTGGGAGCTGTGCTGGTGTTCCCAGAGGGGTTTGGGTCTGTAGTGGCCTGTGGCTGTCTGAGGGGAACCGACTGTCCAGAGGTCCCCGATGGTCCGGGCTGGTCATCGGTGTCCAGGTCGACAGAGCTGCTGTCATCGCTGACGGCCTCTTGGGTGGGGGGTGTGGAGAATTCTGGGCCCTCTGTGGCGGTGTGTTGGCGGTCGGGTCCTGCAGGGGTATAGAGGTATGGTTATAGTTTCAATGTGTGCCATATGGGTGTATCTGTGGGTTTCCGTGTCCCCAAGTGCTGGCATTCGTGTGTGGGGGCTTTGGTGAGGGTGGCTTGTGGGGGGGATGTGTATATGCATTGGGCATGCTTTGGTGATGGGTGTCCATGCTTAGTGGACGCATGCAGGCCTAGGTTTTGGGATGTGTGGGTTGTGATGGTGAGACATTGGCAGGGAATAGGTGTGCTGGGGGTGGGGGTGAGGATGGTGGTGGGGGTGAGGATGGTGGTGGGGGTGAGGGTGAGGGTGGGGGTGAGGGTGGGGTTCGAGGATGGGGGTGAGGGTTGGGGTATGATTTGGCATGCAGGTGGGGGAGAAGCAGTAGTGAAGCTTCAACTTACCAGTGTCCATTCCTCCGCCGACTCCTGCGAGGCCGTCAGGATGCAGGATGTTCAAGACTTCCTCCTCCCATGTTGTAATTTGTGGGGGTTGAGGTGGGGGTCCTCCGCCAGTCTTCTGCACGGCGATGTTGTGCCTGGATACCATGGAACGCACCTTCCCCCGTAGGTCGTTCCATCGCTTCCTGATGTCTTCCCGATTTCTGGGGTGCTGTCCCACAGCGTTGACCCTGTCGACAATCCTCTGCCATAGCTCCGTCCTCCGGGCAATGCTGGTGTATTGGACCTGTGTGCCGAAGAGCTGGGGCTCTACCCGAACGATTTCCTCCACCATGACCCTGAGTTCTTCGTCTGAGAAGCGGGGCTGTCTTTGGGGTGCCATGGAGTGGTGTGTATGATGTGTGGGGTGGAGTATGTGTAGTTAAGTGTGTTGAGTGTGGTGGTGTGTGTTGTTTTGTGTGTGGATATTGTGTGGGGGATGGTGTAGTGTGCCTCTGTGTGATGGTATTCTGTGATCGCTGATGTGTCTCTCAGTGCTTCTTTCTGAATTTTTTGTCGTAGGGGTTTGTGGGTGATGTGGGTGTGTGTTTTATATTGTATTGTGTGTGTGGGAGTGGTGTGTGTATGTGTATCAGGTGTGTGGAATTCAAATCAGCCAATGTGGCTGAGTTTTGTTCGTTTGTGTGTATTCTGACCGCGGCGGTGTGTACCGCCAATGGAAAACCGCGTTTGAATGACCGCCGCGTGGATTCGTGGGTCGTAATGGCATGGGCGTATTTCTGTTGGCGTGACGGTGGAGGTTTGGTCACCTCCACTTTTCCGCCGACCGCTGGTCTGGCGGTCTGTTGTGGCTGTCGGATTTTCGGAGGTTTGGCTGCTGCGGGTCAGAATGACCGTGGCGGGTTACCGCGACCGCGGCGGAATTATGGAGGATTTCTGACCGGCGGTAGGCGCCTTTTACCGCCGAGGTCAGAATGACCACCTATATTTTTATCTAACACTTCAAGTGCTATTTAAGACCAAACTATGATTCAGACACATTATCATCCAGAATAAACTCAATAAACTGGATAACCCCAAAACGGGTTAAGCCAACCACAATAAAAACAATGATGATGGGTTTACAAAGACATTTACCCAATTACTTTTACCCAGCTGCAACCAACCATTAGTCATGTAACAATTCGTGGGGAAGGTAGTCATAAATATTACAAGGAATTCCCCTTCTGATGTATCCAATCACCGTAAGTAACATACAAAACAATATGTAGTACTTTTAAAGGGACTCATGTCAAAAGGCTACTGCACAAGAAAATGTAACAGGTGAAAGAGAAAAAGAGGATCAGGATGCCACATGAATCAATGTTACACCTGACTATCTTGAAAACCGATATCAAATGTTCCTCTACTCTCAGAAATCCCAGCCAATTACCAAATAGTATATCCCTTAAACAATAAAAACATAATCTTCAGGAAGTGTAGCATATCACACCAAACTGAACCAGAAAAGTGCACTATCCCATCATAGCCACCTAGAGTGTACTATTCAATACTTCTTATTACTGTAAATTGCCAAATAATTGAAGGTACACTAGAAAGAAGTAGCTCATTAACAGGACATTAACAGTAAGAACAAAGTAACATATTTAGAAAAATACACTTAAAACATTAAATCCTACTACTATTAATCATTAGGCAAGAGGGGAGACATTCTAGGTACTTACGGCACTGTAATCAGGAACAAAATTAATTCCAGGATACAACACCAAAAATAGTAAATTCTGTGGAATTTCAGTATCCACAAAGCACGTAAATTTCAAATCTTAGGAATTCATTGCTAGGTCAGTCAGTCCTGGGCGGAAGGAAAACTACTCTATAGAACATCTTCTGAAAGTAAAAAAGGAAGCATAATGGAAGTAAAACGGCAGATAAATGTTGTTGCACTGGAGGCAAAATTAAAATCAGTCAACCAGATTATGACTATAAATAAGCTCCTATTAAACCCTTTAGTTCAACCAACATGTGCAAATGTAAATCAGCGCCTGGATATCCTATCAGATGATTAGCCACATTTTATAAATACTGATTGATCAAAGATTAGCTAGAAAATAACTAAGGAGAGGATACAACAGAAAGAAATATAACAGTTGACAAAAGTGTAGTTCAATTCAGATCCACATTCAGATGCTGATCACACACTAATCACGTGAAGCAAAAACAAAAGATTTAGCCGACTGGATTGTTTGCACATCCACTACATTGGAGGAGAAAGTTAAAATAATCACTGTGATGTAAGCATAATCCCTTGATAAAAACATACATATCTCTCTGACCTTTATACAGTAAAGCACCAGCAGGAGACACACTAAAGGGCAGATTTACGAGCCCCTATCGCTACCGGAGCATCACTTTTTGTGACTCTCCAATGGTGCGTTGCCCTGTAACATATTAAGAAGGTGGTTTTAAGTCACTTTTTGTGGCTTAAAGCCGCCTTGTAAATATGGGCCTCCAATGCAATTTTATGTGGCAGAGGGGCTTGCAATGGGTGTTGCTGTGAGCGTACCCATGCAACACCCATTACTTCTTGACACTGTCCCAGATTTACAAAGAAATGTAAATCTGAGGCACCGCCAAAAACTAATGCCACCCAAGGGGTGGTGTTAGAGTGGCCAACAAGGAGAAATACTTTTATTTCTCCTTGTTTTTGCTTTTCCTATGTGTGCTGCATTCTGAAGCCCACATAGAGCAAAAATGCCAAGAAAGATTGTTTCTGTACATAAACAATCAATAAATAATGAAGTTTTGCTACTTCTATGTGTGCTACATTCTGCAGCATACATAGGAGTAACAGATCACCATTATTGTTTATGTGCGGGACTCCTTCCTGCACATAAACAGTCATTCCTTGCAATGCAGGCATCCTTGCACAGTGGTGCAAGGGTGCCTGCATTGGAGCTAGGCTGCTAAATTTAGTGCCAGCACCAGGGGAAACACAGGGGTGTGCCGTATTTTTGTAAATACGGTGCATACCTGCAATTCTGAAGTGGCACAGTGTGGCACTGCCAATTTTGGTGCAGTGCCACACTGCCCCACTTTCTTGTAAATATGCCCCTAAATTCAAAAGATCCAAAGTTGCAGGTAGGACCTTTTACAGTTCATATGAGTGGGTGTCAATTGAATGAGAAGGGGTCAAGGATAACTGCATCAGACTATACTTAACATCAGATAGACTTAAATTAATTACAGATACTATACTCTTTTTAAGATCACCATTTCACCATGAAATTGAAAAAACATTCAAATTGTGTTCCTATCATCTATAGAATTCATAGGAAAGATCACTAACATCCCAAAAGAGGGGAAGAAACTCAAAATGAAGTTGCCTAGTCATAGGTTTGTGAACCAAATAGTGGATGACAGTTAGTCATTTCATTCATGGAGATGCACACAAAATCCTATTTACATGCCAATTAACAGACAAACCATAACCAGCTGAAACTATGGACCTGATTTAAAGTTTGGCAGTTAGTGACAGAGTACCTCTCTCCCAAGCTGAATTTCCACCAGCCTTATTTGGACTTGGACAAAAATTCATTATGTCAGCAGGGGGGACTCCTGCGTATCCACTGCTGACAAACACCTCTTATGGCCTGACAGGCTAAGGCTATCAAAGGTTTGGCCATTTCCCTGCCCAACTGACATATAGTGGTAGTCAAAAGGCCAGTTTTCCCTGTCTCCCCCAGGTAAAACCAGGTGGTTATGAGCAGTGAAAGTTTTTAATGATCCCTCACACCATGGTGTGGGGTCATAAGGTTTTTCTATTTGCAATAACAAAAGTTAAAAGTTTGATGGAGGGTACATTGATCTTGACGGAGCCATCAGTTAAAATTGTAATATATTTAGTAGTACAGCCATAATGGTGGTTCCTACCAATGTAAGAGATGTCGAAAGGGTCAGTGGACATCTCTAGATTTGGAGGCCAGAGAGTCCATCAGGGTGACAGAGTATTTTACTCTGTTGCACTGATGGAGTATGTACCATCCTCTGAACAGTCCCAATGTATTTTTACTCCTCTACTTTCTCTGACAAAGTCAGAAGGCCATAGTATATACCATCCTCCAAACAGTCCCAATGTATGTTTACTCTTCTACCTTCTATGACAAAGTCAAAAGACAAATCAGAAGATACAGTTAAATAAATTGTTCTACTTTCAATTTCCTCACTGTTTTTTCACTCAACCTATACAATCTCCAAAATAATTCTGAAAAATAATTAAGACCTACTTGAGAAGCTCCCAGAAAACAGTGAAAGACATGATTTTGATGAAGGCATTTACTCCATCAAGGTGAAGGAGTAAAATGCTCTGTCGTTCTGACAGAGTCCTCACTGCTAACTTTAAAGATGTCCGCTGCCTCAGCAGACAACACTTGCATTGCAGGTTTCACATCACGGCGGTTCCTGCCAACGGATAGAAAGTTTGATGCATGGCTCTGTCAACATGACAGAGCTGTATGGCAAACATTATTTTTTTCAAAAACAAACTGCTAATGCAGGCTTTTGTTTTTGAAAAGAAAAAAACAATGACCCCCTCGCCATGCGAGTTCTTTTCTATGGTGTGTGGGTAATTTTATTGTTTTGACTGTCCTTACAGCTACCTGGCAGTAATGGGTTGTGAAAACTTGCTATGGGTCCACCCATACCAAATAGAGAAGGTAAACAAATAGTGAAACATCCAATGGCGCATACTCTGTTGAGCTGTCAGAAGTGTGTGTCGGCAGTGGAGATACAGTTGTTTTCACCATTGATATACTGAAGGTCCGCCAAAATCTAAATGAGACGGGCAGACCTTCAAAAGTGTACTCTGTGGCCTTTGCAACAAAGTACCCTCTCCCCCAATCTCTAATTGGGTCCTAAAACTTAAATAAAGAAACCTCTTGAAATGTAAATTACATGTTGATTCCTAAAATGAGTAAGACTTTTATGTCCTCTATTTATGATCAAACTTCAGGAAAATTCATCTTGTAAAATGAAAACAAACTGATGTGAAATGAAAGACTGATTATTGATTTTATTTCATGCAATACAAATACAAAGAGTAGTAATTCTCTTGCTAAGCTAAAAATAATCTATTAAAGTTAGTAGAGTAGGCACTGATAAAATATAAATGATTGCCCAGATAACAATAACGAATCCACTCATATCAAGGTGGCCACATTCTTCATTTCAAATGTGAATTATTCAAAACGTATTTCTTGACTTTAAGTTGAGCTTATTAGCTATCTGCAATCTTTGATTACAGGCAGGGGCTTAAAGTGGTGATTTAAATTTTAGGCATGCAGGAGGCCTTCAAGTCAAAGACAATTACATTTCTAATGTTGAAATCTGAAAAATCTCTAAACACATTTGCTCAAATGGATTTGATGGGGACAGGTACAAATGAGCATGAACTGTTTCATAGACAAATGTAGGCTATCACAAGAGACATTTTTGGAAGCTGTAATGCATTTTTAAAATTTGCACATGGTTACCACCAAGTTCAACTTGGTGGTAATAGCGATTCTTTAATGCCCAATTTGCATTAAGGAATTGCTTCATACATGTGCTTTAGAAATCGCAAATAAGGATTCCTTATTTGCAATTTCTTATTTAGAGAGTCGCAATTTGCGACTCTCTAAACAGGGTCGCAATTTTAAGGAATCGCTATTTTAGCGATTCCTTAAAATTGCATTCAGAACGCCTTTGAAACATTCTGAAAGGGCTTTTTGCATTCGCACCGTTTGCAAATGCAAAAAGCTTTGATACATCTGGCCCAATATCTCCATGTAGCAAGAACTTTCATATACACAGGAACATTTAAACTACTAAATTGTCCTTATTCAAAAGTATCCAAAAAATCAACTACTGAAAAATCATAAACCAACTTGACACAACAGTATTAAATGAATGCAATACCAATAGCTTAAAGAACTAGGGACCTGCTTCGGAGTTCAGCTGGTGTGTTACTATGTCACAAATGTGAAGGATATCCTGTTCATTGTATTACAAATGCCATCTTATATAGAGTACTTGTATTATGGCAGATGATGGCAGATGGGATGATATCCACATTTGTGAGCTGTCCACCGAACTCTGAATTAGGCCTGAACTCTAAAATGATAATAGACATTTGACTATGCAGTAATGGGAAAAAAAGGTTCAAATGTTTTGTTGAGTCAATTGTTTCATTTATTAGAAACTAAAGAACTAAAAGCTGCCCATTCCTCATTTAAAAAAACAAATATTTATATCAAGGATCATTTCATGGGGGGCATTGTCAAAGCCCAAAGTCCATGTTTTACCATATGTATTAAACCCTTAGTCAAACACTAATTTCTACCAGGAAGTGGTCACTCAAGAGAGTGGTGGCCTGCACGTAATTGGACTGAGGCCCCCCTGCTTTCCACCCCTAAGGACAAGGATAAAACTGGCAGAGCTGCACCCCACCTCTGATCTCTACAAGGAGCAAAGACAAGAAAAAGAAGGGCAGCATTGCTGGACCACTGACCTGCACCTGGACACTGCGCTCTGAAGGACTGCACCACCTGCACAGTTGTGCTTCAACACAAAAAGGACTTTGCCTGTTTTCAACTGCTTCAAGAAGGGACTCCCAGTTTGCTACAGGTAGAAAATAGCTGAACAGTCTCCTGCATCAAGGCCTGAAGAAACTGAGCATCTGATCAGTGAGCAGTGGTCATTTTTGAATTTGAGCCAGGTGCATTCTGGAAGTTGGAGTCCTAACCCTCAAGGAGCAACTCAGAGCTTCTGGAACCTTGGAGTGAGTTGGAGACTCCTAAGGGACCTTCAAAGACCTTCTGGAAGAAGATCCAGAAGTTTGGAGCACTTTGGAAAAAAGCTAATTAAGTGGACAGACCTGACGCCTCGAGTCAAGACGGCTTACGTTGACTGCGACCCAGCCTGTCTTGCAGGTTTGTCCAACAGAACAGCTCCGGAGCCCCACACTTCCAGGATTTCAATGGGGGCTCATGGAAAGGCAATCAGACGACATCCACTCTTGCTTGCTTGCTTACTTTGGAGTGCCGTCCAATGTCAGAGAGAAAAAGCTCAAAAAATGTTCTAAGTCCAAACGTAAAAAGTTGGCGGAGGCTTCCTGCACAGCGTATCCTAAGAGGGCTCCCTGGAGACTTGATTCAATTTTAAGTTCGGCCCAAACTAAGATTTCCATCACAAAAATCATCTAAGTTTGAAAGTAGAATTCTTCACTGGGGTCTCATGCAATGCATATCTGAAGAGTGATCCAGGGAGGTTGGACCCGACTTGTGACTTTTTCCTGGTGAAAAAAGTTTTCAAGAAAAAGGATAAGGGCCTCATTACCAGTGTGGCAGTCTTCAGACCGCCACAGTCATGGTGTCTATCAGGACTGCCGCTGTTGCAGCGGTCTGAATGCCACATTAAAAGCCTGCCAATCAGACCACCAGAGAACCACCAGCACCACCAGGATCCATGATCCTGACTGCCTGGCAGTAGCGGAGATCATGATCCACCAGGGCAGCGCTGCATGCAGCACTGCCCTGTGGGTTATGACCTTCTTCTCCTCCAGCCTTTTCATGGCAGTAACACTGCCATGAAAAGGCTGGCAGAGAACAAGTGCAAGGGGTGACAGTGAGGGCCCTTGACTGCTCATGCACTAGGCATGGGCAGTGCAGGGCCCCTTCTACCCAGCACCATCGCAATGTTCACTGTCTGCTTTGCAGACTTTGAACATTGTGAGGGTGCTGGTGCACCTTGCAGGCTACAGCATTGCTGCTGGCTTGATTACGAGCTAGAGACAATGTTGTAGCCTGTTTCCCACTGGGACGGTAGGCAAAAACTCAGGTGGTCACCCCAAAGGCAGCTGCCACCCTGTTGGGAATTTGGTGGACAGGCTTTCCCATCTGCCAAACTCAAAATGAGGCCCTAAGTCAGAAGGTAAAACTTTGACAGATGCCTCACGCTTACTGTAGCCGAGAAGGGCTCCATCGCAGTAGGCCTTAAATTTTTACTTTACCTCGATCGAGTGCGATCCGATGTCCGTATTGGAGCTTTTAGTTTCTATGCCCTAATAAATATTTAGGACCTCATTACAACCCTGGCGGTAAATCTCGCTTTCTGCCGTGAAGAAGACCGCCAACATACGCAGCAGCCGCGGAATTCCGGTACATGTATTACAACCCACATCCCGTAATCCACCACAATACAGACACCCACACAAGTCCACCACATCAAAGGTCAGTGATAAACTGGCAATAACAAAACCGACACCGTCACGCCAACAGGAATACGTCCACGGTCACGACCCACGAATCAACGCAGCGGTCTTTCAACTGCGGTATTCCATTGGCGGTACACACCGCTGCGCTCACAATACACACACATTAACAAAACACAACCACATTGGACAATTCGAAATACACACACCTGATACACATAAACACACACCACTCCCACACACCCAATCCAATATAAAACACACACCCACATCACCCACAAACCCTTACTACGAAATTTTAGAAAGAAGGCCAGAGAGATACTACCGAAAACAACACCAGCACCCACAGACACAACACCATCACTTACACAACATCCACGCACATCAAACAACACACACCAACACATCCCCTCACTCATCACAACCGACACCACCTCACACATCACCCACACCACATCATGGCACCTCAACGACACCCCAGGTTTTCTGAGGTGGAGCTCAGGGTCATGGTGGGGAAATCGTCCGGGTAGAGCCACAGCTATTCGGATCACAGGTGCAGCAGACATCCATTGCTAGGAAGATGGAGCTATTGCGGAGAATCGTCGACAGGGTGAACGCAGTGGGACAGCATCCAAGAACACCGGATGACATCAGGAAGAGGTGGAATGACCTACGGGGGAAGGTACGTTCCGTGGAATCCAGACACCAGATTGCCGTACAGAGAACTGGCGGTGGACTCCCACCTCCTCCCCCAAAACTAACAACATGGGAGGAGCAAGTCTTGGCAATTATGCATCCTGAGGGCCTCGCAGGAGTAGCACGAGGACTGGATTCTGGTAAAACATATCTTTACTACTTTATCCCCCACTCCCCACCTGCATGCCATCACATACCCCCACCATTACCCTCACACCCATTAACCCAACAACCCAAAGATACCCCACTAACACAACCCACACATCCCAAAACCAAGCCCTGCATGTAACACCAATGCATGGACACCCATCACCAAAGCATGTCCACTACAGAGACTCACTCATGCCCCAAACTCACCAATCACACAAGGACCAAGCCAATAAAGAAAGCACATGAGTAGAGGGTCACTCACCCATTGCACAAGATGGCACACACAGATACAATAACTATACATTTACACCCCAACAGGACCCATACCCAACATCACCGGACAGGAGGTGCCAGCAACATCCATTCCCCCCACAGAAGAGGCCCACAGTGATGACAGCAGCTCTGCACACCTGGATCAAGATGACCAGGACAGCCCATCAGGACCTCGGGACAGTTGGTTCCCCTAACACAGTCACAAACAACCACAGAGCTTCCCCCCTCAGGAAACACCACCACAGCACCCACCCAGCGGGCCCATCCCTCTGTCCCCAGGACACGTCAATCAGCAGTGTGTCCACCACTACAGGGAACTCAAGCAAACCCCACTAACACAGGACGATCAGGGACCTGGGGTCAGTGGCAGTGGGCACACGGTTCAGGGGACAGAGGCACAGGATACCAGGGAAGCTGGGAGGACTCCTGTGCAACAGGGGGAGGACAGGCCCAGGGAACCCACTCTCCACGAGGCACTCTCCAATATCATGGGAGCTTACCACCATTCCCAGGAGACCATGGGCACGGTACTGGCCAAGTTTCAGGAGACCCAGCGGCTGCAGGAGGAACAGTACCTGGGGATCAGGGAGGACTTGAAGTCTATCAACACCACCCTGGTCACCATTGCAGGGTTGCTGGCAGACCTTCTCAACACCAGGAGGGACACAGTGGCACACCAAAGGCCCCCTGAGACTAACCTGGATGAGGAACAGCCCTCTACCTCTGCTGGCGCTAGTGGACAGATGGCACCGCCACAGGAACAACAGGCCACCAGCACCCCACCCCCTGCAGATGGAAAACCACCCCACAAACGGTCCCTGAGATCCAGGAACAAGAAAGAGAACATTGACAAGACCCCCAACAGGAAATAAGACCCCCCTGAATGTCACCCTTCTGTCCCACTATGTCACCCTGTCCATCCTTAAACTGCCATTGCTCCACTTCCTATGCCCCTTTCGACAATGCACATGTGAAACAAATAGACTGGACTCTGCCATGGACATACCTCCACCATCACCCCAGCCCATTTTACAATCCCCTCCACTTATTTGCACAGGAATAAACACACTTAAATCACAAAACAATCTGGAGTCAGTCTGTGCTTTCACAAATGTGTAATTGTAATATCAATGGAATATAGCAATGTCAATTTACTTGTTCACATACCAATGTAACACAGCTGTAGGCCAGAAGTAAACATAGCAGAGGGCACAAAGTGGGACCCAGATCTGTGAAATGGAAATTCAAAGTGACAAGTCAGGGTCCATACACTGAGTGAAAATGACTGACTTATGCTAGGTCCAACAATAGTATAAGAAGTGGGAAGCAGTAACATCTTCTTACCTGAGTCTCACTGGAAGTATTGCATGATGTTGTTTCAGTTGTCGATATCCTCTTCTTCCGCCTCCTCTTCTTCACTGTCCACAGGCTCCACAGCTGCCACAATACCACCATCTGTCCCATCCTCCTGCAGAAAAGGCACCTGGTGTTGCAAAGCCAGGTTGTGCAACATACAGCAGGCTACGATTATCTGGCACACCTTCTTCGGTAAGTAGTACAGGGAACCACCTGTCAGATGGAGGCACCGGAATCTGGCCTTCAGGAGGCCGAAGGTGCATTCGATTATCCTCCTAGTTCGCTCTTGTGCCTCATTGTAGCGTTCCTCTGCCCTTGTACTGGGATTCCTCACTAGGGTCAGTAGCCATGACAGGTTGGGGTAACCAGAGTCACCTGCAAATGTCGAGGGACAACTGTTAGACACACACTAACCCTTAGGGACAACCCCAGACACTGACACCTATGTCAACTGTATTGGGACCTTGGCCTAACCTATTAGCCACACACGGTGCCTCTGGAGTTGCCCCATCACACAAGGGATGCTGCTATTCATCAAAATGTAAGCGTCATGCACAGAGCCAGGATACTTGGCATTGACATGGGAGATGTACTGGTCTGCCAAACACACCATCTGCACATTCATTGAATGGTAGATCTTCCGGATTCTGTACACCTGTTCATTCCTGCGGGGGGGACAAATGCCATATGTGTACCATCAATGGCACCAATGATGTTGGGGATATGTCCCAGGGCATAGAAGTCACCTTTCACTGTGGGCAAATCCTCCACCTGAGGTAAAACGATGTAGCTGCGCATGTGTTTCAACAGGGCAGACAACACTCTGGACAACATGTTAGAGAACATTGGCTTGGACATCCCTGATGCCATGGCCACTGTTGTTTGAAAAGACCCACTGGCCAGGAAATCGAGTACAGACAGGACCTGCAGTAGAGGGGCTATCCCTGTGGGATGGTGGATAGCTGACATCTGGTCTAGCTCCAACTGGGCACACAGTTCCTGGATTGTTGCACGATCAAGTCTGTATGTGATCATTAAGTGTCTCTCTTCCATTGTACACCGTCGCGGTGGGGGGTCGAAGACCGCGCTGCAATTCTGCATTGGTTAACATTGGGCCCTATGGGTTTCAGGAACCAATGACGATGTACGCCGGCGGTGACGGTACGCACCGCTGCGGACGTGACCACCATTTTCTGTCTGTTCACTCACTTGATACGTGACATTCAACAGGAGAGGACCAACACTGCAAGTGCTGTTGTGACCTGTGTCTGGAAGTAACAATGGGTACAGTGTCTGGGGAAAGGGCCCCTGCCTTCACTTTGGAGGAGTTGGAGAAACTAGTGGATGAGGTCCTCCCTCAGTACACGCAACTGTACGGTCCTACAGACGAACAGGTGTGTACACTGTGATCATGCTGCATGGGCAATGGCTGCTTTGAGTTGTGTGGATGGAAGAAAAATGGGGGGGTGCTGAGGCCTGCATGTGCGGATGGTGAGTGTATGTGTATCAGGGCACGGCTGAGTAATTTCCTTTCCCCCTGTACCATTCCTCTAGGTCAGCGCCCACCAGAAGAAGGGTATTTGGCGTGCCATCGCCAAGGACTTACGGACCCTCTGGGTCTACCACAGACAGAGCACCCACTGCCCTAAAAGATGGGAGGACCTGCGCCGCTGGAGCAAGAAGACGGCGGAAGCTCAGCTGGGGATGGCCTCCCAACGTGGAAGGGGTGCCCGTTGCAGCATGAACCCCCCTGATGTCCCGGATCCTGGCGGTGGCGTATCCGGAGTTGGATGGGTGCGTGAGGGCATCACAGCAGCCACAAGGGGGTGAGTACACTCTCATTCAGCTGACTCTGCGCCCATTACGAGGTGTCTGGGTGGGGGAGGTGGGCAGTGGGTTCCCCTAGGCCAGGGCGAACTTGGTAGGCAAGGTCCCTTGTGAGGCAGGCTATGTGGCACCCCAACCCCACTAGTGGTAAGAGCCATCTACACCTAGTCAGGCTCCTGTGACTTCCAGGTGTGCAGCAATTGGACTTAGGCCTCGTACCCCATGGGCATGTGAAATGTCTAGGAACTGTTAGTGCATGGCGGAGTGCAGAGGGCTGATCCCTGTGTGTTGTGTCCGCCAACTGTAGTGGTGTTGCATGCACTGAACATGTTTTTCTTCTGTCTTTCCCCCCCTTTTTGCGGTCTCCCTGTTCTTGTGTGCAATAGCATCATCAGGTGGAGGAGCAGTGGCACCTGAGCTGGAGGGATCTGCAACCCACTTGGCCCTGGAGGGTGAAGCAATGTAGTCTGAAGCCACCAGTGGGAAGGAGGACGAGGGGAGCTCCACGGCGGGGACAGGAGCATACACCAGTGACAGCTACTCCTCCTCTGATGTGCACCACTTTGCCCACCACATCAACAGGTACAGCCACCACCACCCCTACCAGCACCGCCCTCCCAGCAGCCCCTCAGCGTGTGTCTCGTGCCCGCTCACCCAGGAGGGTGGGAATCTCCTTCGCCCCAGGCACCTCAGGCCCTGCCCCAGTCAGCCCTGCTGCCCTCAGTGAGGAGGCTATTGACCTCCTGAGATCCCTCATTGTTGGGCAATCTACCATTTTGAATACCATCCAGGGTGTTGAGAGGCATTTGCAACAAACAAATGCATACCTGGAGGGCATTCATTCTGGGCAGGTGGCCCAACAGAGAGTATTTTAGGCTCTAGCCTCAGCACTGATGGCAGCCATTGTCCCTGTGTCCAGCCTCCCCCCTCCAACTTCCTCCATTCAGACCCAATACCCTGTACCTCAGCCTATCCCAAGCACACCATCAGACCAGCATGCACACACATCAACACACAAGAGTGACTCAGACAAACATAAGCACCACACATCCCACAAACACTCACACAAGCACCATCCCCATGCAGACACACCAACATCCACTGTCTCCACTGTGTCCCCCTCCACGTCCTCCACATCCCTCCCTGTCTCGTCTCCACTCACACCTGCATGCACTGTATCCTCAGCCACTACCTCCATCACCAGCAGGCCCATCACCACACACCGCTCACGTGCAATCACCACCCCCACTACCATGCACACATCCTCAGTGTCCTCTCCCAGTGTGTCTGTGATCCCTCCTCCCAAGGTACACAAATGCAGACACACACCCACCCAACAGCCATCCACCTCACAACAGCCTCCGGCCCATGCACCTTCACCCAAATTCAGCAGATGTACACCTCCTACAACCACTACCTCTTCCTCCACTCCCAAACCCCCTCCATCTTCCTGTCCCAGTGTGTCTAAAAAAACTTTTCCTTGCAAACTTTGACCTCTTCCCTTCATTCCCCCCGTCTATCCCCTAGTGGATGTCAATCTCCACTGGTTCTGGAAGGGGCTTGGTGCCCAGAGTGCTTCATCCTGCCAAGGACAGAGGTAGTGGATGTGATACTCCACTGGTTCTGGAGGGGGCTTGGTGCCCAGAGTGCTTCATCCTGCCAAGGACAGAGGTAGTGGATGTCAATCTCCACTGGCTCTGGAGGGGGCTTGGTGCCCAGAGTACTTCATCCTGCCAAGGACAGAGGTAGTGGATGTGATACTCCACTGGTTCTGGAGGGGGCTTGGTGCCCAGAGTGCTTCATCCTGCCAAGGACTGAGGTAGTGGATGTGATACTCCACTGGTTCTGGAGGGGGCTTGGTTCCCAGAGTACTTTATCCTGCCAAGGACAGAGGTAGTGGATGTGATACTCCACTGGTTCTAGAGTGGGCTTGGTGCCCAGAGTGCTTCATCCTGCCAAGGACTGAGGTAGTGGATATGATACTGCACAGGTTCTGGAGGGGGCTTTGTGCCCAGAGTGCTTCATCCTGCTTGTGGCGGCCTCAGTAGCGTCAGAGCTTTTGGCGCTCATTGGCCTGCGGTGCTGGTGGCGGTGGTGTCCTGTTCAGCGGTGCTGGTGGCGGCGGTGTCCTGTTCAGCAGTGCTTGTGGTGGCGGTGTCCTTTGCAGAGGTGCTTGTGGAGGCGGTGTCCTTGGCAGCAGTGCTTGTGGCGGCGGTGTCCTGTTCAGCGGTGCTGGTGGCGGTCTTGTCAGCCGTGCAGGTTTTCTGCGACGTGCCTCTTTTTCTGTGCCCCTTCCTCACCTTGGATGGTGGTGTAGCTGTCTTCCCAGTCCCAACAGTACTCCTGGGAGAGGCTTTGGTGGTGGATGTTTTGCCTCTCTCCCGCCGGGCAGTGGCCAACTTTTTGTGCTTTCGAGATGGGGGACTGTCTGTGGTCTGGCTCCTTGGCACACTGGCTGCCCTGCTGCTTGGCGCACTCCAGAAGCCGGTGACTACTGGCAACACTGTTCCCACAGATGTTGTGGCTGAGATGCTGGGTTGGGACCTGGAAAGGCGGGCCCTAGGGGACCGAAGGGGTGAGGGAGGTGAGGGGAAGAGGTCAAGTTTGGACAGGAAATGTTTTTTGGACACACTGGGACGGGTAGATGGAGGGGGTTTGGGAGTAGAGGAAGAGGTAGTGGTTGTAGGAGGTGTACATTTGCTGACTTTGGGTGAAGGTGCATGGGCTGGAGGCTGTCGAGAGGTGGATGGCTGTTGGGTGGGTGTGTGGCTGCGTTTGTGTACCTTGGGAGGTGGGCTCACAGACACACTGGGAGAGGACACAGGGGATGTGTGAATGGTAATGGGGGTGGTGAGTGCAAGTGAGCGGGGTGTGGTGGTGGGTGTGCTGGTGATGGAGGTAGTGGCTGAAGATGTAGTGCATGCAGGTGTGAGTGGAGACAAGACTTGGAGGGAGGAGGGAGACGAGGTGGAGGCGGACACAGTGGAGGCAGTGGATGTTGGTATGTCTGCATGTGTATGATGCTTGCGTGAGTGCCTGTGGGATGTGTGGTGCTTATGTTTGCCTAAGCTTCCCTTGTGTGTTGATGTGTGTGCATGCTGGTCTGATTGTGTGCTTGGGATAGGCTGAGGTACAGGGGTTTGGGTGGAGGAAGTTGGAGGGGGGAGGCTGGACACAGGGAAAATGGCTGCCATCAGTGCTAAGGCCAGAGTCTGAAAATCTCGCTCTTGGGCTGCCTGACCAGAATGAATGCCCCCCAGGTATGCATTGGTCTGTTGTAACTGCCTCTCTACACCCTGGATGGCATTAAAAATGATAGACTGCCCAACAGTGAGGGACCTGAGGAGGTCAATGGCCTCCTCACTGAGGGCAGCAGGGCTGACTGGGGCAGTGGCTGAGGTGCCTGGGGCGAAGGAGATGCCCACCCTCCTGGGTGAGTGGGCACAGGAAACTCGCTGAGGGGCTGCTGGGAGGGCGGTGCTGGTAGGGGGGTGGCGGCTATACCTGTAGATGCGGGGGGCACAGAGGGGCCCGTCACCGCAAGGGAACTCCCATCAGAGGAGGAGTCTGTGTCTCTGGTTTCAGCTCCTGTCCCCGCCGTGGAGCTCCGCTCGCCCTCTGTCCCACTGGTGGCTTCTGACTCCGTTGTGTCGCCCTCCAGGGCCATGTGGGATACAGCTCCCTCCTGCTCCGATGCCACTGCTCCTCCACCTGATGATGCTAATGCACACAAGAACAGGGAGGCCACAAAAAGGGGGGGAAGACAGAAGAAAGACATGTTGAGTGCATGCAATACCGCTACCGTTGGCTGACACTACAGACACAGAAGCCACCTGCACTACGCCGTGCACTTTGAGTTCCCAAATTAATCACAGGGATATGGGGTACAAGGCCTATGCCCGATTGCTGCACACATGGAAGTCACAGGAGCCTGACTAGGTGTAGTTGGCTCTGAACACAGGTGGGGTGGGGTGCCACATGGCCTGCCTTAAGAAGAGACCTTGCTCACTAAACTCGCCCTGGCCTAGGGGAACCCACAACCCACCTCTCCCACCCAGACACCTCCAATGTTTGCAGAATCAGCAGAATGAAAGTCTACTCACCCCCTTGTGGCTGCTGTGATGCCCTCAAGCACCCATCCAACTCCGGATACGCCACCGGCAGGATCTGGAACATCAGGGGGGTCATGGGCGACGGGCACCCCTCCAATGTTTGGAAGCCATCCCCAGCTGGGCCTCCACCGTCTTCTTGCTCCAGCGACTAATGTCCTCTCATCTTTTCCAGCAGTGGGTGCTCCATCTGTGGTGGACCCCCAGGGTCCGGACTTCCTTGGCGATGGCACGCCAAATATCCTTCTTCTGGTGGGCGCTGACCTATAGGAATATTACAGGGGAAAAGGAGAAGATATAACTGTCCGCACCGTCACAGTCATTGGCCACCATCCCTACCCTTGCCATGACGCACATGCACTCACCGTCGTTTCATGCACGCCTCATTCTCCTCCACCCATCTTTCATCCACACCACTCCACACAGGCATTGCCCATTCGGCATGCTCACAGTGTACTTACCTGTTTGTCTGGAGGACCGTAGAGTAGCGTGTACTGGAGGAGGACCCCATCCACTGGTTTCTCCAACTCCTCCGTGCTGAAGGCAGGGGCCCTTTCCCCAGACACATGAGCCATTGTCTCTTCCAGACTGAGGTCACAGCAGCACTTGCAGTTTAGGTCCTCTCCTGTCGAAGATCAGGTATCAAGTGAGTGAATAGAGAGAAAATGGCGGTCACATCCATGGCGGTATGTACCGTCACCGCTGGCGTACATCGTCATTGGCTCCTGGGACCCATAGGGTCCAATGTTAACCAATGCAGGATTGCGCCACGGTCTTCGACCGCCTACCGCGACGGTGTACAATGCCAGCGCAGTTACCTCATATCCCCTTGTCCCACCTTACAGGTCAGGTAGCCGCCATTTCAGGGGGCCACATGGCATTAATTTTGACTGCGTCACACATATCTAGGCCTTGCATAAACAATAATACAGGCAAATGTCGAATTCCAATAAATTATGGACTTAAGACCTGATGTCAGCTATCCGCCATCCCACAGGAATCCCCCCTCTAGCGCAGGTGCTGTCAGTACTCCATTTCCTGGCAAGTGGGTATTTTCAAACAACAGTGGCCATTGCATCAGGGATGTCACAGCCTATGTTCTCCAACGTGTTGTCCAGAGTGTTGTCTGCTCTGCTGAAACACATGCGCAGCTACACCGTGTTCCCTCAGGTGGAGGATTTGCCTACAGTGAAAGGTGACTTCTATGCCCTGGGACATATCCCCAACATCATAGGTGCCATTGATGGGACACATGTGGCCTTGGTCCCCCCGCAGGAGTGAACAGGTGTACAGAAACCAGAAGAGTTACCATTCAATGAATGTGCAGATGGTGTGTTTGGTCGACCAGTACATCTCCCATGTGAATGCCAAGTTTCCTGGCTCAGAACATGACGCTTACATTCTGAGGAATAGCAGCATCCCTTATGTGATGGGGCAACTCCAGAGGCACTGTGTGTGGCTATTAGGTGAGGACATGGACCCAATACAGTGTGACTAGGTGTCTGGGTCTGGGGATGTCCCTAAGGGTTAGTGTGTGTCTAACAGGTGTCCCTCCATATTTGCAGGTGATTCTGGTTACCCCAACCTGTCATGGCTACTGACCCCAGTGAGGAATCCCATGACAAGGGCAGAGGAACACTACAATGAGGCACATGGACGAACTATGAGAGTGATAGAAAGGACCTTCGGCCTCCTGAAGACCAGGTTCAGGTGCCTCCATATGACAGGTGGTTTCCTATTCTACTCACCAAAGAAGGTGTGCCAGATCATAGTGGCCTGCTGTATGCTTCACAGCTTGGCTTTGCGACGACAGGTGCCTTTTCTGCAGGAGAATGGTCCAGATGGAGGTGTTGTGGCAGCTGTGGAGCCTGTGGACAGTGAAGACGAGGAAGCAGAAGAAGAGGACATAGACAACAGGAACACGGTCATTCATCAATACTTCCAGTGAGACACAGGTAAGAAGACAACACTGCCTGCTACATCTGATTTCATTCTTCTACCTCTCATCTGTCTGTCTCTTTCACCCAGTGTATGGACCCGGATTTGTCACTTTCCCTTTAAATTTTACAGATGTGGGTCCCACTGTGTGACATCTGCTTTGTTTCTGCATGGAGTAGAGCTGTGTGATATAGGTATGTTGACAATACATTGGCTATAGCATTTTTCAACAGTTATTGCAAATACACATTTTCGAAAGCACAGATTGACTCCAGATTGTTTTGTGATTTAAGGGTGTTTATTTAAGTGCAAAATAGTGGAAGGGGTTGTAAATTGGTCAGGGGTGATGGTGGAGGAATGTCCATGGCAGAGTCCAGTCTATTAGTCTCACAGGTGCTTTGTCCAAAGGGGCATAGGAAGTGGAGCTAGGGCAGTTTAAGTATGGACAGGGTGACAAAGTGGGACAGAAGGATGACAATCAGGGTGGTCTCATTTCTTGGCGGGGGTCTTGCCATTGTTCTCTGTCTTTGTCCTGGATCTCAGGGACCGTTTGCGGGGTGGTTCTCCATCTGCAGGGGGTGGGGTGCTGGTGTTGTGGTCCTGTGGCAGTGCCTCCTGTCCACTAGCGCCGGCGGAGGTGGTGGGCAGTTCATCATCCAGGCTAGTGTCAGGGGCCCCTTGTTGTGCCACAGTGTCCCTCCTGGTGTTGACGAGTTCCTTCAGCACCCCTACAATGGTTCCCACGGTGGTATTGATGGATTTGAGTTCCTCCCTGAACCCCAAATACTGTTCCTTCTGCAGCCACTGGGTCTCCTGAAACTTGGCCAGTACTGTTGCCATCGTCTCCTGGGAATGGTGGTAGGCTCCCATGATGTTGGAGAGGGCTTCATGGAGAGTGGGTTCTCTAGGCCTGTCCTCCCCCTGTCGCACAGCAGCCCTCCCAGTTCCCCTGTGTTCCTGGGCCTCTGTCCCCTGAACCGTGTGCCCACTACCACTGCCCCAAGGTCCCTGTTGTTGTTGGGGTGGTGGGTTAGCCTGGGTTCCCTGTAGTGGTGGACACACTGCTGATTGATGTGCCCTGGGGACAGAGGTATGGGCCCGCTGCGTGGGTGCTGTGCTGGTGTTTCCAGAGGGGGGAAGCTCTGTAGTGGCCTGTGAATGTGTGAGGGGAACCGACTGTCCCGAGGTCCCAGATAGGCCGGGCTGGTCATCTAGATCCAGTTGGACAGAGCTGCTGTCATCACTGTGGGCCTCTTCTGTGGGTGGAGTGGACTTGTCTGGACCCTCCTGTCCGGTGACGATGGGTAGGGGTCCTGCAGAGGTGTAAAGGCATGATTATTGCATCTGTATGTGCCATGGTGTGCAATGGGTGGGTGACCCTGTACCCCAGTGCTTGCGTTCTTGTGTGGGACCTTCCGTGATAATGGTTTAGGGGGTGTATGGGTATGTGCAGTGGCCATGCATTGGTGATGGGTGTCCATGCTTTGGTGTTGCATGCAGGGCTTGGGTTTGGGATGTGTGGTTTGTGATTGTGGGTCATGTGTGAGAAGTTGGAGTGATGGTGGTGAGGGCGAGTGTGGGGGTATGTGATAGCATGCAGGTAGGGTGGGGGATGAAGTAGATAAGATTTGACTTTCCAGAGTCCATTCCTCCAGCTACTCCTGCGAGGCCCTCAGGATGCAGTATAGCCAAGACCTGCTCCTCCCATGTTGTTAGTTCTGGGGAGGAGGCGGGGGTCCGCCGCCAGTCCTCTTAACTGCAATCTGGTGTCTTGAGACCACGAACGTACCTTCCCCTGTAGGTCGTTCCACCTCTTCCTGATGTCATCCCTAGTTCTTGGGTGCTGTCCCACTGCTTTGACATGTCCACGATTCTGCGCCATAGCTCCATCTTCCTAGCTATGGTGGTGTGCTGCACCTGCGATCCGAATAGCTGTGGCTCTACCCGGATGATTTCCTCCACCATGACCCTGAGCTCCTCCTCAGAAAACCTGGGGTGTCTTTGCGGTGCCATGGGGTGGTGTGGGTGATGTGTGGGGTGATGTGTGTTGTGATGTGTGGGGTGATGTTTAGGGGTGTTTTGGTGTTTTGTGCGTGGATGTTGTGTGAGTGATGGTGTTGAGTGCCTGTGGATGCTAGTGTTGTTTCTGGTGGTGTCTCTCTCTGGCCTTCAGTCGCAATTGTGGTCGTAGGGGTTTGTGGGTGATGTGGGTGTGTGTTTTATATTGTATTGAGTGCGTGGGAGTGGTGTGTGTATGTGTATCAGGTGTGTGTATTTCAATATGTCCAATGTGGATGTGTTTTGTAAATGTGTGTGTATTTTGAGCGAGGCGGTGTTTACCCCCAATGGAATACCGCGGTTGAAAGACCGCGGTATTGATTCGTGGGTCGTGATAGTGTGGGCGTATTCCTGTTGGCGTGACGGTGGCGGTTTTGTTATCGCCAGTTAATCACTGACCTTTGGTGTGGCGGACTTGTGTGGGTGTCTAAATTTTGGCGGATTCTGAGCTGTGGGTCATAATAGCTGTGGCGGAATTCCGCTGCCGCGGTGGTGTGTTAGCGGTCTTCTGCACGGCGGTAAGCGGAATTTACCGCCAATGTTGTAATGACCCCCATTGTATTTTAATCGTTTGGACCTGTATATTATCAGATAAATATTATCTATTTGTCTAAACACAGTGTGGTGTATTTTTGTGGTGCTATATTGTGTTGTTGTATGATTTATTGCACAAATACTTTATACATTGCCTTCTAAGTTAAGCCTGACTACTCAGTGCCAAGCTACCAGAGGGTGGGCACAGGATAATTTGGATTGGTGTGACTTACCCTGACTAGAGTGAGGGTCCTTGCTTGGACAGGGGGTAACCTGACTGCCAACCAAATACCCCATTTCTAACATTGTGTAAAATAGAAACTAAATTAGTTATCCTGCAATAAAGTTGAGAGTAGGTAAAGACCCCTTTGCACTGATTTGAGCAATTGATTTGAAAACGCATATGCATGAAAGGAAAAATATGTGCCTCAATGTCATTTGTAAACATGCCTGAATATGAAATGGAGGATATGCCCATCCTCTTCAAGAAACAACCTTGCCTGCATCTTTTGATAATGTGTGACACGGACCACAACAGCATCAAAATTGGCCACATCCAGCAATTCCTTATTGGCACACTTAAACACTGCAGTTTTACCACCCAAACTAAACTCTGGTTCTTACTGCTACCCCATACTTAACCTGTCCCAGAGCTCTTACAATTCAGCTGCAAGATCCATGCATACTGGCTATCCCATCCCCAAACTTGACTAAGACAGTTACCTAACCTGTTGTACTTACATTCACACCAGCCATTTCAGCCCCATACTATATATTGAAGCACTGGTATTATTCCACACCCTTCCTATTCCAGAGTGTTGCAATGAGAATATCCCTTGAATCAGAAAAGGGATTGCACGCCCACCCTGAATGCTTCACAACATGTAAACCTGAAATCCAGATTTTTTTGTTCGGCCCTGGAATCATGCTAACTAAGCATGTGCACTGAAAGCTAGGAATGTTTATGACAATGCAAAGCAAGCATCTCCTGTTTGACCTGTAAACTTGCACAAATCATAGTGAGCATAGAACTGCCGTCCCTGCACTAGGTAAGTCACATAGCGAGGTGGTGACATTCTATGGAGTTTCTGTAAATCTTTTTTCATTGTCAGAGGAGAGCACTGTATGTTGACCTCTTGTGTGTAAAGTTCATTCTTAATATGAACTCAGATCTTGTGCTGGCATTCTGTATGCGTTGAGTGTGTCCATGTGCTTTCAGTGTGTAGCAGGTGTATGCTAGTAAGGCTCTGTTTGTGGTGAGAGTCTAAGTACTGGGACCAGCAGGATCCATTTTGGATAGCCCCTCGTTTATCATGGCACAATATGGAGGGTGGATTCAGCTTCTTCAGACAATGGTAGTGTATGGACTGCATCCAATGTGGCTCGAGAGTGGTCCTCCAGACCTTTAAGTAAGGAAGAATGGTGAAAAGGCTACCCAATAAATTAAATGAGGTCCTTGTTACCAAAGAGCTACAGATTAGCTATTACAGAACAGTAGTGCTTGGTAAGTGGTAGGAAAGAGGGGTACATCAACAGTTTCTTTTATTAAAGGTTAGAACATTTTCTAAGCAGGGCCTGACTTTTTGCCTGATCCTAATTACTGCTTCAGTTTGGCTGATAACAGGCACATGCAGAGATCCCACACTTCATTGTACCCTTGTTTTGGATACCCACGGTTAGAGTTAGCATCATTGCTACTTGTTGTGTGAGCCATCCCCATACACAAAGGCTGTGTCGAGAGGCAGCCAGAAAAATACATTTTGAATGAGAACCAAAGAAACCAGCTCTGAAACCTTAGACAGAGTCAGTCACATCTCCTTTCAGGAAAATGAGCATAAAAGTTGAATTCAAAGGATCCCATTTAGTTCCTGTATGAAGTTCTTCTTGACCAAGTCACAGGCAGTGCTCCACAAAATACTCAAAGGACTGCTGTGTGACCATGGCAGGACATCACCTGAGGTCTGCACTTTCTGCTAGAGTAGCTGAGGGCCTACCTAGAGACTAGAAGCCTGCTTGTTGTGGGAGGTAAAGAAAGTGCCTAGTCCTGCAGGAGGATAGAGTGCCCAGGAGAAAAAGCTCAATGTGTTTGATGTGTGATACTAAGATGAAGTGTACTACCAAAAGGGAGCAATGCCAGGAGCAACTTGTGCTATGAAGTGGTCTCCAGGTCATTCTGAGCAGATCTTGCTCTGAACCCTTAAACACAATGCATTGTCATATGGATTGGGATCCTGCAATGCACCCGGCTGAGGAGGTAATTACTGCTGAAGACAAGTGCCACTGTGTGAGCCTGCAGCACTGCATCTGCCCAGTGGCTGATTTCTAAGTGACATCACCACCACTGTCCCCCTCAGATGCAAAGCCACCACAGCAGGAGTGGGAACACTGAACACATGCACTCTCACCATCAGAAGTGAAAGCACAGTGAGCAAATAATAGTAGGGTTTATCTATGAATGGAGCTAATTAGAATTCTGCTGAACAAACTTAAGACTTTTAACTGGTGAACTCAAATTAGTGAAAGCTCTTTGATCTGGTTAGGCTGGTTTGCACATCTAGATAGTGAGGCATTTTTAAGGAAACCACCCCTCTGATTAATCAATGCCTTTACCCATGCATTACACATAGGGCTTTAGACAGTAGAATACTCTGTCTGGGGGTAAAGGGTATAGAAATTGATGTAGTAGCTCACTCAAGATTGTAAATAATATTTAAACTCTGCAATTGAGAACCAATTAAACTGTGTAGTATTTTGTTTTGCTGTGAGATTAAAGTATGCTCTTTTAACTGAACATAAGTACAGGGCTAGACAATATGAAAGTGTTTCTGTTGGCTGATTGTTCAGTTCCCAGTTCTTGTGTCCACATTCTCCCCCTGAGTAACCTTTCAATGCTTGCCGACAAATGCTGTAAATAAGAGAGACTTTATTAGCAAGATATTATTCAGTATTCAAATAAACTACAGACACTGCCAACATATTTATCCGCTCAGTCTACAATCACAGAAGTTGACAATGCTCAGTAAAGGGTGGAAAGAGGATCCGGAAGCCTCTTGTCATATCCTAGCCAGACAAATCACTTTCCCCTCCTCCCAGGAAGCATACTCTATCCTCAATTTCCTAAAAGATGGTGCACGAATATGTGCCAGGCATGGAGTCCCTTCCAAGAAGATAGTAATGGCAATATTGGAATGGATGCACTGACTAGTAGTTAACTGAAATGTTCTGGAGCCAGCCATTCCAAGAGTGAATAAAAAATGATTATAATTTCAAAATAATCAAGATCTCTTGAAACAGAGAAGGAAAACCTGGCAGAGATCCAGGGAATGAGAGAGTTCCTCCTACAGAGACAAAATGCAAGTGATACAATCAATGCAATGCCACCTACTTAAACCTCTGAGCTGAGGAAAGACCCATAGGCAAGAACACTTGTCAGGAAGAAGAACAGCCTGGTCCACAAAAAGCCTAAAACAAGGAGGAAAGTATAATTGGGCATTTAGTATGTCCGTCATATACAGTGCTTGTGATAGCCACAAAAATGGCAAACAGTCAATTCTGGACAAAAAGATTACTCTTGAACCACTTAGGAGCAATGAGGAACAATGGCAATTCCTATGTGTTAGAGACAGAAGATACATCAAAGGTCGGAACTTAGAAAAACCTTTCAACAGGTTGAGAGCCAAGTCCTCCCAATCAACCAAGCTACCACAAGGATTCCAAAGAGCCCTGAGGGCAGCTAATTGATCTCCAAGAGTTGAGGTAGAAAGATCTGAGAGATGTGCCCATCCCAGAGAAACTACAGTACAGATAAAAAACACTGAAGCTGAATCCATTTCACACACAGAATGGAAGCAGCATCAGTTCTAAAAAGAACTTCAGTCGCAGAAATCAGGTTTCATAATGGACAACTAAAGCAAATGTTGCATAACTTCAGCTACATGGCTGGGAAACCCCTGCTGTGCAATAATGCCCATTCAACCTCCAGACTGAGATGGGAAAACGGCCTTAGGCCTGAGAGGTATAGAAACCATCTAGAAACTCAATGTTTATCAATAGGTGCTTGAGATGGGGCCTGGTGCAGCGCAAGTATGAGAAAAATGGACAATCCTGCAGGAAGACCACTATGACTGGAGTCACCATTACAGTGAACTTCAAAGGAGTTGATTGGAGACTCAATGGGCAGATCTTGATATCGACAATGTATTCACTGGTAAAGGACCTCTCTCCACCACCGTTTTCTCCACATTGTGTCTGTGAGGCCTGTGGTTACTATGAAATCCACTGATGCACTAGAATGAATTATGCACTAGTAGATAAACACCTTACTAGGATCGTGCCCATGTACACTTCTAAGTGCACTGTGAACAGGGTAATCTTGTAGGAACAATGCAATTCATACTACTTTGAACTTTCAAACTTGTCATCAGGTTTTCCTAGTTTGCAAGGTGCCACCAGGTGAATCCTGAGTACTTGTCCTAATAAAAGTCCCCTCATTGTGCTGATGTGACAAATTGTATAACCTACTCCTATTCCTGTGTTTCCCAGCACATGCTGTTCAATTTAGACCAACAAAATCACTTGTCAACCTATGGATTTCTGATGGTTATTAGGTCCTTAAGTAGACACAAAAGCTAACATGCTGACTAAGTATTCTGTTCCTGAGGACCCTGAAAGGATAACATTGTGTGTTCAATGCACGGTATACCTCCGTGACATCCCCGGGTACTCTAAATAAAAATGTATTCGGGGTTATTATGGTTTGTTGCAATTTGTTGCATTCTGTGCATAACCAGGACCCACCACTACAAAATAGCATTTGACAAATTTTGAAGCAAGATGCTTCCAAAATATATCTGCTGGAATCACATTGTGAAGATTCAGCACATATACATTATGTGCACCTGCAAATATGAAGTACTTATTAAGGGAGGGATTGTGCCATGTTATAATATTTACTGCTAGTTGTAAATTGTGATTGTGTTCTTCTACATACATCTCTATATAAATCTGAGGAAATAGTTATGCTTGTAACATTAACTTTGCCATTTACAAAGTATTTCGGGCATGACAAGCTTGTGCAAACAATATAGAGTGCAACAATAAGGTTTTGGGATGTGTTGCAGGAGAAACTGTCATACTTATATATATTTGTAAGGTTAACAGGAAGTAAAGGATTGGAAATATTTGACTGCTTCCTCATTCAACTCTCAAGAACAACAAATAAAGAAAATATTTTCATTACATTTTCTAACACTATGACAAGGATTGTAGGCTGTGAAGATCTGTTGAATTTACTTCTTGATTTACAGAGTAAAGGATGACTTTACCCAGTCATCATGGAGGAACTGTGCACTAAACAGTAAGGGCCTCATTTACTAGACCGTTGGCACTGTGCATCATCAGGAGAAGGCAGAAATACACCATATCTACAAGATATGGTCATTTCTGGCCGCTCCCCCGGTGCAGGTGCGCAAATTGCTACCTAGCGCCAATGCGGGCATCCTTGCACCATGATGCAAGGATGCCTGCTTTGCAGGGATGAAAGTTTTTGTGCAGGTAGGTACACCTTATTTTTCAAAAACAATCAAAAGAGATATTTTCCTCTTTCTATGCATGCTGCAAACTTCAGCACACATAGAAAGAGGAAAAAACAGGGAGAAATAAAGATATTTCTCCCCATTGCATCATTCTTACAACAGCTCTGAGGTGCCGTAGGAATCTGTCATATTCCCAGACTTGTAAATCTGGGAATGTGTCAGATTTCTTCCGGTTCTATGTGTGTTGATTGGGAACACCCCAAACAACACCCATGGAGCACCCCCTTCACGCAGAAAAGGGTTCATATGTACAAGGCCAGGAAAAGCCACACAATGAGGCTTTTCCTTGCTTTGTAAATAAGGGCTGGCACACTGCATCACAGGAGCGTAAAAAACAAACAACGTACAGGTGGTGCAGTGTGCTGTTAGGGACTTGTAATGAGGCCTTAAATGCGAAAGAGATCAGCGATCTCCTTAAAATGCCCCAGTTAAAAGAAAAAAGCCAGAGGGCAAAAACATGCATTGCAGTTTTGTAGCTATTGATTGAAGAGCAAAGTCTATGCAAGGCACAAAACTCTCCCTGACATCAGGAGAGAGAAAAGAGCCACACCAAAATTTCAGAAGAAAATCCAAAGGTAAATCTGTCTGCAAAGTGAAATATCAGGGTCAAATTAGTAGCAAGTGGGCTACAAATGTCCGGAAAAATAAAGGAGTCAGTATGTTGCAAAGTATGTTTTTGTCTTGTATATGTGTGGTTCAAACAGGAACTGACATCACATGAAATGACTCAGCTTAATGTTGAACTGAGAGGCCTTTGTAGTACATTCTGGCGAGACCAGCATCTTGGAAAGAGAATTTCATAAAGCTTCGCCACGCTACTTTCTTACAACATATTTAGTTTACTAAGCACTTAAAAAATAAAAGAAAGTTTGATATACTACCTCAGATGCTAAGCCAAATCCTGAGTCTTCAATGCTGACAGTATGTGCAAGTCGTGGAGTACACTCTGAGCATGTAGTCCAGAGGCTCCTTTCTTAGATCTGACAAGACTTTGCTTGACTATTGCCTAGCTATGCAATTACTGTCTGTTCTTCCCCATTTGGTACTGGATTTTGTGCAGGGACAGAGAATTTAGCAAGTGAACAATTCTTGTTGGCATCAAATGCACTCCTTTTCTCGCCTTTCTTGTGGGCCATGAAGGGTGCTACAATCAATGCACTTTTTATAGTCCAGAAAGAAGGCAGGTGCATATTAGAACTGTGTGAGGAAAGGGCAAAATAAACATACATGGAAGTCACAAATCAGTATCTCCTGCATACCAACTGGTTCATATTTATTACGTGCTTCACTGGTTCTTCCTCACTCCCCCTGATATTTGCAGCTGCCGTTCTCAAAGAGAAATTATGGGCTGCTTAAACTTTGTGAATCCATACTATTCCATTGGGAAGTTTGAATTAGGCCTGGGCAAAACTTAATGTACGCCTGTATAGTTCTGCCTAATTTCCTGCATTTTGTATTACGATTGTTACATGAAATGCCCAAGATTATGCCACACATCACATTGTGTAATTGGGATTTTCTTTGGGTTAAAATCCTAGTCTGAGGGCATTGGAAGAACATAAACCAACAAAGCGTGAACAGCTGTTGGTGTCTACACACTCATGATAGATGAATGGGCTCGCATAAATTTGCACACAAACTCAGACTGGCATTTAAGATGAAGTACTTGAAGGGTCCCATGCGAAGTGTCTGGCACAGCCTAGTCTTCCCACAGGAATCTGTGTGATGAGGAGACAAGTCCCAGTGCAGGGTAGGTGGGAGGTAGGTGGGCGAGGCGTTGTAAGTAGGGCATAAAGGAGCCACAAGAAGATGGTAGGCCACTTCTTTGGGCTCGCTTCTCATGCTGTAGGACAAGTTTGGCAGAGGGTGTGTAGTGCAGGAAATTGTAACTTGCTGCAAGGATGTTTGTCAGCAGTGCAGGATCCAGGGTTAGTAGTGTGCCCTATTCCCCCCTTCTATTTTGTGGTGTCTGGGGCTGATTAGGCAGAGGCAGTGTGCACCGCGGTCCGCAACTTGGGTGAGGTTGGTTGGGTCAATCTACTCAGGTCTGGCGTTCTTGACCAGGCCTGGTTAGGGATGGTCCACCCACGAGGGTTGCGTCAGGAGGGGTGGCTGTGTCCGCAAGTAAATCCCTGCAACACAAAGAGCTAGCGAAATGGGGTGGGGCAGTAGTGCCCCAGCAACAGCCGCATCCAGATTTGCTAAAAGGCATCAGTGCCTTATAGCATCCATGCAGCGGGCCGCTTTGGATGGCAGCCCATGGGAATCTGACCCCATTGTTGCTGGAGCCCCGGGGCAAGTGGGTCCCCACTTGATGAAGGGCCTAAGGATCTGTCTGTGAAGGCAGCAAAAGGGGTGGGGCCTGGGCAGGCCAAGCTCTGGGGGGAAGGATAGCCAAATCTGAGAGGCCTGTGGAGAAGAAGGTACTTGCAGGTTTTGGGGGCTCTTTTCAGTATGTGAGGTTCACCAGGTGAGGTAATTTTAGGCCCCATGCACCACCAGGGCAAGACCACAGTGTTGCGGGGATAAAATGGGGGCAAGAGGGCCATGGTGGTGGTAAGGTCACCAATTGGCCAGGTACAGATTTAGAGGCCAAGATCCAGGAGTAGTGCAGGCTTGTAGCTTAGGCAGAAGAAATTTGGGAGAAGCTTTGAAAGGAGAGGGAAAGTGCCACAGTCTGAGAAGGGCAGTCGAAGAGAGTGAAAGGGGTGTTTGGTTCTTGGGAGGGTGGTGACTTCTTTGGTTAGGCCAGCAGTGGTGGGTGCTCGGTCTGGGTACCCGAGGAGGGTCATGGAGGCATAAAGGAGGCAGGTGCAGCCAGTGGGTCTGGCTGGGTGAGAAGCACACATGTTCATGATGGCCATGTGGCAAAAGAAGCGGCAAGGTCAGAGGTGGAAGCTGGCAGACAGGGGGAGACACCAAGGGGGTGCAAGACAGCCCCTGGACTTTGGTCTGAAGAAATAGGGGGGCCTTTCCTATCCCAAGAGATTGTATACGTGCAGCAGATGCCATGCCTTACAATGCTGGTGGCAGGGACATAAACCAGGTCGGGAATGTGAGTTGAATGGGCGAATGATGACTGTGGTGAAGGAATGTGAAGATGAGGTGGAATTGGATTAGGGGATGAAAGTGATGAGAGGGAGGATGATGAAGTGCATGACAACACAGAGGATATTATGTGTATTGATGGTGCCAAAGGGTCTCAGCAGGGTGCAACAGTCTCTTCAGATGGTGTTTTACTGGTGTAAAGTGCAGACCTTAGGGAAACAGCTGAGAAATGGAAAGAGAGTCCTGGAGGAAGTCACAAATTGGTCAAGAACCTGGACGGTCCTGCAAGGTAAGGTAGAGTGGTGATCAGTGTAGGAAGCTCCAGATATGAGCACTGAGAAGGTGCAGTGCAAATTAGTGGGAGTGGGCGACAGGGTAATTGAGGAAGGAGGAGTCACACATGGACAATGTTGCTGTTTTAGATCAGGGCACTGAGACTAACGATGGCAAGGTGATAGTTGGCACAGAGGTCTTAGCGTCAAATAAAAAAGGCAAGGATGAGACGGACATGGAAGGTAAAGACAGTGGGGGACACAAGAAGAGGTTGCCTTACATGGACTTAGCGATGCCTTTGGGGGTCCCGTGTTTCAGAAAAAAACAAGCCCAGAATATGGAAACATGAGTATGCAATTGTATTCATGTTGTTTCATAGGGACATGCAGGCTAAGAAGGGGTCCAAACAGGAAGAGTGGGAGTTAGCACGATGGCCCAGAGTACCCATTACGATGGAGAACTAGACATCTGCTTTCCTAATCTGCGCTAGCATTTACTGCTGGACAGGGCTATTGCTCTTTTCAAATATATGACATCATCAGGAAGGCACAAGATCACTTTGGGGTTATGCATGGCTCAGCTATGGCAAGGACTTCAGGGCTACGGTGAGTGTGAATTCCAACAACAACGGGGTGACATGGATTTTGAGCTGTGGATGCAGTAGATGTCATCCCAATTTGCGGCCTCGACATACACAGCAAGTGGCCTTGTCCCGCCCAGCCAGGTCATTGTTCACAATACCCATGCAAGTTTAAGCATGAGTGCTCAGAATGCAGAGGTAGACACCCAGTTACCCAGTGTTTTACCTTGGCCACCCCAGCAGAGCAATAGAGGGCAACTAGAGGAAAGAGGAATCAAGGTACTGCTGGGCCAAAAGGCTCATACGCCAACTAGGCTTGGAGGGTTACTACCCTGGCTGGTGCTATACCCTGAAAAGGAGACAGCTTTGAGGATGGAGTGGGGTTTCAGGGAGAAGTTCATGGTTGTGAATCAGGGACCTCGAAGTAAGAGGAGGGCCAACAATCTGCAGTCAGGTAAGAGGCACCAAGAGTGGATGCAGAGAAACTGAAGAAAGAAGTTGACGAAGGGAAAAGGAAGAATTGTGGGCCCCCTTTGAGACTGGCCATGGATAATTTAATTATCTTTCCTCTAGGAAGTGCTCCCAAGAAAAAGGAAGGAGAGTTTCACCTGATACACCAATTGTCATGGCCGAAGGGGACGTTCGTGAACTTAGTTGCCTCAGTTGATGATGCTATTCGACTGATAGATGGGTTTGGTCGAGGAGTGGAATTGATAAAATGTGACATCAAATCTACCTATATACCTGTCCTATTTTCCATTACTGGGAATGCAGCTGGATGGAGGCATCAATGTCGACAGAGTGCTACTGATGGGTTGAACCATTTCATGTGCTTTGTTTAAGGCTTTCAGTACCTTTTTGCAGTGGGTCTTCAAGAGGATGAGTAAGCACCATGTGGTGTCACTACCTGGATGAGATTCTTTTTGTGGGCCAGACTGGGTTGGGTGAATGCAATAAGAGACTGAGGCAGTTTGAGGAGTTGTCCAAATATTTGGGAGTCCAATTGGCTTCGGAAAAGACGGAAGGTCCGAGCACAGTCTTGACATTCCTAGGCATTGAGCTGCGCACACAACACTTGGTGGCAAGACTGCCCAAGTTAAAGGTGGATGAGAGTTTGTTTTTTCTACAACAGGTGGTGGTGGTGCTCAGGTTGGAACTAAGGGTGGTGCAGCAATTGTTGGGTTTTCTGAACTTTGCGTGCAGAGTGGACCAGGGAGGGAGGACTTTCTGCAGGAGACTGGGCATGGCCGTGTCTGGGGTGTCTTTGCCTCACCATCAGATTTGGGTTTCCATGGGAGGGAGGGCAGACATCAGGGTGTGAGAGTCCTTTTTGGAGGATTTCAATGGGGTCTCCATGACTTTTGAAGAGGAGGACACTGTCTGGCGGGGACAGATATTTTCAGATGTGGCAGGGGCCTTAGGTTTTGCCAAAGCCTTAGAAGTTTGGCCAAAGCGATGGTTGGAGGAAAGAAGAAGTATAGCCTTTCTGGAATTTTTTCCACTGTTGATGTCCCTGACGGTTTGGGGCAATGAGTTGGCTGATGGAACGGTGTTGTTTAATGTGGATAACATGACAGTGGTTGAGCTGGTAAATGGACAGAAGCCAGGGATCTTATGGTTCTGCTGCTTCTGCAGTGCTTCATTTTACTCTGTCTTAGGCTGAATGTAGCTTTCAAGACAAAACATGTGCCAGGGGTCAACAATTCCATAGCAGATTTGTTGTCTCATTCAAGTGACAATGTTTTTTCAGCCTGTTCCTGCAGAGATCTGGGAGTGGGGAGCATGACAGTTGTTAGGCTGGTCGAGAAGTCCTCACTGAGGAACTATTGCCTGGCATGGTCTGAATTTCAGTCCTTTGAGGGGCACAAAAGGGAGGGTTTTGAGGCAGCAAAGTATACTGGAGGCAAAGGTGATATCTTTTGTGCTGTTTTTGATCAATTGAAGTTTGACAACCACAATGATAGAGGGTAAGTGGCTGGTTTATCTTTTTATGGTGAGTTGTATTTGAGTTTTGACGCAGCACAAGCTGACATTCTGGGGGTAGGGTAGGGAGTTGAGGGAAGCTATTACTTTTGACTTACTTTTGGAGGTTTTGCACATGTTTCCTGAGTGTTGTACTGACAATTATGAGGTTACTGTTTTAAGCTATGTATGAAATGGGTGTTTTGTGGGCTTTTCAAGTGTCAGAGTGTTACAAAATGGGGTTACCCCCTGTTCAAGCAAGAACCCTCACTCTAGTCAGGGTAAAAGAGAATCATCCTCAGCCAAACCCCTGCTTACCCCCTTTGTAGCTTGGCAGAGCAGTGGGCTTAACTTCAGAGTGCTAGGTATAAAGTATTTGTACCAACACACACAGTAATTAATGAAAACACTACAAAATGACACAACACCAGTTTAGAAAAATAGGAAATATTTACCTAAACAAAACAAGACCAAAAAAAAAAAAATCACAATACACAAGTCAAGCTATCAATTAAAAATCAAAAAGAGTCTTTAAGTAGTTTCAAAAACACACTATCGCTGTCAGTGTGAAAAAGTACCTTGGATGCGTCAAAAATAACTGCACGGGTGAGTGCGCGTCAAAAAGAGCTTGCGATGTGTTGATTCCACTTACGAGCGGGACCGTGCGTTGTTTCTATTTTCGCCGGGTCGGGCACGCTGTTTCTTCTCTCCGCAGGAGAGCGATGCGTCGAACTGGTCAGCACTCTCGGGTCCGGGCAGGCCTTGCGTTGTTTTTCCACGCACAGCAGTACTTGAGTCGGAAATCCAGCCGCACAAGGATCCGATCTACAGCTGGATTTCCTTGTCTTTAGGCTGCCAGCTTCTCCTTTCCGGGTCCCAGGAATTGGATGGATACCACTGGGTAGAGTAGGAGTCTCTCCAGATACTCCAGGTGCTGGCAGAGAGAAGTCTTTGCTGTCCCTGAGACTTCAAACAACAGGAGGCAAGCTCTAAATCAAGCCCTTTGAGATTTCTTCTCAAGATGGAAGGCACACAAAGTCCAGTCTTTGCCCTCTTACTCTGGCAGGAGCAGCAACTGTAGGATAGCTCCACAGAGCACAGTCACAGGCAGGGCAGCTCTTCTTCCTCAGCTCCTCAGCTCTTCTCCAGGCAGAGGTTCCTCTTGTTTCCAGAAGGGTTTCTTAAGTCTGTGGTTTTGGGTGCCCTTCTTATACCCAATTTCTCCTTTGAATTAGGCCTACTTCAAAGTAAAGTCTCTTTGGAATGTGAAATCCTGCCTTGCCCAGGCCAGGCCCCAGACACTCACCAGGGGGTTGGAGACTGCATTGTGTGAGGACAGGCACATTTCGAATTGCAATAAGTTGTACTTTACAAGTTGAAGAGAAATTTCCAATTTCCAACTTGCAAAGAACAATTTTTACGAAGATTTCCCAGGCAGGGGTTGTGAAGACAAAGGGGGTCATTACGACCCTGGCGGTCGGAGACCGCCAAGGGTAATGTGGCGTCCGTACCGCCAACAGGCTGGCGGTACGTAGACCCGTATTACGACTGCGGCGGTAGTGCCGCGGTCGCACCGCCGGGGCCGGCGGTTTCCTGACGTTTTAGCCCCGGTGGTGATAATCCGCCAGGGCAGCGCTGCAAGCAGCGCTGCCCTGGGGATTATGACTCCCCTACCGCCAGCCTGTTTCTGGCGGTTTGCACCGCCAGGAAGAGGCTGGCGTAATGGGAGTCCTGGGGCCCCTGGGGGCCCCTGCACTGCCCATGCCACTAGCTTGGGCAGTGCAGGGGCCCCCTAACAGGGCCCCTTGCAGCTTTTCACTGTCTGCATAGCAGACAGTGAAAAGCGCGATGGGTGCTACTGCTCCATTAAGAGCCGGCTCCTATGTTGTGGCCGCATCCCCGCTGGGCCGGCGGGCGTAAACTAGGTTTGCGCCCGCCGGCCCAGCGGGAATGTTGTAATGGGGTCCGCGGGACTACGCCAATATTGTAATGACCCCCTAAATCATTTAGTACATTTGGAATAGGGCTGTTTCTACAGTGACAAACCCCAACTGATGTCAGTGGGAAATTTCTCTCGTCTAATGCTTGAATTATTGATCCTCTCGTACCATATCAACACGACATCATGTTCAATTTAAGAGAAATACGGGAAGATTCCTTGAGTCTGGTACCTAAGACACTCACATTATGACAACACTCAATTAACTCATTGTTTATTTCTTTTAAATTTAATGTTAGGAGGCCAAATTAACAGTTAACAAATTAAAGTTAGGAGTACCCATTAATATCAATTAAATCAATAAACTTTCTTCAGAGCATAAGCTTTAAAAAAGTACAACGTGTTTATATTATTTAAAAGTATGCAAATTCCTAATTATATTACAATCACAAAACGAGTAAATATTTACAGTTATTCTAAAATATTCAAAATACACATCCATAAATAACCTACAGGCATCTGTACGCATTGATTTACAAACACAATATAGATAAAATGAAGCCGAAGATGAAATATTTTAAAATACGCGTGAATACATATCTGAATAGGTATTCGTGAAATTCTGCGAAAAGAGCCTGTGTTGATACAAAATGTACAGTCGAAAGCAGTGGTTCACCAGGACATAATCAGCACTTTCAGATATTGTATCAAAATAAATAACAGTGAATTCAACCAAAATTAGAGTGAACACCAAATAGTTGTAAATATTATGAAATTAACTTTCGGGCTGAGAGAAAATAATTCATTAGGTATTCTTGCAGCTAAAAATGTAAGAGCGCAACGAATGAGATGTCAGCCATTTTAAAGTAATGCAAATATGAAAACTGCTTCATGAATACTCAGATTTTTTGTTACCTTGTGATGTTGTTATTGTAGCCACGTGCCTATTAAGCCACCTGTAAGACTGATCATTCATGGCCTTGATGCAATGGCACATTTCATATCTTGCATTATCGACTAATGCGGGTTAACTATACTTTGAGCTATCTTTATTAAAATACAGCTAAGTGACTAGATATGAACAATGTATTATTCATATTTTCTTTGACCTGATATTGTTCAATGACGAATAATTTGCCTGACACAAATATGAGAAATATTTTGAGAACTCAGAAACATAAGCAATGGCAAACGGGAATACTTCAAATGTCGTTGGTCACAAGGTCAGGGGCAGGTGCTGAATGAGTTAGAGCAGAGATGGTCATGTGCATACATAGATCAAACCAGAACCACGCTCAGGGTGAAGTGTGGTTGTAGGGTGTTCTGGAACCTGCTATTACGTGCCCCCTCTTACTCCATAGTTCCACGTCTTGGTCATCCAAATAGTGGAACAGTGATGGAGGTTTGCTCCGTGGTCTTGTGCATTTTAGTGTGTTTCAGCTTCTCTACATAGACCTCGGAACATGCTGATGAGTGGTTTACACAGCAGGAGAGCTCATAGCTTTTGAGCCTCATCCTCAACTGCAGCCTGATGCAGAAAATACTGGGCACCCCCTGCAGGTTTTTAACCAGGTAAAGAAAGAAGAAACAGGTAGTGAAGGAAACTAGGGCGGGTGCTATATGAGAGGTAGCAGCACTCAACATCATGTACTCATAGTTCCTTCAATAATGTGTCAGCGGAAATGCTAACTCTTCACTGCAGACTGATGTTGCTCATTATGTCTACTAAAAGGCATTCTCATTTAGATTGATGCTTGTTGTCCCTCCACTTGTTGAAGTACAGTGGGGCTGCTCAATGGTTGAGGTTCCCTGAATTACAAAGTGGAACAAGGTGAGCTGCTACTTAGTTTGGGGATGCAGTCTTGAACTGGCCTAGTGTAGCCATCAGGTACCCTGTTTAGAATTTCAAGGCACTTCTAAAAGCCACTGATATACTCTTGATCTGTCCCTATCTACCTATCTTTGGGCTAGATGTAGAATAAGACCTTTTGCAACCAGTCTTTAATTTTACCATGTGACATGTATACAAATTGGTGCAATCACAAAATCTCTTGGTGGATCACAAAACAATCTGCCTAATAAATACTAACTAAGTTGAAATTTGCAACCCTATGACTGGCTACAAACTCAAGGATGGTGACCCGCACGGAACACTAGACCATCATCCCTGTGTTTGGATTCTGAAGAGGGAAGCTTTTTGAAATCAGCCGTATTCAGAAAAGGGACTTGTTAGAAAATGGGTGTCTGGTTGGCAGAGGTATGCACCCTGTCCAAGAAGGAACCACACTCCTAGTCAGGGTAAGTCAGTTACACATCCTGAATTAACCTGTGCTCACCCCCCGTAGCTTTGTGCAAAAAAAGAGAGGACCCAATAACCCACCTGGGTACAATAACTATATATCAACAAGAGAATGGCCGAAAGGTAGGGCTAGATTAAATATCCATTTTAGAAAAACAGTGCTCAATACTGTCTTTATGGTTTGATTATTTTCCGATATTTATTTCAACTATTTATCTGCAAGGCAACACCATGACTCATTGGTGAATCATACGAAATACCAACTATTTACAACACAAAACATTGCACACATGAAATCAAATTCACATTTTCTACATGGTTCAACTAAGGCCAGCATCTAGCTACTCAGAGCCTCGAGACTGACCATACCGTCAGTAGAGGGTTGTGCCCAACAACCTTTCTTTACAAGATCCTGGTGGTCACACTTTCAAAGTTATGATTGTAATCCACTCTATTGCGATGATTGATAGTTCCCGTACAGTCAGCTGTCAAATACCTATCTAAATTTTTAAGGTATTTTGTAGTGCATATAAAATGATTTTTTGTAATGTTGACTTCAATTAGAGAACACAATCTCGCCCGTATATCTGTCAACGCATTTCGGCCTCTTCATTCAGGTCCTCATCAGGACTATCGAGAGGCAACGTCGCCTCTTTTAACGGTAATGACTTTTTTCTCCGTCAAAAGTCACTGCGTATTATCAAATTCTGGGATGTGCCACAACAGGTACGGGAAGCACTCCGTGCCAATTTACATGGACCTTGTGCACGTCCGTGACGCTCGCATTTAGGGCAGGTTAAATGCTCCGCGTGACTTCAGCAATAAGTGGAGATTTCGGAGTGGGTGCTTCTCACCTAGCGGTACAGCAAAAATTCTGCTTGCGTCCACCCCCGGTAGCTTGGCACAGAGGAGTCAGGCCTAAATTAAGAAGCAATGTGTACAGTATTTTTGCAACAATTCAGACAGTATCACTGTGAAAACACATTACTCTACACCAGTTTAGTATAATAGATTATATTTTTATGAACAAAACAAGAGCAAAATGACAAGCATCCAATAAGTAGAAGTCGAGAGATGAATTTTTAAGGAATAAACATAGTTGTAGTGCTTAGAAACATAGAGCGTCAACCGATCAAATCTGAAAAGTCAGGGTGACCACAATGGAGCATGGGTCAGATGCAGGGACCAGCCTTGGTCCTCTGAAACAGTACCTTGGTTTGGAGATGCATGAACATCCGGAACAAAATGTGAAGAGGAAGGGAGGCAGTGTGTTGACGTAGATCCCAAAGATGTAGGCAATGCACTGGCTCAGAGCCGCAGGAAGTGAGAAATGCATCTGGAATGGATGCGATGCATTGTGCAGTAGGCAATGTGGTGCCCCCGATCCTCACAGCAGCAACAATGCATCGGAGTCAATGGAAATGCCCCGACTGATCACCCCAATGGGGTTGACGCTCAATTTCTGGCAGTTGCAGCACTTTATACCCACTTCCAATGGCCCTGGACTGGATTGACAGGGCAAGAAGTGCAACAAGTAAAGTCCAGGTGCTGTTGCAGGATGAAAAGGAGTCTTTGATATCCCTGAGACTTCATAAGAACAGGAGGAAAGCCAGCAAGCTCTTGGAGTCACTCTAGGTGGAAGAGAGATGGGTCCAGTCCTTCCTCTGCAGAGTAAAGGACAGCAGACAGCAGGTCAGCACAGCAGAAAAGCAGTTCTTCCAGTGCAGCATTTAAGAGTGGACAACTTTGTATCAGCACAGCAGTTCTACTGCCTGGCAGAGTACTTCACAGGCCTAGTAGTATACTAAGTTGGTAGAGTCAGAGATCCAGTACATATACCCATTGTGCCTTTGAATTGGGGGTGACTTCAAAGAAGGGTCTTTGAAATGCATAGACATCCTTTCTTCCTGCCCCGGACCCAGATCACTACAGGGGGATGTGCAGCCCTTTGTGTTGAAGCAAGACACTGCCTATGAAGGTGTAAGTCTCAGCTCCTCCCTCCCATCCTGCCCACTATGGCCCATCAGGATGCTGATGGCCTATCAGTCACACTTTTTCTTTCTGTGTGGCTGTCTAAATGAAATGCATGAAGTTCAGTTGTCACCCATCCCAGATGTGTATTGGAGACAGGCTGCAGGCACACAGGGCTAAGAGCAGGAAAATGCCAAATTTCTAAAATTGTCATTTTCAAAATTGTAACAATAAATCCGACTTTACCATTAAAGAGTGTTTATTATTACAATTCCATAGCAACTAAATATTATATATCTATTCCTTCTCAATTAGGGATTACAGCTTATTAAATGTAATAAGGAATCCCCAGTGTTCACCTATTTGCCTCACTAGCAACCTCATGGGGTTTTTAAATTATTGAACACCAACCTTAATCTTACATGTGGAATTTTAGGGTATTTTCATTGAATTATGGATACAACCTGTCCACGTCAATCTGCTTGTCTTAGACTGCATTAGTACTAACTAGAATGACAAAAGTATGTCAATTCTAACTACACTGTGTATGTGATATTCACTATGTGATCTTGAAATATAGATAAGACATGCTAGACTGATGTTGCATTAGGTGTTTTGTCATGGTCCTTGTCTGGATTACTTGACACTTTCAAAAGCTCTTTTATCAATAAGGACAGATGGTATCTAGGCCAAAGGTAGATAGGCCAGTGATTGAGTATAGCTTGAGCCATGGTCTGCACAAATTAAGTCTGGTCTTAGGATCTTTAAGTCAGTACATTTACTGAAAAATGTTACATGTCTCTGAATATAAACATGTTGAATATGTAACCAACTATAGAAGAAAGTATAACATGGTTTATGTGGGTTGGATTGTAAGATATTTATTACTACTGGCCACTTGAAAGGCATATTAGATAGAAAAGAAATATCAGTTAGCAACATATTACAGGCTGTTTCTGAACATCTGAATAAACAAACAAAATTATAGGGATAATGTTCAAGAGCTGCATGTAGCTCATATCTGTGCTAAGCTGTTGAGTTGGATGAATATAATAAAAAAACATCAACATTACTGGCAAAACAAAGGATAATGTGATATAGTTAAATACAGTAATAAGAGCTTACCTTATGTTTAAAACATGTTGGAAATTCACTGAAATAACAAATATTAAAGTGACGTTATAATTATGTATTGAAACAGATGTTTAAAACACAAACACTGAAATTCACCAGTTACTGTTTACTGAGCAACCTACAGCTTGCACCCCACTGTGCACTCTTTATAACCTCACATATTACATCCCTTATGACATGGTAAACAGCATTATTGCTGTATCAGGTTTATACGTATTGATTTATTTTCAAGATTTCTTCCAGGCCATGCTCTGGAAAGAATTAAAGAAAATATGTCAACATATGTAAATTTACCTTTATGAATAGGCCTCATTGAATCCAATAGAAATGTTTGCCAGACCTATATGACATCAAATAGTATGCTAAAAAAGGCAGAAGAAGAACTGCTATTGAGCAAGAAATAATCCCTCTGGATAACAAAATTCAAAAGCATTGATTAGGGTTAAACAAAGACTGAGAAATATAGGCTTGCATGGGGTACTATTAGTGACATTGTATCGACTAATAGGAGTAATGGTATATTTTTTTAATATTCCTTGATATTTACCAAGCTATTTGATGCAGTGTCATACTGGATATGGGAAAATGTCCATGTTTCATGGTCATCCCAACATTTGAGGACTAATTATGCTGGTGTTTGACTGTCCAGGTCCCAGTGTATGTGCTCTAAACCTAAAGCATGGTAAATTGGCTAATCGTCATATGGCATATTTAACTTTCCAGTAAGGCCAGAGTATGAGATGTAGAAAAAACATCAATGACATAGAAAGCTAAATTTTAATTATGTATTGCAACACATAGGCCCTCATTTCAACCTCAGCAGTCTTTTGGCAAGACCGCCGAGGTTCCCCTGGGCCGAAGACCGCCAGTGGTGGAGGTTTTCTGCCAACCGTATCATGACTGCTGGCAGCCCTCTGCCCTTTTTCGGATGGAGAGCCGCCAGCAGCCATACTGGCAGTCGGCGGTGAAGTGGAGGTTGTTCCACCTCCACCGCCACATCATCAGAACACCACCCACCGAATTACATCCCAGTATTCGGCGTGGCGGCGTTCTGGCAACGGTGTGCTGGCGGCGGAGCAGCCCCCATGGATCCCGTTCCCTCCCAGAGGATCACCTGGACTGAGTGTGTAGAGGGGTTGTGTGGGTGCGTGTATGCATGCGGGGGTGTATTGTGTGTATGAGAAATGTAACACATATGTCTGTGTGCATGTGTGCATGTATGCGTGCGTGTATGTGTGCATGTATGTGTGCGTGTATGTGTATGAGTGGTGTGTGCGTGAGTGTAGGGGTGTGTGGGGGTGTGTGTGGCTGTTTCTGTGGGGAAGTGGGGGTGGGGAGGGGGTCCTACCACCTTTAGGGGGAGGTAGGGGGGTTGTGGGTGTTGGGGGAGGACTCAGGGGAGGGGAATGGGGAGACCCCAATCAGTGCCAGGGAACTAATTCCCTGGCACTGATAGTGCCTACCGCCATGGATTTCATGGCGGTACAAAACCCCATGAAATCGATGGTGGTATGCGGGGTCCTGATACCACCGGCGGTCAAGTGACAGCCGCCAGGCTGGAGACCTAAGTCTCCAGCCCAACGGTCGTTACCACCCTGGCGGTCAAAGTGTAGAAGTGGCGGTTTTGCATGGCAGTAACTGCCATGGTCGGAATTCCATTTTAATTTCACCGGCCTGTAGGCGGTATTACCGCCACTTTTACACCGACCGCCAGGGTTGTAATGAGGGCCATAGTGTTCCATTCATTATGATGACAAGGAAACACTGCTTCAGACCTATGTGTATAGTGTGTCTGCTGGCAAACCTGCAAAAATAGCCATGTTGGCAGTCAGACAGGAACCTGCTCTTAAATATTAAGGCCCTCATTACAACCCTGGCGGTCGGTGATAAAGCGGCGTTAATACCGCCAACAGGCCGGCGGTAAAAAAAATGGAATCATGACCATGGCGGAAACCGCCAACACAGAAAGCCACTTTAACACTCTGACCACCACGGCCGTAGAAACAAACACCGCAGCGGTAACCATCAACAGACAAGCGGAAGACAATGTACCGCCCACACTATTACAAGGCACCAATCCACCAGCTTTTCCGGGGCGGTACCAACGGCATCAAAAGTATGGTGGAAACAGTACAAAGAAGGGAAACCACTCACCTCTCCACACCCAATGAGGAACCAGGACGCCATGGAGCCCGAGCTACAGATCCTGCCAATGTTGGTTTAGCTCCTCATCTACCAGGAACATCAAAGACGGCGGGGAAGACAACAGTGAGTACTGCACTTAATACACAGGGGAGGGGGGAGGAAAACGAGAGTGACACACACATGCAGCACGCAACACCCCCACCCACAACAACATACACACACACATATCCAATAACATCACAGATACACCCCGTCACCCCCTGGAAGAACGCAAGGACCAAATTAAATGATTTTAACAAGTGTAATAATCGAACAATCAGATAGCGCAAGATAACTTTAAATCATCAGTATATACAAATATCTACAGCAAGTACACAAGTACGTACACTGTCCCATTAAATGGCCGTTGACCAGTGATCCCAAAAAGCATGGGCGAAGCCCACACATGACACCTGCCTCAAAATGGAGAGAACACTGCGGGGGCATCAGGGCGAAAAAAAACAGGCTCCTCAGGGAGAAGAGGAGGGGGGGCACCTCAGCTGGATGATGGGACGACGCCACTGCTCCTTGAGGGGGCTCCATGCCCACTGCCTGTTCCTGGAGAGTGCAAAGCCAAGTCTCTCAAGTCACTCAAGTGGGTTCACTGCCCACTGCTCGGTCCTGGGGAGTGCAAAGCCACAGTCTCTCAAGTCACTCAACTGGGTTCACTGCCCACTGCTTGGTCCTGGGGAGTGCAAAGCCACAGTCTCTCAAGTGGGTGCGTTGCCCACTGCTTGGTCCTGGGGAGTGCAACGCCACAGTCTCTCAAGTCTCTCAAGTGGTTGGGTTGCCAACTGCTTGGTCCTGGGGAGTGCAAAGCCACAGCCTCACGAGAAGATGCTGTTCTTCACTGGTTCTGGAGGGGGCTTGGTGCCCAGAGTGCTTCATCCTGTCAAGGACTGGGTGAGTGGATGCTGTTCTCCACTGGTTCTGGAGGGGGCTTGGTGCCCAGTGTGCTTCATCCTGCCAAGGACTGGGTGAGTGGATGCTGATCTCTACTGGTTATGGAGGGGGCTTGGTGCCCAGTGATGCTGCACCAGGGGTGTGGCAGATCCAATTCCATTACGTGTATCTGAGCCACGAGATTTAGCAGTAACAGGTAGCATGATACTCCAGGGAGGCAGACCCACACTCCTCCTTGCGACGACTGAGGGTGCAAACTGCTGGTAGTGCCAGTGCTGGTGGTGGTGCCTCATGTAGTGTGTGCAGGGTCCAGGATGTCTCCTGCAGCCTTGGACCAATGCCCACTGGGAATGCTGCTGATGTCTGCTGTAGTGGCTCTGGCTGGGCACATCGAGGGGCAGGTGGGGGTAGCTGCGGCGGTGTCTGCGGCGGAGATGCTGCGAGTGGTGCAGGTGTCTGCACTTGTAGAGGGAGACACCAGGCTGTCTCCTGCAGCCTCAGAAGGTTGCCCAATGGGGACAATGCTGGTGACTGTAGTTGAGGCAGCTGCGTGCACCGCAATAGAGGTTGCTGGGCTGTCTTGCGAAAGGCGGGACACCAATCCCTCACCCGGAGGCTCCGTGCCCTGAGGTGACTTCCCTTTGCTCTTGTGTCCCTTCCCCACCTTGGAAGTCGCTGCTGGGACCTTGTTACTGTCCTCTTTGGTTCTAGATGAGGCCTTGCTGGGTGGGTGGTGCGGCTTTTCTCTTCTGCATGCTAGCCCCTTCTTTACCTTGGCAGGTGGTGGAATAGGGTGGTCCTTGGCTTCACCTGATGGGTGCCCCCTTCGATGTTCCTGGACTTGCAGGGACCACACTGGACGAGGTTTTGGTGGCTAAGGTGCTGGTCAGGGCTCTAGACAACCTGGTCCTAGGGGAAGGATGGGGGGAGAGGTGTAGGGAAGAAGTCAATGGTAGCCAGGAAAAGTTTATTAGACACACTGGAACAGGAAGATAGAGGGGGTTTGGGAGTGGAGGAAGAGGTAGTGGTTGTAGGAGGTGTATGTCTGCTGAGCTTGGGTGCATGGGTTGGAGGCTGTTGTGAGGTGGATGGCTGTTGAGTGGGTGTGTGCCGGCGTTTGTGTACTTTGGCAGTAGGGCTTACAGACACAATCAATCAATCAATCAATCAACGATTTATAGAGCGCACTAATCACCCGTTAGGGTCTCAAAGGTCGGGGGGCTACTGGTTGTAGAGCCATGTCTTGAGGAGTTTCCTGAATGTCAAGAGGTCTTGGGTCTGGCAAAGGTGGAGCGGTAGGGAGTTCCAGGTCTTGGGGGCTAGGTGAGAGAAGGATCTTCCTCTGGTGGTGGTGCAGCGGATGCGAAGGGATGGAGGCGAGGGCGAGGCTGGCGGAGCGAAGATTGCGGGTGGGGGTGTGGAAGGTGAGTCTGTCGTTGAGGTAGGCTGGGCCTGTGTTGTGGAGGGCCTTGTGTGCGTGGATGAGGAGTTTGAAGGTGATCCTCTTTGATACTGGTAGCCAGTGAAGGTCTCTGAGGTGGGGGGAAATGTGGTCATGGCGTGGGATGTCCAGAATGAGGCGGGCGGATGCGTTCTGGATTCTTTGCAGTTATGTTTGGAGTTTGGTTGTTATTCCTGCATATAGGGCGTTTCCGTAGTCCAATGGGCTGCTGACCAGGGTGTGGGTGAGTTTTCCTGGTTTCAACGGGAATCCACTTGAAGATTTTGCAGAGCATGTGTTGTAGCAGGAAGAGGAGATGGCATTGACCTGCTGAGTCATGCTGAGTGTTGGGTCCAAGATGAAGCCTAGGTTGCGTGCGTGGGTGGTGGGTGAGGGCGCGATTCCTAGGGAGGTGGGCCACCAGGAGTCATTCCAAGTTGAGGGGTTGGTGCCAAAGAGGAGGATTTCTGTCTTGTCTGTGTTTAACTTGAGGTGGCTTGATTCCATCTAGCTGGCGATGGCGTGAAGTCCGTTGTGGAGGTCTTGGGAGAGGACACAGGGGACGTGTGAATGGTAGTGGGGGTGGTAATTGCACGTGAGTGGTGTGTGGTGATGGGCGTGCTGGTGATGGAGGTAGTGGCTGAGGATGTAGTGCATGCATGTGTGAGTGGAGACGAGACTGGGAGGGAGGTGGAGGACGTGGAGGAGGGGGACACAGTGGAGGCAATGGATGTTGATGTGTCTGCATGGGGATGGTGCTTGTGTGAGTGCCTGTGGGATGTGTGGTGGTTATGTTTGCCTGATCTACTTTTGTGTGTTGATGTGTGTGCATGCTGGTCTGATGGTGTGCTTGACATAGGCTGAGGTTGAGGGGATTGGGCAGGGGTAGTGGAGGTTGGAGGGGGGAGGCTGAACACAGGGACAATGGCTGCCATCAGTGCTTAGGCCAGAGCCTGAAATGCTCTCTGTTGGGCCGCCACATCAGAATGAATTCCCTCTAGGTATGCATTTGTTTGCTGCAAATGTCTCTCGACATACTGGATGGCATTAAAAATGGTTGACTGTCCAGCAGTGAGGGATCTCAGGAGGTCAAGAGCCTCCTCACTGAGGGCAGCAGGGCTGACTGAGGCAGGGCCTGAGGTGCCTGGGGCGAAGGAGATGCAAGGGGCTACTGGGAGGGCGTTGATGGTAGGGGGGTGGCGGCTGTACCTGTTGTTGCGGTGGGCACAAAGGTCCCATCAGAGGAGGAGTCGCTGTCGCTGGTGTCCCCGCCTGTCCCTGTCGTGGAGCTCCCCTAGCCCTCTGTCCCACTGGTGCCTTCAGACTCCGTACATTCATCCTCCTGGGCCATGTGGGTTGCAGTTCCCATCAACAACAAAAGGCAACTCATAACTTGAAATAAATGCACATTCTAAACATATAGGAAAAAACTTTTGAGTGCTCATACACTGACACACATCGTTGCCTTGATATGTACTTCCGGGTTTACAATAGTAGACCCGTTTTAATAATGAACAAACAATTCAGTGGGGCACATCAACAATCAATGTCTAAACTATTATATTATCAAAATGAGATGACATGAGAGAATCTAGTATGATCAAACTAAATTTCTAATTGATAAATCTTCCTTTTCTGAAATAAACAATAACTAACCAAAGAGAAAAACCATGTACTCATATAAAACTAACCAAACAGAAATGTCCATGCAAATAGAGAATTTTAATACAAAAGAATATATCATATTATACACATAGACATATAAACATATATACACAACATGTAGAAAAAGAATGAAAAGCCATCAGCCTACACATAAACATATAAACATATATACACAAAATGAAGAAAAAGAATGAAAAGCCATCAGCCGACACGTGTTTCGTCCTGACTGGACTTCTTCAAGGCTGAGAGAATCACAACATATAACAATCAATTATAACAAATATATATATACAATATATACAAATATTAAAATAAATACACATCCAATATTTTATCCTTTCCCTTTCCAAAATACAAAAAACTGATAAATTATTTGGTCAATTAAGTACACAAGCTCTTAAAAGTGCATATTATTTATACTATTTCTCTTGGTTTGAAGCTAAACAAGAAACTTCAGAGAAAAGGAAGAAAACCACCACCACAACCTCAGTGGTGAAGTGTTTATTTGAAGTATCCAACAATATATTTCCCATGTCCCCAAGGATAGGTCTGTTGAAGCCACAGCGATAGTTAGCCATGCAACATGCAAGCCCAAGTGTAAATGAATTTCTTTTTCGTTGGCATTTGATCAATTTATGTCTACAATTTCTTTTCTTTCAAACGTAAACTACTTATAGCCCAGAATAACCCCTCATTGTGTAATGGTGAGGAAAGAGAGTCTAATAAATATATACCTTTATTTGCTTCTATGTCCGTATAATCATATACCATTTATCATCCTCTATGAAGAAGGAGGGGGAACGTGATAATTTAGTTACTCCCATTTCACTTGGCAAAATTTAGGGAATGCCAATAAAGTGTACTGTAGTGCAACTACTGACCTGTTTTAATCATAATCAGTCACTTCCTTGCTGTCTTCAAAATGAATCTAAATTACAGGAACCGTGGGTTGCAGTTCCCTCCTGCTCCGGTGCCACTGCTCCATCGCCAGATGATGCTAATGCACACAAAGACAGGGTGACCAAACAAAAAGGGGGGCAAAGACACATGGTCAATGCCAGCAACACCACTACCGTTGGCAGACACAACACACAGGGAGCAGCCCTATGCACTAGCCCATGCACTAATAGTTCTTAGGAAAATCACCTGCCCATGGGGGACTATGCCTAACCCCATTTGCTGCACACCTGGAACCCACAGTAGGCTGACAAGTTGTAGATGGCTACTACCACTATTGGGGTTGGAGGGCCACAGAGCCTGCCTAACAAGGGACCTACCCTACCAAGTTCACCCTGGCCTAGGGGAACCCACAGCCTACATCCCCGACCCAGACACCTCATAAAGCGTGCAGAGTCAGCTGAATGAGACTGGTCTCACCCCCTTGCGCTGCTGTGATGTCCTCAAGCGCCCATCCAACTCCGGATATTTCACGGCCAGGAACCAGAACATCAGGGGGATGATGGTGCGACGGGCACCCCTTCCACGTTGGAAGCCATCCCCAGCTGGGCCTCCGCCATCTTCTTGCTCCAGCGGCGCAGGTCCTGCAATCTCTTGCGGCAGTGGGTGCTCCGTCTATGATAGACCCCCAGGGCCGGTACTTCCTTGGCGATGGCACGCCAAATACACTTCTTCTGGTGGGCACTGACCTAGGAGAAAGGTGAAGTAAGAATGGAACTTTCTCCCCCGTCCGGTTCTTCATACTCATTGGCAACCAGTCCCACCCATGCCCTGAAACACATACACTGACCATCCTCACATGCAGGCCTCAGCACCCCCACAACATGTATCTTCCATCCAGACCACTCCATACATTCATGTCCCATGCATCATGCTCACAGTTTACTCACCTGTTTGTCCGGACGACCGTAGAGTAGCGTGTACTGGGGGAGGACCCCATCCACTAGTCTCTCCAACTCCTCCAAAGTAAAGGCAGGGGCCCTTTCCCCAGACACTCGATCCATTGTCTCTTCCAGACTGAGGTCACAGCAGCACTTGCAGTGTAGGTCCTCTCCTGTTGAAGGTCAGGTATCAAGTGAGTGAACAGTTAGAAAATGTTGGTCACGTCCACTGCGGAGCGTACCGTCACCGCCGGCGTACATCATCATTGACTCCTGGAACCCATAGGGCCCAATGATAAACAATGCTGAATTGTGCGGCCGTCTTTGACCGCCTACCACGACGCTGCACAACGCCAGCGCAGTTACCTAATTTCCCCTTGTCCCTCCTTATAGGCCAGGCAGCTGCCATTTCAAGTAAGCACATGGCAGGGCACCTAACTGCGTCACAGCACATTTGAGCAGGAATACGGACAAACAGCGCCACACACCGATTAAATCACATTAGTGCAAAACACCCTGTGCAACCTATGTGGTACATGACCCTCTGCCCACCATTCTCCTCCATAGGGCACATCCGCTGGTGCAGATGATGAGATGGCGTCATCCTCTGGTGTACAGACCCCTGGTGGACCTGTCAACAATGGAAGACAGACACATCATTATCACCTACAGACTTGATTGTGCCACAATCCAAGAACTGTGTGCCCAATTGGAGCCAGACCTGATATCAGCTATCCGCCATCCCACAGGTATCCCCCCTCTAGTGCAGGTCCTGTCAGTGCTCCATTTCCTGGCCAGTAGTTCCTTTCAAACAACAATGGCCATGGCATCAGGGATGTCACAGCCAATGTTCTCTAACCTGTTGTCCATAATGTTATCTGCCCTGCTGAAACACATGCTCAGCTACATCGTTTTCCCCCAGGTGGAGGATTTGCCCACAGTGAAAGCTGACTTCTATGCCCTAGGACATATCCCCAACATCATTGGTGCCATTGATGGTACACATGTGGCATTTGTCCCACCTCCCCCGCAGGAATGAACAGGTGTACAGAAATCATAAAAGCTACGATTCAATGAATGTGCACATGGTGTGTTTGGCAGACCAGTACATCTCTCATGTGAATGCCAAGTATCCTGGCTCTGTGAATGACGCTTTCATTTTGAGAAATAGCAGCATCCCTTATGTGATGGGGCAACTCCAGAGGCACCGTGTGTGGCTAATAGGTGAGCCCAAGGTCCCCACACAGTATGAATAGGTGTCTGGGTATGGCATAGTCCCTAAGGATTGATGTATGTCTAACAGATATCCCTCGACATTTGCAGGTGACTGTGGTTACCCCAACTTATCATGGCTACTGACCCCAGTGAGAAATGCCAGGACAATGGCAGATGAACGCTACAATGAGACACATGGGCAACCAGGAGGATTATAGAGTGGACTTTCGGCCTCCTGAAGGCCAGATTCCGGTGCCTCCATCTAACAGGTGGCTCACTGTACTACTCACCGAAGAAGGTGTGCCAGATCACCGTGGCATGCTGTATGTTGCACAACCTGGCTTTGCAACCCCAGGTGCCTTTTCTGCAGGAGGATGGGCCTGATGTTGGTCTTGTGGCAGCTGTGGAGCCTGTGGTCAGTGAGGAAGAGGAGGCAGAAGAAGAAGACATTGACAACCGAAACAACATCATCATGCACTACTTCAAGTGACACACAGGTAAGACACTGGCACTGCTCATCTCATATAAGCCTACTGTGGGACATTGTATAAGTCTGCCTTATTACCTCTGTGCATGGACCCTGACAGTTCACTTTGGCTTTCCTTTTCACAGATCTGGGTACCACATTCTGCCTTCTGCTATGTTCACTGCTGCCCAACAACTGTCATACTTTGGTATGTGCAAATGAACATTTACTATGTTATTTGTCAAAGAGGTTGTTATAACACATTTGTGAAAGTACCAACTGACTCCAGATTGTTTTGTGATTCATGGGTGTTTATTTAAGTGCTAATAAGTGGAGGGGTGTGTGCAATGGGCTGGGGTGATGGTGGAGGAATATCCATCGTAGAGTCCAGTCTCTTTGGATCACAGGTGCATTGTTCAATGGGGCATAGGAAGTGGAGCAATGGCAGTTCAAGGTGGTCAGGGTGACATAGTGGGACAGAAGAGTGGCAATCAGGAGAGTCTCATTTCCTGGCAGGGGTCTTGGCAATGTTCTCTGTCTTGTGCCTGGATTGCAGGGACCGTTTGCGGGGTGGTTCTCCTTCTGCAGGGGTGGGGTTCTGGTGGCCTGTTGGTCCGGTGGTGGGACCTCCTGTCCACTAGTGCTGGCGGAGGTGGAGGGCTGTTCATCATTCAGGCTGGTGTCAGTGGCCCTGTGGTATGCCACTGTCTCCGTCATGTCTGCCAGCACCCCTGCAATGGTGACCACGGTGGTGTTAATGGACTTCACGTCCTCCCTAATCCCAAGGTACTGTTCCTCCTGCAGCCGCTGAGTCTCCTAAAACTTGGCCGGTACCGTGCCCATGGTCTCCTGGGAATGGTGGTATGCCCCCATGATGTTGGAGAGTGCCTCGTGGAGAGTGGGTTCCCTGGGCCTGTCCTCCCCCTGTCACACAGCAGTCCTCCCAGTTTCCCTGTTGTCCTGTGCCTCTGTCCCCTGAACTGTGTGCCCACAGCTACTGACCTCAGGTCCCTGATCGTCCTGGGTTAGTGTGTTTGCCTGGGGTCCCTGTAGTGGTGAACACACTGCTGATTGACATGTCCTGGGGACAGTGGCATGGGCCCGCTGGGTGTGTGCTGTGGTGGTGTTTCCTGAGGGGGGAGGTTCAGTGGTGGTTTGTGACAGTGGCAGGGGAACCGACTGTCCAGAGGTCCCTGATGGGCTGGGCTGGTCATCTTGATCCAGGTGTGCAGAGCTGCTGTCGTCACTGTGGGCCTCTTCTGTGGGGGGCACTGGATATGGCTGGCACCTCCTGTCCGGTGATGTTGAGTAGGAGTCCTGTTGGGTGTAAGTGCATAGTTATTGTATCTGTGTGTGCCATCTTGTGCAATGGGTGTGTTTTCCTCTACTCCTGTGCTTGCATTTTCGCCTTGGCCCTTGTGTGAGTGGTGATTGTGTGCCCTGGCTGAGTCTCTCTACTGGACATGCTTTGGTGATCGGTGTCCATGCAGGTCTGTGATGGGTGTCCATGCATTGTTGAGATACAGAGCAGTAGAGAGCAGTCCTTCTGAGTCTTCCAGAGGTTCAGAGGTGTACTGAGAAGTTGTGACTGGGGGCCCTTTATTTAAACCTGCTGCTCACTTTGAAGTAGGAAACGGAACAGGTCCCAGAGGTGTTTGGGATTTCCTACTTCTCTGCACTGGCACCAGTAGAACGACACAGCTGCGCTGATGGGAGCAGCAGTACAGGATCTCGTCGTGATGGGACAGCCATTGCGAAAAAATAGCAACAACAGCAAGACTCCAGCCAATAAAGCCAAAGTAATCGGGAAACCCCCCAAAATGCTTCCGAAAATAGAATGTATAGCCGAAGGTATCAAACCGAATATGAAAGAGAAGGTATGAGCAAAACCAACACCAACGACTTTGAAAAAATGGGCAATACCAGCGGTGCTGGATGCATTAAATATACGTCCCACAAGTTCACCGAAGTGATTCGGAAAGTTAGTATTCAAAAGGGACTGTGGTGGTCATTCTGACCCTGGCGGTCTTTGACCGCCAGGGCGGAGGACCGCGGCAGCACCGCCGACAGGCCGGCGGTGCTCCAATGGGGATTCCGACCGCGGCGGTAAAGCCGCGGTCGGACCGGCACCACTGGCGGGGTCCCGCCAGTGTACCGCCGCCCCATTGAATCCTCCGCGGCGGCGCAGCTTGCTGCACCGCCGCGGGGATTCCGACCCCCCCTACCGCCATCCAGATCCCGGCGGTCGGACCGCCGAGATCCGGATGGCGGTAGGGGGGGTCGCGGGGCCCCTGGGGGCCCCTGCAGTGCCCATGCCACTGGCATGGGCATTGCAGGGGCCCCCGTAAGAGGGCCCCTACATGTATTTCACTGTCTGCTGCGCAGACAGTGAAATACGCGACGGGTGCAACTGCACCCGTCGCACAGCTTCCACTCCGCCGGCTCGATTCTGAGCCGGCTTCATCGTGGAAGCCTCTTTCCCGCTGGGCTGGCTGGCGGTCTGAAGGCGACCGCCCGCCAGCCCAGCGGGAAAGTCAGAATTACCGCCGCGGTCTTTCGACCGCGGAACGGTAACCTGACGGCGGGACTTTGGCGGGCGGCCTCCGCCGCCCGCCAAGGTCAGAATGAGGGCCTATATCTCCGCCGATGACCTTGCCACCTGAAGTGCGTAGGTCTCGCTAGCAGATGTAAGGGCCACATGCTTTTGAAACAATAAAGCTTTTAGCCGACTCAACTTGTCGAAATCAACCTTGGAAGTAGCAATATGAGGCCAGATGTCTGCTACCTCCCTTAATTGAGTGGGGGGAAACAACACATTCCCGCAGCACGTAACGGCCTTGTTGACAACGACGATGTAAACTATTCTGGCACGCATGCCACAGCAGCGTTCGCTGTTAAGAACAATGTAACTGCCGTTAGAAAGCCCCTGGAAAGTGTTTTTAATAACCGGGACTGGAACTCCCTTCAGATAACAAGCTAAGTTAGCAATCGAAGCGTTACACGCCCCGTGCAAGGACAGCTGTTTACAAACCATTGAATGGCTGTCAGAAGCTTCGCATTCGCTGCCGCTAAGAAAAACCTCCTTCAAACCATTAACACATCTGTACTGAAAGGGAAGGTCCCACACCTCGTGTATGTAACTGTCTCCCAATAGTTCATATCTACCCACCGGAATGTGCTTCAAACACGAAGTAAATTGCAAAGTAGAGCTAGGCAAATTAATTTACCCCATGGATCAACCATTCAGCTGACGGAATCTCAGCTACCGTGAAAGGCAGTTTCTCTAATTTTTCAATATTTAACATAACATATGTCGCTTCCTTTTTAGCCATCAGTTGTTGTTGACGAGTCAAATTAAAAGAGATAAAGATCTCCCTGGCACGAACGTGCTGCCATGGAACGCGACCCGCCTTCAAGGTCTGAAGAGTCCAACCCAGCTGCATGATGCACCGCGTCTGACTCTGCCCATGATATAAAGAAGACATGTCCGATTTAATAATGTCAATGGCAGAGGAAACAATGCTGTCAATCGTGTAAACACGTTCGGAAAGGGTATGCATGCCATTATCAACAACAGACAAAGTCTGCATCAGATTTTCTTGATCAATCTGCCTCAACCGGGCTGCAGCCTCTTGTTGTGAAAGCTTCCAAATCTCATTATAAACCTCGTATAAAAACCTTTTCTTCCGTGGTACTCTGGGACCTGACAAAAAATCTTGTAAATCAGTATTATTAGACAGTAACATGAGATGTGACTTAACTGCATCCAGCGTGGATGACTTCAACCATTGCTGACAAAGCTTCCCCACACTGTATGTAGTTATAACATCAGCATGTTCTGGTGAAACGTAACGAGGGTCTGCCCTACTAGTCCTGAACCCCCCTGAAGAGGTGACAAAACGTTGATGACACATATTAGTGTCTACAGGCCATAATAACCACCCGCCTGGACGTAACAATGAAGTGTTAAGTCTACCATTCTGGACCCAATGTGTAAAGTCACTGAAAGTAGCATTCACATAGTGCTGCCAATTTTTTAATTTAGAAGGGACAGGTATACTAGGCAAAGTTAACTCCTTAATCGTCGCTAAGCCCAAACAGCTAGTCTGTTGTACTGTGTCATTGAGGAAAATCATCTGCACAGGGATAATACATGCTCTAAATAACATGTCCCTGCCCTGCATTTGCCAATTTTTCGTACCCCAAACACTTTTTAAGTCAACAGTTTTGAACCAGTATTCATATCACTCGACCGACAGTTTAGATACAAACAAATTGGAATACAGTAATTTAGTATCGGTCAATAACATTTGCTTATTAGAGTACGGTGTAACTGTAAAATAGTAGGACCGAGCATTACGTGGATCATGCCCAGTAAAATATGCACATTTTTCATAATACGTTTTTGAACTCCCTTGCGGAGGAGTCGAGCAATGTTCCCATTGCACATAATTAAACATGGACTTAGGGCTACTAGCTTTATGAATACAATGGTGTCCATAATAGTTGTAACAGAACATGTCACCATGATTATCTCTAAACTGGTAAGTATCTTCATCATCATAGACAGTATAATATTGCAAATCCGTTAGCATAGAATCTACTGTCTTCACATCCCAATCATCAGAAACAATGCCAGGTATAACAATATCATTCATTGATAATTTGAGGACATACGGTATTTGAATCAATTCAGTGGGACCATATATATCAAACATCACTTTATCCCACACAATTCCATCCGGAACTGGTATAGCAGAAATGTTCACTGTGGACAAGTCTCTTCGAACCATATGAGATGAAAAATGTGGTTTTAACACAGTCTCCACGTGCTCAATGTCAGATCGATCAGGAAGAAAATGACCATTTATTATCAGAAAAAAAGTAACCACAAATCCCAACCATAATAAAATAGTCATCACGGCCAAAAACAGCCAAAAATAGTTCCAAGGAAAAACAAAATATGTTCGTTTAAGCCATCCCAGCAGCCGTCGTGGACCGTGGACAGAAGACATCGAAGACGAGGAGCCGGACCCATCATTATCAGCGTCGTTGAAGCAGCCAGAAGCAGTTCTAGCAAAAGGTGCAACTGTGAACGAAGAAGCAGACGGAGGCTCTCGCCGTGGCACGCTCTAAACCACATGTTCAGAAACGTCAGTAGAACGTACAGCAATTTGATCACAAGATTCCATATTAATTGCCGTCGGTGGAACAATCGCAAGATCATCATCCACCCTCCCCAAGCCCGGAGAGGAAACAGTGTCGGTGAAAATCACCTGCAGCGGGACTTCTTCCCCAGTAGTGAGAGGGATTCCGGAACTACTGGGTGTCCCTCTTGGTCTGCTGTGCAGAATCGGCCACATGTTGTAACTTGACATTATCAATGGAAACAAAGCGATTTCCTTTGGCCCCTCGCAGCGGCGGTAAAATCACGGTTCTCGTGCCGCCCAACACAGGGACAGGTTCTCGATAAGAAGGACCAAATTCTTTTAACTGCGACCTTTTCACGCACCAGATCCCCAATCCTGGGTATCCAACCAGTAGGTGTTACTGGCTGATCCTTAATTCCTGAGGAGGCAGCACTGGCAGAAGAGTTAACTTCACGGAATTGTTGTAAATCCTGCAAAACAGTGACACGATCATTTATGTCAAAGGGCGTATCTGCCGCCTCCACACCAGGACCATCAAGATCAGGAACATACATTCGTGTTCCAAACAGGCACTCATATGAAGTACGACCCCCCAGTGACCTCCTAGGCAAGTTATTAAGTGCTCTCTGTACTCCATATAGGTGGGCTAGCCAACCACGACCCGTACCTATAACTCTGGCCGTTAAGGACTGCTTTAAATCACGATTTAAACGCTCCACGACAGAATTTCCCTTTGGATGAAATGGAGACGAGAATTGGAGTTGGACCCCCAACGAAGCCATGGTGTCCCTGAATGCCTTAGAGGCAAAAGCAGGGCCCTGGTCCGAATGAAAAGCCGCAACTGCAAATATATCGACAAAGATGCGCAAATCTTTAATAACAGTGCGAGCGTCAGCCGAGCGTTGCGGCCATACCCATACAAATCTGGAGCACGAATCTACAGCAACCAATATATACTTGTATGCACCATCTAGCGTCAGCGGACCACAATGATCCAAGTACACACACTGTAATGGTTTGTTTGAAATCAGAAGGGGCGTCTGCTGCGGGCGTCTAGCCGACGATGCCTTAATTAGTTGACAAATGTCACAACAAAGGACATACTGCTTCGTCTCTTTATAGAGACCAGGCCACCAGTAACGAGCCTGTAAAAGTGAAATTGTGGCAGCCACCCCAGCATGTGCAGAAGCCACCCCCTCATGGGCTGCAGAAATCAATCGAGGTCTCTCTATTTTATTCGGAATTTCACGTACACCAATGCCTGGAATTGTAACAGTAGCATTTAGCGCACTATTCAAGCAGTAACTATATTTTGAAGGAAATCCTTTAGGAAAGGGCGTGCCATCAGCCGTAGCCTTTATGGCAGCCGAAATTTCTGTGTCTGGTTTGGAACTCGAACAAGTTACTGCGGCCACAGTGACGATAGCCACTGCCGATTTCGCGGCTTCATCAGCCAAAGTATTCCCAGCAACGTGTATTCCAACGCGCTGGTGTCCAAGTGTATGCACAACATGGACTCTAGGAAGCGTTTCCTTCAGATCCGCAACCTTACCCCACAACATTTTATGCTTAATGGTGTTGCCTTTAGAATCTCTGAACCCATTCATCTTCCAATAGTGTAAATATTCGTTGAAAGACTGCACACAGTAGTAGGAGTCACAGACCAGCAAGGTTAAAAGTGCCGGATCCGCATGCTCCAATGCTAACAATAGAGCTTTGAGCTCAGCCAGCTGTGCCGTGCAATCTCCCAAGGTTTTAGTATAAGTATGTCGGGGGCAGAACACTTCCCCCTCCATAGTGCCGCTCACCACCGCACATGCAGCAGAATACTGTTGTTTAGTCCCAACCGCCGGTTGCTCAGAGCCATCTGTATACATGACCACTTCATATTGGTCAATAGGCAATGTACCAGCAGGAACAGGGTATTCTATTTCATATTGAAGAAATTCTTGAGTCTGCAGTTTAGGGTCAAATACATAATCTACATCAGTGGCTGTCAAAGACGTAGCCCATTGTATCCATCGCGGGTGTAGAGCCTTCGAATTAGGAACACTCGCTTTTGTAACAGCCTCTGAGGCCGGAACCGGGGAAACGACAACAATGCATTGACCCTGGGCCAGCGGTCTTTCTTTAATAACAGTCATCTGTACTGCAGTGAGAATTTTCTCAGTTTGTGCAAAACGTTGCTCTGCAGCAGAATACAAGTGAGATTTGTATGCAATCGGGACAGTCTCCCCTTCATTAAAGGTGACATAAGTAAACCCAACAGCCCCAGGTATTACCCTGATCACTAAATGTGTCTTATTGTCCCGAGTGTGTAAGTGTTTAACTGCTAAAAGATCACTCTGTAATTCTCGCAGTATGTATGTATGTTCAATCGTCCAAAATTTACTTGAAAAATTCGGGCGAATCAACTCGTATAAGGGTTTTATACGCGTTGCATATTCAGGAATGTAAGTTCTGCCAAAATTCAGAAACCCCAATAATGACTGGAGCTTCCGAACCGTATTAGGAGGCTGCAATAAAGCACATTTCTCCAAAAAATGTGGTGCTAAGCTCTTGCCCTCACTCGACAACTCATAACCCAGGAAAATGACGCTGAGGAAGGCAATCTTTGATTTCTTAAAATTAAACTTATAGCCAATATTAGCAAACCCCACAACAATGCGCGATACGCGCCTTAGATGTTGCAGAATCTCATCATCTGTCAGATATATGTCATCAACATAGGATAATGCTTCAGGGTCGAACTCATGCAGCAGTTCAGTTACACGAGCCGAAAACAGTCCTGGGCTATTCTTATACCCCTGAGGCAAACGACAAAAATTTTTCTGAGAGCCAAACACACTGAAACAGGTATAGTCCCGACTCTCGGGCGCTATATTCTGGCAGAAAAATCCATTCGCGATATCTAATGTTGTCTTGTATTTTTTACGCACTATATTATTCATAAGCGCTGCGCTGTGTGAATTCTGTATTGCATATGTGCGTGTATGACTATTTAAATGTAGGTAATCCACCACTATCCTATATGAATGGTCCGGTTTAGCAAATGGAAACAAGGGATTATTCATCGGCGAGACACAGGGCTCAATTACACCCTGATACTCCAATTCCGTAAGAATTTGTCTAACCGATGCCCTAGCTTCAAATTTGATAGGATATTGCGGTTGTGGCTGAGGTTCGCCCTTTATCGGTATTACATGATAAGGTGATTGTCTGTCCCACCCCACGTTATTTCTATACAAGGCGGGAGCCTGTGCTAGAGCCCATGATTTACTATAGGACTCCGCGAGTTCTCTCGGAACAAGTGGTGAGAAGGAAGGTGTAATAACCTCCTCCCCAACTGGACAGTCGCGAACAAAGTCAGGTGGCCAATCTTGTTCGGCCAACAGAACATCATATGATTTTACCACATGGTCCCAAAAAATGGCGTTTATAATACGGTCAATGTCCCCTTCCAATCGCAGAGTTACTTCATATACTCTATCAGGATCAGAGACTCGCATATCCGCCGTTTTGACTTGTATGAAGTAATCAGTTGCTTTCACCTCCAGATGCTCTAGAAGACTCCGGCGAACTATTGTGACCTCTGCCGCGCTGTCTAACAGTGCTAACGCCCATGTCTTGTTCGTCAAGAGAACTCTCTTCTTGAGCGGCATGTCTAACTGAGACTGCTGCCACCCTCTTCTTTTTGAATTGCTGTTTCTGTTGCAGCGGTTTCTCTTCTTGTTTAATAGAAACCTCCGCTGAGCGTTGTGAATCCTGTCTCGGTTTCACGTACTCCGTCCTCCGCTCTGACCGCCCACCTCTCTCACTTCTCTTTTCCGAGGAGTCCTGAAAGGAACGAGATTGGCGTGTATCAGTATATTGATATCTATCAGGCGTCTTCAAAGTATCCCTATTCCTGAGATTATACTTATTCTGTGGGGTCTCCGGTTGCGGAGACTGCCCATCATCCTTCTTAGGTGTTTGCTGTTTCTTTTCCCAGCGCTTTTTCGAACCCTCAGGTTGTTGCTGTTTAGCATTATCTTTATTATTTTTACCCTGTAACTGGGGTTTTTGTGGCCTAGCCCCTAGGCTATCACGACCAATACTAGAATATGTTTCCGCTATTATTCTCGGAAGCTCCCGCTCCTGTTGAAGCAGCGGAACATCCCGAAGACGCATACGCACTGCCAGTGCTACTGCCTCTCCTTTGAGATTACTCAAAATAATAGAAGAAACTGTGGCAAAATTGCCCAGCAACTGCATGCCCAAATCCAAGGCAGGGGCAGCCCCATATTCATCCTGAATCTGTTTAAGTACGTCCGGTAAATTAGCTAATGTCGGTGTACTGTGTGCCGTAGTGTAGAGCGCGGCAAACACTGTGCCCCAGGTATTACAAAGGTCTACCGGAGGAACCATCCCGTACGGCAAACACATCGTAAAAATTCTATGTTTATCCTGAGGTCCCGTATGGGGAAATACTGCCTCCAGCGTATTAATTTTTTGCGCCAGCCAAAATGGAGTCTCCTCTCGTTTAGCCGGTACTTTACCCATAACTGAGTATACAGTGGCCGGATTAAGACCCGGAACCACCGCCTGTGGGTGCGCTGGAGCAGCACGGGCTGCATTCGTATTTAATGTCTGCATCACAAACTGAACTAATCGTCTATACGTACCCGTTAATTCTGTATATAAACGACGAACTTCAACCACTGCCAATTGAGCAACCGCAGGATGTGGAGTATATGTAGCCAATAAAGGCCAGGTAGGACCATCATTACTCAGTGGCCCTAACCTTACTTGTGCTATTGTGTGTGGGAGGGCGCCATCAAGCCAATTATGGTGTTCTTGATAAGATAGAGGTATTTCTAAATAAGCGTAAGCCCTGTATTGTCCAGGGACATTCGCAACTGTGTATTCGTGAAAAGTATTTGTTCCCCCATCCACTGCTGGAAAAGCGACCCAACAATAAAAAAGTTCCGTTCTATAGGCTGCATGGGCGTCCACCACAAAAGTGACTGGACCCCCCTGGACTGTCAGTCCATGTGTTAATAGATGTCCCGTGAGCGGATGTCGCATATTAATTGCTATGTTCACTACATTAGGATTCGCCATTTCATTAAAAAACAGCTACAGGTCAGAGAAGGCACACCAATATCGGGGTTTTTTCCTTTCAAAGTTCAAGCTTGAACAACCAACCACTAAGCAATAGGTAGCACCTATGCCGTGGCGGCGGAAACCCTCAGCCCCACGGACGTCTCCGTATACGGAACCGAGGAGTCAAAATATATATGAGACCAAGAGAGTCAGTCGGACCTAATCATTAGAGCCAGACCAAACGTTGGCGGCGCCATGTCGCGTGGGCTCTCATTCTTCTAAATGAGACTACTGGATTTCTAGGCAGCAGGATCTATAACGGTGTGGGGAACTGAGTCTGACCCACGTGTAAAGAACTCTGTCACCCTAAATCCGTGTTTTGCTCCGGCTAACTAGCAGTGCTTCATTTCTCCCATGTGGAAGGAATGATTTGGCAGCCGAGCGCATGACATCTTTGGAACTTCTCAGGGAAGTCGTGGTTACTCAGATCCAAACCAACTCTCTTATTTCCAATATGATCTCATATACAAATGACAAAGACAGTATAAGTTTTATGTAATGTTTTAATAAAACGACTGTATTTTAGATATTAAGGCGTGAGCCGCAATAACCAGAACGATACAACACAGTAGAATTGTAATAGTTACCAGGAGAGTAAAACATAAAAACAATGCTATCATATTGTCAAACAGTTTCTACTCTCCCTCTGCTTGTTCTATCTAGAGCACAGCATGTTAAGCTTCTAGCTTGCCTATTAGAATCACTGTGGAGATATCAGCCCTCATACCTGAGCAAAGACCTGTGATCTTGGTTCAGCATCTGCAACGAGGCAGTCAGCGTCAAGTTGTGGTTCCCTGGTCGGAATCTCCCTCTTGCGTGTATTGGGACAAGGAAGTGATTTTATAACTAACATGTCATCGTGATCACAAAATGTCCCTACGCAGGAATGCCAAGTCTAAACTCTTACCACGTCTATCGGCAATGTACCAGACTGTATCCTTGACTGAAGCACAGAGTAAATATGTTATGGAGAACTCCAGTGCTGAAGTAGGCAAAACAGTGTGATATGAATAAAAAACAACACCGTAGAACTGGCTATTTGAAAAATAACAGTACGAAGCCTAATAAAAAGCATGTAGAGCAAAGTGCATAGAGGCTCTAAGCTATCAGCAAATGAATAAAATATATTCAGGGCAAAATGCACAAAGGCCTAAAGCCTGAAGCTAAAGCGCAATGAATACGTAAAACTAACCACACTACACCCTGTTGTCCTGTGCCTCTGTCCCCTGAACTGTGTGCCCACTGCTACTGACCCCAGGTCCCTGATCGTCCTGGGTTAGTGTGTTTGCCTGGGGTCCCTGTAGTGGTGGACACACTGCTGATTGACATGTCCTGGGGACAGTGGCATGGGCCCGCTGGGTGTGTGCTGTGGTGGTGTTTCCTGAGGGGGGAGGTTCAGTGGTGGTTTGTGACAGTGGCAGGGGAACCGACTGTCCAGAGGTCCCTGATGGGCTGGGCTGGTCATCTTGATCCAGGTGTGCAGAGCTGCTGTCGTCACTGTGGGCCTCTTCTGTGGGGGGCACTGGATATGGCTTGCACCTCCTGTCCGGTGATGTTGAGTAGGAGTCCTGTTGGGTGTAAGTGCATAGTTATTGTATCTGTGTGTGCCATCTTGTGCAATGGGTGAGTTTCCCTCTACTCCTGTGCTTGCATTTTCGCCTTGGCCCTTGTGTGAGTGGTGATTGTGTGCCCTGGCTGAGTCTCTCTACTGGACATGCTTTGGTGATCGGTGTCCATGCAGGTCTGTGATGGGTGTCCATGCATTGTTGAGATACAGAGCAGTAGAGAGCAGTCCTTCTGAGTCTTCCAGAGGTTCAGAGGTGTACTGAGAAGTTGTGACTGGGGGCCCTTTATTTAAACCTGCTGCTCACTTTGAAGTAGGAAACGGAACAGGTCCCAGAGGTGTTTGGGATTTCCTACTTCTCTGCACTGGCACCAGTAGAACGACACAGCTGCGCTGATGGGAGCAGCAGTACAGGATCTCGTTGTGATGGGACAGCCATTGCGAAAAAATAGCAACAACAGCAAGACTCCAGCCAATAAAGCCAAAGTAATCGGGAAACCCCCAAAAATGCTTCCGAAAATAGAATGTATAGCCGAAGGTATCAAACCGAATATGGAAGAGAAGGTATGAGCAAAACCAACACCAACGACTTTGAAAAAATGGGCAATACCAGCGGTGCTGGATGCATTAAATATACGTCCCACAAGTTCACCGAAGTGATTCGGAAAGTTAGTATTCAAAAGGGACTATGGCCCTCATTCTGACCTTGGCGGGCGGCGGAGGCCGCCCGCCAAAGTCCCGCCGTCAGGTTACCGTTCCGCGGTCGAAAGACCGCGGCGGTAATTCTGACTTTCCCGCTGGGCTGGCGGGCGGTCGCCTTCAGACCGCCAGCCAGCCCAGCGGGAAAGAGGCTTCCACGATGAAGCCGGCTCGGAATCGAGCCGGCGGAGTGGAAGCTGTGCGACGGGTGCAGTTGCACCCGTCGCGTATTTCACTGTCTGCGCAGCAGACAGTGAAATACATGTAGGGGCCCTCTTACGGGGGCCCCTGCAATGCCCATGCCAGTGGCATGGGCACTGCAGGGGCCCCCAGGGGCCCCGCAACCCCCCCTACCGCCATCCGGATCTCGGCGGTCCGACCGCCGGGATCTGGATGGCGGTAGGGGGGGTCGGAATCCCCGCGGCGGTGCAGCAAGCTGCGCCGCCGCAGAGGATTCAATGGGGCGGCGGTACACTGGCGGGACCCCGCCAGTGGTGCCGGTCCGACCGCGGCTTTACCGCCGCGGTCGGAATTCCCATTGGAGCACCGCCGGCCTGTCGGCGGTGCTCCCGCGGTCCTCCGCCCTGGCGGTCAAAGACCGCCAGGGTCAGAATGACCACCTATATCTCCGCCGATGACCTTGCCACCTGAAGTGCGTAGGTCTCGCTAGCAGATGTAAGGGCCACATGCTTTTGAAACAATAAAGCTTTTAGCCGACTCAACTTGTCGAAATCAACCTTGGAAGTAGCAATATGAGGCCAGATGTCTGCTACCTCCCTTAATTGAGTGGGGGGAAACAACACATTCCCGCAGCACGTAACGGCCTTGTTGACAACGACGATGTAAACTATTCTGGCACGCATGCCACAGCAGCGTTCGCTGTTAAGAACAATGTAACTGCCGTTAGAAAGCACCTGGAAAGTGTTTTTAATAACCGGGACTGGAACTCCCTTCAGATAACAAGCTAAGTTAGCAATCGAAGCGTTACACGCCCCGTGCAAGGACAGCTGTTTACAAACCATTGAATGGCTGTCAGAAGCTTCGCATTCGCTGCCGCTAAGAAAAACCTCCTTCAAACCATTAACACATCTGTACTGAAAGGGAAGGTCCCACACCTCGTGTATGTAACTGTCTCCCAATAGTTCATATCTACCCACCGGAATGTGCTTCAAACACGAAGTAAATTGCAAAGTAGAGATAGGCAAATTAATTTAACCCATGGATCAACCATTCAGCTGACGGAATCTCAGCTACCGTGAAAGGCAGTTTCTCTAATTTTTCAATATTTAACATAACATATGTCGCTTCCTTTTTAGCCATCAGTTGTTGTTGACGAGTCAAATTAAAAGAGATAAAGATCTCCCTGGCACGAACGTGCTGCCATGGAACGCAACCCGCCTTCAAGGTCTGAAGAGTCCAACCCAGCTGCATGATGCACCGCGTCTGACTCTGCCCATGATATAAAGAAGACATGTCCGATTTAATAATGTCAATGGCAGAGGAAACAATGCTGTCAATCGTGTAAACACGTTCGGAAAGGGTATGCATGCCATTATCAACAACAGACAAAGTCTGCATCAGATTTTCTTGATCAATCTGCCTCAACCGGGCTGCAGCCTCTTGTTGTGAAAGCTTCCAAATCTCATTATAAACCTCGTATAAGAACCTTTTCTTCCGTGGTACTCTGGGACCTGACAAAAAATCTTGTAAATCAGTATTATTAGACAGTAACATGAGATGTGACTTAACTGCATCCAGCGTGGATGACTTCAACCATTGCTGACAAAGCTTCCCCACACTGTATGTAGTTATAACATCAGCATGTTCTGGTGAAACGTAACGAGGGTCTGCCCTACTAGTCCTGAACCCCCCTGAAGAGGTGACAAAACGTTGATGACACATATTAGTGTCTACAGGCCATAATAACCACCCGCCTGGACGTAACGATGAAGTGTTAAGTGTACCATTCTGGACCCAATGTGTAAAGTCACTGAAAGTAGCATTCACATAGTGCTGCCAATTTTTTAATTTAGAAGGGACAGGTATACTAGGCAAAGTTAACTCCTTAATCGTCGCTAAGCCCAAACAGCTAGTCTGTTGTACTGTGTCATTGAGGAAAATCATCTGCACAGGGATAATACATGCTCTAAATAACATGTCCCTGCCCTGCATTTGCCAATTTTTCGTACCCCAAACACTTTTTAAGTCAACAGTTTTGAACCAGTATTCATATCCCTCGACCAACAGTTTAGATACAAACAAATTGGAATACAGTAATTTAGTATCGGTCAATAACATTTGCTTATTAGAGTACGGTGTAACTGTAAAATAGTAGGACCGAGCATTACGTGGATCATGCCCAGTAAAATATGCAAATTTTTCATAATACGTTTTTGAACTCCCTTGCGGAGGAGTCGAGCAATGTTCCATTGCACATAATTAAACATGGACTTAGGGCTACTAGCTTTATGAATAAAATGGTGTCCATAATAGTTGTAACAGAACATGTCACCATGATTATCTCTAAACTGGTAAGCATCTTCATCGTCATAGACAGTATAATATTGCAAATCCGTTAGCATAGAATCTACTGTCTTCACATCCCAATCATCAGAAACAATGCCAGGTATAACAATATCATTCATTGATAATTTGAGGACATACGGTATTTGAATCAATTCAGTGGGACCATATATATCAAACATCACTTTATCCCACACAATTCCATCCGGAACTGGTATAGCAGAAATGTTCACTGTGGACAAGTCTCTTCGAACCATATGAGACGAAAAATGTGGTTTTAACACAGTCTCCACGTGCTCAATGTCAGATCGATCAGGAAGAAAATGACCATGTATTATCAGAAAAAAAGTAACCACAAATCCCAACCATAATAAAATAGTCATCACGGCCAAAAACAGCCAAAAATAGTTCCAAGGAAAAACAAAATATATTCGTTTAAGCCATCCCAGCAGCCGTCGTGGACCGTGGACAGAAGACATCGAAGACGAGGAGCCGGACCCATCATTATCAGCGTCGTTGAAGCAGCCAGAAGCAGTTCTAGCAAAAGGTGCAACTGTGAACGAAGAAGCAGACGGAGGCTCTCGCCGTGGCACGCTCTAAACCACATGTTCAGAAACGTCAGTAGAACGTACAGCAATTTGATCACAAGATTCCATATTAATTGCCGTCGGTGGAACAATCGCAAGATCCTCATCCACCCTCCCCAAGCCCGGAGAGGAAACAGTGTCGGTGAAAATCACCTGCAGCGGGACTTCTTCCCCAGTAGTGAGAGGGATTCCGGAACTACTGGGTGTCCCTCTTGGTCTGCTGTGCAGAATCGGCCACATGTTGTAACTTGACATTATCAATGGAAACAAAGCGATTTCCTTTGGCCCCTCGCAGCGGCGGTAAAATCACGGTTCTCGTGCCGCCCAACACAGGGACAGGTTCTCGATAAGAAGGACCAAATTCTTTTAACTGCGACCTTTTCACGCACCAGATCCCCAATCCTGGGTATCCAACCAGTAGGTGTTACTGGCTGATCCTTAATTCCTGAGGAGGCAGCACTGGCAGAAGAGTTAACTTCACTGAATTGTTGTAAATCCTGCAAAACAGTGACACGATCATTTATGTCAAAGGGCGTATCTGCCGCCTCCACACCAGGACCATCAAGATCAGGAACATACATTTGTGTTCCAAACAGGCACTCATATGAAGTATGACCCCCCAGTGACCTCCTAGGCAAGTTATTAAGTGCTCTCTGTACTCCATATAGGTGGGCTAGCCAACCACGACTTGTACCTATAACTCTGGCCGTTAAGGACTGCTTTAAATCACGATTTAAACGCTCCACGACAGAATTTCCCTTTGGATGAAATGGAGACGAGAATTGGAGTGGGACCCCCAACGAAGCCATGGTGTCCCTGAATGCCTTAGAGGCAAAAGCAGGGCCCTGGTCCGAATGAAAAGCCGCAACTGCAAATATATCGACAAAGATGCGCAAATCTTTAATAACAGTGCGAGCGTCAGCCGAGCGTTGCGGCCATACCCATACAAATCTGGAGCACGAATCTACAGCAACCAATATATACTTGTATGCACCATCTGGCGTCAGCGGACCACAATGATCCAAGTACACACACTGTAATGGTTTGTTTGAAATCAGAAGGGGCGTCTGCTGCGGGCGTCTAGCCGACGATGCCTTAATTAGTTGACAAATGTCACAACAAAGGACATACTGCTTCGTCTCTTTATAGAGACCAGGCCACCAGTAACGAGCCTGTAAAAGTGAAATTGTGGCAGCCACCCCAGCATGTGCAGAAGCCACCCCCTCATGGGCTGCAGAAATCAATCGAGGTCTCTCTATTTTATTCGGAATTTCACGTACACCAATGCCTGGAATTGTAACAGTAGCATTTAGCGCACTATTCAAGCAGTAACTATATTTTGAAGGAAATCCTTTAGGAAAGGGCGTGCCATCAGCCGTAGCCTTTATGGCAGCCGAAATTTCTGTGTCTGGTTTGGAACTCGAACAAGTTACTGCGGCCACAGTGGCGACAGCCACTGCCGATTTCGCGGCTTCATCAGCCAAAGTATTCCCAGCAACGTGTATTCCAACGCGCTGGTGTCCAAGTGTATGCACAACATGGACTCTAGGAAGCGTTTCCTTCAGATCCGCAACCTTACCCCACAACATTTTATGCTTAATGGTGTTGCCTTTAGAATCTCTGAACCCATTCATCTTCCAATAGTGTAAATATTCGTTGAAAGACTGCACACAGTAGTAGGAGTCACAGACCAGCAAGGTTAAAAGTGCCGGATCCGCATGCTCCAATGCTAACAATAGAGCTTTGAGCTCAGCCAGCTGTGCCGTGCAATCTCCCAAGGTTTTAGTATAAGTATGTCGGGGGCAGAACACTTCCCCCTCCATAGTGCCGCTCACCACCGCACATGCAGCAGAATACTGTTGTTTAGTCCCAACCGCCGGTTGCTCAGAGCCATCTGTATACATGACCACTTCATATTGGTCAATAGGCAATGTACCAGCAGGAACAGGGTATTCTATTTCATATTGAAGAAATTCTTGAGTCTGCAGTTTAGGGTCAAATACATAATCTACATCAGTGGCTGTCAAAGACGTAGCCCATTGTATCCATCGCGGGTGTAGAGCCTTCGAATTAGGAACACTCGCTTTTGTAACAGCCTCTAAGGCCGGAACCGGGGAAACGACAACAATGCATTGACCCTGGGCCAGCGGTCTTTCTTTAATAACAGTCATCTGTACTGCAGTGAGAATTTTCTCAGTTTGTGCAAAACGTTGCTCTGCAGCAGAATACAAGTGAGATTTGTATGCAATCGGGACAGTCTCCCCTTCATTAAAGGTGACATAAGTAAACCCAACAGCCCCAGGTATTACCCTGATCACTAAATGTGTCTTATTGTCCCGAGTGTGTAAGTGTTTAACTGCTAAAAGATCACTCTGTAATTCTCGCAGTATGTATGTATGTTCAATCGTCCAAAATTTACTCGAAAAATTCGGGCGAATCAACTCGTATAAGGGTTTTATACGCGTTGCATATTCAGGAATGTAAGTTCTGCCAAAATTCAGAAACCCCAATAATGACTGGAGCTTCCGAACCGTATTAGGAGGCTGCAATAAAGCACATTTCTCCAAAAAATGTGGTGCTAAGCTCTTGCCCTCACTCGACAACTCATAACCCAGGAAAATGACGCTGAGGAAGGCAATCTTTGATTTCTTAAAATTAAACTTATAGCCAATATTAGCAAACCCCACAACAATGCGCGATACGCGCCTTAGATGTTGCAGAATCTCATCATCTGTCAGATATATGTCATCAACATAGGATAATGCTTCAGGGTCGAACTCATGCAGCAGTTCAGTTACACGAGCCGAAAACAGTCCTGGGCTATTCTTATACCCCTGAGGCAAACGACAAAATTTTTTCTGAGAGCCAAACGCACTGAAACAGGTATAGTCCCGACTCTCGGGCGCTATATTCTGGCAGAAAAATCCATTAGCGATATCTAATGTTGTCTTGTATTTTTTACGCACTATATTATTCATAAGCGCTGCGCTGTGTGAATTCTGTATTGCATATGTGCGTGTATGACTATTTAAATGTCGGTAATCCACCACTATCCTATATGAATGGTCCGGTTTAGCAAATGGAAACAAGGGATTATTCATCGGCGAGACACAGGGCTCAATTACACCCTGATACTCCAATTCCGTAAGAATTTGTCTAACCGATGCCCTAGCTTCAAATTTGATAGGATATTGCGGTTGTGGCTGAGGTTCGCCCTTTATCGGTATTACATCATAAGGTGATTGTCTGTCCCACCCCACGTTATTTCTATACAAGGCGGGAGCCTGTGCTAGAGCCCATGATTTACTATAGGACTCCGCGAGTTCTCTCGGAACAAGTGGTGAGAAGGAAGGTGTAATAACCTCCTCCCCAACTGGACAGTCGCGAACAAAGTCAGGTGGCCAATCTTGTTCGGCCAACAGAACATCATATGATTTTACCACATGGTCCCAAAAAATGGCGTTTATAATACGGTCAATGTCCCCTTCCAATCGCAGAGTTACTTCATATACTCTATCAGGATCAGAGACTCGCATATCCGCCGTTTCGACTTGTATGAAGTCATCAGTTGCTTTCACCTCCAGATGCTCTAGAAGACTCCGGCGAACTATTGTGACCTCTGCCGCGCTGTCTAACAGTGCTAACGCCCATGTCTTGTTCGTCAAGAGAACTCTCTTCTTGAGCGGCATGTCTAACTGAGACTGCTGCCACCTTCTTCTTTTTGAATTGCTGTTTCTGTTGCAGCGGTTTCTCTTCTTGTTTAATAGAAACCTCCGCTGAGCGTTGTGAATCCTGTCTCGGTTTCACGTACTCCGTCCTCCGCTCTGACCGCCCACCTCTCTCACTTCTCTTTTCCGAGGAGTCCTGAAAGGAACGAGATTGGCGTGTATCAGTATATTGATATCTATCAGGCGTCTTCAAAGTATCCCTATTCCTGAGATTATACTTATTCTGTGGGGTCTCCGGTTGCGGAGACTGCCCATCATCCTTCTTAGGTGTTTGCTGTTTCTTTTCCCAGCGCTTTTTCGAACCCTCAGGTTGTTGCTGTTTAGCATTATCTTTATTATTTTTACCCTGTAACTGGGGTTTTTGTGGCCTAGCCCCTAGGCTATCACGACCAATACTAGAATATGTTTCCGCTATTATTCTCGGAAGCTCCCGCTCCTGTTGAAGCAGCGGAACATCCCGAAGACGCATACGCACTGCCAGTGCTACTGCCTCTCCTTTGAGATTACTCAAAATAATAGAAGAAACTGTGGCAAAATTGCCCAGCAACTGCATGCCCAAATCCAAGGCAGGGGCAGCCCCATATTCATCCTGAATCTGTTTAAGTACGTCCGGTAAATTAGCTAATGTCGGTGTACTGTGTGCCGTAGTGTAGAGCGCGGCAAACACCGTGCCCCAGGTATTACAAAGGTCTACCGGAGGAACCATCCCGTACGGCAAACACATCGTAAAAATTCTATGTTTATCCTGAGGTCCCGTATGGGGAAATACTGCCTCCAGCGTATTAATTTTTTGCGCCAGCCAAAATGGAGTCTCCTCTCGTTTAGCCGGTACTTTACCCATAACTGAGTGTACAGTGGCCGGATTAAGACCCGGAACCACCGCCTGTGGGTGCGCTGGAGCAGCACGGGCTGCATTCGTATTTAATGTCTGCATCACAAACTGAACTAATCGTCTATACGTACCCGTTAATTCTGTATATAAACGACGAACTTCAACCACTGCCAATTGAGCAACCGCAGGATGTGGAGTATATGTAGCCAATAAAGGCCAGGTAGGACCATCATTACTCAGTGGCCCTAACCTTACTTGTGCTATTGTGTGTGGGAGGGCGCCATCAAGCCAATTATGGTGTTCTTGATAAGATAGAGGTATTTCTAAATAAGCGTAAGCCCTGTATTGTCCAGGGACATTCGCAACTGTGTATTCGTGAAAAGTATTTGTTCCCCCATCCACTGCTGGAAAAGCGACCCAACAATAAAAAAGTTCCGTTCTATAGGCTGCATGGGCGTCCACCACAAAAGTGACTGGACCCCCCTGGACTGTCAGTCCATGTGTTAATAGATGTCCCGTGAGCGGATGTCGCATATTAATTGCTATGTTCACTACATTAGGATTCGCCATTTCATTAAAAAACAGCTACAGGTCAGAGAAGGCACACCAATATCGGGGTTTTTTCCTTTCAAAGTTCAAGCTTGAACAACCAACCACTAAGCAATAGGTAGCACCTATGCCGTGGCGGCGGAAACCCTCAGCCCCACGGACGTCTCCGTATACGGAACCGAGGAGTCAAAATATATATGAGACCAAGAGAGTCAGTCGGACCTAATCATTAGAGCCAGACCAAACGTTGGCGGCGCCATGTCGCGTGGGCTCTCATTCTTCTAAATGAGACTACTGGATTTCTAGGCAGCAGGATCTATAACGGTGTGGGGAACTGAGTCTGACCCACGTGTAAAGAACTCTGTCACCCTAAATCCGTGTTTTGCTCCGGCTAACTAGCAGTGCCTCATTTCTCCCATGTGGAAGGAATGATTTGGCAGCCGAGCGCATGACATCTTTGGAACTTCTCAGGGAAGTCGTGGTTACTCAGATCCAAACCAACTCTCTTATTTCCAATATGATCTCATATACAAATAACAAAGACAGTATAAGTTTTATGTAATGTTTTAATAAAACGACTGTATTTTAGATATTAAGGCGTGAGCCGCAATAACCAGAACGATACAACACAGTAGGATTGTAATAGTTACCAGGAGAGTAAAACATAAAAACAATGCTATCATATTGTCAAACAGTTTCTACTCTCCCTCTGCTTGTTCTATCTAGAGCACAGCATGTTAAGCTTCTAGCTTGCCTATTAGAATCACTGTGGAGATATCAGCCCTCATACCTGAGCAAAGACCTGTGATCTTGGTTCAGCATCTGCAACGAGGCAGTCAGCGTCAAGTTGTGGTTCCCTGGTCGGAATCTCCCTCTTGCGTGTATTGGGACAAGGAAGTGATTTTATAACTAACATGTCATCGTGATCACAAAATGTCCCTACGCAGGAATGCCAAGTCTAAACTCTTACCACGTCTATCGGCAATGTACCAGACTGTATCCTTGACTGAAGCACCGAGTAAATATGTTATGGAGAACTCCAGTGCTGAAGTAGGCAAAACAGTGTGATATGAATAAAAAACAACACCGTAGAACTGGCTATTTGAAAAATAACAGTACGAAGCCTAATAAAAAGCATGTAGAGCAAAGTGCATAGAGGCTCTAAGCTATCAGCAAATGAATAAAATATATTCAGGGCAAAATGCACAAAGGCCTAAAGCCTGAAGCTAAAGCGCAATGAATACGTAAAACTAACCACACTACACCCTGTTGTCCTGTGCCTCTGTCCCCTGAACTGTGTGCCCACTGCTACTGACCCCAGGTCCCTGATCGTCCTGGGTTAGTGTGTTTGCCTGGGGTCCCTGTAGTGGTGGACACACTGCTGATTGACATGTCCTGGGGACAGTGGCATGGGCCCGCTGGGTGTGTGCTGTGGTGGTGTTTCCTGAGGGGGGAGGTTCAGTGGTGGTTTGTGACAGTGGCAGGGGAACTGACTGTCCAGAGGTCCCTGATGGGCTGGGCTGGTCATCTTGATCCAGGTGTGCAGAGCTGCTGTCGTCACTGTGGGCCTCTTCTGTGGGGGGCACTGGATATGGCTGGCACCTCCTGTCCGGTGATGTTGAGTAGGAGTCCTGTTGGGTGTAAGTGCATAGTTATTGTATCTGTGTGTGCCATCTTGTGCAATGGGTGAGTTTCCCTCTACTCCTGTGCTTGCATTTTCGCCTTGGCCCTTGTGTGAGTGGTGATTGTGTGCCCTGGCTGAGTCTCTCTACTGGACATGCTTTGGTGATCGGTGTCCATGCAGGTCTGTGATGGGTGTCCATGCATTGTTGAGATACAGAGCAGTAGAGAGCAGTCCTTCTGAGTCTTCCAGAGGTTCAGAGGTGTACTGAGAAGTTGTGACTGGGGGCCCTTTATTTAAACCTGCTGCTCACTTTGAAGTAGGAAACGGAACAGGTCCCAGAGGTGTTTGGGATTTCCTACTTCTCTGCACTGGCACCAGTAGAACGACACAGCTGCGCTGATGGGAGCAGCAGTACAGGATCTCGTCGTGATGGGACAGCCATTGCGAAAAAATAGCAACAACAGCAAGACTCCAGCCAATAAAGCCAAAGTAATCGGGAAACCCCCAAAAATGCTTCCGAAAATAGAATGTATAGCCGAAGGTATCAAACCGAATATGGAAGAGAAGGTATGAGCAAAACCAACACCAACGACTTTGAAAAAATGGGCAATACCAGCGGTGCTGGATGCATTAAATATATGTCCCACAAGTTCACCGAAGTGATTCGGAAAGTTAGTATTCAAAAGGGACTATGGCCCTCATCCTGACCTTGGCGGGCGGCGGAGGCCGCCCGCCAAAGTCCCGCCGTCAGGTTACCGTTCCGCGGTCGAAAGACCGCGGCGGTAATTCTGACATTCCCGCTGGGCTGGCGGGCGGCCTCCTTCAGGCCGCCCGCCAGCCCAGCGGGAAAGAGGCTTCCACAATGAAGCCGGCTCGGAATCGAGCCAGCGGAGAGGAAGCTGTGCGACGGGTGCAGTTGCACCCGTCGCGTATTTCACTGTCTGCGCAGCAGACAGTGAAATACATTTAGGGGCCCTCTTACGGGGGCCCCTGCAGTGCCCATGCCAGTGGCATGGGCACTGCAGGGGCCCCCAGGGGCCCCGCGACCCCCCCTACCGCCATCCGGTTCCCGGCGGGCGGACCGCCGGGAACTGGATGGCGGTAGGGGGGGTCGGAATCCGCTCGGCGGCGCAGCAAGCTGCGCCGCCTTGGAGGAATCCAAGGGGCAGCGGAAAACCGGCGGGAGACCGCCGGTTTTCCTGCACTGACCGCGGCCAAAGCGCCGCGGTCAGAATGCCCTGCGGGGCACCGCCGGTCTGTCGGCGGTGCTCCCGCCGACCCTGGCCCCGGCGGTCTAAGACCGCCGGGGTTAGAATCACCTCCTATATCTCCGCCGATGACCTTGCCACCTGAAGTGCGTAGGTCTCGCTAGCAGATGTAAGGGCCACATGCTTTTGAAACAATAAAGCTTTTAGCCGACTCAACTTGTCGAAATCAACCTTGGAAGTAGCAATATTAGGCCAGATGTCTGCTACCTCCCTTAATTGAGTGGGGGGAAACAACACATTCCCGCAGCACGTAACGGCCTTGTTGACAACGACGATGTAAACTATTCTGGCACGCATGCCACAGCAGCGTTCGCTGTTAAGAACAATGTAACTGCCGTTAGAAAGCACCTGGAAAGTGTTTTTAATAACCGGGACTGGAACTCTCTTCAGATAACAAGCTAAGTTAGCAATCGAAGCGTTACACGCCCCGTGCAAGGACAGCTGTTTACAAACCATTGAATGGCTGTCAGAAGCTTCGCATTCGCTGCCGCTAAGAAAAACCTCCTTCAAACCATTAACACATCTGTACTGAAAGGGAAGGTCCCACACCTCGTGTATGTAACTGTCTCCAAATAGTTCATATCTACCCACCGGAATGTGCTTCAAACACGAAGTAAATTGCAAAGTAGAGATAGGCAAATTAATAACCCCATGGATCAACCATTCAGCTGACGGAATCTCAGCTACCGTGAAAGGCAGTTTCTCTAATTTTTCAATATTTAACATAACATATGTCGCTTCCTTTTTAGCCATCAGTTGTTGTTGACGAGTCAAATTAAAAGAGATAAAGATCTCCCTGGCACGAACGTGCTGCCATGGAACGCAACCCGCCTTCAAGGTCTGAAGAGTCCAACCCAGCTGCATGATGCACCGCGTCTGACTCTGCCCATGATATAAAGAAGACATGTCCGATTTAATAATGTCAATGGCAGAGGAAACAATGCTGTCAATCGTGTAAACACGTTCGGAAAGGGTATGCATGCCATTATCAACAACAGACAAAGTCTGCATCAGATTTTCTTGATCAATCTGCCTCAACCGGGCTGCAGCCTCTTGTTGTGAAAGCTTCCAAATCTCATTATAAACCTCGTATAAGAACCTTTTCTTCCGTGGTACTCTGGGACCTGACAAAAAATCTTGTAAATCAGTATTATTAGACAGTAACATGAGATGTGACTTAACTGCATCCAGCGTGGATGACTTCAACCATTGCTGACAAAGCTTCCCCACACTGTATGTAGTTATAACATCAGCATGTTCTGGTGAAACGTAACGAGGGTCTGCCCTACTAGTCCTGAACCCCCCTGAAGAGGTGACAAAACGTTGATGACACATATTAGTGTCTACAGGCCATAATAACCACCCGCCTGGACGTAACGATGAAGTGTTAAGTGTACCATTCTGGACCCAATGTGTAAAGTCACTGAAAGTAGCATTCACATAGTGCTGCCAATTTTTTAATTTAGAAGGGACAGGTATACTAGGCAAAGTTAACTCCTTAATCGTCGCTAAGCCCAAACAGCTAGTCTGTTGTACTGTGTCATTGAGGAAAATCATCTGCACAGGGATAATACATGCTCTAAATAACATGTCCCTGCCCTGCATTTGCCAATTTTTCGTACCCCAAACACTTTTTAAGTCAACAGTTTTGAACCAGTATTCATATCCCTCGACCAACAGTTTAGATACAAACAAATTGGAATACAGTAATTTAGTATCGGTCAATAACATTTGCTTATTAGAGTACGGTGTAACTGTAAAATAGTAGGACCGAGCATTACGTGGATCATGCCCAGTAAAATATGCAAATTTTTCATAATACGTTTTTGAACTCCCTTGCGGAGGAGTCGAGCAATGTTCCATTGCACATAATTAAACATGGACTTAGGGCTACTAGCTTTATGAATAAAATGGTGTCCATAATAGTTGTAACAGAACATGTCACCATGATTATCTCTAAACTGGTAAGCATCTTCATCGTCATAGACAGTATAATATTGCAAATCCGTTAGCATAGAATCTACTGTCTTCACATCCCAATCATCAGAAACAATGCCAGGTATAACAATATCATTCATTGATAATTTGAGGACATACGGTATTTGAATCAATTCAGTGGGACCATATATATCAAACATCACTTTATCCCACACAATTCCATCCGGAACTGGTATAGCAGAAATGTTCACTGTGGACAAGTCTCTTCGAACCATATGAGACGAAAAATGTGGTTTTAACACAGTCTCCACGTGCTCAATGTCAGATCGATCAGGAAGAAAATGACCATGTATTATCAGAAAAAAAGTAACCACAAATCCCAACCATAATAAAATAGTCATCACGGCCAAAAACAGCCAAAAATAGTTCCAAGGAAAAACAAAATATGTTCGTTTAAGCCATCCCAGCAGCCGTCGTGGACCGTGGACAGAAGACATCGAAGACGAGGAGCCGGACCCATCATTATCAGCGTCGTTGAAGCAGCCAGAAGCAGTTCTAGCAAAAGGTGCAACTGTGAACGAAGAAGCAGACGGAGGCTCTCGCCGTGGCACGCTCTAAACCACATGTTCAGAAACGTCAGTAGAACGTACAGCAATTTGATCACAAGATTCCATATTAATTGCCGTCGGTGGAACAATCGCAAGAACCTCATCCACCCTCCCCAAGCCCGGAGAGGAAACAGTGTCGGTGAAAATCACCTGCAGCGGGACTTCTTCCCCAGTAGTGAGAGGGATTCCGGAACTACTGGGTGTCCCTCTTGGTCTGCTGTGCAGAATCGGCCACATGTTGTAACTTGACATTATCAATGGAAACAAAGCGATTTCCTTTGGCCCCTCGCAGCGGCGGTAAAATCACGGTTCTCGTGCCGCCCAACACAGGGACAGGTTCTCGATAAGAAGGACCAAATTCTTTTAACTGCGACCTTTTCACGCACCAGATCCCCAATCCTGGGTATCCAACCAGTAGGTGTTACTGGCTGATCCTTAATTCCTGAGGAGGCAGCACTGGCAGAAGAGTTAACTTCACGGAATTGTTGTAAATCCTGCAAAACAGTGACACGATCATTTATGTCAAAGGGCGTATCTGCCGCCTCCACACCAGGACCATCAAGATCAGGAACATACATTCGTGTTCCAAACAGGCACTCATATGAAGTATGACCCCCCAGTGACCTCCTAGGCAAGTTATTAAGTGCTCTCTGTACTCCATATAGGTGGGCTAGCCAACCACGACTTGTACCTATAACTCTGGCCGTTAAGGACTGCTTTAAATCACGATTTAAACGCTCCACGACAGAATTTCCCTTTGGATGAAATGGAGACGAGAATTGGAGTGGGACCCCCAACGAAGCCATGGTGTCCCTGAATGCCTTAGAGGCAAAAGCAGGGCCCTGGTCCGAATGAAAAGCCGCAACTGCAAATATATCGACAAAGATGCGCAAATCTTTAATAACAGTGCGAGCGTCAGCCGAGCGTTGCGGCCATACCCATACAAATCTGGAGCACGAATCTACAGCAACCAATATATACTTGTATGCACCATCTGGCGTCAGCGGACCACAATGATCCAAGTACACACACTGTAATGGTTTGTTTGAAATCAGAAGGGGCGTCTGCTGCGGGCGTCTAGCCGACGATGCCTTAATTAGTTGACAAATGTCACAACAAAGGACATACTGCTTCGTCTCTTTATAGAGACCAGGCCACCAGTAACGAGCCTGTAAAAGTGAAATTGTGGCAGCCACCCCAGCATGTGCAGAAGCCACCCCCTCATGGGCTGCAGAAATCAATCGAGGTCTCTCTATTTTATTCGGAATTTCACGTACACCAATGCCTGGAATTGTAACAGTAGCATTTAGCGCACTATTCAAGCAGTAACTATATTTTGAAGGAAATCCTTTAGGAAAGGGCGTGCCATCAGCCGTAGCCTTTATGGCAGCCGAAATTTCTGTGTCTGGTTTGGAACTCGAACAAGTTACTGCGGCCACAGTGGCGACAGCCACTGCCGATTTCGCGGCTTCATCAGCCAAAGTATTCCCAGCAACGTGTATTCCAACGCGCTGGTGTCCAAGTGTATGCACAACATGGACTCTAGGAAGCGTTTCCTTCAGATCCGCAACCTTACCCCACAACATTTTATGCTTAATGGTGTTGCCTTTAGAATCTCTGAACCCATTCATCTTCCAATAGTGTAAATATTCGTTGAAAGACTGCACACAGTAGTAGGAGTCACAGACCAGCAAGGTTAAAAGTGCCGGATCCGCATGCTCCAATGCTAACAATAGAGCTTTGAGCTCAGCCAGCTGTGCCGTGCAATCTCCCAAGGTTTTAGTATAAGTATGTCGGGGGCAGAACACTTCCCCCTCCATAGTGCCGCTCACCACCGCACATGCAGCAGAATACTGTTGTTTAGTCCCAACCGCCGGTTGCTCAGAGCCATCTGTATACATGACCACTTCATATTGGTCAATAGGCAATGTACCAGCAGGAACAGGGTATTCTATTTCATATTGAAGAAATTCTTGAGTCTGCAGTTTAGGGTCAAATACATAATCTACATCAGTGGCTGTCAAAGACGTAGCCCATTGTATCCATCGCGGGTGTAGAGCCTTCGAATTAGGAACACTCGCTTTTGTAACAGCCTCTAAGGCCGGAACCGGGGAAACGACAACAATGCATTGACCCTGGGCCAGCGGTCTTTCTTTAATAACAGTCATCTGTACTGCAGTGAGAATTTTCTCAGTTTGTGCAAAACGTTGCTCTGCAGCAGAATACAAGTGAGATTTGTATGCAATCGGGACAGTCTCCCCTTCATTAAAGGTGACATAAGTAAACCCAACAGCCCCAGGTATTACCCTGATCACTAAATGTGTCTTATTGTCCCGAGTGTGTAAGTGTTTAACTGCTAAAAGATCACTCTGTAATTCTCGCAGTATGTATGTATGTTCAATCGTCCAAAATTTACTCGAAAAATTCGGGCGAATCAACTCGTATAAGGGTTTTATACGCGTTGCATATTCAGGAATGTAAGTTCTGCCAAAATTCAGAAACCCCAATAATGACTGGAGCTTCCGAACCGTATTAGGAGGCTGCAATAAAGCACATTTCTCCAAAAAATGTGGTGCTAAGCTCTTGCCCTCACTCGACAACTCATAACCCAGGAAAATGACGCTGAGGAAGGCAATCTTTGATTTCTTAAAATTAAACTTATAGCCAATATTAGCAAACCCCACAACAATGCGCGATACGCGCCTTAGATGTTGCAGAATCTCATCATCTGTCAGATATATGTCATCAACATAGGATAATGCTTCAGGGTCGAACTCATGCAGCAGTTCAGTTACACGAGCCGAAAACAGTCCTGGGCTATTCTTATACCCCTGAGGCAAACGACAAAATTTTTTCTGAGAGCCAAACGCACTGAAACAGGTATAGTCCCGACTCTCGGGCGCTATATTCTGGCAGAAAAATCCATTAGCGATATCTAATGTTGTCTTGTATTTTTTACGCACTATATTATTCATAAGCGCTGCGCTGTGTGAATTCTGTATTGCATATGTGCGTGTATGACTATTTAAATGTCGGTAATCCACCACTATCCTATATGAATGGTCCGGTTTAGCAAATGGAAACAAGGGATTATTCATCGGCGAGACACAGGGCTCAATTACACCCTGATACTCCAATTCCGTAAGAATTTGTCTAACCGATGCCCTAGCTTCAAATTTGATAGGATATTGCGGTTGTGGCTGAGGTTCGCCCTTTATCGGTATTACATGATAAGGTGATTGTCTGTCCCACCCCACGTTATTTCTATACAAGGCGGGAGCCTGTGCTAGAGCCCATGATTTACTATAGGACTCCGCGAGTTCTCTCGGAACAAGTGGTGAGAAGGAAGGTGTAATAACCTCCTCCCCAACTGGACAGTCGCGAACAAAGTCAGGTGGCCAATCTTGTTCGGCCAACAGAACATCATATGATTTTACCACATGGTCCCAAAAAATGGCGTTTATAATACGGTCAATGTCCCCTTCCAATCGCAGAGTTACTTCATATACTCTATCAGGATCAGAGACTCGCATATCCGCCGTTTCGACTTGTATGAAGTCATCAGTTGCTTTCACCTCCAGATGCTCTAGAAGACTCCGGCGAACTATTGTGACCTCTGCCGCGCTGTCTAACAGTGCTAACGCCCATGTCTTGTTCGTCAAGAGAACTCTCTTCTTGAGCGGCATGTCTAACTGAGACTGCTGCCACCTTCTTCTTTTTGAATTGCTGTTTCTGTTGCAGCGGTTTCTCTTCTTGTTTAATAGAAACCTCCGCTGAGCGTTGTGAATCCTGTCTCGGTTTCACGTACTCCGTCCTCCGCTCTGACCGCCCACCTCTCTCACTTCTCTTTTCCGAGGAGTCCTGAAAGGAACGAGATTGGCGTGTATCAGTATATTGATATCTATCAGGCGTCTTCAAAGTATCCCTATTCCTGAGATTATACTTATTCTGTGGGGTCTCCGGTTGCGGAGACTGCCCATCATCCTTCTTAGGTGTTTGCTGTTTCTTTTCCCAGCGCTTTTTCGAACCCTCAGGTTGTTGCTGTTTAGCATTATCTTTATTATTTTTACCCTGTAACTGGGGTTTTTGTGGCCTAGCCCCTAGGCTATCACGACCAATACTAGAATATGTTTCCGCTATTATTCTCGGAAGCTCCCGCTCCTGTTGAAGCAGCGGAACATCCCGAAGACGCATACGCACTGCCAGTGCTACTGCCTCTCCTTTGAGATTACTCAAAATAATAGAAGAAACTGTGGCAAAATTGCCCAGCAACTGCATGCCCAAATCCAAGGCAGGGGCAGCCCCATATTCATCCTGAATCTGTTTAAGTACGTCCGGTAAATTAGCTAATGTCGGTGTACTGTGTGCCGTAGTGTAGAGCGCGGCAAACACCGTGCCCCAGGTATTACAAAGGTCTACCGGAGGAACCATCCCGTACGGCAAACACATCGTAAAAATTCTATGTTTATCCTGAGGTCCCGTATGGGGAAATACTGCCTCCAGCGTATTAATTTTTTGCGCCAGCCAAAATGGAGTCTCCTCTCGTTTAGCCGGTACTTTACCCATAACTGAGTGTACAGTGGCCGGATTAAGACCCGGAACCACCGCCTGTGGGTGCGCTGGAGCAGCACGGGCTGCATTCGTATTTAATGTCTGCATCACAAACTGAACTAATCGTCTATACGTACCCGTTAATTCTGTATATAAACGACGAACTTCAACCACTGCCAATTGAGCAACCGCAGGATGTGGAGTATATGTAGCCAATAAAGGCCAGGTAGGACCATCATTACTCAGTGGCCCTAACCTTACTTGTGCTATTGTGTGTGGGAGGGCGCCATCAAGCCAATTATGGTGTTCTTGATAAGATAGAGGTATTTCTAAATAAGCGTAAGCCCTGTATTGTCCAGGGACATTCGCAACTGTGTATTCGTGAAAAGTATTTGTTCCCCCATCCACTGCTGGAAAAGCGACCCAACAATAAAAAAGTTCCGTTCTATAGGCTGCATGGGCGTCCACCACAAAAGTGACTGGACCCCCCTGGACTGTCAGTCCATGTGTTAATAGATGTCCCGTGAGCGGATGTCGCATATTAATTGCTATGTTCACTACATTAGGATTCGCCATTTCATTAAAAAACAGCTACAGGTCAGAGAAGGCACACCAATATCGGGGTTTTTTCCTTTCAAAGTTCAAGCTTGAACAACCAACCACTAAGCAATAGGTAGCACCTATGCCGTGGCGGCGGAAACCCTCAGCCCCACGGACGTCTCCGTATACGGAACCGAGGAGTCAAAATATATATGAGACCAAGAGAGTCAGTCGGACCTAATCATTAGAGCCAGACCAAACGTTGGCGGCGCCATGTCGCGTGGGCTCTCATTCTTCTAAATGAGACTACTGGATTTCTAGGCAGCAGGATCTATAACGGTGTGGGGAACTGAGTCTGACCCACGTGTAAAGAACTCTGTCACCCTAAATCCGTGTTTTGCTCCGGCTAACTAGCAGTGCCTCATTTCTCCCATGTGGAAGGAATGATTTGGCAGCCGAGCGCATGACATCTTTGGAACTTCTCAGGGAAGTCGTGGTTACTCAGATCCAAACCAACTCTCTTATTTCCAATATGATCTCATATACAAATAACAAAGACAGTATAAGTTTTATGTAATGTTTTAATAAAACGACTGTATTTTAGATATTAAGGCGTGAGCCGCAATAACCAGAACGATACAACACAGTAGGATTGTAATAGTTACCAGGAGAGTAAAACATAAAAACAATGCTATCATATTGTCAAACAGTTTCTACTCTCCCTCTGCTTGTTCTATCTAGAGCACAGCATGTTAAGCTTCTAGCTTGCCTATTAGAATCACTGTGGAGATATCAGCCCTCATACCTGAGCAAAGACCTGTGATCTTGGTTCAGCATCTGCAACGAGGCAGTCAGCGTCAAGTTGTGGTTCCCTGGTCGGAATCTCCCTCTTGCGTGTATTGGGACAAGGAAGTGATTTTATAACTAACATGTCATCGTGATCACAAAATGTCCCTACGTAGGAATGCCAAGTCTAAACTCTTACCACGTCTATCGGCAATGTACCAGACTGTATCCTTGACTGAAGCACCGAGTAAATATGTTATGGAGAACTCCAGTGCTGAAGTAGGCAAAACAGTGTGATATGAATAAAAAACAACACCGTAGAACTGGCTATTTGAAAAATAACAGTACGAAGCCTAATAAAAAGCATGTAGAGCAAAGTGCATAGAGGCTCTAAGCTATCAGCAAATGAATAAAATATATTCAGGGCAAAATGCACAAAGGCCTAAAGCCTGAAGCTAAAGCGCAATGAATACGTAAAACTAACCACACTACACCCTGTTGTCCTGTGCCTCTGTCCCCTGAACTGTGTGCCCACTGCTACTGACCCCAGGTCCCTGATCGTCCTGGGTTAGTGTGTTTGCCTGGGGTCCCTGTAGTGGTGGACACACTGCTGATTGACATGTCCTGGGGACAGTGGCATGGGCCCGCTGGGTGTGTGCTGTGGTGGTGTTTCCTGAGGGGGGAGGTTCAGTGGTGGTTTGTGACAGTGGCAGGGGAACTGACTGTCCAGAGGTCCCTGATGGGCTGGGCTGGTCATCTTGATCCAGGTGTGCAGAGCTGCTGTCGTCACTGTGGGCCTCTTCTGTGGGGGGCACTGGATATGGCTGGCACCTCCTGTCCGGTGATGTTGAGTAGGAGTCCTGTTGGGTGTAAGTGCATAGTTATTGTATCTGTGTGTGCCATCTTGTGCAATGGGTGAGTTTCCCTCTACTCCTGTGCTTGCATTTTCGCCTTGGCCCTTGTGTGAGTGGTGATTGTGTGCCCTGGCTGAGTCTCTCTACTGGACATGCTTTGGTGATCGGTGTCCATGCAGGTCTGTGATGGGTGTCCATGCATTGTTGAGATACAGAGCAGTAGAGAGCAGTCCTTCTGAGTCTTCCAGAGGTTCAGAGGTGTACTGAGAAGTTGTGACTGGGGGCCCTTTATTTAAACCTGCTGCTCACTTTGAAGTAGGAAACGGAACAGGTCCCAGAGGTGTTTGGGATTTCCTACTTCTCTGCACTGGCACCAGTAGAACGACACAGCTGCGCTGATGGGAGCAGCAGTACAGGATCTCGTCGTGATGGGACAGCCATTGCGAAAAAATAGCAACAACAGCAAGACTCCAGCCAATAAAGCCAAAGTAATCGGGAAACCCCCAAAAATGCTTCCGAAAATAGAATGTATAGCCGAAGGTATCAAACCGAATATGGAAGAGAAGGTATGAGCAAAACCAACACCAACGACTTTGAAAAAATGGGCAATACCAGCGGTGCTGGATGCATTAAATATATGTCCCACAAGTTCACCGAAGTGATTCGGAAAGTTAGTATTCAAAAGGGACTATGGCCCTCATCCTGACCTTGGCGGGCGGCGGAGGCCGCCCGCCAAAGTCCCGCCGTCAGGTTACCGTTCCGCGGTCGAAAGACCGTGGCGGTAATTCTGACATTCCCGCTGGGCTGGCGGGCGGCCTCCTTCAGGCCGCCCGCCAGCCCAGCGGGAAAGAGGCTTCCACAATGAAGCCGGCTCGGAATCGAGCCAGCGGAGAGGAAGCTGTGCGACGGGTGCAGTTGCACCCGTCGCGTATTTCACTGTCTGCGCAGCAGACAGTGAAATACATTTAGGGGCCCTCTTACGGGGGCCCCTGCAGTGCCCATGCCAGTGGCATGGGCACTGCAGGGGCCCCCAGGGGCCCCGCGACCCCCCCTACCGCCATCCGGTTCCCGGCGGGCGGACCGCCGGGAACTGGATGGCGGTAGGGGGGGTCGGAATCCCCTCGGCGGCGCAGCAAGCTGCGCCGCCTTGGAGGAATCCAAGGGGCAGCGGAAAACCGGCGGGAGACCGCCGGTTTTCCTGCACTGACCGCGGCCAAAGCGCCGCGGTCAGAATGCCCTGCGGGGCACCGCCGGTCTGTCGGCGGTGCTCCCGCCGACCCTGGCCCCGGCGGTCTAAGACCGCCGGGGTTAGAATCACCTCCTATATCTCCGCCGATGACCTTGCCACCTGAAGTGCGTAGGTCTCGCTAGCAGATGTAAGGGCCACATGCTTTTGAAACAATAAAGCTTTTAGCCGACTCAACTTGTCGAAATCAACCTTGGAAGTAGCAATATTAGGCCAGATGTCTGCTACCTCCCTTAATTGAGTGGGGGGAAACAACACATTCCCGCAGCACGTAACGGCCTTGTTGACAACGACGATGTAAACTATTCTGGCACGCATGCCACAGCAGCGTTCGCTGTTAAGAACAATGTAACTGCCGTTAGAAAGCACCTGGAAAGTGTTTTTAATAACTGGGACTGGAACTCTCTTCAGATAACAAGCTAAGTTAGCAATCGAAGCGTTACACGCCCCGTGCAAGGACAGCTGTTTACAAACCATTGAATGGCTGTCAGAAGCTTCGCATTCGCTGCCGCTAAGAAAAACCTCCTTCAAACCATTAACACATCTGTACTGAAAGGGAAGGTCCCACACCTCGTGTATGTAACTGTCTCCAAATAGTTCATATCTACCCACCGGAATGTGCTTCAAACACGAAGTAAATTGCAAAGTAGAGATAGGCAAATTAATAACCCCATGGATCAACCATTCAGCTGACGGAATCTCAGCTACCGTGAAAGGCAGTTTCTCTAATTTTTCAATATTTAACATAACATATGTCGCTTCCTTTTTAGCCATCAGTTGTTGTTGACGAGTCAAATTAAAAGAGATAAAGATCTCCCTGGCACGAACGTGCTGCCATGGAACGCAACCCGCCTTCAAGGTCTGAAGAGTCCAACCCAGCTGCATGATGCACCGCGTCTGACTCTGCCCATGATATAAAGAAGACATGTCCGATTTAATAATGTCAATGGCAGAGGAAACAATGCTGTCAATCGTGTAAACACGTTCGGAAAGGGTATGCATGCCATTATCAACAACAGACAAAGTCTGCATCAGATTTTCTTGATCAATCTGCCTCAACCGGGCTGCAGCCTCTTGTTGTGAAAGCTTCCAAATCTCATTATAAACCTCGTATAAGAACCTTTTCTTCCGTGGTACTCTGGGACCTGACAAAAAATCTTGTAAATCAGTATTATTAGACAGTAACATGAGATGTGACTTAACTGCATCCAGCGTGGATGACTTCAACCATTGCTGACAAAGCTTCCCCACACTGTATGTAGTTATAACATCAGCATGTTCTGGTGAAACGTAACGAGGGTCTGCCCTACTAGTCCTGAACCCCCCTGAAGAGGTGACAAAACGTTGATGACACATATTAGTGTCTACAGGCCATAATAACCACCCGCCTGGACGTAACGATGAAGTGTTAAGTGTACCATTCTGGACCCAATGTGTAAAGTCACTGAAAGTAGCATTCACATAGTGCTGCCAATTTTTTAATTTAGAAGGGACAGGTATACTAGGCAAAGTTAACTCCTTAATCGTCGCTAAGCCCAAACAGCTAGTCTGTTGTACTGTGTCATTGAGGAAAATCATCTGCACAGGGATAATACATGCTCTAAATAACATGTCCCTGCCCTGCATTTGCCAATTTTTCGTACCCCAAACACTTTTTAAGTCAACAGTTTTGAACCAGTATTCATATCCCTCGACCAACAGTTTAGATACAAACAAATTGGAATACAGTAATTTAGTATCGGTCAATAACATTTGCTTATTAGAGTACGGTGTAACTGTAAAATAGTAGGACCGAGCATTACGTGGATCATGCCCAGTAAAATATGCAAATTTTTCATAATACGTTTTTGAACTCCCTTGCGGAGGAGTCGAGCAATGTTCCATTGCACATAATTAAACATGGACTTAGGGCTACTAGCTTTATGAATAAAATGGTGTCCATAATAGTTGTAACAGAACATGTCACCATGATTATCTCTAAACTGGTAAGCATCTTCATCGTCATAGACAGTATAATATTGCAAATCCGTTAGCATAGAATCTACTGTCTTCACATCCCAATCATCAGAAACAATGCCAGGTATAACAATATCATTCATTGATAATTTGAGGACATACGGTATTTGAATCAATTCAGTGGGACCATATATATCAAACATCACTTTATCCCACACAATTCCATCCGGAACTGGTATAGCAGAAATGTTCACTGTGGACAAGTCTCTTCGAACCATATGAGACGAAAAATGTGGTTTTAACACAGTCTCCACGTGCTCAATGTCAGATCGATCAGGAAGAAAATGACCATGTATTATCAGAAAAAAAGTAACCACAAATCCCAACCATAATAAAATAGTCATCACGGCCAAAAACAGCCAAAAATAGTTCCAAGGAAAAACAAAATATGTTCGTTTAAGCCATCCCAGCAGCCGTCGTGGACCGTGGACAGAAGACATCGAAGACGAGGAGCCGGACCCATCATTATCAGCGTCGTTGAAGCAGCCAGAAGCAGTTCTAGCAAAAGGTGCAACTGTGAACGAAGAAGCAGACGGAGGCTCTCGCCGTGGCACGCTCTAAACCACATGTTCAGAAACGTCAGTAGAACGTACAGCAATTTGATCACAAGATTCCATATTAATTGCCGTCGGTGGAACAATCGCAAGATCATCATCCACCCTCCCCAAGCCCGGAGAGGAAACAGTGTCGGTGAAAATCACCTGCAGCGGGACTTCTTCCCCAGTAGTGAGAGGGATTCCGGAACTACTGGGTGTCCCTCTTGGTCTGCTGTGCAGAATCGGCCACATGTTGTAACTTGACATTATCAATGGAAACAAAGCGATTTCCTTTGGCCCCTCGCAGCGGCGGTAAAATCACGGTTCTCGTGCCGCCCAACACAGGGACAGGTTCTCGATAAGAAGGACCAAATTCTTTTAACTGCGACCTTTTCACGCACCAGATCCCCAATCCTGGGTATCCAACCAGTAGGTGTTACTGGCTGATCCTTAATTCCTGAGGAGGCAGCACTGGCAGAAGAGTTAACTTCACGGAATTGTTGTAAATCCTGCAAAACAGTGACACGATCATTTATGTCAAAGGGCGTATCTGCCGCCTCCACACCAGGACCATCAAGATCAAGAACATACATTCGTGTTCCAAACAGGCACTCATATGAAGTACGACCCCCCAGTGACCTCCTAGGCAAGTTATTAAGTGCTCTCTGTACTCCATATAGGTGGGCTAGCCAACCACGACCCGTACCTATAACTCTGGCCGTTAAGGACTGCTTTAAATCACGATTTAAACGCTCCACGACAGAATTTCCCTCTGGATGAAATGGAGACGAGAATTGGAGTTGGACCCCCAACTAAGCCATGGTGTCCCTGAATGCCTTAGAGGCAAAAGCAGGGTCCTGGTCCGAATGAAAAGCCGCAACTGCAAATATATCGACAAAGATGCGCAAATCTTTAATAACAGTGCGAGCGTCAGCCGAGCGTTGCGGCCATACCCATACAAATCTGGAGCACGAATCTACAGCAACCAATATATACTTGTATGCACCATCTGGCGTCAGCGGACCACAATGATCCAAGTACACACACTGTAATGGTTTGTTTGAAATCAGAAGGGGCGTCTGCTGCGGGCGTCTAGCCGACGATGCCTTAATTAGTTGACAAATGTCACAACAAAGGACATACTGCTTCGTCTCTTTATAGAGACCAGGCCACCAGTAACGAGCCTGTAAAAGTGAAATTGTGGCAGCCACCCCAGCATGTGCAGAAGCCACCCCCTCATGGGCTGCAGAAATCAATCGAGGTCTCTCTATTTTATTCGGAATTTCACGTACACCAATGCCTGGAATTGTAACAGTAGCATTTAGCGCACTATTCAAGCAGTAACTATATTTTGAAGGAAATCCTTTAGGAAAGGGCGTGCCATCAGCCGTAGCCTTTATGGCAGCCGAAATTTCTGTGTCTGGTTTGGAACTCGAACAAGTTACTGCGGCCACAGTGGTGACAGCCACTGCCGATTTCGCGGCTTCATCAGCCAAAGTATTCCCAGCAACGTGTATTCCAACGCGCTGGTGTCCAAGTGTATGCACAACATGGACTCTAGGAAGCGTTTCCTTCAGATCCGCAACCTTACCCCACAACATTTTATGCTTAATGGTGTTGCCTTTAGAATCTCTGAACCCATTCATCTTCCAATAGTGTAAATATTCGTTGAAAGACTGCACACAGTAGTAGGAGTCACAGACCAGCAAGGTTAAAAGTGCCGGATCCGCATGCTCCAATGCTAACAATAGAGCTTTGAGCTCAGCCAGCTGTGCCGTGCAATCTCCCAAGGTTTTAGTATAAGTATGTCGGGGGCAGAACACTTCCCCCTCCATAGTGCCGCTCACCACCGCACATGCAGCAGAATACTGTTGTTTAGTCCCAACCGCCGGTTGCTCAGAGCCATCTGTATACATGACCACTTCATATTGGTCAATAGGCAATGTACCAGCAGGAACAGGGTATTCTATTTCATATTGAAGAAATTCTTGAGTCTGCAGTTTAGGGTCAAATACATAATCTACATCAGTGGCTGTCAAAGACGTAGCCCATTGTATCCATCGCGGGTGTAGAGCCTTCGAATTAGGAACACTCGCTTTTGTAACAGCCTCTAAGGCCGGAACCGGGGAAACGACAACAATGCATTGACCCTGGGCCAGCGGTCTTTCTTTAATAACAGTCATCTGTACTGCAGTGAGAATTTTCTCAGTTTGTGAAAAACGTTGCTCTGCAGCAGAATACAAGTGAGATTTGTATGCAATCGGGACAGTCTCCCCTTCATTAAAGGTGACATAAGTAAACCCAACAGCCCCAGGTATTACCCTGATCACTAAATGTGTCTTATTGTCCCGAGTGTGTAAGTGTTTAACTGCTAAAAGATCACTCTGTAATTCTCGCAGTATGTATGTATGTTCAATCGTCCAAAATTTACTCGAAAAATTCGGGCGAATCAACTCGTATAAGGGTTTTATACGCGTTGCATATTCAGGAATGTAAGTTCTGCCAAAATTCAGAAACCCCAATAATGACTGGAGCTTCCGAACCGTATTAGGAGGCTGCAATAAAGCACATTTCTCCAAAAAATGTGGTGCTAAGCTCTTGCCCTCACTCGACAACTCATAACCCAGGAAAATGACGCTGAGGAAGGCAATCTTTGATTTCTTAAAATTAAACTTATAGCCAATATTAGCAAACCCCACAACAATGCGCGATACGCGCCTTAGATGTTGCAGAATCTCATCATCTGTCAGATATATGTCATCAACATAGGATAATGCTTCAGGGTCGAACTCATGCAGCAGTTCAGTTACACGAGCCGAAAACAGTCCTGGGCTATTCTTATACCCCTGAGGCAAACGACAAAATTTTTTCTGAGAGCCAAACGCACTGAAACAGGTATAGTCCCGACTCTCGGGCGCTATATTCTGGCAGAAAAATCCATTAGCGATATCTAATGTTGTCTTGTATTTTTTACGCACTATATTATTCATAAGCGCTGCGCTGTGTGAATTCTGTATTGCATATGTGCGTGTATGACTATTTAAATGTCGGTAATCCACCACTATCCTATATGAATGGTCCGGTTTAGCAAATGGAAACAAGGGATTATTCATCGGCGAGACACAGGGCTCAATTACACCCTGATACTCCAATTCCGTAAGAATTTGTCTAACCGATGCCCTAGCTTCAAATTTGATAGGATATTGCGGTTGTGGCTGAGGTTCGCCCTTTATCGGTATTACATGATAAGGTGATTGTCTGTCCCACCCCACGTTATTTCTATACAAGGCGGGAGCCTGTGCTAGAGCCCATGATTTACTATAGGACTCCGCGAGTTCTCTCGGAACAAGTGGTGAGAAGGAAGGTGTAATAACCTCCTCCCCAACTGGACAGTCGCGAACAAAGTCAGGTGGCCAATCTTGTTCGGCCAACAGAACATCATATGATTTTACCACATGGTCCCAAAAAATGGCGTTTATAATACGGTCAATGTCCCCTTCCAATCGCAGAGTTACTTCATATACTCTATCAGGATCAGAGACTCGCATATCCGCCGTTTCGACTTGTATGAAGTCATCAGTTGCTTTCACCTCCAGATGCTCTAGAAGACTCCGGCGAACTATTGTGACCTCTGCCGCGCTGTCTAACAGTGCTAACGCCCATGTCTTGTTCGTCAAGAGAACTCTCTTCTTGAGCTGCATGTCTAACTGAGACTGCTGCCACCTTCTTCTTTTTGAATTGCTGTTTCTGTTGCAGCGGTTTCTCTTCTTGTTTAATAGAAACCTCCGCTGAGCGTTGTGAATCCTGTCTCGGTTTCACGTACTCCGTCCTCCGCTCTGACCGCCCACCTCTCTCACTTCTCTTTTCCGAGGAGTCCTGAAAGGAACGAGATTGGCGTGTATTAGTATATTGATATCTATCAGGCGTCTTCAAAGTATCCCTATTCCTGAGATTATACTTATTCTGTGGGGTCTCCGGTTGCGGAGACTGCCCATCATCCTTCTTAGGTGTTTGCTGTTTCTTTTCCCAGCGCTTTTTCGAACCCTCAGGTTGTTGCTGTTTAGCATTATCTTTATTATTTTTACCCTGTAACTGGGGTTTTTGTGGCCTAGCCCCTAGGCTATCACGACCAATACTAGAATATGTTTCCGCTATTATTCTCGGAAGCTCCCGCTCCTGTTGAAGCAGCGGAACATCCCGAAGACGCATACGCACTGCCAGTGCTACTGCCTCTCCTTTGAGATTACTCAAAATAATAGAAGAAACTGTGGCAAAATTGCCCAGCAACTGCATGCCCAAATCCAAGGCAGGGGCAGCCCCATATTCATCCTGAATCTGTTTAAGTACGTCCGGTAAATTAGCTAATGTCGGTGTACTGTGTGCCGTAGTGTAGAGCGCGGCAAACACCGTGCCCCAGGTATTACAAAGGTCTACCGGAGGAACCATCCCGTACGGCAAACACATCGTAAAAATGCTATGTTTATCCTGAGGTCCCGTATGGGGAAATACTGCCTCCAGCGTATTAATTTTTTGCGCCAGCCAAAATGGAGTCTCCTCTCGTTTAGCCGGTACTTTACCCATAACTGAGTGTACAGTGGCCAGATTAAGACCCGGAACCACCGCCTGTGGGTGCGCTGGAGCAGCACGGGCTGCATTCGTATTTAATGTCTGCATCACAAACTGAACTAATCGTCTATACGTACCCGTTAATTCTGTATATAAACGACGAACTTCAACCACTGCCAATTGAGCAACCGCAGGATGTGGAGTATATGTAGCCAATAAAGGCCAGGTAGGACCATCATTACTCAGTGGCCCTAACCTTACTTGTGCTATTGTGTGTGGGAGGGCGCCATCAAGCCAATTATGGTGTTCTTGATAAGATAGAGGTATTTCTAAATAAGCGTAAGCCCTGTATTGTCCAGGGACATTCGCAACTGTGTATTCGTGAAAAGTATTTGTTCCCCCATCCACTGCTGGAAAAGCGACCCAACAATAAAAAAGTTCTGTTCTATAGGCTGCATGGGTGTCCACCACAAAAGTGACTGGACCCCCCTGGACTGTCAGTCCATGTGTTAATAGATGTCCCGTGAGCGGATGTCGAAAAATAAATTGCTATGTTCACTACATTAGGATTCGCCATTTCATTAAAAAACAGCTACAGGTCAGAGAAGGCACACCAATATCGGGGTTTTTTCCTTTCAAAGTTCAAGCTTGAACAACCAACCACTAAGCAATAGGTAGCACCTATGCCGTGGCGGCGGAAACCCTCAGCCCCACGGACGTCTCCGTATACGGAACCGAGGAGTCAAAATATATATGAGACCAAGAGAGTCAGTCGGACCTAATCATTAGAGCCAGACCAAACGTTGGCGGCGCCATGTCGCGTGGGCTCTCATTCTTCTAAATGAGACTACTGGATTTCTAGGCAGCAGGATCTATAACGGTGTGGGGAACTGAGTCTGACCCACGTGTAAAGAACTCTGTCACCCTAAATCCGTGTTTTGCTCCGGCTAACTAGCAGTGCCTCATTTCTCCCATGTGGAAGGAATGATTTGGCAGCCGAGCGCATGACATCTTTGGAACTTCTCAGGGAAGTCGTGGTTACTCAGATCCAAACCAACTCTCTTATTTCCAATATGATCTCATATACAAATGACAAAGACAGTATAAGTTTTATGTAATGTTTTAATAAAACGACTGTATTTTAGATATTAAGGCGTGAGCCGCAATAACCAGAACGATACAACACAGTAGGATTGTAATAGTTACCAGGAGAGTAAAACATAAAAACAATGCTATCATATTGTCAAACAGTTTCTACTCTCCCTCTGCTTGTTCTATCTAGAGCACAGCATGTTAAGCTTCTAGCTTGCCTATTAGAATCACTGTGGAGATATCAGCCCTCATACCTGAGCAAAGACCTGTGATCTTGGTTCAGCATCTGCAACGAGGCAGTCAGCGTCAAGTTGTGGTTCCCTGGTCGGAATCTCCCTCTTGCGTGTATTGGGACAAGGAAGTGATTTTATAACTAACATGTCATCGTGATCACAAAATGTCCCTACGCAGGAATGCCAAGTCTAAACTCTTACCACGTCTATCGGCAATGTACCAGACTGTATCCTTGACTGAAGCACCGAGTAAATATGTTATGGAGAACTCCAGTGCTGAAGTAGGCAAAACAGTGTGATATGAATAAAAAACAACACCGTAGAACTGGCTATTTGAAAAATAACAGTACGAAGCCTAATAAAAAGCATGTAGAGCAAAGTGCATAGAGGCTCTAAGCTATCAGCAAATGAATAAAATATATTCAGGGCAAAATGCACAAAGGCCTAAAGCCTGAAGCTAAAGCGCAATGAATACGTAAAACTAACCACACTACACCCTGTTGTCCTGTGCCTCTGTCCCCTGAACTGTGTGCCCACTGCTACTGACCCCAGGTCCCTGATCGTCCTGGGTTAGTGTGTTTGCCTGGGGTCCCTGTAGTGGTGGACACACTGCTGATTGACATGTCCTGGGGACAGTGGCATGGGCCCGCTGGGTGTGTGCTGTGGTGGTGTTTCCTGAGGGGGGAGGTTCAGTGGTGGTTTGTGACAGTGGCAGGGGAACCGACTGTCCAGAGGTCCCTGATGGGCTGGGCTGGTCATCTTGATCCAGGTGTGCAGAGCTGCTGTCGTCACTGTGGGCCTCTTCTGTGGGGGGCACTGGATATGGCTGGCACCTCCTGTCCGGTGATGTTGAGTAGGAGTCCTGTTGGGTGTAAGTGCATAGTTATTGTATCTGTGTGTGCCATCTTGTGCAATGGGTGAGTTTCCCTCTACTCCTGTGCTTGCATTTTCGCCTTGGCCCTTGTGTGAGTGGTGATTGTGTGCCCTGGCTGAGTCTCTCTACTGGACATGCTTTGGTGATCGGTGTCCATGCAGGTCTGTGATGGGTGTCCATGCATTGTTGAGATACAGAGCAGTAGAGAGCAGTCCTTCTGAGTCTTCCAGAGGTTCAGAGGTGTACTGAGAAGTTGTGACTGGGGGCCCTTTATTTAAACCTGCTGCTCACTTTGAAGTAGGAAACGGAACAGGTCCCAGAGGTGTTTGGGATTTCCTACTTCTCTGCACTGGCACCAGTAGAACTGGAGTCACGTTAGACTAGTGTCAGACACTTTGTGAGTATGCTCAGGGTCAGTCTTTGTGACGTGTAAGTGTGGTAGGTGACAGCTCCTCCCTCTTATCACGTTGGAGATGGCCTATCTTGCCAACACCTATTCTACTTTGTCTCACTGTCTGGGAGCAATATATAAAGATCTTTTACCATCTATGCATAATCATTTGGGCCAGGAACCAGACTGTAGACACCAATGGTTAGGAGAAGAAAATATCAACTTTTTAAAAATAGCACTTTTAGTATTGTGACTTAAAATCCGACTTTAACATTAAACAGGGTTTTAAATTACAATTTTTTAGACACCAATCTCAAATTGCTCCCGATTAAAAGTTATCACTTATTAACATAATGTTATCCTATGGGAGAGGCAGGATTCACAGTTGTGAAAAAACTAATTTAAGAGTTCATCACTAGCAGGACATGTAAAAGTTAAAATACATGTCTAACTTTTTAAACACACAGCACCCTGCCATATGGCCTGTGTGGGCCTACCCCACAGGTGACCTATATATAAAAAAAAGGAAGATGTGGGCCTGGCAAAAGGTTTATTTAGTGAGGTCAAAATAGCAGATTAAACTGCACACACAGGTTGCAATGACCGGCTTGAGGCATGTTAAAAGGCTACATAAGTGAGTGACACAATGAGTGCTGCAGTCCCACTAGTAGCATTTAATTTACAGGCCCTGGGTATGTGTAGTGCCACTTTACTAGGGACTTTCGAGTAGCAAATTAATTATGCCAGTTGAGCGTAAGCCAATTGTGCCATGTTTAAAGGAGAGAGAGCACACATAGTTTAGAACTAGTTAGTAGTGGTAAAATGTGCAGAGTCCAAACACAAGCAAATATGAAGTCAGTAAAACAGAAGGATGTAAGGCAAAAAGTTGGGGAAAACTACAAGAATACCAGATTCAACACTGGCCAGATGAAGGCGTATAACACAGGACCCTGGAGCCCCTGTAGTGCAGAGAGGCCCCCTACACTTCAAGTCACAAAACCCCTTAGAATGGCCTCATCATGCCCAAGCCTAATAAATATTTGTGAGATATTGAAGACTCTGGGCCCCTCTTCACACTCTGGAGAGAAACCCTATCATTTTATGTTACAACACTGGCCATAGGCAGAGACTTATTCAGCAGTACCTAACTCTAACACCCACTGTAACACACTACTGATTGTGAAATTCTATTTATTTTTATCAGTATACTAGTGTACCTACGTTAGACCAAATCAACACTGAAATTCCAGACAAACAGTAATCCTAACAGACGTCGTTAGACACTCTTTTCAATCTCGTTAACCAGACAGCACTAACTATAACTCGCCACTCTACCATGCACTGTGTTGTGGCAACTAATGTCCTTTGATAAGTTTTAAGTGTTGCTATAAATGCTATGATTTCACATGCTATGAATGATGCAGTCTGAAGGCTATAAACAGTGCATGGAAAAGACCTGAGTTATAGTTAATATGGTGTAGTGAGTGTGGTGGCAAGACTAATTTGTGAGGTGCACAACTCATAGGAATTTGAAGGTGGTAAATTGAAGTGTTAATTAAGGGCCAGATGTATCAAAGCTTTTTGCATTCGCGAATGCCCGTTTGCGAATTTATCAAAGGCATTCTGAATGCAATTTTAAGGAATCGCTAAAATAGCGATTCCTTAAAATTGCGACCATGTTTAGAGAGTCGCAAATTGCGACTCTCTAAATAAGAAATTGCAAATAAGGAATCCTTATTTGCGATTTCTAAAGCACATGTAAGAAACAATTCCTTAATGCGAAATGGGTATTAAGGAATCACTATTTACCACCAAGTTGAAGTTGGTGGTAACCATGTGCAAATTTTAAAAACACGTTTAAAATGCATTTTTAAAAATTTATATGTAAAGCACACATGCCTTTTTGGCATATGTGCACCTTACATGTTGTAAAAAAATATTTTGAGGTGCAGCAGAGGGGGCCTAAGGCCCCCAGCACCCTGGACTTTGCATTTCCATAAATTACGAGTTCCAGTTAGGAATTCGCAATTTGGGACATGGAAAATATTTGCAAATATGGGCCTACAGGCCCATAGATGCGAATGGGGGCTGTATCGCAATTTTGCGATTCAGTAATAGCATTTGCGATTTTTAAGAAATCGCTATTACCGATTCGCAAATATGATTCATTGCATTTTGCGAATCAGAAATAGCGATTTCTTAAAAATCGCTATTTCCGACTCCAAAAATGCATTCTTGATACATCTGCCCCTAAATCTTTACAATTTTCAATATTGTTTGTGTATTTTATGGTGGTTTTGTGTACAAAGAATACATATTATATTTCTAACTATAAATTATCCTTGACCTTTGTTTTTTTAATTATATGTTAAAGGTTTTTTTTTTTTTTTTTAAATCTGTTTCATATCACAGTGTGGCTTGTCAGTGACTAAAGTGTCATAAAGTAGAGTGTAGTACAGAAACAGTGAAGGTCTGTGTCATAGAGTCTGGTGTCGTAGAGTGTAACAGTGTGGAGTCACGAAGAATGGAGTGACGTAGCATACAGTGTAGTAAAGTGTTATATTGTGGAGTGGCATGGTGTGTACTATTGTGAAGTGGACTATCATAGAGTGGAGAGGTGTGTTGAACAGTGTGGTGATGTGTCGAACAGTACAGCTGAGTGAGGTACAGTGGAGTGACATCAACTAGAGTGCCATGAAATGGAATGTGGTAGAGTAGATTGTCATGAATGTTGTAGAGTGACATAGAGTGCCATAGAGTGTAGCAAAGTGTTGTATTGTGTAGTGGCATTGAGTGAAGTTCAGTGGATTAGAGTGTTGTAGAGTGTTGTCAGGGGTAGTGTTGTGCAGTAGAATGGCATATGCGACCCTGGCAGTTGGTGATAAAGTGGCGGTAATACCATCAACAGGCTGGCGGTAACTAATGCTAAATTATGACCATGGCAGTGAAACTCCCATAGACAGCCAATGTACCACACGGACTGCTAGGTTGGAAACAACAGTCACCACGGCGGTAGCTGCCTACAGCCAGGCGGAGGACAAAGTTCTGCCCACCATATTAAGATACATCAATCTGCAGTACCAACGCAATCAAAAGCCCGGCGGAAACAGAGCACAGAAGTCAAAGGACCTACCATTGGAGACACAGGGAAGAACCATGCTGCCATGGAACCCGAACTGCATGTGTTCCCGATGATCTTCTACTTCATGCTCCACCACGAACACCAAAGCCGATGAAGACGACGACGGTGAGTACAGACGCCTAGCACACAAGGGAGGAAAAAGAGAGTGACACACACACGCACAACACACACCCCACACACCACCCATACACAGCACCAGCTGCAACAGAAAATCAATTTGTCCACGATAATTGGCAAAGTAATGCAAGGACAATAGGAATTGACTACAGTGATTGTAATAAGAGCAACATCAAAAATAATAAGTTGTGGCAATGCAACAGATATGTACAAACGTACAAAAGGGGACACAGCCCAGTCCATATTTCACATGCGGCACATGGCCACAGGGCAAAGTCACTTGATTCCTGCACCAATACTGGGAGAACACTGCAGGGGCATCAGTTGGCAAATAGGCAGGCACCTCGGGGGTGCACCTCAGCCAGATGCATAAACAAGACCACTGGTTCTGAAGGGGCAACATGCCCAGTGCTTGGTCTTGGGAAGTGCAAGGCCACAGTCTTTTGAGTGGGTGACTTGCCTACTGGTTCTGGAGGGGGCAACATTCCCTGTGCTTGGTCCTGGGGAGTGCAAGGCCACAGTCTCTCGAGTGGGTGAATATCCCACTGGTTCTGGTGGGGGCAGGCCGCACAGCACCCCATGAAGGCAGGACTACATGGCGTCCGCCGGCAGTGACAGCTGCACTGTGGTGGTGGTTGTGGTAGGCTCCTGCTCAGCCCCTGCACCCTCCGATGGCTGCACTGTGGTGGTGGATGTGGTAGGCTCCTGCTCAGCCCCTGCACCCTCCGATGGCTGCACTGGGTGGTGGTTGTGATAGGCTCCTGCTCAGCCCCTGCACCCTCTGATGGCTGCACTGTGGTGGTGGTTGTAGGAGGCTCATGCTCAGCCCCTGCAACCTGTGATGGCTGCACTGTGGTGGTGGTTGTGGGAGGCTCTTGCTCATCCCCTGCACCCTCTGATGGCTGTTCTGTGGTGGTTGTTGTGGAAGGCTCCTGCTCCGCCCCTGCACTCTCTGATGGCTACACAACCATGGCTGCCAGTGGGGGCTCTGTGACAGCTGCTGGTGCAGGCTCCTTCCCCTTCCTTGTGGCTGGAGCAGGGTCCTTCCCCTTCTTTGTGGCTGGAGCAGGTTCCTTCCCCTTCTTTGTGGCTGGTGCAGGCTCCTTCCCCATCAGTATTTGTGGACTGGAATCCTTTCCACCATAAGTAGGTGCTGCTAAAATTGGGCTCATGGGCTGTTTGGCTGAGGTGCTTGGCTGGGTCCTTGATACCCTGGTCATATGTGCAGGATGGGGGCGAGGGGTAGGGGAGAGGCCAATTGTGTAACGGAAAAGTTTTTTAGGGACATTGGGACGGGAAGAGGGTGGAGTAATGGACGTGGAGGATGAGGGAGTGGGTGTTGGAGGTGTTTGCTGGATTTGGGTGCACGTGCATGGGCTGCATGCTGTTGTGAGGTGGGTGGCTGTTGGGTGTCTGAGTGCATGGGTTTGTGTACTTTAGGAGGGGAGGACAGACATGGTGGGAGAGGACACAGAGGACATGTGCATGGATGTTGTAGAGGTGTCTGCCAGTGAGGTGTGTGTTCTGCTTGGTGTGGTGATGATGCAGGTAGTGGATGGTGATGTAGAGCATGCAGGTGTGAGTGTGGAAGTAACTGGGTGGGAGGTGGAGGAGGAGGAGGAGGGGGAGACAGTGGAAATAGTGGATGTTGCTGTGTCTGTAACTGGATTGTGTTTGTGTGAGTGCCTGTGGGATGACATGTGGTGCTTGTGTTTGCCTGTAACACTCTTGTGTGTTGTCTTGTGTGCATGGTCGTCTTGCTGTGTATCTGGGATGGGTTGGGTTTGAGGAGAATGGGACTGGGAAGTGGTGGTTGGAGGGGGGATGGTAGAAACTGGGAAAATGGCTGCCATCAGACAGGAGGCCAGAGCCAGGATCGATCTGTGTTGGGCCACCAATCCACTGTGAATGCCCTCCAGGAATGCATTGGATTGCTGTATCTGGGCTGCCAACCCCTGGATGGCATTCACAATGGTTGACTGCCCTACAGAAATGGATCGCAGGAGGTCAATAGCCTCCTCACTCAGGGCAGCAGGGCTCACTGGGACAGGGCCTGAGGTGCCTGCGGCGAAGAAGATGCCCACCCTCCTGGGTGAGCAGGCCCGGGCAACTCGCTGAGGGGCAGCTGAGGGGGTTTTGCTGGTACGGGGTGGCGGCTGTAACTGTAGCTGGGGTGGTCAAAGAGCTGTCCGCCACCACCAGGGAGCTCACATCGGAGGAGGTATCTGAGTCTGTGTTGTACCCTCCAGTCTCTGCTGTGGTGCTCCCCTCACCCTTCGTCCCAGTGGTGCCCTCAGTGTCGGTTGACTCTGCCTCCAGGGTCCTGTGGGATGCAGCTGCCTCTGTCGCTGGTGCCTCAGCTCCTCCGCCAGATGATGCTAATGCACATAAGGACAGGATGACAAAACAAGAAATGGGGAGAGAGAGACAAAGGATACACTGTATCAATGAGTGCACCAACACCACTGTTGGCGTACACAGCACCCTCACACACAGGGTACAGGCCTACGGACTATACATTGCACTACCAGTGAAATGGCTACTCAACAAGGAATGAGGAGGGGCACACATCCCCAACTGCAGCTCACCTGGGACCCATGCTGCCCTGACCAATAGTGGATGCTAGATAGGCAGTATTTCCCCTTCAGACCCTTAGCTACCAGAGGACCTACGCTGCTATGTCTGGCCTGGCCAAGGGGCACCCACTGACACACAACCACCACCCGGATACCACCCATCCAGCCATGAGCTTCAAAGATGGCCACTGTACTCACCCCCTTGTGGCTGCTGTGATGCCCTCAAGCACCCATCCAGCTCAGGATAGGCCACCGCCAGTATGCCGGCCATCAGAGGGGTCAGGGTCCGACGGGTACCCCTTCCTCGTTGGAAGGCCATCCCCAGCTGTGCCTCTGCGGTCTTCCATGCCCAGCGCCTCAGGTCCTCCCACCGTTTGCGACAGTGGGTGCTCTGCCTGTCATATACCCCCAGGGTCTGTACCTCCTTGGCGGTGGCATGCCATATACCATTCTTTTGATGGGCGCTGACCTGCAGAAGCAATACAGACAGGAGAACATCATTAGAGAAACAGTCCATCCAGTAACACTAATGGCCCACCATAACCGTTTCCATCACCATTGGCACACACATAGCCCAGCATACAACGTGTATACCACCAAGAGGACTTCCACCCCCCCTTACACGATGCCTTAACACACAACTCCATGCATTCATGCCACATGCATCGTGACCACAGTGTACTCACCTATTGGTCTGGAGGCCCATACAGCAGTCCGTACTGGGGTAGGACCCGATCTACCAGTCTCTCTAACTCCTCAGAAGTGAAGGCTGGGGCCCTTTTCCCAGTCACACGGGCCATGGTAGGTTCCAGACACCGGTCACAGCAGCACATGCAGTGTAGGTCCTCTCGTATGAAAGTTCAGGAAACAAGTGAGGAATATGATAGAAAATGTCAGTCACGTCCGTGGCGGTGCATACCGTCACCACTGGCGTAGATCACCATTGGGTACTGTACCCCATAGGGCCCATTTATAAACAATGAGGAGTTGCATTGCAGTTCCCTGCCACCTCCCGTAACGGCGCACAAAGTCAGCAGCATTATCTCCCTTCCACCAGTCCCGCTACACAAGAAAGGCCGACGCCATTTCAAGGGGGGGAACAGGCCTATGGAATAATGCTGCATCACAGGATAAATAGGCACATACTTGACAAATTACACTGTCCCATAACATGTTTACAGATTGTGGACTACTGTTGTGGCTCCATTGTCCAGTTTGTGACAGCCTCCTCACTCTTTTGTCCCTCAGATACCTACCAATGTGAATGAATAGGAGATGGAGACATACCCCCGTGTACAGACCCCTTGTGGACTTGGCTACACTGGAGGACAGGCACATTATCCTCACCTATAGACTGGACAGGGCCACAACCACAGAGCTGTGTGCCCAATTGGAGCCAGACCTGATATCTGCTATCTGTCAGCCCACTGGGATCCACCTCTTGTGCAAGTGCTATCAGTTCTCCATTTCCTGGCAACTGGTTCTATCCAAGTGACAGTGGGCTTGGCAGTGGGAATGTCACAGCCAATGTTCTCAATAGTGCTGACAAGAGTGTTGTCTGCCCTGATAAAACACACATGCAGCTACATTGTATTCCCCAAGGTTGAGGATTTGGCCACTGTGAAGGCCGGGTTTTTTTTTTTTTTAAATATATTTATTAGGTTTTTTTTTTCAAAATATGATACAAATTGTTCAATTTGTGACCACAGGATAAACCAAAACAATGGCTAATTATCTAAGTCATGTAACAATTGCACCCCCCCCCCAATATGCACTTCACGGAACGCTTCTAATCTTGCAGTATCATTTCTGGCTGCACCCTCCATGGGTTTATCCTTCATTGTTTATTTTATATAGGCATTCGCTTGAGACCAGTGTGGACCTTACTTTGCGTGCGTGGGTTCCCTAAATGTCTGAGGGGGGCCTCAACTTGATTATTGTATGCGGGTGGCTCCCCTGGTTTTCTGCTCCCCACGTATCGCTAAAACTGTGATGACATAGATTCAGTGGGCGATTGTTACTAGACAAATGGGGGGAGATGGTGTGCATGCTCTGTGGTGCCTGGGTGTCCTATGAATTTTGTTTCCGAGATGGGGGGTGCAGGGGAATTTATGCTGTGGTTGTTGCGAATACGCGTGCCCCGGTTCAAGGCGGCTTCTCATCGTTTTTGGCCTCCAGCTTTGTCACCATATCCTCCCATGTAGAGCATCCTGTGTGTTGTCGCCCTTCGCGCACCATTCTTTTTAGTACCTGATATTCAGTGCAAGCCCAGCGTATTATTAGAGAGTGCCAGGATTTCAGATCAGGAGCCTTAGAGGCTTTCCAATGCATTGCTATTAACCTTTTGTACATTAAAAAGGCCAGGTCTATGAATTTATGTAGATGTCTTTGTTTTTTTGGTCTCTTCCTAAGTCCCAACAGACAGGACCCGGGGTCTGCTACTAGTGCAAGTCCCGTTAGCCCAGATACCTCCTCTACCACCTCCGCCCAGGCCGTTTGTATATTCGGGCAATCCCATACCATATGATAGAAGGGTGCTGATGTTAATCTACATCTGGGGCATATTGATACTGCATCAGGGAACATGCGCTTTATTCTGGCTGGGGAAAGATATGTTTGATGCGTGTAATTAAATTGGGTATATCTAAATCTGGGATTCCTTGACACACCTCTGATGTGGGACAGGGCCTTGGACCAGTCATCCAGAGGGATCGGAGTGGGGAGTACTGCATTCCATCTACCCCATGCCTTCCCTGTTTGTGTATCCGGGGTCCTGTTGAGGGTTCTGTATAGATTGGATATTATTTTCATTTGATCACTATATTGTAGAAGCTGGTGAAGCACAGGGGAGGTCTCTGGTTCCGAGGTGCCCATTCCCCATATTTTTCTGATTTCGTGACATATGGCATGATATGTCAGGAACTGCCCCGGATTTATCTCCGTGAGGGCCTGGAGAGCCTCGAACGTCATTAATTTACCGTCTTCATAGCAATCCCCTACGGTCAGTATTCCTGCTTCATTCCACAGCTTTACAGCTTGCAACCTAGCTGCATTTCCGACCAATAGGTAATTCAGCGGTACGTGTGGAGAGTATGGGAGCTTATCCGCTCTTTTTTGCACATACCTGGCCCAGCACGCATACGCGGCTGCACGCAAAGGGTTGACCAGTGCCACTCTAGGGGGCTTTGACGATAGCCAATTTAAAAGGGGGGTCCCGTTCCACCGAGGCTCAAGGCTCTTAGGTTCCGCTTGCTCTGGTCTGTGGATCCAATATTGGACCCATTGGAGTTGTGCGGCTGCATGGTATTTTTCAAAATTCGGAGTTCCTAGGCCACCGTTATCCAGCGGATGTTGTAGTGTGGATAGCGCCACTCGCGCTCTGCCACCTCCCCAAATGAGCTGCAGTAATGCTGTGTTTAGATTTCTAAAGAAGCTTTTGGGAATGATTATCGGCAGGGCCGCAAAGTAATATAGAAGCCTGGGTAGAATCAACATATTAGCAATCGCCACTCTGCCGGGTGGCGAGAGAGGGAGCTTGTTCCAGAATTGTAGGGAGCCTTTTATAGAAGTTAGCGCCTTCCCCAGGTTCCCATCTCTTAAGTCTTCCGTGGCATGGTATATGTTTATCCCTAGGTATTTAAATGTTGTAGGGCACCACTTAAGGTGTCCTACCTCTGGAGGATCATGGTTGTTGGGAGCCCTTTGTGCCAGGGGAAAGACACACGACTTCTCCCAGTTTACCACAAGGCCAGACAGGCCTCCGAATTCAGCCAATAAGGATATTACGGGTGGAATAGCTGCGCAACCGTTCCTGATATATATCAAAGCATCATCAGCATATAGTGAGATCGTGTGATGTAACCCATTTCTAATAATTCCCCATTTGTGCTCCATGAGGCGAACTTTTGCCGCTAACGGTTCCATTGCTATGGCAAATAGTAGCGGGGATAAGGGACAACCCTGCCGTGTCCCCCTGGAAATCGGGAAACTATCAGAGATCACCCCGCCTGACTTCACCCTCGCGCTCGGATTAGAGTACAATGTCCGAACCCAGCGGATGTAATTCGGGCCTATTCCCATGCGGGCCATCGTGGCCAACAGGAAGTCCCACTCGAGCGTATCAAAGGCCTTTTCTATGTCTAATGAGAGCACCATTTCCTCCTGTGCATTCTTAGGGGTATCTCCTATTATACTCAGCAACCTACGAATATTTAGGAAGGTGTTACGCTTCGGGATGAAGCCGCTTTGATCTGTATGTATCAATAAGTGCATGAGGGGGGCTAACCTGTTGGGCAGTATTTTGCCTAATATTTTGCAGTCTGTGTTTAACAGCGATAGTGGTCTATAAGATTTCACATCCGTGTGGTCACGACCCTGTTTAGGGAGTACCACTATCATAGCTTCCCTTTGAGATGTGGGTAAGCTTTCTTTAGTCCACGCCTCCTGGAACACTCCTAGCAGATGTGATTTCAGGCTGGTTAAATAGGCTTTGTAATACTCCGAAGGGAGGCCATCCGCGCCGGGCGCTTTGTTCCTGGGCAGCTGTGCAAGGGCTAATTCTATTTCTACTGTTGTTATAGGGGTTTCAATTCCATCACTATCTGTTTGTGGTAGTTGGGGTAGGAAGGAGTCAGCCAGAAAGGCCTCTAGTTGTGTAGCTGTGCACGAAGTACGTTTAGTGTATAAGTTAGAGTAGTAATTCCTAAACGTCTCGTTTATTTCTGCTTGTGTAGTAGCCATCCCTTGCGCGCCCACCCGGATGGCCCCTATTGGAGCCTGCTGTCTATCCTCGCGGAGTAGCCACGCTAGCATTCTGCTTGATCTATCTCCTTCCGTTTGCAACCTGGTTAAGTAATATTTATAGTCGTGGCAGCGAAGCCTGCTATCTGCCTCATTGTATTTTAAGCGCTTTTCTTTAAGGACAGTGCTGGCAATTTCCCCCCGTGCTACCGCTTTCTCCGCAATTCTCAGCTCCTTCTCAAGTTTGCTAATTTCCGTCTGTAAGGAGCGTCTCACTCCCCACGTAGTGGACATGCATACTCCGCGGGCCACTACCTTGTGGGCATCCCATTCTATCGCCCGGGTTGTTGCAGACATAGCGTTTATTTCCCAATATTGGCCTATAGATTTCCCCAGTGTTGCAGCAAATGCTTGATCTTGTAGAGCCTCCGCCTGGAATCTCCAAGTGGGAATTACCTGACGTGGCCTGCCCCAGTTCAGAGTTACCCGCAGAGGCGCATGGTCTGAGACTGTCTTTGCCAGGTATTCGGACTCAGTGATCAGCGCCCCTATTTCGCGGGTGCCCCATACTATGTCAATTCTAGTGTGGGTGTTGTGTGGGACCGAATAAAATGAATATTCTTTTTGCTCTGGATGGCCTAACCGCCATACATCGTATAGGCCCATAACGTTTGCCCATTCTTGTAGGGGGCTTGTAAGCTTCCTGTTGGTTGATGCGCTCTGGTGGGCGCTGTTTCTGTCTAATGCTGCTACTGGGGTGCTGTTAAAATCACCTCCCCAAATGGCTAGGGGAATGGGTTGGGACAGCAACGTTGGGGTGAGAGTGGTAAGAAAGCCTGTAATGTTGCTGTTGGGGGCGTATACCCCAACCACAGCCAGTTGTCTGCCATCTAATCTGCCCTCCATTACTACGTACCTCCCTCCCTGGTCTATCTTGTGTGTTGACATGAGGAATGGAACTCCCGCTGCTATCCAAATCAGCACCCCTCTCGCAAAGGTCGAGTATGTTGTGCCTATCAGCTGGCCTCCCCATTTCACGCGCAGGTCTCGTAAATCCCCCTCTAGCATATGTGTCTCTTGCAAAATAGCGATATGCACTCCTAGTCTCTTAAGTCGAGCATGCACTCTAGCCCGTTTGCTCGGCATCCCAAGGCCCATGACATTCCATGTTAATATGATATACTGGTTCCCCATGTTGCTTCTAGAAGACATCTTGTAGTGTGCAGGGGGTATGTTGCTGTATTGTGGGCCTGGGTTTAATATTGGCCCACCTGGTCTCTGCCTTTCTGCTGCTAATATTTAGATATAGCGGGTGCAGGTCCATCTTTTGTGCATTAAGTAATTCCGATCGCTGCATTTCTACTAAGCTACAAATCCCCACCCCACTAATTAAACCCCCTATACTACTTACAACTACGGTGAAACTACAAAACTTAAAAATGTGTAACATAACTTTTATCCAGTTGGATTTGCATATTGGGATTCTCATAATTTACAGATGTGGCTCTTATAAGGGGCTCACATCATGCCGCAGACTGACTCTGCCAATATCTGCAGGCACCCCCCCTTGGCATATTTCCGTTTCCTCTGACCCCACCCACCCGCCACATGCCACCTGTTTGTGCCCCAAATCACTTAGCTTAGTATTTATGTCAAAGATGTATATTGTCGGGAGCACTTAATCCCCACATCTCGGCAGTGTCGTGGAGTCTCTATAAGTTTTCCAGTTGCTATTGCCATCTCTAGTGTTCACTCTGGACCTGAGCGGATGGTTTATAGTTCATCGGCAGATCTTGGGGTGACCTTCGGCCCATCTAGTTCTCTTGTTACCGTGGATGCGGAGCTGGCTGTGTCTGAGTCCGGTTCCAGCTCCACAAGCCCGCCGGGAGTTATACTGCTGTTTTGCATGTGTAGCGGCGTCTCTTTAAGCACTTTTGCTCTTTCCTCTGCTGCTTGCCAGTCATTGGGCTGGCCTCTGGTGCGCCGTTTGGATCGCTTCCCTGTAGTGGGTCTCCCCCGTTTCTCGTCCTCCTCTGCTTCTTCCCGGGGGTGTGCAAGGCCCTTGGCATGGAGCCATGTCCAGGCATCCTCGGTGCTGGTGACTATATGGGTGCGGTCCTCCATTACTACCCTTAACTTGGCTGGGAAGAGCAGGGCATATTTTATGTTCTGTTCTCGTAGGCGTTGCTTGATTTTAACAAAAGAATTACGCTGATTCTGCACCTCTTGCGTGAAGTCTGGGTAGGCATTGATGTTCGAGTCTTCATACTTGAACGGGCCCTTATTGCGGAAGTGTTGCAATATTGCGTCTCGGTCTCTGTAATTCAAGAACCTGGCAATCAATGGTCTGGGGGACTGGCCGGGGGCTGAAGGCCTGCCCGGGACTCTATATGCCCTTTCAACCGAGAAGAACTTGGATGGAGCCCCATTTAACACTTCCTTAATTAGCCACTGCTCTAGGGAAATTTCTGTTTCCGATTGACGCATACTTTCCGGAAAACCCAGAAATCTCACGTTATTTCGGCGCGCCCTGCTCTCCATTTCCTCGGATCTTCTCCAGAGTATCTTCAGCTCTTCATCCATGCGCTGAATTTGTTTTTGGTTCCCTTGCGCTATTGGAGTTAGTTCCGCTATTTCAGCTTCAGTTGTTTTTACTTTTTCGGCTAGGCTACGGTGATCCACTCGTAGAAGATTCAAGTCCTGCGCCACTGCATCAATTCTGCCCTCCAGGGACGACTTAGTGTCCAGTATTGCCTGCAATACTTTCTCGAATTGAGCAGAATGCGCTAGAAGTGTGCTTTCCAGGGATTGTAGGGATCGGCCAGATTGTTGATCTGTGGGCGTTATCGCTTGGGTGGTTCGATCTGGGTTCTTGGTTGACTTGGCTCTACCGGCCATTTTGGCTGTTATGAGGTTGCCTCCCAATCTGCAGAGGCTTCGCACTGGTGGGCTTGCAGTTAGGCAGCAAAGCAAAGGAACATCCGGTCCTAGTTTGGCTTATTATGGCCTGTGTGTTCAGTGACTAATGCTGAAGTCATTGATGAATTCTTTGATCCAACTATACGTTCTTGTGGGGCTGTCCACCGAGCCCCCTGATGTGTGCAGAGGGTGCAATCGTTAGGGAAGAACACTTGTTTCTTCTTGTGTGGCGGCAGGGCTTGGTGCCAGAGGTTTCCCTCAGGTAGAGGGGAGAAGTGCTGAACGGTCGGGTGAGGCGCCGAGACCCGGGAGAAATCGCAGGTTGAGGCGCTCGCAGGGCACTGCAAATATATCTTGCGCCGCTAGGAGCATTTGCGGCAGGGACCCACCACTAGGGAGACCAGGGCAGGCCTCACATCCACAGTCCAGCCCAGCCATCCATTCTGCGTTTATTAAGTAAGCTGTGCTCCCAGGAGCGCGTGGTCCGCTTCTAATTTGCCCAATTGCGAAGATGGAGCGGTGGGGTGTAGGGGGGGGGGGGCGCTTGCCGTTCCCAGGGTTTACCTCCTCCGTGTAATTTTGGTGTTCCCCTCCTCGTAGGCGCCCTCCTCACCTTATTCTTTAATTTTCCTTTTTCCTTTTTTTTTTTTTTTTTAGATTAAAATATGTCTACGCCTGGAATCCCCGCTGCCCGCTGGGCCGCCGCCGCTTCGCGTCTACTTTACCGGGCCTCTTCACTGACCCTCTGCTGCTTTTACCCGTGCCGGTCGCCGAGATCCAAAATGGCGCCCCAGTTCCTCGAGTCGGTGAGCCGGGGCACCTAGCAGGATAAACTGCACGGTTTACTGCTGGCCGCGTCTCTTCTGCTTCCCCAGCCGCGGGCCGACGGGGAGGCAGGAGGCGGCCGCGCCCGGCGAGATCGCGACCGGGAGTGCAGCCGCAGCTCCCCTTGCTCCGTGCTGCTCCCGTCGCGGACCGGCGAATCCAAGTCTCGCCTCGTTCGTGGTCCGAAGAGCGCTCGCGGCGTCAGTCGGGTGCCCCGGTCTTCCCCGGCCAAGCCGCCGTCCCTGCCAAGCCGCCAGGCCGCTGGGGGGGCGCCTTCCAGGATGTCTCGGAGTGGCCGGAGACGGAGCGCTCGAATCAAGCGACCGTCCCGGCCGCCATCTTGGCTCCTCCTCAAGGCCGGGTTTTATGCAATGGGATATCCCCAATATTATTGGGGTGATTGACGGAACACGGAATCGTAAGAGTTTCTACTCCATGAATGTGCAGATGGTGTGCTTGGTGGACCAGTACATCTCCCACGTCAATGCTAAGTATCCTGGGTGCCTTTGTCCTGAGGAATAGCAGCATCCCAACTGTGATGTCCCAACTACAGAGGCACAGGGTGTGGCTAATAGGTAAGCCCTGTTTCCCACCCAGTATATGTTGGTGCATGCCCATGGCGTTGCCCATATAGGATAGTGCGTGGCTAAATGTTGTCCCTCAATACTTGCAGGTGACTCTGGTTACCCAAACCTATCATGGCTGCTGACCCCTGTGAGGAATGCCAGGACAAAGACAGAAGAACATTATAATGAGGCACATGGGTGAACCAGAAGGATCATTGAAAGGACCTACGGCCTCCTGAAGGCCAGGTTCCGGTGCCTCCATCTGACAAGTGGATCTCTGTGCTACTCATCCAAGAATGTCTGCCAGATAGTTGTGCATGCTGCATGTTGCACAACCTGACCCTCAGGCGCCATGTACCTTTTCTGAAGGAGGAGGAGACTGGAGATGCACCTGTGGCAGCAGTGGACCCGGTGGACAGCAAGGGTGAGGAAGCAGAGGATGAGGATGTAGACAACAGAACATCTGTGATCCGTCAGTACATCCAATGACACACAGGTGAGACAGTGCAGTTTTACATTTCAATGACTTTGGTTCTATTCTGGGTGGCATTGGCATGCTGGTATTTACCACTTCTATGCCCACTTACTGCTACCTCTGGCTATTCATTTTGCAGATGTTGGTGATTTGACAAATACCCCTATTGTGGTCACAACAGCAAGCTACAAGTCATTGATTCTATGCTCATTCTATATACAGTTCATTTGCAATGGTTGTACTTGTTTCAATCAATACATATTTGAAATACATGACATACTCGAAATCGATTTATATCAAAGGGTGTTCATTGAAGTGCTAATATATAAAGGGGAAAGTGCAATGGTATGGGATGATGATGGAGGAAAGTCCAGGGTACTGTTCCAGTCTGTTCGCAGCACAGGTGCATTGTCCAAGTGGACAAGGTGACTGAGTGGGACACAAGGGGGACAATCAGGAGAGTCTCATTTTTCTGGCGGTGGTCTTGGCAAGTGTCTCTGGCTTCTGTCTGGATTGCAGATAACATTTGCAGAGTGGTTCACCTTCTGCTGGGGTAGGGGTGCTGGTGGCCTGTGGGTCCTGTGGTGGGGCCTCCTGGCCACTAGCAACAGCGGAAGTGGAAGGCTGTTCAGATGACTGGCTAGTGACAGGGGCCCGCTGGTGTGACACTGCCTCCCTCATAATGTTGGCCGTGTCTGCCAGCACACCTGCTATGGAGATCGGGGTATTGTTGATGGCCTGCAAGTCCTCCCTGGTCCCCTGATACTGTCCCTCCTGCAGCCGCCTGTTCTCCTGCATGTTGTCTAGGATCTGGCCCATCATGTCCTGGGAATGTTGATAGGCTCAGATGATCTCAGAGAGCGCCTGCTTGAGAGTCGGTTCCCTGGTTCTGCCCTCCCCCTGGCACACAGCAATCCTCCCAGTTTCCCTGTTGGCCTGTGCCTCTGTCCCCTGAACTGTGTGCCCTCTGGCACTGACCCCAGGTCCCTGATTGTCTTGTGTGTGAGGTGTGGAGTGGGGTCCCTTTAGAGGTGGGCACACTGCTGATTGACGTGTCCTCGGGACAGAGGTTTGGGTACGCTGGGTGGGTGCTGTAGTGTTGGTTCCTGATGGGGGAGGCTCTATGGTGGTTTGTGACTGGGCTTGGGTAACCTGCTGTCCAGTGGTCCCTGATGGGCCAGGTAGATCATCCAGATCCTGAAGACCAGAGTTACTGTCATCATTGTGGGCCTCTTCTGTTGGGGGGCTGGATAGTGGTGATACCTCCTCTTCAGTAATCCAGTGACATTGGCTGGGGTACCTGTGGGGATGTACTTGATGCATTATGCTTCATGTGTATGACATATTGTACATCCTTGGCTTCCCCTCTATGGATGGTGTTGTCCTGCCAGCTTTTGCTTGTGTATATTGGTGTATTGTGGGATTGTTAGTTTCCCTATGCTGTGCATGCATTAGTCATGAATGTCCATGCAGGGCTGTGAGAGGTGTCCATGCATTGTTACGGCATGAAGGGCTTAGCATTGGGATTAGTGAGATGTGATGGAGGAGTGTGTGGGATGGAGTGGTGTGATGGGAGTGAGGGTGAGGGTATGTGAAGCCATGCAGGTATGGGGGTGATAATTGTTGAAAGTTGACTTACCAGAATCCAGTCCTCCTCTGACTCTGGCCAGACCCTCAGGATGCAGTATTGCCAAGACTTGCTGCTCCCATGCTGTAAGTTGCGGGGAGGAGGTGGGGTCCACCGCCAATCCTCTGGATATCGAGCTGATGTCTTGCTGCTATGGAACGTACCTTCCCCTGTAGGTTGTTCCACCTCTTCCTGATATCATCCCTTGTTCTGGGGGGCTGTCCCTCGGCGTTGACCATTTCCACGATTATCCACCATAGCGCCATCTTCCTGGCTACTGATATTTGCTGCACCTATGCTCCAAAGAGCTTTGGCTCTCCCCTGGGGATTTCCTCTACCATGACCCTTAACTCTTCCTCAGTGAAATGGGGATGCCTTTGTGGTGCCATGGGTGTTATGTGATGTCTGTTGGTGAGGGTGTGTTGGGTAATGTGTTGGGGTGTGTGAAGTGGGGTGTGTAAGGGAGGTATGGGTGTATGTAGTGCGTTTGTCTAGTTGTGGTAGTGGTCTTGGTGTCAATCTCGTGCCAATGATTTTTATTCATAAGGGGTTGTGGGTAATGTGGGTGTGTGTTTTATAGTGGTGTGTGGGTGTGGTATGTGGATGTGTGTATTGTTTGAACTGGCCAATGTGGAGTAGTTTTGTCTGTGGGTGTCCTTAATGTGCGCAGCGGTATGTACTGCCGTTGAATGTCCGCTGTGGTGATTCGTGGGTCATAATGTGATGGGCGTTGTTCTGTTAGCGTAACGGTGTGGGTTTTGATACTGCCAGTTTGGTCTGGCGGATTTATGTATGTGGCAGTATTCTGTTGGATTGGTGTGTGTGTGTCATAATATGGTGAACGGATATCTGCAGCTGCGGCGCTAAGCTGGCGGCCGTCAGCGTGGCTGTAAGTGGGATTTACCACAATAGTCAATATGAGGGCCATAGTCTCGTACAGTGTAGTGCTGTATGCTTGAGTATCAGTATTTGTGAGAACACAGTGCATGGTAGAGTCACAAGTGATAGCTAGCGTTGTCTGGTTAGCAAGCTGAAAAGAGTGTGCAACAAGGTCCACTACATGTAATAATTTAAAAGTGGTGAAATAAATTGTAAATGAAGGTTATAACTATAACCTTAGAATTTGTAAATTTGCTGTAGTTTAAACTTGGTTTCTATAGGAAAAATAAGTTTTTTTTTTAATTACAACTCAGCTTTAACCTCTGATTTTCTCATTGATTTTAATGTTTATTTTTTTCATTATTAATAAAAATGTCTTTCAAAGCAAGTCCAGTGTTGCAAGTGTAGAGTTGTTATGTGGAGTCTCGTGCAGTGGAGATTGGAACTGTGTGGAGTAGAATAGAGTATAGTAGCATATGGTACAGTGTAGTCAAGTGTTACCTAGTGTAGTGGCATGATAGCTCCTATAGCGGACTCAAGTATCGTAGAGTGGAGCAGAGAGTTGTACAGTGGAATAGCATGTCAAACAGTAGAGTAGAGAATCATAGACTGTCATAGAGAGGAGTAAGTTTTTTTAGAGTGGAGTAGGGTGAAGTAGAGTGTGATAGAGTGGAGTATCATCAAGTGGAGTGTCAAAGAGTACAGTGGGGGTGAGTGTCGTAGAGTAGAGAGCTGTGTCATACAGTGAAGTGGTGTATCATAGAGAGAATTTGAGTGGCTTGTCATCAAGTGTCATACAGTGTAGTACAGTGGCATAGAGTGGAGTAGAGGGTCATAGAGTGGCATAGAGTGGAGTACAGTGTTGTAGAGTAGAGTTACATATAGTGGAGTAGAGTGTTAGACAAGGGAGTGGCATAGAGAGGAGTAGAGTACAGTGGCATAAATGGGAATGAAGTCTACTATGGTGGAGTTGAGTATGATGAAGTGGGGTAGTGTGGAGTGGAGCAAAGTGTCATAGAGTGAAGTGATATGTCATAGACTATATTGGCGTGAACTACAGTAGAGTGGAGTGGTGAAGCATACAGATTCATAAAGTTTCATTAATGTGAGTACCATGTTGTACATTAGAGTGTAGTGGGTTGTTGTACGCTATTGGAAAGTGATGTAGACTGAAGAGCAGAGTGGCATGCAGTCTAAATTATTTTTGTAGAGTGGAGTGGTGTACAATACAGTAAAGTTTTGTGTAGAGTGGTACAGTGGATTGGCATACTGTGTTAAAGAGTACAATGGCATTGAGTGGCGTAGATTGGAGTGGGGTACAGTGGAGTAGTGGAGTAGAGTGGAATACTGTTTCAGAGTAAAGTAGAGTAAAGTGTGGTGCAGAGGCATACAAAGAGTACAGTGGAGTAGAGTGTTGTGCAATGGTGTACGGTATAGTACAGTCTTGCACAGTAGAGTGAAGGGGTATAGAAAAGAGTAAAGTGCTGGAGGGTGGTAGATAGAGTAATAGTGTTTTACAGTGCAGTTACATAGAGTACAGTATTGTGTGAAACAGTGTAGTTGCAAAGAGTGGATTGTTGTATAGTAGCGAAGAATGAGGTAGTCTCATAAAGTAGAATAAAGTTGAGTGGAATGGTGTAACGTAGTGTGGGGTAAAGTACAATAGAGTATTGATGTATCGTAGAGGAGAGTGACATGGAGTGGAGTGTACTGGCATTGCATAGGTAGTAAACTGTTATAAATTGGAGTGGGGACAGTAGAGTGGAGTGCTGAGATAAATAGAAAAGTGTTGTTTAGTGGAAAAGAGTGTTGTACACAGATGTGTATGAACATAGAGTGGAGTATAAAGTTTATGGAGTGTACGGACATAGGGTGGAGTAGAATGTAGTAGAGTACCATGAAGTGTGGTAGGTTTTCAGAGAGTGGAGTTATATAGAGTTAGGAGAGTGTCATACAATGGAGTGGTTTAGTTTGGAGTGGCGTACACTGCAGTAGCATAGAGTGGCTTACCGTTAAGTGGAGTAGCATGCAGTGGAATACTGTGCAGAGGAATACTGTACAGCAGAGTGTAGAGTAGTGGTGTGGCATGGAGTGGAACAGTGCTGAGTATAGTGGTGTACACTGGAGCTGTGTACTGTGGAGTGGTGTAGAGTGGAGTAGGGTACAGTGTATTAGCATAGTGAGGGGTGTCATACATTGAAGATGAGTAGTGTTGAGTCGAGAAAACATTTATAAATTGGAGTGGCATCTCATACAGAAGAGTGGAGTACTGTGGTGTACAGTGTTGAAAACATATGTAGAGTGGATTTGAGTGATTAGCAATAGAGTGTACTAGCATAGAGTTGAGTGAAAATTTCGACAGTGGAGTATACAGGGATAGAGTGGAGTAGGGTCTTGTAGAGTGGAACAGAGTGTAGTAGAGTTTTGCAGAATGGCGTTAAATAGAGTGGAGGAGAGTACAATGGAGTGGCATAGAGTGGAATAGCATATAGTAGAGTAGCACAGACTGGAGTAGTGTACAGTGGAATGGCATAGAGTGTAATAGCATGTAATGTACTAGCATTCATCAGAGTGGCTAAAGTGTAATAGTGTAGTAATCTACAGTGGAGTGCATGTTTTATTGCATAGGACAAACTCCAGGGAAATACCTTTGGGCCTCTCAAAAGGAAAAAATAGGACAGTTTCAAACCACCTGAAAGCCAGTAACTTATATACCTACGCATCTATAATAACTTTACACTTCTCTATTATGAACACAAAACTTTGGTCTTCAACATTCATTCACTGCAACTCCATTGAATAGTCTTCCATTGCTTCGAACATTTCCACAAGCGTATACCGTAAGTAAAAAAACATTAAAATGGAACAGGTGTGGTTTATTATACTTGATATTCTATTTGTCTATAATGAATTAATATATTTAGCACATAGAAGCAGTAAATAAATGTCATTTTACATGTTCAGTACTTTAACATACATTACAGAGGTACCTAAATGGTAGCAGTGCTCTGCAGGGATAGGACACCCTTAACATGGACATCAGTCCTGCAGTACAATTTAAAAGCTTCGACAAAAACAAAGAGCTGCATTATTACTAGTTTCTTTCAGTGCAAATGTCTAAATTAAACATCAGAGAAAAATAAACAGACGTGCTTAATAATAAAAATTTGGTAGAGGATTAAAATATTATTATTTTTAATGTCCTTGTTTCTAATTTATAAATATAAAACAATATAAAACTATACACCAGGAGGTAATAGATGGGCATGGTGCAGCTGTAGGGTCAAATTTCACTTTCATATGTATGCAGGTAGGACTTTAGTGAGAGTATTTTGGTGTAGCTGTGGCTTGTTTTGCGAAAGAAGTCCAAGCCAGTGAGGTGCTCAATGTACCAGACTCGTGCAGTGTGGATCTTGAGTAGATCTTCCAACCACTTTGACTCTTCATCGGAACTATTACAGCTTTCATTGGTGTTTGGCCGATGAGGAAGCATGAACGAAACAACAGACAATGGTCCGGCACACTTGTCAGCTGGATGGTTGAAGTCAAGACACCTAGTTTTGACTGGTACTGAACCTTCAACAAAATGTTTTATTTTATCATATATATATGTGTGTCATATAATCCGTCATGGTCATAATCGAAGATGGGCCCATTTATGACATTGGCTCTATTGCGTTCTGTTGAATATCTCTTCACCAGCACCCTTTGAAAATAGTTCCATATTTTTTTTTAAAGCTGGGAGTACAGGAATCATATTTGTGATGAGCCGGGCGTCATATTTAGCTTCTGCAGAAGAGCTTAACTGAGGAGGGAAGAGGAAGCCGTAGGACATTTGTTTGTCTGCCTTGTAAGCAGAGCAGCTCTGACTGTTGCCAGCTGAAATGTGTAGGTCAAGTCTCACACAGTTCAATAAGTGCTCTTGGATTGTGCTCACCACTGCCTGCTTGGAGACGGTAGATGAAGTCCTCAGAGTCATCATGAAAGTTTCACTGTAAGCACTTTCAAAGTCACTTAGGTACAAGATGTTGTACTTCGTTCGATGAAGAACTGCTGGCCACCCACAAAGGAGGTTTCTGTCAGTTTTGGCGGTTGTTGGCACAACTAAATGCTCATCTATTCCATTTTCCTTGATGTGGTTGCTGGTTGGTGTCGCTGCTGCCTCCTTTGAGATTTGCTGGACCGATTGCCTCTGTATCTCCAGCTCTGGTTCTGTACCCTCCTCCGATTTTCTGTAGGAGTGCTCTCCAGCAACAACCGTAGTCTCTTCAAGTATTCTCTCTTCTGTCCCATTCGGGGACAGACACTTATTGAGTTCTTCAGCTTTATTCTGGTCGTCACACATGCACCCCAGCTCCTCGTTTAGTGTTGGAGTAGCCCATACAGTAGCAAGGGGCCTGAACACTTCCTCTGGCATTGCCAGCTTATGTGCAGTGACTTTAAGTAGGTGATTTAAGCTCCCGTGGGTTCCATTGTTCGGAGCTGGCTTTAACCCGAGAACATCATACATTACATTGTAGAGTTTAATAATTTCAAATGGAGGCACTTTGGTCTTGAATTTAAATGTAGGGCCATAACCTACAAATACAGTCTGCATGCTGGTGATCTTATTGTCATTTCCATGATCATCTCAGAAATAGCATTCTCCAGCAGGCTTTTTTATCCACTGGTTTCCTTGCCACATGCCATCCTCTATTCACTAGCAAATGGACATCCTCAATTCTCCTGTTGAAAGCTTAGTGCAAACATTTTAGAAAGTGGTGGTTCAGGTAAGGTTTAAAATGCTGATCTTGCTTCTTACATGTAAGGTTTGCAACTATTACTTTTGGGTCATATCTGGGGTGATTACTACATTTGGAGCAGATTCAGCCTAACATTCTATGCACCAAACAAATGTCATCAATATTGGTTAAGTTGGAGCTTAAGTATTCAGTTCTCTCACAAGAAAAATCTTCCATACCATGATCACCAACAAATATTACATTGACACATCGGTGGAGATTTTACTGTTTCAGGCCATCCATTAATTGACCTACAATTCTATCAACCTCCTTCAAATGAGCGCTTATCTCGGGTTTGAAAGGACCATGCTGATGATCTCCAACATTGGTCTCTTTAGAGTAAAAGGCATACACATATGGCTTTTCGTTATCTGGCAAATGCAGCCACTCAGCATCGCGAGTACTTGTTGCTCTTGAGGGATTACCACTGGCCAGAAGAATGTTCCCACCTTTACTCCTTGCTGGGTAGCCATACCCCAAAGTGGTTGACCTCCCCATCATCTGAAATTGAATTTCTCTCTCCCTCGAAGTCTGAAGTTGGCATCAAACACAGGGTCATCCATTGAATTGACAATAATTCCATGTGACGCAGGATATAACCCAGTTGATAGGGTATACAAGGCAGGGAAGGTCTTTGTTGTGTGCAGTGGTCTCATATAAGGTGAGTGTGTTCCACATGATCTTAGCTTATCAATGTTTGGCAGAACCTTGCTGCTTTTTTCCATATACGAGGCACAAAAGCCAGATGATCAAAGGATGACGAACAATGCCTGCTGGGCAATCTGGTGCTTTAATCTCTTCACAATCATCCTCCACCCAATGAGATTCTCCTTTACATATGATGTGAGAGTTGGTGCAGCAGTCCCCCTTGCCATGCAGTCATCAGAGCAGTGACAAGCACTGTCTTCGCCCCGCACCTTTCCACATCGATCCTTGGTACACTCCCTGCCTCGACCTGTCTTTAAGCAGTGGTCATCAAAGTGGATACAGCAGCTGTTGTAGCTCTGGCACAGGAAACGGCAGAAAATTTAGAAAATGCTAAAGTTTTGTCGTGATTCGTCAAAAAAGAGGAATGTTATTAGAGCTGTAGTATCTGAGAAAATCCTGTATTTGGGAATTCTAACTATAACTGCAGAGTTACAAACCAATTTAATGTGACTTCTTTCTTTTTGTTTATTGTATTTCATATGTATTTGTTTATTGGTCTACATAATCATGTGACCATAAATGAATATTTTATTTGCTCATGTAGTAAATCTAAAACTTTATATATGCAGTCTAGTTTAATTTGTAGGCTTCCTTGCCATTTTTAGTAGGAGTGTGCTACATATGAAGCCCAAACTGAATAAAAGCCAATCATTGTTGTTATAAAAATTAAGTTTATTATTTTTCCTAATGACAAATTGCCAGGTCCTCCATAAAGTAGTTTGGGTAGCTCACTGTTAGGTCACTTTTCCATTTTGGTGTACAGGAGTACATAAGGAAGATAGTTTTTTTAGGATACAGTTTTATTTTGTGAGACAGAGAGCAGGCAAATAAAATGTATGTAGATTAAGATTATTTTATTTGTTATGCATTTGCTTATAGATTTCCATTAGCATGTGACTGTAAATAGGACATTCAGCTGTTGATGTAATCAGAATTGTTTCATATGAATTCTAGTTTATTCTTTGGGCCTCTTTGCTACTTTTAGTAGAACTGTGCCACATATGCAGGCAACAGTGAATGAAAGGCAATCTTTGTTATTGTCGTAAAAAATGACCAGTGGCCAATTATCATGTCCTTCAAATAGTAGTCTGTGTGGCTCACAGCTAGGGCAATGTTTAATTTGGTTTGGCTTGGTGGGCCGCTTCTATTTTGTGAGCAAGAGAACGTACAAAGAAAACTTATGTAAATTAAGATGTATTTTCGTCGTTATGTATTTGTCTATAGGTTTCCATTAGCAAGTGACCATATGTGGGTCTTTGACTTGTTCATGTAGTAAATTTGAAATTTTTACATATGCAATCTAGTTTTTTTCTTGGCCTTCCATGCTACTTTTATTAGTATTGTGCTACATGTGAAGGCCAAAGTGGATAAAAAGGTAATCATTGTCATTGTTATAAAAATCATCATGCCCTCCAAATATAGTTTCTGTGGTTCACTTCTAGGTCTATTTTCCATTTTGTTTCAAAGAGGTGCCTAAGAAAGATGTTTTTTTGGCCACTTTTATTTTGTGAGCTAGAGAGGATGCTAAGTTAAAGTATGTAGATTAAGATGTATTCTATTCAATTTGTATTTGTTTGTTAGAAATTGAGTTTCTAGTTGGCAGAGATGTACACCCTTGTTCAAGTAAGGTCCACAATCCTAGCTAGCGTAAGTCAGTACACAACTTAAATTATCCTGTGCTCACCATATGGCAGCTTTGTATAAAGCAGGCAGGCTTAATTTAGAAAGCAATGTGTAAAGTATTTGTGCAATAACTCATACAGTAAGACAGTGAAAATACCACAAAAAGTACTCCACACCAGTTTAGAAAAATAGATAATAATTATCTGAATAAAATAAGACCAAAAGCACAATAATCCAATGGCCATGAGTCAAGATATCTCTTTTTCAAGGTTTAAATGAGACTCAATCCCTAAGAATTAGTAGTTGTATCCTTTTAGCACACAGTACCTGGGATGCATCAAAAATAAGGGCACAGAGGAGCAGAGGATTAGGAGATGCATCAAAAAGTAAGGCTAAGAGTCAGATTTTCCGGCGCGGCACAGACGATGTGTTGTTCTTTCCACACTGCAATCCGCTGGGTTGGTTTCCAGGAGCACACCCTTGGTTCCTCTCTGTCATTTGGGTGTATATTGAGGCACAGGGATGTTGCATTGAAAATCCAGAATGTGCTGGTAGGAAGGAGCAGGTGCTGTGTCGATCTGGTAGACGATGTGGAAATTTTCTAGCCGCTAGGCAGATGCTGTGTCAATTTCTGCAGGCATTGCGTGAATTGTTTGATGCACAGGGTTTTTTCTCTTTGGTGAAGTCTTTGTTGGGAGACTTCAGAACAAGAGGCAACCTCAATCCAAGCCCTTGGACAGATCCTGCGGAGGAAGGCAGAGGTAGGGCTCAGCAGGCAGCAGAGCAACAAGCAAGCCAGCAGTCCTTCCAGCAAGGCAGTACAGATGAGTCCTTTGGACAGCCAGGCAGTCCTTCTGACAGAGTCCAGTTGAAGGTCCAAAAGTGTCTGAATTGGTGGGGTCACCGGCCTAGTATTTATACACCTAAAAGTTCCTTTGAAGTAGAAAAAACTTCAATGAGTGGTTTTGAAGTTCAACCCAGCCCCATATACCCAGAGCCCTTTGGGGGGTTATCAGTCCTTTGTGTGAAGGCAGACCACTGACCTTTGAAGTATAAGAGAGTGCCCTTCCACCCTTCCTGCCCATCTGTATGCAGATTCATGTATATGCAGCTGAGTGTCCTATGTTTATGGCTGTCTGGGTGGAATGCACAAGGAGGGAGCTGTCAACAAGCACTACCCATACATAGATTGGAGGCAGGATGTAAGGCACAGATGACAGTAAGTGCAGAAAAATGCCTACCTTCTAAAAGTGGCAATTCTGAAATAATAATGTAGAATCAATCTTCACCAGTAAGTAGAATTTCTCACTACCATTTGAACCATACCAAAAATGACAAGTCTATAGATTGGAGGCAGGCTGTAACGCACAGATGGCAGTAAGTGCAGAGAAATGCCTACTTTCTAAAAGTGGCATTTCTGAAATAATAATGTAGAATCCATCTTCACCAGTAAGTAGGATTTCTCACTACCATTTGAACCATACCAAACATGACAAGTCTATTCCTCCAAGATCAGAAATTACCACTTAAAAGTATATAAGTGAATTTCCAACACTGGCTTATGAGCACAACAGTCTTCACAGTAGTGAAAAACGACTTTGGGGGTTTTCCACTACCAGGACATGCAAAACCTACAAATACATGTCCTGCCTTTTACTTACATAGCACTCTGCCCTATTGGCTACCTAGAGCCTACCTTAGGGGTGACATAAATAATAAATGGGGAGTTTAAGGTGTAGCAAGTAGTTTTAAATGCCAAGTAAAAGTGCCAGTGAAACTGCATACAAAGGCCTTTCAATGGCAGGCCTAAAACATGGTTAAGGGCTACTTATGTGGGTAGCACAATCAGTGCTGCAGGCCTACTAGTAGCACTTAATTTACAGGCCCTGCACACATGCAGTGCCCTTTACCAGGGTCTCACAAGTAAATTAAAAATGGCAGTTGGGTATGGGCCAATGCTACCATGTTTTGGGAAGAGAGTACATACACTTTCGCACTGGTTAGCAGTTGTAAAGTGCCCAGAACTAAAATCAACACAAATTAGGTCAAAAAATGAGAAGGAGGAAGGCAAACATTTTGGGGTGACCCTTCAGAGAGGGCCATTTTCCAACAGGTTTCTATAGCATGTGACAAAAAATGAGTCTTTCATTTGTTCATGTAGTAAATCTGAAACTTTCCATGTACAGTCTAGTTTACTATTTGGACTTTCTTGCTACTTTAAGTAGTAATGTGCTACAAGATATCACAAAGCTGAAAAACCTTATAACTTAACATTTGCTTACTCTGCTTACCTGCAGCACCCAACAGAATCATCTGCACCTTGTAATATGAAATCATTTCAAATTGCATAAAAATCCAGCTGATGGTCTTAGCGGAAATTCAAAGATCTATGTAAAATGTATTTTTTGACTACTCTTTTTTTCTTTTCACGCCCTTGAAAGGGGGCAGCAGGCCTGCAAGTTTTCACACAAATTTGTCAAATGGGCGCAAAGTTATAAAGAGACAAAAATCTGAAAAATCTCTATTTCTGGTCCCCTTAACTATGACTACAGAGTGGCTACCACCACTCTGTTTTATATATATATATAAATCTCTCTCTCTCTATATATATATATATATATATCTATATATACATATATATATATATATATATATGTGTGTGTGTGTAGATCTGAAAGTATACTGAAAGAATACTCTGAAAGTTTCACAGTGTTTGATCAAGGTGGTGCAAAGAGAAAGGGAAGCTTTCAAGGTGAGCTTTAATTTCAATGCATTTTCCAAAGACTTTTCTATTTCATATAGTATACAAACTGTCCGCTAGATTTCTGTGAAATTTGGCAGTATTACATAGTAGGGTGTGGCTGATTCTTTTGGGTATTGGCAACAAAGTAAAGTAATTTAAAGTTAAGTTATTTTAGTTATATCTTTTGCTGTGGTGCTACCGTGGTACAACCGGTGTACCTAGCGATGACAAGGGATTATCTGATCATGTCAGTCATCTTGTTTTACAACCAATTTCACTGTGTTGTGGAATACGACTTAAAAGTGAGAGTTACAAAATGGTGTAGCCTTGTAATTGCACTTGGACTGAGGTTAGTAGAGTTGTGATATGTAGTGTATAAAGTTTTGAGATGTATTAATATATGTTTTAAACAAGTACGGAGTACCATGGTACAGCCACCTGGAACTTCAAGAAAGTACTGCAATATAGTAAAAGATTTTTTTTAAAAACACCCCATACTAATTAATATATGTAGATGCTCTTCTTAGGTTGGCTCTTAAAAGAGCCTTTTGTTAGAACTGATTATTGAATTTAGATATGTTGTAGTATGAGTTGTTGGATGTTATTAATCAAGATGTTATTGCCAGTTGCAGTGAAGTGGACACCATCAGAACAATAAAGGGAACTATTTGAAAACATAATATTGGGGTGATATATGAAAGACGTTATTTTTTAGGAATGCAGGCACCATTTTCTTGATGTGTTTGCAAGTTTTTGCAGAATTCTGAACAAAGTAATTCCATTTTATCCTTTGGCAAATATAAGAGCATGCAAAATGGGTCTGAGGAAATAAGCTCACTAAAGATGTAAAAATTGTTTTCATCTCAATTTCTATTTTTACACCTCTGAGATGCCCTTTGCATTGAATAATTATAAAATGGGGATGGTCACAATAAGTAAAAGATGAAATTACGGATAGGATGTTATCCCACCTTAAACTACTTTTTGCCACCCATGTGATCTCAACATTTACCATACCTAAACAGGATCAATTCCTCTTGTCTTGGCATACACTATAGCCCAAAAATATAACTGTGTGCAATTATCCACATGCAAACCATCCTCTTTCAACTAAACCAAATACCTTCAATAATAACTTAGTGAAAGTAGTAAAGTGAAAGTTCTGTATAGTAGCCTACAACAGTGATCCATTACCTTCTGTGTTACTTAATATAGTTATGAAAGAAGCAGGTCAATTTGTTCAATATGACATTGGGATGCTAGCACAGCCCACACAGTACTAGAGATGACCATTCATTCATAGAAAGACTAGTCTGTTAACTTTTCATGTAGTACAGCACACATACAGGTATTTCAGTACAATTAAAGGTCATATGACTATATCAACCAATACAGTATAGTACTGCAAATGTAGGACACTAATTATTTGGGATGTACTTGGTGGTATTTGAAAAAGAAACTGAAACTCTATCTAATTTTATTCACATGACAGAAATATCCAATTATATGGGTTGCTATGAATAGCATTGGGATGTAACATACATAACTATTGCATTACATTTCGCAGTAGGCTATAATCATATCCCAGTATGAATAGGGTGCTGCAAATAGTAGTAGCATTACTTTGTTTGCTGCATTAGAACTGTACATGAAGTGAAGCTTGGAGATACACTTATTTGCTTCTAAGGGTTCGGTTGTGAGAACAATAATAGCAGTGTTTGTTTGCATCTAAGGTTACTTAAAATCAACTGTCATTACATTTATTATAAAAAACAATTTTACATTTGTAGGAAATCTTTAAATTATACTTCATTGTTATTATTAGTAACAATGCTATTTCTTTTGTTTCTTATTTTTATGTGCAGGTACACCCAAAGTTATCAATATGTCTTCAAAACATCACCTGAAAAAAATAAAAATGAAAATGCATTCCAAAGGTATTGGAGAAAAGTCACCACACCTACAAAAGGACAAACTGGATGATCTAAACAGGACAATGGTAAGAGTAATATGGTATATTTGCTAGGTAAACATGCTTTTGCTCTGGGAATATGCTCCTGCATGCAAAAAATGATTTCAAACATGCTAATATGTGTAAAGAACATTTGTCAAAGATAAACAGGTGAATTCTTCTTTGTTGTATAGTCATACAAGGAGGGGCACTATTAGAAATATTATCAGTTACATGGCTTAGCTTAGATTTAGTGTCATTATGAAGAAGAGTTTAAGTTTGATCCTGAAAACAAGGACATTGTGAAAACAAATGTATTGGACACATACTACTCTAACAGAAGGCCTTTATTTGAAATGTTGTCACTGTAGAATGTTGCTCAATTTTATACCTACAGAAATAGTGTTGTTGAGGATGTTGATAGTGAAAATTTTCATGTGCAGAAAACAGACGGTTTCGTAATATGTAATTTAAAACCTATACTGATTAATCATCACAAACGTACATAAGATAATCCTGCAAAGATTGTTATTTCTTAGCACTCTTACAGCTTCTTAAACCATGGCAAAAAGAGGAAGAATTAATGGGAACATTGATGTTATAAGGAAGCTTTTTATGACTACAAACCAAACATCAAAATACCAGATTTTAAGATTTATGTTAACATGTTGGAGCAAGAAATTGGAGATGATGAAAAAACAAATCCTAGAGGAAATATTGATCATTGACTGCAACATAAACAAGTTTTATGTATCTATTTTGAATTTGAGCCGATATTGAAATACACGTCAGGTCAAGCTGGTACCAGTAAAAGTTTCCTTAACCCCTTCGCTGCCAGGCCTTTTCCCCCTCCTGTGTCGAGCCTTTTTATGGCTATTTGGGGCAGTTTGCGCTTAGGCCCTCATAACTTTTTGTGCACATAAGCTACCCACGCCAAATTTGTGTCCTTTTTTCCAACATCCAAGGGATTCTAGAGGTACCCAGACTTTGTGGGTCACCCTGAAGGAGACCAAGAAATTAGCCAAAATACAGTGAACATTTTATTTATTTTTTAAATGGGAAAAATTGCTGCAGAAGGCAGCTCGTGGTTTTTTCCCCTGAAAATGGCACCAACAAAAGGTTTGTGGTGGCAAGATCACCATCTTCCCAGCTTTCAGGAACAGGCAGACTTGAATTGGAAAACCCAATTTTTCAATACAATTTTGACATTTTACTGGGACATACCCCATTTTCACTATTTTTCTGCTTTCAGCCTCCTTCCAGTTAGTGACCAAAATGGGTGAGAAACCAATGCTGGATCCCAGAAAGCTAAACATTTCTGAAAAGCAGACAAAGTGCTGAATTCAGCAAGGGGTAATTTGTGTAGATCCTACAAGTGTTTCCTACAGAAAATAACAGCTGAAATCAAAAAATATTGAAATAGAGGTAAAAAAAACTGCAATTTTTCTCCACGTTTTAGTCTGTAACTTTTTCCTGCAATGTCAGATTTTTTAAAGCTATATAACGTTACGTCAGCTGGACACTTCTGGTTGGGAGGATATATAGGGCTTGTAGGTTCATCAAGAACTCTAGATACCCAAACCCAATAACTGAGCTGCACCTTGCAATGGGTTTTTATTCTATAGCGGGTATACAGCAATTCATTTGCTGAAATATAAAAAGTGAAAAATAGGTATCAAGAAAACCTTTGTATTTCCAAAATGGCCACAAGATAAGGTGTTGAGAAGCAGTGGTTATTTGCACATCTCTGAATTCCAGGGTGCCCATACTAGCATGTGAATTACAGGGCATTTCTCAAATAGACGTCTTTTTTACACACTGCCTTACATTTGGAAGGAAAAAATGTAGAGAAAGACAAGGGACAATAACATTTGTTTTGCTATTCTGTGTTCCCCCAAGTCTCCCGATAAAAATGGTACCTCACTTGTGTGGGTAGGTCTAGCGCCCACGAAAGGAAATGGCTCAAAACACAACGTGGACACATCACATTATTTCACAGAAAACAGAGGTGTTTTTTGCAAAGTGCCTACCTGTGGATTTTGGCCTCTAGCTCAGCCGGCACCTGCGGAAACCTAGAAAACCAGCACATTGGTGAAAACTAGACACTTAGGGGAATCCAAGATGGGGTGACTTGTGGGGATCTGACTAGGTTCTGTTACCCAGAATCCTTTGCAAACCTCAAAATTTGACCCCAAAAACATTTTTTCCTCTCATTTTGGTGACAGAAAGTTCTGGCATCTGAGAGGAGCCACAAATGTCCTTTCACCCAGCGTTCCCCCAAGTCTCCCGATAAAAATGGTACCTCACTTGTGTGGGTAGGCCTAGCGGCCACGAAAGGACGTGGTCCAAAACACAACGTGGACACATCACATTTTTTCACAGAAAACAGAGGTGTTTTTTGCAAAGTGCCTACCTGTGGATTTTGGCCTGTAGCCCAGTCGGCACCTGCAGAAACCTAGAAAACCAGCACATTTGTGAAAACTAGACCCTTAGGGGAATCCAAGATGGGGTGACTTGTGGGGATCTGACTAGGTTCTGTTACCCAGAATCCTTTGCAAACCTCAAAATTTGACCCAAAAAACACTTTTTCCTCTCATTTCGGTGACAGAAAGTTCTGGAATCTGAGAGGAGCCACAAATTTCCTTCCACCCAGCATTCCCCCAAGTCTCCCGATAAAAATGGTACCTCACTTGTGTGTGTAGGCCTAGCGGCCACGAAAGGAAATGGCCCAAAACCCAACGTGGACACATCACATTTTTTCACAGAAAACAGAGGTGTTTTTTTACAAAGTGCCTACCTGTGGATTTTGGCCTCTAGCTCAGCCGGCACCTGGGGAAACCTAGCAAACCACTGCATTTTTGAAAACAAGACACCTAGGGGAATCCAAGATGGGGTGACTTTTGGGGATTTGACCAGGTTCTGTTACCCAGAATCCTTTGCAAACCTCAAAATTTGACCCAAAAAACACTTTTTCCTCTCATTTCGGTGACAGAAAGTTCTGGAATCTGGGAGGAGCCACAAATTTCCTTTCACCCAGCATTCCCCCAAGTCTCCCGATAAAAATGGTGCCTCACTTGTGTGGTTAGGCCTAGCGGCCACGAAAGGAAATGGCTCAAAACACAACGTGGACACATCTCATTTTTTCACAGAAAACAGAGGTGTTTTTTACAAAGTGCCTACCTGTGGATTTTGGCCTCTAGCTCAGCCGGCACCTGGGGAAACCTAACAAACCATCGCATTTTTGAAAACTAGACACCTAGGGGAAACCAAGATGGGATGACTTGTGGGGATCTGACCAGGTTCTGTTACCCAGAATCCTTTGGAAACCTCAAAATCTGACCCAAAAAACACTTTTTCCTCTCATTTTGGTGACAGAAAGTTCTGGAATCTGAGAGGAGCCACAAATTTCCTTTCACCCAGCATTCCCCCAAGTCTCCCGATAAAAATGGTACCTCACTTGTGTGGTTAGGCCTAGCGGCCACGAAAGGAAATAGCCCAAAACCCAACGTGGACACATAACATTTTTTCACAGAAAACAGAGGTGTTTTTTTACAAAGTGCCTACCTGTGGATTTTGGCCTCTAGCTCAGCCGGCACCTGGGGAAACCTAGCAAACCAGCGCATTTTTGAAAACTAGACACCTAGGGGAATCCAAGATGGGGTGACTTGTGGGGATTTGACCAGGTTCTGTTACCCAGAATCCTTTGCAAAGCTCAAAATTTGACCCAAAAAACACTTTTTCCTCTCATTTCGGTGACAGAAAGTTCTGGAATCTGAGAGGAGCCAAAAATGTCCTTCCACCGAGCGTTCCTCCAAGTCTCCCAAAAAAAATGGTACCTCACTTGTGTGGGTAGGCCTAGTGCCCACGAAAGGAAATGGCCAAAAACACAACGTGGACATTTTTTCACAGAAAACAGAGGTGTTTTTACAAAATGCCTACCTGTGGATTTTGGCCTCTAGCTCAGCTGGCCCCAGGGGTGGCAGAAATGGCCTAAAATAAATGTGTCCCCCCGATACCCCCGGGGAGCGCCCCTTGCCTACGGGGTCGCTACCCCTGCGTGACAAAGATCCCCGATGCCTAGTGGTTTCTGCCCCCCTCGGGGGCAGATTGACCTAAAATCGTCCGATCTGCCCCCGAGGGGGGCAGAAATGGTCTAAATACAATTTGCCCCCCAGGGGAGCGACCCTTGCCTAATGGGTTGCTCCCCATCTCTAAAAAAACAAAAAAACACAAAAAAAATATTGCCCTGGCGCCTAGAGGTTTCTGCCCCCCAGGGGCAGATCGGCCTAATAACAATAGGCTGGTCTGCCCTTGGGGGGGCAGAAATGGCCTAAAATAAATTTTCCCCCACCCCCCTGGGGAGCGTCCCTTGCCTACGGGGTCGCTCCCCTTGCGTGACGGCCCAAAAAAAAAAGATCCCTGGTGCCTAGTGGTTTCTGCCCCCCTTGGGGGCAGATTGACCTAAAATCGGCCGACCTGCCCCCAAAGCGGGCAGAAATGGCCTAAATACAATTTGCCCCTCGAGGGGAGCGACCCTTGCCTAAGGGGTTGCTCCCCATCTGTAGAACAACAACAACAACAAAAATCCCCGGTGCCTAGTGGTTTCTGCCCCCTTTGGGGGAAGATTGGCCTCATAAAAATAGGCAAATCTGCCCCCAAGGGGGGCAGAAATGGCCTAAATGTAATTTGCCCCCTATGGGAGCGACCCTTGCCTAAGGGGTCGCTCCCCACCTCTAAAATCAAAAAGAAAACAAAAACAAAAAAATATATATATATATCCCTGGTGCCTAGAGGTTTCTGCCCCCCCCCCCTGGGGGCAGATCGGCCTAATAATAGGCCGATCTGCCCCCAGGGGAGGCAGAAAAGGCCTTAAAAAAAATGCCCCCCCGGGAGCGACCCTTGCCCAAGGAGTCGCTCCTCTCATGCCAGTTTCATTTAAAAAATAAATCCCTGGTGTCTAGTGGGCGTTTCAAAAGCCGGATTGCTTTACAATCCGGCTTTTGAAACGCAGAGAGAGACTTCAAAGGGAAGAAATTCCTTTCCTTCCCTTTGAAGCCTCTCTGGCCTCCCCCACATAATCGGAAGAGAAATGCTTTGCATTTCTCTTCCGATCGCGCTGGAAGCTGAGCTTCCAGCGCAATGGGAGGACGCCTCTGTGACAATCAGCGCGCAATCAAGATAAGACAGAATATGCTCCTTCAATTGGTGAATATACAGTAGTCTGTAAACCTAAAATGAATATGAAAGGAAAAGAAAGCATCAGTACTGATATGGCTTTAGGAAATGTTCAGACATGTAAAAAAAGATGAATGAAAATAACTTGGAAATTCTAGGCTTTCAGTTTAATAAAAGTTATGTGAATAACTGCTACAGTAAAGTTATTCATACTTTGCTATTATCTTTGCCTTTACTGAAAGTTTTTTTTTGGAAACCTATAACTATGGTTTTTCAATGGTTCATGTAGTTTAAATATGTTGGTATGCTTATCTAATAACCCAAACTTTAACTATGTTGCAACCTTTATTTGTGAATAGATACATATATGAGCAAATTTAAAAAATAGAATTACTCCTCTCAGCCAATAGCATTCAAATGACACAATGTGCAGAAATCCTAGTTTGGAAGCCCTAAAAGAGTTTTAGTATGATTCGTAAGAGAGCAGGAAGATGGCAAAGGTCTATTTCTGTGTCGCCTGTTTCTTTTTTCATACTTGATTTATGCTTCTTGTGATTATGTTGAGATTGTAGTTCTTTTGGGTATTAAAACCAATCAACAGTCTCTGTTTAAATTTGACAATTGTTTAACAAATATTTGCATCTTCTAAATTGAGCCTATTCTACTCACTTTCTATGTTTTAAAGTTTCGGGTATTGTCACAGTAATGGTAACAATGCTAGAACCGGACCATTGAGTGCCCTGGTTCATCAATATGATAAATCAATATGATAAATGCAAGTTGAGTCTGTTAAGCGTATGGTAAGATACATCATAATAACACCTTTATAGGTGATAGAGTCCTAAATTGTAAGATCCTGGTTAACTGATAAAAAATGTCCATTGAGCCAATTGTTGTGATTTCTGTACCAGTGTTTTACAATTTGCCTTGGAAGGTTGTTTCACTTATTCTGTTGTTTTGTTTATGAGCTTTAAATTAACAATCATATTTTTCTGACTGACTATATGAAAGGGAGTAGTGTAGATTTTAGAAATATCACTCTCTTTCAACTTCCTGTAGTATCCTAACAAACTCATGCACAGGACGTCTACTTTGAGATAGTAGCTAATTACTAGGAGGACATGTCCATTCCATTCTTTTTGATTTTAGTTTAGGGCTTGACAAGTAGGCTCCCATCCCTGCACTGCTCCCGTGAAGCTTGTTTTGTCCCTTGTATTCTGCAGTGCCACCACAAAGACTGCACTGAATTGTCTATAGTTCCTTTTGTCTTTGGACTCCACACTTTACTCTGTCAATATTGTGAATCAACGACTGAGTGTGAGTAGATTGCACTGCTGTTGTCCATAGTGGGCCTCATCTGTGAAGAAAGGGATTGTCACATTTGATCCCATTCTATACCTGCTCTTGAGTTGAAAAAAGGTTACACTCCTGCTTATCTTGTGTCATTTTGTGGAAGTCTGTTCTGCTGATGCCAATGCAGTGTAGAATCTCTGTGTGTTAAAGCCAGTTGACATAATGTATTTGCTATGCAAATCCTCAACTATTGGCATGACTAGTGCTTGCTTCCTGTGTGGTGTGCAACTTATTTGTGTGAGGAATTTCCTATTTTTCTCCCAATGCAGCTCTAGTTTGAATTCAAGGACGCCATCTTAAACTACTGGCCCATCTTACACCCTTCTCTTGTCTGTGAAGAGAATCTTTGAAAAATCTTGGTGAATCATGATGAACTAAATTAACTTTAGAATTAACCAATATATGAAACAAATTGATCTGATGTGTAATCAACATTGTTTCTTAAAGTGCCTTTTTTATGATTAATCTTTTTGAAGATAGTCACTTTCTGCCTGTGAGGGCTACTTGTTTTAGACTTTTTTTTGTATGTGCCTGTGAGGAGGTCTAGGCAGCATTTACAACATAACTGACTCCATCTTGTTTCAGAACAGGTGCTCGAATTAGCTGCAGTACATGAGCAAAAAGTAGGGAATGTTCAGGAAATTATAGCATAGCATTTTGCAGAACTCTGAAGAATGTTAGGGAATGTTGGCTACATTGCTAGCCTCCAGTTACATATTCATGGTCGAACTCACGGTGGGAAGGATGTTTCTTTTCTCGTCAGCTTTAACAAGGCTACCAGGCTGAAATATCACGTTATGACTGAATAATTAGTTGCCAGGGAAGTAGCTTCAGGATGGTGTTTGGGGGGTGTTGCCCCTTCCCCCCCAGTAAATGTATTCTCTGTTAAACAGTTTGGTATAAGTGCTTTCAGTTGGGTATGGTGAGGTGGCTGCCTGATTTCACCAAGAATTTTTACAGGCACACAGACAAAATTGCACACACTTTTTCACTCTCTGTTTTGAAAGTCTTTAACAATTGTGGTTATTTTACTAATTATTGTGAATGAAAAAGGAAAAGGCTCCTGTTCTTGATGGTATCCCCTGTGACATGTATCTTTCCCAACCTGACGTATGGATTTGTTATCTAAACTCGCTCAGGTATGCTATCTTGAGGGGTGAGGGTGTTCCATCCTCGTGGCCAGGGGAGGTCATAATCCCATTGTATAAAAAGGCAAATAAAGACAAACCGGCCATTTAAAGGCACATAAGCTTAATTGACACAAGCCAGAAGATCTTCTGTAGGCAGATTCTGGCTAGACTCCAATCTTGGCTGGATAAAAACTTGATCCTTGCAGAGGAACAGACAGACTTTAGCGTCAAAGCTAGTACCTTTGACCAGGTCTTTCGTTTCATGACTACATGCTGGAAATATGTATCATTGAGACAGGACCACCTGTATGTCACATTTATAGACTTACGAGCAGGATTTGATCTGGTTCTTAGAGACACCTTATGGGAGGTTTTGGAAGCATATGGAATTCCTGGTGATCTCTTGTGGATCCTGAGAAGTCAGATGGAGCAGAGGAGGGGACCTTACATTCAAAATTCCGATTAGGGGAGGCTCTAGGCAAGGGTGTGTGCTTGGGCCAACATTGTTTAGCCTGTACATAAATGGCACAGTGAAAAGGCTGTTACAATGTAGGCACTAAGCGCCTGAAAATGCTGGGGCATCTGTTCCACTCATTATGTTTGCGGATGAAACACTTCTAATATCAGGATCCCCTATGGGACTACAATGTGAGCTGGATACCTTTGCTGCTTTCTGCCATGAAAGAGGTTTAGAATTAAATCCGTCAAAGTCCAAGTTTATGATGATCAGCCCACATTGGTCTTCCAGAAAGAAGATGATATTTGTGGAGCCCCACTTGAACAAGTCACAAATTGCGACTACCTCGGTGTGAGGCTGGCAGATAACATGCAATGGGGACCTCTACTAGACAAAAATAAGTCTATCCTATTTCAGAAGGCAATGGCTATACGGAGAATATATAAAGCTACTTTAGGGGGCTTAGTCTCGCTGGTTCTGAATCTTTATGTGACTGCTGCTGTGACAGCAGCCACATATGGGGCTGAGATTTGGGGCCATGCAAACATAACACTATTGTCACAGATAGAAAATAGGTTTGTTAGGGCTTTGCTTGATCTCCCTATGAGTGTACCCCTTCTCCCATTAATTTATGACCTGTCCCTAAATGGGATTCACCATTTGACTGCCTTAAGATCCCTTGTGTATTGGGTAACATTGTGGTCATCTGCAGAATCCTCCCCATATAGGAAATCGCTGGTCGAATTGGTATCCTTAGACTCATAAGTACGCATGCCCTGGCTAAAACATGTAAAAAAATTAATGAATACTTTCAAAATGGGGGAATTGTGGAGCAGGCCTTGTTCAATGGAGAAATACACTGTGCAGAAATTGAAAAAAGAATAGTGGGATCACATTGTGTTAAGAGCCTGGGTTGATCAGAAAAAATGGATAATTTCACTCTGCAACTTAATGGGTGTGAGGCAATGCAAGATAATGTTACTAATCTTAAAAAGTGAAACCCAAGAAACAATTGTGTTGAAAGTTTTCACTACTTGCACTGGACTTGGAGACTGAGAATTAGTACTTACAAGACCCAGTAACCATGTGGAGCCAAACAGATACAATCTATTTATTACTCTGGTATAGCATTTTATGTGATTGTTGAACTTATTGGGGGTTGCCTGATATAAATGTTCAACACCTTAAAGTGTATGAATTTTAAATTATTTTTAGTATGTACATGATTTGCAGTTTCCTGTTATTTGCACTGGTGTTGGAAATTGAGACTGTGAACTAGTACTCAAATAACCCAGTAATTATGCAATCCCAGATAGACACAATCTATGTACAAGGATGATATAGTATCCCAAGTGATTGTTGAAATTATTGTGGGTTGACTGCTGCAAATATTCGACATGGCAAATTGTACAGATTGTAATTGATCTTAGTATGAACAAGATTTTTATGTATTTTATATATTTATTATGATCTGCACATTTATGGCTTCATAGCCAAAATATTTACTACTACTATTTATTGTGTTATCTCTCACTTAATACCCCTACCAATCCACATTTGTCTCCCTGTTCACTCCCCATTTAGCCCCTCTTAGTCGCTCTGCTTGTCAAATAATGTATTGCAATATTGTAAGCCTGTGTCATTGTTGGAAAATCTTAAACTCACCCCATTCCCAATCTTACTGGCCTCTGTATAATGCTGCTTCTCTGTATGCACTGTCTGGAAAATTCCATTACATAACAATAGTTAAATCTGCTCATGTTTTGTGATGAACAGTTAGTCATGCTGTGACCAAGACTGCCTTCTGATGTCCTTTCAACTGAAATCATTTCTTAAATACTAAGGCCCATATTTATACTTTTTAAGCGCCGCATTTGCGTCGTTTTTTGACGCAAAATCGGCGCAAACTTACAAAATACAATTGTATTTTGTAAGTTTGCGCCGCTTTTGCGTTAAAAAGCGGCGCAAATGCGGCGCTAAAAAAGTATAAATCTGGGCTTAAGAATCTCCCGCCTTAAAACTGATTATTTGGTTTGGGCTTTCATTCCAGCGTCTATTTTGCTTGCATGGCTTACCAGCAAGTGGTATGCCATTTTGAGTGATTCGCTAGTTCGGCCCACGCACTAAAGCATTCATCACTCACTTATCCATCTATTCTTCCATAAATATATTCATCCAATCATGATCCAATCATCAATCACCATATGTAAGCGCATATTTACAAGCCCCTAGCACCCCCTTATGCAGCCCTAATGTAATTTTTTCTTCCCACTAAGGCAGCATTATGGAGGCCTTTCTCCCAAACTGTATTTACAAAGTGGGGTAATGCTTGCATTGCACCACTTTTTAAACCCTTGCACCACATTATGCCTGTGACAGGTTCTGATGCAGAGAGGCCCGAAAAAATGGTACAGTGAAATTTACAATATTTTACTGCACCATTTTTTCCATCATTTTTAATACGGCGTTAAAATGATGCACCCATTTTAATCAATGGATCTTTCTGTGCTTTGATGCATTAGTGTCAACATTTGTGATGCTAGTACAGCAAAATGCCACAATAGCATCAAAAATGTTGACACTATTGTCCTAACGATTGCCATGGTACACCATATTCTAAATACGGCGCAACAATGGTGTTGGTAGGTGGGGCAGGGGCGACACAAGCAAAGTGGTGCATAGCTAGTGATGCGTCTCTTTCTTGTAAATATTGCCCTTAGTAACTCACAGGTTTATCTTTCCACACACTCATTCGGCCAGTCATGTAATCATTGTCTGATTCACCCACTTTCAACTGCTAGATGTGTGCTAAGTTTTAAAGATGTTTTTCTCCAATAGCACCTAATGTCGACAAGAATTAAGGGCTTTAGATGTGCTACAAAAAGATGGGCATCCACAATAAAGTGTGGACCCCACAGTGCTTTTCATTCCGAGATTCCTATCCTAACCATTTAAATGAGCCTAAATGAGCTTCCGTACCTTGTATGGTGAACATTGCTAGCACACACGACACATGTACAGTTTCATTGTTCGTGCAAGATATATTTGCGTGCAATATCTCTCTTGTAAAATGCATCTATGTCATTAGTGTTTTTGTTAGGAACATAGGAAATTAAGCAAGCTACAGGCCGACGGAAATCAGGATCTACAAGAGATCACGCGTCGACATGACAAAATCGATTAGTGTCTAGGAAGTAAACTGAAGCGGGGCTCCAAAAGGATTACTTAAAACGTGCTCCAAAGAGTAAAAGTATCTGGAAAAAAAGATACAACACAGCAGATCCAGCATCTGCCACCATCTAGTAGTATTCTATGAATGAATGTGGCAGCACAAAACTGATTACTGTTGTGTAATAAAAACTACACATGGGCCTAGCAAACATATAAACTCACCAATAAATGAAGAAGCCTTTTCATTAGACCTATTCTGTATGCCAAACAGTGTTTCTCTAACAGAGCTCATTAGTGGAGCAAATGAGATTAAGATGATACATGTTCTTGATCAGTCTATAATGGTAGTCCATATCCTGAATATAGTGCAGGTATTTGCTCTAGGGTAATCTGTGAAAAATGAACAGACGTTCACACATAACCTTAAATTCCATTTGAGGCAGTGCGAAGTACGACCAGCTTAACATTATCAGTCTTCACAAGCGCCTAACTCATATTAACTGCTTCGTTAGGCACTCACTTACAGTAACAGTCTGCTGGTGTGGTTTTGAACGGTGGCAGAGTATATTATCTTGCACTAATCCAGATGAGCCATTCTTGTCTCCGAGTATTCTTTAGGGTAGTGACTGACGAAAGTTGGTATCATTTACTGCCACATTGATCTAGGGTGTAAATCAGAATTTAGAAATGAATTACATCGCAGTATGTTTGATTTGTGTGTAGAAATATGTGGTGCCCCAGGCGTACAGGTCAGTAAATTGAACACAGACGAGACCCTCTCCAAAGAATTCTGTGTTTTTTTAATTTGAAAATAAGTTTTTTTAGCCAGTATTGTTTGTGGCCAAAGCATTTAACATAACATATTGGTGGTCATTACAACCCTGGCAGACGGTGTTAAAGTGGCGGTAAGACCGCCAACAGGCCGGCGGTAAAAAAAATTGAATTACGACTGTGGCGGAAACCGCCAACAAAGACATCCACTTTAACACTCCGACCGCCACGGCGGTGCAAACAAACAGCATGGTGGTCACCGCCAACAGACAGGTGGGAGACAATGTACCGCCCACAGTATCACAACCTACCAATCCGCCACCTTTTCCGGGGCGGATTCACCGCAAACAAAAACACGGCGGAAACAGGACTTCGAAGCTCCACATTTTACCAGCTTTTATCTTCTTGCTCCTCTACCAGGAGCACGAACGCCGGCGGCGAAGACCACGGTGAGTAGTGTACCTACGACACACGGGAAGGGGGAGGGAAAAAACAGTGACACACACACACGCAACACCCCCACCCCACCTTCCCCCACGACAACACACACACTAATACATATTGATACATTACAGTTACACCCCCAACCCCCCCGGAAGAATGCAAAGACAAAAGGAAATGAGGTAAACGATTGTAATATATCAAAATTCAGTAGTCAAATAATATACATACATTATTTACAAATATATACACCAAGAATTTTAGTCCAAGGGATTCCACCCTTAAAGTCCGTGGACCACTGTGCCCACACTGCATGGGCGAGGCCCACACAAAATACCCAAACATGATGGAGAGAACACTGCAGGGGCATCAGATAGAAATAAAGGAGGCACTTCAGGGGGAAGGGAAAGGGTGGGCACCTCAGCCGGTTGAGTGCACTACGCCAAATTCACGAGGGGGCCCCATGCCCACTGTTCAATCCTGGGGAGTGCAAAGCCACAGTCTCTCAAGTCTCTACAGTGGGTGGGTTGCCCCCTGTGCAATCCTGGGGAGCGCAAAGCCACAGTCTCTCAAGTCTCTACAGTGGGTGGTTTGCCCACTGTACAATCCTGGGGAGTGCAAAGCCACAGTCTTTCAAGTCTCTACAGTGGGTGGTTTGCCCACTGCTGCATCCTGGGGAGTGCAAAGCCACAGTCTCTCAAGTCTCTACAGTGGGTGGGCTGCCCACTGTGCAATCCTGGGGAGTGCAAAGCCACAGTCTCTCAAGTCTCTACAGTGGGTGGTTTGCCCACTGTACAATCCTGGGGAGTGCAAAGCCACAGTCTCTCAAGTGGATAACAGTCTCCACTGGTTCTGGAGGGGGCTTTGTGCCCAGAGTGCTTCATCTTGCCAAGGACGGAGGTAGTGGATGTAAATCTCCACTGGTTCTGGAGGGGGCTTGGTGCCCAGAGTGCTTCATCCTGCCAAGGACAGAGGTAGTGGATGTAAATCTCCGCTGGTTCTAGAGGGGGCTTTGTGCCCAGAGTGCTTCATCCTGCCAAGGACAGAGGTAGTGGATGTAAATCTCCACTGGTTCTGGAGGGGGCTTTGTGCCCAGAGTGCTTCACCCTGCCAAGGACAGAGGTAGTGGATGTAAATCTCCACTGGTTCTGGAGGGGGCTTTGTGCCCAGAGTGCTTCATCCTGCTCATGGCGGCCTCAGTAGCATCAGTGCTTTTTGCGCTCATGGGCCAGCGGTGCTTGTGGCGGCGGTGTCCTTGGCAGCGGTGCTTGTGACGGTGGTGTCTTTGGCAGTGGTGCTTGTGGAGGTGGTGTCCTTGGCAGCAGTGCTTGTGGCAGCGGTGTCCTTGGCAGCGGTGCTTGTGGTGGTGGTGTCTTTGGCAGCGGTGCTTGTGGCGGCGGTGTCTTTGGCAGCGCTTCAGCTGCTGGCGGTCCTCTCTGGGCCAGCGGGGCTGCTGCTGGCAGTCCTGTCTGGGCCAGCGGGGCTGCTGCTGGCGGTCCTGTCTGGGCCAGCGGGGCTCCTGGCGGTCACCTCCTGGGCAGCAGGGCTGATGCTGGCAGTCCTGTCTGAGCCAGCGGGGGTGCTGGCTGTCGCCTACTGGGCAGCGGGGCTGATGCTGGCAGTCCTGTCTGGGCCAGCGGGGCTGATAGTGGTCACCTACTGGGCAGCAGGGCTCCTGCTGGCTGGCTCCTGGGCAGTGGGGGTGCTGGCGGTCACCTCCTGGGCAGCGGAGCTGATGCTGGTTTTCCTGTCTGGGCCAGTGGGGCTGCTGGCAGTCGCCTCCTGGGCAGCGGGGCTGTTGCTGGCCGGCTCCTGGCAGCGGGGATGCTGGAGATCGCCTCCTGGGCAGCGGGGCTGATGCTGGCGGTCCTGTCTGGGCCAGCCGGGCTGCTGGCGGTCACGTCCTGGGCAGTGGGGCTGCTGCTGGCCAGCTCCTGGGCAGCGGGGCTGATGCTGGTGGTCCTGTCTGGGCCAGCGGGGCTGATGGTGGTCGTCTCCGCTGTGCTGATCTTCCCAGACTTGCCGGGTTTCTTGTGCCCCTTCCCCAACTTGGAAGGTGTCGAAGCTGACTCCACACTCCCACCTGTACCCCTGGGAGTGGCTTTGGTGGCTGTTGTCTTCCACCTCCCCCGACGAGCACTGGCCAACTTTTGATGCTTGACAGGCGGGGGACTGTCCGTGCTGTGGCTCCTTGCCACACTGGCTGCCCTGCTGCCTGGTGCACTCCAGAATCCGGTGACTACTGGCACCACTGATCCCGCCGATGTTGTTGCTGAGGTGCTAGGTTGGGACCTGGAGAGTCGGGCCCTAGGAGACTGACGGGCGGGGGAGGTGAGGGAAAGAGGTCAAGGGTGGACAGGAAAAGTTTCTTGGTAACACTGGGATGGGTAGCTCGAGGGGGTTTGGGAGTGGAGTAAGAGGTTGTGGTTGTAGGAGGTGTACGTTTGGTGACTTTGGGTGAAGGTGCATGCGCTGGAGGCTGTCGTGAGGTGGATGGCTGTTGGGTGGTTTGTGCCTGCGTTTGTGTACCTTTGGAGGTGGCGTCACAGACACACTGGGAGAGGACACAGGGGATGTGTGAATGGTAGTGGGGGTGGTGAGTACATGTGTGTGGGGTGTGGTGGTGGGTGTGCTGGTAATAGAAGTAGTGGCTGTAGATGTAGTGCATGCAGGTGTGAGTGGAGACGAGACTGGGAGGGAGGAGGGAGATGAGGAGGAGGAGGACACAGTGGAGGCAGTGGATTTTGCTATGTCTGCATGTGTGTGTTGCTTGCGTGAGTGCCTGTGGGATGTATGGTGCTTATGTTTGCCTGAGCTTCCTTTGTGTGTTGAGGGTTGAGGTGTGTGCATGCTGGTCTGATCGTGTGCTTGGGCTAGGCTGAGGTACTCAAGATTGGGTCTAGGTGGAGGAAGTTGGAGGGGGGAGGCTAGAGACAGGGACAATGGCTGCCATCAGTGCTGAGGCCAGAGTCTCAAAAGCTCGCTGAAGGGCTGCCTAACCAGAATGAATGCCCTCCAGGAATGCATTGGTTTGTTGCAACTGCCTCTCTACACCATGGATGGCATTCAAAATGGTAGACTGCCCAACAGTGAAGGACCTGAGGAGGTCATTGGCCTCCTCACTGAGGGCATCAGGGGTGACTGGGGCAGGGCCCGAAGTACCTGGGGCGAAGGAGATGCCCACCCTCCTGGGCGAGCGGGCACGGGGAAAAGGCTGAGGGGCTGCTGGGAGGGCGGTGCTGGTAGGGGGGGTGGCGACTGTACCTGTAGATGCGGGGGGCACGGATGGGCCCGCCACCACAAGGGAGCTACCATCAGAGGACGAGTCCGTATCACTGGTGTCAGCTCCTGTCCCCGCCATGGAGCTCCCCTCGCCCTCCGTCCCACTGGTGGAATCAGACTCTGTAGTGTCGCCCTCTAGGGCCATGTGGGATGCAGCTCCCTCCTGCTCCGGTGCCACTGCTCCTCCACCTGATGATGCTAATGCACACAAGAACAGGGAGACCACAAAAAGGGAGGGGAAGACAGAAGAAAGACATGATGAGTGCATGCATTACCGCTACTGTTGCCGGACAAGACAGACACAGAAGCCCCCTGCACTACGCGCGCACTTGGGGTCCACTATTCAATCCCTGGGACATGGCCTACAAGGTTATGGCCGACATCTGCACACATGGTTGTCACAGGAGCCCGACTAGGTGTTGTTGGCACTGTACCCAGGTGGGGTGGGGTGCCACAGGGTCTGCCTGAAAAAGGGGACCTAACTAGCACACTCGCCCTGGCCTAGGGAAACCCACAAAAGACACCTCCACAGCGCTGAATCATCAGAATGAGAGTCTACTCACCCCCTTGTTGCTGCTGTGATGCCCTCAAGAGCCCATCCAACTCCGGGTACTCCACCGCCAGGATCCTGAACATCAGGGGGGTCATGGTGCGAAGGGCACCCCTCCCACGTTGGGAGGCCATCCCCAGCTGGGACTCAGACATCTTCTTGCTCCAGCGGCGAATGTCCTCCCATCTTTTCCGGCAGTGGGTGCTCCGTCTGTGATAGACCCCCAGGGTCCGGACGTCCTTGGCGATGGCACGCCGGATGTCCTTCTTCTGGTGGGCGCTGACCTACATGAATTGTACAGGGGAAAAAGAGAAGTTATTACCAACTGCACCATCACAGTCATTGGCCCGCATCCCTATCCTTGCCATGTGGCACATGCAGATACCATTGTTTCATGCATGCCTCATTCTCCCCCCCTATCTTTCATCCACCCCACTCCACACAGGTATTGCCCATACAGCATGCTCACAGTGTACTTAACTGTTTGTCTGGAGGACCGTAGAGTAGCGTGTACTGGGGGAGGACCCCATCCATGAGTTTCTCCAACTCCTCCGTGCGGAAGGCAGGGGCCCTTTCCCCAGACACACAAGCCATTGTCTCTTCCAGACTGAGGTCACAGCAGCACTTGCAGTGTAGGTCCTCTCCTGTCGAAGATCAGGTATCGAGTGATTGAACAGATAGAAAATGGCGGTCACGTCCGCGGCGGTGCGTACCGTCACCGCCGGCATACTTGTCATTGGCTCCTGGGACCCATAGGGTCCAATGTTAACCAATGCAGAATTGTGCCGCGGTCTCCGAACGCCAACCGTGAAGGTGTACAACGCCAGCGCAGTTACCTCACATCCCATTGTCCCACTTTACAGGTCAGGCAGCCGCCATTTCAGGGGCCCACATGGCTTTATTTTTAACTGCGTTACACATACCTAGGCCTTGCCTCAACACTCATACAGGCAAAATTCAGGTTATGAATGGTTTTCTGTGTCAGCTGTGTTTATGTACCTCTGAGTTGGTTGACTCTGTGCTCGCTGTTGTCCTTCATAGGCACCGTCCGCTGGGACATGTGAGGAGATGGCGGCATCCTCCGGTGTACAGACCGCTGGTGGACCTGTCGACAATGGAGGAAAGACATCTAATCATCACCTACAGGCTTGATCGTGCCACAATCCTGGAAATGTGTGCCCAGTTGGAGCCAGACCTGATGTGAGCTATCAGCCACCCCACAGGAATTCACCCTCAAGTGCAGGTGCTGTCAGTACTCCATTTCCCTGCAAGTGGGTCTTTTCAAACAACAGTGGCCATAGCATCAGGGATGTCCCAGCCTATGTTTTCCAACGTGTTGTCCAGAGTGTTGTCTGCCCTGCTGAAACACATGTGGAGCTATATCGTTTTCCCTCAGGTGGAGGATTTGCCTACAGTGAAAGGTGACTTCTATGCCCTGGGACATATCCCCAACATCATATGTGCCATTGATGGGACACATGTGGCCTTGGTCCCCCCACGCAGGAGTGAACAGGTGTACAGAAACCGGAAGAGTTACCATTCCACGAATGTGCAGATGGTGTGTTTGGCAGACCAGTACATTTCCCATGTTTATGGCAAATTCCCTGGCTCAGTGCATGATGCTTACATCCTGCGGAGTAGCAGCATCCCTTATGTGATGGGGCAACTCCAGAGGCACTGTGTGTGGCTATTAGGTGAGGACATGGATCCTATACAGTGTGGATAGTTGTCTGGGTCTGGGGTTGTCCCTAAGGGTTAGTGTGTGTCTAACAGTTGTCCCTCGACATTTGCAGGCGACCTTGGCTACCCCAACCTCTCATGGCTACTGACCCCAGTGAGGAATCCCAGGACAAGGGCAGAGGAATGCTACAATGAGGCCCATGGGCAAATTAGGAGGATTATAGAGCGGACCTTCGGCCTCCTGAAGGCCAGGTTCCGGTGCATCCATATGACAGGTGGTTCCCTATTCTACTCACCAAAGAAGGTGTGCCATATCATCGTGGCCTGCTGTATGCTTCACAATTTAGCTTTGTGACGACAGGTGCCTTTCCTGCAGGAGGATGGTCCAGATGGAGGTGTTGTGGCAGCTGTGGAGCCTGTGGACAGCGAAGACAAGGAAGCAGAAGAAGAGGACATCGACAACAGGAACTCTGTGATCCTGCAATACTTCCAGTGAGACGCAGGTAAGAAGACAAACATGCCTACTACATGTACTTTAAAACTACTACCTCTCTACTGTCTGTCCTTTACACCCAGTGTATGGTCACTGAGTTGTCACTTTCCCTTACGATTTCACAGATGGTGGTCCCACTGTGTGACATCTGCTTTGTTTCCTCATGGACTAGAGCTGTTTGACATAGGTATGATGACATTACAATTGAAAGAGCATTTTGTCACTGTAATTGCTAATACACCATTTCAAAATCACAGACAGACTCCAGATTGTTTTGTGCTTTAAGGGTGTTTATTTAAGTGCTCAATATTGGAGGGGGTTGTAAAATGGTGAGGGGTGATGGTGGAGGAATGTCCATGGCAGAGTCCAGTCTATTAGTCTCACAGGTGCATTGTCCAAAGGGGCATAGGAAGTGGAGCTGGGGCAGTTTGAGGATGGACAGGGTGACAAAGTGGGACAAAAGGATGACATTCAGGGCGGTCTCATTTCTTGGCGGGGGCCTTGGCATTGTTCTCTGTCTTTGTCCTGGATCTCAGGGACCGTTTGCGGGGTGGTTCTCCCTCTGCAGGAGGTGGGGTGCTGGTGTGGTGGTCCTGTGGCGGTGCCTCCTGTCCACTAGCGCCGGCGGAGGTGGTGGGCAGTTCATCATCCAGGCTAGTGTCAGGGGCCCCTTGTTGTGCCACAGTGTCCCTCCTGGTGTTGAGGACTTCCTTCAGCACCCCTACAATTGTGCCCAGGGCGGAATTGATGGATCTGAGTTCCTCCCTGAAGCCCAAATACTGTTCCTCCTGCAGGAGCAGGGTCTCCTGAAACTTGGCCAGTACCGTTGCCATCGTCTCCTGGGAGTGGTGGTAGGCTCCCATGATGTTGGAGAGGGCCTCGTGGAAAGTGAGTTCCCTTGGCCTGTCCTCCCCCGTCGCACAGCAGCCCTCCCAGTTCCCCTGTGTTCCTGGGCCTCTGTTTCCTGAACGGTGTGCCCACTACCACTGCCCCCAGGTCCCTGGTGTTGTTGGGGTGGTGGATTAGCCTGGGTTCCCTGTAGTGGTGGACACACTGCTGATTGACGTGTCCTGGGGACAGAGGTATGGGCCCGCTGGGTGGGTGCTGTGCTGGTGTTTCCAGAGGGGGCAAGCTCTGTAGTGGCCTGTGCCAGTGTGAGGGGAACCCACTGTTCCGAGGTCCCAGATGGGCCAGGGTGGTCGTCTAGATCCAGTTGGACAGAGCTGCTGTCATCACTGTGGGCCTCTTCTGTTGGTGGTGTGGACATGTGTGGACCCTCCTGTGTGTTGACATTGGGTAGGGGTCCTGCAGGAGTGTAAAAGCATGATTATTGCATCTGTGTGTACCATGGTGTGCAATGGGTGGGTGACCGTGTACCCCAGTGCTTGCATTCCTGTGTTGGACCTTGTGTGATGATGGTTTAGAGGGGTGTATGGGTATGTGAGTGGCCATGCATTGGTGATGGGTGTCCATGCTTTGTTGTTGCATGCAGGGCTTGGTGTTGGGATGTGTGGTTTGTGATTTTGGGACATGTGTGAGGAGTAGGAGTGATGGGGGTGAGGGCGAGGGTGGGGGTTTGTGATGGCATGCAGGTAGGGTGAGGGATAAGGAAGTTAAGATTTGACTTACCAGAGTCCATTCCTCCTGATACTCCTTCAAGGCCCTCAGGATGCAGAATAGACAAGACTTGCTCCTCCCATGTTGTTAGTTGTGGGGGAGGAGGTGGGGCTCCGCCGGCAATCCTCTGAACCGCAAGGTGGTGTCTGGATACCACGGAACGCACCTTCCCCCGTAGGTCGTTCCACCTCTTCCTGATGTCATCCCTATTTCTTTGGTGCTGTCCCACTGCGTTGACCCTGTCCACGATTCTGCGCCATAGCTCCATCTTCCTAGCTATGGAGGTGTGCTGCACCTGTGATCCGAATAGCTGTGGCTCTAATTGGATGATTTCCTCCACCATTACCCTGAGCTCCTCCTCTGAGAACCTAGGGTGTCTTTGCTATGCCATGGGGTGGTGGGGGTGATGTGTGGGTTGGTGTGTGTTGTGATATGTAGGGTGATATTTAGTGGTGTGTTGTGTGAGATGCGTGGATGTTATGTGGGTGATGGTATTGTGTGCCTGTGGATGCTATTGTTCTTTCTGGTGGTGTCTCTCTCTGGCCTTCTGTCGCAATTGTTGATGTAGGGGGTTGTGGGTGATGTGGGTGAGTGTTTTATATTGTATTGGGTGTGTGGGAGTGGTGTGTGTATGTGTATCAGGTGTGTGTATTTCGATTTGTCCAATGTGGTTGTGTTTTGTAAATATGTGTGTATTTTGAGCGCAGCAGTGTGTACCGCCAATGGAATACTGTGGTTGAAAGACCGCCGCGTGGATTCGTGGGTCGTGATAGTGTGGGAGTATTCCTGTTGGCGTGACAGTGGAGGATTTCTTATTGCCAGTTTATCACTGACCTTTGGTGTGGCGGACTTGTGTGGATTTCTGGATTTTGGCGGATTCCGAGATGTGGGTCATAATGACCGTGGCGGAATTCCGCGGCCGCGGCGATGTGTTGGCGGTCTTCTGCACGGCAGTAAGCGGCTTTGACCGCCAATGTTGTAATGACCCCCATTGTCTTTTTACGTCATTGTTTTAAAGAAAATTTGCATTTCCTTGTTTTATATTTGTACCTGCACCAGCCGGTTCTTTATTAATTACACTGGAGGCGACTATGAAGATAAAAAGACAGAAGTAACTCATTACTGCAAGATCACAATTCCAGTGAATTAAAAATAATCTGCTGGGTAAAACTGATTATGTATTTGTTTGTTTGTTTATTTATTTATGTGTATATATATATGTGTATATATATATATATATATATATATATATATACATATATATATATACATTTATACATATATATACATATATATATATATATAAATACATTGCAACAAGAAAAACAAGCATTTCTATGAGAACATCTGTTCATAGCAACAAGAAAGCAGTGCAGAAGCCTGGACTGAAATGCCCCTAGACCACAACAGAGTCATGTCTGTCCTTCAAGATCCCCAGTGACTGGAATTAGTTCCCTTAGAAGCTCAAATGGGCCAAGGTCCTTCCTAACAACCTCTAAAAGAGTTGTGGTGCTGACCACTACGACCTTCTTCATATGTTATGGTCCTGCCCAGCCCTTTCTGCCTATTGGTCTCATGTATTGGACCACTTCATACAATGCAGGTTCGTCCTGGTTGCGCATTCACCCCAGCTGGCCACACTCCATGACATATCAGACCTCCATGGTGTGTCAATGCAGGAACACTATTGACTGGCTGCCTTTTTAGCCACAGCCAAACTTTGTATAGTTTGCCATTGACGACAACCCACCCTACTGACTCGTAACAAATGGCTGCTTGAACTCCCCAACTAGCCTGTCACAAAAGAATTACTTTTCAGCTCAAAGATAAGCTGAATACATTTGAGGTATTTTGGGGTCCCTTCCTAGTGAGTGACCATCTACCCCATCTTGAACTCATCCATGGTTCTTTCCCCGCCCCCTTAATCCAAGGAATGGTGCTGTGCGAAGGGCCATTGGTTGACCTTATTGCCCTTCGCAAGTGGGATACTTCATAAATCCACCTATGTGCTGTTTTCCCCTCCGTATGACCTCTCACCAGCGTTGTCCTCTGTGACCTCACCATGACCCACCTTTTGCCCTGTCCATTCCCCATAGTGCTTTCATCCTGTATTCATAGATACCAACTTCATAGGATGGCTATCTCTAATTTCTCCTCTAGGGGATATTGTGACCCATTCCAGGAAGCTTTGCCATGGTTTTTTCAATTCATTCCCAGGGAACTGTTGCTATCTCATCATCTTTATTTGCTTCTATGCTGTGAAGGGATTGATGTACTGCAATGTTCCACATGTGTATTATTTTGCATTGTTAAACACTAAATAATAAATAAAGGTTGCAAAAAATATAAAGCAATACATAGTTTTGAGTGAGTTTGGCTGGATAAAAAGCTAGACAATAGCAGGTATGTTAGTATGTAGATTATAGCAATAAAAAGAGAATGTTTACATACCGGGCCAGATTTATAGTTTGATGAGCAGAGTAGGATATTAAATTTGCCATGCTGGTGGTATGGTGACTTTATAATTAAGAGATGACCATCGCTCAGTGGTAATCTCTGTATCTTGAAAGGAACTGCTGTCTTGAGTGTTTCCTTTAAAGTACAAAACGTATGGTGGACTGCCTCAGTCAGTTTTGATGGCCATTCACCAAACTTTTAACATTATTAAGGTTTTCAGGTACAAACTTCCTAACCTGGAGTTTGCTTCTCGAAAACACTACTGATAATACTAATTATCTCCACAACTTGAAGTTTTCTCTCAGTGTGTGTGGGTCATTATTGAATATTTTTGTTCCTCACTGGCAGGCTTTTTAAAATAGAGCAGGCAGTATCTTTAGTTCAGCAGCACCTACTCTGTCAGGGTACTGGAAAAAGCAAGTGTCATAGTTCTCTCTGCACTAATGTCAGAGCAGGTATCTCAACCCATGTGCTCTGTGACTCAAGGTACAGTCTTATCTGCTCCCGCTGAAGACACAACAGAGAGTCCAGTATCATTGAGTGGCCTGTGGTTAGTGTGAGGTTTGGATCTCTGGAGTGCTCCTCTGTTTTTGTGGTAAGTACCCTTGGGTCCTCAAGGCAGACTGAGAGTGCTTTGATGATGATCGGGTAGCAGCTCTGAGGCCATAGTTTGTAATTGGTTCGAAGGTCACACCGACTCTTTCTTTCATAGCTCCCCTAATGGCACACTAGGATTGCTTCCTGGACTCTTAAGGTGACTTCACTCTGTGGGTCACAATACTGTCTAGGGTGATGGGCTTGTTGCTACCATAGTGCTGCACCAGGGAGCTGGCCCTCAAAATATACTGCAGCCACCGCCTTGTATTCAGCGGGTCGTGAACATGCACTTAAGCGGGTGTTCCACTTCACTTCATAATGCTTCAAAGGGCAATTGCCCTCTTCATCACATTTCATTGCACTACATTGCTGCACCAGGGTGACAGCTCTTTAACTTTACCACAGCCCCCACCTGGCATAAGGGGTTGTGAACACCACACACATGCAGATGTCCTGATCGGCACAGCAGTCCTGATGTGGAACTGTATCTCACACTCTGCTTCCAGGATCATCTCGACAAGATCTCCACCGGAGCTTGCTCCTTTTTCTACTTTGTCCCCAAAGCCTGGGACGACCTTACCCTCCAGCTCTGAAGAGTATCCTCTCTCACAGAATTCAGATAAGGACTCAAGATCTAGCTCTTTGACTGATTGTAGCAGGATGCTAGCACCTGGATACCCTCACAGATGATTAGCTATGCTCTACAAATCCTGATTGATTGCTTGATTAATTGACAGCACACTACCTATTCAGGTGTAAGTGGGGCTATGTACAGCTCTTCCCTCTCATCCTGCCAAGAATGCACCATTAAGTCACGCCTAGCCTCCTGTTGTGTGTGGCTTTCTAGGAGGAATAAAGAAAGCCCAACTGCCAACTTCACCCAGTCATGTGACCAGGGACATGATGCAGGCACTAGATGGCTAAGACAAGAAAATGCCAACTTTCTAAAAATTGCAAATAAAAAAACAAAACCTAAGTTAGGATTTTAAATTGTAATTCCAGAGACACCAAACATAAAAGAATCATCTATCACCTTTTGGATGCTGCACTTATAAGATGTAATAAGTCAAGTCCAATGTTATACTATGAAAGAGATAGGGCTTGCTCCCAGGCGTTGAAAAACTCGACAGTACATGTCCTACCTTTTAGATACACGTCACCCTGCCCCAAGGGCTGTCCAGGACCTACCCTAAGGGTCACTTATATATATAAAAAAAGGGAAGGTTTGGACATGGCAACAGGTTTATTTTGCAGGGTTGAAATGACAGAATAATCTGCACACACAGGCTCTGCAATGGCAGGTCTGAGACATGCTTAAAGAGCTATTGAGGAGGGTGGCACGATCAGTGCTGCAGGCCCACTGGTAGCATTTAATTTCCAGGCCTTGAGCACATGTAGTGCACTTTACTTGGGATTTATAAGTAAATTAAAGATGCTAATAATGCAGTGTTTAGAGCACTTCATCACTGATAAGCAGTGATAAAGTGCTCAGAGCCCTAAGGCCAACAAAAATAGCTACAGGAAAATGGAGGAGGAGAGGCAAAAAGTCCAGGGGAAGACCACCCTAAGGCTGACCGGTCTAACATCTACACACTCATTTCCCTTTACAGAGTAAATAATTGGTATATTATAAATGGAACAAAGGTACATTTATCAATCTAGAATCAGATTAAATAGCTGTATTCCCGTGGTCTTCCAGCTAAACAAGTTGTGTTCCCGTTGTATTCCAGCTAAACGAATTGTCTTATTGGGTAACATCATTTTTCCCATCACTATTCCAGACTATATTGGTAGATGTAATTTACAATTGAGAGATAATTGTGGGTCAGTGTATCTCTCGTTGTGGGATTTTCTACACATTGTGCCTTCGCATCATTGTTGTGTGGTGGTGTTAATAGATTCTCTATGTGTGATACCATTAGGTGTTCCATCTCCAAGGGACTAATGCATTGTAGTTTGATGACATAGGAAAGGACCTCGATGTAGCAGTGATTTTGTTTACAAGCGAGCACAAAATGCTTTCTGTCTACCTTGTATGTGCGACTATCTTTATGTGCACGCCTCCCAAGTTGTCCACAGTTGAGGAAATGTGCGAATAAGTATAAACTACAGGTTAGTTAGGTCAGTTTTTTCCACAGCTGGCGTGCAACCTTTTATGTTGCTCAAATCTTTTTAGGAACACGTGCTTTAAAAAGATTCGTTTAACGTCTATAGACCTATTTTTTTTTTTATTATTTCGGAGAAGCAATATAAAATGGATTGATGCTTATGAACAATTTAGCAAGCTCATATCTCAAATTTTTACATACAAATGTTATATGAAGTGTTTTAATCCCGAATTAGCAAACCATCAAGCTCATAGCTTTAAAATGCAAATATATTGCAGCAGCTATAATTATAGGCTTCCATTATTTAAATAAAGGCTGCTTGATTTAGGGTGGCAGTTTCTATAAATGTCCTTTATAGGGCAGGAAGGACATTTGAGTCTCGAGTTTCTGTACAAGACATATTATTTAAGTCAGGGATTATGCAGAACGGAATAGAAATCACATTAATATCCTGGAAATGAATTTCGTCTTATCGGAAATGTTACCTTTTATGTTGTAAAAGATCATTCTTTATGATACAGTGCCGTTGACATTTGCTAGCAGGGCGGTAAAACTCATTTGTGTCTTATCAATAATAATAACCATCATGAAGGCATAGCAGGACAATTCTAATTTGCTTTCATTTTCATCAATCATGACTTGATAACAGCTCAACAAGTGCTGGAACCATGCAGGTTCACCAAGCACAAATGGTAAATATTACATATAAAAAATGGCTATGACCCACTTAGATCATTTAAAGGTCATGATAAAGCAGAATATTGTTTTCAGAGCGTGCCAAATCAATAATTGTGGTTGACATCACACGCTGAAAATAATAGCTTTACATGCAGAAGGCAACAGATTAAACATAATCATTTTATATTTTAATTTCCGTTTTTTATCTATATTGACACAGAGCACTTGATTCACAATGGTGAACTTACACTTTTGTGTAAGTTTACGATTTTTTGCAATTCACAAAGAAATTGACTGCCTACTCTTTTATGTGCAGAGTCTCTGTGAGGGCCTGATTCACAAAGGTAAAGTTAGACCAAAAGTCTAACTTCAGACCAAAAAGTCTAACTTTACTACTTTTCGGTATTCACAAAGGGACTTACCAATAGTATCTTTACGACTACAGAGGTTCCAAACTCGAGGGGAGGTCTCACGATTGGGTGAATACTCCACAGTTTGGCCGGAGAAAGTGTAATTTCATACACCTACAATTAATGCCACTCAGAACCTATGCACTACATACCACATAAAAGCAGCATACATCCAAGGCTCTGGTTTATCCACATCCATACTTCACATGCCTGCTCTGCGCCTTGCCTTGCCATTAGCACGCTACATGTGAGGAGGAAGAAAAACTACACTGAGGAGGCTAATTTGATTGTAATTTATGTAGTGAGGAAATACAAAAACTGCATGCTACACCTCCATACCTCAGCAGCACACAACTGAAGGCAGCCTATGGCAGCAGTTGCCTACTGCAGTCAGAGCAATAGGGGAGGATATCTTATCCATAGCACACATCAAAAAGAAGTGGAAGATGAGAAGAGGTGGGTTAAGGAGAAGTTCACTAGAATAGATGTGGACAAAGCTCTTTCTGGTGGACAAACTGGAACCTGTCTCCATCTCACCCCACTTGAGAAGGACATCCCCACCACAAAACACCTTCACCTGCTGCATGGGCTGCCTCTGAATAATGACCTAATGTGGTGCCCATTAATATGTTATGATTCAAACAATGACTTAAAATGCAAAATGTGTAAGATAAACTACAATTGTGACTACGGAAGTTACCACGTTTGTGCTGATATTCATAGTGAGTTAGATTCTCATGTGTCTCAGTGGCCCTCACTGATGGCAATTTCATTATACATTGGTATATGGCACTAGAAAAAGTGCCTGAATTAGTAATCATCACAGTTGTCATAACAATGAAATTTGAACATATGTGAAAAGTTATACATAATCATCATTTGTTGGTATTGTCTGTTATCTTCTTCTTTTTATTTCAACATACAGCCAGAGTAGATTCACCCACTGGAGCAGAGGACACTGCACTTGGAGGAAGGCAACGTCATGAGGCAGATCAACCCATACCACCAGCAAAAACTAGTACACAAAAAGCCCAGAAAAGGGTCCCATTTACTGCATTTTGATCAAACAACCCATATATATTTTCCATAGATACCACCAATAGTCTCAAAGATGTGTACTGAACTAGGATATATTGTTTTAATTACGTGTCAACAAGAATGTAAACTAAATGCATTCATATAATTTGAGGTCCTGTGATGTTGGCCAGCAAAACACATACTACAGCATTCTCTGCTCCACGTGCAGGTGTGACAAATGGTCAGACACCACACACTCGGCACATAGTAGACCCTTAAAAGAACAATGAAAAATTACTTTATTAAAGGCTCATAGTCATAAATATTGGATGGCATCAGCATTATGTGGTGTGTGTCTACTATCCTTGTTGACACTCATCTCCATATGCTCATTTATGGCTCATAAGAGTATGCTCCTTCATAACATGTTGGCTAATGAAAAGATGACTCTACTTTAGTTTGAAAAAATACAATATCTACCAAACTGCTTATATTGTCTCATCTGAAGAGGAGTAACCACACCTGTGTTGAAAGTGAATAACTGTGACATATACATGTAAAATTATTCACGCTATCCTCTGTATCTCTCTATATTGGAAAATGGATATATGACACATTATAGCTGCTGTCAGGACTTCCTTAGTTATCCAAAGTACCCCATCTAGTGATCCAGGGATTTGAGAGACATTCTGGCTGCAGCAGTCAGACCCCCTATGTTCCGTCAGTCAGGTAAGTGTGCCATATAGTGGTGAAAACTATTGATTCTCAAGTAGTGCACAATAACCAAATCCTTGTGAAAGGATATTAGCAGACATTGCCCCTTTTTTGAAGCCTCTGATTTTGGTATGTGATATGTTCTCAACATAATCTGTGATAATTTAGCATGTTCACATATAATTTATGATGAACATTAATTATGGCATCTCTTCCTTCTGAAGCTGCTGGATTGAGGACCACGTCTTCTGCCACACAATCATGGATCCAGGTTTAGAAACTGACATAAAGGGTGATCTAAGTACCACACAGAGCTGTGGTTGGAGGAGGTGTGTTTGATGTTGCATTGCACATTGGCATTTAACACATCAATGCTACAGTGTGAGCTGTCACATGTTGGTTTATACAAAGCAGGCGCATGTGGAACATTAGATAGATGCAGATAGTATTTGACCCAACCCTTGTGTTGTAGCACGATATACAATGGAAAATACTTAGCATGTTGCAACTTCTGCCTTTCAGGTGCTAGGGACAATGAGTCATGTGATGAAGCCGAAACATTCACCAGCAAAGGGTGGCAGGAATTCCAAGGAGAGAACCCAATCCTCCTCCAAGCAATGTCAGCCACCAGCACTGCTCAAGAAGAGGAGGATGATGAGGAAAAATATGAGGATGAAGCAGATGAACAGGTGCTGATCTTGGAAGAGGATGTGGATTACCAGGAGTGCATTGTTGGTCCACTGGGCAAACCACTGAAACCTACATCATGTCCAGCAAGTATTGTGCCTCCCATGTTACCTCTGAGGATTACCAATTTCCAGCAGTCAGCCAACCAGCTACAGCATTGATCTACTCCAACACAACCATCATCTCCTCACAGCCCTCCCATCAAAGTTAGACATGTTGCCTCTCCTACACACTCCTCCCATGACAGGGCATTCCAGGCCTTCTCTCAAGGATCTGATGGACCTAACATCCCTGATGAGGAGCAGGTATCACCTTGGCACCAATGTCCTAGCACAGCCTTCATAGTGCCACCCCTCCCCTTGCTGGTAGACCGGACGGTCATATCAGAGGCTGTCCCATGCAGAGGGGGATGGCAGATGGCCATGGTGGCTAGTGTGGGGATTAATTTTTCCAAAAGCAAGCTGATGTGCGACAGGACATTCGTGCCATAGGGGCTGCTCTGTTTTACATTTCATGTTCACTACAGGAAATCCTCCAGATGATGGAAACACAGACCCGTGTCACAGACAGGATTAATAAATCTTGCCAAGACATGTCAAGGAGGCACAATTATGTTGTATCAATTTATAGGGAAGAGAGTGCAGGACACAATGCCTTGGCCATGAAGATGATGGCAGGCATGTTGAATCTGTTTCAAAGTCTTCCTTTATGGTCAGCACATTAAGGGGATTCAACACAACTACCTGTACCACACTCCACCCAGCCACCTGTACCATAACCTGTACATGCACCCCACTATGTACACAGGTACCTCCTGCAAATGTCCACCTTGCACAGTCAAGTCCCTGCACAGGCACATACCCTCACCCAGTCATTTCCCCCATCTGTGCAGGTTTATCCTCCACCTGTACAGGCATGTCCCCACTGCACAGTCACACCCCCCACCTGTGCAGGCACATCCCCCACCCCTCGCCTGTACATGTAGGTCCCCCAAGAGTATAGGCACTTCCACCACCTTTACAAGCACCCTCTGCCCCTGCACAGACACAACCAACAACTGTGCAGGAACCCTTACCCCCTGTACAGACACACCTGTACAGGCACTCTCATCCTCTCTACATGCACACATACCAACTGCAGAGACAGATGCATCACACCCAACTACACATGGGCTCCAACACAGTAAATGCACTTATTCACAGAGATCCTCAGCACCACAATTGCAAAGTCGCAAGAGAGACCCGCATGATCACTGTAAAATATAAATACTCCCAATATTTGTAAATAAAAATATATTTTTCACAATTCAGTTCCAAGGTAAGTAAAAGGTAATGATGGTCAATTGATTACTATGGTTGTAGGCCATATATGTGACAATAAATGTATGTAAAACATGGAGATTTGTAGGATCATCTATGTAACAAAGTATCATGTTGAAGGCACAGATAACTCCAGCATATATAATGAAAAACACAAGACAGAGTTGGTGTTCAAGAAAAAAATATCTATTGTAGGACATAAAGTAAATTAAAAAAAAAAGTCCCTAGGAAAGAGAGAAATAGAATCAAATAAACTCTTCTGGTAGAATGGGCAAGGGAGCTTGGAGGGGGATGGGCAAAATAATAAAACACATCAGGAAGTGTCAGAGGAACCAGTCTATGTACAAGGGGTGAAAGAAATTTCCATAATCCAGACATTGTCCAGTCACTGGCCATCATCAATGTCCTCCTTGATCACAATGTTTAAATTCTCTGCTCCTGTGGAATCACTCTAGCTGGCCAATGCAGGACCAGACACTCCACAAGAGCCAGAAACATGAAAGGTACAAGGGGTAGCAGGAGAAAGAGACAGGGAAGACACACTTGGGGCCACAATGATGGTGGTCTGGTTGGGACATTGGGCCCATGCAGATAAGATGACTGCACCCAAGGAAGTGATGGAAGAAGTGTTCCTATTGGAACATCTGGATCTTATCCTTCTTCTCCTGGAAGCCCTGACATCATCACTTGGCACCATCACTTCTCAGGATGCAGCCACAGAAATAAAAACAAACAGAGGGGTTTGGGTTGAACATGCGGGTATGGGATGTTAGGGGAAGATGTCTCCCTCAGCTCAATAGCGCAGACACATGGAAGGGAAATTGTGGCAGGGGTACTTCTGGAGGTCCAGATTGACTGGGGGCTTCAAGAGATAGGGAGAGGTCAGTGGCAGGCTCAGATGGTGTTGGGGTTCGCTCTGGGCTCACCATTTCCATCTACAGTTCTTGGGGGCAGACCCACATTCTTCTCCCCTCCAGCTGGTGGTGTCCCTCTCAGCACCCACATCAGTGTCCACAGCCTCCACCAAAGCTGATGATGTTGATAATGTTGGCTTGGTCTGGGTGGGGGCCCTACCTCTGTTTGCTTCTTCATCTCCTTCTTCATTCTCGTCACTGGTGCTATCCAGAGGACGTGCCTGCCAATGAGCCAAGGATCTCCTGCTCTGCCTCTGGTCCTCTCTAGATGTCCCCTGGCTAGTCTGGCCCACTTAAAATAAAGACAAACAAATATGTAGTTGCTGTACAATTTTTTATGAAGTTCAAGACTACTTAAAGCAAGTGCTGACTTTGTACTTCTATGATCTCACTAAAAAAATCATATGTTTGTTGGAACCAAAGTAAGTGTACTGTCACTGGAATATCCAGAAATTACTTAAATATTGACATCTTTCTCGGTTTTGGTGAGTATACTTTCCAGTGGTTTCTGACCATCACCTTCAGCATTATTGTAATGTGAGGTCCCTGACATTTACACATAGTACATAGTTACCTTCCAATGTAATTTTACAAGTGGATATGTTACACAGTCTGGATGGATATCTCCACACCTAAAAGTGGATCCAGGTTTGCACTTTAGTACGTAGTCTCAACAGTCATACAATTACTAACAACTGTCTTCTGTTGTGTCGCATAGTGGAACACAACATTCATGCTAAATTTGTCACACATATGCAAACATGGCCTTGGTGTGAACTTTACCTAGTTGGAATTACAATAGTTGGATTTTTCTTGACAACGTCAGACTCTCAACATGGCAAGGGCCACGTTTTGCATGACAAGACTTCTTTGTTTGTGCTGTACACTGGCAAACGCATGTGCTTCCTAGTGTAGCTACCTTCATGCTTGAAATGACATATGTACAACTCTTAAGTTTTGTGTTTGTGGTATACCTTGGATATGTTTTTAAAATTTGAGTGCGACAAGTAACGCCATGTCAGCCTTTACTTCATTTCACAATATAATGGTCATCATGAAAAAGAAAACCCCAAACTGTGCATTATACAGCAAACAACAACCAAGCCCCTCACATACTGCCAATAGACATTGCCCCAGCCATTCATATCTTGCAGCATACAACAGTCATAAGGTCCTTAGTTCACTAGTTACGATTGAGTAAGTGCATTATTTCACAGAAATGAAAATATAAGGGACATTTAACCTATTGTGATCAGGACACTACAAGTCACAGAATGCCCTTAGAAACCAGTATTCCATTTGCTCCAAAGACACAGGGAACTTGTTAGAACTGATAGCCTTAGAGTGGTCTTCATACCGTCTCCATTTTTCTGATATTGTTTTTGCTGGCTTTAGGACTCTGAGCACTTTACTACTGCTAACCAGTGCTAATGCACATTTACTCTCTCACTAAAATATGGTAAGATTGGCTTATGCCCAAATGGCATAGTTAATGTACTTATACGTCACTAGTAAAGTGCAATACATGCACAGAGGGCCTGTAAATCAAATGCTACTAGTAGGCCTGCAGCACTGATTGTGCAACCCACATAAGTAGCCCCTTAGCCATGTCTCAAGCCTGCCAGTGCAGAGCATGTGTGTGCAGTGTCACCCTGTCTAGTCAACCTGGCAAGTAAAACCTCTTGCCAGGCCTAAACCTTCCTTTTTTATATATATAAGTCACCCTTAAGTTAGACCCTTCATAACCCACAGGGCAGGGTGCATTGTATATAAAATGCAGGTCATGTACTTTTAAACTTTACATGTCTTGGTAGCGAAAAACTCCAGACTTCGTTTTTCTCTACTGCAAGGCAGATCCCTCCCATAGCCTAACATTGAGATTACCTTATTATATTTTATAAGTGTAATTTCCAGCTGGGACAAGATAGATATTTTGAACTTGGAGTCCCTGGACTTACAATTTAAAATCACAACTTATGGTGGTTAGAGTTTAAGTTGCATATCTAAAATTTCCACTTTCAGAAAGTGGGAATTTTTCTTACTTAAGCTATTCGGTGCCTTCTGCCTGTCTCCACCACACATCTGGGGTTGGTGACACCTTGGTTTTGTACAATCTCCATAGAAAGCCATGCAGAAAGGGAGCTGTGGTGTGCTTGATGGCCCATTTACTTCCTGATGACCCATCACCTGGTTGACAGGTCTTCCTGGGCTGGATGGGAGGGCGGGCTGACACTTGAAGGGTAGAAATGTGGTGCACTTCAAAGTCTTTCTTTGAAGTCTCCCGCACTTCAAAGGCACCACTGGGTATAAGTACTGGATCTCTAGCACCACCAACTTAGTATAAATCTGGACCTGTGACTACTTTGCCAGGGAGAAGAGCTGCGGTGCTGAAAGGACTGCTATTCTGTTGGAATGCTGCTTTGCTGAACTCTGCCTTACTGAGTTGCCCTGCTCCCTGAGGTTCCCCTGCCTTGCTGAGAAGGGCTTGACCTGTATCACTTAACCCTAGAGTGTCTCCAAGGGCTTAATGGTTTGCTTCCTGTTGCCTAAGTTTCAGGGACACAAAAGACTTAGAACCTCCTGTTCCAACTCTCGAGCTCTCCTGATTGTGAATCTGTCCTTCCAAGTGGTGCCACCCCAGTCCTGGACACTTGGAAGTGGACTCCAGTTTCCTCCAATGGAGCCAAGGCATCCTCTGCTGCGAGAGCAGAAGCACCACATTGCCACTGTTGTAGAAACCGGACCAGCTCTTCACGCTCAGAGCTGCTGTATCGCACTGGGAACCAACAATCTGAGACCAATACATCACCACCATGGAGCAGATCGACGCAGTGCCTCTACAGCATTGCCTTCAGGACCACAATACTTCAAAACTGATGCTTTGCTCATGGATTCGATGCATCACCGCACTAACGTAGAGAAATTCACTGCAGTACTTCAACTGTGTGAGGATCACCAACGCACATTGTGCTGCAACAAGTATTAAGGTACTTTAGCTCAGCGGTCCCTGAATAGGTACTGTATACAGCCTATTTTCTATCACAGACAGCCTGAACTCTTGACTTTGTCCTGGTCCAGCATGAACCATTAACTCTTTGAGTACTGTTTGCTTCTAAGTGCTATAATTGCATTTAATAAAAAAAAAATCTAATCATGTCTCCACTTCTACTGGATATATTTTTGTCATTTTGGTCTCGTTTTATTCATAAAATCATAATCTACTGTTCTAACCTGATGAGGAGTCTTTTCTGGTGTTTTCACTGTGTTATTGTTTAAGTATTATACAAATGCTTTCCATATCGCCTCTTAAGTTAAGCATGACTTCTCTGTGCAAAGCTACAAGAGGGTGAGCACAGGATACTCTAGGGTGTGTTGTGACTTACTCCGACTAGGATTGTGGTCTCTACTTGAACAGGGTGCATACCTCTGCCCACTAGAGACTGAACTTCTAACACTGGTGATCAGCCGCTAGGATAGGACTTGTGTTTGTGCAGCGCCTAGCTACCATCCACATTGAAAGACCAGTTAGATCATTTTTTCCATTTCTCCCTGATTTGCATTTTTTATTTGTCCTCTACATCATGTTTCTGCCTGCTGGTTCTACATCTGGAGCCATGGAATGTGAGCTGGCCAATTTGGACAACTACACAGTGTCCCAACTTAAAGACGTTTGCAAGGAGATGGGGGGTCCTACCAAGGGTGTCACCAAGAAAATGGAATTTCAAAAGGCACTGAGGTCCTGGGCAGAAGCCTGCTTCAAGGAAAGTGAAAGATTGGGAGACTTTGGAAATGGCTCTTATGAGAAATCACCTGCAGTAACTGAGGGGAACATTCCTAAGTTTGAGCTCAGTGACACAGCAGGAAGCAGTGTCTCTTCCCATGGCCTATCCCCATTGTTTGTCTTACTATCCCCTGAGGATCTGGCTGAGAGGAGGGAGAAGAGGGAATTCAAACTGCAGCTGGTAAAATAAAAAATGGAAGCGGAGGACAAAAAGGCTGAAAGAGCCTTAGCAGAGAAAAAAGTACCCCTGGTTCATGAGCTGAGTCTAAAACAGCTGAACATCAAGGCCAGGCAGTATGAGTCCATCAGTGATGGTGGCAGCATACATAAAGTAACAGATGAAGATAAGGAGGTTTGTACACCCAAGGATTCGGTACCCAGTTATGTGGTACAAGATGACAATTTGCTTATTGCTTATGAAGTTCTACTGAAGGTACACAGGATTCTGAGGAGCACTGGGGAAGCGGTGTAGGTCTGTGGAAACACATGCCTACACTGGGGAGGAACACACATCTGACATTAGAAGTTGGAGTCCAAACCAAGTATACCCCCATGAAGGCCATTTTAATAGTTTGGGCTGACCCCTGAAAACCATCACCAAAGGTTCAGGGACAGCCAGAAGCTTTCCAACCAGACTAAGGTAGATTTTGTAGATTACACCAATGAGGCACTGAATGGCTGGGTAAGGGAAGGTTGCTGTGAGCCCTGCCTTGCCTGTTGATTGTCTGTTGGGCAACAACCAGGGTCAAACTGCCTAGAAGGAGATAGAGCTCAGATCTCACTTGGAGATGATGGGATTGCATGAGTGGGTGTGTATGCCCACACAGACCATGGCTACCTAGGAAGGGAGTCAAGGGAGTCTGAAGCATGTAACAATGGCCCAAACAGCTGCAGGGCAGAGAGGCAGGGGGAGTGGGAAAATCTGTCCCTGAAACTCCTGAGGTGGAGGCTGATAAGGTCCCTGAGGAGGAGGTCCCTGAGCCAACCGGGGAAGACATTGCCACCCTAGGTGAACTACCTGAACTTGAACCTGGGAGGAATTCTGCAAAGCACAGAGAGTATCCCACTCTTGAGGTCTAAGAGGCTATGAGCCTCAGAACATGCAGCAGGTGAAGTCTTTGGGGATCACCTAATCTACTGGGAAAATGATCTCCTTTACAGTGAGCCTAAGGTTCCTGGTACTGGGGCAGCCCATGTGCTGGTGGTCACCAGTGTTACTAGCCCTTCCTACTGAGCTTGGCTCACAACATACTCCTGGCAGGACATTTAGGGGAAGACAAGAACTTTGCCAGGTTTGTCTCCCGAAAGTGAAGACAGACTCAGATACATTCTGAAGGACATGGCTCACGTGCCAGGCCATTGTACTGGCCCCCAAATTAAGACAACCTCAGATACATTCTGAAGGACCTGACTCACCTGCCCGGCCAATGGGAAATAAGGAGAAAATATGAATGCTCCTGTGACCCCATTTTCCTTCATTGGCACCCCCTTTGAAAGGATGGGCATCCAAGTCATTGGACCTTGGACCCCACGACAGCCATAGTCAACAGATTTAGCTTAGGCTTGGTGGACCATGGCACACCCTTCCTAGAGGCAATCTGTCTGCGGGCGGTGACTACACCTGTGGTGACTAGAGCTCTAATGCGAATCTTTACTCATGTTGGGTTCCCCAGAGAATAGTGTCTGACAGAAGTACTAAATTCATGTCTGCGTACATGAGTGTAGTATAATTTACAAGTTCATCACACCCTATCACCCACAAACTAATAGCCTGGTTGAAAGATTCAACAAGTTTTTGAAGGGCATGATTATTGGCCTACCTGAGCCCATGAGACATCAGTGGATGTCCTTTTGCCATGCCCTCTCTTTTCCGACAGTGAGATGGCACAGAAAGCAGTAGGTTTTCAAAGGAGGGGAGGGAAAAAGCTCCCCAGAATGTGGTCAGCTACATGCTGACCCTCTGCAACCAGATGTACTGCTTCTGGAAGAAGGCCAGGAGCAAACTTGAGGCCAGCGAGGAAGTAATGAAACACTGGTATGACCAGAAGACCACACTGGTAGCATTTCAACCTGGCCAGAATCTATGGGTCCGAGCTCTCCAGGTCTGTGGGACTCACACCCATACAAAGTCAAGGATCTCCAGACTCATTAGAAACTCCCTAAGGGCACTCCGTGTCAACTGATTAAAGTCTAAGAGGATATTAATGAGCCCCTTGTGCTACCGGAGCATCAATTGATGCTCCGGTGGCGCTATGTCCTGCGCCGAATTTAGAAAGTGAAGTCAAGCCACTTTTGTGGTTTAGTGCCACCTTGATAATACAGCCCCTTCACATGCAGCACTTTGCGTGGGAGGGTCGTGCAATGGGTGTTGCTGTGGGAGTGCCACAGCAACACCCGTTGCATTTTGATCAAGCCCCATATTTACGTGTTTTCGTTAACCTGAGGTAGTGCCAAAATCTAACGCCACTCCAGGGGTGGCGTTAGCAAGGCGCAATGAGGAGGAATACTTTTATTCTTCCAGTTTTTTGCTTTTTCTATGTGTGCTGCATTTTGCAGCACGCATCGAAAGAGCCAAATGCCAGAAATGATTGTTTATGTGCAGGAAGGTGACCCTTCCTGCACATAAACAATTGTTTTCAAAATTACGCTTTGGCACTTCTGTGTGTGCTGCATTCCACAGCACACACAGAAGTGCTAAATCACCATTAGTGATTGTTTATGTGCAGGAAGGGACACCTTCCCGCACATAAACAATCAAACCACTCAACACAGACATCCTTGCACAATGGTGTAGCGGTGCGCCGTATTCTAATAAATGTGGTGCATTCCTTCGTTTCTAAAGTGACGCAGCGCTGCCAATTTTCGTGCAGCACCGTGCTGCACCACTTTTCAGTAAACCTTGCCCTACCTTTAAAAGGTCCAAAATGAGCATGCTCCTTGTGGCAGATGTGGGAGTGGAAGAAGAGAGTGAACATCTCCCTGACCTATCTGTACAAGAGCACAATGGGTCAGTGGAGGGTGTCATCCCAGAGAAGTAGAGGGACTGTTACCAGTTGCTGGGACAGTTTGCCTCACTGTTCTCTCTCATACCTTGACTCACACACCTGTTCAAGCAGGATATTGCCAGTGGGGGCATCCCTCTGTATAGAACAAACTTTACAGGTTGTCAAATAGGGTGAGAGCCAGCATCAAGGAGGACATCTCTTTAATGTTGGCCTTAGGATTGTTTGAGCCCTCTGCCAGTCCCTGGTCCAGACCTGTGGTGTTGGTACTCAAGGCTGCCCCACCACGCATCACATCACAATTCTGGTTTTGTGTGAACTACAGAAGCCTCTACTCAGTCAGGAGGGCTGTTGCACATCCCATCTCTGAGCAGATGAGTGCATCAACAAACTGGGTGCTGCCAAGTTTCTCAGTACCTTTGATTTGACATCAGGGTACTGGTAGATTGGTCTGACTGAGGGGGCCAATGAAAGGTCTGCATTTGTAACACCAGAGGGACACTTCCAGTTTTGGGTGATTATTTTCAGATTGACAAAATGTGTCTCCTACCTTCTAGAGGTTGGTTAACCAGGTTCTGGCTGGTAAGGAGGCCTTTTGTGCAGCCTACCTAGATAACATTGCTGTCTATAGCTCCAGCTGATTGGAACACCTGCATCACCTCCAACAGGCAGGCCTGATTATCATGGCCAATAAGTGTCAAACTGGAAAGGGTTCTATGGTGTACCTGAGCCACCTGGTAGGTGGGGCAAGGTGCAACCACTCCAGACAAAGATTGAAACGATCATGGCCTGGCAACCTCCCAAAACCCAGACAGAAGTGAAAGCCTTCTTAGGCCTCACTTATTATTACAGAAGATTTGTTAAGGACTATGGCACCATTGTTGCCACCTGAATGTAGCGGATGTCTGAGAAGCATCCCAGATTGGTAATCTGGGCATAGACCTGCCAGAACGCCTTTAACTCCCTCAAAGAAGCCATGTGCACAGCACCTGTACTCAAAGCACCTGACTTCACCACACAGTTCATTGTACAAACAGACACTTCAGAGCATGGCATGGTGGTAGCCTTAGTGCAGCTAAATGGAGAGGGCTTAGACTGACTGGTAGCCTCCAGAGGCTACTTCTAGGGTTACAGAGGTGCAGTGCCCTTGAACAAGAAGCTTTTGTTGTGGTCTGGGCACTGATGAAGTTGAGGCCCTACCTGTTTAGGACTCACTTCCTAGTTCTTACCAACCACAGGGCCCTCAGATAGCTCATGCAGATGAGGGTCAAAAATCAAAAACTGTTCAGGCAGTTAAGCTACTTAAATGGAATGGACTTTACGGTGGAGCACCGCCCAGTGTCAGCCCACACCAAAGCTGATGGTCTCTTCAGGTTTTTCCGCCTTAGTTAAGAGAATTCCCAAGGGGTTGGTCAGCTCTCCCCACTTTCTGCCTGGGGAGGGGGCACACGTTAGACCTGACAGCCTTAGGGTGGTCTTCCCTCAAAGGTTTGTCATTATTCTATATTTTTCTGATTTCATTTTTGCTGGTCTTAGGACTCTGAGCACTTTACCACTGATAAAAAGTGCTCAAGTTCATGTGCTCTCTCCCTAAAACATTGTAGCATTGTCTCATACCCATTGGCATATTTAATTCACTCATAAGTCCCTCGTAAGGTGCACTACAGGGGATGAATCCATTTTAGTTTGCCCCTGTGACACAGGAGTCAGCTTAGCGTACCCCTGTCACCTAGTTGCCTTTTGCCTACTTAGCATGCTCTGTTTTTATTTCATTTATTTTATTATTTCTTTTAGCTTCATCATGTGCTCACATTGAAAAGTTTTGATTTTCATTATCAGTGCCATTCTGAGAAGGCATTATTATTGGTGTCACTATCAGTGACACACGTAGGTATTGTCATCATCTCTCTTTCCCACTTACATCTGGTAGGAACATCATGTGCACTTCTTGGGGATTGTTTATGCAATTGCCGACACAAGTCTGCCACATTATCATTTTTTCAGGAACAAACCTGCGTCAGGGATCCTACATGATCTGTATAAATAAACCTCAAATGGGCAAAGTCATTAAAGGGATTCCTTCCAGATGCCATCTATGCTGCATGTCTCCTTGGTGGGGAAATCAGCCTTTGTTTCACTACAGAGTCTGACCTACAGACCTCATTCCAAGATAACAAGGGTTGGGGGGTGCTTCTCATGGACATGGTACTGGCAGATTAGGTTTATCAAACCTAGCTCTCACTAGGGTAGAGAATTAGGCTTTCTTGGCTGGAATGTTATACCTAATTTATATTGTACAATGGTGGGGGCTTTCATATTCACAACTCTCATCTTCACAATCCTGATGTTATTACTGTTCATTATCCTAATAATTGCAGCACATGCTTTTGCTGTAGATTGAAGTCTTTGTAATAAATATATTGAAAACTCTCCTTCATCTCCTTCATTGCCTATGTATGTATGAGACTTATTGCTAACAAGAGAAAAGGGTAACTTCCTTTTCACCACAACTTCTCTGAGAGGTCTAATCTAGAGTCCATGTGTACGACTGCCAGAAATCACCTTTGTTTTCTGAGTTTTGGTGAGGTACTGCTTGTGAGCCGGGAGGAGTGAACCGACAGTTGTGACTTGTTGTAAGAGTGACTCAGTCACCTACAAACAAAAGTTCTGTCATTGCTAAACCAGAGGTCTCGCTATGGAGCAAAAGTCCAATTACGATGTGGCACCACCAACGATGGTGTTTTGGCACTAATTTAAAGATATCCTGAGTATCTGTGTCTCACACACAGCAGGAACCCTGAGTACCATTACTTGGAGACATCTATGGTCTTGAGGGCAATTCTCCTCAGCTAAATAAGGAGCACTTAATTAGCCCGTAGGTTGTTCAAGCTTGACTTTTCCCCATTTGATGTTCCTCCTCTGTACTCATTATTCAACATGGCTAACGCCATAAACATTCCAGAAAATGTCAGACATGCGTCAGCACAACATCTAGTAACCCATAGCTAAACAGGTGAGAGCGGGGATATCACATTTATCGTGGAAGCTCATAAAATTTATCAATGAGATATCCTTACAACATTTTTTACAGCACTTAAAGGGGGCTTCTGTTCTTTAGAATGGGGCCCTACGTACTCTGCAGGAGTAGCGTCAATATTTTGGTGCTACTCCTGCAGAGTACATCACTAGCATCATGAGAAATGATGCTATTGCCACCTACCATGCGCCATGATTCACTGTATTTTAAATACGTCTCACACATGGTGGTGGTAGGGGGATGCGATGGAGCGCAGGGAAATCTGCCCCATTGTGCGGACAAAATACAAAACAACCTTGGCATTTCTTCTGCCTAAGCCTAGCACCTGAAAGTTGGGACCTCAGTGCATTCTCATTTGGCTCACAAAACTTTTTTTGCCATTTGCCCCAGGGAAACAATAACAGCCCCGGGTTGTTCTTTGCCTGTGTAACATCAATATTGCATGATATTGGTCCTGAGATATCACATGTGGATGATGTCTGTCTCACAGATGATGACCTCAACATTCATCTTGCCAGGGTTAATCGGATTGTCTTAGTGTTTGCAACCTTTGGCTTCAAATTTAATAAAAAAAAAAAAACTAAAGCAGCCTTTCTCAGTGTATTGTTCCTGGGTTACGAGCTAGCAGATGTGGGCAAGAGCCTGGCCCCGCACTTTTTAGGATAATGCGCTCAACTTCAACCACCTAATTCTATCAAGAAACTACAGCGACTACTGGTTTCTTTAACTTTGGTAGAACATACATTTCAGAATATGCATAATGCATCAAACTACTCTATGATTTAATTCACTCTGGTTTCTCAAGCAGCCACTGGACAGTTGAACACACGTTCATCCTTAGAGGACTGCAGCAAGACATGCTAGAAACAAATCACTTACGCAAACATGAGAGCAAAACAAATTTGGTCATCACAAATTAATTGCTGGTGCCATCGGATTCACCTATGTTACCTTTAATGAGGGCGACACGGTGCCCATAGCATACAATTGACATTTGTACTCAAATGCAGAACAACCCTTTGCACCCGCAGAAAATATTCTGACTTCTGTACAGATGGCTGTCGTCAAGGAGAGGCCACTTGCCCAAGGTAAACACATTATTTCCATTGACCCGGTGCCGGTGTTAGAGGCACCAAAGTGTCAGATTCACCAGATCCTCGGGGTCGGTGCACGTTCCCAACACGTCCGCCACTGAAAAGCTCCAAGACTCTGATAGATAAATCACAGAGACTGAGAGAGTTCAAGAGGGGAAGACGGGAGTAGGAAGGGAACAGCTGGGAAGAAGACCTGTAGTAAGAAAAAGGTTAGAACACACAATATGAAAATTATATCTCCTGAAATCAATACTAGACTATGGGGATTATTACAACATTGAGGAGGTGTTAATCCGTCCCCAAAGTGACGGTAAAGTGACAGATATACCACCAGCCGTATTACGAGTCCATTATATCCTATGGAACTCGTAATACGGCTGGTGGTATATCCGTCACTTTACCGTCACTTTTGGGACAGATTAACACCTCCTCCAAAGTTGTAATAACCCCCTATGATTCTAAGCCTAGTCACTCTGAAAACATGAACAAGAGTTTAAGTTTAAAATGATAAAGTTTCAAGATGGCCGGATACCTGTGGGGGAATCAAGATGAATTAAATGAAAACTTCTTATTCAAGTACTTTCCTTTACATGAGAATCAGAAAAACATTCTGACTACATTTTAAACCAGTCATATAAATCCTGTTTTGAGAATGTATACTAGGACCATACAATATTGCATCTAGAAACTCTGGCCTTCTGTGTACTCTTAAAATGTTTCAACACAAATTGCGCATATTGCAGATATATATATATATATATATATATATATATATATAGTAAACACCATAAAAGGATTGTACACCATGAATAACACGATATGGATTCAGGAAACAAATCACATAACTTGTCAACTCGAATATTACATAATAAATATCTTAGAATAGTGGCATACAATAAACAACATGAAATAAACCAGAGGAGAGAATCGTGCATCTTGCCAATTCGAGTGTCACCATGTAAAATACCAAGAAATGGTAACACGCAATGAATATCAAGATCAAATCATCATTAATCGAATCACGCGTCTTACCGATTCGTAAAACACGAAGTAAATGTCAAGAAATAACAGCTCACAATAAATTAAACGAATCGCGCTTCTTTTGCCAATTCTTAAGCCACCATGTAAATGTCAAGAAATGGTAGCGCGCAATGAACAACAAAGTTATATCCTCATGAAACGAGTTGCGCATCTTGTCAATTTGTAAAACATCATGTAAATGTCAAGAAATAGTAGCGCGCAATGGACTACAATGTTTAAACACCATAAAACGAATCGCGCGTCTTGCCGATTCTTAAGCCACCATGTCAATGTCAAGAAATAGTAGCACGCAATGAATAACAAAGTCAAACCTTTATGAAACCAATCGCACGTCTTGCCTATTTGTAAACTACCATATAAATGTCAAGAAATGGTAGCGCGCAAGTAATCTGTTACTCATTTAAGAATTAAAACAAGAATATAAAAAATTCTCAATAACGTTGTCGGGACAGTCAAACCACCGTCTTACTGCCTGGAACAATGATCACCAATGAAGGATGAAGGGCAGAAGACTGGAAAATCCAAATAGGCAGCCGGAACAGGGGCTCAGGAAGAAGCTGCTGCTCTGCACCAGGACCTCTGAATAGTGAGCACTGGGAGTTGGGCTGGCTCTCTTTTATAGAGTCTTGGCCCAGCCCAGAACAACACCCAGGTATGTTGCAGGGAAAGTCTCTGGAAGGCCCTGGAAAGGGGCCACACCCTAACACACTCTGAAAACCTGCAGCAATACATTGCAAAGGAACAGTATTTGTAATCATATTAAAAATAAGTTTTCAGGATTGAACTCTGCAATGCAAAAGGTTAAACCACAACATATCAGCACAATGCCTAAATTACTTTGTTTTGAGAGTGCTGGGTTTTTGCATTTTTGGCGCCAATAGAGCGCATACTGCTCTGGTGTTGACACAAAGCAAGCATTCCTAATGCTAAAGCATTACATCCACGTTGGAGTCAAAGGGTAACCTTTCTGACTGCCACTGATGTTAACTACGTCTTTGACCCAAAACCTAAAACACAAGTATTTCTACAATATGAACAGGACCATGCAGCGCCTACTAACATCTTGCCAGTTGACATATATCAAACTGTCATTTACACTGATGGTTCAACACAACCAGCTTTAGGTACAGAACATCAATACTCAGCTGTTTGCGCAGCCATGAGTGGTGTGATGAAGGATGGTGTGTCCCACCCTGAACATACCTACACACAGACCCTGGGGTGTCTACACTGCTCAGTTGACTGAGCCCAAAGCTCTTTTCTTGGCACTTGAACATACGGGTCCAGTACAGCTCACATTGATTATGGGTGATTCGTACTACTGTATCCAGTCCTACATTGATTATCTCAATCAGTGGCGGTTGAACAGGTTCAAAGACTCAAAGGTTTACTCCATAAAACACCGAACACTGTGGGGGAGGATGGCTGATCTTAAGGATAAGCTACCAGATGCTTATGTAGTACATACACTGGGCCACCAACATGTAGGAGTCATGTTGAAGGAAACACTCTGGCTGATGAAGTGGCCAAATCCGCAGTAGCTACGGCTTCTGTTGCTGTAGTGACGCATTTACACATGAGGTTCGATAATGAGATTCTGGCTGCCATGAAAGCTTTGGCTGAGGGCCAGCTCCTTCCAAAAGCATATCCTACAAAATATTCCTACCATATCAGTGCACAGAATGTTGCCTTTGTGACAATTCCTGGGTTGGGAGATCGAGGGATCAACCAAGATCAGAGATTAGATCTCATCAAAGCAGTGTATGAGGGTGTCGCTTCTGATCATGCTGGTGTGACAGTCACAATATCACTCTTACAGAAATGCTTCTGATGGGTCTATATAAACAGGCCAAGCAATATGTCCTTTGCTGTGACATTGGCAAGCAAATAAAGGGCTCCAACATCAAACGCCTACCACAGAATTCCATCCTAGTGTCCAACAGACCACTACAATGTGTGTACCTGCACCACTGTGGTCCCTTACAGTCTGGCGGTGTATGCCAATACATCTTAAGTCACTCTTAATTCTTGTTCTAGGTTCCTGTATGTATGGCAACAGCAGTCGCCTGATGCTTGAACTGTTATTAAAAGCTTGCTGGTCTTTATCAATGCAAATGTGGTTGCAGCATTGTACTCAGACCAGAGCCCTGTTTTTGCCTATAGGGCATTTAGGGACACCAAGAGAATGATGGGTGTTGAACTCCATTACTCTTCCCCATTTCATCCTGAGGAAAATTCTGTTGTTAACAGCTAGAGTATTAGGTTCAAGCTGCAGCTGGCTTATTCATCTATATGGGGTCCAGAGAGCAATTAATAATCTGCCAATACAGTCCTTGGGGGGGGCGCACTACTTATGAGGTCTTCCTTGGGATACCTATGCATGTCTCAGATCTAGATGGCCCTAGTATGGTGGCGATAGACACACCTTTTGACATAAATAAACATCTTGCTGTCTTATGGGAACTTCAATTTTGTGATGATAATTCATCCGATAGTGCCGCCACCTTAAAAATAAGGGATTTGCCAAAAACTTCTACATGCTGGATTCCTAAAGTTGTGGATCTGGTCTGAGTTCCTCCCTGAAGCCCAAATACTGTTCCTCCTGCAGGCGCTGGGTCTCCTGGAACTTGGCCAGTACCGTTGCCATCATCTCCTGGGAGTGGTGGTATGCTCCCATGATGGAGGAGAGGGCCTCGTGGAGAGTGGGTTCTCTTGGCCTGTCTGCCCCCTGTCGCACGGCAGCCCTCCCTGTTCCCCTGTGTTCCTGGGCCTTCGTCCCCTGGACCGTGTACCCACTGCCACTGCCCCCACGTCCCTGTTGTTGTTGGGGTGGAGGGTTATCCTGGGTTCCCTGACGTGTCCTAGGGACGGAGGTATGGGCCTGCTGGGTGGGTGCTGAGCTGGTGTTTCCAGAGGGGGGAAGGTCTGTGGTGGCCTGTGCCTGTGTGAGGGGAACCGACTGTCCAGAGGTCCCCGATAGTCCGGGCTGGTCATCTACATCCAGTTTGACAGAGCTGCTCTCATCACTGTGGGCCTCTTTCTGTGGGTGGAGTGGACATGTCTGGACCCTCCTGTCTGGTGACGTTGGGTAGGGGTCCTGCAGGTGTGGAAAGGCATGATTATTGCATCTGTGTGTGCCATGGTGTGCAATGGGTGGGTGACCGTGTACGCCTGTGCTGGCATTCCTGTGTGGGAGCTTGTGTGAGGATGGTTTGGGGGGTGTATGGCCATGTGCAGTGTGCATGCTTTAGTGATGGATGTCCATGCTTTGTTGTTGCATGCAGGGCTTGGTGTTGGGATGGGTGGTTTGTGATATTGAGACATTTGTGAGGAGTTGGTGTGATGGGGGTGAGGGTGAGGGTGAGGGTGGGGGTATGTGATAGCATGCAGGTAGGGTGGGGGATATATTAGTAAAGCTTTGACTTACCAGAGTCCATTCCTCCAGCTACTCCTGCGAGGCCCTCAGGATGCAGAATCGCCAAGACCTGCTCCTCCCATGTTGTTAGTTGTGGGGGAGGAGGTGGGGGTCCGCCGCCAGTCCACTGAACCGCCAGGTGGTGTCTTGAGACCACGGAATGCGCCTTCCCCCGTAGGTCATTCCACCACTTCCTGATGTCCTCCCGATTTCTTGGGTGCTGTCCCACTGCGTTGACCCTGTCCACTATTCTTCGCCATAGCTCCATCTTCCTTGCAATTGAGGTGTGCTGCACCTGTGCTCCGAATAGCTGTGGCTCTACCCGGACGATTTCCTCCACCATGACCCTGAGCTCCTCCTCCGAGAACCTGGGGTGTCTTTGCCATGCCATGGGGTGGTGTAGGTGATGTGTGGGGTGGAGTGTGTGGTGATAAGTGTGGTGATATGTAGTGGTGTGCTGAGTGAGGTGTGTGGAAGTTGTGTGGGTGATGGTGTTATGTGCCTGTGGATGCTGTTGTACTTGCTGGTGGTGTCTCTCTCTGGCCTTCTTTCTGTATTTTCGGTCCTAGGGTTTGTGGGTGATGTGGGTGTGTGTTTTATATTGTAATGGGTGTGTGGGAGTGGTGTGTGTATGTGTCTCAGGTGTGTGTATTTTGAATCATCCAATGTGGCTGTGTTTTGTAGGAGTGTGTGTATTTTGAGCGCGGCGGTGTGTACCGCCAATGGGATACCGCAGTTGAAAGACTGCTGTGTGGATTCGTGTGTCGTGATAGTGTGGGTGTATTTCTGTTGGCGTGATGGTGGAGGTTTTGTTTTCGCCAGTTTATCACTGACCTTTGGTGTGGCGGACTTGTGTGGGTGTCTGAATTTTGGCAGATTCCGAGATGTGGGTCATAATAGCTGTGGCGGAATTCCACGGGCGCGGCGGTGTGTTGGTGGTCTTCTGCATGGCGGTAAGCGGCTTTTACAGCCAATGTTGTAATGAGGGTCATTGTCTTCTGCCTGGCTGTAGGCGGCTACCGCTGCAGTGCCAGTTGGTTTCACTCTGGCGGTCGGTGTGTTAATGTGGCTGTCTGTCTGAACGGATTCTGCATGGTCATAATTTCATATTTATTACTGCCGGCCTGTTGGCGGTATTACCGCCACTTTACCACCGACCGCCAGGGTTGTAATGAGGTCGAAAGTGTCTTCAGTCTCTTAAAAAGCAACTAGTGTCTCCTGCAAGCACAAAGTACCTGATTTGCGTTCAAATTCCACACAAGGGACCGCACAGGAGGAGATGCGTGGAAAATTGCGTGTGTGTTGATTTTTCTTGCGCACACAGACGAAGCGTCATTGAGTTTTCACGCAGGGCAGGCTTTGCGTTGATTTCCGGCGTGTAGACTGGGATCCTCTTCGGGTTGCGGGGTTTTCAGACGCCCCAGGGACGATGTGTTGAAATCCGGCACTTGCAGGACGACATCACAGGGGCTGCATCGATCTGGTGGGTGTTGCAGGGACATTTCTACCACACGGGAGGCGCTGCATTGATTCCTCTCAGGAAGTCGGGCTGCATCACCTCGGCTCGGCTTGAGTCGATCCAGCAGTGTGTCGAATTTCTGTTTGCTACGCTGGCACTGCATCGATCTTCTTGCGAAGTCGGTCTGTGTCATTCTGATTCGGTGTGCGGTGATTTTCTCACCGTGATATAAGCTGTGTGTGGTTTTTTGCAGGCTGTGCATCGATTTTCGCCGCACAGGGAGTTCTCTTGCAGGAATGAAGTCTTTTTGGTCCTGAGACTTCAGGGAACAGGAGGCAAGCTCTATCCAAACCCTTTGAGAGCACCTCTCAGCACAGCCAGAGAGCAGCAAGGCAGCAGGGCAACAGTAAGGCAACAGTCCCTCTCAGAAAAGAAGTCAAGTGAGTCCTTTGGGCAGCCAGGCAGTTCTTCTTGGCAGGTTACGGGTTCTGGTTCAGGTTCTCCTCCAGGAAGTGTCTTGTTCAGAAGTGTCTGAGTTGGTAGGGTCAGAGACCCTGCTTAAATACCCAAATGTTCCTTTGAAGTGGGGGAGACTTCAAAGATTGGCTTAGAAGTGCACAAGGTCCCCTTTCAGTTCCATCCTGTCTGCCAGGGTCCCAGTAGGGGGTGTGGCAGTCCTTTGAGCTAGGGCAGGCTATTGTCCCTTAACATGTAAGTGTCAGGCCCTCCACCCTCCCAGCCCAGGAAGAACCATTCAATATGCAGATGTGTGCAAGTGTGACTAGGCATCCTGAGTTTGGGGTTTTCTGAGTAGATGCACAAGGGAGCTGTCAACTAAACCTAGCCAGACTCTTGGCTAGGATTTAAGTGCAGAGAGATGCTCACTTTCTAAAAGTAGCATTTCTAAAATATAAAATCCAACTTCACCATTGAGCAGGATTTTGTATCACCATTCTGGCCATCCTAAATAAGGCCTGGCTACTCCTTTCAGTTCAAACTAAACCTTTATTCGGCTGTGATCCATAAAAGGATAATACAATCAAAACATCGAACAATAATCTTACAAATGCTAAAAATAATTACATAAATATCAGATGGTGCTTCTAAAATCAGTAAACAGTTCTAATTGTTCCTTATACTTGAAGGAATTTCTAAAATTAAATCCAAGCCTAATTGAATACCACTATTCTATTAGCTTGCAAGATATAAAGCCCATTGGCCATTTGCTAAGGTCAGTTACATAAATATCTGATAGTGCTCCTAAAATCAGTAAACGGTTATAATCATTCCTTAAAATTTAAAGAATTCCTAAAATTAAATCCAAACCAAATTGAATGCCCCTGTTCTATTAGCTTACAGGATGGGAAGCCAGTTGGCCATTTGTTACACTATCAGGTTTATCTATGGATATTTGATATGTCTACATTGCCCTAAAACCCCAGGCCCTCCCTATCCCTAACATATGAAGTTGCTAACAGGAAGCAGTTTATTCCAAAGACAACATAGGGAATGGTACTAGACCTTAACAATCTTGCCGCTTCATTATGGTTTCTAAATCCTAGATTTATACAGATAGGTCGAATCCATTCCCTCCTTAGCTTATCATAGGCTTTACAAAATAGTAGAACGTGTTCCACCGTTTCAATAGTCTCCATATTGCATAGCCCGCAGTTGGAATCGTGAGTATTCTCATTCTGGGGGCCCCATTTGATGGTGAACGCCTTGATCTGAAGGATTCCATATCGGAATTTCATGTATAATAGTTTTGCTCGCCTAGGCTGTATTGTATCTAGCCATTCCTCAGATCTTGTTTTGGCTTGATATCCAGAAATTGCGAGGTCAGTCTACCTAGACACTTACTTTGGAAAAGGTTGTTCGAAAGATAATCCCAATAGACTTGCTTTAGTCGAATCATTGATGGTGTCATGAGGGTATGGGGTTCGTCCCAACACGATTTAAGCCCTAGGTTAAAAAATCAGGACCTAATGTGACGAAGCCAAGGGAGGGAAACTGATTTATCGAGATCCATTATCTCGATTAGTGCTTGCCTGTAGTGAATCAGATCTGGGGTTGACCAAAGCCTACACCAATAAAGCAATGGCCTCAAATCTGCTAGATTACCTATTTGCTTAATATTTAGGTCATAAAAAAGAGGGACCAATGAAGTAGATGGTGGCAATCCTTTTATTCCCTTTGCAAAGCTGTTTTCTTGGGATACTTATGATGTTAGGTTTGCTATTCCCCAAATTTCAGCACCATATAATACAGCGGCCTGCACTTTATATCTGTAGACCTCAAACACAGGGGAGACTATTTTGGTTCTTGGGTTTTTGTAGTTGTTACTTATCGCCGTGGAACTATGGACCAGAGATGTTGCAGCTTAGTTAACGTGCAGTGTCCAGGATAACTTGGCATCCAACAATAACCCTAAGTAATTCATATTTTTGACTCGTTCCAGTTCTTGCCCATTGATCAGGATGTTTCTTTTAAGTGATCTATGGGGTTTTACAATCAAATATTTTGTCTTGTTTGTATTGAAAGTGCAATATTTGCTGAACTCTCCCAAAAGAGTCTGCAGTCCCATGGGAGTTTGGGATAACAAAATGGTATCATCTGCAAAAAGGAGAGCAGGAACAGGGTCTCTATTTAAGCTTTGAGAATCATGATTGCTCTGTTTGAGGTGGTCCACCAGTTCATTGATGTATAGGGAGAAGAGGGTTGGGGCAAGTACACAACCCTGCCTTACTCCCCTCTTGATGGGTATTGGATCTGTCAGCTCTCCATTTGGACCCCACCGTACCTTTGCACAAGTATTTTTGTGCAGCCTTATTATCTGGTGCAAGAGATTCCCCGGCATGCCCTGTTTCCCTAACTCTCTTGGGACCAGATCATAGGCCGCACGCACATCCACAAATGCGATATAAAGATGACCCCTCTTCAATTTTGAATATTTCCACATTATAGAGAGTAACCTGAAGGCCTGATCAATTGTGCTAGTCTTTGGCCTAAAGCCTGCCTTATATGTTGGTAGGATATTATTTTCCTCTATCCAGTTAGCTATTCTATTCAACAGCTGTCTGGCATATATTTTTTGCATAACATCAATTAACATCAATTAAGCTGATGGCCTATAATTCCCAGGGTCCTGCCTAGATCCTTTTTTATAGACTGGGATTATTTACGCTCCTTTCCACGTCTCAGGAACTGGTTCTCCCCTTGCTATAGCATTACTAACTAGATTTATGTAGGGTGCCCATACGTCTATACTATGTTCAAACAAATCCCCAGGGATTTTATCCAAACCCGGGGCTTTACCTATTTTAATCGCTTTTATGGATATCACTGTTTTTTCCAGGCTAAATTGTATATCTGGTGATTTACCCCAGGGAGATGATGCTCTATGCAAGTAGAGATGTAAGTCATACTCAGACGAATCTGAGTAGAGATTCAAAAAATGGATAAACCACGCACTGGGATCTATATGATGTTCAGTGTTAAATGTCCCTTCTTTACTACCATGTGTGACTATCTTCCAGAAGGCAACTACATCTTTGCATTTGGCTGCATCGAGGAGGTCATGCCATTTTTGGCCTTCCCAATTTTTCTGCACTATGGATAAGATTTTCCTAAAACCGGCCCTTGCCTGCTGCACTGCTATTGGATTTTTCTGCTTTAGGGCCTCTACCAGAAGGATTTTTCCCTCTCTATATTCAGCAGTATACCAAGGATTAGACGAGGTAGTCTGTTCCCTACCTTGTACGGCCTTTTGTTGTATCTGTTTGGTAAGATAGGGCCTCAACGCAGTGCTCAATGTTTGGTGAATATCTATGATAGGAATATCATTTACATTTTTGTGCATATGGGGTTCCAACGATTCTGAAAATATGTTGTATATGTTTGTCAAAGCACCCAAGTTGCCAAGTATTGCCGGCCATTTTACTGTCCTTCGGTTATTACTGAGAATAGGTTGAAGCTCCAGCTTATCCTTGTTCATGGGGCCTAGATCTAGGAGGTGTTCCCTCAATTCTATGACTGGCGGAAAATGATCACTTTCTCTCCTATTATCCATTTTAAAGGTCACTAACCTCTCCCATGTGATCGTACTATGCATGATGTAATCCAGTTTTGAGCCTGCCCAACCTCTTTGAAAAGTTTTCGAATTAGCGCCACTTTGCCCCACTCTACCATTGCAAGCCCTCAATCCATACTTTAGTGTAAAATTCATGAGTTGTAGGGCAGCAACTGTACCAGGGACTGCCTCTTCGGTGGATAAGAGAGGAACTGCTCTTGCTATATCTTCGTCTTCTGCTAGATGTTCAAGGCCAATTATAGGTTCGTAATTACAATTAAAATCACCCCCTATCAATATTGTTTCTCCTATCGGGATTTTATTTAGTGTGCCGTCTAAAGTTTCTATTTCATGTGACTCCTGATTTGATCTCCTAGGCCTTATATAAATGTTGTATAGGTGGAATAGTATCTTGATTTTATCACTTAGTTCTATCCACAAGATGTCAGCTGACCCTGTATCATGCTTGTTTATCTCAACATTAAGGGAGATTTTCACCCATACAACCAACCCCCCGGATGGCCACCCTCTTGTTACCGAGGTGGCACTAATAAAAAAGGTTTTATAGCCCAATTTATAAGGGGGGGTCCATTAACCAAGTCTCTTGAAAGAGACAGACATGAAATTGATCAATATAATTCTGCCAATCAGGGTCAATGAGCTTACTTTTTAGGCCTGCTACATTCCAAGAGACCATGGTGGACAGGACCCCTTCCCATTGAGGCCATGGCATTAGTCATAGGACTATGGGATGTTATCTGCTCATTATTTCCAGGCAATTGCCCCTCAGTACTCCCTACCCTTATGACTTGTTATTTCCTTCCTGGGTTCCATCTGCTGTTGTGTCTCTAGTCGGTCCCAGGTCTAATGAGTCTGGTTGAGTGAGTCAATCTACTGCTTCAAGGTCAAAGTCTCCCTTTGTTGTCTTTGGCGCTCCTGCTTCTCTATATTGGCTCCTCTGGACTGTAAGCTTACAGGTAAACGGGTCCAAACTGAATCTCGTAGCATTTTTTGGGGGGGCACAAGCTCTCAGCTCTATAGTGATCAAGCCTTCAATTAGTCTTTCGTCCCTTAGTGTCAAAGCGACAACGTCTTGCTTCTCAGTGTCTCCCGGCATCCTTTCTGCCCTCATAATGTCCGATCGAATTAAGGATAGGCAATGACGTTTATATCTGATCCAGTATATACGTTTCTTTTTTAGGGAGTCCTCATCTTCCCTACTGTTTTACTCCCTACTGTTTTGGAACAGTTTTGGGACATTTGTCATATAAATTAAATTACCCCTGGGAGACCTTAGATCTTCCTCAATATGTTTACCCCATACTGGGGTAGGCATCTTGTCATTTTATAATAGGGTATGAGGAATAGATGTACGTCCCGCCTTCCCTGCTTGTGACCAAGGATTTGGGCGGCGCTCCCGTACGGGATTCCCAGATTCTTGTTGTGGCCCTCCTAGCTTAAATGCTAGGGGGTTACGTGGCCCTGCATTGCAATCATTATTCACTTTTGTGCACCCTCACAGTGCGTAGGTATCGCTAGCTTTAATTAAAATAGGATTGGGCTGATCATTCAGCCTCTTGTGGGATATACACCTTCCTTGTGAGTGCAATGATCCAATTGGAACCCCTTCTGCATGTTGATCTCTAACGGTTCCCGGTTTGGGCAATTATCTTGATCTTGATCTACTGGTACTATCCTCCCTATGACTGTCTGTGCTACAGGGGTAATTTGGTTATGCTTATCCATGTGCCTTCTGCACCTTATTTACCTCAGGGTCCACCAGAGGTGCATTTCTATTGGAACACGCAATATCACTCCCCTGTATGAATCCCTTATTTCTAATGCTTCCAATTAAAATTGGGGAATAGCGTGGGGCCTGTGGAGCATCATCTTTGTGCCTGACTAAGCTGGTCCATGAGCGTGGGTGTAGCGCTTGCTGGCCTTCGACCTCCTTCCTATCAGTTAATTCCTCCTTCCCTAGTCCTGATTTTTTTGCATAATAGGAAGTAATCTTTTTGTGGGAGCCTTCCCGAGGGTTGGGCCTACTACTTAGTAAGGATTCTACCTCCTCTATTAAATCGTCAATTTCAGAGATCGTATAGTTTTCACCTGCATTCCTTAATTTCTCTGTAATTTTCCCCCTTTCCCCGGGGGGGGTTCCGATGCCTTACGTTTCCCCATGCCGGTTTATCTAGCTACTTGGTCCACCTCCTCCACTGGGTCTAATACTGAAAATTAAAGAGCCGTCGCCCAGCCCAGCCTCTACCAGGCTCCGACGGGCGCAGACGGGCCCGCCTTGGCCTGGTCTTCGCTCAGGTGCACGCCCGGGCGCGTCCCCCGCGCGTCCCAGGCCACGTGAGTCCAGCAGCGCTTAAGAGCGTGAGTTGAAGAAGAGGAGCCTGGGGGATGTAGTCAATTTCAGAGATCGTATAGTTTTCACCTGCATTCCTTAATTTCTCGGTAATTTTCCCCCTTTCCCCGGGGGGGTTCTGATGCCTTACGTTTCCCCATGCCGGTTTATTTAGCTACTTGGTCCACCTCCTCCACTGGGTCTAATACTGAAAATTAAAGAGCCGTCGCCCAGCCCAGCCTCTTCCAGGCTCCGACGGGCGCAGACGGGCCCGCCTTGGCCTGGTCTTCGCTCGGGTGCACACCCGGGCGCGTCCCCCGCGCGTCCCGGGCCACGTGAGTCCAGCAGCGCTTAAGAGCGTGAGATTAAGAAGAGGAGCATGGGGGATGTAGTCCCACCCCAGGCAAGGCAAGGCAAGGTGACTGTGTGGCCCCCAGCAACAGCAACTGACAGCGTGGCCCGCACTGCGTGAGTCCAGACGCGCTGAAGAGCGTGAGATGAAGAAGAGGAGCCTGGGGGATGTAGTCCCACCCCAGGCAAGGCAAGGCAAGGTGACTGTGTGGCCCCCAGCAACAGCAACTGACAGTGCGTCCTGCGCTGTGTGAGTCCAGCAGCACTTCAGAACGCAAGATGAAGAAGAGGAGCCTCGGGGATGTAGTCCCACCCCAGGCAAGGCAAGGCAAAGTGACTGTGTGGCCCCCAGCCACAGCAACTGACAGCTACTCCTTTCAGATTAGGATCTACAACTCAAACAGTATGACGGTAGCCCTAATGCCATCCTATGAAAAGAGCAGGCCTCACAGCAGTGTAAAACGAATGTAGGAGTTTTACACCACCAGGACATGTAAACTACACAGGTACATGTCATGCCTTTTGTCTGAAGTGAACCCTGCTCAATGGGTTACCTGGGGCCTACCTTAGGGGTAACATATGTAGAAAAAGGGGAGTTTTAGGCTTGGCATGTACTTTTAAATGCCTAGTCGAAGTGTCAATGACTTGAACACACAGGCCTTGCAATGGCAGGCTTGAGACATGGTTAGGGGGCTACTTATGGGGGTGGCACAACCAGTCCTGCAGCCCACTATTAGCATTTAATTTACAGGCCCTGGGCACATGTAGGGCACTTGACTATGGACTTACAAGTAAATTAAATAAGACAATTGGGTATGAGCCAATGTCACCATGTTTTAAGGCGAGAGCATATGCACTTTAGCACTGATTAGCAGAATTTCGGCCAGCCTGGTCACAGAAGTGAATTTGAGCGCAGAGTCCTAAAGCCAGCACAAATGAGGTCAGAGAAAGAGAAGGAGGAAGGGAAAAGAAATGGGGGTGACCCTACAGAAAGGCCATTATTGTATTACTTATTTTTGCTTTGCCATGTGCTTACATTTTATAAGAGTTGTTTTGATTTTCATTATCATTGCCATTCTGAGACAGCATCATTATTGGCGTCACTATCAGTGAAATACGTAGGTATTGTCATTATGTCCCTTTCCCACTTATTTAGAAACTTCATGGACACTTGTAAGGGATTTTTATGCAATTGCCGACACAAGTCTGCCACATTATCGGTTGTTTAGGAACATACCTACATCAGGGATACTACATGATCTGTATAAATAAAACTCACACGGGCAAGGTCATTAGAGGGGTTTCTTCCAGGTGCCATCTATGCTGCATGTTACCTTGCTGCAGAACTCAGCCTTTGCTTCATCATGGAGTCTGACCTAGAGACCTCATTCCAAGGTAACAAGAGTTGGGGGAGCGCTTCTCATGGACAAGGCACTGGCAGATTAGGTTTATTATACCTGGCTCTCACTAAGATAGAGAATTAGGCTTTCTTGTTTAGGAATTTTATACATAATGTTTATTGTAAGATGGTGGGGGTTTTCATATTCACAATTCTGCTTTTATTACTGTTCATTATCCTAATCATTGCAGCACATGCATGTTATCGTATATTGCAGTCTTTTCAATAAATATAGTGAAAACTCTCCTGCTTCTCCTGAATTGCCTATGTGTGTATGAGACTTATTTGCTAATGAGACAAAAGGGTAACTTCTATTCCACTATGACTTCCCTTAGAGGTCTAATCTAGAGTCCATGAATAAGGCTCCAAGAAATCACCTTCGCTTTCTAAGTTTTGGTGAGGTAAGGCTGGTGAGACAGGAGGGTTGACTGACAGTTGCAACTTGTTGTAGGAGTGATTCAGTCATCTACAAACAAAAGTACTGTCATCCTTAAACCAGCAGTCTCACTAAGGAGCGAGAGTCTAACTATGACACTACGTGTGCTGAGGGCCTATAAATTAAATGCCATGTGCCAGGCCTGTCACTGCAGAGTCTATGGGCCTGATTAAGAGTTCGGCGGACTGTTTTGCCCATCCACCAAACTTTCGACAAGGATGTTGCCACTGTAGTGGTTGCCTTCCCACTGGGCCCATTAAGAGTTTCCCGCTAGGTCAGCGGGTAGAAACCTGAGATTCCGCCCACTGACCTAGCAGAAAACACCCTACTGCATTGTCTCCAGCTGGTAATCAAACCGGCGGGCATGCTGTAGGATGCCTGCTTTGCAGACAGTGAACATTGTGATGGTGCTGGCCAGGGGGTCCCCCCCTGCACCCGTTCTCCATCAGCCTCTGCATGGCAGTGTTACCACCATGGAATCGCTGGTGGAGAACAAAGTTGTGATCCCCAGGGCAGCACTCCCTGGCTGATTAGGACTTCCACGGCCTCCAGACTGCCGGGATAACTAATCCTGGCAGTGCTGGTGGTCCGACCATGGCACAACTGCTGCAGTCATGATGTGGTGTTCAGACCACAGCATTTGGAGGCGGTCTGTATTATGCTGCGAGTCTGGCGGTCAGGAGACCGCCAGGCTCTTAATGAGGCTCAATATGTTAAGCGATACATTGCCATGTCAACCTGACAAGTTAACCCTATTGCCAGGCCTAATCCTTCCCTTTTCATATATATGTCACCCCTAAGCCCTGCATAACCCACAAGGCAGGGTGCACTGTATTTAAAAGGCAGGAAATGTGCTTTTAAACTTTACATGTTTTGGTAGTGAAACGCTTCCAATTTCGTTTTTCGCTATTGCAAGGCCTATCTCTCCCACAGGCTAACACTGGGATTAACTTATTACATTGTATACGTGAAATTTCCAATTGGGACAAGATAGATATTTTGAGTTTGGTGTCCTCGGACTCACAATTTTAAATCACAACTCATGGTTAAGTTGGATTTTAAGTTGAAAGTCTAAAAATGCAATTTTTTGAAAGTGCCCATTTTTGTCACCTAGACCATTCTGTGCATTTTGCCTGTCTCCAGTACACATCTGGAGGGGATGACAGCCAGGCTTTGTACATCCCTTATAGGCAGCAACACAGAAATGGAGCTTAGGAGTCCTGATGGGCCATTCACTTCTTGATGGCCCATCACCTGGCTGATAGGACTTCCTGGGCTGGATGGAAGGGAAAGCCTTACACTTGCATCTGAAAGGGCTGTGCGCGACCCCACACAATGAACTGCATACCCACCTGTAGTGAGTCTGAAGCTGGAGCAGGAAAGGCAGGGACCAGGTACACTTTAAAGTTTTTCTTTGAAGTCTCCCCACTTCATAGGCACAACTGGATACTGGCACTGGACCCCTGGCACCACCAACTCAGTACACTTCTCGACCTGTGACAACTCTGCCAGGAAGAACTGCTGTGCTTGTAGGACTGTTACTCTACTGGCCTGCTGATTTGCTGAACTTTGCCTTGCTGAGCTTCGCTGCTGACTGCTGATCCCCTGCCTGGGTGAAAATGTCTGGACCTGCATTACTTGACCCTAGAGTGTTTCCAAGGGCTTTCTGGCTTGCCTCCTGTTGCCCAAGTCTCAGGGACACAAAATACTTAGAACCCTCCTGTTATAGCCTTTGGGCTCACCTGCTTGTGAGTCTGTCCTGCCAAGTGGTGCCACCCCAGTCCTGGCCCTTTGAAGTGGCCTTAGGGTTTTTTTCAGTGGAACTGATGCATCTTCTCTTGCAAGAGCAAAATTAATGCATTGCGGCTGTTGCAGGAACCGTAGCAGAGCATCACACTCTGAACCACTGCATCACATTCAGAACCAGTGCTCTGGAACCAATGCATCGCCACCCCTATGTGAAGATTTACACACCACCTTTACAGCGTAGAGATATCCGGTACAGTGCCTTGCCGCACATCGGGACCTCCCTTTCGCTCATGGACCCGTAGCATCACCACAGATGCGTGGAGAAATTTGGCATATCTCATCAACTGTGTGAGGATTACCGTGGTACCTCATGCAGTGATGAGGATTAAGGTACTTTTGCTCATCTGGCCCAGTGTGGGTCCTGTATCCAGCCTGTGTTCCATCGTGGGCAGCCTGAACTCTTGACCTTGTCCCGGTCATTAACTCTTTGAGTGCTATTAGCTTCTAAGCGCTACACTTGCAATTAATATTCAAAAACTCATACATCAACTTCAACTGGATGGATTCTTGTCGATTTGGTCTTGTTTTATTTATAAAATTTGAATCTATTTTTCTGACCTGGTGTGGATTCTTTTTGTATTGCACAGGTACTTTACACATTGCTTCTTAAGTTAAGCCTGATTGCTCTGTGCCAAGTTACCAGAGTGTGAGCACAGGATAATTTAGGGTGTGTTCTGACTTACCCTGACTAGGATTGTGGTCCGTACTTGGACAGAGTGCATACCTCTGCCAACTAGAGACCCAATTTCTAGCCAACCTTATAAGTCCTGTAGCCATTTCTAGTATGAACTGAAAGGTGACATAGGGCACACTTAAAAAATTACCCATAATACAGCATAATACACCCACATCTCTTACATACTAACAATATACATTGTACCAGCCATTTATTTACCATATCATACAACAGACATAAGGCCCTTAGTTCACTAGACATATTCATGTAAGCGCATTCTCTCATGCCATTCCATTTACTTCAGTGATGGATGGACCTTATATGTACTGCAGGCATTAAGGTGAAATGTGACAAAACACACATCACGCCACATCTCTTTTACCACTCACATCATCCTTCAAGACACATAGGGGGTCATTACAACCCTGGCGGACGGTGTTAAAGATAATACCGCAAACAGTCAGATGGACAAAAAAAGGGAATTATGACCCTGGCGGAAACCGCCAACAAAGACAGCCACTTTAACACTTCGCCCGCCACGGCGGTACAGACAAGCAGCGCGGCGGTCACCGCCAACAGACAGGCGGAAGACAATGTACCGCCCACAGTATCACAACAGGCCAATCCGCCACCTTTTCCGGGGCGGATTCACCGTGGATAAAAACACGGCGGAAACAGCTATTGCTATGGGAAAACGCTCACCTTCTACACATCCCACGAGGAACGACGACTCATGGACCCGGAACTCCAAATACTACCTGCCCTTGTCTTTCTGCTCCTTCACGACCAACAGCGACGTAGGCGCAGAAGATACCGGTGAGAACAGCACCTACGACACGGGGGAGGGGGAGGCAAAAGTTAGGGGGACACCCACCAAACACCCCCACCCCCACCCTCGCATATTACAACATACACACCAATGCAGTCACAAAAATCACAGTAACAACCCACAATTCCCCTGGAAGAATGCAAAGACAATGCGAATTTCGGTCAAACTTTGTAATGTGCCAATATACATGTCATACAAAAATATACAAATATATGTATGTATAAAATCACTCTTATTTACATATATACAATCCGATAAGTAGTGCAGATATGTACACAACAATGTCCGTGCACAAACAGTCCAAAAATGCATGGGCGAGGCCCACAATAGATACCTGACCAATATCAGAGAGAACTCTGCCAGGGCATCAGATAGAAACACTACAGGCACCTCAGGGGGAAGGAAAGTGGGGGCACCTCAGCCACATGAATGCAAAGCCAGATCCACGACGGGGCTCCATGCCCATTTATGTATCCTGGGGAGTGCAAAGCCACAGTCTCTCAAGTCTCTACAGTGGGTGGGTTTCCCACTGTCACATCATGGGGAGTACAAAGCCACAGTCTCTCAATTTGATGCAGGTCCATACTGGTACTGGGGGTGACTGGTGCCCAGACTGGATGAGTCTCCCTGTGAAAGGTAGTGTCCTGTCACTGTCCCAGCTGCACATGGGATAAGGATGCCTGATGTGGTGGGCCATTCATTCCTACCCGGTGCATTGCCCTGTTCAGTGGTGCTATGACATGGCGGTCTTTGCCCTCTTCAGCGGTGCTATGACATGGCAGTCTTTGCCCTGTTCAGCGGTGCTATGACATGGCGGTCTTTGCCCTCTTCAGCGGTGCTATGACATGGCGGTCTTTGCCCTGTTCAGCGGTGCTATGACATGGCGGTCTTTGCCCTGTTCAGCGGTGCTATGAAATGGCGGTCTTTGCCCTCTTCAGCGGTGCTATGACATGGCGGTCTTTGCCCTCTTCAGCAGTGCTATGACATGGCGGTCTTTGCCCTGTTCAGCGGTGCTATGACATGGTTGTCTTTGCCCTGTTCAGCGGTGCTATGACATGGCGGTCTTTGCCCTCTTCAGCGGTGCTATGACATGGCGGTCTTTGCCCTGTTCAGCGGTGCTTTGACATGGCGGTCTTTGCTCTGTTCAGCGGTGCTATGACATGGCGGTCTTTGCCCTCTTCAGCGGTGCTATGACATGGCGGCCTTTGCCCTCTTCAGTGGTGCTTTGACATGGCGGTCTTTGCCCTGTTCAGCGGTGCTTTGACATGGAGGTTCAGGACTGTTCAGCGGTGCTATGACATGGTGGTCTTTGCCCTCTTCAGCGGTGCTTTGACATGGCGGTCTTTGCCCTGTTCAGCGGTGCTTTGACATGGCGGTTCAGGACTGTTCAGCGGTGTTATGACATGGCGGTCTTTGCCCTGTTCAGCGGTGCTTTGACATGGCGGTTCAGGACTGTTCAGCGGTGCTATGACATGGCGGTCTTTGCCCTCTTCAGCGGTGCTTTGACATGGCGGTTCAGGACTGTTCAGCGGTGCTATGACATGGCGGTCTTTGCCCTGTTCAGCGATGCTTTGACATGGCGGTTCAGGACTGTTCAGCGGTGCTATGACATGGCGGTCTTTGCCCTCTTCAGCGGTGCTTTGACATGGCGGTCTTTGCCCTCTTCAGCGGTGCTATGACATGGCGGTTCTGGTACGGACATTGGTGTGTGGCATGACGATTTCCACATTGGACATTGGTGTGTGGCATGATGATCTCCATACTGGACATTGGTGTGTGGCATGACGATTTTCACATTGGACATTGGTGTGTGGCATGACGATCTCCACACTGGACATTGGTGTGTGGCATGATGATTTCCACATTGGACATTGGTGTGTGGCATGACGATCTCCATACTGGACATTGGTGTGTGGCATGACGATTTCCACACTGGACATTGGTGTGTGGCATGACGTTCCATCATTGCCCAGCGGGGCTGTGGCATCCTGGCCCCGCCTGGGCTGTGACTCCGGCGGTGCTCTCTGGACCAGTGACGATACTTGAGCCCTCCTGGGCTGTGACTCTGCCGGTGCTCTCTGGAACAGTGACGATACTTGTGCCCTCCTGGGCTGTGACTCTGGCGGTGCTCTCTGGACCAGTGACGATACTTGTGCCCTCCTGGGCTGTGACTCTGGTGGTGCTCTGTGGATCAGTGACGATACTTGAGCCCTCCTAGGCTGTGACTCTGGCGGTGCTCTCTGGACCAGTGACGATACTTGAGCCCTTCTGGGCTGTGACTCTGGCTGTGCTCTCTGGACCAGTGACGACGGTGCTGGCGGTTGTGTCTGGACTGCCGGAAATGATGGCGCACTTCTCCGCCGTGACACTCACAAAAGGCTGGGCAGACTTCCTCTGGACCTTCCCCACCTTTTTTGGAGTTACAGCTGACTCACCAATCGCCTTCGATCCCATTTCACTTGTTGTCCCACCAGGAGTCTTGACACGGTCCCGTCGTCCACTCTGCAGTTTCGGAGCCTTTACAGGGGGTGGGCTGCCAGTGCCTTTAGCTCTGGGTCCTACTGCCTGCCCTGGTGGCCGGTGCACTCCAAAAACCTTGAACAGGCACCACTGGTACTGGAGGCTCTTTGGCTGAGGCGCTACGACAGGACTGATGAATTGGGGGGGGGGCAAAAAGGTCAATTTGACAGAGGGACAGTTTCTGACGAACACTGGGATGGATAGCTGGAGGGGGTCTGGGAGTGGAGGAAGAGGAGGTGGTTGTAGGAGGTGTCACTTTAGCTGTTTTGAGGGCAGGTGCAGGTACTGGAGGCTGTCGTGAGGTGGATGGATGTTGGGTGAGTGATTGCCGGCGTTTGGGTACTTTGGGAGGGGGCGTCACAGACACACTGGGAGAGGACACAGGGGAAGTGTAAATGGCAGTGGAGGTGGTGAGTGCAGGTGAGCGGCATGTGGTGCTGGGTGTCCTGGTGCGAGTCCTAGTGCCTGTAGATGTGGTGCATGCAGGTATGTGTGTAGACGAGACTGGGAGGGAGGAGGGAGAAGAGGAGGAGGGGGACACAGTGGAGACAGTAGATGTTGCTGTGTCTGTATGGGTGTGATGCTTGTGTGAGTGCCTGTGGTGTGTGTGGTGCCTATGTTTGCTTGAGCTACTTGTGTGTGTTGACTTGTCTGCATGCTGGTCTGTAGGTGTGCTTGGGATGGACTGGGATCCAGGGGATTGGGTCTGGGTGGAGGAAGTTGGAGGGGGGAGGCTGGACACAGGGATAATTGCTGCCATCAGTGCTGAGGCCAGAGATTGCAGGGTTCGCTGAAGGGCAGCCTGACCAGAATGAATGCCCTCCAGGAATGCATTACCGTGTTGCAACGCCCTTTCTACACCCTGGATGGCATTCACAATGGTAGACTGCCCAACAGTGAGTGACCTGAGGAGGTCAATGGCCTCCTCACTGAGGGCAGCAGGGGTGACTGGGGCAGGGCCTGAGGTGCCTGGGGCGAAGGTGATGCCCACCCTCCTGGGTGAGCGGGCACGGGGCGAACGCTGAGGGGTTGCTGGGAGGGCGGTGCTGGTAGGGGGGGTGGTGGCTGTACCTGTAGAAGTGGGGCGCACAGATGGTGCCGACACCACAGGGGAGCTCACATCGGCGGACGAGTCTGTGTCGCTGGTTGGTGATCCAGTGGCCGACGTGAAGCTCCCCTCGCCCTCCGTGCCACTGGTGTATTCAGAGTCTGTGGTGTGGCCCTCCATGGCCATGTGGGCTGCAGCTCCCTCGTGCTCCGGTGCCACTGTACCTCCGCCTGTTGATGCTGATGTAGAAAAGGACAGGGAGAGCAGGAAAAGGGGGGGAGACAGAAGAAAGAGAGTTTTAGTGCATGGCATACCGCTACCGTTGGCGGACAAGACAGACGCAGCAGGCCCATGCACAACACCGCGCTCCTGCCCTCTGCACATGCAATTTCATGGATATGGCCTACATGGCAATGTTTGAAATCTGCGCACATGGGTGCCACAGGGGCAACTATACCTCAACTTGCTAATTTTCTGAGGTGGGGTTGAGTGCCACATGGCCTACATTACGGAGGGGCCTTGCCTACCTAACTCGCCCTGGCCTAGGGACACCCACAGCCCACCTCCCCCACCCAGACACCTCCACTGCACGCAAAGTCAGCAGAATGAGGTTGTACTCACCCCCTTGTGTCTGCTGTGATGTCCTTAAGCGCCCATCCAACTCCGGGTAGGCCACCGCCAGGATCGCGAACATCAGGGGGGTCATGGTACGACGGGCACCCCTCCCACGTTGAGAGGCCATCCCCGGCTGAGCCTCAGCCGTCTTATTGCTGCAGCGGCGAATGTCCTCCCATCTCTTTCGGCAGTGGGTGCCCCGTCTCTGGTGGGCCTCCAGGGTCCGGACTTCCTTGGCGATGGCACGCCAAATGTCCCTCTTCTTGTGGGCGCTGACCTACATGACATGTACAAGGGAAGAGGAACAGTCATTACCAATTGCACCATCAATGTGTGTGCCCCCCTCCATACTCTGACCATGTGGCCCATTTATTCCCATGCTTTACTGTAGTATGACTTCTGCCCCTTCCCTCTTCCACCCAGCCCTGTCCACCCAGGCCTAGCCCCTACAACGTGCTCCCTGTGTACTAACCTGTTGGTCTGGAGGACCGTAGAGTAGCGGGTACTGGGGGAGGACCCCATCCACAAGTTTCTCCAACTCCTGTGCAGTGAAGGCAGGGGCCCTTTCCCCAGACGCTGCAGCCATCGTCGCTTCCAGACCGAGGTCACAGCAGCACTAGCAGTGTAGGTCCTCTCCTGTCGAAGGTCAGGTATCTAGTGATTGAAGAGATAGAAAATGGTGGTGACATCCGCGGCGGTGACGTCCGCGGCGGGGCGCATCATCACCGCCAGCGCACCTGTTCATTGGCTCCTGGGACCCATAGGGTCCAATGTTAACCAATGCAGCATTGCGCCGCGGTCTACGACTGCCTACCGCAACGGTGTGCAACGCCAGCGCTGTTACCCCACAATCCCATTGTCCCAGTTTAGAGGTCAGGCAGCCGCCATTTCAGAGGCCCACATGGATTCATTTTCAACTGCGTCACACATACCGAGGCCTACACTCAACACACATACAGGAAGGGTTCATCGTCTGGTGTAGTCTTGTGTGTGACTGTGGGTACATACCTGGAGGAATAGTGACTGTTTCTTGTTTCTTCGCTGTTGTCCTTCGTAGGCACCGTCAGCTGGGACATATGAGAAGATGGCTGAATCCGCCGGTGTACCGACTGCTGGTGGACCTGTTGACAATGGAGGATCGACATTTAATCGTGACCTACAGGTTTGACCGTGCCACAATCCAGGAACTGTGTACCCAGTTGGAGCCAGAGCTGATGTCACCAATCCGCCATCCAACTGGAATCCCCCCTGACGTGCAGGTGCTGTCCGTGCTCCATTTCCTTGCAAGTGGGTCATTTCAGACAACAGTGGCCATGGCATCAGGGATGTCCCAGCCTATGTTTTCCAACGTGTTGTCCAGAGTGTTGTCTGCCCTGCTGAAACACGTAAGGAGATACATAATTTTCCCTGAGGTGGAGGATTTGCCTACAGTGAAAGGTGACTTCTATGCCCTTGGACATATCCCCAACGTCATAGGTGCCATTGATGGGACCCATGTAGCTCTGGTCCCCCCGCAGGAGTGAACAGGTGTACAGGAACAGGAAGAGTTATCATTCGATGAATGTCCAGATGGTCTGTTTGGCAGACCAGTACATCTCGCAGGTAAATGCTATGTTCCCTGGCTCAGTGCATGACGCCTACATCTTGCGCAATAGCAGCATCCCTGATATGATGGGTCAACTCCAGAGGCACCGTGTATGGCTATTGGGGGACTCTGGTTACCCCAACCTTTCCTTGCTATTGACCCCAGTGAGCAATCCCAGGACCAGGGCAGAGGAATGCTACAATGAGGCCCACCGGCGGACTAGGAGGGTTATCGAGCGTACCTTCGGCCTTCTTAAGGCCAGGTTCAGGTGCCTCCATATGACAGGTGGATCCCTATTCTACTCACCGAAGAAGGTGTGCGACATCATCATCGCCTGCTCCATGCTCCATAGCTTGGCATTGCGACGCCAGGTGCCTTTTCTGCAGGAGGATGATCCAGTTGACGGTGTTGTGCAGCTGTGGAGCCTGTGGAGCCTGTGGACAGTGATGAGGATGAAGCTGAGGAAGACGAAAACGACAACAGGGAGTCAGTCATACAGCAATATTTCCAGTGACACACAGGTGAGAACTTTTTCTTTTTTACCATTACATTGACTTTCACACATCTACCTCTATCCTGTACCTCCATTTAACTCACTATTTGTTAACTGAGTTGTCCCCTTCCAATTCAGTTTCACAAATGTGGTAACCTACGTGTCAACTGTTTGCATCCTTGAAAGACTTGTGATGTGTGACATAGGTATGTTAGCCTTCCAATGGGTAACCCATTATGAAACTGTAATTGATAATACAGATTTACAAATCATAGACTGACTCCATTTTTATTTGGTGTTTCAAGGGTGTTTATTTAAGTGCAAAAAAATGAAGGGGGGTTGTAAAATGGTGATGAGTGATGGTGGAGGAATGCCCATGGCAGAGTCCAGTCTATTAGTCTCACAGGTACATTGCACATCTGGGCATAGGAAATGGAGCTGGGGCAGTTCCGATTTGGGCAGGGTAACAAAGTGGGACAGTGGGAGGACAATCAGGGTGGTCTTATATCCTGGCGGGGGTCTTGCCATCTTGCTCTGTCCTGTTCCTGGATCTCAGGGCCCGCTTGCGTGGTGGTTGTCCGTCTGCAGGGGGTGGGGTGCTGGTGTGGTGGTCCTGTGGCGGGGCGTCCTGTCCACTAGCACCGGCGGACGTGGTGGGCAGTTCGTCGTCCTGGCTAGTGTCAGGGGCCCCTTGGAGTGCCACGGTGTCCCTCAAGGTCTTTTCAATGTCCGTCAGCACCCCTACGATGGTGCCCAGGGCGGAGCCGATGGTCCTGAGCTCCTCCCTGAACCCAAAATATTGTTCCTCCTGCAGACGCAGGGTCTCCTGCTACTTGTCCAGGACCGTGGCCATCGTCTCCTGGGAGTGGTGGTATGCTCCCATGATGGAGGAGAGGGCCTCGTTGAGAGTGGGTTCCCTTGGCCTGTCCTCCCTCTGTCGCACATCAGCCCTCCCAGTTCCCCTATGTTCCTGGGCCTCCGTCCCCTGGACCGTGTGCCCACTACCACTGCCCCCAGGTCCCTGTTGTTGTTGGGGTGGTGGGTTAGCCTGGGTGCCCTGTAGTGGTGGACACACCGCTGATTGACCTGTCCTGGGTAGGGAGGTTTGGGCCCGCTGGGTGGGTGCTGTGCTGGTGTTACCAGAGGGTGGAAGCTCGGTGTTGGGCTGTGGCTGGGCAAGGGGAACCGACTGTCCCGAGGCCCACAATGGTCCGGGCTGGTCATCAAGATCCAGTGGGGCAGAGTTGCTGTCGTCACTGTGGGCCTCTTCTGGGGGTGGAGTGGTGTTGTCTGGACCCTCTGGTGTGGTGACGTTCCTTGGGTTCCTGCGGGGGTATGAGTACATGATTATTGCATGTGTGTGTTTCATGGTGTGCAATGGTTGGGTGTGCGTGAACCCCAGTGCAGGCATTCCTGTGGGGGGGCTTGTGTGCTGATGGTTGGGGGGTGTTCTGGGTCTGTGCAGTGGGCATGCTTTGGTGATGGGTGTCCATGCTTAGTTATGTCATGCAGGGCTTGGGGTTGGGATGGGTGGTTGGTGTCATGGGTAGATAGGTGAGGATTTGGGGTGATAGGGGAGGGTGTGATGGTGGGGGTGTGTGATATCATGCAGGTAGGGTGGGGGTTATGATAGTTAAGATTTGACTTACCAGTGTCCGTTCCTCCAGCGACTCCTCCGAGGCCCTCAGGATGCAAGATGGACAAGACTTGCTCCTCCCATGTTGTTAGTTGAGGGGGAGGAGGTGGTGGTCCGCCGCCAGTCCGCTGTACCGTGATGTGGTGCCTGGATACCGTTGAACGCACCTTCCCCCGTAGGTCGTTCCACCTCTTCCTGATGTCCTCCCTATTTCTTGGGTGCTGTCCCACAGCGTTGACCCTGTCGACTATTCTTTGCCATCTTCCTGGCTATTGATGTGTGCTGTACCTGTGAGCCAAATAGCTGTGGCTCTACCCGGATGATTTCCTCCACCATGACCCTGAGCTCCTCCTCGGAGAAGCGGGGGTGTCTTTGGCGTGACATGGGGTGGTGTGTGTGATGTGTGGGGTGGTGTATGTGTTGATGAGTGTGGTGAGTGTAGTGGCATGTGGTGTTTTGTGCTTGGATGTTGCGTGGGTGATGGTGTTGTGTGCCTCTGTGTGATGGGGTTGTCTGTTCTGTGCTATCTCTCTGGCCTTCGTTCGTGAATTGTGGTCGTAGGGGTTTGTGGGTGATGTGGGTGTGTGTTTTATATTGTGTTGGGTGTGTGGGAGTGGTGTGTGTATGTGTATCAGGTGTGTGTATTTCAAATAGTCCAATGTGGTGGTGTTTTGGAGATGTGTGTGTATTTTGAGCGCAGCGGTGTGTACCGCCAATGGAATACCGCGGTTGAAAGACCGCCGCGTGGATTCGTGGGTCGTAATAGCATGGGCGTGTTTCTGTTGGCGTGGAGGTGGAGGATTTGTTTCCGCATGTTTATCGCTGACCTTTGGTGTGGCGGTATTGTGTGGGTGTCTGAATTTCGGCGGATTCCATGATGTGTGTCATAATAGCTGTGGTGGTCTACCGCGGCCAGGGCGGTGTATTGGTGGTCTTCTGCATGGCGGTAAGCACCTTATACCGCCAATGTTGTAATGACCCCCATAATGCAGTTTGTATGCTTACCAAGTCTATACTGTTCAAACTCCTCCAGCTGAGCATGGTGGGTTAGACAGTCTGTTTTCAGTACCCTCCTGTACAGTGGGCTAATGTGTGCCCTCTGTTAGTGTGTTTAGGAGGACAAGCCCATGAGTTCTTGGGCCTATCCTGACCTGATCTGATGAGTCTTCCTGGGGTAGAGTGGGAAGGAGGATCTGTCACTTGTACTTGGAAGGGGTGTGCCTGACCTCACACAATACAGTCTTCATTTCCCTATAGTGTGGCTGGGGCAGGGCAAGGAAGAGGCAGGGTCTTGTGCATTACAAAGACAGTCCTTTGAATTTGCTTACTTCAAAGGCAGAGATGAGTATAAGTAATGGACTGCTGAGCCCACAGTTTCAGAACACTTCTGGACTGAGGACATTCTGCCAGGGGAAAGAACTTTGAGGAGGACGTGCCACTCTGCCTGTTGCTTTGCTGTGCTGGCCTGCTGCTGCTACTTCTGGCCTGAGAGTGAAAGAACTGGACTTTGCTTTCTACATCCTGCATTCCAGGTTTCTCCAAGGGCTTGAACTAAGCTTGCCAGCACCTAATGCTCTCTTGCTGAGTCCCACTACTTGCAAAGTGGTACCGCATCAAGTCCCTAGGCCCATAGAAGGAGAAGCTGGTAAAACCTGAGAGAAAATCCACTCACTGTAACACAGCGGCAGAGAAATCGATGCTGCGCCTTCACCCGGCTAAAAAATTGAGGCAGCCCTGATGAAATGGGTGCATCGCCTGCTTCAGCACAGATCCATCGTTGCCATGGATCTGGATTTTACATGAATCGTCCCTGGGAGTCAAATCTTCAACATCGGCACAACAAACCAAGGCTGCGAGGAAAGAGTCAACACACCGCTTACCCGGCAGAGCAAGAATCGATGCATGGCCTCACTTGCGAATACGGCATTGACGCATCGCTGGCTTGTCTGATGCACCCTCACCTCAAAGCAGCCATGTGATTCTTATGAATTAAGACTTAAAAAAGTAAATCTTTTCTTGTGTGTATGGGATTTTTGTCATTTTGGTCTTGTTTGATTTAGATAAATAATGGTTCTTTTTATAAATTGGTGTGAAGCCCTGTTTTGTGGTGATTTCACTGTGTTACTGTGTGAGTTTGTACAAATACTTTACACATTGCCTCTGAGATAAGCCTGACTGATTGTGCCAAGCTACAAAGGGAGTATGCAGGGGTTATCTTAGAGCTATGACTTCCCTTACCCTGAGTATGGTGAGGGTCCTTACTTGGACCGGGTGTGATCTGAATGCCAAATAGAGATCCGATTTCTACAAAGTAGTTCCCAAGTCATTCACAAGACAGAAGCATGCCTGGTCTTTTCATCACAAGCCAAGATCCTGGTGGGAGCTCTAAGAAAGTCAGATCACTACAAGAAAAGAAGATTGATTTCTACCACATTAGATCCTGTTTTTAGCCAAAAGGGCTTCCATTCAAACGCATCCTCCTATCAGCAATCATGTGGAAATTACAACACCAAACACCAAACAAAATTCCGGACTATCCTGGGATCTGTTTTGTGCAGTCGAAGGACATCTGGCTTTTCCAGTAGCAACGGGCAACATGGATTTTGGACAAATGAGTTCTCTAAATCATTCCTCATGGTTATACAATGGGCATCTTTCCAGATTTTCATACACCACAGTTTATTCGGACGGACTCCATGGCAAACAGACAGAATGAAATAGAAGGCTATTTGAAATAGTGTTTCATTGTGTTCAAGGACGAACTGAGAATATATGGACTAGATGGTATGAAGAAATATTTGGGCTGCTTGGAGGGTTGTTCTGTTATTGTGTTCAGAAGCCTTGTGCTCCTTATACAATGGTTTAAGTGGACCCCTTAATCCTCCTCAGAGCACCATATGTTGTGTATTTGATACAAATGGTTTGTGCCTCCTCATATTTGGCCACTTGTCTTTTTCATTTCTCCTAATCAACCAGTTAATGTCTCATTACATTCCAGGTGAACGAGGGAGACATTCTTCATTTTCTAAAAGATAGTTTTGACATGAGTCTAAGCTTTCCACACTTAAACTACAGTGCTTTTCTGGCAGCATTTTCAGATATCCCTGGAAAAATGTCTCCTCTGTAGCCCCTCTAGTTTCAAAACTTTAAGGGTTTTGATCTTCTAAGACCAATGATTAGGAATACTTTCGCTTCCTGAGATTTACTTCTGGTCCTCATATTTTTTGCAGAAGGCTCCTTTTCAAACTCTGGAGAAGGTCTCTGTGAAATTCCTGACCCTAAAGGATTTTTCCTGGTGGCTATAAGTATTGCAATAAGGCTAGGCTAACTGGGTGCACTTTTGTGCTGACATCCTTATCTTTGAGGATCGGATTGACCTGTCTTTAGGCCCTAAATTCCTCCTTAAGATAAATTCAGCCTTTCACAGCCTTCCTTACATGCAAATTGATCCATCCTCTAGATGCTGTAAGGGCATTTAGGATCTATCTAGAAAGATTGATGACTTCAGGAAGTCAGATAGTCTGTTCATTAATTTTAGCCCTGCCAAAAAAGGAGAAAGAACATCTTTTTTCACTTTAGGGAGATGGGTGACATTTATAATTTCTTTGGTTTCTAAGGATTGTGGAAAGAATGAAACTAACTCCCATGCACAGCCAAGGCTCATTACATCAGAGATATGAGGCCTTGTGGGCAGAATGGGCAGGAGGTTTCATCTTGGACATCTACTTAGCTGCCACTTGCTACCCCATCCAATTTCATCTCACATTATACACTGTATGTGACTTAGGATTTTGAGTAGGCTTTTGGGCACAACTCAGTAAGAAGTTGATGTTAATTTAAGTAGTCACATATTCCTTTGCGGTTATTTGATGGAATTTGTTTTTATTCACACATGCTGGCACAAAAAAAGGAGAATTCATATTAATAAACTAGAGGTGGTCACAACATGTGTAATTTGCTGTAGTGTAACTATGAGAAATTGGAGCAGAACTACATGAGTAGTGTAGCCCTACATTTAGCCCTATTTTCTTAATGCAAAAGTCACCCTGGTGTCAGAAATGGACTCGAGTATGCACTTTGCTCCAAGAAAATAGTGCTAAATGCAACAGAATACCAACCTCAGTGCAGGCAGCGGCTCACACTCTGTTCTTGTGATGTTGCGTTAGGTATTTTGGCCCCAAATCTCTTTAAATTACTCAAGCAGGTTGTTGGACCTGGCCCTTGTGGCAGGTTCATCCCCTGACTTTTTGCTTCCTTCCTCACTAGGCACTAGGACTCTGAGCACTTTATCACTGCTGATCAGTGCTAAAGTGCAGGTGCTCTCCCTTCTAAAGTCTGTGTGATTGGCTTATATGCCTATTTGGCATATTTAATTTACCTGTAAGTCACTTGTACAGTGGTATCTCTATACCCAGGGCCTGTAAATTAAATGCTACTAGTGGTCCTGCAGCGATGCTTGCACCACCCACTGAAGTAGCCTTTCAAACCTGTCTCAGGCCTGCTAGCACAGGGCCTACGTGTGCAGTTTTCTGCCACAGGGACCTGGCATCTAAATTTAATTGCCAGGCTCAGAACTCCCCTTTTACTACATGTAAGTCACCCCTAAGGTAAGCCCTAGCTAGCCCTATGGGCAGGGTTCTATGTATAGGCAGGACATGTGCCAGGTTGCGTGGCTGCTTACTGGTTAGGTGGATTTTTTATTACTATTACAGAAATGCCACTTCTAGAAAGTGAACATTTCTCTGTGCTTATGACTCTGGTGTTTCGCAGCTTGACTCCAATCCACATCTGGGCAGAGTAACAGTTGGGCTTTGTGCATACTTTTCAGACAGCTTGTACACAGGGAGGGTGGAGGTGTCACAGAGGTGCATCTGCAAGCTGAATAGTCTTCCTGGCTGAGAGAAGGGAGAGGCGTGGCACACTTGCATTTGTAAAGGCTGTGCCCTGTCCTCACACAATAGGGTTGTTTACCCCAGACTGATGTTTGGAGCCTGTGCTGGAGGAGAGAGGGGGCACTCCCAGAACCAGTTGTAACTGGTTGGAACCTTCTCTTCCCTTCCTTTGTAACACACTGCAAAAATGAGTGTAAGTACAGTGGAATTTTCCCAACAATTCGGGAACTCTTGGAGACATTTTGGAACTTACCTGGAACTGGACACAGACTGGCGGAGTGACTCACAAGGAACCGCCATGGACTGCTGCTGTTGTGCTGACCTGTGACCTGCTGGTCACTGGGAGAGACTGCCATCTGCCTGTATCACACATGAGCTGGTCTGCTGCTGGGCCCTGCCCTCAGTGCTCCTTCTTCTTGGAAGCTTTGTCCCCCAGTGACAGGGTGCCGTGGCTCCTGACCCCTGCAACTGTACCCAGTACGAGGAGTGCTTCATCTCCTCCTAAAGCGCCTAGAGAGCACTTTGCCCTCTTGTCTGGAAGCGTTTGGAACGCGCTTCCCTTGTGGTGCCCAGGTGTGCTTGAGAGCGCATAGTGAGTGGTGCCCCCGGCACTTTCAAGAGCGCCTCGCTGTGCTCAAATTCACTGCTCCAAACCAGGCTGGCCGGAATTCTGCTAACCAGTGCTAAAGGGCATATGCTCTCTCCCTTTAAACATGATAATATTGGATCATACCCAATTGTATTATTTAATTTACTTATACGTCCCTAGTAAAGTGCACTATATGTGCCCAGGGCCTATAAATGCTAATATTGGGCCTGTAGCACTGATTGTGCCACCCACTTAAGTAGCTCCCTAACCTTGTCTAAGGCCTGTAATTGCAAGGCATGTGTGTGCAGTTTCACTGCCAAATCGACTTGGCATTTAAAAGTACTTGCCAAGCCTAAAACTCCCCCCTTTCTACATATATGTCACCCCTAAGGTATGCCCTAGGTAACCCATAGGGCAGGGTGATGTGTAGGCAAAAGGCAGGACATGTACCAGGGTAGTTTACATGTCCTGGTAGTGTAAAACTGCTCAATTTTTTTTTACACTGCTGTGAGGCCTGCTCTCTTCATAGGCAAACATTGGGGCTACCCTCATACACTGTTTGAGTGGTAGCTGCTGATCTGAAAGGAGTAGGAAGGTTATATTTAGTATGGGCAGAATGGTGATACAAAATCCTGCTGACTGGTGAAGTTGAATTTAATATTACTAGTTTAGAAATGCCACTTTTAGAAAGTCAGCATTTCTCTGCACTTAAGTCCTTCTGTGCCTTACAATCCACGTTTGGCTGGGTTTAGTTGACAGCTCCCTTGTGCATTCACTCAGACACACCCCAAACACAGGATACTCAGCCTCATTTGCATACATCTGCATTTTGAATGGGTCTTCCTGGGCTGGGAGGGTGGAGGGCCTGACACTTACATGGCAAAGGACAGTAGCCCAGCATCACACAAAAGGAATGCCACACCCCCTACTGGGACCTTGGCAGACAAGATTGAACTGAAAGGGGAACTTGTGCACTTCTAAGCCACTCTTTGAAGTCTCCCCATTTCTAAGGCAATATTGGGTATTTAAACAGGTTCTCTGCCCCTACCAATTCAGACACTTCCTGGAGAAGAGAACCTGAATCAGAACCTGCACCCTGCCACAAGAACTGCCTGGCTGCCCAAAGGACTTACCTGACTGCTTTCTGTGAAGGACTGCTGCCTTCCTGTTGCCCAGCTGCCTTGCTGCTTTCTGGCTGTGGTGAGAAGTGCTCTCCAAGGGCTTGGATAGAGCTTGCCTCCTGTTCCCTGAAGTCTCAGGACCAAAAATAATTCATCTGTACAACAAGGACCCCTTGTGCAGCAAAAAATCAAAGCACAGCCTGCCAGAAACGACACACAGCCTGCATTGAAATGAAAAATTCACTCCACGCCTAACCAGAACAACACAGCCCAACTTCACAACAAGAAGATCAACACAGCACCAGTGTTGCAACCGGAAATTTGATGCACGGCCCACTGGATTGACGCACAGCCGAGCCAAAATGACGCAGCCCAACTTCCAGAGAGGAATCGACGTAGCTCTTGCTGTGCCGTTGAAATTTTCATGCAACTCCCACCAGATCGACTTCCTGCTGTCAGCGCTGGAAATCCATGCATCATCCCAGGGGCGTCCAAAAACCCCACAACCCGTAGAGGATCCATGACCGAGCGCCGGAAATCGATACTCAGCCATCCCTGCGTGAAAACTAAATGACGCATTGCCATGTGCGGCCAGAGAAATCGATGCACACCTCCCTGTTTTCCATGCATCTCTTCCTCTGCTGTTCTTTGCGGAGATTTTGAATGCAAGCCAGGTACTTTGTGCTTGAAAGAGGCATTTATTGCTTTTAAAAGACTAAAGACACTATGGCCCACATTTGTATTCCCTTTGCGCTGGATTAGCGTAATTTGTTTTTACGCTAATCCAGCGCAAACTTAACACCATATTTATATTTTGACACTAGTCCCGTCTAGCATAAAAATGTCAGAGTTTACGTCATTTTCTGGATGCATGAAACTGCCTTGCATCAATGAGATGCAAGGTAGGCGTCCCCATCCAAAATATGACTCAAACACCCGTGCGCCATATTTATCGAACCAGGCAAAAATGACGCACGGCTGGGAAGCGGAGCCGAAAAATTACACAAAGCCCATTTTGCCTTGTATTTTAACACCTCGGTCAGGGCAGAAGTTAAAATGGGGCAAACTCACCACTACTTAAGGAAAACTCACACAAGCAACATCATTGTTCAAGAAGGATGACGTGGAGGTGCTACTCATGCAGCATGCCAGAAGACGCAGCGCACAGGACCAACAGCTGCAGCTACCACCACACCAACGTGGACCTCAAAGGCAACACAGAAGGCAGGAGAGGCTATTCAGGACCAGGACAACCCTCCTGGGCCTCAGGGAACAGGATATTATCCAGAGGTACAGACTCAACTGGCAAGCCATACAGCAGCTGCTGCTCCAAATTGAGCCACAGTTAACTGCCAGGCTGCAGACACCCCACATTATTGCACCGGAGACCAAGCTGCTAGCTGTCCTGCACATGTTGGCAAGTGGATAATTCCAAACTAGGGGTGCCCTGGTTGCAAGGGTATCACAGCCCTCATTCTCCACCTTCCTTCCCAAGGTTCTTGATGCCATCATCTCCCTCACACCCCGCCACATCAGCTTCCCCAACACACAGCAGAAGCATCAGGAGACCAAACAGGGGTTTTACCAAATACATGGCTTCCCGCATGTGCTTGGTGCCACTGACTGCACACATGTCCAGATTGTACCACCTGCTGCAACCGAGCACCTATACCGCAACAGAAAGCACACGAACTCCATAAATGTGCAGGCCATTGTTGACCACCAGGGATTGGTCACCAACATCATGGCAACGTATCCTGGGAGTGTACATGATTCCTTCATCTCCCGCCACAGCACCCTCACTCGGCACTTCCAGGATGGACGATATGGCAATGGCCTTCTTGTTGGTAAGTCCAGAAACCTAGTAATATACACACAGCACAGCAACCCTGTAGGACACACAAGACAAACACCACTACATTGACACGTGGGCAGGAAGACACTAAAGTGTGACACTGGTAGTTATTGTTGATATCCTGACCCAATGGGATTCACACCTATGGACAAATGACGGATGCCAATAACAATAGATGAGACTCTAGAGCCACAAGGGACCAATTTAAAACCACACAGTGACAATGACATGGCCTGCACTGGCAGTACAACTTGGAAGATTAACCATTCAATATCACATAAGGCCACATAGTCAATCCCACACCCTTCCAAACAATATGTACTGTGTAAGGGGGGTGCAATGTGTGTTTCTGCAGGTGAAACACCATGAGACACATAGCATGATGACGCTGACTCAAATGAAGGTGACATGGAGTTACTGAGGCAGTACCAACATTTCACATCACTCCTGTGGTGACGTTGCCATCTAGCAATAAGGAAGTGGACTGTGCTATGAAAACATGTTGATGTGAAACTAATGCAAAGTGCACACTGCTGCACATACTGAAAGAGACAATTCTACATCTACACAACAGATGTACAAGGAGGTGGCCATTCCTGCACACATACATCCACCTCCACAACCAAGTTAGCCAGCTCACCTTGAGCAAGTTCAGTAGTGTAGGTGCACAGTTGCACATGAGCCACTGGCAGAGGGAACAACAAAGGCTTGCATAGAACTCATCACACATGGGACAATTGTGCATTGTCAATACTGAACACCTCAGTGCTGCTAGCTTGAGGAGATGTGTTGTGCATTGTCACTCAGCCTAATCAAAGGGTGTCACTGTTGCATTTCATCTGCAATGACATATGTCTAATTGGATGGGATATCCAGGCATGTAGTGCAACCATGTTACCACCACAGTGGAATCTATTGTGTGTGTGGAAGTATCATGTCACCGCCAGTGAACACACACTAAAACATCTTGCTTGCCACATAACGCATGGGAGATACACATTGAACTGCAAGTTAGAAAATATACCAGAGATATCAGGTCAATTAGCCAAACACAAGTTTTTAAGTCAAACAACCCAATGCAGAAAGAACCTCACAGAACCCTAGGATCCCACACAATACCACAAACGCATATGAGTCACAGACGACACAAGATAACAACTGCCATGCTAAATGACATTTCTGGTGCAAGCGACAACAAATTACTTACCCTTATTTTCTCTTTCAGGTGATCAGGGTTACAGGATCCAGCCATGGATCATAACCCCATTTGCCAACCCAAGCATAGCAGCAGAGCATACCTATAATGAGGCACATTGGAGGACACACAACATTGTTGAACGGACTTTTGGCATTCTGAAGTCCATATTCAGGTGCCTGGTCATCACCAGAGGCAGCCTCCTATATTCCCCAGAAATGGTCTGCAAGATCATTTTGACCTGTGCCATCCTGCACAACATTTGTGTTAAGAGGAACATCCCCCTATATGAACCTGAACAAGAACTGCCTGAAGAGGAGGCGGAGGTGGATGCTGTCTGGGAAAATGAGGGGGAACATCCTAACACACCTGCAGGAATGCATCGCAGCCAAAAGGTAGTTCAAAACTTTTTTCAACAATAATCACTATCAACACATTGTTATGATATAGAATTAAACACCTCACTTTATCACTTAATCCTGCTCTGGGTAAATATTTATGCATCACATGTCCTCTAGGAATCAGAGTATTACCTCAGGGAGCATTTCACAAAGACAAATTTGACTACTTCCGAAGCCACATCACATTTGATAGGTATGATTGTACAGCAAACATCACACACAGTTTGTATGAAAAACATATTTTCTATTTCACGTTTGAAGGGCAAATTCATAGGACTACAGCTATGAGAGACATCCATGTTGCCAACATGGTCTATTGCAGCATATGACACCCACCTATGACATCATCAATCATAAGCTAAAAAAGTGCATCATACATGAGGCAGTGGATGTGAAATAGCATTGGTAACAGGAATGTATGACCAGACCCTTGACATCAGTAAGTGTGACATCAGCTATCTCTGGAAGGAGAATGTGTGACAAGAAGTGCATCAATCCTGAAAATGAATAGCATGAGTGTCCCAGGTATGACAAGCAATGCCCACAAGACATGCCATGTGCAGTCCATCCCAGGAAATAAGTGCTGCTACTGCAATGTTTTAAGTCTCTGCCCTTCCTTCTTTAGGGGGTGCTGTAAATGGACTGTCTGTACCCTGGGAACCATCATCTACATTCACCCAGACTCCCATTCTGACTCCTGTGTGCTTTCCTTTTCAGTATGGCATGTCATAGTTCAACTACATCAGCCTGCATGGACTTCATGTCCCATAATGCACTGCCTGGTAGTCGGTAAGACCTGTAAACGTCTGTCCATTGCTTCCTATTGGAAAAGTCCGGTTGGCCCCTCAGACTAGATTCCCTCCTCCAGGACTTGTGAGGGACTGAAGCTGCACACACCTGTGAGCTCTCTCATGCAGCCCAGACATTTGACTCTACCCTGGCCTTGCTGCTGCCTGGAACTGCTTAGAAGCTGCCATTCCCTGAAGCTCTTTGTTGTGCATTGGAGTACAATTCATCTGTGTACCAGAGCCCTTGTTGGATTGTGTTACAGTGCTGAGTACCCCTGAAACTGCTCTTTGTTTCCACAGTGTTGTTCCCGCGTGCTCCAGTCAGACTTTGTTCCCTGTTTTTCTGCCTTGTTCATGCTTGTTCCTGACAGAGTCTGCTTCCTGTTAGCCTTACCGGTTCCAGTCAACCAGAGCCATTCCCTGTGCCGACATTTGCCTCATAGTTGGTTTCCTTGCCCTCTGTTTCCTCTTGGGTATTGTGTCTGGTAAGTGTACGATCAGTCCTCAACTGTATAAAATAGTTTAATTTTGTTTTTGTACTGGCACATGTTTTCCAGGGGGTGAATCCAGCCCCCATCCTTTTTCTGGTTTTGCATGGAGTCATTAGTGCCACACAGTGAAAGTGTGCTATGGCTGTATTCTTGGATTTGGTACTGTGCCTCCAGCCCAACAAACAAGGGCTGTTAATGTGTATGTAAGGTCAATCAATGTTTGTGCCCTGACGGTCCAGACACAGATTCACTTCTGCCGCCACCTTTCGATGGGGCTTGTGTGGTGACTAGTTGTGAGATGGGAGATGCTGTGGGAAGTTCAGAGCCCTAACCTATGTACAAATGTAGTGATGAGACCTGTGTGTTTGTCCATTACTGATCCATAACATATTTGTCCACACCAAGGTTGTTCTGTCTTCACTCTTCTGTATTTTCTGCTGTACCATAGCGGCCCTATTCCCTTGTATGCCTTTAGCTGATCTTCGGCTTTAGCTCAAATCTGCTTTGAAAGGTACTCTGTGAACTAAAGGGTTGCCTCCACAGAGTCCTGACTAGACCTGCACGTAACCGTTACACCATGGAGGCCAATACTGACACAGGGTACACATGGCCACACACTTGAACTGGATACTTTTGTGCAATGAACCTCTGAAAATATGTGAACACACGCAGCCTGGGCTGCTGGTCCACCACAGCCACAGGAGGAACATAGGTCATTTACATAAGTCAAACTGTGGTGTACATAACAATTTTATGATTGGAATTGAGGCTCTGTGTGGCAAACACTGTACCTACCAAACATGTTCAAATGCCTGACTCATGGGTAGTATACATACAAGTGACCATGAAGTGGTAGCCAACAATTAATGACATGTGAGGGGTAACATATCCGACATAGCCCACATCAGCCATCCTCGATCTTCCCTGTGTATTATTTGTCGTGGGAAATGTATTGTCCCCAAAGTCAAGCAACTACACACAGCAGAAGAGTCGACCCATATTACAAACACATATCATGACTGTTGTACCTCATTGATTGGCATATGATGTTGATGCCCATTTGTGACACATTCATACATGAACAATATTCCAAATGTTTTGCATGCCTTTCCAACAGAAGCACACAAATAGTTTTAACAGTCAATTCACACACAAAACACACAGGCCATGATTCATATTTTTATAGGATAGCCTTGCTGTTCTCTATTGACGCAACACCTGTGCAAACTTAAAAAATCCATTTTAATTTCTAAAGTTTGCGCTGCTGTTGCGTCAGTTAAGAAAGCTAATCCTGCACAACGATATTAGTAATGTGTGCCACAGTAGCATGGTCTACCACATGTGGCCAAACACTAGAACACACACTGCAGGTCATACCATCCTATCTTTGTCTAGTTATAGGCTGCATGCATGTTAAAATATGAAAAATTACGCAAGCACAGTTTGAGTCAGAAATTGTGACGCAAATGCATCAAAAAATGACACAAGCACTCAAATTACATCAATGGGTCCCTAGCGTTAATTCCACCAGCGCACCCCAAGCATGCGGATATCTATTGAAAATGTATTGTTCTATGAATACATGGGATTTTGACACCTGTGCGTAAAAAATTTGATGCAAACTACGTAAGCTTCAAAAAATGACATGCAAGACAAAAAACCAGCCTCAAATGAGACAGGAAGTGATGTAATAGGATATCCTGTTTACAGAAATGGTACAGTGGGTGTACTTTCACTTTCACTTTGCTGTCTGTGATTTTTCTAGACTGTGTGGCTGTGTGTTGGTTTGCTCTTTTGTGGATCTTGTAATTTTGTCTCCTGTGTGGTCTGTCTTTTGGTGTTCACTAACTGTATTTTACACCTGTGTAAGTGTTTTTGTGTCTTTTATTGTTGTTAGATTTGTATTTGTACTGTGGGGATCTATTTGTAGGTAGGAGTAGTTGGGGTAGTTTGGGTCTTTAATTGGGTTTTATACGTTTCCTTTTTTCTACTTCCTTTCCCTGTTTTTCCCTATTTACTGTCAGAAATTGTGTTTTGTACTATGTCGGGAAGGGCAAGCGAGGATGCATGGGTGAGGAGGAGCTTGGGGCATTTGTGTGGCTGGTGTGCCACTTCCTTCCCATGATGTTGGAGACTGGGGGCTGTGTGATACCAGTGTATCACAGGGAGGCAAGACGGCTGCAGTGGTCAAGGGTGCTGTTCCACCTGAAAATAATATTTTAACACTGCATGGAATGAGCACCAGCTCAAGCATCGCTGGGCTGACCTGGTGGCCCGAGAGCAGGACCTGCTGGACCACCTGGGTGTGGTGATTGGTGGCCCTGTTGGTGAGTATCACATTGACAAATGTGTACAGTTCAATGCTCCTGAGTGACAGTAGCAGATGTTGTGACTTGCTGCATGCAATATTTGAGGCCATGTGGAATGCAAGTTTAATAAACTGTAAGTGTACCAGGAATGTGATGTTTTACACATGGTAATACATGGTAACAATGCAGCCCACAATTTAGTTGAGCCATGTTTGAACAGTATTCAGGGCCATATGTACCAAGCTCTTTATAAACTTCACTAACATCTAAGTTCACTGAATTCTTGTGTTTATGTCAGGACAAACATTCATTTACATGGACAAACCCAAATGGCCCATTCTGCTATCAGATTGCACAATCACAAAACAGGGTCTTTTAGTGGCATTTAGGATTAGGCATTGAAATGCTATCATTGAGTCGCAGGCGCCTGCAACATTTTTTCTTGAGCACCATTGCCGGGACTGAGCTATTGCAGTTACCATCTGTGTCAAAATTGTGCCAACCCATTTTCAAAAGGGAAAGGGTCAGCATGGGATCCCTTCTCTTTGTGAATGCATGGCCACAAACTATTTCTGAGCATGAAGTTGTGCAAGGGACCACTGACTGCTTCCAAAAATCTATTTTAGGAATGAAATAGGTTGTTAAAATACTTTTTGTACACTCCTGATGAAATATTGCTGCATTTCAACAAATGTTAACATCTCAATATGAAAGCAGTCACAGACATGGTGGTCTGTTGAGCTCAGCAGGCCAGCGTTCCTGTGAGTGCCACCATTCCCAAGGGATTTTCAAAATAAGACCTACCTCACCATGATTGAAGAGGAAGATCATTTGCTACCCCATTTTTCATTTGCAAACAGTGTCATTTCGGGTGTTCTACCTCTGATTATCCAATTGCTAATTGCTAGTTGCTGAGTCTTTCAATGTGTGATTCACAATACCTGATATAGGTACACATGGCCAAGAGTGACACATTTCAGGTGTAATGACTACACATGTGCCCATGCATTCTGTCAACAATGATCAACTAATACACTGTCAGCATACATTATTTTACAGTTTTGGAACAGCAAAATGGCCAATCCATGTTTAGCGCTACATTGCCATCATTTCACACACAGGATCCCTGCCATCATGTTGTCATAGGGGGCATAGATGCTTAGGGGGCACTGCCAATGGGCCACTGGTATTGCAGTGCACCAGGAAAGTGGCATTGCAATTGTCACCCAATAACATCTTTCATATCAAATCATCTCTTCCCAAACAAATAAAAGAAGGGGATGAGCCTTGGTCAGAGGTTTAATCCTCAATGTCAGAATAACCGTAGCCACAATCTACACACCAATAGTGGATGACCCAGCTTCATTAGTAGAGCTTTCTCAGACTTTTATATCCATCCCTCGGAATTTGATTCTGGAAGGGGATTTTGAGTTTCTACTAAATCAAGCGCTTGACTCTTCATCTACTACTAGCAAACAAAATAATCTCCAAACCACTGGGTCTGTGTTCAAATACATAAAGACCCTAGCTTGGTTGACATGTGGCGAAAAAATATTTGACTAGGTGTGAGTATCCCTGTGTCTTGAAAAGGTATAAATTGGCAGCAAGGCTAGACTACTTTCTCTCCTCATCTAATTTAAGCTTAACTAGCTGTATTCATATTTTTAATGTTTTTTTTCTGACCATTCTTTGGCTGTAATGGTAGTGACAGTGATTACATTAGAACGGTAAAATGGTGGATGGACCCTCAGTAAAGTGACGTTGGAGGACAGAGCTTGGTGTTCTGGGATTCAAAACAATTTTGTTAATTATTTTCAATTGAACATGCACACAGTCAGTGGTGAAATTGTTTGGGAGGCATTCAAAGCAACCATTCACACTTGCATCACCTCTACTTGCATTATGAAATAAAGGTACCTCGCAGAGTAGAGAGCAGGATTAAAATAAACTTACACAAATAAACAGGAGCTTTGGAAAGTGAAACAGTTAATGCATAATTACTATTGTATGCAAGAACATATCTGTATAATGCATATCTGCAAAAGACATATGAAGAGAGTGAATATGATTGCAGGTTTCTAGTCTGGCAGGATCACAAGAGGCAGACTCTGATGAGATCATGTTGCTCTTTAATGCAGAAACAGAGACCCAGATTTCAGGTCCCAAACAAATCCAAGAATAAATCCTGGATCATTATGAGACAAGTGTGTAGTGTGAAGAAAGATACCATCCAACTCAGATATTTCCTGAACCAAATTTCCACCCCAAAGCAAAAACAGAAGCACGCACAGGCATTGATAGCCAAGTTCTCCTTAGAGGAAGGCAAGAGGTTATGAAATCTTAAGCCAATGGAAGCCAATGGTATACTGTCCAAACTATATAAGAAGTTTTCATCCATTCTGAACCATGAAATACTAAAGCTTTTCTATCATAATATTAGTTGAGCTAAAATCCCACCATCATTCCATACACTTGGTGACAGCTATGGCCAGTATGAAAAAAAAGATAAGTGGAGGGACAATATTAACCTTTACAGACCGATTAGTCTTCTAAATATCAAATATAAGATAGTTATGAAATTGCTCGCAAACCACATGAGTAAAATGGTTGGGACAACTATCAATCAGGACCATCCAGATTTATCTCATGTCGACAACTGTCCTACAATACAAATTTCCTGGCTGAGGCTCTAGGATATTTTAAACAAAAGTAGGTCTCTGCCCAAATGTTTTTGTTACATGCTGAGAAGGCGTTTGACCTGGTCAGCTAGGAAAGTCTCTTCATGATTCTTTAGGCATTTAGTTTACCCACTAGTTTTATCCAGATCATATTTAGAATGTATAAATGTGCAACAGCACAACTAATTTTAAATTCAGTCAATATAGGCCCCATTAAAGTCAATAGGGAAACAACACAGGGTTGTTCCCTCACAACCATACTTTTTGCTCTATTTATAGAATCTCTCGCTAAAACAATAGGAGCAGCCAGGAGCGTAGAACCCCTACAAGCAGAATGATGAAAATCAAACAGTACACTGATGAAAGTCAGAAGGAGGTTTTTGCTATTTTTCAAGAATTCCTATCTCTGGGAGGTTAAAAGACTAACAGGCTAAAACTGAAATTATTTAATGTAATTGCACAAAAAAGACTTTCTACGTTCAAAATGTCATTCTCTTGTCAATTCCAAACCAAAACGTAATCTAGGAATCTACACTACAGAAAATACTAATGATTTATATGCACTAAATTATTCACCTTTGATTAGCAAGATTATGAGCCTCATTATGACACTGGCGGGAAAAAGCCACACCGCCACCAGGCCACACGGACGGCCTGAACAACACCGACCATATTATGGGTTCCCCGCTGGGCCAGCGGGCAGAAACAGTGTTTCCGCCGGCCGGCCCTGTCGGAAACAGGGACTTGGCAGCACAGCGGGTGCAGCAGCACCTGTTGCACATTCCGCTGCCTGTAATTTGGGCAGTGGAATGCACAATGGGGCTGTGCATGGGGGTCCCTGCACTGCCTTGGCCAAGTGCATGGGCAGTGCAGGGACCCACATGGGCCCACAAAGGCCCTCATTCCACCAGCCTTTCATTGGTGGTGTTTACCTACATGGACAAGCAGACTGATGGAGACTCGTAACTCCCAGGGCAGCACTGCTTCCAGTGCTGGCTTGATGGATTACAACCGTCGGGACCGCCGGGACTGCTAGGCTGCAGGCTGGCGCAGCCTAGTGGTGTCGGTGGTTGGACCTTGGTGGCTCTGCCAGGGTCATAATGTGGCGGTCGGACCGCCACATCCCCGGCGGACTGACCACTAATGTGACCCTGGTACATAATGACCCTCTAAGTAACTCTTTTTGAGATGGACCACTCTGCCAATATCTTTAATGTGATTCATTGCACTGATCCACATGCTGATTTTACTTTTGTGCAATTTTCTATTCTCTGCAATTCCTTGTGCCCTTCACATAAATTAGTTTAAAGAATTAGAGGCAAGGCTTTCTCCTTTTATCTGGGTCAATAAAATACCAAGGTTGGCACTAGGCACTGTATTCAGACCTGTAAAAGATGGGGGCCTTGCTCTGTCCAACATGAAAGAATACTACTTTGCTAGCTTAACACATTACTCTCATAGATTTATTAAGTGCTGAGAAGGGTCAAAATTTATGCTTATTTTCTTTATAAATGTAATCCTACAGGAATATAAAATAGATGATTGTCTATACCTGATTAAATCGCCCCAAAATGTTAGTAATAAGGTGCTACAATGGTCCCTAAAACAAAGCATAACTGTTTAAACATTATGATATACTACCATTAGAGGTGTGACTTGCTTAATGGATATTACAATTGGTCATCTCCCATCAATAGATACGAAAACTGTCCATAGGTGGGAGAGCAATTACACAAGTTGAAAAGCTGGGCTGGACATTTCTTACATTGTAGATTTAAAAAAATTACAATACATTGAAAGGATGGCAGGAAATCAAACCCAGCAGTAGATATTCTAAAATGTGTATTCAATTGTTGTTTATTCGCCTAAGGCATTTTTTCACAGAATTAGAACCCAAAAGAATAATGGCAAGTTTTGATTTATTTGAAGATCTGATTGAGTACAAAACATGTAGGTCTATTAGGTACTGTGCAGCTACTTTCACACAACACAAGGGTGCCAATTTTTTCAGTAAAGTTCTAGAGAAATGGCAGACAAAGGAGGGCCTTCTGATTTCAGTGGAGAATTAGAATAGATCAATTTGTTTAATATCCCTTTAATAAAGGGGGTGAGTCTCTGCTGTATGCAATACTATATGAAATGGCTGATTTCACACTGGTATTCCTGAATAAAATTAGCCCCCAAACATCAGCCATTTGCTTGAAGTGTCTGTTTGAGGGTGATGGCAAATGGACACATATCATTTGGAATTGCCAAAAAATTACAGAGTGCTGGGCAGCTATTCAGGAATACTATTCACACACAAGAAAAATTGATTTTTCAAATGATTTGCGGACAGCATTTTTGAGCTATCATTCAGATGCCAAAATGGACCAGTTGAAGACGAAAAAACCTCTTTGATTACTTTAATAGCTAGATCAATAATCCTGCAAAATTGGTGGTCCAAAGCTGTAGCTGTATAATATATTTCGGAGGCTATGGGAAGGTTTAGAATAGGAAGGGCAACACTAATAGCTGCTAACATCTGGGACAATGGGCGATATAGGCCTCTGTTTTGCTATGCTATGTACTAGTAAGAAGCCGGAAGAAGAAGATGTGAACGTTTTACAGCCCAGCTTTTAAACTTGTGTATTTGGTGACAAGATCTGGACTTTTATGTATGTTAAGAGGAACCAATGGCTTGTATGAACTCTTCTGATAATAAAAATAGACATTAAAAAAACTATCCAGGCCTAAATACGGTTGCATACTAAAATAACTTTTTTCATTTAGTCCTATTTATTTTCATTAAAACCTAGATGTTAATTCTGTACATTATTGCATTATTTTACTCAGCATGCACTCAACATGATTTTACAATAAATAAGTCAGGCCTACTACTTGTCTCATAAATCTTCATAATAAGAAGATTACATTGATGACCTCTGTTTTTGCTTTCCCAATGAAACAAGCAGGCCTATAACTTTATCCCTGACTTGTCACCATACCCAGCTCAGGCCTACTAAATTCCAAATAAACTTTCTCTCAAGGCACCTATCAGTATACTGTCATAAAATTACAAGTATGTGCAAATATATATTTGCACAACAATATTCACCTCCTCCTTGGTGGTTTAGCAAGGATTCTCAAATATTGACCCCCAAGAGATTGTCATGGGAGTAACTAGCACCATAATCCTTGCCTACTGTGGTAATCTGTGATTATTTGGCATTAAATGATAATTTTCACAAACCATGTCAGGCCTACTGCCATTGACAAAACCTGTCATGCACTGAACATTGATTTGATTTGCCAGCATATCCAACTCAGTGTTGTTCTGCTGAGGAGAAACATTCCCAAAAGACAAAAAGTGGAATACAAAATCATCCCTTTTCAGTAGAAGCACACAAGGCCTGTCCAATCAAAATCTGTACTTAAGACAATCAACATTTGTTTGCAGTTTCTTACAACTCCTTTTCTATTTCTTGCATAAGATAATTTGACAGCTGCTCTGTCAAGTCAGGCCTACAACTCACTATATCCATTAAATTCAAGAGCTGATTGGAAAGTTTTAAGCTAATCAAAACTTTCATATCTTTACTAGTCAAAGATCTCATCTTGCTTATGCAGTCACCATTCATTTTTCTCTTAACCAAATCAAACACTTTAAGTCCAAAATAGTCCAGGCATTATAGATTATTTAATGCAGGTAGAGCAGCATCAATCCAGTGATGTACACAAACTTCCACAGTTCTAAACTAGATTCCCCACTATGTCTAATGCAAATAATCCATCAAATGTGTTAACACTCTCAAAATAGCTCATCCCTCCTGACCTAGTCCAATCACAAAAGACCCCACTCTCAAAATGCTGCCTATTAGTAATACTATTCTCTGTCTTAACAATACAAGATGCTAATCCTAATTATAGATCCCACTGCAGACCAATTTCCAATGTACACCAAATATAATGTATCAAAATGAAACACTCAAATAAAATGCAAACTCTAATAATTTGCTGAATGTAAGACATTCTGGATTGACTCAATAGTATGCAAACCACCTATCTGAATGTGTGCAAACATATTCTGATTACCTTAAATGCTGAACAAGCATGCTTGTTCATCTTTTTTTTATTTATTTGCCACATTTACCAAACTTGAGACAGTAGCCAATCACATACCTATTCAAAGTCCCTCACAAAGCATGGGCATCCCTGACTTGCCATTCTCTTGGCTAATGCTTTTAAAGGATGGTATAACAATACAAACAATCCACTTGGGATCACCACTCTCACCTCTACTGATCATTGCCTGTGCTGAAGCAGGGATCTCAGTTTAAATATTATTTTACAAGGTAAAGCTTACTGACTCATCAAGGAGAAATCCCTGCTGTTTCACACAGGGCCAGTGGATCTTAAAATGTTAGCTGTCATTAATCATGAGCTGAATGTCAACTATTTTATCATAAAAATTGAAATGATCATTTCAGAGAGCTGACGTTTTAAAGATTCATTAATCAAATCTTTTTTCGTATTTCATCCTTATTGAGTGAGCAAATATTTTCTGCAATGTCAATCATTTGCTTAGTCAATGATAAAAATAAGCAATCAATAAATTGTAATCAATGCATAAGGCGCATTCCACAAAGGAAAGAATCTATATTCTAAAAATGAGGATGGTAAGAAAAGGTGTCAGAACCCATAAAGAGCTCCAATAAGAGAGATCAATAATCATAAAGCTTCAGTGTCATACATCAGCTCAAATCCAGCAGTCAAACAAAGCAGATTTTTCCATAAAGAGTGGTCTAAGAACGTCATTAGCGTCTCACCATGAGCAGCATCTGAATGGCAAAGTGGAAAGGGTCTGGGAGCATAAGGAACAATGAGGTAACCTACTCTAGGAATATGCATTATTATAGATAGCACAAATTAAGCTTTTTCAATATGTAGCTTCCTCTTTCTTCAGCCAGCCAATCAACTTTCAATGCCCTTCTTCGATCAGGATCACTCCTTCATCTTCTTGCAAGGAATACAACAACAATGTTGAATTAAACATTTTTATCAAATACAAAGTTTAAGCATATAAGGTTTCACACCATTCATTTGCCTTTAGAAAACTGCATCTTAAAGGGTAAGCTTCTACATTACCTCACCAAGGGCCAGATTTATCAAAGACCCGTTTTAAGTTTCTAAAATAGCGAATTTGAAGAAATTGCTTTTTGAGAAATGCAAAATTGGATATAAGAAAATAGTGAATCCCTAATAGCGATTTCTTGAAATTCGCAAATGCTATTAGGGAGTGGGACTCCAATCATCCCTATGGGCCTGAAGGCCCATAGGTGTGAATGGTTTTACATTTCCTAATTTGCGAATTCCTGTTAGGAATTTGCAATTTAGGTAACCCAAATCCAAGGGTGCTGAGGGCCTAAGGCCTCCTTTGATGCACCCCCACAAAATAATTGTGCACATGTAAAGCGCACACCTGCTACATGGCACTTTTAAAAATCCATTTGTAATGCATTTGATCAAATTGCACATGGTTACCATGTTGAATTTGTGGTAATTGCATTTCCTAAATGCCCATTTCCCATTTAGCAAATGCATGATACATGTGCATTGGTAATCGCAAATAGGTATTCCCTATTTGCAATTACCTATTTAGGGAATCGCTTTTTTAGCGATTCCTTAAATTGTACTGCAAATGCTTTTCAAAAATCCTGCATTCACAAATGTGGAATTTTGCAATTTGCACCGTTTGTGAATGCAACATTGTTTGATACATCTGGCCCTAAAAGACAAGTTGCCTATTCTTTATTCCACAGTGTTCTTTGAGTAAGTAGAAACATTTTCAGAACTAAACGAAAACATTTTTAGCAACTATTATACATTATGAAAAATATGCCTATGGGAAAGTCAGGAAAAATACAATTTCACATTCTTAAGCAAGGTCAGATTGTCAGTAAATACTACTTCAGCTATTCCAGCCTAATATATGTAAATATGCCTGCCTACTCCATTTCTTATCATTTAAAAGTATTTACTTTCTTTATAGCCTACATGTTAATTCGGCAGGATCTTACATTATTTCTCTCGACATTTAAAACACGTTCACACCTGCAATTGCTGCTTGAAGATGCCATCATGCGTCATAGTGTCTTCTTCCATGCGCCTGTGATGTACAATCAATATCTGAGGCTACGTGGCCCACAAACACATGTATTGCGTCACTATATCTTTCATATGCCAGGTCTTTGATCAGCAAACACAGTCTAGTTTTTAATGGTTCAGAAGCAGAGATTTAACCAGGTTGTGTGTTTCATAGCCAAAAGTAATCTACAGAGTAGATGATGGCATTTATGACCTCGTCCACCTTAAGTTGCAAAGTCAAACATTTCACAGTAATCTTCAATCAAATCTATTTCTGCATCCTAAAGGGTGAACCTGCCATTACACCGAAATTATACTAGTTGAGGTAGTTCAAGGAAGTTTTCAAACCCCAACAATTTGTTCAAAGAATGGGGTTTAAATGAGGCCCATCATGGATTACTGCGCTACTCTACTAATTGGCTTACCTAGATAAACATTTAATCAAGTATACATTCAAATTCCAACTGATTGAATAATTTTCCAATCAATTCAGTGAGTGAACCCCACATCAGTTTTGAAAGAATTTCTAATAAATGTATATTGTTAACAGGATTAGTGCCTTGGTACTTCTTCCACCATAAACCCTATACATTTGACTGTCATGCAGTAGTAAGTCCCCATCACTCCGCCATATACCTACAATCTAATTACAAATTATTAGTGTAAGTAACCAAAATAATGAAAAATTGTGGTGCATATTCATTTGCAATTAAGTTTAACTTTGGAACTCTGAGTGCCAGATGACAAAACATTTCTGACTGCTTCTATTTCAAGTCCTGGTTGATAAGTTAATTTGGTGATTGGTGTAAACTCCTTTTACTATTGTATTATGACATCAGATTTTTGGAGGTGGTAATGTGTTTTATGAGGTGCTGTGACTTTGTGCTTCCTTAGTGCAATGTGATTTCATTATGTTGTACTGTGGTTGCTGTGTTGCTTTCTGTTGGAATGTTGAGTTGTGCCCTTTTTTGTGTTATTTGTATTGCTTTTTGGGCTGCTGTGTTTTGATGCCACATTATTGCAATGTGATATTGCTGTGTTGTACTGTGATTGTTGTGTTCTTGCTTGACTATTTGGTTGTGATATGTAATGTTATTATTTAATTGCGTTGGTGTAGTGTGTTCTGTTTTGTTTTTTATTTGTCAACCTCTGCTGCTGTATTTCCAGGCAAAAGCAGATTATGCCTTGAATGTTTCTGTCAGAAGCAATCATTGTCCAATGTCTAAGGTGATAAAATAGCAGTTCTGCAGCTTTTCAACTATTTAAAACCTCAGTCAGTCCACAACTGTAAAAGAGAGTGGATCTTAGCATTCCCAGTGTAATTGATCTGCCTGCCTCTGACATTTGCTCTACCTCTTCTTTCAATTAATCATTCAGCTAATCAATCAATATTTGTTAAATCGCGTAGCTGCTTCAAACAGAAGCTTCCCGTCTTTGCCTACTACTCTATCTTTCCTCCCTTTCTCTCCTCTAGCTCCCCACTTCTCCACTGTTTCCTTATTTGTTCGCCAATTTTTTACTTAAATGTTCAAAGTCCTAAGTATGAACTGATAGTTACATTTTTATCAGAATTCTGACCTGTAATAATTGGCACTCATCAAGGGCCTTCTTCACTAAGGTAAACTTACACTTTTGTGTGAGTTTATAACTGTTTGCTATTTACAAAGGGACTTATGAGTTTTACTTTTATGAATTCGGTGTTTCCGGACATGGAAATACGGAACATATTTTTATGTAAAGATACTTTGCACTCATAAAGATACCACTCGTAAATCCCTTAGTTATTAGCAGCCATTCGTAAACTTTTACAAAAGTCTAAGTTTATCTTTGTGAATCAGGCCCTGACTCTTTACCTTTGATAGATTTTGGCACGTCAAACATTCTGTATCTGGTGAAAAGGCCCAGTAAAAAGGTAACACATGCAGGAGTCCTTGCATTAAATACTCATTTATTTTGTAATGCCAAACTACCTAGTGAACAAATTGGAATATTGCATATCTACTGCAGCAAATACATGACCGGGGCTTATGGTGTTTGCCAGGTGACAACAAAGTAAGCACTAGCACAAAAACAAATACATAAACATGCTTAAATGTTCTGAAAAGGGCTTTAATTACATCTAAATAAATATACACTTGACCCTCTGATCGTCTAATCCTGACGTGCGCTCTTGGAATGGCAGGATATCCAACAGACTCCTGGGGCTTGTTTGTAATAGTGCAGGGAGTGTAGTGTTACCGGGGCCGAGAGGCTCAGAGGGGCCCACCAAAACACAATTATTAAGGTATTTTACTACCCAGCCGGTGGTGAGTACGGCTCATTCTACCTGCTTGCACTGGGGACCAAGGGCCCTTGCTAAGGTACCGAAAAACTCTGCGCTTCCCTCTGTACTTTCTTCAGCCTGTTAAATGGGAGCTGCATATTAGATATTTTAGTATCTACCTTCATCTGTCCAAGTTGGACAACTCTGACATTTTATTTTCTGCCTGAGCCATGTAGAATAACTGGTTGCAGAATAATAAATTGTTTTTCTGCAACATGGAAATGTGCCTAACTGTCTTGAGAAACTGCTTGCACTACATCTTACTGCAAGACGGCAAAGAAAGCAGCCCAAGGGAAAATAGTTTCATAATTATTTTATGCTTATCCACTGAAACTGCAAGTGGTGTGACAGTGGTATATATTTTTCATTTTCAAAGTGCATGACTCAATAATGACAAATTAACTCTTGGAAGGATAGTTCAGGATCTGATCTCTCTGAATTATCGAATGCCATTTTAGGTATTTATGCCCTGTAACAGTATTCAAAGGATCTTTGTGTGAAAAACAATACATAAATAATGAGCTTGCTTAGAGCCTTTATTCACACAAAAATGTCAATACTTCATGTAAGAATGTCCAGAGGGAATGTACTGTTTCCGTGGTTTTCTTTGAATCCCTCCTACCTCGATTTCTTTAGAGCCACCTAAAAATATACACTGTGCGGTGCAGGTTTCGCTCCTGTTCACTGTCTGTGAACCAAGGTTGGTCAGTGTTTAGTTATGAGAAATCATATTAACTTTTCTTTTGCTGTTTTCATGTCCTCCTGTGATGTTTCTGCATTGCACCTTGTGTGATGAAAATATCTAAAAATACTGGTGTGAGAAAATGACTGCCGGCCTATAGGTCAACTCTGTACATTGAAGGTAACAACCATCACAGCGATTCTATTCAATCTACTAAACGCTGGGTGGGCAGCCCCCGTCTGTTTTTACAGCAGTCAACAAAGTTATTGGCTTTTTTCTGTTTTTCGGAATTTGATGTGAAAAAGAAAAAACGAATGACCCCGCACCCTGGGAGTTCCATCCCAAGGTGCAGGGGCCATTGTTACATTTTACTGTTCCCCACCACAAGGTTTTTCCTCGGAGTGACCACCAGAAAAATAAAGGTATTACACGCTCTACCCTAAATATGGTGTATGGTGTAATGTCCTTCCTCCGACGGCCCCTACTCTGTTGGGCCATCAAAGCAAGTATTTTATTGACAGAGCCAACCGGAGCTCTTTTGACTGACTAAGGGCAACCTACTCCTACTGTCAAAGCTTTAGCAGGCAGGGGATTGTATCAAAATCATCAGACCTTTTTCACTTGGTAAATGGCATCAGATTTGACTCGCTGAAATGTATCTGGAGAAATCAAACTTTTGAGTTTTATTGACATACTTATAATTACAACACAGTGGCTTATATTTTCTGAGGCACTTAAAATCAATACCTTAGCTTTTGTTAGAGAAGAATAGAGGCTAATGTCCAAAACCTATTTGACTATCTGCCATTTTATGTTCATGGACAAAGAACTATTCTCCATTGTTAGACGCATTTTATCTCTGAAGGATAGGTGATCTATCAGTTTAATAATGAATTCATAAACTAAAGTTAATGCTGCTTTTGTGTATTTTGATATGGTTTTACTTTAAGGTGTAAAGAATTTAGATTTTGTAATTTAATTTATATGAAGGTTTTAGACTTTGAGTAATCTTGGTTGTAGATTGGGAAGGCCTGCTTTCTGGTTCTTTACTTCTTGCACATCTCTCACCATTTTGATATAATCTTGTCTTCTGAGTTGGTGCTGGAAACCCAGGTAGGTTGGGTGTTATTTCTGATGGCCTTTTGGTGATTCAGCTGTTCTCATAGATAATACAGACCAGAAGGGCCAGCAAGTGAAGTTCCATCATCACGGGGTGATGCAATTTAAATATGGTGAAAGTCTGTTGAGAACATTTTAAGATGCAGACAAGAAAAATATGGTTTAGCAAAACCCCTGATGCTATCAATCTGTATAACCTGAATAACACTCACGAGAATTGCCCATTGAGGAGATTAGAGAAGGCAGAATCTCATAGTGTTCCTAAATCAAATATATTTTGATCTATAAATGCATTGATGGCAAAGACAAATCATATCACAACTAGTAATTTATCCACGAAGGTAGCACAAATAACTATTTGGCATTATCAAAGAATGCCAAACCAGATATGTCCAACAGAAAAAGGTTCTGTTGTTCATAGGTTTCAAATAATTGGATGGAGCCACATGATTGGGTAGGAAGGGAAATAGCAGCATCGGGCCCCAGGCCCTCATTAGAATTCCAAGGATTATCAGCACTACCATCAGGAAAGGCAGAGTAACCATCTCCTCCACAAAAAAAAATCAGAAAAAATATAGAAATCCTGGGCTGAGCCACTTGACCTCTCGCTGTGTATTTGGTAACCTAGGATTTCATGGGCATCCATATGTGTTTCATTCTATATCTGCTCCAAAGTCTGATAAGAAAGGCTTTTTGCCAAACTTAATGGAGTTATGACAGAGATTGGTGATAAGACATTAGTGATCAATGGAGACTGGAATTTCTCGATTGGTCCATTTCTAGACCAATGTGGCCACCCTGCCCACATACCAAAAATGATAGAGGCATCCTACTGGAGTAGATGGCTGAGCAATCCCTCATTAACTCATGGAGGTTCATACATCCAGTAAGAGAATATAAATTTTTCTCATGGCCTTTGATATACAAATTGATTACTTCTTAACAGTCCCCCCTAAAATTACGAACTACATTGTTAGCATGCAATGTATTTCAGACCACACCCTGATAGTTGTGAATCTTAATCTACAACAAAAAATTACAGGGTACAGGACTTGGAGGATGGATGTTTTAGATACATAAACCAGTTAGTTATTTTAAGGATTATCTAGAACTGAACAGGAAGGCTCTCAATGAACCAACAGGTGAGCACTCTTCTCATCAGGATGCTTCCACACCCTGCCCATGCTCTGAAAAACCTACAAATAGATCCCAACTGAAACCAGAAGGACAGTCACCCATGCACTCATCAGCAGCGGCATCGACTACGGCAACGCACTCTACACCGGAACCACCGCCAAGACCCAAGAAAGACTGCAACACATCCAGAACTCCTCCACCCTTCTCATCAAGAATTCCCCACGACACGGCCACACCTCCGCCCTTCTGAGAGACCTTCACTGGTTGCCTATCAACAAGAGAATCATCTTCAAGCTCCTGACCCACGCCTACAAAGCCCTACACAATGCGGGACCAGCCTACCTCAACCACAGACTATCCTTCCACACTCCCAACAGACAACTCCACTCTGCCGACCAGGCCCTCGCCAACGTCCCCCGCGTCTGGAAGACCACAGCCGGAGGAAGATCCTTCTCCGACATCGCTGCCAAGACCTGGAACACCCTCCCCATCCACCTCAGGCAGTCTCTGACCCTGTCACAGTTCAGAAAGAACCTCATGACCTGGCTCTTCGACTGATCCTCATCAACCCACCTCCCTCTGCCACCACCTTGAGACCCTCACGGGTCAGTAGTCATGCTTTACAAATCCGTGATTGATTGATTGATACCCAACACAGATATTGTAAGCTACTGAGAAATCCAACCTACGGGGTTATTCATAAGGAACTCAGCCCTGACACATAAAACTGTTGTTCTGCAAAAGTGAAATATAGAATTGGAAATCAAGGAACTCACCAGATCATAATGATCCACACCAATGGCTGATTTTTTTCTGAAACAGTAAAATAACGGATGAAAAATTGACTAAAGCTATTATAGAGATGCCTGTCGGTAAGGCACCGGGAAAGGTGGATTCTGAGCAGACCTATGTAAGATGATGGCACAATATACAGTCCTCCTGCTACGGAAGACACTCAGGGAAATGTCCACTGTGACGGATTATCAGCTGACTTAAAAAAAGCCTATATTTCATTGATCCCTAAATGACAAAGGGATCCCTTTCATTGTGAAAACTACAGGCCCAAATCCTTGATTAACAACAAGGTCAAGATTCTGGCCAAAATACTGGTGACAAGACTGAAAGAGCTAATTCCCTCATTAATCCACAAGAACTAAGTGGGTTTCACCCAGGACGTTCCTCCTGCAACCATCTGCACACTCTATTGTAGGTATTGTGGCACACCGGACAAGACACAGATGAGAAGGTGACCCTCCCCCTTAATAATTAAAAGGCATTTGATCAAATGGAGTAAAGCTGACTGTTTCAAATACTTACCGGAATGAACATAGGGCCAAACTTCCTAACCATGACGCAGTGATTGTACCAAAATCCTTCAGTGGTGATGAACTGTAATGGATTCTTATCTGAGAAAATTACTAACAAAAGGAGGACTAGTCAGGGATGCCCCTTGTCTATCTACTTTTCCTGCTTGCCCCCTGGAACCTTTGGCTATGGTCATTTGTAGCTCACCAGATATTGTAGACATTGACCACTGAAAGCACTTTATAGGTGATGTTATACGTGGAAAATATATTGCTAACACTTGCCTCACCTGATAAATTTCTGTCTGCCTTTTTCATGCTTTCTGCAGATCCAGAAAAGGGCCAATGCCATGACTGTCAAGAACAAAACTGCAAGCAGAGACAACTGCATAAGGTCTGCAACATCTGTGTCTTGAAAATTATCATATGGCCCGACACCTATAACACTGACCTTCAATTTTCATGCTGATTTGGAAACCCCCATATTGGGTTGCCCTAGAGAACCACTTACCAAGCAGATGTAAAGGGACCTCGATCATCTACCAGAAATATATTGCTACAGAAGCAAGAAACAACCCCAACCTGACAGTTTCTTAAATATGGGAAAGCAGCCACAAAGCCATAAACTAAAATGCCTTTCTGCATTTACCTGCAACCATCTGGAATAATGCCAAATTGAGTCTGGCTGGTGAGGAAATTCATTATCCACATTGGGTTTAGAAAAGCAATTGCTGCCTGGCTTATGACTGGTGGGATAGGGTATTTAACCATGCGCTAACGTGTGCATAGAACTTCACCTAGAATGTACGCAGTCCCAGTGTTATCAACAGCTCAAAACTTGCCTCATTATAAAATGTGGTCGTTCGTGACTATTTGGACAAAAAGGAAATTTATAAAAACTGTTCCCTGGTCTATATGAAACAATGTTTGATGTGCTGTACTCAAAACCTACTTTGACACTCTTTTACAAGAGGTAGCTACATCTACAGAAGCTGCATTTTGTAGCACATAAACTAGTACCACAGTATTACTACCTACTTACTACAAAATGCAATTCACAAGCCTATAAGTGTAAATCTCTCTTCCCCCTCTTCTATCTTTTTATGGGGAAATCCTCACACATGTACATTTACTATTTACAAGTAAATATGGGAGGGACTGGGGGAGTGATTAGAAAAAGAGGCATACATACTACTTGGGGGGGGATTAATGAGGAGTACGGAGGGGTTTAGGGAGGGTTGCACCTACCAATGAGTAAGCCCATTCCTTTCCATCCACAAAAGTCAGCACAAAGCTGTAAAGGTACTACAGGGAACAATAACTCAGAACAGTAGTAAATTTACTTCAGCTCTCAGCCGGAGTAAGTTCAGTACCACAAATAGCCAACAACTGGTACTGCAACACCTGTGATACAGAGAATTATGAAGGTAGGGACATAAAATACAACCCCTATTTAAGCTAGTTAAACATACGCATGTTTAATTTAATGTTTAAAAAATCTCTAGAAATAAAATATATTTATCGTTTTAGTTAAAACATTTGAATTTAAACGTTAATGTAACATTAATCTGGAATATAATATAATATGATGTAATCACTTTTAATAATAATTATTACATACTAAAAATAGGATTTGTTTTTACTATAGGTGGAAATATTTGACTTAAACTTCAGAAAATAATTTTAATTAAATATAATTAAAATAATTACATTTTAAATTTAAATTAAGTTATTACTTATGGAGCATTTTTCAAATATTGGTCTACATTTAAACTACATTTATACAATTGAATTACATTAATATTTAACGCAAAAATATTTTTGCCATTTGTTTTAAAGTTTGGCAAACTTTTCGCCAGGGCAGTGAGACCTAGGACATGGCAAATGAAGAATTAGGGCCACATTACGAGGTTGGCAGACTGACCATCGGCCTGCCAGCCCCATGGAGAGGAGACTGCCATGGAGCTGGCAGTCTCCCCCCCAGGCCAATTACAAGGTTTCCACTGGGCTGACTGGCAGAAACCTCCGAAATCTGAGGTTTCTGCTGGTCTGTCCATTGGAAACTGTGCATCAGCATTGGCCTTGTCTTCTCATGGAAGGGAGGTCAATTGTGTTGCACTGAGGGTGTCCCCAGCACCCTCGGAATACACACTGCCTCATGTAGCAAACAGTGTGCATTCCGAGGGTACTGTGCCCTGTGGCCCCCAACACTGGCTTTCCACAAGTGTTTTCATGGTGGGGTCCTAGCTATGAAAAAGCTGGTGGAAACTGGATTTGTGATCAGCACAGTGGTGCTGAGCTCAGTGCCATCGCGGCTGACCATGACTCTGACCACTGCCACACCGTCAGGAACCTTGTTTCTAGTGGTGGCAGCAGTCTCCTGACGGTCGGACGCCAGGGTCGTAATTTGGCGGTCGGACCACCAGGGGTGCAATGTTCCGATCACCACCGTGAGTCTGGTGGTCTTAAGGCCCTTAATTTTTCATTTCCATCCAAGTATTTTAGGAGCTCATAATGACCTGACATTTAGGCGGATGAAGAGCTGTTTTGTAGATGCATTACCTGAGAAGTATTGATTTATTGCATGACCATTCCTCAGAGCCAGATTTTCAATAAGGGGAACTTGAGAGGTTTTTAGTTGTAGCTGTCCTCCCAAAGATGTGAAGTTTCCTGATGAGGTAATTTGGTGTTCTTGCAGGTACTGCTCTATGAGTGATGCATTTTGTTTCTATATGTTTCTTGCTTCAGTGGGAAGCCAGATTATAATGATGGTAATGGGAGAAATATGGTCAGTTTTTATGGATTTCATAACCACTCTTATTGTCACATGTAGGGGTACATTGAGGGGAGCCAGCTGCAATTTAGGAATCAGTACTGGTTGGAAATTTTAATAATCAAGCCTCATGAGTACTAGAGTTCAAACACCATAGTAATTAGGACTTGATTTTTAGATAACGCAGCTTTGAAGCAGTGAGCAAGGGTAGTCTGTTTCTGTTTCTGAGCTATGTTTGTCTAAAATAATGCACTAGCTTGGATAAATATTGGATTACATTAATTCACTTCAAACCCCGCAGGCACACAAATATAAATGCTTGTTTCTGAGCTTAGCCAGCACACCTCATTGTAACATGTCACCACAATGTTTTCCTTGTGTATATTTTTCCTGTGTAGGTTGGACAGAGATAGATCTATTTATTGGAGATCAGTAAGAATAAATGTGAGCATGAGTTGACCAATCCAGTAGTGTTTTGCTGTCAATCTGCAGCTTTTTTTTCTCTTGCAATGAGGAAATCTAAAATCTAGCCTTTTGTGTGTGCTGGTAATTAGCACAATTAAATATAATTATTGTGTCAAGGTATGTGGACAGAACAGTCACATGTGAGTCCTTTTGGTCTACTACAGTGCAGGTTGAAGTTTCTGAGGAAAAAGTTGCTATCTGAATTGATCATGTTTATGGTGAGGAGATCTATAAGTTTGTTCAGTGAAGGTAGAGAATTCCTGTGGCTTAGGTAGCAGATGATATGTGGTTTAGTGGGGTTTGGGTTGATTAACCTTAGCTGCAGTGATAAATACTCAAATGTCAAGTATTCATCTTTCGAGACGTTTCTGAATTTGATGTAGTCCTTATGGATGGCTGCTACTCTGTCTCATGTCCTGTATGTTCTTTCCAGAAAGATGATTGTGTGACCTTGAAGGACCAGTAAACCTAAGGATCTTTAGTATGTTCCGGCTAGTCAGGATTCTTTTAGTAATATCAGATCTAAGTCATGTTCATTGAACAAATCTAATATCCCAGTGCTGTTTCAACACAGATCAGCAGTTATGGAGAAGGTACTTAAAGTGTAATACATAGGTCTTGGACTCTACTGATTTTCATCTCTGACGTGTTATTGTGGCTTATTTCTTTGTCACAGCATGATTGCAGTTATTCTCTTTGTTTATGATAATGGATACCGATGATCCTTCTGAGAGTTGTTCTCCTTAGACATGTTTCCTTGACATTGCATGGTCTTGTATGTCAGGTAAAGGAGCCTTGTTTGGTCTGTTGGTTTGATATGGTGGCTGAGCATGTTTAACAGGGTGAAGAGATTGCTGCAGGAGTTTGGGACAGACAGTGTTCCAATTGCCATCCAATTGCCATAGTGAGGATGTTAATCATGGACTCAAGGGGTGCAGTGTTTGAAATTAACTTGAAGGACTACTCAAAACCTAGACTCATGGTTGGGGAGGTTGACGTTTTTAGAGCCTGAAGAGTCTTGAACGAGGTTTAATAGTATTGACTAGGCTGACTATGTTTGGGGGAGTGACAGAATGAGTCATTGCATGGTCTGGGTGGACCTATAGAGGAATGATTATTATTAGAGAAGCATGGAAAGATGGGGCATGTCCTTGGCATCAACACAATTTTGCTCACTGTGTAGTAAAGGGATAGTGTTGTGAAACTGGGTTAAGTGTGATTTGTTGTCATACCATGGGGATGGGTTGACTAAACTGATAAAAAAAATCAAACTTAAACTAAACCGACCAATAAAACACAACTATAAACAACTTTAACCTATAAAATCAAACAAATAATGAAATCAACAATAAAAAGGCACACTAATTTAAACAAGCAAATACTTAAAAAATGACAAACACTACAAAGAAACTATGCCGGATTCTCTCACGAAACAATTAACAAAGAAATACACACATCTAAACAACTACCTAACCAAGCAAGTAAAACTTATATTTAAATTCCAAATACCATGGTCTATGCCACTGGATTCAAGCTAGCCTGGCTGATGAATGGTGATACCCTGAAACTTGTCCTAGAATGCTTATTTCCAGTCCAGGGAGGCCCTGGCTTGGCAGTTCAGGCTGGACTGTTCCCATTGAGAGTAGGGTCAAGACTGATTCGCATATGGCTGGGTCCAAACTGCGGTGGTGTGGTGAGCAAAAAAACAATCGGTCAAACCCAGATCTTTGTGACTGGGGGTGAATGTTTGCATTGCTCAGCATTCCATCCATCATCTGTTCTTTTTGCATTTGTGGTCCTATGTGGGAAGGATATGCCCAGACGTGGGTCCCATGCTCACTGCGCCACTGGATTCAAACTAGCCTGGCTGATGAAGGGTGATACCCTGAAACCAGTCCTAGAATGCTTTTTTCCGGTCCAAAGAGGACCTGGCTTGGCAGTTGGGGCTGGACTGTTCCTATGGGGAGCAGAGTCAAGACAGATTTGCATATGGCTGTGTCCAAACTGGGGTGGCGTGGTGATCAAAAAATTGATGGATTAAACCCATATCTTTATGAGTGGGGGTGAATGTTTGCATTGCTCAGCATTCTGTCCATCATCTGTTCTTTCTACATACAGAAGTACCTTGGTATAGAAAGCCAAAATAAACAACGCAGTGGAAGGATGGCACAATGCCTTCCAATCCACACTAGGCAGAAACCAACTTATACTCTACAAATGTAAAGAAGCATTAAAAAATAGAATAGCTACAAAGGACTACGAATGGAATGATCGGTTAACCAAATTGGCCCTAAACTTAGCAAACACATCAAAAGAATGTACAAGATGTTACAATTTAAATTCAAACTCTTCATAAATAACAAAGGAGTGGATCACATAGTAATCATTGCCAAAAGCATATTATTAAAAAATGGTAACCTACCAAAGTCCTCAAAAACTCTGACAAATACAGAACAAACACACCAAATGTTTTTTATAGTAAAAAATAAATACATTATTTTATTACATTATTCAAAAAATTAACTTAAATCACAAATTTACTGTCACAAACCAAGAACTTTAAAAACAGAGTCAATCCATCACATAAAATAATTACAACACATACACTGAACAATTCCATGTGACAATCACATAGGGGGTCATTCCGACCCCGGCGACCGCCAAAAGACCGTACCGCGGTCAAATGACCGCGGCGGTCATTCTGACTTTCCCGCTGGGCCGGCGGGCGACCGCCAGAAGGCCGCCCGCCGGCCCAGCGGGAAAGCCCCTTCAACAATGAAGCCGGCTCTGAATGGAGCCGGTGGAGTTGAAGGGGTGCGACGGGTGCAGTGGCACCCGTCGTGATTTTCAGTGTCTGCACAGCAAACACTGAAAATCTTTATGAGACCCTGTTAGGGGGCCCCTGCACTGCCCATGCCGGTGGCATGGGCAGTGCAGGGGCCCCCAGGGGCCCCACGACACCCGTTCCCGCCATCCTGTTCAAGGATGGCGGGAAGGGGGTCGGAATCCCCATGGCGGTGCTGCAAGCAGCGCCGCCATGGCGGATTCCTTGGGCCAGGGGTAAACCGGCGGGAAACCGCCGGTTGCCCTTTTCTGACCGCGGCTTTACCGCCGCGGTCAGAATGGCCTTGGAAGCACCGCCAGCCTGTTGGCTGTGCTTCCGCGGTCCCCGGCCCTGGCGGTGACCGCCAGGGTCGGAATGACCCCCATAATGTTTATACAAACAATATAAAATTGCATTTCCCACCCATAAGAAAAAAGTAAATAGAATTACTGTTTTATAGCTGCAAATCTTTTTCTGAATCAATGTAAAAAAATAGAAATCCACCAAAAATGGAAAAAATATTGTCAGAAAAGCCCAAAAACATTAAAAAAAGAAAACAAATCCAATAGAAATCCCTCAAATTAATCCAAAGTATCTAGGAACCATAAAAAACAAAAAAGGGAGGTGTGCCTTAGGGCGTATACTCTGTTTGCGGCAAATTTGCATCAAATTTTTGACACAAATTTGGCACAAACCTAACACCGTATTTATACTTTGACTCCCGACCCCGCGAACATCAAAATTCGGCAATGTCCGTCATTTTGTGGATGCGTTAAACCGCCTGGTGTTAATGACATGCAAGGTAGGCGTTCCCGTCCAAAAAAGGACTTTAAGGCATGTGTGCCTTATTTATACTCCTGCGTCATTTTGACGCACAGGAGGGGGCATGCCTTAAAAAATGGCACCCAGCCTGATTTGCACCGTTTTTTTAACGCCTGGGTGAGGGCAGGCGTAAAGGGACCTGTGTGCTCTTTTTCATGGTCTCTGACCATGGAAGCAGTCCACAGGTGCCCTTCCCTGCCCCCAGGGACACCCCCTGCCACCCTCGCCCACCCCTGGAGGACACCCATGGATGAGGGGCACCCATCCCAGGTGGGTACAGGTAAGTAGAGGTAAGTATATATATTTTTTAAGTGGCATAGTGGGGCCTAACTTGGGACCCCATACATGCCACTGTGCCCAATGACCATGCCCAGGGGACAGAGGTCCCCTGGGCATGGTCATTGGGCAGGAGGGCATGACTCCTGTCTTTCCTAAGACAGGAGTCATTTCAATGGGAGTTGTGCGTCAAAATAAAATGGCGCAAGTCCGGTTAGAGCCATGATTTTTTACTCTAACCTTACTTGCACCATTTTTTGACGCACAACCCCCATTCTTCCCTACGCCTCCAATGCCCTGTTAGAGTCATTTTGTTTTACTCTAACCAAGCCGCAGTACCGGCTAACGTCAATCCATAAATAAGGCGCCCGCTCGGCACGTTGGAATGGTGCTAGCCGACGGTAAATGTTTTGGAGCAAACCAGCACTGGCGCTGGTTTGCATCAAAAAGTATAGATATGGGCCTAAGAGTGCTCAGAACCCCTCCATTATCTGCTGCCATCTGCCACCGTATCTGTGACTTCTCTACCTCCCGACGGACATTACCACACAATCTATTCCACCAGGGCCTCACTCGTGGTCATCTGGGAGCCACAGCACCCGCAGACAAGAGACTGACTCGACAAGGCCTTGCCCCCACTCAAAATGCTGGGCCCTGCTGAGCGCTAGTTCCCTCTTTAGTATGCTGATCTGAAGTAAAAAAAAGAGGACACAGCCAGAGATGAGGCGGTGAGTGCTGATCCCGTGGACCACTGAGAGACCCCTGATCATCCACTGGTATTGTTGTTGGGCATTTGGGGTGGCGGGAGAGCAGAGCGCTTCTACTGCCATTGCCGAACACAACTGAGACGGGCAATGGCCTAATGACTGGGCTGCCTGCCTGCAGACTCCAGCAGCTGTGGCAGTGAAGACCTGGGCCTCCCTTCCCCTTGATGAGATTCCTCTCTAACTACAGTGAGCCTGTCATTCATAACTGAAGCCTCCGGAGCATTCTGTCTGGGTCTGATGACATATTGGGCCCTACGAGAGTCATTGAGGCCAGGGTTGTGGAATCCTGGGGCCTTTGAGCCTGCTCCCTCACTGTTATTAAACTCCGGTCTGGTGATTTACTTGCCTGCCCTCAGGGGGAGCTGCCCTGGATCTATCTCTCTCCCTTTCGCGCCTCTCTCCCGCTTCTGCAGTTGAATTGTCAGACACTGCTGTTGTGCACTGTGGAGGTTGCTCTGGATGTACAGAAGGCCACACTAACCTAGTTACCCATGACACCAGTACATGTTATAACCCTGGAGGCTGACAACCGCACAAGCAGGCTTTGGAGTCTATGATGGGCTGCTGCTGGCTACACCAGGCCTCTTTTTGCTCCTTTACCTACCTTTGGTGGGTACCTTACTGCTTTTGCTGCCATAGGCTCTGTGGCAAGTGGGCTAGGCCGTGAGTCACTTCAAGTGTAGACATGGGGAAAGACATGGACCCCACTCCCACTCCTTCCAAACTTAGATTTTTAAATAAACCACGGGCTAGGGAAATAGGCCTCCAGACTAGGGAGGTACCATAGCATACCACCTGCTGCCCTATACCGGGGACCTTGCAATAATCCTCCTGGCCATCCATACATCCCAGAAAATGGTGGAAAATAAAATTGAGGAGATTCACATGACAGGATTACAGAGACTGAAGGATATCTTTTGACAGTATAAGACAAAGGGCCACATGTACGAAATATAGGTTTTGCGACTCGCAAATTGCGAGTTGCAAAACCTTATGTTCAACAGTGTCAATGACAGTGTTTGCGATTCCCAAGGGGGTCGCAAATGACCTACCTGATGAATGTTCATGAGGTAGGTCACAATTTGCGACCCCCTTAGGAATGGCTGCCCTCACAGGGATAGTGGCTTGCTGGAGACAGCACACCACCATGTCTGTGACTGCTTTTGAATAAAGCAGTTTTTTTCTTTTTTGAAAGCAGCCCATTTTCCTTAAAGGAAAACGAGATGTATTCCAAAAACAAAAAATGAAAACATGTTTTCGCTGCCATTCACAAAGGGGAATGGGTCCAATTGGGGCCCCTTCCTGTTTGCAAATGGGTTAGCACCAGTTTAAAACTGGTGCTAACTGCAATTGTTTTGCGACCGCTTTCGCGGTCACAAAACAATCATACATGGGATTGCGACCCTTTTTGCGATTCAGTAAATAGTTTACCGAATCTCAAAAATGGGTCTGTACATCCCAAATTGCATTTTGCACATTGCAAATGGCCCGATTAGCCGTTTGTGACATGCAAAATGCTTGGTGCATGTGGCCCAAAGTCACTGACCTCAAAGCAAAAGTCTCTCACCTTCTGTCTTAAAAGGCGGAACTGCACCACCAGGCAGAAGAAGCCAAGAAACCAATTGCAACACAACAACCTCAGATTTGTTGGACTTCCAAAAGTAACCAAGACGACAGACTCTCTGCAGTTTCTGGAACAATGTATTAGATCCCGGAGCCCAACAGACAAGCTAGTAGAACAAACACATAGAGCAGTCACACTTAAAGTCCCCCAGGAGCTCAGCTCCATGATAGTACAAATTCTTAATTTTAGGGGCAAAGACTCTCTCCTTCGTGAGGCCCGGAATATCAAGGGTTTGCACTGTAAAGACTCCAGGATCCTACTCTTGCCAGACTACACACGAGAAATCCAGGCTAAGCGGAGGTCCTACAAGGCAGACGGACAAAAGCTCAGGGCCCTCAACTTGTCCTATATGCCCCTCTTTCTTGTGCGATTGAAATTGATCTACAAGGGGAAAACAAACTTCGCTGATCCACCTGAAGCTGCCCTGGATTGGCTCATGGAAGAGAAACAACTCCGCTGCCCAGAAAGATCATCACAAACTAGTGACCAAATATCCTTGGTGACAAAAGAGTACATAGTCCACAGAAAGCAGAGGGTCTGGAGTTGCTCCCGTAAGGGCCCCGATCAAACAAAGACTGGCTTGTCCTTCCCAGTACCAGACATCTCTGCATAGCAACCGAGGGCCTGGAGCCAATCACCAAGATTCACTGTGGTACCCCACAAAAATATCCTCCATTAAGGGCTTGCAGAGGGATTGCCCCTGTCTCACTGACAATGATGGCTAGCAAAGCTGTCTTAGAGTCCTGTGCTCTGAATGGAATCCTCTGACACCCAAAAAAAGGAGAGATTGATTGTTCAATTATGTTCCTTTCCTCACCAGCTATTGTCTGACTGAGATCCTACATGAAGGGGGGGTCCACCACCCAACGTTCCAATCAGTAATGCTATGGTGTTTTGTTACTGTTTTAAGGATGACAGATGCTTCTGTGGTAGAAGTATGAGATGGGGGATTGTTAGGGGGTGGATTTTCCATTCCTTCTGCAAATATGTTTAATTATGCTCTATCATTTCCTGTTCCTTTGCTTCACTATGTCTAAATACACAGAACATGCTTCACAACAGGGTACTCTGGCACAGTACACCACTACTGGATGCCTAAGGCCCACAGGGTAATGCTCACATATACTGTATACACTTGTTTGAAGCACCTACCTTCACAGACTTTCAGATTCTATTGTGGATTGTTAATGGACTATTAGACCGCATTAAATGATCCACAGTCTTGCCCTATGCCCATCGCTTCCTCCCTGCAATTCTGATGCTCCAGGAGACACACTTGCGGGGTAAGCAATGCTCCTTTTTACTCTGTCAGGGATGTGATAGAGTCTATCACTTCAGCTACGTCAGAGGCTCCCGAGTCCTGGCGATCCTCCTCCATCACTCCTTCCCCATGACAGTCACCCATGCATGTCCTAATCCTCAGTGCCAATACCTTGTCCTGGGGGGGGGGGTAGAGGGCCATACACTGAACCTACTATTCGTATACGCTTCCCCCTCTGCATCAGACCCCTTCTTGACCACCCTCACAAATGTGATCCTGGCACTTCCAGAGGATACCACTGTGGTAGAATTGGACTTTAAAGCAGTCTTTGACTCTGAGGCAGACTCTACTGATGGTCGCTCTAAACACTACAGTGTATGGGCCCACCAGCTCTCCTGGCCGACAGCCCATGGCCTATGCAACACATGGCACACATGGAATCCCAGGCAATGGCAGTACACATACACTTCAGCAGCCCACCACTCCCATGTATGTATAGATCTCATATTTATGATGGCCACTGATGGCCTGCACGTTTCTGAGATACAGATTCTCCCACATGGAATTTCTGGTCATGCCCCTGTCCTCCTGTGACTGGATGCAAGGACTACCACATTCTGTCTAGTATGACAGCTCAGTGCATGGATCCTTTGAGATGAGACATTCTCTCAACCCCCAGCTAATGAGCTCCAAGCATACTTTCAGACTAATAACTGACAGTTAAATTCTGCTGGTACCCTGTGGGTGGCCTGTAAGGCTACAATCAGAGGATATGCCAAGAGTCTTCTTGGAAAAAAAATAATTCAAACTCCAACAACTGACCTGGCTAGAAGCCAGTGCCATCCAGCATAAGGCGCAACTGCATGCTGATCCCCAGGGGGAGGCCTCACAATAGCTTGAGCTTGTCCAGACTGAGATCTGCCTCCTTTCTCTTAAGGCAGCGCTTCAGTTGTGGCATGCTTCTATGGCCAGAGTATATGAATGGACCGACAGAAATGGTAAGCTATTGTACTGGCTAACTACAAAGCCTATGGCTGGTTGAGTGATACCTTAGAAACTGGATGAGGCTGGAATTCCCCAACGCTCCACCTTGAATATTGTTTAGACATTTGTGAGTTACTACTGCCTTCTATACACAGCAGTCCTATGACCACAGACCAAGCTTGACCCTCCTCTTTTAGAGGCTATTCCACTGCCTAACGTGTCACAAGTGTAGATATATGCATTATATGAACCTATCACGCTTGAGAAAATTGGCAACACTATCTTGGTCCTGGTTGCCTGGAAGATGCCTGCACCTGAAGGGTATCCTACAGAATTCCATAGCAAGTATAAATAGATTCTCTCTCCTCATCTGCTTGCTCTCTATAATGAAGCTGCTGAGATTGGCCACTTTCCATTGGAGCTTGCCATGGTGACCATTGTAGACATCCCAAAGTTGACGACCCTGCCCACTGCCTGCTTTGCATATCAGCCCATCTCTCTTATTAACGATTTTCACCACAGAAGTAGCTACATGCCTGAAACAAGTTCTTAAAACTCTTATCCACACAGGCCAGTGTGGCTTTAGCTCAGCTAAGGGCACGAGACACTGCCTCAGATTGCCCCACATCACTCTAGCCTGTTGACACCTCCTGGCACCCTAATTGGCCCTACTTGACGTCCATTAACACCACCCTGGTCTCTATTACAAGGGTGCTGGCAGACATGGCCAACAGTATGAGGGAGGCAGTGGCACACCAGCGGGCCCCTGACACTAGCCAGACTACTAAACAGGGCTCCACCTCTGCTACCACTAGTGGACAGGAGGCCCTGCCCAGGACCAACAGGCCACCAGCATCCCTCCCCCTGCAGAAGGAGAACCACCCCGCAAACGTTCCCTATGATCCAAGAAGAAGCCAGAGACTATTGCCAAGACCCCCGCCATGAAATGGAAATGAGACTCTCCTGAATATCACCCTTGTGTCCCACTTTGTCACCCTATCCACCTTGAACTGCCATTGCTCCCCTTCGTATGCCCCCTTGGACAATGCACCTGTGCCACAAATAGACTGGACTCTAACCTGGACTTTCCTTCATCATTACCCCAGTCCACTGCACTTGCCCCTCTACTTTGTAGCACGTAAATAAACACCTTTTGAAAAAATACAAGTATCAAGTATGTCAAATGATTTCAAAATGTATTCATTTAACAAGGTTCATAAAATGCAATTCAATTGTACAGTAATGTTTACATAGGAAAGTCTTGAAGTTGCCTGCAGTAAACACACCAGGAGCAATAGTGGGGCACCAACATCTGCAAAAAGAGATGCCAATGGGTACAGTGAGTGGCCATAGAAGTAGGAATTCACAGCCTGCCAGTGACAATGTCACACATCAAACTGTTAATAAAATGTGAAATAACACTGTCTTCCCTGTGTGTCATTGGAAGTATTGACGAATGACTGAACTTCTGTTGTGCTCATCCTCTGCCTCCTCATCTTCACTGTCCACAGGGTCCACTGCTGCCACACGGCCATTTCCAGCCTCCTCCCCCTGCAGAAAAGGCTCATGGCGTCTCAAGGCAAGGTTGTGCAACATACAGCATGCCTTGATGATCTGGCAGACCTTCTTGGGTGAGTAGCACAGGCATCCACCTGTTAGATGGAGGCACCGAAACCTCGCCTTCAGGAGGCCGAATGTATGTTCAATAATCCTTCTTGTTCGCCTATGTGCCTCATTGTAACGTTCCTCTGCCCTTGTTGTGGGATTCCTCGCAGGGGTCAGTAGCCATGAGAGGTTGGGGTAACCAGAGTCACCTGCAAATATCGAGGGACAACTGTTAGCCACACATTAACCCTTATGGCCCACACCATACCCATACACCAACATCCAGTGGGTAGGAACCAGGGCTCACCTATTAGCCACACACAGTGCCTCTGGATTTGGCCCATCACATTTGGGATGCTGCTACTCCTCAGGATAAAAGCATCATGCACCTAGCCTGGATACTTATCATTAACAAGGGTGATACTGGTCTGCCAAACACACCATCTGTACATTATAGAATAATAACTTTTACAATTTCTGAAGACTTGTTCATTTTGCTGTGGGGTGGGGACAAATGCAATATGTGTCCCATCAATCGCACCAATGATGTTGGGGACATGTCCTATTGTATAGGAATCAGCCTTCACTGTGGCAAAATCCTCCACTTGCGGAAAACAATGTAGCTGCACATGTGTTTAATCAGGGCAGACAACACTCTGGTCAGCACTATTAATAACATTGGCTGTGACATTCCTGCTGCCAAGCCCACTGTCACTTGTATGGAACCTGTTGCCAGAAAATGGAGCACCGATAGAACTTGCACAAGAGGGGGGATCCCAGTGGGGTGATGGATAGCAGATATCAGGTCAGGCTCCAATTGGGCACACTCTGTGACTGTGGCCCTGTCAAGTCTCTAGGTGAGGAGAATGTGCCTGTTCTCCATTGTTGCCAAGTCCACCAGGGGTCTGTACATGGGGGATGTCTCCCTCTCCTATTTATCCACAGCGGTTGCAATCTATGAGGTAAAATAGTGAGCAGCTGGTCATTATCTGTACATTGAAACCACTTCAGTTCAATGCATATTGCTATTGTTACAATATTTCGGTGACCTATGTCCAGATAGTGAAATTGTGAACTGTGACGCAGTTAGGATCAATGCCCCCCCCCCTGAAATGGCGTTCGCCTGTCCAGTATGGAGGGACAGGTGGAAATAAGGTAATTCCGCTGATGTTGTGCGCCGTAGAGGAGGTGGTCAGGAACCGCAGTGCAAATTCTCATTGGTTATCATTGGGCCCTATGGGGTACAGTGGCCAATGGTGATCTACGCCAGTGGTGATGGAACCACAGCAGACGTGACACCATTTTCCATCTGTTCACTCACTTGCTACCTGAACTTCAACAGGGGAGGACCTACACTGCATGTGCTGCTGTGACTTGTGTCTGGAACCTACCATAGCGCGTGTGACTGGGGAGAGGGCCCCTGCCTTCACCTCGGTGGAGTTTGAGCAATTAGTGGATGGAGTCCTACCCCAGTACTGACTGCTGTATGGGCCTCCAGACCAACAGGTGAGTACGCTGTGAGTACGATCCATGGGGCATCAATGCATGGAGTGCTGTGTGTGAAGGCCTCATGTGGGGGGAGTTGGTGGATGGGCCGTGGGCAGCGTGCAGCATGTATGCCGGGCCATGTCTCTGCTAATGGGGATGAGAGGGGGCATGGTGGGCCATGCGTGTAACAGGCAGGACGGTCTGACTAATACCTTTCCCTGTGTGTATTTTCTCTGCAGGTCAGCGCCCATCTAAAGAAGGGTATATGGCGTGCCAACGGCAAGGACTTGTGGACCCTGGGAGTGTACGGTAGGCAGAGCAGCCACTGTCGGAAACGGTGGAGGCCCAGCTGGGGATGTCTTCCCAACAAGGAATTGGTGCACGTCGTACCCTGACCCCCCCCTGCTGGCCCCCATACTGGCGGTGGCCTATCCGGAGCTGGATGGGTGCTTGGGGGCACCACAGCAGCAACAAGGGGGTGAGGACAGAGCCCTTCATTTCTACTTATGCCTGGTGGGGTGGTATCTGGGTGAGGGATGTGGGCCTGTGGGTGCCCCTAGGCCAGGCCTGACATTGCAGAGTAGGTCCCATGTTGGTTAGGTTTCTGACATGAAATTCCTCCAACCTATCTAGTAGGCATCCACTACTAGGCAGGGGAGTGTGGGTCTCAGGTATGCTGCAGTTGGCGGTATGTGTCGCTACCCATATTGACATTGCAGAGTAGGTCCCATGTTGGCTAGGTTTCTGACATGAAATTCCTCCAATCTATCTAGTAGGCATCCACTACTAGGCAGGGGAGTGGTGGTCTCAGGTATGCTGCAGTTGGCGGTATGTGTCGCTACCCGTTGCATGGTGACTAGCATTGTAACTGGTAGTGCATTGCCTAGTGCGTAGGGCTGTTCCCTGTGTGTGAGTGTGTTGTGTGTGCCAACAGTGGTGTTGGTACCGCCATTGACCAAGTGTATCCTTTGCCTCTTCCCCCCCCTTTTTGTTTTGTCACCCTGTCCTTATGTGCATTAGCATGATTTGGTGGAGGAGCAGAGGCACAGGACCCAGGAGGCAGAGTCCACCGACTGTGCACCAGTGGGACAGAGGGCGAGGGGAGCACCACAGCGGAGACTGGAGGGAACAGTTTGGACACTGATACCTCCTCCGATGGAAGCTCCCTGGTGGTGGCGGACACCTCTGTGACCACCCCAGCTACAGGTACAGCCGCCACCCCGTACCAGCAATGCACACCCAGCAGCCCCTCAGCGAGTAGCCAACCCCTGCTCACCCAGGAGGTTGGGCATCCCCTTTGCCCGAGGCACCTCAGGCCCTGTACCAGTTAGCCCTGCTGCCCTGAGTGAGGAGGCTATTGACCTCCTGAGATCCATCTCTTTTGGGCAGTCAACTATAGTGAATGCAACATATGCAACAGTCCAATTCATTTCTGGAGGGCATTCACACTGGCTTAGCAGACCAACAGAGATCAATACAGGCTCTGGCCTCCTCTCTGATGGCAGCCATTGTCCCTTTTTCCATCCTCCCCCCTCAAACTTCCTCTACCCAATCCCATTGCCCTCAACCCCTATCTATCCCAAGCACACATGCAGACAAGCATGCACACAGGACAACACACAAGAGTGGTTCAGGCAAACACAAGCACCACACTTCATCCCACAGGCACTCACGCAAACACCATCCAGATGCAGACATACCAACATCCACTGCCTCCAATATGGCCCCCTCCTCCTCGTCCTCCACCACCCTCCCAGTTGCGTCTACACTCACACTTGCATGCACTACATCCTCATCCACTACCCCATCACCAGGACACCTATCAGAACACTCACCTCACTGACAGTCACCACTCCCACATATATGCACACCTCCTCTGTGTCCTCTCCCACTGTGTTTGTGCCCCCTTCTCCCAAAGTACACAAACGCAAGCACTCAGACACTCAACAGCCATCCACCTCACAACAGCATCCAGGCCATGCACCTGCACTCAAAATCAGCAGACAGATACCTCCTACAACCACTCCCTCTTCCTCCACTCCCAAACCTTTTCCCTCTTCCCACCCCAATGTCCCTAAGAAGCTTTTCCACTCCACCATTGACCTCTTCCCTCCCCCTCCCCCCTGTCCTTCATGTCAGGCCAGGGTGGTCAAAACCCAAGCAAGCACCTCACCCACCCAGTCCACGGACACAGTAGTGTCCCCAGCAACTCCAGGTGGGAAAGGATCCCGGCCACCAGCCATCCCGACAGAAAAGCTGCCTGCCCCAAGTGCTGCAGGAAGGAAGGGCAAGGAGCCAGCCCCAAGTGCTGCAGGAAGGAAGGGCAAGGAGCCAGCCCCAACTGCAGGAAGGAAGGGCAAGGAGCCTGTACCAGCAGGCAGTAAGGACATGGTGCCTGGTGCTGGGATTCAGTGACCCCATCACCAACCATGGTGATGCAGCCGTCCGAGGCTGCAGGGGATGGGCTGGAGCCCCCCAACCACCATCTCCACCAGCAGCAGCAGCACCAGTGGGCAGTCGTCCAAGGCTGCAGGGGATGGGCTGGAGCCTCCCCCCACTACTAGCTACACCAGCAGCATTGCCACCAGCACCACCAACAGCAGCAGCAGCACCAGCGGGCAGCCATCCGATGCTGCAGGGGATTGTTGGAGTGTCTCCCCACCACTACCAGCAGCAGCACCACCACTGCCACCACTGAGCAGCTGTCACCACTGGGGGACAGTTTGTAGTCCTGTATCCATGGGCAGTTGTGCTGCCTGCCCCCTGCAAATCCAGTGGGTATGACACCCACCTGAGAGACTGTGACCTTGCACTCCCCAAGATCTGCATCACAGGACATGCTGCCATCTCCAGAACCAGTGGAGATGCCATCCTCTCACCCCATCCTCCCCAGGATGAAGATCACAGGGCACGATGCCCCCTCCAGAACCAGTGGAGATGCCATCCACTCACCGCATCCTTCCCAGGTTGAAGATCACAGGGCAGGATGCCCCCTCCAGAACCAGTGGGGAAAACACCCACTCACCCCATCCTCCCCAGGATGAAGATCACAGGGTATGATGCCCCCTCCAGAGCCAGTGGGCAAGTCACCCACTTGTGAGACTGTGGCCTTGCACTCCCCAGGACTGAGCACATGGCATGTTGCCCCTCCAGGACCAGTGGCGTTGTACCATTTTCCGGCTGAGGTACCCACCAGTCCCCGTCCCCCTGAGGTGCCTGCCTATTTTTGACCTGATACCCCTGCAGTGTTCTCTCAGTGATGTTGCAGGAGTGAAGTGGGGCCTTGGACTTTGAAATGTGGCCCTGTGGCCCACAAACATTGAGCACTGAGCAGTGTCCCTACATTTGTAAATATGTATATACTTTTTTATTTGGATGCACGTATTGCTACTATTTTATCTTATTACACTCTTTTTAATCTATTGTAGTTGTCCTTGAATTATCCTTAAGGGGTACCGGGTAAATCTGTTATGTTACTGCATCTGCTTGTGTGTATGGTGTTGGAGGTGTGTGTGGCTCACTTTTTCCTCCCCCTTCCCCTATGTGCTGGGTGGCTGTACTCACCGTGGTCGTCTTTGCTGTCCTTGGTGTTCGTAGTGGAACAGCACGTAGAAGAGCATGGGGAAGGCATGCAGCTTGGGCTCCATGGTGGCATGGCTGTTCCCTGAGTCTCCACAGGTGAGTCATTTCCATTCTGTGCAGTGTTTCCGCCAGGCTTTTGATGTCGTTGGTACCGCCCCGAAAAAAAGGTGGAGGATTGGACTGTCTTAATACAGTGGGTGGAACATTGTCTTCTGCTTGGCTGTAGGTGGTTACCGCCTGCGTGCCTGTTGATTCTGCAATGGTGGTCGGTGTGTTAAAGTGGCTGCCTGTCTGAGCTGTTTCCGCCATGGTCATAATTACCACCAGCCTATTGGCGGTATTACCGCCACTTTATCACCAACCGCCAGGGTTGTAATGAGCCCCATCATTCTATAAGGCTATCTTCATGGAATGTGCAGACCTGAGTAGATGATTCTATAAGGCTATCTTCCTGGAATGTGAACTGGTAGCTAAGCTGAAAAATTGTAATTGGCTAAACTTTATCAAATGCCATGAAGCACTCTGTATGCAAGAAACTTGGCCCTCAAATTTAGCTAAAAAAACAAATTTTCCCACATTCATGTGTGGGATCACTGCACCAGGAAGAATCTCCTACCACCCAACATTCCCCTCAGTCTCCTGATAAAAATGATACCTCACTTGTGTAGGTGGGTCAAGTACCTGTGACAGGGAAGAGCCAAAAGCATGTTGAAATTGAGGGGGAACCAAATCAGTTTGAAAAAAAACATTTTAGGCTGCCAAGTGCAGCAGATTTTTTATCAGTATAGATGAGACAATGCTAGGTGGTAGGAATTTTGTGTATTCCTGCAGATTCCAGAAGGTTCCATCACAAAAATGTCTGAAAAAATGTTTGATTTCCAGCAAAGTTGGAGGTTTGCAGGGCATTGCCGGTAAGAAAATGGTGTGGGTGCATGTGAAGCACACCACCTTGGAATCACCCAGATGTTTAGTTTTCAGATGTGTCTAGGTCTTGTGGATTTGTATACATGGCAGCGTCCCAAAGTCCAAAAAGTGTAGCCCTCACCATTCCAAGTGGGACGATTTTGAAAGTTAGCCAAGCTCTCATGGCCCAAATGTAAAACCAAAACCCAAAATAATCAAATGTCTTCTTGCTTGCCATGGGATAAGATGTTTTAGTGTGTGTAGGGAGAGCTGAAAGACTGTTACCCCCTTCAGTTGGGGTGGGGGCATAACCAGGCCCATACTGGTTGGTAGCCACCGCCCCACTATTTTTTTATTTCTTTTACTCCCTGGCATCTTGTAGACTTTCTGCCTCCAGGGTGTGGATCTAGGGTAATTTCACTATGTGCCCACTGGTGGACAGAACAACTCTGGCCACATTTACTTGGGGTGGGAGTATGGCCATACCCCCACCCTCTTATTTTGAAAAAAAAAATTCCCTGGTCGCTGGTGGGCTTTCAGCTTCCCTTGGGGGCAGATGGGCCTTCCAAAAATAGGCTTATCTGCCCCCAAGAGGGGCAGATATGGCCAACAGTAATGTGCCCCCATGGGGAGTGACCCTTCCCAAGTGGCTGCTCCCCGCACAAATCACATACAGACGCACACACCAATCCCTGGTGCATAAGTGGTTTCTGCCCCCCTTGGGGGCAGATTGGCCTAATAAAAATAGGCCAATCTGCCTCGAGGGGGGGCAGAAATGGCCTAAAATAAATTTGCCTCCCAGGGGAGTGACCCTTGCCTGAGGGGTCGCTCCCCACATATGAAAAAAATTAAATAAACAAAAAAAAAAAATCCTTGGTGTCTAGGGGTTACTAATTATAATAGGCCGATATCCCCCCGGGAGGGCAGAAAAGGCCTAAAAATATTTCCCCCTGGGGAGCTGCCCTTGACCCACGGCCCGCGCCCCTTATGTATAAATATAAATAAATAAACAATTCCCTGGTGTCTAGTGACTTCTGCCCCCCTTGGGGCCAAATTGGCCTAATTAAAATAGGCGTAAATGGCCTAAAAGTAATTTTGCCCTCTAGGGAGTGACCCTTGCCTAAGTAGTCGTTCCTCACATATAAAAAAAAAATATATAAAAAATAAATAAATAAAAAAACAATAAATTGTCCCTGGTGTCTAGGGGTGTCTGCCCCCCAAGGGGGCAGATTGGCCTAATTACAATAGGCCGATCTGCCCCCGGGAGGGCAGAAAAGGCCTAAAAATATTTCTCCCTGGGGAGCAGCCCTTGCCCAAGGGACCACTCCCCTTATGTATAAATATAAATAAATAAAAAAGTTCCCTGGTGTCTAGTGGTTTCTGCCCCCCTTGGGGGCAAATTGGCCTATTAAAATAGGCCGATATGCCCTCAAGGGAGTGACCCTTGCCTAAGGGGTCATTCCCCACATATAAAAAAAAAAAAATCCCTGGTGTCCAGCGGTTTCTGTCCCCCGGGAGCAGATCGGCCTAATTGTAATAGGCCGATCTGCCCCTGGGGGGAGAGAAATTTCCTAAAAATAAATTGCCCCCGTAGGGAGCGGCCCTTGGCCAAGGGGCCGCTCCCCTTATTCAGTAGTAAAAAATAAAAACACATTCCCTGGTATCTAGTGGTATTTCTGCAGCCCAATCAAAGGAAAGGAAAGGCCTCTACTTTCCTTGGATGCGTCTCTCGGCCCCTCCCTTTCTCCTCTGATCCGCGCTGGAAGCTCAGGGGTAGGACTCTGATGAGGTCAGTGTGCGATCACGTGCTGACGTCATTAGATGCCACTGGGGGCTTCAGGGGTGTGGGGGTCAAAGGGGAAGTGATTCCCCTTCTATCCCTGCCTAGAAGAGGGGGGTGCAAGGCCCCCGGGGGTGCACTAGCCTTATTAGTTTGGGTCAGCAATGCTCACTATAGATTTCTGTTAACAAGATTAAGACTAATATTTCTTGTGGTCTACCCTGTGCGGGACACCATTTTATAATTCTACCTCCTTGTCCATGTAATGATTACTCTGCACAAAGAACATTGCATTTTATGCTATTCTGCAAGTTCTGCTCTACATGGAGAATCTGCTTATTTTACTTTTTTAAAACAGGCAAGTTTTAGACAATTTATGGCAGTTTTGGTGTTTTTACAATCACTGTCAACACTGAGGCTATGCTTTTTTAATTGTAGTTTTTATACAGGGTGGTATACATTTGAGGTTAGTGAATGTATTATGAATTTTCTTATTTCCCTCTGCCAAACATTTTTTACGATGGCAAAGTATCTGTTCTTACTTTATCGTGTATCATTAATTTTGCCAGTATTTTTTGTAATGCAATATGCAAGATTGTTCTGTGTTTCATTGTATCTTTTATGGTCATTTATCAAATTAAGGAGGATGATGATGATGAATTAGAAAAATGTGTCAAATGTCTTTAAAGTAAAAAATGTAATTAGTAGTATTTGTTACAAACGCCATCAAACTAATTATATTTCTATTCACCACTAATACTACTAACATAACACAAACTATTTCTACTACATACAAACACAAGTAAAATAAACTATTTCAGAATAAAAATGTAAACTTACATAGTCACACCCCAACATAAATTAGCCTAAAATATTGTGAGGCACTAAAAGGATGACATTTACTATATACTTTCCAGTCTAATGACATTGAGGGAAGGAATTAGACACTAAAAGGGTGATATTTAGTATTCACACTCTAATCTATTCAAATTTGAAGAATGTATTACACACTAATGGTGCAACATTTACTATTCCCACTCCAATCTAAAACAATTTGAAGAAGATGTTGGACATTGAAGGGGTGACATTTACTACTCCCACGTAAATCTAAACCAATTTGAAAAAGGAGTTGGACACTGAAGGGGTGACATTTACAATATCGACTTCAAAATATGACATTTTACAAGTTACACTTTAAAATATACCATCAGTTCTCCATACTTACACACAATGGGGGTTATTACAACTTTGGAGGAGGTGTTAATCCGTCCCAAAAGTGACGGTAAAGTGACGGATATACCACCAGCCGTATTACGAATACATTATGGGGGTCATTCTGACCTCGGCGGTAAAAGGCGCTTACCGCCGGTCAGAAGGCCGCCATAACACTGCCGCGGTCGCGGTAAACCGCCACGGTCATTCTGACCCGCAACTGGCAAACCGCCAAAAACCCGACACCAACAAAAGTCCGCCACACCAAAGGTCAGCGAAAAAATGTCAATGACCAAACCTCCACCGTCACGCCAACAGAAATACGCCCATGCCATTACGACCCACGAATCCACGCAGCGGTCTTTCATCCGCGGTATTCTATTGGCGGTACACACCGCCGCGGTCGAAATACACACACCCTCACAAAACATCCCCACATTGGTCAATTTGAAACACACACACCTCAGATACATATACACACCACTCCCACACACCCAATACAGAATAAAACACACACCCACATCACCCACAAACCCCTACGACAACAATTGCGAATCAAGGACAGAGAGAGACAGCACTGCTTAGAGTAGACCATCACACCGAGGCAAATCACAACATCACCCACACAATATCCACGCACAAAACACCATACACCACCACACACATTACACTCCACAACACATACACCACCCCTCACCTCATCCACACCACCCCATGGCACCCCAAAGACACCCCAGGTTCTCTGACGCAGAACTCCGGGTCATGGTGGAGGAAATAGTACGTGTAGAGCCCCAGCTATTCGGGGCACAGGTGCAGCACACCACAATAGCTAGGAAGATGGAGCTATGGCAAAGGATAGTGGACAGGGTCAACACGGTGGGACAGCATCCACGCAATCGGGATGACATCAGGAAGCGATGGAACGACCTACGGGGGAAGGTGCGTTCCATGGTATCAAGGCACAACATTGCGGTGCAGAAGACTGGCGGCGGACCTCCACCTACTCCCCCAGAATTTACAGCATGGGAGGAGGAAGTCTTGCACATCCTGCATCCTGAGGGCCTCACAGGAGTATCTGGAGGAATGGACTCTGGTAAGTCAAATCTTAACTACTAATTCCCACCCCCACCCCACCTGCATGCCAGCACATACCCCCACCCTCACCCCCACCCCCATCACACCAACTCCTTGCAAAAGGCTCACCATCACAACCCACCCATCCAAACACCAAGCCCTGCATGCGACCACAAAGCATGGACACCCATCACCAAAGCATGCCCACTGCACACACACAGCACCCCCACAAGCCACCCTCACAAAAGCCCCCACAAGGGAATGCCTACACTTGGGTACACGGACACCCACCCATCACACGAAATGCCACACATAGAAGCTATAACCATACATTAATACCCCTGCAGGACCCGAACGCCACCACACCGCCACGGAGGGTCCAGAGATGTCCATCCCACCCCCAGATGAGGCCCCCAGCGATGACAGCAGCTCTGTCTCCCTGGACCCAGATGACCAGCCCGGCCCATCGGGGACCTCTGGACAGTCACTTCCCCACAGACAGCCACAGGCTACACCAGACCCAACCCCCTCTGGGAACACCAGCACAGCTCCCACCCAGCAGGCCCATGCCTCTGTCTCCAGGACACGTCAATCAGCGGTGTGTCCGCCACTACAGGGCACCCAGGTTGACCCACCACCCCAACAACAGCAGGGACCTGGGGGCAGTGGCAGTGGTAGTGGGCACACCATCCAGGGGACAGAGGCCCAGGAACACAGGGGAACTGGGAGGGCTGCTGTGCGACAGGCGGGGGATAGGCCCAGGGAACCCACTCTCCAAGATGCCCTCTCCACCATCATGGGAGCATACCACCACTCCCTGGAGACGATGGCGACGGTACTGGCCAGGTTCCAGGAGATCCAGGCACAGCAGGAGGAACGGTACATGGGGTTCAGAGAGGAACTGAGGAACATCGGTTCCGCAATGGGGACCATCGTCCTGGCCCTTAACCAGATAGTCACCACATTGCGGGACCATGTGGCACCACAAAGGGCCCCTGTCACTAGCCAGGACCAGGAACAGGCTACAACATCCGCCGGACCTAGTAGACAGGCCCCCCTCACAACGACAGTCCACCAGAACCCCACCTCCTGCTGAAGAAGAACCACCCCGCAAGCGGAACCTGAGATCTCACAAGAAGACAGAGTAGGATTGCAAGACCCCCGCCAGCATATGATACCACCTGATGTCATCCCACTGTCCCACATAGTCACCCTGTCCAACCTTGAACTGCCCCTGCTCCATCCTTCCACAGGCATATGGACAATGCACCTGTGCGACTGAGAACTGGACTCTGCCATGGACATTACTCCACCCCCACCCATCCCGCTTCCCAATCATTTACCTATATGTACAACTTAAAATAAATCACTCATTGCACTTAAAATAACAGGAGTCTGCTTCTATTTTTCACAAATGTATTACACATAACGGTGCAATTATGTTCAGTAACACTGTGATGACAACATACCAATGTCAATAAGCTTTAGTCCATGGGCAAACAAAGCAGTAGTCACGCAGTCGGTCATACAGCTCTGAAAAGGGAAGGGAAAGTCACAATTAACTTAAAAGGAACTGGGGGGAAACACAGACAGTAGGGACGCAGGAGGCCTTAAGTAAATGTAAATTGGGGTGGCTGTTTCTTACCTGTGTGCTACTGAAAGTATTGTTGTATGACTGTATCCCTGTTGTCCGTGTCGTCCCCGTCGTCTTCCTCCTCTTCACTCTCCACAGGCTCCACAGCTGCAACAACACCACCATCTGGACCATCCTCCTGCACAAAAGGCACCTGGCGTCGCAAAGCAAGATTGTGAAGCATACAGCAGGCCACGATGATCTGGCACACCTTCTTTGGTGAGTACATTAGGGATCCACCAGTCATATGCAGGCACCTAAACCTGGCCTTCAGGAGGCCGAAGGTTCTTTCTATAATCCTCCTAGGTCGCCCATGGGCCACATTGTACCGTTCCTCTGCCCAGTTCCTGGGATTCCTCACTGGGGTCAATAGCCAGGAGAGGTTGGGGTAACCAGAGTCACCCAATAACCACACACGGTGTCTCTGTAGCTGTTCCATCACATAAGGGATGCTGCTATTTCGCATGACATATGCGTCATGCACTGACCCAGGGAACTTGGCATTTACATGGGAGCTGTACTGGTCAGCCAAACAGACCACCTGAACATTCATCGAATGATAACTTTTTCTGTTCCTGTACACCTGCTCACTGTCACTGGGGGGAACCAAAGCCACATGGGTCCCATCAATGGCACCAATGATGTTGGGGATATGTCCAAGGGCATAGAAATCAGCCTTCACTGTAGCCAATTCGTCCACCTCAGGGAAAATAATGTAGCTCTGCATGTATTTCATCAGGGCAGACAACACTCTGGACAAAACCTTAGAAAACATAGGCTGAGACATCCCAGATGATATGGCCACTGTTGTCTGAAAAGACCCACTTACCAAAAAATGGAGTACTGACAGAACCTGCACCAGAGGGGGAATCCCCGTGGGTTGGCGGATGGGGGACATCAGGTCTGGCTCCAGCTGGGCACATAGTTCATGTATAGTTGCTCTGTCAAGCCGGTATGTAAGTATGATATGTCGTTCTTCCATTGTCGACAGGTCCACCAGCGGTCGGTACACAGGAGGATTCATCCTTCTCCTCGCAAGTCCCAGCGGACGGTGCCTAGGAAGGACAACATGGAGCACCCACAGGTTAGTTCACACAGCTTGCACAGTACACGAATCGCTATGCATGGCACGGCTTGTATGAGTGGCTATGCAAGGCCTAGGCCTGTGTGACGCAGTAGAAATCATGCCATGTGGGCCCTTGAAATGGCGGCTGCCTGACCTGTGAAGTGTGACAGTGGGATGTGAGGTCACTGCGCTGGCGTGGCACACCGTGGCGGTAGGCGGTCGAAGACCGCGGCGCCAAGCTGCATTGGTTAACATTGAACCCTATGGCTCTCAGGAGCCAATGACGATGTGCGCCGGCGGTCGCGGTACGCACCGCCGCGGTACGCACCACCGCGGGCGTGACCGCCATTTTCTATCTGATTAATCACTCGAGACCTGATCATCCACAGGAGAGGACCTATACTGCAAGTGCTGCTGTGACCTCGGTCTGGGAGATACAATGGCTGCTGCAACTGGGGAAAGGGCCCCTGCCTTCACTGACGAAGAATTGGATAAATTTGTTGATGGGGTCCTCCCCCAGTATGCGCTACTCTACGGTCCTCCAGACCAACAGGTTAGTACACAGGGTGCACGTTGAATGGGCTATGCCTGTGTTGAGTGGGGTGTATGTAAGATGGTGGGGAGGGGAGCAAATGAGGAGTGCAACGCACGAAAGATGAGAGCATGTGCCATATGGCAAGGTTGGGGAGGGGGGGGCCACTCACATTGACCAGGCAGAAAACTGATGCGATTTCCTTTCCCACCCTGTACATGTCACATAGGTCAGCGCCCATCAGAAGATCGACATTTGGCGTGCCATCGCCAAGGACGTCTGGGCCCTGGGGGTCCACAACAGACGGGGCACCCACTGCCGAAAGAGGTGGGAGGACATCCGCCGCGGGACCAGAAAGACCGGCGAGTCTCTGCTGGGGATGGCCTCCCAACGTAGGAGGGGTGCCAGCCGACAATTGACTCCCCTGATGTCCCGGATCCTGGCGGTGGCCTACCCCGATTTGGATGGGCGCGTGAGGACATCACAGCAGACACAAGGGGGTGAGTATCAGCACATTCTGCTATCTTTGCGCGCAGTTGAGGTGTCTGGGTTGGGGAGGAGGGCTGTGGGTAACTCAAGGCCAGGGCGCTTTCTGTAGGCTAGTCCCCTCCGTTAGGCATGGCCCTGTGCCCCCGCCCCCCACCTCTGTAGGGTGCCAAGTACAGCTATCCATGGTCCTGCATCACCCATGTGTGCATTTGTCATCCATAGACCTGTAGGCCTAGTCACAAGAACTGAGTAGTGTACCCCGATTGCGCTGCGTAGTGCAGGGGGCTTCTGTGTCTGTCCTCTCCGCCAACGGTGTTGCCAATGCATGCACTCAACCTGTCTTCATTTCTCCCCCCCACCCATTTTCTTTTTCTTCCTGTGCATGTGTGCATTAGCATCATCAGGCGGAGGAGAAGTGGCATCGGCGCACGAGGGAGCTGCATCTCACATGGCCCCGGAGGGCCATGCAACCGACTCAGAGTTCACCAGTGAGACGGAGGGCGAGGGGAGCTCCACAACGGGGACCCGTGGAGACGTCAGCGACACCGACACGTCCTCAGAAGGGAGCTCCCTTGCGGCGGCGGCAACATCCGTGCCCACCGCCACAACAGGTACAGCTGCCACCCAGTGCACCAGCCCCGCCCTCCCAGCAGCCCCTCGGCCTTCGATCCGTGCCCGCTCACCCAGGAAGGCGGGCATCTCCTTCGCCCCAGGCACCTCAGGCCCTGCCCCAGTTACCCCTGCTGCCCTCAGTGAGGAGGTCATTGACCTCCTGCGGACGCTCATTGTTGGGCAGTCTACCCTTTTGAATGCCATTGAGGGTGTAGAAAGGGAGGTGCATCGCAGCAATGCATACCTGGAGGGCATTCATTCGGGTCAGGCTGCCCATCAGCGATCGTTCAACGCTCTGGCCTCAGCACTGACGGCAGCCATTGTCCCTTGTTCCAGCCTCCCTCTTCTAACTCCCTCCACCCAGTCCCAGTCTCCTGTTCCTCTGCCTATCCCATCCACACCATCAGACCAGCCTGCACACACCTCAACACCCAAGGGCAGCTCATCCAGACATAAGCACCACAGATCCCACAAGCATTCACACAAACAACATCCAGATGCAGACATGGCAACAGTCACTACCACCTCTGTGTCCCCCTCCTCCTCGTCTACCTCCTCCCTCCCTGTGACGTCTCCACTCACACCTGCATGCACACCACCATCAGCCAGTACTTCCATCACCAGCACACCCTCCATTACAGTCAGCACACGTGCAGTCACCACCCCCACTGCCATTTACACGTCCCCTGTGTCCTCTCCCACTGTGTCTGTCACCCCCTCTTCCAAACCACACAAACGCAGCCCAAGCACCTGCACCCAAAGACAGCACACTTGACTCTCCTACAACCACATCCTCTTCCTCAACTCCCATACCCACTGCACCTACCCTTCCCATTGCTCCTAAAAAAACTTTTCCTCTCCAAAACTAACCTCTTTGCATCACCTGACCCACCCCCTCCATCTGGTAAGAGTCCAAAGAGCACCTCAGCCACCACCAGCCCTGCATCTAGTATCACCATAGTGCAGGGCTATTGGAGTCCACCAGCTCCTAGGGAAGGAACATCGGCCAGCAGCAAAGGGACAGCCAGCCCACCCCCTGGGAAGAGGACAAGAAAAATTAAGGGCCGGCGCGAAAAGCCTGAGACGGCTGCCACCAAGGAGAGTGGCCTTGCCCCGTCACCTGCCACATCATCTAAGGGAGGCAAGGGCCAGAGAGCTGCAGCGAAGGAGGGCAAGGGCAGCAGGGCGGAGAAGACATGCAGCAGGCGAGCGCACCAGGAGGGCTCCACCAGCCCCATACCGGGTGTGACGGACGACACCCACGGGCCCAAGACTCCATCACAGGAGGGCCCCGCTACCGCAAGGTTGGAGGGCGACTAAGCGGGGAGTCTTGGCCAGGTCTGGGTCCCTTGAAAGACAGGACAAGCACCGCTGAACAGGACCCCGCCGTGAAGAGCACCGCTGAACAGGGCCCCGCCGTGAAGAGCACCGCTGAACAGGGCCCCGCCGTGAAGAGCACCGCTGAACAGGGCCCCGCCAAGACAGGCACCGCTCCGCTGGGCCCTTCATCTCAAGCACCGCTCCGCTGGGCCCTTCCTGTCAAGCACCACTCCGCTGGGCCCTTCCTGTCAAGCACCGCTCTGCTGGGCCCTTCCTGTCAAGCACTGCTCCGCTGGGCCCTTCATCTCAAGCACCGCTCCGCTGGGCACCGCCGTCTCAAGCACCGCTCCGCTGGGCCCTTCCTGTCAAGCACCGCTCCGCTGGGCCCTTCATCTCAAGCACCGCTCCGCTGGGCACTGCCGTCTCAAGCACCGCTCCGCTGGGCACCACCGTCTCAAGCACCGCTCCGCTGGGCACCACCGTCTCAAGCACCGCTGGTCCATTGACAGTGCCGGTTCTGTGTCGAGCAGGTGTTCATGAAGCACTCTGGGCACCATGCCTCCTCCAATCACAGTGGAGTCGGTTATCCATCTGATGGACTGTGGCTTTGCACTCCCCAGGATGGTACAGTGGGCATGGAAGCCCCTCGTGGATCTGGCGTCGTGGACTCATGTGGCTGAGGTGCCCCCCTTTCCCTTCCCCCTGAGGTGCCTGTTGTTTTTTCATCTGATGCCCCTGCAGTGTTCTCTCCAATGGTATCCGGTCTCCTGTGTGGGCTTTGCCCATGTGTTTGTACACATTGGCCCACGGACTATGGATATTTAATGGACTGTGCAGGACTGATTGACTATGTTTATACTTTGCACTATGTTCATTATTTCTTTTGTATTTTTCATATGGCATATTTACCATGACTTCAATGAACCTATTTTATACATAAATTTGAAAGTTCATTTTAATTATGTCTTTGCATTCTTCCGGGGGGTTTGGGAGGCGTCACTCTGACTTGTTGCTCTGCATTGGTGTGTAGGTATTGGGGGGGTGGGTTGGGGGGTGGGTGTATCGCGTATGTGTGTGCACGTAACCTTTCCTCCTCCCCCCTCCCCTGTGTCGTAGGTGCAGTACTCACCGTTGTCAATTCCTCGTGGAGTTCGTAGTCTGTTTCCGCCGTGTTTTTATCGGCGGGGCTCCCGCCCCGGAAAAGGTGGCGGATTGGTGAGTTGTGATAGGGTGGGCGGTACATTGTCTGCCGCCTGCCTGTTGGCGGTGACTGCCGCGCTGTTTGTTGGTCCCGCCGTGGCGGTCGGAGTGTTAAAGTGGCGGGCTGTGGTGGCGGTTCCCGCCAGGGTCAGAATTGCATTTTTTGGACCGCCTGCCTGTTGGTGGGTTGGCCGCCGCTTTATCACCGACCGCCAGGGTTGGAATGACCCCCTATATCCTATGGAACTCGTAATACGGCTGGTGGTATATCCGTCACTTTACCGTCACTTTTGGGACGGATTAACACCTCCTCCAAAGTTGTAATAACCCCCAATGTTTTTTACTATAAAAGTTTTAAAAGCATCTCGCTAAAAGCACACTTACAAAAACAACAAACCTTTATAGTTTAATATTATAATGTAAAGAATACTCTTAATATTTAGTTTATTGTTCAAAATATTTACTATCATAAAGTTTAAACTATAAAATGACAAAAAAAACTCATCAAAGAAAACAATTAAAGTTTATAAAACTACAATTTTCAAACAGAAATAATTAAATATGTCTACAATTTTAGGAAATGTGTTACAAAATATTTAGAATTTGAACATTTAACATACACATATTTCTAAACACCTAACATTAATAATACTTTTGTTATATATTTTTTAATTTTATATTATTTAATTAAAATATGTATATATTTAATACCATTAGTTTATATATTCATACTATAAAATTAAAATGTATTATAATAAGAAATTAATTTTAAAAAATCCACATTATCAATTTGCATATCTTTAAAACTATCAACTTCTTTATTTTAAAATAGACATTTTAAAATATTCTCACTACACTTATCACCTAAAGACCGAACATGCATTAATAAAACTAAAAATAGAAATTCCAGGAATTTCCTAACTAAGGACCTTATTACAAGACTTGTTGGGGGTCCTGAAAAGACCGCCCTTTTATGAGTTATACAGACAGGACAGCCGACTGTCAAACAAAAAAGCCAGACCACCAGCAGCACAGAGGCCTGGAAATAGGCGGTCCGACCTCCAGCACCGACAGCACCTCGACCAACCACTGACCATATTACAAGCACACAGTCGCCATGACGGACACTCATGATGGTCATCCAATGACGGTCCGAACTATGGTGATCTGCGGTCACCAAAATAATACGCAACTGCACATTGAATGAATTTGAAAACAACACAGCTGACACACATTGCCACACTGGACACACCTGCAAAGGGCACTATAAAACGCACCCCTTCATACACCACAATCCTTTGCATCTCCAATGCAAGACACTGATGCGAGAGCGACCTACACATAACAGATATTAAGCACCACTTTTTTCTCACCATCTCTTTTCACAACCAGAACATACTTTAATGCAATCACACTCTTTTGTACTTCCCCTCTCTAGTAAGTCACTGTCACACATTTTTTCCCATCATGTCATGTTAAAAAAATTCAAGTTTTTCAGAGGATGAGTTGAGAGTCATGGTGGAGTCAATGCTGTAGATACAACCATGCTTGCCCATCCTGTATCCTGAGGGCTAGAGAGGAATACCTGGGAGAGTGGAGTCTGGTAAGTAACAACACTAAAAATGGCAAGAAAATGCTATGTCATTCATGCTCACAGTTCACCTTTACCCATTTACCCATTTACACTGTCACACCTCTCACCAGCCCAGTGTCCACCAGTCCAAAGACCTCTACTTGGCAACCCACATTTGAAGTATACTCACTTGGGGTGATGACATTTGTATAATGTGTATAGTACAGGGACTGACATGATTACACCTCCCAGCATGGACTGTGCCAAACACTAGACCAGTGGTCATTTGTCTGCATACCTCTGGTTTGTAAATCACAAATTAACTTCACTCACCTGGGAGGATACCATTTGTCAAGTGTGGGAAGTAGAGAGAGTGACCTGACTACAACTACAGGACCCACTATTCCTGTAACTACTAACACTAGCACAGTGGTAACAGTCTACAATACATCTGTTGGTGAACTCTCAATTGAAGTGGACTCACCTGGGGGGAGAACATTGGTCAAGTGCGTGCAATATAGAGTGCCATGACTGCAACTCACAGGAGACACTAGTCCTCTAACTACAAACACTAGCAGAGTGGCCTCATGCTACAATACATTTGTTAGTGAACTCGCCTGAAGGGAGTACATTGGTCAAGTGTGTGTACCAGAGAGAGTGACCTGACTGCAACTACCAGGAGACACTATTCATCTAACTTCAAACACTAGCACTGTGGTCACATGCTACAATATATCTGTTAGTAAACTCTCCATTGAAGTGGGCTCACCTGGGGGGTGAACATTGGTAGGGTGTGTGTACTAGACAGAGTAACATGACTGCAACTCACAGGAGGCACTGTTTCAGCAACTCCAAACACCAGAACAGTGGTCATGTGTCCAAAGACCACTTTCTGCCAACTCACAAGTGAATTATGCTCAGTTTGTCAAATATGGGAAGTAGAGAGAGTGGTATGACTACTAGGGACTGGAAAGCCCTGTGTCTGTAAAACCAACCATCAGCCTAGTGTACTCCTGTCCAAATACGATTGCTTGTGAACTCTCAATTGAAGTGGACTTACCTGGGAAGATAACATTTATATAGTATGTATAGTACAAGGGGTGACCAGACTGCAACTCTCAGCAGTCCCTGTATCTGTAACTCCAAAATCCAGCACAGAATTCCCGTGTCCCAATACCCCTGTGTCTTAACTCTCATTTGAAGTGCACTAACCTGGGAGGATGATACATGTATAGTGGGTGTAGTGCAGGGAGTTGCGTGACTACAACTCTCAGCAGGCCTTGTAACTGTAAGTACAAATACCAGCACAGTGTTGTCTCGTCCAAGGACCCCTGTGTTTTAACTCTCAATTGAGGTGTACTCACCTAGGAGGATGATATTTGTATAGTGTGCTTAGTACAGGGATTGATATGGCTCCAACTCCTAGGAGGCCCTATTTCAGTAACTCCAAGCACCAGTCATGTGGTCACTTGTCCAAAGACTACTGTCTGCCAACCCCAAATGAAGTTTACTCACCTGGGGGATAACTTTTATCAGGTACTGGGGAGTAGTGAGAGTGACCTGACTCCAAATGGCAGGAGGTATTGTTTCTCTAACTCCAAACACCAGTCCAGTGTTCTCTTCTCCAAATACCCTTGTTTGTCAATTCCGAAATGAAGTGCACTCACCTGCAGAATACCATTTGTCAGGTATTGGAGAGTAGTGAGAGTGATCTGACTGCAACTCCCAGGAGGCACTGTTACTCTAACTCTAAACACCAGACCAGTGGTCACATGTCACGATACATCTTTTGGTGAACTCTAAAATTAAGTTTGCTCACCTAAAGGGAGAGCATTTGTCAAGTTTTGGGGCGTAGATGGAGTGACCTGACTTCAATTCCCAGGAGGCACTATTTCTCTGACTCCAACCACAAGACCAGTGTTCACTAGTCCAAATATCCTTGTTTGGTAACTCTCAATTGGAGTGTACTCACCTGGGAGGAAACCATTTGTATGGTGAGTGTAGTACATGGAGTTACACGACAGCAACTCCCAGGAGGCTCTATTACTGTAACTCCAACCAGTCCAGTGCCCTCTTCTCCAAAGACTAATGTTTGGGAAATCACACATGAAGCATACTTACCTGGGGTTATGACATTTATTAAGGGTATAAAGTAAAGGGAGTGACATGACTGCCAAGGCCAGGAGGCTCTGTCTCTCCAACTCCAAACACAAACCCAGTGTTCTCATGCCCAACTACCCATGTGTCGTAACTTTCTAATTGAGTTTACTCACCTGGGAGGGACCAGGATACAGATCATACTCAAATCTGAGATGTGTCTGGCCACTTAGCTCCAGCTTGACCAGCTAACCCAAGATGAAACTATTAAGGACAGGAATGACACATCACCCAGTTTGTACAACAAGTATTCATAAGGCCTCAAGCTCCATTACCAGATTGATATTTGGCAGCAGACACATTCACAATGCCATTGCCACATTATGACTCAAGTCACATATACAACAAATGCCTGGGTCTGCCTGCATTACAATCAACCTGGCCTCAAAATGCCCAAAGACATATCTTGCCTAGCAACTGTTGTGTATGCACTAGTCGCAAGATGACATTCTCAGGCCAAGGGCTAATGATCTACACAACTCAGCAGCTGTTCAGTCAAAAAAACATGGTTTGCTCCACAAATGTCATGTCAATACAACCAATGCCATGGCTGCTTACCAGATTAAGATTAACTGCAAAATACTTTTGTACAAGGTCCATATTTAATGCAACGCTAAATTGTTGGTGGTAGATGTCACAATACAACCATTAACATTGTATCTTTCTTTGAGCTGACACTGGGCACACAGAGACCACAGAAGAGACTGCCAAAACCCCCATGGATGAAGCCCTCAGTGAAGAAGACACTCCTGGATGTCTGGACGTGGAGGACTGTTCCAGCCCGTCTGGGCAACCTGGTCATATACCATCAGTGAGTCTCACTGTGGCCACCTACCAGCCCGGATGCCTCACCATCACAGGCAACCATTCCCCCCACAACCTGTGTACCAAGTACTGTGTCCACTGTCTTGTACCCCAAGTCCACAATGCAATGCAACACTTCCAACAGTGAGGGTCCAGGACCCAGTGGAGCAGGCACGCTGTGACAAGGGCACAGGGCTGTGAGGGTAAGGTGCATGGGTGAGATACTGTGGGCCAGTGAGGTAAAGACACTGGGGATGCTCCTGGCCAGCACATCAGCCAGGTATTAGGGGGTCTATCAGGAGTCCCAAGGCATGATGGGCCAGATCTTGACGAACTCTGGGAAATAAAGCAGCTACAGAGGGACATCAATAGGGGCAGGCGTGAACAGTGCGAGGCTTGCAATACCAACATGGCCTCCCTAACAAGGGTGATGAGGGACATTAACACCACCCTGAGCAGGGCTCTACAACACCACTTTACCCTTTCCTTTGGCCAATCTACAACAGGCCCTTCTTCATCGGTCCCAGACACTGGAAGGAAGGTCCTGCCAGAGGAACAGGACCAAGACATCCTTGCCTCTGTAGCAGCAGATTCCCTGCCCACCATTCAAGCAGGGACGTCCGGCAAAGAATCCAGGAGGTGCGAATGGCAAGACACCCACCACTGCCAGTGACCTCTTCCTAAAGGATCTCCTTTGTGTGTCACACATTCACTGTTGCCTTTTTCTGAACTAACTATGAGTTCCAATGGGATGAGTACTCTGGACTTTGGACTCCCAATGGTGTAGAAAATACTCCAATCATTTCATTCATCATGATTGAACCCTTCACTTTATTATTTTTCTTTTTTACTGTCCAAATTTGATTTGATGCATCTGCTCTGTAATAAAGTCACCCATCACAATCTCGTCTGCTTGCCTAATTTTAACATTTTGCTATGTCGTAATGTAAGACCATGTGAACCATGTAATGAAGCCATGACTTACTGGTGCAAAGAGAGATATTTCACAGGTACACAGTGTCCTGCTCATGATTACAACCATTAAAAACAAACACATATGTACAAGTGTCTGGTCACAACAAACATTTTATTCCAGTGTACAGCACATAGGCTGTCTAGATGTCTGGACCTTTTTGACATAAGAATGTGTGACTCATACTGAGTCAAAGTACATATTCCAGGGTACAGCCACCAGACCATAGAGGGGAGGGATTTGTAAGACATTGTCCTGTGGAATGAGCAAAGATTAAAGTGTTTGGTGTCAGCAGCTTGGCTCTTATCACATACCACACCAAAGTAATCCAACATCACATAATCCAAGACACAGACAGGTGGCAGTACAACAGTTCCTGATTACATACCCATCATTATACAATGACAATGCAACTTGTGGTATGACACAAGCATATGTCAGTGTTGTAGTACAGGCATACTCTGTGGCCTGCAATGATGAAACACATCTACAGCTATATACAGGTCATACAAGAAGAGTATTTATCCAGTATGAAGGGTGAATGCCTTGCTCCCAATTGATGACTACATATTTCATGCCCAAATGATGACACATATGATGTAATCGGCCCAGCACAGCACACAAAACAAGTCCAAAGTGCACTTCAGACCTTCCACCCAAACATTGTTCAAGCTGCTTTTGCACAAGTCTGATACTTCCCAAATATGTATTCTACATTACCTGGAACAATCAATGTCCACTCTGTATGTCACAACAGCATCAGATACCTGCCAACGTCACAACTCTGAAATGCCCACATGAGGATGTCATGGTAAAGGTACCTCTACACAAATCACATAGCAATTATCTGGAAATGAAATTAAATTGCAATGAAACTGACACAAACAAAGCAGCATCATTAGGGTGAGGATATGTCAAAGGCTGACTCTTCAAGCAGACTTTGGCTGAATACTGCAGAGTATCAGTTCCATAGCTGTTGCTAAAACACTGAACTCCACACTATCTCACAACTACAGTTCGTTGTATAGGCACATCAAATGACATATACTCATGAAAAGAAGCTGTTGATGAGATCTTCCTGCAAGTCAGCTCCTTCCTCTTCACTGCTGTCATCCTCATTTGGCATTTCAGGGGCTGCAGACTCCCCCTCCTCTGGAATGTATGGGGTATTCCTCCGCTGGGCAATATTGTGGAGCATGCAGCATGCTACAGTGATCTGACACATATTTCCGGGTGAGTAGAGGAGGGCTCCACCAGTCCAGTCAAGACACATAAATCTGGCACTACCCGCCATGTTCTTCCATGGGCCTCGTTGAAGCGGACTTCCCCTGGTGTACCTGGATTTTTCAGTGGCGTCAACAACCAAGGACAGTTTGGATATGCTGAATCTCCTGTTAAAGAGTAGGACATATGTGCAACAATGAGTTACTCGGTTCATGATTGTAGCACCAGACATTGCATACACACAGGCAGGACAGATGTGACTTTCCAGCCAGCCAGGCCCTCTCTGGGTACAGTTGTGACATCAGCTGGGGTATGGTGTTGTTCCACATAATTAAGGAATCGTGGGCTGAACCTTGACCTGTGAAATATAGAGATCCGCCAGAAAACTTGCATGTTGGTACAATAAAAGTTTTCTGTTACAGTGCACTTGTTCATTGGTCTGCGGTAGTACCAAGCCAACATGTGTGCCATCAATGGCCCTCACCACATGTGGGATGCATGCAAAACAATAAAAAGTGAGCCTTTTCATGGGCTAAATAGTCATGTTGGAGAAACTGGAGATAGATGTCCAGGTGTGTCAACATTGCTGAGAGAAAATCCTTCAACAACAGACTGAACATAGGTTGGGACATGCCAGCAGCTAGGGCCACTGTATGTTGGAAGGACCCTGTGGCTAGGGAGTGCAATACTGACATGACGGGTGGTATGCTGGTTGGATAACTAATAGCTGGCAAGCGTAGAAGGGGGAAGAGGACTCCAGCCTCCAGTTACACTTGTGGTAGAGACTGCCCGTTATTGGGAGAGCACCCGGGGGCACGATAAAGGCCAGCTTGTTGCTGGGGTGTGGGTGGGATGCGACCCAGGCCAAGATTGGGACTGTCATCGACCAGAAGAGGTTGGGCCATCCTTTTAAAATTTGGACTTAGGCGGCTGATGTAACTGAGCTAATTAAGTCCCTTTTGTTTGCAATTTACATTTTCTGTTGTATTAACTCCCTGGTCTATTAATCATAAGCAAGCAGAAAGTTGGGGAACTTGTAAAACCTGAGGGGAGCATTAAGAAGGCAGGAAGACCAAAAGGGCTATCACCACATAATCAGCCGGTGTTGCTTAAGGGAGCTACCCTCACGGACATAGATAATCTTATTGGTGAAGTTGAGTCCTTATTAAACACTATAGAGTCCAGAAGCAAGCAGACCAAGGTGACGGACATTTTCACTAAAAGGAGAAACCAACCTGAATCCTCCCATGCAAAGTCATCAAATGTTGTTCTATTACTAGTTTGCCAGAATTTAGCCTCCTGCTATTCAGCAATTCCTCCTAGATACCCTCTGTCACCTACAATTGTTATCAATGAAGGTGTTCCCTGTGCAAATAGGTTTGCCATTTTAGCAGCACCATCAACATCTGTACAATCTTCTACATGTACTTTTGCCCTACATTCTATTAGTATCAAAACAGACAATGGTGCTCTGAATAAGACAGATGTCTTTGGGTCCATGTTATTTATCACAGGTTGGATGAACTTCGTAGATTAACAGCTGCCTTGTGTAGTGAAGTTGAAAATCTTGAGCTGCAGTTGGGTCAACAGAGATGCAGGTGTACTGTAGATGGTATGGTCTTTCCAGGAATACAAAATACACCAAACAAGGCTTCTCTTCACACTTTATCAACCACTCAATGGACCGGGGATTGGTATATGACAAGGGAACAGAAACAGAAACAGGAAGCCAAGGCCCAGAATACAGAATACATGTATCTAGAGTGGCAGCAAAAGATTAGCACTCCTTTGATAGCTAGAGGCCCTTTGGGAAAGATGTGATATTATTGTACCTATATGTTCTATCACTCCCTTGCTCCTATGGATTTCCACTGGAGCAGTTGTCACTCTGCTGCTAGGGCCCTCCCTACTGACACACAAATTATTTCTCCTCCTATGGGGAATTCTACAAACCCAGATGCGTGGTTGCATTCTCATTCTTGCTTCCATGCTCAGGCTGGCAGGGATATCCCCAGGAAACCAATATTTTTAACACAAGTGCCAAACTAAAGGAGGGTGATTATAAAGACGAAGATGCCCTCCTTCTCAAGGTTATTCACTGCCTCAGGATAAAAGGTGGAAGTCTCTCTATGATTAGTTTTGACATTATCCATGCGAGAAGAAACACAACAGCACAGGAACCTCTTAATTTTATTTCTGCTTTATTGTCCTCCAATGAATTGACCAAAAATTTTAGAAATTTTGAATTGCGCATTTGCCATTTTTTGGGAAGACGAAGACTAGGAAAAGACTTAAACTGTCTGCACCAATAGGTAATTCGGCTGGGCAGAGCACAAAGAGATCGCTGGGTGATTGCCTGTCGATGACACTGAATCGTAGGCAGAGTGGGGAGACTAATCTTGATAAGATATATTGACTGGTCTGTTATGATGACTTCTTTAACCGTCCTGTAGAGTGGAACATGCACAGGAACATGCCTCCCACCACCAGCAGAGGATCTATGGGTGGCATGTTTGACAGAGTTGTTAATGGGGTTAACCCTTTAGCTAATATTCAAGGACCCCAAGTATTACCTCATGAAATTGCCTTGTACAGTGAGCCTGAAGCAACTTTAGATAGAAATGCCATGGTTACAAGTTATGGGGACCCTACATTCTTGAAAGTGGGAATTACCTCAAAGGGGAAGGTTAAAAATTCCAATTATGGTGATTTGGAAATGCATGGTCATCCTAGGGGGAGCCACTTTGACAATGCAAAAGATGCAGGCTGCATGGGGAGTGGGGAATTTTGTGATAGTATTACTTTATTAGGTTGAAATCTGGCATGAGCTAGGTCCAAGTTATCAGATCCAGAATTAGCTTACATAGGAGGCTGTGACGTTTTCCTGTTTCAAGATACATTGGCCACTGGCAAGATATCTGTAAATGGCTTTACCTCCTTTAGTGTTGATACTGAAGCATCTGATAAATTTGGGAGGGTAAGTGGTGGTTTATTAACATAATTAAGGAATTAGCTCCCGGGGTCACGTAGGGTTCTACAAATAGATTCCCCAGATATGATGGATATTACTATATGGTTTCCTACGACTTAAACATCACCCTCATAAATATATGTATGTGAGATTTGTCCGTTCGAACATGGAAAATCCCTATTGGAGGAGACTTTGGATACTTTGCATCATAATGTAAGAATTATAGTGGCAGGGGACTTTAATACTTCATTTGAGACATCTCCACTCATAAATGAAGTAACAGAATGTGAGGACAAATTGTGGAAAACCCCTGCCTTGACAGGGAAGCCACATTGTAATTTCTCTGTTAATGCCCTCAAAATTGCCTTGCTGACAGCTGGCAAGGGTTTAAGGGACTGCAAAGACCATATCCCTCTGATTCTTCGAGGTTCTGACTTTTAAACCTGGCTTATACAATAGTATATTTGATTATACATTGCTAGATGTCAGCTTATGGCATCTCTTAGGGGACATGCAATTAGATACCCAACTGTGATCATAACTCTCTGATCTTGACTTTGTCGGGGCCAGCACAAGCTAGGAGAAAAGAGTGTTTGGTAACCCTAGCTGCTGAACCCACTCTAAGTAATAACCGCTGTTACACTTCATGGCTGACTTTAGTGTCTAATCAAAAGCGTTTCTCTGAGATTTATTGTCTCTGTGCATTATCTATCACAATATGTCGACCACCTACTTTCAAATATCCTGATTCTTAGTATTCACAATCAGTTATTTGGTGGCCTACAGAAACTATTTCATAAAGAGGAGTGTAGGACACCTGGTTAAATGATTTGATGTGGACTGCAAAGCAGCCAAGATTCATTTGAAGAATGCAGTCAAACAGTGTGATAGAGAAGAAATAGTGCTTGCTGGACTGAATTACAGCCTTGCCATTAATAGAGCTAGGAAACAATGGGATGAATTAATCTGGCAGGAGATGCTTGCTGCTGCCAAAAAGAAGGACAATCACTCATTTGGCACCTAGTTACACATACTGAACCTGTCAGCAAGAAATCATACAACTATTACATCCAACCTGACAGTTGACTCTCTCTTATTTCACCTCAAGATTCTGTGTCCCCCGATAATGCAGTTGAGCTGATGACTAAAGACACAACATTTGACATTGAGGAAGATCATGATTAGGGTATATCTCCCTTCAGCTTATATGACATGGCCAAGGCAATGGAATCTCTAAAATCTGATAAAGCACCAGGCCCCGATAAAATTCTGGGTGATCTATATAGAACTGAGCCCTTGATCTGGACTAATTATATAGATTTGTTGTTGAATGCTATCACGGAAGGCAGAGTGATTCCGAGATCCTTGAGAGGTGCAGAGATAATTCCAATCTTTAAGAAAGGTGATGCTAGTGACTCCTTAAATTATCAACCAATAAGCCTGATCAATATTCTTCAAAAGATCTTTGCCAGGTAAGAGAATAGAGTAACCACTTGCTTGGATGGAAGAGGGAGAGAATCCTGTCACCTGTCCATGCTGGTTTCTGTCTGCGGACTTTTACCTCGAATCAAGTTTTTAGATGGGGCACTTCTTTATTGGAAATATGTATTTTTATCCAACCAAAGATTATATTTGTGGCCTTTGTTGATCTTAAAGAAGCATTCAATCTTATCCCTCATAGTACATTGTGGCAGGTGCTGTTGAACATGTGTGTGCAGAGGAATCTACTAAATCTGATCATAAGATTGTATTCTGATAACTATGCCCAAGTTAGATGAGGTAGTCAGGGTGAATTAATGAATTGCATCCCAATTGGACGTGGTGTCCAACAGGGGTGCGTGCTTGCACCCTTGCTATTTAGTCTTTTTGTGATTGACGTGGTGGAAGTTCTTCTTGACTATCAAAATGACTCTCCTAGCATTAATAAGGAAAAAATACTTATCCTCTTATTTTCAAATGACCTGTTATTGATATCTAAAATGCATATGGGGCTGCAGCTCCTCGTCTATAAATTTATACGTTTCTGCTGTTTGAGAGGTCTAGTTCTAAATGCTGGAAAAACTAAGTTTATGATTTTTGGCAAGAGCACGCCAACGGATGTTGCAATTCGAGTGGGCCGTGAACTCCTAGAGAAGGTTACCAGTTTTAATTATCTAGGGATTAAACTATCCCAGGAATTTAATAGGCCTATCTAGGTCCACCTTAACTGTTGAACATAGATTGTCTGCTATAATTAAGTTCTACAAGAAAACTAGTAGCTGTGCGGTGCCGCTAGCTATAGAAGTGTATAAGGACAAAGCACAGAACGCTTCATTATATGGTGCTGAGATCTGGGGACATAATAAGTTGAACAGTTTAGCTGTCATTGAAAACAACTCTGTTAGGAAATTGTTATCACTGCCTATAAGCTCACCCTTTATTCCCCTTTTCCAAGATTTGGATTCAAGGAGGATAATGGATATTGCTCGCTTAAAGCCACTGTTGTACTGGGTTCGTCTCTGGTCTAGCAATGAGTTAAATCATTATAGAGATTAATTGAGAGATGTTTTAAATATTCCCAATGCCAGAGGCATCCCATGGGTAACATATGTAAACGACTGGCTAATTAAATTAAGCTTGGAGAGCTATTGGACGGAACCAGATTCCCCTTCTAAAGCAGAGTTAGGAATCCTGAAGTCCTGTTACTGGGAGCCTACTTGTAGCCAATGTATATGAAATGTGAAGAATAGTCATTTAACAACTGAGGTCTTGGAATTTAAACACCATCCAAGTTTTGAGCCTTTTCTTGATGCGATCACTCCTCCATTAGCTAACAGTCTATATATTCGCTTTATACTTGGCTCATTACATCTGAGGTCCTTTATTGGAAAATGGGGTAAATATCTAGGTGTAAAAGAGTGTCCTGTATGTGGGGTGGATATGTAGTCTGTGGCTCATGCATTTGTTTTGTCCATAATATTGGGACCCAGGTAGAAAATGGATACGTCCAATTTGTTTAAACCTGGGGGTATCAACATACCTATCAGCTTTAAGGGATCTTAAAAACTGATACTTCTTTATCATTTGTATTTGCAATTAGTTGGTTTTTCTTATGTGTTTGGTTTAAACGGTCTGTTTTCTGGTCTTCTAAATGGATTTTAGTAAATGTTATTGTGGGTATTGGTTGTGACAATTAATTGTGTATGACATTTTATTTTGTAATATTGTGTATTTATTGAAATATTTTTTGATCTATGAACTTTGATGGTTATGAACAGCCGAATAATTTATAAATTGATTTGATTTGATTTGAACTAATAGCTGACATGAGATCTGGCTCCAACCAATGGCATAAGTCCATTATTGTTTGTCTATTCAGAGAGTATAGCAGGATTATGTGGGGTTCTTCCATGGTCTGATGGTCTGGCAGGGGGTGGTAGACAGGAGGTTGTTGCATCCTCCCTATCCCTGGGTACCAATGACTGACAAGACATGATTTCTAACATTAGTCAGTGTATCCACAGCAACACACATGATGCATGTCAATTATGTCATGTGACAAGGCATTTCTGAATGGATACACATGGCAACCAGGACACATCACAGCTGCAAATAACACAAGAGTCACATGATGCCATCATGATTTTCAACACATATAGTCACAACATATATATGGACCAAACTCAAAAATGTGCAACACAATTTTCCCTCAAAATGTAACTTGATATCTCTACTCCCAAAATGACCATTGCTGGTGGTGCACTGTGCCCCTCTGTTAAATGCCATCTGTACCCTGAAAAATACTACAGTGGTGTTTTTGAGTAGTAGGACCTACATGACAAGACAGCATAAACCTGCTTGTGAGGTAAAAAATCCATTTTTACAGTTGCAACGCAGTTTATATAGCCCAATACAGTATTTTAGGCTGCCAAAATGGTGGATGCGGGATATTAGGAACCACCTGTGACGGCTGGCGGAAGTCGTCATGTCGGTTGTAGTTGTGGCGGACACAGCTTTAGGCTAACGTTGTTGCCAGTGACAGTCATTGACCAATGGATGTGTTAGCTGACAGAGACAACAGCATATGTGGCAGACGTGACTGCATTATTCTGTAGATTTGCTCACTTGACTCCTGACACTGCTGCCAGCAAGACCTCCACAACCTGAGCTTCTGTGGGCCACCTCGGGAGCAATCATGCTGCATCCATCCGGTGATAGGGCCCCTGCCTTCTCTCCAGAGGAGCTGGAGAGGCTAGTGAAAGAGGTCCTACCCGTGTATGCACAGCTTTTCGGCTGACCAGAGGAGCAGGTAATCCCCAAGTGCACAATTTCCTCTGTGCTTCAACCTCATTTTCCTCCTCAAAGGCTAGAATGTGTCCATGTGTGCCAGCTTGACTACTCATATGCCTGTTTTTGCAGTCTGTATGGCATCAATGGGATGGACAATGTGCTGGTATTGGTGGCCAGTGCCATATGTTAAGTTCAGTCACGTTTGCGTTGTGTGAGATTTTTTGGGTCCTATGTCGTCCTTGTTTTGGATGTCCATAACTAGATAAAATACATGCCTACCATACACTGACATCTCTTTCCTCATGATTATTGTAAATGTCAGGCAACATGTGTATACATGACAGTATGAGCTGAGTATGCATGTTGTATGAGTCAATTTGGAATCATGTGAGCAATGTGTATAGTGTCACTGATCTTTCACCATGCATCTGCCCTTGGTTAACTGTTGTGTGATGTACTGTCATGCATGGAAGTGATGGGAATGGAGTGCCATGTAAGTTCTGTCAGCTTAGTCTGCAGAGACTGGGGACTGTTAATTGTATCTCCAAGTATGAGACCAAGGGCCACATGTACAAAGCTTTTTTTCTCGTCGCAAATGGCCTGATTCGCAGAATCAAGCCATTTGTGATGAGAAAAAAGCTTTTTCCAATGCACAAACCCAATTTTGCAATTCGGTAACATTACCGAATCGCAAAAAGGGTTTGCGAGTCCCATTTAGGAAGGGGCCTTCCCTTCCTAATGCAAATCGCAGTCCGATGTATGATCATTTTGTGAACGCGAATGTGGTCACAAAACAATCACAGTTAGCACCAGTTTCAAATTGGTGTTAACCCATTCTCAAAAGGGAAGAGGTTCCCAAGGAACCCCTTCCCCTTTGTGAATACATGCGAGAACCTTTTTTCAGAGCAGGCAGTGATCATTGATTCAGAGCAGGCCATCATCCCTGTGAGTGCAGCCATTCCCAATGGGGTCGCAAATTGCGACCTACCTCATGAATATTCATGAGGTAGGTAATTTGCGACCCCATTGGGAATCGCAAACAGTGTCATTGACACTGTTGTACATCAGGTTTTGTGATTCCCAAATTGCGATTCGCAAAACCTGATCTTCGTACATGTGGCCCCTAGTCTAGGCTGTGGGAGAGTCACTGTGGCTATGCAACCATGGCACTCTGCCCACTCCCTGTACCACAGCAGATCCGGTCACGTGGGAGTTATGAGGCTCGGGTGGCAAAACCTGCCCTGAATGCCTCTGTGCTTTGATTAGATTAGGAATGGGTACAGAGGTAAATCATTAATCTAGTCCATATGTGCACTTAGCATCAATGGTCTTTTGTCGCCTTCCCACAGGTCATATGGGTCCGGTACAAGTGTATTGCATAACTGACAGTACCGCAGTGCAGACAGTATGCTGATTCCTGGTAATCCCTGCTGTGTGACTCAGTAGCTTGATCACATAGTAGAAACTGTACAACGCATGCCTTTATTAATTGGATACTATCTCTGTAGGATGGACACATATGTCCAAAGAAGAGTTCTGTGGTACAGGTACATAGCACAGAACCCAACCCCCTGAAGTAGCATGCGTCTGCATTTGTTAGTCCACATGTCCGCACATGGACAAGGAAGACACTTTCTGTACCCACCATGCCAGCCCCTTCATTGTTACTCATGTGTAATGTTGAAGTTCGTACTCTGGCTTTTGCCTGTAGGGAATGAATGCAGTGACCCATTCACACAGAGTGGGAATGTGTTGGTCCATTCATGCCTAAGGAGTTTAGCCTTCAGAAGCCACATAGGTGTGTAGTGTTTCATAGTGGCTCCCGTTACAGTACAGGTTGTTAGAGCCTGGGCTACCTGATGTCAGTAAGCTTGCTTAATCATTGTTGACCCTGAGCAGGGTAGTGGGTTAGTCTGCAGATAAAAATTTATATGTCTGTAGTCATGTCCCTGTACTTATTGGCTTGTGTGTGTCACACTTGGGGAGTATATACAAATAGAAAAATACTAGCTTGGGGTTACTGACATGTATGTGACTCAACCATTTGTGATGAAACTTGTGATTATAACCTCTTGATTTGTCTTTTGCATTCATGCTGGTCAATGCCCATCAAAACAAGGTACTATGGAGAGCCATCAACTGGAAGGTGTGGACCCTGGGGGTCCACAGCCGGCAGAGCGCCCACTGCAGAAAAAGGTGGAAGGACCTGAGACGATGGACTAGCAAAATCACTGAGGTCCAGCTGGGGATGTTTTCCCAACATTGGCGTGGTGCCCGTCGGACCATGACAACCTTAATGGCCCACACTCTGGAAATGGCCTATCCAGGGCTTGATGGGTATTTGAGACAGTAGAGAAGCCACAAGGGGATGAGTACAGGGCATATTCCTGACTGTTACAGTACCTAATGATTTTGTTAGATTTTGAAAGCTCCCCCTGACAATTAGAGATGAGCCATGTGTCACACAGCAGATGAGTGATTGTCTGTGTAGACATGTCATATTTTGTATACTCATGTTCCCTGCCTATTGACCCAGGGACCTCGTACATAACTGTGTGCAATCCACAAACCACTTGCTTCCCAGGGACGACATATGGCTGTGTACAGTGATCAATCATCAATCAAGTTTGTTATTGAAGTGTGTGTAAATTCTATGCAACAGGCTACTGCTCCTCAATGTTACAGGCCAAAGGTAAGGAAGTGATGTATCACTGTCCTCAGACATGTATCTGGACAAATGAGTATATTGGCATCTGCCACCCAGAGGATAGTTGTCTTCAGCATATCACTGGTTCTGGTGCCTCCCTGCAGTCTGTGAAGTGAAGATGGCCATCATGCATGTGACAGAGCATACATTGTACTTTGGGTGCAGCTACAGATCAATATTTTCCCTTGGTAAGTGGGGAATGTCCATTGACATGATTTATGTGCCATCACTTTTTGCCAACATTCCTTGAGCCTAGATGTCAGCATGTGTCCCTTTCTCATTAGCAAAACATTTGTGAACTGCTGTTTCATGCATTATCTACCTGTGTTGATTGGATGATGTCTGTATTCCCTCAAATATATATGTGCATGGCAAACTGTGTGTGGAATAACCTGTTTTCAATGGGGGTTCATTTAATGTTGTGGCACATATAGGAGTGTGTCACTGCTGTTTATTGGGTGACACATTCCTTCATGCGTCGTAGCTTGTCATTTGGCATGCACAACTTCAGTAGCAATGAGGGACATCATAACTAAGCCTAGAGTTTTGAGCCACAATGTGCATTGCTATGCCATTGATGTGACAACATGTATCAGCACCCAAATATGTAATGGGTAAGGTTTGTGACTTGACTGTTGGCATGCATCATGAATGACTTGCAGTTATGTTGAAATCACATGTTTGGGTACAGGCATTCATCCATAGACAGGCATCTGGGTATGCATGAACATAATGGAGACAATGATGTAGCTTCCAATTGGGCAATGTCTTGATTGCCTTCAACAAGTACTTGCAAATCTCAGGGCCTCTCCAACATCCAAGGGATTAATGGCGTGTACCGATACACTCAGAGTATGTCATTGTAAGGGGTGCCAGACATCAGTGGTGATTACACTGGGGCTAACTGAATCATTGTGTTGTGCATTTTGGGGCCAGCTCTCCCTGACAAATTGCACATGATGTGTACAGTGTCCATTTCTGAGGAACATTATTACTACCTCCATGACTCTATTGGGACAACTATTACTTGATGTAGTGCGCATTGTTAATATGTTTCCGATGTGACATGAGTACTTCCATGTCACTGTCTCCAGGCTATTGTACTTTTGTCAGCAACATGGCAGGATTTTGGAGCACAATTTCTTATTTTTGGGTCATTATGTTTATGACAAATAGATGTGTGCGTGACCTTGTGTGGGATCTGTGGGAATGCAATTGGCGTTGGCCTACTATGGTATCACAAAAGGTAATTAAGGTCTGCTCCATGGAACAAAGCTTTGAGGTCTGAGGGTAATGAGGTATCCTACCTGTTGAATGATTTCTGTGATTACACAACCTCAGTCACGTAGATGGCCTTTTACAAATACTTGCAAATCTCTGGGTCTTTCTCATCATCCAAGGAACTAATGGCATCTACTGATGTACTGAGAGTAAGTCATTGTAAGGTTTCCTAGACATTAGTGGTGATTTCTCTGGGACTTACTGATTCATTGTGTTGTAGATTTTAGAGACATGTCTCCATGACATTTTGCACATTTCGTCTACACTGTACATTTCCATGTCAAGTGTGTGCATATCTGAGCTACTATATCCATGACTCCATTGAGACAAATCTTACTTGGTGAATTGTACATTGTGGATATGCTTCCACTGTGACATTAGTATTTCCATGTCAACTCCTCCAAGCTATTGTACGTTTGTCAGCAACATTGTGTATGTGATAAATAGATGTGTGCATGACCTCGTGTAGGATATGTGGGAAAGGAGTTGGCATTGGCCTACTATTATGTGACAACAACTAAGTGATGTCTCCTCCATAAGGCAAAGCATTGAAGGTGATGAGGTCTCCTACTTTGTTCAATGGTTACTGTGATTGCACAACTTAAGCCATGCAATTGTCAATGTGTGAGATACTGAATTTAATGTGTGCAACTGTTCAGATAGCATGCATACATATGGTATGGCACATGTATGGGCCACTTAAGTGGAGTTTTTTGCTGGGGCCTACTTGACATCATGGTAATGTTTGCTAATCAGAGCTGTTGTTCAAGTGTGATCATGGATATGTGATGACCCTTTTTCTCTCTGTATTTACAGCAACGGCAAGTGGAGGAGACAGGGCACCACCAAGTGGGGAAGCATCTCGCCACAGGACCTCGGGTCAAGACACCATGGACACAGAGTATCCCAGTGGCTACAGGGGAGACCGGAATATCCTCTTTGTCACCAAAATCTTCCTCCAGTGGACACTTCCTAGTGGTGGTGGAGCCATTGGGGCACCCTCCTGTACCATCTCTGTCTGCTACACCCCTTTCTATTACCGCTCTCTGTTTCTCCCCACCCAGTTGGCCATGCCTGCTCACCCAGAGGACGGGCATCTCCTTTGCCACAGACACCTGCGCCCCAGCCCCTGTTCTGTTACCCCTGCTGCCCTCAGTAAGGAGGCTACTGACCTCCGGAGAAGGATAGCTCTGGGTCAGACAGCCATTGAGCATGCTATTCAGGGATTGGCAACCCAACTCAAGCAAACAAATGCATTCCTAGAAGGAATTCATGGAGCAATGTCTGGCCTACAGAGATTGTTCCAGGCTCTGGCGTCCACACTGATGGCAGGCAGTCACCCCCCTCCTCCCGTCACCCCTCCACCTCCCCCTTTCCAAACCAAATCCACCCTTCCCCAATTTATTCCAAGCATTCAGACCGATGTATATGCACCCACCTCAACACATAAGAGTAGCACACACAGACACAAGCGCCATAAAACACACCGGCATGCAAGCAAACAACAGCCACCCACAGATACAACATCAGTCACCATTTCCCCAGACACCCCTACCATCACCAGGGTAACACACACAACATCGAGCATACCCACAGGCACCACTACAATAGTCAGTGACAGGGCCAACACACCCAGCATACCCTCAGATACCACGCCAGAAAACACACAGACATCCGCCCCAAACCCACAGATACCATGCAAACAGACACACAGACATCCACCATATTCAGTATACCAACAGACACCACCCCAACAGACACACAAACACACACATCCACCACTCCATCCCCCAGCATCTTCACCTCCCAGACCCCCAAGACACACAAACACACTCACTCACCCATGTAACAGACACCAGCCAAATACAAGCACACCACCCACACGCACACACTTATGACATCTACAACGACACAGCATACAATCACTCCCTTGATCTCCAAATCTCCACCCCCTTCTGCTGACCATCCCCGTGTCAGATGAGCCAGTCTATTAGAGATGGTGGCAGCAATTGTGCAGATAGGCATGTCATTTGGGTTCAGTATTGTTTGTCCCTAAGATACCTGATAGGCCAGTTTCTGTGCAAATGTTGTCCAAGGGGCATGTGGAAAGTGATATGTTTCCCAGTGCAGCCTACTTCCCTGAGAGCTGCTGAAAGCCCCATCACTATTTTGCAGGTATTGTTTGAATGATGAGGTTTGTATATTTGTCTCTCTGTCTATTGTGCATCTCATTGTCTTTCCATTATGTTGCAATGTGGGTGATGTGTGTGTCCTTGGCAGGGCTGTTTACTGACAGTGGTGTTTGTGTTCCAGGCTACATCCATACATATGTGGGTTGAAGATGATGACAGTCCATAGCATGTGAGGAATGTGGGTGTTTGAGTTGTATTTGTAGATGTGATGTTGGTGTTGTTGGTGGTGTGTGAGTCAATGTTGTGTACACTTCACTGTCCCTGTGCTTTAGATGAGCAGATGTGTGTTGTTTTTGTGTAGTGTAGTGTAGTGTTGCAGTGCAGTGTGAGTGTGGGTGACCTGTCTAAAAGGGGTATTTAGTGACTGTGCACATGCCCTTCTTTGTACCTGATTCCTAGTGTGTACACAATGAGACATGTACTTGGTGCCCGTAGTGTGACCCCCATTTGATTTGGCTGACGGCACAATGATCTATTTTTGTATGTAATGACAAAGGTAGGTATGTGTGGTTTCCCTCAGTTGTGCCCACGGTGGCATGGATTTTGTGCACCTTCGATGATCATCAGCAGCGCCAGGACATGTGTGATGGGCTCCATGGTAGCACCAGATGTGTGAGGCTGCCTGCATGTGAGTGTCTCCCTTTATAGGCCCTGTTTCCACCTGCTGATACGTGGTGGTTGGACCACCACTGTCACATTTGCGGTGTGCAACCTCATAATGTGTCCAGTGGAAACAGTGTCTCCTACAGCCTGTTTGTGCTGCCTCAGGACCATGGAGGTCTCTGCTGCCAGGTGGTGCCGGCGAGACCGTGGCAATCTTTGCTTTATAGGCCTCCGTGCCTCATAATAGGGCATTCCGACCACCAACCCGATGACGGTCCAACAGCCACTGCTGCCATGGCAGTCCATGGACCCCCAGACTCGTAATGAGGCTCTAAAAATGTATACTACTCAAACACTCATAAATTATACACTAATTAACACTTACAAATGATATTAGATACAGAAACATTCTCTACATCCTTATTTATTACAACAATAATAAAAACAGGCAAGGGTCGCTCCCCTGGGGGTGGGGGCAAATTTATTTTAACACATTTCTGCCCCCCCCTTCGGGCAGACTGGCCTATTTCTATTAAGCTGATCTGCCCTTCGGGGGCAGAAAAGACTTAGGCACCAGGGATTGGTGTGTGTTTATGTGTGTGTTTTGTTTAGAGGGGCATTTCTATTTTTAGAATGCCCATCTGCCCCCAACGGGGTCAGAAAGCACACCAGAGACCAGGTAAGATTTTTTTTTTTTTTAAAGAGGGTGGGGGGCATGGCCATCTCCCCACCCCAAATAAATGGGGCCAAAGCTGTTCTGCCCACTGGTGGGCAAATGGGGCAATTACCCCCAATCCACTCCCTGGGGGGAAGAAAGCCTACTAGATGCCAGGGAATAAAAAAAGTAATTAGTAGGGTGGTGGCTTCCAACCAGTACATAGTCATGCCCAGCCCAACTGAAGGAGGTAGCAGTCTTTCAGCTCTCTCTGCTGCACACTAAAACTTGTTATCCCACGGCAAGCAAGAGGTCATTTGATTATTTTGGGTTTTGCTTTTACATTTGTTCCAGGAGAGCTTGTCTACCTCTCAAAATCTTCCCACTTGAAATGGTGAGGGCTGCACTTTTTGGACTTTGGGACGCTGCCATGTAGAAAAATCCACAAGACCTCGACACATCTGACAACTAAACATCTGGGTGTGTCCAGGGTGGTGTGCTTCACATGCACCCCACACCATTTTCTTACCCACAATACCATGCAAACCTCCAACTTTGCTGGAAATCACACATTTTTCACACATTTTTGTGCTGGAACCTTCCAGAATCTCCAGGAATCCACAAAATTCCTACCACCCAGCATTGCCACATTTATATTGATAAACATCATGCCCCACTTGTCAGCCTTAAAAATGTTTTTTTTTCAAACTGCCCTTTTGGACCCGCTTTGGTTCCCCCTCAATTTTGACATGTTTTTGGCTCTTCCCTGTCACAGGCACTTGGCACACCTACACAAGTGAGGTATAATTTTTAATGGAAGACTGAGGGGAAGGTTAGGTGGTAGGAAATTTGTCACGGTGTGGTGATCCCAAACAGAAGTGCGGGAAAAATGTGATTTATTTAGCTAAATTTGAGGTTTGCTGAGGATTCTGGGTAAGAAAACATTGGGGGATTCATGCAAGTCACACCTCCCTGGGCTCCTTTGCATGTCTAGTTTTCAGAAATGTTTGGGTTTGGTAGGTTTTCCTATATTGCTGCTGAGCCCCGGATCAAAAATGCAGGTGCCCGCCCCCGCAAAAACAGGTAGTTTTGTATTTGATAATTTTGATGTGTCCACGTTGTGTTTTGGGGCATTTCCTTTCGCGGGCACTAGACCTACCCAGACAAGTGAGGTACCATTTTATCAGGCGACTTGGGGGAATACTGGGTGGAAGGAAGTGTGTGGATCCTCTTGGATTCCTGAACTTTCTATCACCGAACTGTGAGAAAAAAGTGTTTTTTTGCCACATTTCGAGGTTTGCAAAGGATTCTGGGTAACAGAACCTGGTGAGACGCCCACAAGTCACCCACCCTGGATTCCTCTAGGTGTCTAGTTTTAAAAAATGCACAGGTTTAGTAGCTTTCCCTAGGTGCTGGCTGAGCTAGAGGCCAAAATCAACAGATAGGCACTTTCCAAATAACACGTCAGATTTCAATGTAAAAATGTGATGTGTCCATGTTGCATTTCCTGTCGCAGGTATTGGGCCTACTGATGCAAGTGAGGTACCATTTTTATTGGTAGACTTGGGAGAACACAGAATAGAAGAACAAGTGTTATTGCCCCTTGTCTTTCGCTACATTTTTCCTTCCAAATGTAAGACAGTGTGTAATAAAGACGTCTATTTGAGAAATGCCCTGTAATTCACATGCTAGTATGGGGACCCCGGAATTCAGAGATGTGAAAATAACCATTGTTTCTCAACACCTAATCCTGTGCCCATTTTCGAAATACGAAGGTTTCCTTGATACCTATTTTTCACTCTTTATATTTCACCAAATGAATTACTGCATACCCAATATACAATGAAAACCCATTGCAAGGTGCAGTTCCTTTATTGACTCTGGATACCTAGGGATCTTGATGAAACTACAAGCCCTATATATCCTTGAAACCAGAAGGGTTCAGCAGAAGTAGCGGTATATTGCTTTTGAAAATCTGAAATGTTAGGAAAAAGTTACAGAGTAAAAAGTAGAGAGAAATGGCTGTTTTGTTTCACCTCAATTTCACCTTTTTTTATTTTAGCTGCTATTTTCTGTAGGAGAACCTTGTAGGATATACACAAATGGCCCCTTTCTGAATTCAAAATGTTGTCTACTTTTCAGAAATGTTTAGCTTCCCGGGATCCAGCATTTGTTTCATACCCATTTCTGTCACTAACTGGAAGGAGGCTAAAAGCACAAAAAATAGTAAAAATGGTGTATGTCCCAGTAAAATGCCAAAATTGTGGTTTTATGATTCAAGTCTGCCTGTTCCTGAAAGCTGGGAAGATGGTGATTTTAGCACCACAAACCCCTTGTTAATGCCATTTTCAGGGGAAAAACCACAAGCCTTCTTCTGCAGCCCTTTTTTCTCATTTTGTTTTAAGAAAAACATAATTTTTGCTGTATTTTGGCGCATTTCTTGGTCTCCTCCAGGGGAACCCACAAACTCTGGGTATCTCTACAATCTCTATGATGTTGGAAAAAAGGACACAAATCTGGCATGGGTAGCTTATGAGGACAAAAGGTTTTCGCATATCGAGAAACCTGATGCCAGTGACATCACTTTGGGTGAGGGGGGATGTTTTTAAGAGGTTTGCACTCAACTTCTATCTGTAAAAGTAGACCCGTTTCGGGAAAACCATTAACATGGAGTGCATGTACGATGATGGGGCTTTAGGCACATGGGTATAGGCAATATTTTATGAGTGATAATGAGACAAGGTAGGTAAGAAATAGTTGGTTCACTAATTTTGGTTCTGTTTCCATATTCCCTGATAGGCAATTCTAAGAATGTGTGTAGTGCAAGAAAAAGAGTGTATATTGAACCCGCATGTACCACTGGTCATTAACTAAGTATGTGAAAGGTAGGAAAAGGAACATTAACAGGATAGATGGTCCTGATGAAGGCCGAACGACCCTTATGGGTGATGATAACCAAAACATGTTGATCTTGTTTAGTATTTCAGGGGTGAAGGGATGAATGCTTTAACCCTATCCGGTGAGACCGGGAATAAAGACTGAATATGGATCTAACTCGAGATAGTTTTAACTAACTATTGAGTAAGGTTCTCTTTATGTTTGTGGTCCCCGTCTCTCAGTTGTTTGTTTCTGTTTCCCCTCCCTTTTGCTCCATTCCTTACGTTGGCTAGCGTGGGAATGTGACAGCAAAGCCCTATGATGAAGTATGCCACTATTAGTGGGTGAGGGCAGTTTTTTTCGATAATATTATGCTGTATGTCTAGCTGGTGAGATCATCATCTGGGATCTCCTTGTTGATCTCTTGCCATTTTTGTGTGTCCCTTTCATATGTTGGGAGGTTGGATAAGGATTTTCATCCTCTCACCCCTTTAGTGTGTATTGCTCCACAAAAAGCAAACCAAGTGGTCTTCCTGCTAGGTCAGGAAAAACACCTTCCTACATGAAGGCTATTGTTTCTACTCCAGGAGCAGTTTTCACACCTCATTAAATTTAAGCACTGGCTCGGCATCTGATTTCAGACCAATGCACATTAGACTCCAGGAGCTTCAGGAATTGAAAGGTAACTTTGTAAGTTACTTTATGAAAGAATTTAACATTACCACTAGATTGATTGTTTGTAAACAATAAAATAGTGGATGTATCATTTTTTAAGATGGTCCCAAACCAGAGACAATGGAATTATTATTTTAATCTGTACTCTAGCTTACAAAATAGCCAGAGCCTTCTGCAGTGAAAAAAGCTTCTTTTTTGTGGGTGGGGGGGGGGTTGTCACTGCAGGAACATTGCATTATTCATTTTATACATGTTCCACTTTTAACTACCATCCACCCAACATTGTGGCTATACTGCATTTACAAAGCTAGCTTATTAATATTTAGAATTAAGTTTTCCTGTCAAAGAGTTATTTTTACAGGTTGAGCTTCAGGTTTAAAATACAGCAGTCAACAACAGTGGTAGACTTGAAACCATATTTCCCTTGCCTCATTAGTGAGTGGCACAATAAGTATTGCAGTTTACAGGTGACATTTGACTTTCTATACATTGGTTGTCATTTCCTAACCATAGAGTATAAAGTTATTGGATAGGTAGATATGCTAGACAATGATCAGAGAATTTTTAGAGGTGAGAGCACATACACTGGTGACTGGACAGCATTGCCCCATTGTACAGAGACTACAAATCAGCAATAAAATTCAGCAACAAAATGCAAGTGACCACAGAAAAAGCAGCATTTTTGACTCGCATCATTGCTCACTTTTTCAAAAATAGGGCCACAAGAATCAGTGTGAGACTGAAAAAGTAAAAATGTTGACCTTTGTAAATGAGGATTTTTGGGTAGAACACTTAAACAGCAGCTGGCATCTATTCAAGCATTGATGGAGTCATGGGGAGGTGCCAATCATCTGGAAGCACACGTTTTCCAATTATTTTAAGGCCTGTCTAGATTTTGACCAGTATTGAGTAATTTGTTTTTGAGCGGGATCTGTTGATAGTGTTGGAAGCTTGCAGACGAAAAACCTTTGAACACTAGCACTGTTCTGATTCATTTAGAAAGAGTAACTTGAGATCAACAATTTATTTCTTGTTTGTTAATCTTGGCCCAGATAGGAGGGATATGAAAATGTCAGTCCCTTCATTGAGTAGATACATTTGTTTAGGTATTGGCCTGTGTATGCTGAGAAAATTGTGATTTGCCCTGGGAGAGCTCAAGGAAATAAGTTTATTATATAGCAACTTAATGGGCATAGGTTCAAGGGGCTTCAGTTCTGGAAATCTGTAGAACAACCACTTGGGCATTGCCTTTTACTTGTGTTAACACCATGGAATTCAGTGCAGAAGCACAGGTTCTGAACTTTTTAGTTGAAAGGCACCGTCAGCATCAATTAAATCTTAACTGTGTCTGGATGATGTCTTTCAGAGTAGCATATAGTGGTCCAGTGTTGTATTTTTCTTAAACAAAAATTACTAAGCTTTAGCATGCCTCATAGAGTTATGATTGGGAGAAGGGAGTAGGTGAGGAGTTATTTTTATAATTACTACCTTCAATTCCATTACTCTGAGTCTTGTCTTTCCCACTTAAGGCAAAAGGAAGGATAGACATTTTAGGTCACCAGGAACACAGCTTGCACTTAATAAGAACTCCTGAAATGTGGGCACATTCTTTATACAAAGGGGTTTGTTCACATTTTGGGAGATTAGACATGGAAATAGGACAATGCTGAGTCTGAGAACGCAGGCTCTAATAATAGAGCAATAAGTGGAGCAAGGAGGAGAAGACTCAGAGTAAACGTATTAATGGTATGTTATTTTAACAACATGAATACTTCATTGACATCAGTTGGACTCAAACTGTGAATTACTCATTTAGTCCTTCTAGTTAACCGTATATTTCTAGAGTGAGGGAGGGTAAGCGAGAATTAACAGCGCTTCTCCTTCTGTGAGCACACTCTGCATTTTGTGAGAAACTTGTCACCATCAACAACTTAGTAATTGAAGGTGCGCTAACAGAAACAAAGTAGCAATCCCAACTGTGTAAATCAAATCCAGTAAACACTTTGCACCTTTTAGGGATTTACTGTGCCAGGTACCACTGTCACTACTTACCCAGGCATTCTTTTAAAATAATACAGTCAGTCACTATGTGATGAAACAAAAGAAATTCTCATTTGCTTAGTAACCTTGTCAGTTCCACTGTAACTCTTGATCTGAACTTAGTTGTAAAATAATTATGTGGATCCCAATGCATTTCAAGAATGTTTCTCTACATCAAGGGAAGGAACACATGTATAATTCAAATTTCCGTGCAGGAAATGTGGGAGGTTTTAATAAAAAGTAGGTAAAAGGCTAACCTTAATAATCTTACACATTCAGTATACTAAAACCGAATTCATGAGTCTCAGAAGAATTAAGCCACTTCTAGAAAATCCAGAAAGATGGAACTGGAAAAAAGCAAGTGCTAGGAACACCATACACTCACCAGAATGTCCAGAGACCATGTATAAGTGAAGTCAGACAGCATGCAGACTGCTTGACTGAATAAAAGGCACATACTAATAAGCAAGAAAGGATCCCCTTTGACTCAGCATAATGAACAGAAGGTGTAACCAATTCAATGCAATGCTGTTACAGAAATTGTGTGATGCCAAGAGAAATGTGTGTCTGAAACATATTCATATTCATTTACCACAAATGAAAAGGTGGAAAAAACAGAGGCTTCCTAAACAGGGATTTCAGATGACTAACTAGTAGAAAATCTTCTCTCTTACACTTTACAGAGGCTCGGGAAAGGAGATTAATCATCAGGATGAAAAGAAAGCTACTTAAAAATGCAAGACAGATGGACATGCACCGGACTGTAATGACCACCACTTAAGTTGAAGAAACGCTGCAATCATATGTGTATAGATCCAGGAAGACACCTAAAAGCCATGCTATTCTGGATGGAAGACAGTCACTTAAAGACGAGTAGAAAATTACCAGAAAAATAACATAAATGCATCAGTCTTAGATTATTAGAATTAATACCTCAAAAGTACCTATTAAACTAAATTCAAGGCTGCGGTTATTAAATTGATACAACCGTGTTAAGAAATAAAAGTAGAGAAAAGGAGAATACAAATCTTCATATTAAGTTAATGGGAACACCCTCTCTAGAAGGAGTCAATAGTGGAAAAGGCAACAGGAAAGAAATGGGTGATAAGGAACATGAAAGAGGCAACAAAACCCTCATGTTGACCTAAAGTAAAACTCAAATTTCCAATGCAATAAGTTTACAATCTGAGCAAATACAGTGCAGGCCTGTACAGTAAAACAGCCAGTGGTTAGGAATTTAAAATATGGAAAGACACAAGAGCAGTATAATACACTAAATGGGCAAGTTAATATATGTTAAAAAGATGTGATAATAAGTAACAAGAAAGTCATATTTGCCATTAATTTTTTACAGGTTTAAGGTACCGAATCTATTGAAGTAAAGTGTGAAGTCCCAGTTTTGGTATTTTTATGCCACATGGTGTTTTTATATTCTGTGAAATGAGTTTCAATTTTCCTCTTTGTTTGCCCACATGCCCTCGTCCACAAGGGCATTTGATGAAGAACACACAAAAGGAGGTCTCATATGTTGCAATTAGTTTAGGTTTAATATTTTCACCTATAGCAGGATGATACATAAGGGGACCTTTAGAAATGTTGTTCCAGTTACTGTAATTAAGGCAGGGGAGGGGTCCTGTTACAGTGTTGCTTTCCTTTGTGGGGCGCATATTTCCTTATTGTTCCTACTCCTGGTTTATACCACCATAGTGGAGCCTCCAACGCCGAACTTAAGTTGGTAGGTATTTCAATCAGTTTCCAGGGTTCAAGGATGATGTTTTGAATTTTTTACTTTCTAGAGAGAATTTAGTGACTAGGGCTGGCCTGTTGGAGTTTATTAAAATGTCCTGCAGCCAAGAGTTTCTGTCAATGTTGTCAATCCTGGTGCATTCTCTTGTCAAACAACTGCCATAGCGAATTTTATCTGCTGTTAAAACACTTATGCTAATAAATGTGCATAACCGTATGTTCAAATAAAACACATTCTAAATGCAAAATTTATAGTAGATCACCATATTTAAATATTGTAGGCCTGATTTATGTCTCTGAAGAATGTCCATTCTGATTTGCAAAGGCTTTATACTTGCACATTGACCTATCTCTTATTATAACTCTTCATTTGGTTTCTGGACTGACACCCTTTTACTTTCTTAATCGCAATGTTATTTTGGACAGGGAGTTTCCTTTATGAAAGATGCTTGTTGTATCATTACTGTATAGACTGTGATTTAAATTAATATTTTATACTATTTTATAATCATATACGGATTGATGGACTACAATAATGTTTGATGCTGAAAACTAAAGATTAATGTCTCATGAATAAATAGATGAAAGACTAAAAGATTTGAAAATAATACCTTTAACTCACACTAAGAGCAGATAGGCAGATTTACAAGGCCCTAGTGCCTCCTTGTGGAATGCTAATGTGGCTCAAGGAGGCAATTTTTGCCATATTTACCAATTGGTGCAAATGCATGCATTGCACCACTTTGTGACCCCTTGAGACACATTATACCTGTGCCAGGCATAATGTATGCAAGGGGGGCGCTCGTAAAAATGGTGCAGTGAAATCTCCAGGATTCCACTGCACCATTTTTGGAGTAGTTTTTAATGCCTGCTCAGAGCAGGCGTTAAAATGACATCCATATTAACCGGGCCTCCTTCCACTTTGTTCCACTAGCGTCAACATTTTGGATGCTATTGGAGCAAAGCGCCATAATAGAGTAAAAATTTCTGACGCTATTGGCCTAACGTGCGTCATGGTGCACCGTATTCTAAATATGGTGCACACATGGTGTTGTTAGATGGGGCAGAGGTGATGCAAGAAAACTAGTGCATCAGTACTGATGCACCAGTTTCTTGTAAATCTGGCCCTAAATCTCTTTAGTGATTGAATTCAAAGGGGACATATTTAAGAAAAATGGCACTGCACACAGTGCAGTGCCACTTTTCACGTGCCCTTTACTGCCCCCCTAACGCCACTATGTGTGCCCCATATTTAAAATACGGTGCAGGGTAGGGGGCAATAGTGTCATTATTTATGATGCTATTGATGTACTCTGCAGAAGTACTCCTGCAGAATACATAGGGGCCCATTGTAAACAATGGTGTGCCCCCTTTCAACGCCTGCTCTGAGCAGGCGTTAAAAGTGCTGACAAAAATGTTGCAAGTAATCTGTTAGATTTCCTTGTGCCAATTTTTTGCCCCCCCCCCCCACAACGGGGAAAGTTCCCTTTGCATACATTATGGCTGGCGCAGGCATAATGTAGCGCAAAGGCTTACAAAGTGGTGCAATGTATGCATTGCGCCACTTTGTAAATATGGCGTGGCCAACTAACGAAACATTAGCATAAAAATATAATGCTAATGTGTCTGTAGATAGCGTTAGGGGATCTTAAATATGCCCCAAAGTCTTTAATGATTTGTTGATTATGTGGATGATTGCTCCTCATCTCTGTTCATTGACAGACAAAGGTTCATATGTCCAGTGGCAGGGGTTATTTAATGACTACACTCAAACTCAAAGACTGAGATATAGAAAACCCCGCTTCCTGACAAATCTTAGAATACACCTTTGTTGAACTTTGTTGATTTTTCAAATTTTTATTGTTCAAATGTTTCTGTTTGCAATTTAATCATTTTGATTCCTAATGTTTGGGAGTACAGTAAGTTATCATTCAAACTCCTTGGATGGAATGCAACATATTATTTATTTTTCAGTGGGTTTAGTTCAGTGTTCCTTTTTGTCAGTTCCTTTAATGATACTCACATCTAAGAAATCAATGTATTTTTGTGCAGTAAAGTGATATGATCCTTTTTTTATATTCAGTTTAGTGATATCAGTAAACAATTCATTATCTGTCGTAGAACAGAGTAAAAGACAGTCATCATTATATCTCAAATAAGGTTTGAGACCTTCTGACCACTTTTTTAGACAGAATATGTTTAATTCGAACATATATATATATATATATATATATATATATATATATATATATATATATATATATAGATGTTTGCTTATGATGGTGTTGTGTGGAGCCCAGTTGAAGTTCCAGTTAGTTGTAGAAAAGTGTTGGTATATTCATAAAACTACACTCCTTGTAGCTTCATTAGAAAATCCGCTGTATCCCTGATGTAAGAGGGCATTTTCTGTATAATCTTTTGCAGGTAATAGTCCAAAAATGTTCCTATAGCACTGTGTAAAGACTCTGTTGCTGATATAATATTTGGATCATATACATTTGTTTGGATTATGGCCAATAAAAAAATACATGGAATTATTGGGTGGTACCCTTGAAGAAAGATGTAAGTGTCTTGATTACTCTAAATGCATTTGATTGCCTTATTAAAATCACAAGAATGACTAGTAATTTCTGTTGGGTCTTGCTCTTAACTTTGAGTAGGGGCGAGTATCTTGGAGCTGTTCAGCCAGGTTGGTTTGTAAAATTCAATGTAGATTTATGCAATTGGACCACTTTTTCAACCATTGTAATATTTATTTAAAGGTTGTTGGCTAGCTTTTGTAAAGTAGCACTCTTTAATGGTGAGGTTATTGACTTTGCTATTGTGTTTAATGTTCATAGCTACATATCACTCAAGACAAGTTTTTCTTATGCATTCACTAACTTATGACTGATAGGTGGCGTGAACCTTGATTTTTTTTCTTGAAAACCATAAACTTATTCTCTGTTGGAATTTCTTGCATTTTTCAAGCACTTTGTATTAATCTTTGGAAGAACAGGAATTAGAAATGTTAATTGTGTGGCTCTTGGTTTGCTTCATAGTAAGCTACCTTTTGGGGTCTCTCTTTGTTCTGTTGTGCTGATTGAATACCAAAACCTTGGGAGCTGCTAAGAGTAGAGGTGGTTCTGTATAAGGCTTGTCACTTACATCATTATCATTTGTGGGCATGGTTATGATAAGTTGGATAGTTAGTAAACATAACAGTTGTACTCTATTAGTTTTCTTTTGTTCTTCAGCAATATATAATTACTCTGCTTTACACAGTATACCTTTATCTGACTCTCTGGTGTCAACTGCTTGCAATGTTTCCTTGTTAAGTGCTCTTCTTTTAGCATGGCTGTATGCACAGGAATGCACAGGATTTTTATAATAATAAGTGGTGGGTTGCAAAATGTTAGTGTCCTTGAGGATTTTTTGCCATTCTTCTACTTTTTTTGCCTAGTTATTTGTGGCTTAGGGCCTGATTACGACTTTGGCGGTCGGACTGAGCTGACCATCAAAGATGTAAGGAGGAGGCGGTTGTCATACCTTTGGCCTCCCCCCCAGCTGTATTTCTATGTTTCTACTGGGCTGACCAGCGGAAACAACAGATTACGACGTTTCCGCCAGTCATACCAGCGGAAACAGTGCCAAGGCATTGGCTTTGGCTCCTTATGGGAGCTGAAGCCAATGCTGTGTTCATCTGCACCCTGGTAATGTGCACTATCTGCAGTTCAGGTAGAGAACACTCCGAGGGTGCTGGAAGGGGGGCCCCTGCAATACCCATGGACAGTGCAGGGGCCCCCCTGTAGCCCCAGGCACTGGCTGAAAAACCAGCATTTTCATGGCAGGGACCCTGCCATGAAAAGGCTGGTGGAAAGAGGACTCGTGATCATCGCAGTAGCGATGAACTCAGCAATGCCGTGGATAACCACGACTCCGGCTGCATGTTCCTGGCTGTGGCTGCAGACCCCTGGTGGTCTGACTATCTGGGTAGTAATCTGGCAGTTGGACTGCCAGGACTGTGGCAGTCCACCAGCCAACAAGAGCCTGGTGGTCTTAAGACCGCCAGACTCATAAGGAGGCCATAAATTGTCTTCTATGTCTGGTTCTAATTCGTTTAATATGTTTGCAAGTTTCTCAATTAGTAGAACTAAATCAAAGGAAAAGTTGTTCCTAATTGCATAGCACTTGGATTCAAATTCTTTGTTGATCGGACTCATTCATTGTTTAAATGCTATATGATGCCCTCAAAGTATTCTTTAACACTTCTGATACTTAATAGTGTCCAAGCATGGAAGTACAGAATATGTGTGTGTTAGAAATGGGGTCCGTGGTTGGCAGTCAGATTACCCCCGTCCAAGCAAGGACCCTTCCTCTAGTCAAGGCAAAGGAGAAACAAACCTGGTTAACCCACACCCACTCCCTTGGTAGCTTTGCACTAGCAGGAAGGCTTAACCCAAAAGCAATGTGTAAAGTATTTGTACCAACACACATGGTAATATAGTGAAAACACTCCAAAATGGACACCACACCAGTTTAGAACGATAGGTAATATTTATCTAAATCAAACAAGACCAAAATGACAAACATCCAACATACGCAAGTCAAGATATGAATTTTCAAAAGAATAAGAGTCTTACTCCAAAGAAAATAATGGAAACGTTGATTTTACACAAAGTACCTTGCTTGCTCAAAAATAAAGCCGCAAAGGTGAGCGGGCATCGGAAAAAGCTCACCAATGTGTTGATTCCTTACTCACAAGTGAGGCTGTGCATCATTTTCTTCTCCGGACGGGTCGGCGATGCATTATTTTTCTCCCTCGCAAGGGAGTGATGCGTCAATTTCCGGACAGGGCACCTCGGATCTGCACAGGTTCAAGATGACTTTGACTCCTAGCGACGATGCATGAGAAATCCAGTCGCACAGTGTTAGAAAACCGTGCTGCACGGGATTGGTGTCATTATCAACAGCGGCAAGTGGGTGTTGAGTCATATCTCCAGCCACGATGCGTCGATCACATTGCCACGATGCAGGTGGCGCATCGTTTATCAGCCACATTGCAGAAGGTGTGTCGAATATTTCCCTGCACGTTGCTCTGTGCGTGGATTTCAGTCCTTGTTCTGCCAACATCATCTTTCAAGGGCCCAGGGACTGGATAGGGCACCACTTGGCAGGGCAGGAGTCTCAGCAGAGAGTCCAAGTGCTGTCAGAGGAACAGATGATGTATTTGATGGCCCTGAGACTTTAAAACAGGAGGCAAGCTCAGTTCAATCTTTTGGAGATTCTTCTCAAGCAGGAATGCACAACAAAGTCCAGTCTTTGGTGGTCATTACGATCTTGGCGGGTTTTCTCACTGAGATCTGCGCTGACGGTCGACAGAAGATCACCATTGTGAAGAACCCCCACTGGCCACATAATGAACATCGAGCTGGGCGTGAACATTGACGCCGGCTCCAAATGGAGCCGGTGGCAATGTGGCAGTGTGGCCGTAATTCAGGCAGTGAAATGTGTGACAGGGCTGTGCATGGGGGCCCCTGTACTGCCCATGCCAAGTGCATGGGCAGTGCAGGGGCCCCCAGGAGGGGGCCGAGTCACTCAGTCCGCCAGCCTTTCCCTGGCTGTGTAAACCACCAGGGAAAGGCTGGTGGAATTTGATTCATTATCTGGAGGGCAGCGCTGCTTACAGCTCTGCCCTGTTGGATCTGAAATGCCGCCACTGCCAGGCTGCCTGTTGGCGGGAGCCTGGCACCGGCAGCGTTTCAACTGTGGCAGCTCAGCCATGTTCATAATATGGCGATCTGGACCGCCATGCCGTTGGCAGCAATTACCGCCACTGTCGGCACGGTGGCCCAGACCGCCATGTTCATTATGAGGGCCTTTGTCTCCTTTCACAGGCAGAAGCAGCAACTGCAACATAGCCCAACAAAGCACAGTTACAGGCAGGGGCAGCACTTCTCCTCAGCTTTTCTCCTTGGCAAAGGTTCCTCTTGAATCTAGAAGTGATCTTGAAGAAATCTAAAATCTGGGTCTTGGGTTCACTACTTATACCCCTTTCTGCTTTGAAGTAGGCAAACTATAAAGAAAAGTTGCTGTTGTTAACTGGATCCTGCCTTGCCCAGGCCAGCCCCAGACACAATCCAGGGGGTTGGAGACTACATTGTGTGAGGACAGGCACAGACCATTCAGGTGTAAGTGTGCACTCCCCCCTCCACTGTTGCTCAGATGGCTCATCATAATATGCAGTTATCCCCAATTCCCTTTGTGTCACTGTCTAGAGGAGATTCACAAACAGCCCAACTGCCAGTCTGACCCAGACAGGGAATCCACAAACAGGCAGAGTCACAGAATGGTTAAAACAAGAAACATCCTACTTTCTAAAAGTGGCATTTTCTAAATAACCATCTAAAAACCAACTTCACTGAAAGATGCATGTTTAAATTGTGAGTTCAGAGATACCAGCCTCCATATTTCTATCTGCTCTCAAAGGGAATCTACACTTTAAGAATATTTAAAGGTAACCCCCATGTTAACCTATGAGAGACATAAGCTTTGCAACAGTGAAAACCAAATTTGGCAGTATTTCACTGTTAGGACATGTAAAACACATCAGTACATGTCCCACCCTTAACATACACTGCACCCTGCCCATGGGCTACCTAGGGCCTACCTTAGGGATGCCTTACATATATGAATAGGGGAAGGTTTAGGCCTGGCAAGTAGGAACACTTGCCAAGTTGAATTGGCAGTGCAGAACTGCACACACAGACACTGCAGTGGCAGGTTGGAGCCATGTTTACAGGGCTACTAATGTGGGTGGCACAACCAATTCTGCAGGCCCTCTAGTAGCATTTAATTCACAGGCTGTGGGTACCTCTAGTGCACCTTACCAGGGATTTACTTGTAAATCAAATATGCCAATCATGGAATAGCCAAAACACATACACTTTTCACAGGAACACTTGCACTTTAGCACTGGTCAGCAGTGGTAAGGTGCCCAGAGTACCAAAAACAGCAAAAGAAGAGTCCAGCACAGAGCCAAAACATGGGAAGCAGAGGCAAAAAAGACAGGGGAGAGCATGCCATTGGTGCTAGTGGTAACATTATATTTCTTAGAAGATACTCCAACCGTCTTAAGACCGTTATTTACGGGGTTTGCCATAGGGCAGCACAGCGAGTCTTCCTGTTGTGCTGCCCTATGCCAAAGTGAAGAGGCAGTAATGCACCATATTTATGCAATATAGTGCATCTCTGTCCTTTCCTTGTGTGCTGGTGCTGTTTTGGCTGCCTAGTGCCAATGCAGTCACCCCTCCACCATGGTTCAAGGGTTTCTTTGTTGCATGCAGGATTGTTTTTTGTGCAGGAATGGGCACCTTCTTACTCCAAAACAATCCAGAGAGGTGTTTTCCACTTTCTTTATGTGCTGCAGATTGCAGCATACATGGAAAGAGGAAAGAACAAGGAGAAATAAAAATATTTCTCTTCATTACTCCTCACCTCTGGAGGGTTTTGCACTTTCCCAGGTTTACATGAAAAGCAAAGGTGGGCAGTGACACTTTGTGTGGCCTCATACATATGGATGAGAGGTTTGCACCGCCTGAGCCTCAGAAAAAGTGACGTTCTGGTGGAACACGCCTCTCATAAATAAGATCCTAAGATCCAGCGCCACCTTGCATCACGTTAGTGTCATTTTTTTTAACGCTAATGTGTCCAAACAAGGCTAAAATCCTAGCCCCATAATTAGAAAGTGGCACAATGCCTGCATTGCACCACTTTGCAACCGTTTGCCCTACATTATGCATGCGCCAGCAATAATGTATGCAAAGGGAGCATTCCCCTGTTTGCGGTCCGAAAAAATGGCGCAAGGAAATCTAACAGATTTCTTGCGTCATTATTACGGCACTTTTAACATCTGCTCAGATCAGACGATAAAAGTGGGCTTCTATTATTTATAATGCGTCCCTATGTGCTATGCAGGAGTAGCACCAATATTTTGGCCCAACTCCTGCAGAGTACATCAGTAGCTTCAATAGAAATGACACAATTGCCTCTCCCCTGCGCCATGGGGTGCAGTATCTTAGATACAGCACACACATAGTGGTGGTAGGGGGTGCACTAAGGGAGGCAAGGAAAGTGGCGCTGCACTAGGTGCGGTGCTACTTTACTTAAATGTGCCCCTAAGTGTTTTTCAGGTGAACATACTCTTGGGATTAGACTGTGGGCCTGATTTAGAGTTTGTGGACTGGTTACTCCCTCTCAAATGTGATAGATATCCTGTACACTGTGTTACGATTTCCATAGGATATCATGGAATCGTACTAATGCGATGGGAAATCTGTCACATTTGTGAGGGTGTAACCCCATCCACAAAACTCTAAATGAGGCCCTGTGTGTACATTGTGAATCATAGTAATCTAATATTGTTTCATTGCTGTGAGTTCGATTGCCTATTTCCTAGCAAGACATATCAGTTTTGGTGGGGTGCTAAAAGAGACCCAGAAGACCAATACCTCAAGAATTAATGGCTCACCTCATATTGTGAATACACAGTGAGTTTGATGAGGGATTTGTCAAGTTCAGCACTGAGGGGGCCATTACGACCTCGGTGGTCTTTTTGCAAGACCGCCAAGGGACCGCCGTGCGGAAGACCGCCTGTGTAGGCGGTTTGCCGCTCAGCGTATTATGACTGTTGGCTGCTCTTCGTCGTTATTTCGACGGAGAGCCGCCAACAGCCATACTTGCAGGCAGCGGGGAAGTGGAGTTCCTGTGATTCGCCGTGTTGGCGGTGTGGTGTCGGTGGAGCTGCCCCCATGGCTCCCGGAGGATCGACGGAACAGGTAAGTCGATCGTCCGTCCGTGTCGGCGGAGCTGCCCCCATGGCTCCCAGAGGATCATCGGAACAGGTAAGTCGATCGTCCGTTAGGGGAGGGGGAGGGGGGTGTTGTGTGTTGTGTGCGTGCATGGGGGTGTGCGTGTGTGTATGTAGAGGGGGTGTGTGAGTGCGTGTATGCTTGCGGGGGTGTTGTGTGTATGGGAATGAGTGCGTGTATGGCTGTGGGTATGTCTGTATGGAGGTGTGCGTGTATGTTTGAATGTGGGTGTGCGAGTCTGACTGTGTGTGTGGATGTAGGCATGTATGTCGGGGTGTGTGCATGTGTGTATTGGTGGTGCCTGCATGCGTGTCGGGTGTGTGTGACTAATGTTATGTGGGGGGTCGGGTGGGGAGGGGGGCCCTGCCTCCTTTGGGGGGTGTCAGGGGTGGTGGGGGGTGTAGGGGAGGGAGTCGGGGTGGGGGTGGGGGTTGGGGGAGACCCCTATCAGTGCCAGGGAAGGAATTCCCTGGCACTGATAGTGCTTACCGCCATGGATTTCATGGCGGTTCAAACCGCTGGAAATCCACAGCGGTAAGCCGGGTCCAAATACCGCCGGCGGTATACTGACGGCCGCCGGGCTGGAGACCCAGGTCTCCAGCCCAGCGGTCGTCTCTGCCCTGGGGGGCGGGACAGAGAACCGGCAGATGACCATGGTGGTAACCGCCATGGTCATAATACACCAAGGTAAGACCGCCAGCCTGTTGGCGGTCTTACCGCCGGTTCTCCGTCATCCGCCATTGTAATGACCCCCTAAATGTTTGCAAACAATCCAAAAGTGCTTGTCTTAGCTTTGTAAAAAAACACTGTGAAGGAAGAACAAGTCAAGTTTACTTTTGGTTTAGATGTGGAATTAAGGACGAAGCTAGGGATACTGAATGTACAAACTCTTATCAAAGCCTTTGTGAAACACACCCTATATGTTTAGTTGTGATCGTTATTACTCGGAATTCAGTAAAACCAGACCTTTGTGGTTTCTGTTGACACATTTCACCAACTAAACCCTGGTTCAATAAACCCAGGAACTTAGTGGGAACATCAGCTTCCACAGTCAAACTGATTTCTCATATAAAAACTTATCATCGTAATTCTGCAGTGTGGAGTTTCCAGGTGCAGAAATAGATGCACTGTTCTCGAAAAAGACTAAGAAGGCCAAATGACAGCTCAAAACAATCATTTGCAGAGTTTGAAAAACCTTCTCCTTCTAAAGTGTCAAAAGGGAATTAACATTCACTATTCTAACAAATCTGTGGAGACAAGACCTGTAATAGTGAGAGAGTGTAGTTTATATAATCTATATTAACATGAAATGTTTATATATTAATGTGTGATAATGCCCCATAGAAACTGTAGTAATGAATTTTTGCTTAAACGTGCACTTGAAATGTGACCACGGGGCGTGGCTGCCAATATACACGTGGACTAATAAAATGACTAATGTTTATGAATGATTGTAATCGAATAGTTTTATACTAATTAATGATTATGTTATTGAAACTGTGCTAATAAACCTTGTAGGCCTTACTTAAGTTAGCATGAGCCGAAGCTTAGCTGCCTGGCTCTAATATTAAATGTTTTTCCTAACTTGCAGTGTGCTGACTCGCAAAAGGACATGAACTCTTGTTTTCTTCAAACTAGAAGCTGAATGTAACCATAGTAGATCCGTTCTCATGAAATTCATATTGCTTGTAGAAAATGTTAGTCAAAATGCAACAGTGTAGATTAATGTAATGTACAAGTTTGATTAAACCGGTGAAGACAATGGAGCTACTGACCAAAAGATGTGCAAAGAATTACAGAAGGATGAAATCATACCGGACGTGCTACCTCTGAAGACGTCAATCATATGGACCAATAAGAGATCTGTGAACTAATGTGGGGTGAAAGATTAATGACATAACCTGTTTTCTTATTGGTTAAAGATAGTGGGGTATAACATTGAACCAATAAAGTTTTAGGGGAATGTACCATGATAGAGGGATAAAAACCCATGACACGGAGAGCTAAGGGGGAGTTGATAGGGAAATGCTATCGATTTGATCCAGAGACTTTGCCACTTTGCTTAGTGACTTTGCTGATTTTACTTAGAACCATCCTCTACCTTAGATTGCCCATTTTACACTTTACTTCCATATGAGGGAAGTGCCCCCTTTTCCCTGGGAGCTGAGTTTTGACTGATGGCGAATCAATTGATGTCCTGAAGACGAAGACTGAATCTGAGTGCTGACCTAAACCTTGGAGGGTAGCTATGACAATGAAATTGTGATTTGTCTGTTTGCTTTTCTTTCTAGGTACCAACTGCTTATTTTTGACAGGGACCATAGTTAGATGTTTTATCAAATTGGTGTACTAAATTGTTTTGCATGAAGCCCAACATGCTAATGCTAACCAGTGGTTAGGACAGAGGGTTCACTAAACTGACGCAAATAGACAAAATGACGAAATCTATGCTTTGTTGGACTGACGCGTTGATGACACTCTGCTAAAATTGACCTATGTTGATGCTGTGTTATGTTCTAACAATTGCGTACCTTGCATTGTTTAAGTCTTATTCAAGTTGCCAAATTATGACAATGTTATTGAGTGTTTTGGTTTTGAGATTAATCCACATGCTTTTAGAATTGCAATCAATAGGAAATAAACACCATAAAATTCTCCTAAACTGGTGTGGTTATTCATGACTGCAAGGTCATGGTAGCGTCTTGAGTTGATTAATGACTTTCACCAAAGTGAAATGTATTGTGGTAATAAATATTGATGACATTATTGATGTATTGATTGACATATTGATTAGCTATCTAGTCCTAAGGTGTCTCTCAACTGGGTCAAAAGATTCATTGGCCTAAACGAGTCCTAATGTGTAATAAATTATCATAAAGGGACGAGTTAACAGTTCTGGTAGCAGAGCGACGGTTTGGCTCTTTGGGGCCCTAGGACGGAGAATTACTGTTTAGATTGTTTTTCTGAGATAATGCAAATTGGAGGTATGATGTGTTTCTAAATTCACCATGACTTTCCCGGGATCTCGGAGCCTGCCTAAGTGAGTTGGGAATGTTCTCGCCGTTTTAGCATGTGTGGTATGCTCAGCTTATGCATTTTGCAGGTGATTTGTGAAGTTTGTGTGTATTTAGGCCAGGTAATGTTGTTTTAGTAGGAGTGGGCGTACTCCATAGTATGAGAATAGGGAGGTCGGCGTACTTCATATGAGTGTGGCGCTTTGTGCTAAAAAATTATCCACATGGTTGGTTGGTAATGTACGGACCCTTCGTGGTCTAAGACTCTGGAGTATGTTGACAAGTGTAGGAGACACTTGGGTTTATGTTGTAATTTGTGCGGTTTAGTAGGTCAATCGGGCGTGGTTGGCAAGTCGAGTTTGAGTCAATTGTGTATATGAAACCTTCGATGGAGATTTGGCAAGTTCTAAAGTGCACTAGGACAAACCATTGACAAGTCGAGAGTAGGTTTTGAGGGTCAAATTCTGCTTGCAGGTGTGGGAACTGAGAAGGAGAGAGTAGCGGCCGTGGCTTCAAGTGAAATGGTATGTTATGTTATGTTATAATTGTTTATATAGCGCCTAACTGCCCGAAGGCCTCGTAGCGCTTATGTAGCCATAGCGGAAGTGTACTATTTATGTTCGTAAAAGAGTTTAGATTTTAAATAGCCAGGTCTTCAGGTCTTTCCTAAAGGAAGTCTCTTGTGAATTAGATCTTATATTGATAGGCAGGTTATCCCAGAGCAAAGCACCTTGATATGCCAGTGATCTTCCTCCCCATCTTGCCTTCTTCACCGACGGTACTATGATCAAGTTAGCTGATGAGGATCTGAGTGGCCTAGCTGGAATATAGACCTGTGCCAAAGTTTTAAGCATTTTAGGACCCTTATCTAATATGGCTCTATGAATATGGCACAGGGCCTTGAACTGAATCCTCTCCTCTACCGGGAGCCAATGTAGGGACACGATTCCTGCTCGTATAGAGTGTTGCTTGGGAATGTTTAAAAGCAGACGTGCAGCAGCATTTTGTACCCTTTGTAGTCTTTGGATCACATATTTAGGTGATCCTATAAACAGGGCATTGCCATAATCAATCCGAGAACCTATCAGAGCCTGAATAACCAATCTTCTAGCCAGAAACAGTAATATCGTTAGAACCTTCCTCAGAGTCCTAAGCAGGGCAAATGAAGTTCCTGCTACTCTGTTGGCATGTTGAGCCATTGACAGTAGAGGGTCCAGCCAAACGCCCAAGCTTTTAATAAGGCATTTAGGAGGAGGCAGGGTGGGAGCTCCTCCTAATAGGCTGGAATTAACTAGGGGCATATTTCTCCCAAAGAACAACACCTCAGTTTGTTTGTCGTTAAGCTTCAGTTTGCTTTCCGACATCCAGGTAGCAACTGCTTTCAGGCAGGGCCCTAGTGCAGTACCCATATCTGGGTGAGCTTTAGAGAAGGAGACGACCAATTGTGTATCGTCTGCATAGGAAACCAGGTTTAGTCCAAATGGTTCCACGATCCCTGCTAAAGGCCGCATGTAGACATTAAAAAGTAGCGGACTCAAGGCCGACCCCTGAGGGACACCACAAGTACTGAAGGTAAGCCTAGAAATATATGATCTATCCAGCACCTGAAAGGATCTACCATGTATAAAAGAACGAATCCATTCTAGTGCGAGTCCGGCGATTCCACATCCCCGCAATCTAGCTATGAGGATATTTAGATCAACTGTATCGAATGCCGCACTCAAATTCAAAAAGACGATTGCGGTTTCAATTCCTTTGTCCATCCTCTTTTTTGCTTCCTCTGCAATGGCAATCAATGCGGTTTCTGTCCCATGCTTAGGCCTGAAGCCCATCTGAGTGGGATGTAGGAGCTTTCCTTCTTCCAGAAGCGTAGACAACTGAAGGTGTACCTGCTTCTCCGCAAGTTTAGCCATTAGAGGCAGCAGTGAAATTGGTCTATAATTACTCATTAACCTGGAATCCAAATTGGATTTTTTTAGAAGAGGCTTAACAATAGCCTGTTTCCATGATTCTGGTACCATACCAGAAGCTAATGAGGTGTTAATAAGTTTAGTGAATATTGGGCCTAAAACTGGTGATCCCATAGCTAAGATCTGGGGGGGAGCAGGATCCAAAGGGGAGCCTGATTTTGTTGAATTCAATGATTTTATAACTCCATCCAGACTAATGGGAGTAAAGTTTGTTAGGAGGATTTCCTCCTGCACCTCCTGGTACCTCGTACCCTGATCTTTAATTCGGGAAATGGGAAAAGCTTCATAAATATTCTGAATTTTGCTTAAAAAGAAGCTTGCCAGATCCTCTACATGTTGCTGTGGGAAGTCCCTACTTTCTAACTCCTCAGTGGGGTTAATAAGGTCTTTTAAAGCATTGAATATCTCTTTGGGAGAGTTAGCTGCTGCTTCAATTTTTTCAGAATAGTATGCCGCCTGTGTTTTTCTAATTTATAAGTGGTAATCTCGAATCATAATCTTGTAATCCCTTTTTACAGAGTCATCATGGGTATATCTCCATTTCCTTTCTAGTTTCCTGCAACCTCTTTTCTTCTCAAGGAGGCTAGTATTAAACCAGGGAACCGATTGATTTAGGGGTGTATTTTTGGTATAGGAGAGGGGTATGATTTCGTCCAGACTATCCTCTGTCCATTTATTCACGGATTGCGTTAAATCTGATATTTTGTTTATATTTATATTTCCTGGTCTCTTTTCTCCAGTGTGTTAATAAACTCAGTGGCCTTTAAATTGTGCCACTTTCTTCTGCGTGGAGGGGCAACCGTGTTCATATTCTTATGGTGCACAATGGATAGTTCTAGCTCTAAAAGGTAATGATCCGACCATGCTAGCGGGAGTGAAGATAGAAATTCTAGACATGGTACATTAGAAAATACCAGGTCGAGTGTATGTCCTCTATTATGAGTAGGTCCCTGAATTAACTGCACTAGGTCACATGCATTCATGTCTGCTATCAGCATCTTAGTGGAGGTATTATCCAACTTTTCCGCATGTAGATTAAAATCTCCCTGCACTAAGAAGTTTGGTTTAGTATATATTGATTGCGAAATATTTTCTGCCAGTGAGATCATAAAATCTCCCATAGGACCTGGTGGACGGTAAATCAAAACACCAGATAGAGTGTAATGAGGGTTCACATTAATGGAGAAACACATGCTTTCGCAATCTTTAATTAAATTGGGTGCTGTAGTAATCTTACATGTGTCTTTATAAATAACTGCTATACCACCTCCTCTATTAGGTCTATCAATTCTGCTGATCTTATAGCCAGTAGGGAGTGCCATTACAATATCTGGAGCAGAGCTCTCATCCAGCCATGTTTCTGTCAGAAACAGGGCCAGAGGTTCTCTTTGTTCCACCAAAAGGTGAATATCCATTATGTGAGCTCCTAACGAGCGACAGTTAAGTAGTAAAATGGGTAATTTGTCAGAGTCCTTACCCTTTAGCGAGTATGTGTGAATTTGGAAAGACCAGGCACAAAAAGGGCATCTAAACTTGCCATTATAAGGGTCTCTGTAAAGTCTGAAGCAAATTTGTTACCCTTCCTGTAGTAAACCAGCAAATTTGAGCTGTTGTTGTTAAGAGTGCTCGCAATATATTGCATTAGTTTGGCATCAATCCAGTGTAAGGAGGACAAACCGCAAGACTTTGTCAGTTGCAGTGTGTGAGTGTGACGTCAGTGGTGCCACACTGGGATAGGCCAGTTGTTGAGAGGGGTCGCTCAAGGATTGGCAGCCGTCCGTGAGAGGCAATAGGTTGAGAAAGGTGGGTGAAGAGTGTCCTTGGAAGTCACTTCCTGATTAAGTACAAACAAAAGAACAAGACACAAAGATTAATTTTATCAAAGCTTTTAGGAGCGCTCTGAAAGGAGACACATACATTATGGCGAGTGAAGGGGAGCCTGCACCGCCTGAGGGTACTCCAGCTTATATAGTAATGAGGAAAAGGGTGTTGCGCCTTGCTTATGGATGACACAATGGCGCAAACTAACAGAGAAGGAGGGATGTTTAGCGTTTCCGGAACACGGAACGTTCAATACGAGAATTTGGGAAAATTTGAGGTGGATGTTAAGCGTACAAAAGCCACCTCCGAGGCCAGCTCAGTATGAGGCATTAGCAGTCTGAAATTTAATGGCCATACGATAAAAACAGCTGAAATTTGAACGGAGAATGAAAAGGGCAGAAAAGACTTTAGCTGAGGCTAGATGGGACAATGAGAGCAAAATGTGGAGACGGGGAATAGTTGACAGACTCAAATTGTTTCCAGCAATAACACAGGGAGATAAGACGCAGGGAAAGAAAGCCACCTGTAAGACAGACAGGGACTCTAGTAAGCCTAAAGAGACAAAGAGGTCTTGGATAGAAGAAGATGACTCAGAGGATGATGAGTTTCTTAATCAGTTGTTGCATGATCGCCCGCCACCTTATGCAGTAGATGACAATGTCCCGAGCACTAGTGCGGGTCCTGGGAACCAGACGCAGGAGAAGGGAGTTCCAGATACAATGCCGACTAGTGATATGGTTTTGACACAAAATGGTGTCAGTGTACCCACTGCACCAGACATGCAGATACAGTTGCAACCTTCACCGCAGATACAGAGAATCTATCCAGAGGTCCCAGTACTAGAGACGACTACAAGTCTAATAGTGCCACCTGATCCGATATACACAAAATCGAGGTTAGTGCAGCTCGAGCCAACTCCGCAATTGCTGCCCCAGCAGCAGCAACAGCTGATTCCGGGGCCACAGTGAGTCAAGCTTTGGGAGTTACTTCTCCACAAAGTTTGGTACCAGGTCAGACACCAGCTGCCATATCATTACCAATTACAGTTGGTCCACCAGTACCACTGTATTCACAAGATAAGGCTGACACATGTGATCAGGGAGTGAGGACCCCAAAAATAACAAGAGGAGGGCTCACAGGAACTCCCCAGCCCATTTTACCAAGAGAACAAGCAGCAGAAGGACTCAGATCTTTCTCAGACCTCAGTCCGATTGGAGCCCCTCTAGAGGCAATGAGACAAGCAGGGTTAAGCGTGTTAGCCCCACAGACAATGAGTGCAGAGACATCACAGTTACTGTTGATGCAGTCAGGAAACATTTAGTTGCAAGGTTTCTCTGTGCAACAATTGAGTGAGTGGTTAGAAAAAAAAGTATGCTTCACATAAGACTGCAGTATCTGCGGAGAAACCAGAAAGGTCAGAGAAAGATGAGTACCTGAACTTTGTAAGACTGGGTGTGGAAGCTGCTGAACTCATGGAAGGGACAATAGGGGTGAACAGATTAGAATCATACACAGAAGCAGAGTTAAGGTATCTGTGCCCCAAGATTACTAAAGAAGTGGGCAAGGTGCATCAGAGGTTGGCGAACCAGGCAGATAAATACAATATTGATATAGAGAATACTAAACATTTGAAAAGAAGTTACAGACTAGACTTCGACTCTAAAGATTTTGACCACATGAGATAAGCCGGAATAAAAGCGCATCTTAAAGAAATACTGCAAAGTGCGCAGATCTGAGGAGCCTTAGAAAAGTGGGAAGGCAGATGGGCAGAGAAAAGAGATAAGGAGAAAGGTGACAGTCCAGGGTCAAGTCCGACTAAAGCCCCACCAGATACCGGAACAGTAAAGATATTACCAATGAGAGAAACAGCTGGCGGAGTTCTAGTCAATGTACCGTGGACTAGGGGAGACATTTTGTCATTTACAAATGACTATCCCAGGTTGAGGGAGAAACCGATAGAGTGGTATCAGCAGACGGATAGGTTTGTGAAGCTTGCGAAATGTCTCTGGGAAGACTTGAATACCTTGTTTGAGATCATTGTTCCACCTGACTTATGGGTTGAATGCAAGAGAGGTGTAGACTGGCCGACACAGGAGCCGGCAAGGGATAAGGTGACTGGAGCACCATCTGAGGAGGTGATGAAGTACTATCATAAAGTGATTGAGTTTTTGAAGCAGAAGGTGTCGCCTAAAGTGACTGATTGGCAGAAAATCAACCGGACCTCACAGGAGGTTAAAGACTCCATCTGTGCTTACTATGAGAGATTGTTGAAAGCGTTCAAACATTACAGTGGTACTGACACTATTAAGCCTAAAGACATGAACCATCTCATGTTTAGATTTGTTGAAGGGCTGAGACCAGAGGTTAGCCAGATGATTAAGAATCATTTGATCTGTTGGCAAGCGAAGCCGATTGATGAGGTGTTGCAGTATGCAAAATACTGTAGCAATGAGATTGACCTAAAGCAGAGAAAGTTGAAGGAGAAAGTCATGGTGATGTAGATTAAAGCAGCGCAGGCAGGAATGCAAGGAAATGGGATTCAGCAGATCATCCAACAGCAACCGCAAGGGAATGGCGTGTTTCAGGCACAACCGAGAGGTCGAGGTCGAGGGTTTGTGAATCGCGGTCCAGATTTGAATACGGTTGTGGTTCAAAATGACGTTCAAGGAATGAAAAAGATGTCTCCATGTCACGCATGTGGGGGAGTGGGGTATTGGAAGCGGGAATGTCCGAATGTGGTGCATGATGGTGTTGTTCAACAAAGCACTGATGTCGGTACATTTCAAAATGTGAGAGGTCCTAAAATGAGAGGTCAAAATCAGAACTTCCAAAATAACATGGTTCAGATGCAGGGGTTACAGCCCATGCAGCCAATGCAAATGCCTCGTGTACAACCGGCACAAATGCAGCAGATACAACAGCAGGTTCCCATGGTTCCTAGACAGCAAATGCAATTACCATTAGCTCCAATGGGACAGCAACAGGTGATGCTTCCTCAGCAAGTCACAGGCCAAGTGATGAGACAAAATAACACAGTGCAGCAATTCCCATTGCGTGGTGAAGATGGAATGAATGGTTGGATGATAGTTCAGACAGTGAGGAGTGCAGGCTTGCAGCGTCCCTAGAAGTAGATCAGAGGGGATCTTATGTAGAGGGAAAGGCGATGGGTCACAAGGTTTCGTTCTTAGTTGATACAGGAGCTACACGTTCTATGGTCAGAATTGCAAAGGTTCCGAAATTGCCACTTTCAGGGCGTACCATAAGAGTGGTAGGAGTAGCGAATCAGTATTTAACAAACCCGATTACAGATCCTGTTCAGGTTGAGATTGGAAACTTCCAGGGACTGAATAAGTTTGTAGTCTGTGATTCAAGTCCTGTGTCCCTACTGGGAAGAGACTTACTGTGTAAGACTAAATGTTCGATTACCTGTTCAAATGGTGGAATTGAGGGGCAGACAAACAGTGATGATAAAGGGGATGAAGGGCAATTTACAGATCTAGAGTGGAAAAGCACCAACGAAGACTATCCTTTGATAAACTTATTCTCGACGCTTACAGTGACTGACTTATCAGCTGAGTTACAGGGAACAGTGACCGAGAAAATGTGGGACTTGACAGGAAAGGAAGTAGGACTGATAAGAGGAGTGGAACCGGTTAAAATTCAGGTTAAGCCAAATGCGGTGTTTCCCCAGGTGCCGCAATACCACATGGCGCAAGATGTCCTTATTCAGGTGTCACAGATATTTGCGGACTTTGGAAAGCAAGGAGGTTTGAAGGAGATATTGAGTAGTCCATGTAATTCACCAATAATGGGTCTGAAAAAGCCTTGTGGGAAGGTTCGAATTGTGCAGGATTTGAGGAAAATAAACAAGATTGTGATAAAATGTTGCCCTACAGTGCCGAACCCAGCAGTGATTATGTTTCAGGTTCCGTGTGATGCAGAATTGTTCACAGTTGTGGACTTGTCACAGGCGTTCTTTTCGGTGCCTCTTCATGAGGATAGCCAATTTTTATTCAGTTTCAAATTCCTGGACAAGGTGTACAGTTGGTGCAGAATTCCTCAAGGGTTTTCTGAATCACCTTCCATCTTCAATCAGATATTGAAGAAGGACTTGGATTCATTAGAATTGCCTTTCAGTTCAACTCTGGTGCAGTACATTGATGACTTGCTGATTGCGTCCAGGACAAAAGACGACTGCAGGTATGACACAATTGCCTTATTGAATCATTTGGGAAAGAACGGACATAAAGTGTCTCCAAAGAAGCTGCAGTACTGTCAGAAAGAGGTGAAATACTTAGGACACTTCATTGAGAAAGGGTCCAGGAGAATATCAAAAGAAAGGGTGACAGCCATACTGCAGATGAACCCCCCGACAACTAAGAGAGATGTCGGGATGTTTTTGGGAATGGTGGGCTACTGTCGCCAGTGGATACCCAACTTTTCGATTATCTCTAAACCATTGATAAAGCTGACAGGCAAAGAAACTAAGGATGACACGTATACTATAACTCTGTCCGAGGAAGAGCTTGAGTCATTCATGGAATTGAGAGAGTACATGTGCAGGGCACCAGCTTTAGGTATGCCTGATTACACAAAGCCTTTTCTACTGTTTTGTCATGAATGTGATGCTTGTTCTTTGTCTGTCTTGACACAGGTCCATGGAGGTGCAAACCGCCCTGTAGCATATTTTTCAGCTACCCTGGACCCAGTCGCAGCAGCCTTACCGGGTTGTTTGCTCGCAGTTGCAGCAGTTGGTCGAAGCCTCACACAGTGTGAAAGCATAGTGATGGGACATCCCTTAACAGTAATGGTTCCACATTCAGTTGAAATTCTGTTGACTCGAACTAAAACCCAGCACATGACAAATGCCCGACTTACCCGATATGAGACAATTATTCTAGGATCACCCAATGTCTCCTTAAAGAGATGTACTGTATTGAACCCGGCAACTCTACTTCCTGTTGAAAATACTGAGATTAATAATGAAGAGGAAGTGGAGCATGACTGTCTTGAGGTAACAGAACTATGTACCAAACCCAGACCTGACATTCAAGATACGCAGTTAAAAGAAATTGACTGCATAATGTTTGTTGATGGATCCTGTTTGAGAGACTCAGTCGGAATACTGAGAGCCGGTTATGCTGTATGTACAATCACAGGTATTATAGAGGCTTCCTGGCTCGAAAGAGTGGATTCCGCACAGAATTAATTCCCCTTACTAAGGCATGCCACGCAGCTGAAAATTTAAATGTCACTATCTATACTGACAGCAGATACAGACTTGGCATTGTACATGATTTTGGCCAATTGTGGTCGCAGTAGGGTTTTATGACCTCTTCTGGTTCACCAGTTAAAAATGGCGAACAGATTAAGGATTTGTTGCATGCGATTCAGTTACCTCTTGAAATTGCCGTGGTAAAATGCAATGCTCACGTTAAGTCACAAGACTTTGTGAACATGGGAACCGGCTATGCAGATCAAGTCGCAAGGTTTTGCGCATTGAACTGTATATCATTCAAGGAACAGTGGGAACTGTTACCGCAAACTGAAAATGAAACATGCTTGAACTTTGCATTAAGAGTAATTGATACTTTAGAGGAGCTAAAATCACTGCAGGGCTGTGCTAGCAGAGAAGAAAAAACGCTCCTGGCAAAGAATGCAATGCGTACAAAGAGCTGATGACTTGTGGGTCTCAGAGGAGGGGAAACTGGTTTTGCCAAACAGCCTTTTGTCACCGTTTGCAAGGCTTTATCATGGGCAAGCACATCTAGGGACAGATGCAATGATCAGATTGTTCAAAATTGACTGGTTTAACCCGAAATTCAGAAAAGCAGCAGAAGTTACCTGTCACAGGTGCATCATCTGTCAACAGATGAATGCAGGAAAAGGGACTGTGATAACTTTGAGCCACATAGGGAGAGCTGTAGGTCCATTTAGCAAGATGCCAATGGATTTCATTGAAATGCCAATGTGTGGAGGGTTGAAGTATGTGTTGAAGATTGTGTGTGTTTTTAGCCACTGAATTGAAGCATACCCTACATGTAGGAATGACAGTCTCACAGTAGCAAAGCTGTTGCTTAGAGAGCTAACACCAAGGTTTGGATTTCCAGTCTCCTTAGAATCAGATAGGGGCAGACACTTCGACAATGAGGTGATTAAGCTCTTGTGTGCTGCATTAGACATTGAACAGAAGCTGCATTGTAGCTACCGCCCTGAAGCATCAGGACTAGTAGAGCCAATGAATGGTACCTTGAAGTCGAGAATGGCAAAAATGTGTGTAGCTACCAATATGAAATGGCCAGATGTATTGCCCTTCGTGCTGATGTCGATGAGAAACACCCCTGATAAGAAGACAGGACTATCACCCCACAAGATATTGATGGGCAGAGCTATGAGGTTACCCGCAGTACCTGCAAATGCTCTTGTGAAGATCACGGATGATATGGTGTTGGACTACTACAAAGGTTTGGCTGATGTGGTCCACTCTTTTTCCCACCAGGTGGAGGCCAACACATTGCCACCGATCGGTGATCCAGGTCACACTCTGCAAACCGGTGACTGGGTGGTTTTCAAGAAGCATGTGAGGAAGTTGTGTTTAGAGCCGCGCTGGAAAGGGCCATCTCAAGTAATACTGACAACAACCACTGCTGTGAAATGTGCAGGCGTTCCAAACTGGATACATGACAGTCACACAAAGAAAGTGACATGTCCGACTGATGAGGAACTTGAAGCTTCCGGCTCAACAATTCCAGAAAAAGAAGTCTCGGGCCGGAAACCAGTCAAAGGGGAACTGAGACTGCAGGAGAGCCCACTGAGGATGGCCTAGTCCCTCAAACAGTAAACGAGTTTGAGAGAGGTGACGGTGAGCCTATCTCAGTAGAGGCAGCAGGAGAACTAAGTCAAGGAGAGGTTCTCCCAGAAGTAGACAGATACGGGTTAGAGCTTGAACCCGTTACAGACCCAGAGGAAGAAGAGGAAATAGTAGAGGGAGGTTAAAGCACATCGGCATCTCCCGAGCCAGCTGCTGGTCCGTCAAGAGAAAACACCATAGCACAAGAGGAGGGTGCTTTTCAGCGTCCTGAAAGGCCAAGCAGGAAGAAGACGCATAAAGGTGATAACTCGCCAAAGAAACAAGCTGCAAGAGAAAAGGTCGTACCAGGTGAAACAATAACAGAAGAAATCGATACAACCAAAGTAGAGGATCTAAGTGAAGGAGAATTGCAAAGTGAACGCAGGTTGAAGTGAAAAAGAATCGCAAATAGAAGGTATGCAGGTCCTGAATGGGCATATGCAACGACATCTGAATGGCAACAAGAATTCTTAGCGTTCTGTTTTAATCGAGAAGTAACAGGTCAATACTACAGTACCTGAGATCACTTTGAGAAAAAAACTGTGTTAAAAATTGAAATTGAAAATTGAAAGCTGAAAGCTGAGAAAAGAGACTTGAAAATTACCGGATGTGACACTGATAACCTGAATTGACTTTGAAAAACCGAGTATGACAAGTTGCTAACCTTATTTGACAAAAGGGTCCTGGAGTGAGTGAAACGCTGTAAATACACGCAGGGAAAAAGAGAGACTTTGCATCAAGAAAAGAAAAAGCTTTTAAATCGTCCTCAAGTTGATTGTTTGCTTTGAGTTATTCTGCTATCTGATTCTTTATAGACCATGGCTTACAATAGAAGTAGTAGCAAGAAGGTTAAAGTGTGTGGTTGGTTAAGTGTTATCTTAGGTATTGTGTGTGCGATAATAATTGTAGGTGTGATTGTGGGAATGCCGTGGTTGGATAAGAAAACGACTAACAATGCTTCAAAACCTGAGACTACAACACTAACACCGTGGGAAAAGTTTGAGCAAGGCACAAAACACTTGCATGAGGGAACTAATTCAAAAGGGGAACTCTCCACTAATGTTTTCTATTGCTTGCTGAATGAGTATGTTGATACAATGGATGCAAGAAATTGTTATGTGTGCACAAAGATTCCTTCATCAGTACAGGAGGGAGTCACTTATCATAGCTTGCCATTAACTTATGGGATAAGCTGTAGTCTGCTACTAACAAGATTCTGTGACCAGGAGCATGTGCAATATTTTTATTTTAATTTGGATGTGGTGTTTTCCTTTGTGCCTGTGATTGAGTTTCTGAACAAATTAGCTATGGAGCATAGTATAAAATTAGTTAGGAGTTTCTTTGAACCAACACTTACATTTGGGACAGCTTATGCACACCACAAGAATCTGACCTGCTTATTAATGCCTGTAGAGAAAAGCTTTTTAGATCACACTGATGATAGACGCAAAGCATTGAATGAGAGACTAGAAAAGGGACTAGAGAAACGCACATATGCAAATAATTATGCTTACACTGCAATAAAGACGCAGGGCAAATTAGCTATAGATGCATTACAGGAAGTCTTTGTATATATAGGCCAAAATCAGAACATGACACTTTATTTGTGGGAACAAGTGAATGCCGCCATGTGTTTTTGTTTTAGAGTAAATGGACATTCATGTTAAATGGACAGGATCCAGCGATCCCTGGGATCTATTATATTTGTGGACTTAATGCTTATTACCGTCTCCCTAAGGGATGGTATGGGACATGTTATTTGGGGATAGTTTTCCCAAAGATTTACCAGATTGATGACTTAAAACAAATACCTAAGATGTCTGAATTACAACATACAAGACAAAAGAGAGAGACATCGGCTGCTGTCGTTGGTGACATATATGGAGCCATAATTCCTTCAGTAGGGGTTATTTTAAACTCCATAAAGATTTGAAAGTTGTCTACTATTGTGGATAACATGCTGACAAATTTTACAGGGGCTATACTCCTGATGGATACTGAACTTCCTGCGAAAAGAGCTATGGCTCTTCAAAATCGGCTTGCTTTAGACATTCTTTTAGCAAAGAGCGGCAGAGTCTGTAAGATGCTCAACGAGCGTCATTGTTGCTCATTTATTCCAGATAATAGTAAGAAGATTAGAGGTATGCTTACTAACCTGGAACTGAAAGAACCAGGAGTGTGGGAGAAATTTGGAAAGGGAATTGCCAGAGTAGGGAGGTGGTTTAGCAATATTTGGAATGGGGTTCTTGCAAAAATATTAGGGGGTCTATTAATTGTCCTGATCTGTCTATTAGGTTTATGGGGAGCATGCAAAATTAATGACAAAATTAAAAGAAATTGGACAAAGAGAAACAGAAGAAATGAGGAAAGTGAAAGGGAGAAAATGTTTAATGATATTTGGGAAAGTTCACACAAAGGACAAGATGTTGAATTGTGCATTATGCTCAAGGTGAAAAATTAAAAGTGAAAGGTTGAAAGGGAAAGGTTTGTGTGATGACGAACATCATCAGAGGAGGGACTGAGAGAGTGTAGTTTATATAATCTATATTAACATGAAATGTTTATATATTAATGTGTGAAAATGCCGCATAGAAACTGTGGTAATGAATTTTGGCTTAAACGTGCATTTGAAATGTGACCACGGGGAGTGGCCGCCAATATATACATGGACTAATAAAATGACTAATGTTTATGAATTATTGTAATCGAATAGTTTTATACTAATTATTAATGATTATGTTATTGAAACTGTGCTAATAAACCTTGTAGGCCTTAAGTTAGCATGAGCTGAAGCTTAGCTGCCTGGCTCTCATATTAAATGTATTTTTCCTAACTTGCAGTGTGCTGACTCGCAAAAGGACATGAACTCTTGTTTTCTTCAATCTAAAAGCTGAATGTAACCATAGTAGATCCGTCTTATGAAATTCATATTGCTTGTAGAAAATGTTAGTCAAAATGCAACAGTGTAGATTAATGTAAGGTACAAGGTTGTTTAAACCGGTGAAGACAATGGAGCTACTGACCAAAAGATGTGCAAAGAACTACAGAAGGATGAAATCATACCGGACGTGCTACCTCTGAGGACGTCAATCATATGGACCAATAAGAGATCTGTGAACTAATGTGGGGTGAAAGATTAATGACATAACCCGTTTTCTAATTGGTTAAAGATAGTGGGGTATAACATTGAACCAATAAAGTTTTAGGGGAATGTACCATGATAAAGGGATAAAAACCCATGACACTGAGAGCTAAGGGGGAGTTGATAGGGAAATGCTGTTGATTTGATCCAGAGACTTTGTCACTTTGCTTAGTGACTTTGCTGATTTTACTTAGAACCATCCTCTAGCTTAGATTGCCCATTTTACACTTTACCTCCACATGAGGGAAGTACCCCCTTTTCCCTGTGAGCTGAGTTTTGACTGATGGCGAATCAATTGCTGCCCTGAAGACGAAGACTGAATCTGAGTGCTGACCTAAACCTTGGAGGGTAACTATGACAATGAAATTGTGATTTGTCTGTTTGCTTTTCTTTCTAGGTACCAACTTCTTATTTTTGACAGGGACCATAGTTAGATGTTTTTCCAAATTGGTGTACTAAATTGTTTTGCATGAAGCCCAACATGCTAATGCTAACTCGTGGTTAGGACAGAGGGTTCACTAAACTGACGCAAATAGACAAAATGACGGAATCTATGCTTTGTTGGACTGACGCGTTGATGACACTCTGCTAAAGTTGACCTATGTTGACGATGTGTTATGTTCTAATAATTGGGTTCCTTGCGTTGTTTAAGTCTTATTCAAGTTGCAAAGTTATGACAAAATTATTGAGTGTTTTGGTTTTGAGATTAACCCACATGCTTTTAGAATTGTAATCAATAGGGAATAAACATCAGAAAAGTCTACTAAACTGGTGTGGTTATTCATGACTGCAATGTCATGGTAGTGTCTTGAGTTGATTAATGACTTTGACCAAAGTGAAATGTATTGTGGTAATAAATATTGATGACATTATTGATGTATTGATTGACATATTGATTAGCTATCTCGTCCTAAGGTGTCTCTCAACTGGGTCAAAAGATTCATTGGCCTAAACGAGTCCTAATGTGTAATAAATTATCATAAAGGGACGCGTTAACAATAGTATGTATGGAGCATCCTGCAATTCTATTAATTAATTTTCTTTTGCCTTTTTTACCTACAAAACGTTTACTCTGCTTGTATATTTCTGTGTTCCTTTCTTTTATGCACCATTTGATTGTTGTGAAAATTTTGTGTCACGTGTAACTTGTTTAACATCGAATTTGTTGGTTTGTCTTGCAACCTGGACCTTTCTAAATCTTTATAAAGTGGGTGTGGGCTGTGCTGTATGAACCACAAACAAAATAAATAAGTAAATGCATTGTTAAAATGATCGTAGCTTCTATTCAATGGATTACAACAATGTAAAGGAGCCTAATTGTGTGCAATAAACTCAGAAAACTGCATTGTTCTAGTGTATATCAGGGTCACTTCTCATTCGCTTTTCAGCCTGAACTAAGATTTTACATTTTTGTGGAAAATCTATTTCAGTGAGTTGCTTCTTCCACCTGACAGACGAGTCTCCCGTGAGTAGCACGTTATTTGAAGTCCCGCCATTCTTTTTTGCGCTGATGTTCTGGAAGGCTGCCGCTCGCCTTTTGAAAGGTCTCGGAATGATTGATTGTATTTTTACATCACAGTGCTGACTCCTAGCCATTTCCGATCTAACTAGTTCATCTTTCATGTCTATACGGTGAGTGTCAAAGCACAAGATGACCTCAGTGCTCGTATGAGCTCGTATGCCTTTGTCATTAAGGATGGATGTGCTCCTGGAACATTCTGTGGTCAAGACAATTGTCCTCATGGTACTTCCCTGAGGCATTCCATTTTACTTCCACAAACTATTCATCCTTCGCCTACTTGTCCCTTTCATCAGACACACACCGCATTTCCAAAACACAATTAGACACATTTAATAAAAAAAAGTATGTTGTACCTAGCAGCCTGGGTGCGCGCATATCTTTATTTAAAGTGGACTTTTTTTGGGTGAAAAGCTCCAAACCCTCCCCCGCATTACACTGTCCAGTCATTGCGTCTTTGTCTACTCTAGGATCAGAGACTTTTTTCTAATTCTTTGCTACGATGTTTTAAACATGTTTACCATATGGGCATTGTATTACAGCAAGTAAAAATATAGTTTTTTTCCCTACCTTGCAAACTGGTTTTCACACTAAACTTGTAACTTGTATCCACATTTCTCAACTGTAAGAAAGTCTGCCTTTTTGCCCTGGTCACCCTTGGCTGTTTGCTGGGTACTGCTTACCTGTCCCAGGGCCAGTGCTCTGTGTAAAGTGGATATGCAAATTAGGCTAAATAAAATTGGCAGTATCAACCTACCTATAAGTCCCTAGTATATGGTAGGGCATGTAGGTGTAGGGACCCCAGCGTAGTGCACTACTGAGGTGCCCAGGGTCATTGTAAAGCCAGGCCTGCCTTGCTGGATGCTTTTAAACTAAAGTTATATGCAATTTCGACCTTGGAATTAAAAGTAATTCCAAAGTCTTAAACTAACATATTTTACATATACGTCACCCCTAAGGTGTGCCCTGTGTGCCCCTAGGGTTGGGTGCCATTTAACTATAAGCAGGGACCCTATAAAAATTGTTTCATAAGCCCTTGTGAAGTAAAATAGCCAAATTTGTTTTTCCCTCACTGTAGTGAATGGCCTCCATATGCTAAAATTGGGAAACTTTGAACAATATTTATACTTTTTTAGTGCTGCATTTGCGTTTTTAATGCAGAAAAGTTGCAAACTTACAAATTATAATTGTATTTTGTAAGTTTGCGCTGCTTTTGCGTCAAAAAATGACACAAATGCGGCACTAAGAAAGTATAACTATGGGCCTTTATTTTAATTAACAAAGTCCCCTTAAGTGCCAAATACCTCGAGTTTGGTATGAAATTTGTTATAATAAATCCCACAACTTACAATTATTGGATTTTATATAACTAGTTCAGGTAAAACGTTTAAAACTCTACCTGAAAAGTTGCCAACTTCAGCTCTGTAGTGCCCTTATCTGATTGGCCAGGCTGCCTTGATGAGCTGTGAAGTGGCCTGGGCTGAACACACAGGATGTGCCGGGGGATGAGAACTGCTATCACTTCAATAAATACCCTTGGAAAAAAAAAAACGTTTATGTACTCATTGAAACAGGTACAAACATTGCAATTCAACTGTACATAAAATGAGGATAGATTAATGACCTGTAGCTTGCTGCAGTGATCACAGCAGAAGTATATGTGAGGTCACCAACATCTGCAATCTGAATTGCCAGAGGGAACAGCAACTGGGCATAGATGTGGGAAATAGCAGCATGTCAGTGCTAGAGGAATTCAAACAAATTGAATTGAAAAGTGAAGTAACACTGTCCTACCTGTGTGTCACTGGAAGTATTGTCTGATCACTGATGTTCTGTTGTCCTCATCCTCATCCTCTGCCTCCTCATCCTCACTGTCCACAGCTGGCACATGTGCATCTCCAGCCTCCTCCTCCTGCAGGAATGGGACATGGCTTCTGAGGGCCAGGTTATGCAACATGTAGCATGCCACCACTATCTGGCAGACCTTCTTTGGTGAGTAGCACTGGGATCCACCTGTTAGATGGAGGCACTGGAACCTGGCCTTCAGGAGGCCAAAGGTCCTTTCAATTATCCTTCTGGCTTGCCCCTGTGCCTCATTATAACATTCTTCTGCCCTTGTCCTGGCATTCCTCACAGGGGTCAGCAGCCATGATAGGTTTGGGTAACTTGAGTCACCTGCAAATATTGAGTGACAACATTTAGCCACACACTATCCTATATGGCCCACCCTATATCCACATATACTGGGTGGGAGCCAGGGCCCACATATTAGCCACATCCTGTACTTCTGTTTTTGGGCCATCACATTTGGGATGCTGATTTTCCTCAGGACAAAGGCATCATGCACCGACACAGGATACATAGCATTGACTTGGGAGATGTACTGGTCCACCAAGCACACCATCTTTACATTCATAGAGTGGAAACTCTTCCGATTTCTGAACACCTGTTCATTCTGAACGGGGGGGGGAGCAAATGCAATATGTGTTTCATCAATCGCCCCAATAATGTGTTGGGGATATGTCCCATTGCATAGAACTCAGCCTTCACTGTGGCCAAATCTTCAACCTGGGGAAAAACAATGTAGTTGCACATGTGTTTAATCAGGGCAGACAACACTCTTGTCAGCACTATTGAGAACATTGGCTGTGGCATTCCTGCTGCCAAGCCCACTATCACTTGGAAAGAACCAGTTACCAGGAAATGGAGCACTGATAGAACTTGCACAAGAGGGGGGATCCCAGTGGGGTGACGAATAGCAGATATCAGGTCATGCTCCAATTGGGCACAGAGCTCTGTGATTGTGGCCCCGTCAAGTCTATAAGTGAGGCAAAAGAGTGAGGAGCTGGTCACAAACTGAACAATGGAGCTACAACAGAACTTTGCATGCTGTTAACTTGAAATGGGTCAGTGTGATTTGTCCAGTATGTCCTAATTTCACTAGTGACGCAGCAATTTTCCAGGGCCTGCCCCCCTTGAAATGGTGCCCACCTGTCCTGTGTGGAGGAACATGTGGAAGTGAGGTAATTCCGCTGATGTTGTGTGCCATTGCGGGAGGCGGTCGGGAACCACTGTGCAACTCCTCATTGGTTAACATTGGGCCCTATGGGTTACAGTGGCCAATGGTGATCTACGCCGGCAGTGATGGTATGCACCGCCGTGGACATGACCGACATTTTCTATCATATTCCTCACTACCTGATCTTCCACAGGAGCGGACCTACACTACAGGTGCTGCTGTGACCTGTGTCTGGAACCTACCATGACCCTTGTGACTGGGGAAAGGGCCCCAGCCTTCACTTCGGGGGAGTTGGAGAGACTGGTGGATGGGGGTCCTACCCCAGCACGGACTGCTGTGTGGTCCTCCAGACCAACAGGTGAGTACACTGTGGGCACGATGCATGTGGCAGGAATGCATGAAGTGGTGTGTGTGAAGGCCTCATATAAGGGGGTGGCGGATGTCCTCTGGGCTGCGTATAGGTTGTGTGCTGGGCCACGTGTGTGGCAATGGTGATGTAAAGGGGTATGGTGGGCCATAAGTGTAACACGCAGGCTTTTTGTCTAGTTCTATTTTCCTGCGTGTATTGCCTCTGCAGGTCAGCGCCCATCAAAAGAAGGGTACATGGCTTGCCATTGCCAAAGAGGTGTGGGTACTGGTGGTCTATGGCAGGCAGAGCACCCACTGTCGCAAACGGTGGGAGGAACTGAGACGTTGGGCACAGAAGACGGTGGAGGCCTAGCTGGGGATGGTCACCCAACAAGGAAGGTGTGCCCGTCTAACCCTGACCCCCCCTGATGGCCCACATACTGGCGGGGGCCTATCCATTGTTGGATGGGCACTTGAGAGCAGCCACAAGGGGGTGAGTGCAGTGCCCATCATTACAAATTACGCATGGTAGAGTGGTATCTGGGTGGGGGATGTGTGTCAGTGGGTGCCCCTAGGACAGGCCTGACGTTGCAGCATATGTCCCCTGGTGGCTAGGGTTCTGAAGGGATAATCCTGCTACCTAGCTCGTAGACATCCACTACTGGTCAGGGCTGCATGGCTCCCAGGTGTTCTGCATTTGGCGGTGTGTGCCCCTCCCCATGCCTTGGTGGCAAGCTATTTCTCTGCTAGTGCTATGGCATATTGAGTAGGCCTGTTCCCTGTGTGAGGGTGCTGTGTACGCCAACGGTGGTGTTAATGAAGCAGTTGACCCAGTGTATCCTTTGTCTCTTCCCCCCCTTTTTGTTTTGTCATCCTTTCCTCATGTGCATTAGCATCAACTGGCAGAGGAGCAGAGGCACCAGCGACGGAGGGAGCTGCATCCCACAGGACCCAGGAGGCAGAGTCCACCGACGCTGAGGGCACCAGTGGGACGGAAGGAGAGGAGAGTACCACGGTGGAGACTGGAGGGGACAGTTCTGACACAGATACCTCCTCTGATGGAAACTCTCTGGTGGTGGCGGACACTTCTGTGACCACCCCAACTACAGGTACATCCACCACCCCCTCCCAGCAGCCTCTCATCAAGTTGCCCATGCCCACTTGCCCAGGAGGGTGGGCATCTACTTCACTCCAGGCACCTCGGGCAGGCAAGAAGGCAAAGGAGCCTGTCCCAGCTGCTAGAAAGAGCAAGGAGCCTGCCCCAGCAGGCAAGAAGGGAAATGAGCATGTCCCAGCTTCCAGAAAGAGCAAGGAGCCTGCACCAGCTGCCAGGAAGAGCAAGGAGCCTGCACCATCAGGCAGGAAGACCAAGGGGCCTGGGGCAGGAACTGTGACGGAGCCCCCACCACCAACCATGGTTGTGCAGCCATCCAAGGTTGCAGGGGATGGGCAGGAGCCTCCCACCCAGCAGCACCACCACATCCACTGAGCAGTTGTCCAAGGTTGCAGGGGATGGGCAGGAGCCTCCCACCTAGCAGCACCACCACCACAGAGCAGCCGTCTGAGGTTGCAGCGGATGGGCAGGAGCCTCCCCCCAACAGCAGCATCAACCCCATCACCACTGAGCAGCCATCTGAGGTTGCAGGGGTTGGACAGGAGCCTCCCCCACCAGCAGCAGCACAACCAATGAGCAGTCATCACCGCCGGCAGATGGCATGTAATGTCGGCTCCATGGGCTGCTGTGCGGCCTGCTCCCTGTACACCCAGTGGGTATGACACCCACCTGAGAGACTGTGACCTTGCACTCCCCAGGATCAAGAGCACAGGGCACAATGCCCCCCCAGAACCAGTGGGTGAGACACCCACCTGAGAGACTGTGACCTTGCACTCCACAAAACCAAGCACAGGGCATGTAGCCCTCTCCAGACCCAGTGGGTGAGACACCCACATGTGAGACTGTGACCTTGCACTGCACAGGAACAAGCACAGGGCATGTTGCCCTCTCCAGAACCAGTGGGTGGGACACCCACCGGAGAGACTGTGACCTTGCACTCCACAGGAGCAAGCACAGGGCATGTTGCCCTCTCCAGACCCAGTGGATGAGATACCCACATGTGAGACTGTGGCCTTGCACTCAACAGGACCAAGCACAGGGCATGTTGCCCCCTCTAGAGTCAGTGGTCTTGTAACATCTCCCAGCTGAGGTGCCCCCATCCCAGTCCCCCTGAGATGCCTGCCTATTTACCATCTGATGCCCCTGCAGTGTTCTCTCCGTGTTGAAGCTGGTGACCTCTGTGGCCTTGGACTTTGGCCTGTGGCAATGTGGCCTACGAACATTGTGGACTGGACTGTGTCCTTTTTTATGTACATATGTATATATCTATTATCTTGCCTAACTTATTTTTCATGCTTTGTTGATCTCATTATATTCACTTTTTTAAAATCAATTTGTCCTTGCATTATTCATCTGAGTTATGGGGTAAAGTTGTTTTTGTAATGCAGCTGGTTGTGTATATCATGTTGGGGGTGGTGGTGCGTGTGTGTGTCACTTTCGTTTTCCTCCCTCCCTCCCTTGAGCGCTAGGCGGCTGTACTCACCATCGTCTTCTTCGCCAGAGTTGGTGTTCGTGGTGGAGCAGAACGTAGAAGATCATGGGGAAGACATGCAGTTCAGGCTCCATGGCGGCGTGGTTCTTCCCTGTTTCTCCAATGGTGAGTCCTTTCCCTTCTGAGCTGAGTTTCTGCCAGGCTTTTGATGTCGTTGGTACCGCCCCAGAAAAGGTGTTGGTTTTCAGGGTCTTAATATGGTGGGTGGAACATTGACTTCCGCCTGGCTGTAGGCGGCTCCCACCGTGGCTGCTGTTGTTTCCACCCTGGCGGTCGGTGTGCTACATTGGCTGTCTTTTGGAGATATCACCGCCATGGTCATAATTTGGTGGTAGTTACCACCAGCCTGTTGCCGGTATTACCACCACTTTATCACCAACCGCCAGGGTTGTAAGGAGGACCTAAGTCTTTAAAAATTCATATCTCTGGTTCCCCTTATCCAATTTTATTAGTTTTGGTGTCATTTTAAAGATACATATAGTTCCTATTTTTATGAATTGGTTTTGAATTTTTAAACTGTTTCCGGTGTTTTATTTAATTACTGCTTTGTGATACTTGAATGCTTTACACTTTGTTTCCTAAGTTAAGCTTTGTCGCTCATTGCCAAGCTACCAAGGGTTGAGCTGGGGTTAATGTATTGAGACCTAACTAAACCTAGTTGGGGTTAGTGGCCTATTGCTAAGTGTAGTTACTAACCTGCTCTTACCAATAATCCACTTTCCAACGTCAATATTGTGTTTATTTATTTTGTGCAGACAAATACAAATGTTTAAGACTTGAATAACCTATCTCAAACTCATTGCTGATGATTAACTGCTACATTAGTGGATAGTTATTAACCTTGTGAGCACCACGGAACACCTAAAGTAATGCTTTAGGTGGTAGCAGACCCCCCTCGTCTTTACTCAGTTACCAGCACATATCTCCAAAGGTTATTTTGCATAAACATTTACCAAAAGTTGTAATTTCTTCTTTCAGTATACACACTCAGAACATTAAAAATGGGTTGGTAGACACACATACTTGTTTCACTATGTCTCCTGAGAGGACGGGTACACAACTTGCATACGTTAGATATGTTTGTTGTTTCTATAGGTGCAAAAACTACTTCAGCAAAAATTGAGTGTTTACTGGTGAACCATTTTTTAAAAAAGAAAACATATTTTATTGTTTTTAGTTACTTGGAAATACAACCAATAAATATCATTGCACCGTAATTTTACTTTTTGCAGATTGAGCATGTATTGAGCCTGTCTGTATCCAAAGATATTCTGAATTCAGGAGCACCTCCCTACCCCCAGCCCAGCAGCCTGTTCTTGCTGAACGGCCCTCTACCTCCCAGGTAATGCTGAGCCCTTTTCTCACACCTGCATTGGCCCTTTAAGGTTGTGGAGGGAACTCCAAGACAGCCACGCACATTTTGTGACCACAATTTCTCAGTTCCCTAAACAGCCCAGTGAGCAAAGCACAAAGAAGGGGTAAGAACAGACTTTGTGCTGTGTATTCTTAACATTTTTTAAGTACTTTTTCCCTACCATGACTGTTTAAATTTAACTCTTCTTTTCGGTGCATTTTGTAGTTTAACACTGCTGTTTTGTTCTGCCTATGACTGTTTAAATTTGTCACCTAGTTTTAGCCCTATACTGTACTAAACCCCCCCACCCTGCAAGGTAAAAAGCCAAAATACATCTCAGAGGCTAGCCAGAGTGTGTTTAGGAGACTGCTTAATCTGCTTTATCATTTAAACTGTGTTTAGAAAGTGTATGTACCATTCGTTGTTGGCTTGAAAAAGTGATGAGCTTAAGTGCACAAAAAGCAGTATTTCAGTTGCTACAGAATTGGGTCTTGACTGCAGAGCTGCATACAAAGCTATAAAGTGTGAATTGAGCCTGTCTGTATCCAAGGAGACTCTGAATTCAGGAGCACCTCCCTGCCTTCTGCCCAATAGCATCTGCTTAAGGTAATTCACGCTTTATATAAGTTTTTGTTGGCTGTTGCATCAGTGCACTGATTAGTTGCAATTTCAAGATTTTCCATTGGGCAAAGGGTTTAGGGTTGAGTTTTGATTGTCTGTAGAAGCTAGGGATCTGATTGGTTGTTAGGGATAGGATTTCTATTTAACCCCTAGGGATCAGGGTGTCTCAACCCAGGTGTTAAGTCTAATGGTGGAGAGGACAAGGGCAGTTGCCTGTTTGGGTCTATTCAGGCCAGGTCAGGTCTAGGGCTAGAAATCCAGCCCATTTTGCTATTTATCAGCAAACACATTAAGCCATCCACAAACATAGTAACACTCTCTCAGCAAATGCACACTACACCCTTACCATAAACAAACCCTATCCGCATTAAAATGTGTCAACAACCATGACAAAACACCACAAACCACAGCTCTACAGCTTTTACCCCAACTACCACACTATGGTACCTTTATTCCCAGACAAAACACCACTCTGTCCTATACCACTAACAAATTTACAGATCATCAGCACAGCACAAAACCACTGAATTCATAACTTTAATTAATGTATCCAGGCACACACTCTCTTTTCATACAGAACACCAGCTCTGTCCTCTACGTCCTCCTAACTGACCCATTTCTATCACCATCAGACTTATGCTCAGCCTTACACAATATCACCCACCATTGCCCTCCTCTTTTTACCAAAAACACACGACCAAAAAATCCTTATACACTACTCCACCACACATAACCATCTTCCAGTGATCAAATCTAACACAAACACTCATAGCTTGTGTCCATCCCCTTTCAAACACCACATGTATTCTTTTCCAAAACACATCATCACCCCCTTTACCGGTCAAATTCTACTCACCACTAGTACTTTACATACAAACCCTTCTCAGAAAACCACTATATCAATATCTCCACTCACCATCACATCAAAATCTCACACACACACACACAATTTTATATCATTTTCCATCACAAATTAAAAACATACACCAATTCCCACCCTTAAGACTACACAAATATCACACATCCTAAACCATTTTACTCCCAAATTTTCTATCTTCACCAACACCAACCACAAGGGCGCCAACACAACAACTCCATTAACCCACCTCTCATCCATTGCACAGTTTAGACCCTTAAAAATTATGACCCACATTGTCCACCACCACCCATAACTCATTCACCTTCCACCGGGGCCTCATTCTAGCCCATCATTTTTTAGCCACTGTGCCACTCTAATCGTTTTTCACTGACTATGCCACTCTAGGCAGAGACCACCCATGTCCAACTCAAATATTCATATTTGCATTATCTTCAAATTTGCAATGCATATAAAATATGCTTACACAACAGCAATATAAAGAGCCATACTCTTTCATGATATTGTGTGAGTATTTGAAGATTAATAAAGTATCGAAGTATCCTGTATCTTTCATCATTACAGCAAAAAAAAAAAAAATACAGAAGTTGGAGAGGAATACATTTTCAGTATGCTACCTCATGTTCCTGAAATCAACACACATTCTACCCAAGAGGTTGTCTGCCGGTCAGCTTAACAAAAGGTCACTCTATCCATCTAAAGTAGATCTGATCTTTTTTCAAAGGACTCTCAGCCACATAAATTTTTGATTTGTCAAAGGACCACTGTAACTAAAGAGAACACACAAGGGAGTTCTCTTTGGGAAATTTCAATGTGGTGTGAATATCCCTTGAAAGTTACATCAAAATGGTCTCTTCAAAAGTGAGCCTAAGCCCGCCCCGAATTATTAGACTTTCTGGGTTAGAATTTGATGATGAAGCATACCACTGGGTTTATGTGGGTGAGAGTCCTTTTGAAGAGAAATTAGAACTACCTTTTTATCATAGCGGTTCATGTCTGCACTAGATCCTAAATAGTGTATCAAAGTGGACCTATGACTATGTTGTCTTTGTTAATTATGTAGACAGAGAACTAAGAAATGTAGGAAGATATTACCCAACACATTTAGAAATAAACTATGAAAAGAGTCAGTGAAAATTACACGAGTTTGAGCATAGAAGAGCTAGCGAGAATGCTGAAGAAATGACTAACAAAAAAAATGATTGCAAGAAAGTTATAACAATATTCAAGTGTGGCCTTGAGAAATGGCAAAATACATGTATGAATCATTAACTAAAACTTAGTATGTTCAATTATCTGAATAAGATTCCAGTACTAACGGACATTTTGTAGGCAGAAAAACGCCATGGAGAGACAACAATCACTAGTGCTATTACATTTTAATTGACGCATGATCCAAATAACAGCAGAAATTACTTTGGGGAGTGGCTGTAAAAATTCGTTGAATGTTTAATAAATCTCTCCAAGGCAGGCAGACAAAATGTCATGCATACTTGGCATTTCAAAATCCGTTGTGATATTTGAATATGTATTGCTATAGTCTCATCGTTAACCACAGATAATAAAAAAACAATTGCATAATGACTCATATATCACTAATCAAAAGGACATGAAATTCTACAGAATCAAAGGACACATTTCAATTAATGTTCCTTTTACATTTCCAAACGGATGGCTGCTCATCAGATTGGTAGAAAGACAAAGGGCAAAGAAAGCCACAAAAATCAAAATATACAGCTTGAATAGGCTGAGTTGGCACTTTTTATTTTACACCGGTAAAATTACTGAAATCCGTGGATTTAGTGGTGGCTGAATTGTGCAAAAGTTCGTGTTAGTACTCCTTGAATACATAATCCTCTGAAGTCCAGGTTTCCTCGAATCACTGTCCTGCAGGCATTTCATGTGAATGTGAGTTTCCATGTGCATTAAGCTTAATTTCTCAAAATTGTCATGACATTTCACTAGAACACATTTGTGATTTCAAACACCACTGTTCTTGATCTTTGTAGCCAGGTGGTTCAACAAAGTCAGTCTACTGGGTGAAATCTGCTTATCCATTATCATCTTCCTTTGTACTATGCCTCATCATGCATAGCACATGTCTGCAGCACACATACAGAAATAATTTTTGATGAAGCAACTGACTATGATTTCAATAGGACGTTATTTGTGTGTCAATATACGAAAGATTTGCTTGCAATAAACCCATCCCTGTACTACACATCCCAACTTTCCAGCAGCATTTCAGGGAGAATTGATTGTGCACCCATTACACTGCAATCATTGCACTATACTGTAATACTGGAGGATCATATACAAAACACAATATCTCTCTTAACCTGTATTGCTTCTATTACAGATTTATTTCTCTGTGGTCTGACAAAAAACTGATTCTGGCAATTGCAACAATTAATATTACTTATTTTATTTACTCCTTATTTGTCATTGTTTTATATATGTTTCATTACTATTTTTCATATGTCAAAACATCATTACAGTACTCAAAACCATTTTTGTGAGCTAATGGTACATTGAACATATTCCTTAAAAACATTAACAATACAGTGTGTCACATTATTAATACATACATTATTAGTGTCCCCCCATTTGCCATTCCACTGACTGGGTGGGATATATATATATATATATATATATATATATATATATATATATATATATATACACACTCGACAACCTTGCCACCCTTGGCCTCAGACAGCTGGTCTCTGAACCCACACACATCGCAGGAGTCACACTGGACCCCATCTTCACCGCAAGCAACCGGATCACCATCAAGTACCTAAGAAAGCCAGCTGGTTCACCACCGAACTCCAAGAATCAAAGAGTACCCACAGACTTTTAGAGAAAAAAATGGAGGAACAGCCAAACCAGCAAAGACCTTGCCTCCTTCAGAGCTGCAATCGCTGCCACCGCCGGAAAATCAAGAACACAAGGAAGGACGCACTCCGGGAGCGCATCAACTTCTCCACACACTCGCCACCTTTTTCCACTGGAAGATCCAGGACATCTACAACAGCTTCCTCCCCGAAAATCCCGGCACCCGAACCTGTGACCGACCCACCCCCCCAGAACCCACCCAGACCATCGACAGCTGGTCCATGCTCACCACAGAGTAAACAGTCAGCATCATGAACAGCACCCACTCCGGAGCCCCCACGGACCCCTGCCCACACCACATATACATCAGAGTCAGCGCATTAATCGCCCCAAGCTCCGAAACACAATGAACTGCTCAATCAACACTGGCACCCTCCGCGAGGACTGGAAACACACCAAAATATGCCCTCTCCTGAAGAAACCTTCAGCTGAACCATCAGAACTAAAGAATTTCTGGCCCATCTCTCTGCTACTCTACCCCTCCAAAGTACTGGAGAAATCAATCAAAGCACAAATTTCATGGAGGCCAAAAACTCCCAGGGCAACTCCCAGTCTGGCTTCTGCAGCAACCACAGCATGGACACAGCCCTCCTGGCAGCCACCGACGACATCCAATTACTCCTAGACCGCGGCTTCACCGCAGCGCTCATACTCCTTGACCTCTCAGCAGCCTTCAACACGGTCTCCCACAGCACTCTACGCACCAGACTCTGCGTCATGGGACTCCGTGGAAGAGCCCTGGAATGGATGCACTCCTTCCTCTCCAGGAGAACGCAGAGGGTCAGACTCCCGCCCTACACATCCAGACCCACAGGAGTTAACTGCAGAGTCCCCCAAGGATTCTCACTGAGTCCCATACTGTTCAACATATACATGGCCCCTCTCTCAGCCATCGTCAGAAGCCATCGTATGAACATCATGTCATATGCAGATGACACACTACTCATCATTTCCCTCACCGAAGACCCGGACACGGCCAAAGGGAACTTCCACTCAGGAATGGAAGCCATTTTCAGCTGGATGAGAGAAAGCTGCTTCAAGCTCAACTCCAACAAGACTGAGCTCATCATCTTCGGAAATGACACCTCAGCTTAGGATGACTCCTGGTGGCCCATATCCCTCAGCACCCCCCCACACCGACTGAGCACGCCCACAACCTAGGCATCATTCTCTACTCCTCCCTATCCATGACCCGCCAGGTAAGCTCATTCACCTCCTCCTGCTGACACACACTCTGCAAACTTTGGAAGCTCTTCAGATGGATCCCAGCAGACTGTCGCAGGACAGTCACCCACGCCTTAGTCACAAGCAAGCTCGACTATGGCAATGCCCTCTGTACTGGCACCTCAACTAGAAACATTAAAAAACTACAACTTCTCGAGAATGCCGCCGCCAGACTCATCCTGGAGCTCCCACACCGAGAACACATCACCCAACACCTGAGGACCCTCTTTTGGCTCCCAGTCGATAAATCAATCACCTTTAAGCTACTCGTCCACACGTACATGGCCATACACAATACAGGACCAGCCTATCTGAACCACTGCATCTCCTTCCACAGCCCCGCCAGATCCCTCCACTCTACCCAGGTGGCCCTGCCCACCATCCCTCTCACTTGTAAAACAACTGCTGGAGGACGATCCTTCACCTACATCTCAGCAAAGAGCTGGAACAACCTCCCCCTACACCTCAGACAAAGTACATCGCTCACCATTTTCAGGAAGACCCTCAAGACATGGCTCTTTGGATGATGCCCCTCACCCCCAGTGCCTTGAGACCCTCACGGGTGAGTAGCTGCACTTTACAAAAACTGATTGATTGATTGATTGATATATATATATAGTTAACTACCTACAGGCAGTCACCAGTAGGTAGTTATAGTTAGGACCCAGTCTCCATAGGAAGAGCATTTTTTTTGTTTTGCTAATAACTTTAGCACTGCTTAATGAATCTTCACAACATTTTCAAAGCATACTCTTTGGTCACTTCAGCTGCTGTCTTGAAAGTTCCAGGGTGATCTGTCAAGTGGGGGCTGAGAAAAAAGGGGGTCCCAAAACATGTTTCCCCCATTCATTTTTCCATAGGGTCTTTACCGCACAAACCACTGAATGGAATTACACCAAATTTGTCAGGAAGGTAGATCCTGTTATTAAAGGTTAAAAAATATAGACCTATGGTGATGCGGATCCTCTGCAGATCCACCTCGTGTTGATCCGCAGATCTGCGTACCAATGCAGGAATCTGATTGGCTGGCCGCAACCTGACAAGGAAGTTGTGGCCGCCATTTTGTTTGATCGGGGAAAGGTCCCCTGGGCTCAAATGTTAGGTGAAATGTGGATGACGGAGTCAGGGTAGAGACTTCCTAACCCTATGGGGCGATATAAGTGAGGAAAAAACATAAATTGTGTTTGTAAAATGTGTGGAATTATTTTTTTGATGCTTTTCAAGATTCATAGTTCCAACCGCGAGGCTTAGCGCAACCCCCAGTGTAAATCCACTGGTGAATCAGAGGATCTCAGCAACCGTAAAAAAAATATACATATAATACCAACAGACATACACTTTCATGGTCACTGTCACACCCAGACAAAGACTCGCACACCCACTCTCACCCCCAAACAGATGGTCTCATACCTACTCTCACACCCAGCCAGATACTCTCACACCCTCTCTCACACCTGGCCACATTGTCTCATACCCATTCGCACATCTAGATACTCTCACACTCACTCTCACAGTCAGAGACACCCTCTCAAACACACTCTCACACCCACACAGACACTCACACATCCACTCTTGCATCCAGACAAATACTCTCAGACCTACTCCCACTCCCAGCTTACACCCAGGTACACAATCTCACACCCGCTGTCACTCCCAGACAGAGACTCTTACTCCTGCTCTCACACCCATAGACACCCTTTCACACCCACTCTCACAGCCAGACACTCTCACACTCACGTTCACACCCAGAGACTCTCACTCTCACATTCAAATACATGCACACAGACACTCTAAAACTCACACTCAGAGACACCCTCTCACACCCACTCTCACAGTCAGCCAGACACTCTCAGATCCATTCTCAAACTTAGATGAACACTCTTACACCCAGTCACAGACCGAGACACATAGGTGCTTATTTCCCAGCCCCTTGAGCCGCTGTTGCACCACTTTTCATATGGGAAAAAGTGGCACAACGGCAGCGCAAGGGACTTGGTATTAAGCCCCATACTGTTATAGCCACTCTCTTATCCTTTCAATCAAAGGGAGCAATTGATGCCACTTTAAACCTTTTGGCCAGTCCAAGTAATATCTACATTACATAAACCCAGTTCCCTGTCAATGGCACTTTTTCTACCACTCTCGCTGGCCCAAAACACAAAGCTGGGTCTCACAATCCATACTCTGAATATTCTGGAGGGAAGCTGGAGTTCCACACATGACGATGGTGCAATTGTATGAGGCAATTTTGAAATTAATTCATTTGAAGTGAAGGGTTGAAGTTATAATTTTCAATGTTCACATTTAATTGGTTGATGGAAAGAAGTTGGTGCATGACGCTAGGTAGTATTATTGTGGCAAAAGTAAGTACATATTGGATTGGCTTTGGAGAATTTCAAAACTATTGGTGCTTGCAATATGTTTATAGTTGACATTTTAAACTTGTGACCTTCTGCTGCAGTGGAATGTTGCAGACTATGGCCCTCATTATGACCCTGGCAGTGAGTGATAATGTAGCGGTAATACCGCCAACAGGCTGGCGGTAATTACTGTCAAAATATGACCATGGCGGAGAAAACTCCCATAGACAGCCAATGTACCACACGAACCGCCAGGGGGTAAACAACACTCACCACAGCGGTAGCTGTCAACAGCCAGGCGGAAAACAAAGTACCACCCACCATATTTTGACCCTTGGAACCGCCATGATTTCCGGGGCGGTACCAATGCCATCAAAAGTCTGGCAGAAACACTGCAAAGAGCAAAGACTCACCATCGGAGACACAGGGAAGAACAATGCCACCATGGAACCGGAACTGCAAGTCTTCCCGATGCTCATCTACGTCATGCTCCACCTGGAACAGCAACACCGATGAAGATGACAATGGTAAGTACAGCCGCCTAGCACACAAGGGAGGGAGAGAGGAAAAGGAGAGTGACACACACACGCACGATACACACCGAACACACACACACACCATATACACAACTAGCTGCAGATGAAAAACAATGACTCACGATACATGGCAGAATAATGTAAGGACAACAAGAATGCAGTAATGAGAATGTATTGATATAAAAAGCTATCAAATAAACCAATTGTATGAGAAACAGACATGTACAAATGTACACAAAGGGCCAATGCCCAGTCCAATGTGTTTAGGGCCCACATGGCCAAAGGGCACAGTACAAGGCCTAACTCGAATCCTGACTTCATCTGGATAGAACTCTGCAGGGGCATCAGTTTCCAAGTGGGCAGGCACCTCAGGGGGATAGAGGGTGGAGGGGCACCTCAGCCAAATATGGGAACAAGCCCAGGAGGGGGCTCCATGCCCACATCTCTGTCCTGGGGAGTGCATGGCCACAGTCTCTGGAGTGGGTGACTTTCCCATTGGTTCTGGAGGGGGATCCATGCCCTTTTCTCTGTGCTGGGGAGTGCAAGGCCACAGTCTCTGGAGTGGGTGACTTACCCACTGGTTCTGGAGGGGGCTCCATGCCCATTACTCTGTGCTGGGGAACGATTCTGACTCGCATGTGTTGAGCGGATGTGGATGGAGACAGACGCTAGCGGTACCATATTTAAAAGTGAATATATATATATATATTTTTTTTTCCTGCATAACCTGCGTAACCTACGTAACCTGCCCCGGAGAAGACATGTGCAGCTTTTCAGGGTGTCAGCTCCCAGGGCAGCATATCCGGATAAGCATTAAAAGACTATTGGGATCCCGGGTGACCCCAGGGTTCCCCAGAGCTCAGAGGGGTGGTTCCATAAAAGAGAGAACACTCAGGAGTGTCCAGCAGAGCCCGGTCAGTGGAAGCGGTCATGGATCTCCGTGGTGCAGTTTGCTGCCTCAACCACAGACTCTCTCTAACAACTCTCTCTGTGACCTGAAATGTATCTTGGCTGGGATAGTACCAGAGGAGGACTACATGTGCACGTGCCCCACAATCCAGAGGTGTGGCGGCGTGTCTATCTGACGGAAAAGAAAAAAGGTAAGAAGACTGCTTGGACCTTGACAGGAGCCAGCAGCTCATTTGGGCAGCATTTAAAGAGGATCGCGCGTGCTCGTGCCCTCGCCTCTGAGGTGTGGTGGTGCGTGCTATCAGATAAAGTAAGGAGGAATATCTAAAGGAAAATTTCACAGACGGTGAAAATGAGGTCAGGGAAGGAAAGGGCATTTCAGCTGCAATCTAAGAGAAGCAAGAAACAAAGTAAGCCCATATTTTCACCATCACCATCAACACCAAAATGGGAAGGGAAAATTAAGACAAAGGCCCTCATTACAACCCTGGCGGTTGGTGTTAAAGCAGCGTAATACCGCCAACAGGCCGGCGGAAAAAAATATGGAATCACAATCATGCCAACATAGACAGCCACTTTAACACTCCGACCACCATGGCGGTAGAAACAAACACAGCAGCGGTAACCACCAACAGACAGGCAGAATACAAGGTTCTGCCCACTGTATTAAAACACGCCTATCCACCACCTTTTCTGGGGTGGTACCAACGCTATCAAAAGCACGGCGGAAACAGGACATGGAACGGAAACCACTCACCTCTCGACACCCAATGAGGAATCAGGATGCCATGGAGCCCGAACTACAGGTCCTGCTCATGCTGGTCTACCTCCTCTTGTATCAGGAGCAGGAAAGACGCTGGTGACGACCACGGTGAGTACTGTACTTAGCACACAGGGGAGGGGGGAAGGAAAAGAGAGTGACACACACAGGCAACACTCAACACCCCCACCCCCCACCCTCACCCACAACACCATACACACAAATTCATGCAGCAAAATTACATATACACCCCATCACCCCCTGGAAGAACGCAAGGACAAAAGGAAATGATTCTAATGAGTGTAATCAATAAAAATCAGATAGGGCAAATTCAAAAATTTGTATATACAAATATGTACACCAACTGCACAAGTCCGGATATAAATTAAATCATTGTCCGTGGATCAGTGTCCCAAAATGCATTGGCGAAGCCCAAACAAGATACCTGACTCGAAACCGAGAGAACACTGCAGGGGCATCAGATGGAAAATAAACAGGCACCTCAGGGGGAAGGGGAGAGGGGCACCTCAGCCGGATGATGGGACGACGCCACTGCTCCACGAGGGGGCTCCATGCCCACTGCTGTTTCCTGGGGAGTGCAAAGCCACAGTCTCACAAATCTTTCCAGTAGGTGGTTTTCCCACTGCTGTATCCTGGGGAGTGCAAAGCCACAGTTTCTCAAGTCTTTCCAGTGGGTGGTTTGCCCACTGCTGTATCCTGGGGAGTGCAAAGCAACAGTCTCTCAAGTCTTTCCAGTGGGTGGTTTGACCACTGCTGTATCCTGGGGAGTGCAAAGCAACAGTCTCACAAGTCTTTCCAGTGGTGGTTTGCCCACTGCTGTCTCCCGGGGAGTGCAAAGCCACAGTCTCTCAAGTCGATAACAGTCTCCACTGGTTCTGGAGTGGGCTTTGTGCCCAGAGTGCTTCATCCTGCCAAGGACTGAGGTAGTGGATGTGATTCTACAGTGGTTCTGGAGGGGGCTTTGTGCCCAGAGTGCTTCAACCTGCCAAGGACCGAAGTAGTGGATGTGATTCTCCACTGGTTCTGGAGGGGGCTTGGTGCCCAGAGTGCTTCATCCTGCCAAGGACTGAGGTAGTGGATGCCTTTCTCCACTGGTTCTGGAGGGGGCTTGGTGCCCAGAGTGCTTCACATGCAGTGTGGCAGGTCCCATTCCCTCACCTGGGTGTGTGTGCCAAGAGATTGCCTGGGAACAGGTAGCATGATATGCCATGGAGGCAGAGACACACTGCACCCTGCTGCGACTTCGCCTGCCACCTGCAGGTACAAACAGTGCTGGGAGTCATACCTCATGTACGCTGGGCAGGGTCCAGGACGTCTCCTGGAGCCTCGGATGGCTGCCCACTGGGGATGATTGCCATGTCAGCTGTGGTGGCACTGTCTGAGCACGTTGCAGGGCTGGTGGCAGTGGTTGCAGCGGTGTCTGTGGCGGAGGTGCTGGCAGTGGTGCATGTGTCTGCACCTGTCGAGGGACACAGCAGGACTTTTCCTGCAGCCTCGGACGGCTGTCCACTGGGGATGATGCTGGGGACTGTTGCTGAGGCAGCAGACGTGCAGGTGGCGGTGCTGGTGGCGGTGCAGGTGGCGTTGACCACTGCCGTACAGATTGATGTTGTGGTTGACAGAAGGGGTGACTCTGGTCCCTCATCCGGAGCCACCGTGCCCTGTCCTGACCTGCTCTTCGGCCTTTGATGTTGCTGCTGGTGCCTTGCCACTGTCCCCTTTTGGCTTGGAGGAGCCCTTGCTTGCTTGTAGGTGTGGCTTCTCCCTCCAGCATTTGGGCACCTTCTTCACCTTGGCAGGTGGCGGAATGGCCTGCTCCTTGGCCTTGCTAGGTGGCACACTGGCAGCCCTGATGGGTGGCGCCCCCGATGAGACCAGAGTTGCTGGGTGCTTGAGGATTTGGTGGCTGAGGTGCTGGGCTAGGACCTGGACAGCCTGGCCCTAGTGGAAGGATGTGGGGGAGGTGTAGGGGAAGAGGTCAAAGTTTGCGATGAAACGTTTCTTAGACACACTGGGACGGGAAGATGGAGGGGGTTTGGGAGTGGAGGAAGAGGTAGTGGTTGTAGGAGGTGTACGTTTGCTGAATTTGGGTGAAGGTGCATGGGCCGGAGGCTGTTGTGAGGTGGATGGCTGTTTGGGGGGGTGTGTGCCTGCATTTGTGTAGTTTGGGAAGAGGGCTGACAGACACACTGGGAGAGGACACAGGGGATGTGTGAATGGTAGTGGGGGTGGTGATTGCACGTGAGTGGTGTGTGGTGATGGACGTGCTGGTGATAGAGGTAGTGGCTGAGGATGTAGTGCATGCAGGTGTGAGTGGAGACGAGATAGGGAGGTAGGAGGAAGACGTGGACGAGGGGGAAACAGTGGAGGCAGTGGATGTTGGTGTGTCTGCATGGGGATGGTGCTTGTGTGAGTGCCGGTGGGATGTGTGGTGCTTATGTTTGCCATGTCCACTCTTGTGTGTTGATGAGTGTGCATGCTGGTCTGATGGTGTGCTTGGGATAGGCTGAGGTACAGGGGATTGGGTCTGGGTGGAGGAAGTTGGAGGGGGGAGGCTGGACACAGAGGCAATGGCTGCTATCAGTGCTGAGGCCTAAAATGCTCTCTGTTGGGCCGCCTGGCCAGAATGAATGCCCTCCAGGTATGCATTTGTTTGCTGCAAATGCCTCTCAGCACCCTGGATGGTATTCAAAATGGTAGATTGCCCAACAGTGAGGGATCTCAGGAGGTCAATAGCCTCCTCACTGAGGGCAGCAGGGCTGACTGCGGCAGGGCCTGAGGTGCCTGGGGCGAAGGAGATGCCCACCTGGGTGAGCGGGCACGGGAAACACGCTAAGGGGCTGCTGGGAGGGCGGTGATGGTAGGGGGGTGGTGGCTGTACCTGCTGATGCATTGGGCACAGAGGTGCCCGCCACCGCAAGGGAGCTCCCATCAGAGGAGGAGTCGCTGTTGCTGGTGTATGCTCCTGTCCCTGTCGTGGAGCTCCCCTCGCCCTCCGTCCCACTGGTGCCCTCAGACTCTGTTACTTCACCCTCCAGGGCCATGTGGGATGCAGCTCCCTCCTTCTCCGGTGCCTCTGCTCCTCCGCCAGTTGATGCTAATGCATGTGAGAACAGGGTGACAAAACAAAAAGGGGGGAAAGACAGAAGAGACACATGGTCAATGCATGCAACACCACTACCATTGGTGGGCACAACACACAGGGAGCAGCCCTATGCACTAAGCCATGCACTAACAGTGCAGGGGAAAAGCGCATGCCCAAGGGGGACTCTGTCCAGACCCATTTCATGCACAGCTGGAACCCATGGGAGTGTGACTAGGTGTAGAGGGCAAATACCACCTTTGGGGTTGGAGTGGGAATGAGCCTGCAAAACAATGGATCTACCTCTGCGCGTCTGCCCTGGCCTAGGGGAACCCACAGCCCACCACCCCACCAAGACACCTCGTCATGCGCGCAGAGTCAGCAGAATGAGAGTGTACTCACCCCCTTGTAGCTGCCGTGATGCCCTCAAGCGCCCATCCAACTCCAGATATGCCACCGCCAGGATCTGGTACATCAGGGGGGTCATGGTGCGACGGGCACCCCTTCCACGTTGGGAGGCCATCCCCAGCAGGGCCTCTGCAGTCTTCTTGCTCCAGCGGCGCAGGTCCTCCCATCTTTTCCGGCAGTGGGTGCTCCGTCTATGGTAGACCCCCAGGGTCCGCACTCCCTTGGTGATGGCACGCCAAATACCCTTCTTCTGGTGGGCGCTGACCTAGAGGAAAAGTGAAGTTAGAAAGGATGTTACTCGCCCATACAGTTCTTCTCAGACATTGCCCACAAACCTCCCACCTTGGCCCAGACATACATACACACACACTATCCTCACATGCTGGTCTGCCCCCCCTCCCTCTTCCATCCACGACACTCCATACAATTGTTTGCCATCCACCATGCTCACAGTGTACTCACCAGTTTGTCTGGAGGACCATACAGTTTGGTGTACTGGGGGGAGGACCCCATCCACTAGTTTTTCCAACTCCTCTGAAGTGAAGGCAGGGGCCCTTTCCCCAGACACTGTAGCCATCGTCGCTTCCAGACACAGGTTACAGCAGCACTTGCAGTGTAGGTCCTCTCCTGTTGAAGGTCAGGTATCAAGTGAGGGAACTGATAGAAAATGGCAGGCACGTCCGCAGCGGTGCTTACCGCTCCCGCCGGCGTACATCGTCATTGGCTCCTGGAACCCATAGGGCCCAATGATAACCAATGCTGAATTGCACTGCGGTCTTCGACCGCCTACCGTGACAGTGTACAACACCAGTGCAGTTACCTCATTTCCCCTTGTCCCACCTTACAGGTCAGACAGCCACTATTTCAGGGGGCCACATGGCAGGCCAAATAACTGCGTCACACCTATTTAGGCCAGGAATACGGACAGACAAAGGCACAAAGAGAAAATGTTACATTTTTGCTAAACAGCCTTGTGGTATCTGTTGTATGACCCTCTGCTCACCGTTCTCCTCCATAGGGCACGTCCGCTGGGGCAGGTGATGAGATGGCGGCATCCTCCGGTGTACAGACCCCTGGTGGACCTGTCAACAATGGAAGACAGACACATAATTATCACTTACAGACTTGATCGTGCAACAATCCAGGAACTGTGTGCCCAGTTGGAGCCTGACCTGATGTCAGCTATCCCACAGGAATACCCCCTCTAGTGCAGGTCCTGTTGGTACTCCATTTCCTGGCCAGTGGGTCTTTCAAACAACAGTAGCCATGGCATCAGGGATGTCCCAGCCAATGTTCTCTAACGTGTTGTCCAGAGTGTTGTCTGCCCTGCTGAGACACATGCGCAGCTACATCGTTTTCCCTCAAGTGGAGGATTTTCCCACAGTGAAAGGTGACTTCTATGCCCTGGGACATATCCCCAACATCATTGGTGCCATTGATGGTACACATGTGGCATTTGTCCCCCCGCATGAATGAACAGGTATACAGAAACCTGAAGAGCTACCATTCTATGAATGTATAGATGGTGTGTTTGGCAGACCAGTACATCTCTCATGTGAATGCCAAGTATACTGGCTCAGTGCATGACGCTTACATTTTAAGGAATAGCAGCATCCCTTATGTGATTGGGCAACTCCAGAGGCACCGTGTGTGGCTAATAGGTGAGCCTAAACTCCCCACACAGTTTCATTTGCTGTCTGGATATGGGAGATTCCCTAATGTTTGGAGGATGTCTAACAGTTGTCCCTCGAAATTTGCAGGTGACTCTGGTTACCCCAACCTGTCATGGCTACTGACCCCAGTGAGGAATCAAAGGACAAGGGCAGAGGAACACCACAACGAGGCACATGGGCGAACTAGGAGGATAATAGAGTGCACCTTCGGCCTCCTGAAGGCCAGATTCCGGTGCCTCCATCTGACAGGTGGTTCCTTATACTACTCACCAAAGAAGGTGTGCCAGATCATCATGGCCTGCTGTATGTTGCACAACCTGTGATTAGCGACAGCAGGTGCCTATTCTGCAGGAGTATGGGACTGATGCTGGTCTTTTGGCAGCTGTGGAGCCTGTGGACAGTGAAGAAGAGGATGCAGAAGAAGAAGATGTAGACAACCGAAACAACAATCATCATGCAATACTTACAGTGAGACACAGGTGAGAAGATGGAACTGTTTCCCACATCTCATACTATTGTAGGACCTAGCATAAGTCTGCCTTTTTACCTCTGTGTATGGTCCCTGACTTGTCACTTTGGCTTTCCATTTCACAGATCTTGGTCCCAATTTGTGCCCTCTGCTATGTTTACTCCTGGCCTACAGCTGTGTAGCATTGGCATAAGTACATTGACATTGCTATATTCCAGAGATTTTGCAATTACACATTTGTGAAAGCACAGACTGACTCCAAATTTTTGGGTGTTTCTTTCTGTGCAAATAAGTGGAGGGGGTGTGAAATGGGCTGGGGTGATGGTGGAGGAATGTCCATGGCAGAGTCCAGCCTCTTGGTCTCACAGGTGCATTGTCCAATGGGGCATAGGGGGTGGAGCAATGGCAGTTTAAGGTGGCTAGGGTGACAAAGAGGGACAGAAGGATGACATTCAGGAGGGTCTTATTTCCTGGCGGGGGTCTTGGCAATGTTCTCTGTCTTGCTCCTGGATCTCAGGGCCCGTTTGCGGGGTGGTTCTCCTTCTACAGGGGCTGGGGTGCTGGTGGCCTGTTGGTGCTGTGGTGGTGCCTCCTGTCCATTAGCACCGGCGGAGGTGGAGGGCTGTTCATCGTCCAGGCTAGTGTCAGGGGCCCGTTGGTGTGCCACTGTGTCCCTCATGGTGTTGACAAGGTCTGCCAGCACCCCTGCAATGGTGACCAGGGTGGTGTTAATGGACTTCAAGTCCTCCCTGATCCCCAGGTAGTGTTCCTCCTGCAGCCACTGGGTCTCCTGAAACTTGGCCAGTACAGTGCCAATGGTCTCCTGGAAATGGTGGTAAGCTCCCATGATGTTGGAGAGTGCCTCGTGGAGTGTTGGTTCCCTGGGCCTGTCTTCCCCCTGTCGCACAGCAGTCCTCCCAGCTTCCCAGCTTCCATGTGATCCTGTGCCTCTGTCCCCTAAACCGTGTGCCCACTGCCACTGACCCCAGGTCCCTGATTTTCTTGGGTTGGTGGGTTTGCCTGGGTTCCCTGTAGTGGTGGACACACTGCTGATTGACGTGTCCTGGGGACAGAGGGATGGGCCCACTGGGTGGGTGCTGTGGCGGTGTTTCCTGAGGGGGAGGTTCTGTGGTGGTTTGGGACTGTGTCAGGGGAACCGACTGTTCCGAGGTCCCTCATGGGCCGGGTTGGTCATCTTGATCCAGGCATGCAGAGCTGCTGTCATCACTGTGGGCCTCATCTGTGGGGGGACTGGATATGTCTGGCACCTCCTGTCCGGTGACGTTGGGTATGGGTCCTGTTGGGGTGTAAATGCATAGTTTTAGTATCTGTGTGTGCCATCTTGTGCATTGGGTGAGTTACCCTCTACTCCTGTGCTTGCATCATTGTGTTTGCCCTTTTGTGATAGTTGGTTTGGGGTCTGTGTGGATATCTGTACTGGACATGCTTTGGTGACGGTGGTCCATGCATAGGTGTTGCATGCAGGGCCTTGGTATTGAGATGTGTGGGTTGTGATAGTGGGACATATGTGAGATGATGGAGTGAAGGAAGTGAGGGTAAGGGTGGGGGTATGTGATGGCATGTAGGTGGGTTGTGGGGGATATGGTAGTTAAGATTTGACTTACCAGAGTCCAATCCACCTGCTACTCCTGCGAGGCCCTCAGGATGCAGTATTGCTAAGACTTGCTCCTCCCATGTTGTTAGTTGTGGGGGAGGAGGTGGGGGTCCACCGCCAGTCCTCTGTACAGCAATCTGGTGTCTTGAAACCACGGAACGCACCTTCCCCCGTAGGTCGTTCCACCTCTTCCTGATGTCATCCCGTGTTCTTGGATGCTGTCCCACTGTGTTGACCCTGTCGTCGATTCTCCGCCATAGCTCCATCTTCCTCGCAATGGAGGTGTGCTGCACCTGTGATCCAAAAAGCTGTGGCTCTACCCAGATGATTTCCTCCACCATAACCCTGATCTCCTCCTCAGAAAACCTGGGGTCTCTTTGAGGTGCCATGATGTGGTGTGGGTGATGTGTGAGGTGCTGTCTGTTGTGATGTGTGGGGGGATGTATTGGTGTGTTGTTTGAGGTGCGTGGATGTTGCATAAGTGATGGTGTTGTGTGTCTGCGGATGCTGGTGTTGTGTTTGCTAATCTCTCTCTGTGGCCTTCTTCCAAATTTTACTTGTAAGGGCTTGTGGGTGTGTATTTTATAGTGCTGTGAGTGTGTGGGTATGGTGTGTGTATGTGTATCAGGTGTGTGTATTTCGAATTGTCCAATGTGATGTTGTTTTGTAAGTGTGTGTGTATTTTGAGCACGGCGGTGTGTACCGCCAATGGATCACATCGGTTGAAAGACCGCCATGTTGATTCGTGGGTCGTGATAGTGTAGGCATATTCCTGTTGCCGTGAAGGTGTGGGTTTTGGTATCACCAGTTTATCACTGACCTTTGGTGTGGCAGACTTGTGTGGGTGTCTGTATTGTGGCGGATTCCGAGATATGGGTTGTAATACCTATAGCGGAATTGCACCGCAGTAACAGTATGTTGGCGGTCTTCAGCACGGCAGAAAGCAGGATTTACCGCCAGGGGTGTAATGAGGGCCAAAATGTCAATCTCTGGTCTCCCCTATATCCGGTTTCTTCAGCAGGGTTAAAAAATCTGTAAGGGTCCCCCATAAAACGGATTTTTTAAAGGCCCCTCTGGATGTGATTTTTTCTCTTCCTAATGCCTCTGTGACCCTACCTCATCCTATCTACCCCATAAAAAGTGAATGCAGCCTGTTACATGAGCAAGATGATAAAAGTAGGTTTAAGGAGGAAGGGCAGACTGAACAACCTACCCTGGGAAAAAATAATAATCAAATGGAACACAACCCTAAAGAAAATGTCTGGGGCTCAATTAATGACCTAGAATTACTGACCCTCAGGTCGTCTTCGCCTTCCCCTGTTACCTCTAACCTCTCATCCTTGGAAAATCAAATTAATTTTCCCCATTTAGGTACTCAATTTCCATTTGCGGTAAATGTGATCATCAAAGGAGCAATTGATTCTTCCTTAAGTGAACTCGCCATGAGGTCACAAGAGCATGGTAAAGTAAGGAAAATGAATCATTTGTTATAAACTATTCATACTTTGGAAAATCTCAATAATCTGGACTTGTTAAACTCTAAACTTTCTAGCCAAAACAGGGACCCGAGCCCCACCACGTACATCTTTAACAAGCCATTCTACAAAGATATGGGAGTGTCCCTGCAAGAAGATAAAATTGCAGTCTCAGAAACACAAACAGATATCTCAGACCCTTAAATGCAGATCCCTAAATGCATCCTCTCTACTAAATGAAAAAAACAAGTGAATCTGAAGGCAAAGAAGAAAAAAAAGGAGAACACACTACAAGCACGAAATACCAAAAAGCAGCTGGATCAAAATGCGGTATGGGATATCTTTTTTAAAACCTCGCGGATAACACTGGATGCTCTGTCCTATCAGTCCTCTAAAATGCATGTCCAGGTGGATATACAGAATGCTATGGCTAAATCAGTAGCAGAGATCGACCAGAAACTGGCAAATTTAAACAACCTGATAAAGCGAGCTCAGAATTATTGCTGAAATATCAGTAATAGAATGCAGTTTTGAGCCCATAATCGATAAGTTGGCCACTCTCCCAGGAGCTTTAAACTCATTGATAGAAAACCTCAAAGAAAATTTAAATATGAAAAGAGAGGAGGAAATTCTAGCCAAAGGACCCCCCCCGTATCAGAGGGAGATGGGGGAAAATAAAAACTCGGGGAACAGAACAAATTGGTGTACAATGAAATCAAAGCACTAAGAGATAGAATCCATTGAGGAACCTAAATGTGAGCAGGAAGAAGCATGTAAGGAAATTATAGGCTCCTTTGAGTCTCCAAAATCAGTGGGGCTCCCATTTCAGCCAGGAAAGCCACCCCCTTAAATACAAAAGAAAAAGCAACGAAAAGCGAGAAATAAAAAAGGGGTGGCCTCAATAGGCCCCTCAGCGATAAAATCAAAACCCTGCTCTAGCCTGGTTATAGGACATGGCATGCCAATGCCCATTGATGCCGTGACAAACACAAAGAGTTTTTCAACGGCAAATAAACTGTTTCCATTATTATTCTTTGGAACGAGCGGTAATATCATCCAAAACCAAAGGGGGCAAAATGAAAACGAGCTACACTCCAATGAGGGGGATATAAAATGTAATGACCAATAAATTATGGTAATGTACCATGATATAGGCAAATCAGAGCAGGAACCTCAAAATATTAAACTACATCAACAGGAGACACGTTGTAACGAGTCCTAGTCCTATAATAAATAAAAGGCCTTTTGAAGAAGAGGGTATAACAATTACGGTGGTAAATTCTGAATATGCAGAGTACCATGAGGCTCAAACCGGAGCCCATTTAGTCCAATATCAGGCAAAAAAAGGAAGAAGGCCAAGACCACCCCTGGATGAAGTGTACGTAAGTGGCTCAATAGCAAAGCAAAAGGCTATAAAGTTAGAGCCTGATAGGAAGTCACTGCTAGGGAGTCAGGTAATAGAACATCCAAGGGCTGCCAAACTAGATGAACAGGTGGATACTATAGGTATTTCCGATTCCAATATCACTCTAGGGGACGATTTGATATCTTAAATAGAGGGAATATACTAAAACTATTACAAGCTATTCCTGCACTAAAAGATATAAAATCTACTGATATTGTCTCCATAGAGTTTCTACCAAGGGAAAGCACAAAAGAAAGAGGTTTAAATGAATTAACCCTGGTAACCTGGAGGTCATCACATTTGGTAAAAAGAGCTGTTAAAGAAAAATGCTCCTTCTTAAAATGGGGAATTAATTTTAGCATATCCAAACAAGTAGACTATCCTGACCCGTTAGAGGAGCAAACCAATTCGCCTAATCAATCTAAGCAAAAAGAGTTGGATAAACCTTTCTCAGTTCTTAGATCTGCAACTGGAAGAATGGAAGATTACCCCTTAGTGCGTATTGTATCCAATACACGCTTACCACAGCTAGACTTAGGCTGAATATCGGAAATAATCTATCAAGAAAAACGTCAGTGACTTACGAGTGGTAGGGTGCATAGTAAGTTGACAATTTTGTATGAAAACCCTCTCCAAGTTTGCTCCTGGAATATAAATGGGGTTAGATTACATACCAAACAAAAAGATTTATCAAGCTTACTAAAGAAATTTCAAATTGTTTTTCTCTAGGAGACCTGGGCCACAGACTTTTTTTCAATTGATGGATTTATGGGATTTTTTTCCCTAGCAATAAAGGAGAAAAGGTATGGGCATCCAAAGGGGGAATTTGCAATTTTTATCTCAGCAGGATTAAACATATTATGTACTCGATTATATGAGGAAAACAAAGACTTCTTGTTAGTGAAGTTAGACAGGTGGAATAAGGAACATTCCAGCCCACTCCTGCTAATAAATGTCTATATCCATCCAGATGCACGATCCAGAAAACATATATCTTCCAAATTGATTGATACAATTTTAACTGCCCATCAGGATTTAGGACCCCTGCAGCTTTTAATAGCCGGGGACTTTAATCTGAAATTATTAAACCCCTTTGGAAGGGATACACAAACTATCTTGCATGATCTATTATGGGCAGTACCACAGCAGTCCCTGGGGGTAACAGAGAAAGACGAACCCGGGACAGTAGCACTCTCCTTAGTAAAAGATCTTGAGGCTCTTGGGCTTAGACTTCTAAATGAAAGATATCCGCAAGATACTCCGCCAGCAGCTACCTGCTATGTCACTGAAACCCAAGCGATAATTGATTATACTGCGGCCTCCTTATTTTTGCTTATGCTAATGACAAAATTTTACATCGTAAAATCAGATATGAGCGACCATGGCCAGCAACACCTGGAGATAGGATGTGGCCTTCCTAACTTTAACCTAGCACTAACTACACCAAGGAATATTAAAACAACAAACCATAAAAAACTCAGATTGACTGAAAAGTTAAAGCAATCCATTGGTGAACGATCAATGGCGATAATCGACCAATGCCATACGGACATAACCGGGGACTCAATAACGATCTGGTCATCCTTCCTAGATAGATTTGCGGCTGTTTTTCTCACAGATAGATCACAAAAGAGGTATCAAAACCAGGGGCGGGGTGTGAAAACAAACAGGAATATAATTTTTTCAGTACATATGATTTAATTAAGAATGAAATAGAGCTTTAAGATTATATAACAAGAATCCAAAAAAACTACTATTTTAAGGCTGACTTAAAAAATCTAAACAACATATATCGGAAACAAATATGGGAATACAAGCATCAAGAAAACCATGATTTTTGGGCAAAGGCCCTATTTTTAAGTAAAAAATCAAATACACAGGGTTTTTGGAAAATGGTGAATGCCCTGAATAAAGCCCTGATGACTCTGACTAGCTCTAACATCTCGGAAGCCATATGGTTTGATTACCTAAGTTATCACTTTGGTGAACAAAAGATTTAGAAGAGGAAGCAAAAAAGTCAAGCCCAGAAAGAGTAAAATTCAAATCCCTCTCACCCCAAAAGGAAACTAAAAAAATAATATTTACAATGGCCGAAATTATGAGCTCAATAAAAAACAGCAGATCTGGGGGTGCTCCTGGTCCAAATGGGATCCCAAATGCCTTGTTTAAACTGAATCCTGCCTTTTGGGGTGAAAAATTAGCTTTGACTTTCAACCATTATATGGCGCTAGGAAGTATTCCAAAATCTTGGAGGGGGCGATAATCCATCCAAAATTCAAAGGAGGCAATGAGTCACAAACTAAGAGTTATCGACAAATTACCTTAACAGATGTAGAAGCTAAATATTATGCAGGGATTTTACTGGAGCATCTTTGTTGGCGGGCAGTCGAAAATAGCATTATTCCCTCCAATCAGACAGGTTTTGTAAAGGGCCTGGGTACTGCTGCAAACATTTTAACTCTATCGCTGATTATTGATAAGTACAAACAAAAAAATCAACCCTTGTATCTGTGTTTTGTAGATTTTAAATCAGCCTTTGACCTGGTACAGCGACCTCTCCTATGGGAGAAATTAATCTTCTGGGGGATACAGGAGAATCTGTTAAAGGCTATTGAACAGTTATACACAGATACATGAGATCTTTCCTTTCAAGGGAAATTAAAACAAAACAAGGGCTGAAACAAGGCTGTGTGCTGGCACCATATCTTTTTAATCTCTATTTATCAGACTTGACTGCGGAACTAAATGAGGTAAATGCGCATCCGCCAAAGCTTGGTGATATGACTATCTCAAACTTGCTATTTGCTGACAACGTAGTACTCCTGAGTCAAACTAAAGTAGGGCTTCGGCGGCTCATCATGAAGATATCCGAATATACTTTGTATTGTATTGTAATCGTATTTATATAGCGCTTACTACCCCTGACGAGGCGTCGAAGCGCTTTTCGATGAGTAGCACGCTACTCCTGAACCCAACAAGAATTAGTGATGGATTAGTATCATTTAATAATGAGTACAGTTTTAGTATTATTATGAGTTAATGTGAGCCGCAGATATGAGAGTTTGTTAGTTAGATTGACTGGAGTAATGGAGGGGTGGAGGAGGAAAGAAATCCAGAAGTGTTAATTAGGAGTATATCCTTCATTTACTCAATCCAAAGGCTTGGGATGAATAAAGGGGGGCGGAGGGGGGAAGAGTATGTGGAAGGGTTAGGGAGAGCATAGTAGCAGGGTGAGATGAATGCAGGAGAATTTAGTAGGGTTGTGTGGGAGGTCACAGAGGTAGAGTGAGGTTTGGTGAGTTAGATGTGGAGGTGGAGGGAAGAGTTTAGGCAGAGATATTTAGGAGATGAAAGTGGTTGAAGGGATTTGGGATGAGTCAGAGTGAGAATGGAGGATAGTTTGATAGAGACATGACATAAGAGTGATGAAAAATGAGAGCAGAAATTCATAGATATCTAGTATAACAACCCAAAAACCAGGAGCCATGCAATGATCCACAAACATGCCAAGCACAGAAACAACATATACACATACATACACATATATAGATATATATATATTTATACACACACACATGAATACACACACATATGCACATACAATACATAATTAGAATCATGGGTAAAAAATACTTAGTCAGACAGGTTTAAAAAGAGTGTGTGTGTATTTTATTGTTATGACAGTAGCAATACATATTTTCCAAAGAAAACTATAAATAAATAGAAATATACATATAATCTGAAAAAATATTTATCCACATAGGCATATGCAGTTCATAGTTGTTTGAAAAAGGTGGTTATGAAGGAAAGAGCCAACTCTTGAGTAGTTTTCTGAAAACAAGAAAGTTATCTGTGGCTCTTATAGTTGGGGGTAATGAATTCCAAAGTTTGGCTGCTTGGACGGAGACGGATGTACCACCTACAGTCTTTTTCTTGTATGGTGGTGTTCTAAGGCGGGGTGCCAGTCTTGAGCGGAGGGTTCTTTGTTGGATGTATTTGGTAATTTTCTTTCTGATAAAAAGCGGTCCTGTTCCATGTATAGCTTTGTGGATGATACAAAGCAGCTTGAAAGTGCATTTTCTGGCAACGGGTAACCAGTGTAGTGCTCTCAAAGCAGGGGAGATGTGGGCTTGCGGCTTTATATGTAGTAGTAGCCTGGCTGCGGAATTCTGGATACGTTGTAGTTTTTTCATAACAGATAGAGATGATCCATGGTAGAGGCTATTGGCATAATCCAGTTTGGATAATACAAGTGAGATAGTAGCTTGCACCTTGTGTGGAAATCCGAGGTGGGGGAAGATGTGTCGTAAAGTCTTTAAGGTGATGAAGCTTGTGCGTGCTAATTTGTCTACTTGGGTATTCATAGTTAGCTTGGAATCCATGGTGATTCCTAGGTTTTTCACTTCCTTGGATAATTGAGGAGGTGGTCCGAGATCTTCAGGCCAGACGCACAGAGGGTCATCATTTTTCCAGTCACCACATATGAGTATTTCTGTTTTGGAGGTATTTAGTTTGAGATGGCTCCAGGTCATCCACTGATCAACGGCTCTGAGGCAACTGAAGATTTGTGAGTTTTCAATGTTTTGGGGGTCTTCTAATTGAAGTAGTATCTGTGTGTCATCTGCATAGTTGTAGCATGTGGATGGAAATCATTGATCAGTTCTGGTAAAGATATCATGTAGATGTTAAAAAGCAAAGGTGAGATGATTGACCCTTGGGGAACCCCTGTTTTTGTGAGGTAGGGTTCGGACGAGAAGGGGGGCGAGTGGATGATATTCGCTCTTTTTTGGAGATAGGAAGTAATCCAGTCGAGAGCAATCCCTTGTTTGCCGGCTTCGTGGAGTCTTTGAGTTAGGGTGTCATGGTCAACCGTATCAAAGGCAGCTGAGAGGTCCAAGAGAAGTAGTGCAGCAACTCCATTTCGGTCGACTGTGTTTTTAAGATCGTCCCAGATTGCCATGAGTGCTGATTCAGTGCTTCTTCCTGGGCGGAATCCAGTTTGGAAGTCTGAAAGTATAGAATTGTCTTCAATGAATTGTGACATCTGGGCGAATGCTGGTCTTTCTATCAATTTGCTCAGGAAAGGTCCATTTGTGATAGGTCTGTAGTTGTTGGGGTCTTGCGGGTCTAGGTTTGTTTTCTTTAATAATGGTCGTATGTATGCCTTTTTCAGGTCTGTAGGAAAAGTTCCTGAAGTTAAGGAGTTGTTGATGATTCTTCTTACAGGTGTGGCAGCAGAAGTAGATAGCAGGATGTTCTGAAGATTTGTGGTGGGCAAGGGTCAGAAGGGCAACCAGAAGGTCTGCTTGCTTTGACCAAATCCATAAATTCATCCTGGGATATTTGTTTGAAAGACTGTAGAGGTAGGGATGGTTTATTCTTAAAGGGTATTTTAGTAAAGGGGTTGGTGCTGATGGTTTTCTTCTGTTTTAAATAGGAGTCCAATGTGTCTGTCTTGGTTGTGTAGTGAGTTGCCAATTTGTTTGTGAAATCTTGAGTGGTGGGATGACTTCCTTCCATGCATGTGGGTTTTCGAAATTCATTGGGAATTTTATAAAATTCCTTGGTTGTAGATTGAGCATTTAGAATTCTGTCTGAGTAGTATCTTTTTTTAGCTTTTTTGATTGATGATTTGTATATCCTGTTAAGTTTGTGTAGCTGCAGTTTGTCTTGACTGTTGTTTGTTTTGAGCCAGGTCCGCTGCAACTTTCTGATTTGTTGCTTTATCTTTTTAAGTTCTGTGTTTCTCCAAGGTGTTGGTTTTCTTTTGTCATGTTTAGTTTTTCTGAGTGGTATTAGGACATCAAAAGCTTCCTGTAGCCACTCATAAGGTTTTGGTACAGAATTGATTGTATCTAGATCTGTGTTTGCTGTTAGTTGTGTTTCTAAGTGATCCAAATTGAGTTTGCTCCATGGTCGATAGGTGTATTTATGTAAGTGGTTGTGGGGTGTGTTGATTTGTGGAGTTGTCTGTCGGAAAGTTATCAGATGGTGGTCTGACCAGGTGGTTGGTGTGATGCTATGAATAGTAACGAGTTCAGGCTTAGCAAAAATCACATCTAGGATGTGACCAGCGATGTGTGTGGGATTGTGTACAATCTGATGTAGGTTCAATGCGAGTAGGTCAGTGGTGATAGCTTTTGGATGGGGCATATTGGGTTTGTCAAACCAAATGTTTAGATCCCCAAGACTGCATAGATTGGAGTATAATGTAATAAGGTTTGAGACTGTGTCAAGAAAAGCATCAGGGAAAGTGGAGTTGTTAGATGGAGGTCTGTAAAGGAGGAGAAAGTTACAGGAGGAAGTTGGAGTAGGGTGGCATCTGGTAAGGAGGGCTTCACAACCTTGTATGGAGATGTTGTCTGTTTTACTGAGGTTTATTGCCTGTTTGAATATAATAGCTAGTCCACCTCCTCTCTTGCCTATACGGTTTTGTGTGATGGTTTGATAGCCTGGAGGAAGGGCTTCGTGCAACACTGGTGCCATGTCATCTCCCAACCAGGATTCCGTAATGAATAGTAAGTCAGGTTGTGTGTCTGTGAGCAGGTCGTAGATGTGGTGCTTGTTTTTTGAGAGTGATCGAGCATTTATGAGCTGGCAGTTTAGATAGGGTGTGTTAGTGGTAGTGTTGTTTTGTTTAGTAGAAGGGTAAGTAGTATAATGTGAGCTTGAAGCAGGAGTGTTGCTAGTTGTGATAACTGTTTGAGGCTCACAATAGTCTTGCTTTTCAACATAGTGTTCCTCTTCCACCAGGTTAAGGAGGCATTTTGTTGGGTCTGTGTGTGTGGGTGGTGAACTTGGTGGCTGAGAGAGCCATGAGGAGTGTAGTGTTTTTTGTAGGGTAGTTTTATTATGTAACAAACAAGGGGATGCGAGATTGCTATGAGTGGCATGTTTTTTATTTTCTTTGCGTTTGTTTAGTGTGGATGGAGTATGGGTTAGGGGTGGTGGAGGAGCATGTGGATCATGATGTAAGGCCCTAAATTGTGCAATGGAGGAGAGGCGAGTGAATGAAGGTTGCTGGGATGGGGTACTTGTGGTAGGTGTTTGTGAAGAGTGGGGGGGTAGGGGTGGAGATAGGATGGAATTTGTATCCTTTGTGTAGTCCTGGGGGTGGGAGTGGTTATGACGATGAGTGTAATGTAAGCTTGTGTTGCTTTGATGTGCTGATGTTTGTGGTCGGTATTGTTTTTGTGGAAGAATGAGAGGGGCTATTGGTGTAGTTGTTTTTGGTGAGGGATTTGTATGTGAGTTAGTGCTGCTAAGTGGAATGTGAGCGTTAGATGGGGTGTTAATGTGTTTTGGAGATGAATGTATGAGGTGTGTAAGAGGTGATGGGTGTGTGTGTCAGGGAAATAAGTATTAATTGAGATGACCGGAAGGGGTAATATGTGTGGTGGAGTGAAATGTGGGGATTGTATGGTTGTGTGTAATTGGTGAGGAGAGGGGAAGAGTGTTTGTAGATGATGTGTTTGAAGGCAGGGTTTGGGCATTGGTATGAAGACAGGTGGTCTGTGTGGAGTGAACAGCGGATCGTGTTTTTGGTTAGTATGAGCAGAGAGTGTGTATCTGGGAGACTGAAACTGAGAGAATTGTATGTTGTAGTTTTGTATTGTGTGGGTGGTGGCAGGTAGTGTTAGTGGGAGGGGACAGAGTAGTGTTTGCTGTGAGAATGAAGGTGTTTGACTGTAGTAGTTATGGGGGGTATGTGTACATGTGTTGTATGTAGGGTATTGTGTTGGGTGGTGGGGCAATACAATCTGTCTGTGGTCAGTTTGTGATGCATGAGTTGGATATCTTTGCAGATAATGCATTTGCATGTTGAGGGATGTGTTGGGGTGGAAACCATTTCTGGGGAAATATGAATTGGGCAGCATTTCTGGCCCTAGTCCCTAGTCCCTACCTGTCCCGAACAGGCCCAAACAGACAGCTGCCCTTGTCCTCTCCGCCCTTTGCCTCGACGCCCGGGCTGAGACGCCCTGAATCCTGGCCTTTTATAGCCCTAACGGCCAATAAGAAGCTGGTCCTAACCCTAGCCAATCCTATTTTAAACCCTGATTTAGCCAACAAATGGAAAACCCAGCCCTATTCACCAGTCACAGCCCTATTTCCTGACCCCCAATCACAGCCCCAGCCCTAAAAGCAACAGCCAATCAGAATCCCAGCCCTATCCACCAATTACAGCCCTAGAACCAACAGCCAATCAGAATCCCAGCCCTATCCACCAATCACAGCCCTACAACCAACAGCCAATCAGAATCCCAGCCCTATCCACCAATCATAACTGCATCCCTGGAGCTACCAACCAATGAAACACCATCTCCCAAAAACCAATCACAACAGCATATGCAACTACCACAAGGAACCTATACTGTATAAAGAGCAAGTTAACTAAACTCCAGTCCCTGTGGCCTGGGGGAAGGCTACTGCTGCTCTATTCAGTATCTCCTTGGATACAGACAGGCTGAATCCACACTTCCAAGCTAGCAGAGTCTACTTTCCAGGTAAGGGGGAGATTGTTTAAGAGACAAACACTGCAATAGTTCTGGGCGCACACTCTAAAATCGGGCTTTTTAAGGTAAAAATACAGGGGGGCAGACAGCTTTTAAGCACAATTTAAATCACACAAACAGATTAAAAACAGTCTCCTAAAACCACACTCTGAAAGATGTATGTAGCCTTTTTACTAAGAATAGGGGTGAAAAAAAAGGGGGGCAGAGAGGGGAAGGGGGGGGGAGCCACAAACTAGCAAGGGAATTCACACAGTCACGGCAAAAACGATTTTTAAACAAACACCACTATAAAAGAGGCCAGGCTCCCTGAAAACACAGAGAGTCCACAGTAAAACAAACACTTTTTGAACAATTAATACTGTTTAACTAGAAAATATCTTTGGGCTCCTTACCTACAAAATGGATTGGAAATAAATCAGAAAAAAAACAAAGTAATGGAAATTAGCAAAAAAACTTTGAGAGTTAAAAAATGGAACATACAAAGGGGTGTTTTGGGACAAGTAAACCAGTATAGATATCTGGGTGTACTTTTTGATGAACGGGGCTTCTTTCTTCCCCAGAAACAGGAGCTATACAGAAAAGGAAATGTTCTACTGTTCGCTTTCCGCACTCTAAAAAAACTGCTTACCGCCCTAGCTACCGGCCATTGCTTCAAGTCGTTGAAGCCAAACTAATTCCAACTTTAGGATACGGAAGCAAAGCTCTGTGTGGACAAGCTGCTATCATCCTAAATAAAATCACTAGAAAAAATGTTAGGTCCTTATTCCAGCTACTGGGGCATACCTCCCAAGCACAAATTAGTCTGGAGTTTGGTTATCTAAACCAATGTATAGATAGGAAAGCCAGTTATATCAAAGTCTGGAAACATTCACAGCTAACAAAGGAAAATCAGCTCTGCCAAGCACTTTGGAAGGAGATTAGTTTAAACTTTAAAGCTAAAGCTCGAAAGTACTTAGATCAGGCATTAACAGACTTGGAAGCAGTGGAAATATGGGACTCAAACCTTTCCTACTTTGCTTTTAAAAAAATCCTAAATAGAATAACAAGGAAAAGATCAGTGAACATGGATAAGAGTTTATTGGCCCTCAGATCACATTCCTGGATGGTAATAAATGAGTATAAGCTTTTGAAATGCCAGCCTTACCTGGAAGCTGGGTGGACAAAGTCAGACAAGGATCTTTTCATCAAATACCGATTTGGCATCATTCCTGGTGGTGCCTGCCTAGCCCCGTGGGAACGCCCCGCAACAATCCCTCAGTGCAGGCTGTGTGGCTGGGGTAAGGAAGATATAATTCATTTAGTGGCATATTTATACTCTGTGTGCGCCGAATGTGCGTCAAAATTTTTGACGCACAATCGGCGCACACCCTGCCCCATATTTATACTTTGACGTCCGACCCAGCGGGCGTCAAAGTTCCACCATGTGCGTCATTTTTTGGAAGGGGGAACCAGCCTTGCGTTAATTATATGCAAGGTATGCGTTCCCTTCCAAAAAATGACTTTAAGGCCTGTGCCCCATATTTATACTCTGACGTCATTTTGACGCACAGGAGGGGGCAGGCCTTAAAAAACGGCGCCCAGCCTGATGGGCGCCGTTTTTTAACGCCTGGGTCAGGGCAGGCGTTAAGGGACCTGTGGGCTCAGAAGGAGCCCAGAGGTGCCCTCCCATGCCCCCAGGGACACCCCCTGCCACCCTTGCCCACCCCAGGAGGACACCCAAGGATGGAGGGACCAATCCCAGGGAAGCTGAGGTAAGTTGGGGTAAGTATTTTTTTCAGTTTATTTTTGTGGCATAGGGGGGCCTGATTTGGGCCCCCCTACATGCCACTATGCCCAATGACCATGCCCAGGGGACATAAGTCCCCTGGCCATGGCCATTGGGCAAGGGGGCATGACTCCTGTCTTTGCTAAGACAGGAGTCATGTCAATGGAGGTTGGGCATCAAAAAAAATGGCGCAAATCGGGTTGAGGCCTGAATTTTGCCTCAGACCTGACTTGCCCCATTTTTTGACGCCCAACCACCATTTTCCCCTACGCCCGCGCTGCCTGGTGTGAGTCATTTTTTTTGACGCACACCAGTCCACAGCGCCGGCTAACGTCATTCAATAAATAAGGCACCCGCATGGTGCTTTGGAATTGCGTTAGCCGGCGGTAAAAATTTTGACGCACAACAGCTTTGGCGCAGTTGTGCGTCAAAAAGTATACATATGGGCCTTAATCTGTATTTGTAATGGCCTACGAAATGAACGCAAATCTTTATTGAAAGCAGCATTCAATCAAAGGAGGATACGGACTTGCAGGCAAACTGTGATTGCCTGTTTTAAACCCTCTGATGTTGTTTTGAATGCTAAATTTACCAAGTTTTTACGTTTAACATCACAATTTTGTTTTAAATAAGATCTTAATTAGTACATATATATTACATTTTTAGACAGAATTTATAGATTTTTTTTTAATTTTCTTTACAAATATTAAATCACTGTACAGTATTCATGAAATTATTTTTAGGTCTAGTTCAGTAAGGTATTAGACATATATGGGTAGTTTATACTGACCTCGGATAGCAGGTACTTATTAGAGAATTCTTAAATAATATTATTTTTCTGCATATTACATTTTATAGTTTGATATTCTGGACTGTATATCCTTTGATTTATATATTTTTTGATTAGATAGATTGATGTGATGTATTTGTTTTTATTAACTATGCATCGAATAAATAAACTTGAACTGTGCTGAGGAATGCAAGCCCGTTGTCTCTGGAGTGGGAGACTTTCCTACTGGCTCTGGAGGGGGCTCCATGCCCATCACTCTGTGCTGGGGAGTGCAAGGCCACCGTCTCTTGAGTGGGTGACTTTCCTACTGGTGCTGGAGGGGGCTCCATGCCCATTTCTTTGTCCTGGAGAGTGCAAGGTCACGATCTCTCAGGTGGGGAACATGCCCACTGCTCCTGGAGGGGGCCCCTTGTACAGCAGTCCCTGGAGGGTGGCCTACATGGCTTCCGCTGGTGGTGATGGCTGCACTGTGTCATCTGGAGGTGAGGGATGCACAGTGTCAGCAGGTGAAGGTGCCTCCTGGGCAGCCTCTACTGGAGTTGAGGGCTGGACTGTGGGGGCAGGTGGAGGTTCCTCCTGGGCAGCCTCTGCTGGTGGTGAGGGCTGAACTGTGGTGGCTCCAGGGCAGCCTCTGCTGGAGGTGAGAGATGCACTTCCTCAGCTGCCAGTGGGGGCCCCTGACCCTTGGTGGTGCTGTCACCCTGACACCCTCCGCTGGAGTCAAGGGCTTCTTCCCCTTCATGGCAGGAGGCATTGGATCCTTAACCTTCCTGGCAGAGGTTGAGGACTTCTTCCCCTTCATGGCAGGTTTTGCATGTTCCTTAGCCTTCCAGGCAGGAGTCGAGGGCTTCTTCCCCTTCATGGCAGGAGGTGCAGGTTCCTTTTCCTTCATGGAAGGACGTGTGTGATCCTTAACCTTCCTGGCTGGTGGAGTGGGATCCTTCAATGACTTGCCACCACGACTAGGTGGTGCCACAACTGTCCGCGTGGACTGTTTGGCTGAGGTGCTGGGCTGGGTCATTGAGACCCTGCTCTTACGTGCAGGACAGGGTGGGAGAGGAAGGGAAGAGGTCAAGTTGGGCAAGGAAAAGCTTCCTATGGACAGTGGGGCAGGATGAGGGTGGAGGGATGGGAGTTGAGGTTGAGGGAGTGGTTGTAGGAGGTGAATGTTTGCTGGATTTGGGTGCAGGTGCATGGGCAGTGTGCTGATGTGAGGTGGATGACTGTTGGGTGTGTGAGTGCTTACGTTTGTGTCCTTTGGGAGGGGGGAAGACAGGGTGGGAGAGGACACAGGGGACGCATGCATGGATGTTGTGCTGGTGTCTGCTAGTCAGGTGTGTGTGCTGCTTGGTTTGGTGATGATGGTGGTGGATGTTGATGCAGTGCATGCAGGTGTGAGTGTGGACGAGATTGTGAGGGAGGTGGAGGAGGGGGAGACAGTGGAGGCAGTGGATGTGGTTGTGTTGTCAACTGTTTGGTGTTTGTGTGAGTGCCTGTGAGATGAAGTGTGATACCTGTGTTTGACTGTGCTACTCTTAGGTGTTGTCTTGTGTGCATGCTCCTCTGTATGTGTGCATGGGATGGGTTGGGTTTGAGGAGACTTGGAATGGGAAGTGGTAGGTATAGGGGGGACCGTAGGAACAGGGACAATGGCTGCCATCAGAGAGGAGGCCAAAGCCTGAATCGATCTCTGTTGGGCCGCCAGTCCACCAAGGATGCCCTCCAGGAATGCATTGCATTGCTGCATCGGGGATGCCAGCCCCTGGATGGCATTCACAATGGTTGACTGCCCTACAGAGATGGATCTCAGGAGGTCAATAGCCTCCTCACTCAGGGCAGCAGGGCTCACTGGGGCAGGGTCTGAGGTGCCTGGGATGCAGGAAATGCCCACCCTCCTGGGTAAGCAGGAATGGGTAACTCATTGAGGGGCTCCTGTGTCCTGTGGGATGCAGCTCCCTCTGTCAACGGTGCCCCTGCTCCTCCGCCAGATGATGCTAACACACACATGGACAGGATGACAGAAGAAAATAGGGTGGGGAGAGAGAAAAAGGAAACACTGGGTCAGTTACTGCACCAAAACCACAGTTTGCATACACAGCACCGTCACACACAGGGATCAGGCTTGAGCACTATGCATTGCACTGCAGTGATTTGGTTAGATACCACAGCAAGATGAGGGTCACACACCGCCAACTGCACCCCTCCTGGTACCCACAAAGCCCTGATTGACATGGAATGCTAACAAGCTAGGTTACCTGCCTTTGTCATACACACATTACTCTTGAGCTGAATCATGCTGCAATGTCTGGCCTGGCCTTAGGGGCACCCACTAACTCACGTCCACTATCCGTATCCCATGCCACCTGCCAATTATTGTAATAATGCCCACTGTATTCACCCCCTTGTGGCTGCTGTGAGGGAAACATCCTTTTTTCCGACTTTTTTTTTCCGAAAGTCGTGGTTAACGAAAGCGCAACAACGCTTTTTTTAACCACGACTCCGTTTTTTTGTGCCTTTACTACGTATGTTCTGAACAACGAACATGCATGGTTAAGGTACAAAGAAGGGAGTTGGCGAAGGTAAGTGGTGGGTTTAGGTTTTGGGGAGGGGTTGGGGGGTCAGGGGGTTTTAGGTTTTGGGGTGGGGTTGGGGGGTGGGACGTTTTTGGTTTTGGGGAGTGGGTGGGGGTTAGGGGGTTTTAGGATTTGGGGTGGGGTTGGGGGGTGGGGTGTTTTTGGTTTTGGGGAGTGGGTGGGGGTCAGGGGGTTTTAGGTTTTAGGGTGGGGTTGAGGGGGTGGGGTGAGGGATGTAGGGTGAATGGTGCCTATTGCTAATGATTTTATCAGAAATATCGTTGTTAAGGCATTCGTGGTAAAATCATTAGTAGTAGCAACGACGTGGGTGGTCCGACCTCGTTGTTAAGGCAGTAGTTGTTTTTTAAGTCGTTGTTTCGTAGTACAATCCTGCTGTGATTCCCTCAAGCGCCCATCTAGCTCCAGGTAGGCCACTGCCAGTATGCGAGCCATCAAGAGGTCAGGTTACGAGGGGCACATCTTTCTTGTTGGGAGGCCATCCCCAGCTGGGCCTCCGTGTCTTCCGTGCCCAACGTCTCATGCCCTTCCACGGTTTCCAACAGTGGATGATACACCTGCCATAGACCACCAGAGTCCGCACGTCCTTGGCGATGGCACACCATAATCCCTTCTTTTGATTGGCGCTGACCTGCAGAGGTAAAACGGACACCATTACATATACAATCCAGCCTGTCAGACATATAACTCACCAATCCCGTTTCCGTCACCATTGGCACACACATCAGCTGGCGCACACTATGTATACCACCACAAGACATTCCCCCCTGATGACACGATGCTTGCACACACATCTCCATGCATCCTTCACACATGCATCGTGCCCAAGGTGTACTCACCTGTTGGTCTGGAGGCCTATACAGCAGTCCGTACTGGGGGAGGACCCCATCCACCAATCCCTCCAACTCCTCCGAAGTGAAGGCAGGGGCCCTTTTTTCCGGTCACACGGGCCATTGTAGGTTCCAGACACAGGTCACAGCAGCACATGCAGTGTAGGTGATCTCCTGTTGAAGGTCAGGAAACAAGTGAGGAATCAGATAGAAATTGGCGGTCACGTCTGCGACGGTGTACACCGCCACCGTCGGCGCAGATCCCCATTGGCCAGTGTACTCTATAGAGCCCCATATTATCCAATGAGCAATTGCACAGCGGTGCAAGACGGCCTTCTACCACGACACCCAACGTCGGCGGAGTTACCTCACTTCCACCTGTTCCTACATATAGGACAGGCATCGCCATTTCATGGTGGCGGACAATGGTCATTGCATCACAGCCTAGATTAGCACATACCTCGCCATTCCCACTGCCCCATCACATAAATGCACTATGTACACTGAGGTTGTGGTTCAAATTGTGACAGCCTACTCACTCTTGTGTCCATTAGATACCTACTGCTATAGATAAATAGGAGGAGGACATACCATTGTGTACAGACCCATTGTGGACTTGGCTACACTAGAAGACAGGCACAGTATACTCACCTTTAGACTAAACAGGGCCACAATCACAGAGCTGTGTGCCCAATTGCAGCCTGACCTGATATCTGTTATCCGTCATCCGACTGGGATCCTTCCTCTTGTGCAAGTGCCATCAGTGCTCCATTTCCTGGCAACTGGTTCTTTCCAAGTGACAGTGGGCTTGGCAGCAGGAATATCACAGCCAATGTTCTCAATCGTGCTGGCAAGAGTTTTGTCTGCCCTGGTGAAACACATGTTCAGCTACATAGCTTTCCCCAGGCACAAGATCTAGCCACTGTGAAGGCCGGATTTTATGCAATGGGACATATACCCAATATTTTTGGGGCCATTGACGGTACACATATTGCATTAGCCGTCCTGCCAGAATGAACAGGCGTTCAGGAATCGTAAGAGTTTACCCTCACTGAATGTGAAAATGGTGTGCCTGGCGGACCAGTACATCTCCCACGTCAATGCTAAGTATCCTGGCTGTAGGAGGCTGGCCTGGTTTGTAGTGGGTGCCTTGGGTACTTACACCTTACACCAGGTCCAGTTATCCCTTGTTAGTGAATATAGTAGTGTTCTAGCAACTTAGGATGATAGAGGTAGCTAAAGCAGAGCAGCTTAGGCTGAACTAGGAGACATGCAAAGCTCATGCAATACCACTTATAGTTACACAGTACTTATACACAAGTAAAGTCAATACTCAGTGTTACCAGCAATAAAGGTATTTATTTGGGTGACACAGTACCAAAAATATCTTAGAGACAATACTCCTTCTGGTGGTATGTATTATACACAATATATACACTAGACACCAAAATTAGACAAGTAAATAGTCATAGAAGAACGCAAACAGAAGGAAATCCTATAGAATGCAATGAGAGAAAATAGGTCTAGGGGCAACACAAACCATATACTAAGAAAGTGGAATGTAAATCACAAATTCCTCCTAGACAAGTGTAGCGTGTGCAGAATCGCTGGGAGAGTAATAATGCAGTAAAGGTAAGTAAATTACCCCACCCCAGAGCCCAGAAAAGCAGGAGTAAAGTATTGCAAGTTTCCTTAGGACACACTACACCTCATTTTTTGGAATTTTGCAGCAGCCAACCAAGTCTGCAAATAACAACTGCTGGATTATTGGACCTGAAGACCTGCAAAGGAAGGTCACCAAGTCCATAAGTCGAAAGAAGTTCCAGAAAGGACAGGAGCCCCTGCCAACCCAGAAGAGGGTTCAAAAGAAGAGTCCCCAGTTAGTCGAAGACAGCAGAAATGTACACTAAAAAGATGCCAGCGGGTTCCTGTGTGGTGCAAAAGATGTCCCACGGTGTGAAGGTCATTGCAGACAAGATTTTGTTTTGGAAGGCGCCAACGATCCTTGGCTACGACAAAAGTGTGTTTTGCATCAAAATGGTGCTGGATGGACCCAGGAGGAACCGGAGGGCCTCAACTCTGCGTGAGGAGGAAAAGGGGGCTCTCAGCCCTTCAGATAGCCCTCAGGATGCCAGCCAGCACCCCCAGAAGCTGCAGGATCCGGGTTCAAAGGATGTGCAAAATGCGGTTGATGCAGCACAACAAAAGAAGATGCCACGCCACCGGAGAACAACTCAGCGAGTTGAGTGTCACAGGATGGAGTGCTGGGGACCTGGGCCAGGATGTGTACGAAGGAATTTGGCAAAGATTGCACAGAGGCCTCAGGAGGTGAAGAAGACACAGTACACAGGGGTACTGTCGTTCTCGAGGAAGGCAAAGTCTTAACTCCTCGAAATTGCGTCAGCTGGACCTCAGGACAGACTGTGTCGATGACACCCACCTCTGTGTCCTTAGGAGCATGCTTGTCATTGTGAGAGGAGTCCCAGGGTACTGGTAGTCGTCTTGGAAGGTGCCTGCTTGGAGCAGGGGAGTGACTCCGTCCCTCCATGGGAGATGTCTTTGGTTCTTCTGGTGCAGGATGAAGACAGGGAGTTCCCAGACCGTGCACAGCATGGAAACTGTTGCAGTTGCTGACTTGGAACTGAGGTTGTTGAAGAAAAGTGTCTCTTGTAAACACTTTGTTGCAGTTACAATGTTTCTTGGAGAAGGCTGCAGTTGATTCGAGGTCAGAAGAATCTGACGTTGTTGCAGAGGATTCCTGAAGGAAACTTACAAGCAGAATTTGAAGAGAACCCACAGGAGCCCTGTGAGGGGGATTGGCTACCTTATGAGGTATGGACCTATCAGGAGGGGTCTCTGATGTCACCTGCTGGCACAGGCCACTCAGAGCCCTCCAGAGTGCCCCCACACTTTGCAAAGCAAGATGACTGAAGTCTGGGACACACTGGAGGAGCTCTGGGCACTACCCCTGGGGTGGTGATGGACAGGGGAGTGGTCACTCCCCTTTCCTTTGTCCAGTTTCCCACCAGAGCAGGGGACAAGGGGTCCCTGAACCGGTGTAGACTGGTTTATGCAAGGAGGGCACAATCTGTGCCCTTGAAAGCATTCCCAGCCCGTAACACCTATTTCCAAAGGGAGAGGGTGTAACACCCTGCTCTCAGAGGAAATACTTTGTTCTGCCTTCCTGGGACTGGGCTGCCCAGACTCCAGGAGGGCAGAACCCTGTCTGTGAGGTGGCAGCAGCTGTAGCTGCAGTGCAAGCCTCAGAGAGCTGGTTTGGCACTACTGGGGGGTCCATGGTGGAGCCCCCAGGATGCATGGTGTTGGCTCCCCAATACCAGATTTGGAATGGGGGGACAATTCCATGATCTTAGACATGTTACATGGCCATATTCGGAGTTACCATTGTGAAACTACATATAGGTATTGACCTAACTGTAGTGCACGCTTGTAATGGCCTCCCCGCACTCACAAAGTCAGGGTAAATGGCCCTGAACTATGTGGGGGCACCTTTGCTAGCGCAAGGGTGCCCTCACACTTAGTAACTTTGCATCTAACCTTCAGCAAGTGAAGGTTAGACAGATAGTGACTTATAAGTTACTTAAGTGCAGTAAAAATGGCTGTGAAATAGTGTGTGCACTATTTCACGCAGGCTGCAATGGCAGTCCTGTGTAAGGGTTTGTCTGAGTTCCCTATGGGTGGCAAAAGAAAGGCTGCAGCCCGTATGGATCTTCTGGAACCCCAATGCCCTGGGTTCCTAGGTACCATGTACTAGGGACTTATAAGGGGGTTCAAATTTGAAAGGAGAGAGAGCATAAGCACGGAGGTTCTGATTAGCAGAGCCTCAGTGACACAGTTAGGCACTACACAGGCATACACATTAGGCCACGAACTATGAGCACAGGGGTCCTGGCTAGCAGGATCCCAGTGAGACAGGCAAAACACACTGACAGATAGATTGTTTATTTATGAGCACTGGGGTCCTTGCTAGCAGGATCCCAGTGGCACAGTAAAAACACACTGACACACTCAGAAACAGGCCAAAAGTGGGGGTAACCATGCTAGAAAGAGGCTACTTTCTCACACAAACCCCCAAACAAAGGACAATAAGGCTAACATTGGTCAGTTGAGACTTCATTGTCTAAGTGGTGATCAGTGGAGAGTAGATCTGCAATAAAGTGGTTACTCCCTTTATCATTCACTATATGGTTACTTCCCTGTGGGATGTAAACCACCCTGTTTGGAGATTTTTACCTAACCAACGGCGTGAGTATAAATTCTCAGACTTCCTATTAGTATGTTTTCAAGTTGGGCAGTGGGATTGGTCCACTGGGCCTTTCTCAAATGTAGGAAATGCTAGACAGGGATGCTGTCCTAATTAAGCCATAGCTGGGCAAAATGTTTGTTTATATGGCTGTAAGAGAGAACAGGGTTGCTGTTTCTCTTGAGTTGAAACAGGGCAGGGCTGCTGTCCTATAAGCTCCATACTAGGACAGGGCTGCTGGCCTATGTGTTTAGAGGCAGTGCAGGGCTGCTGCACTAAAGTTTCTCTGGGAGGGCTGGAGGGATGCTCCATATTTACTAAAATGATGCAATTTTGCACATCTGGATTAGTAATTCCACAGAGAGGTACTTTTACCTCTGGGAGTCCAGCTGTGGTAGCTGATGGCTCCCTTGGTACAGGTTCCACCCCGGGAGAGGTTTCTCCCACCACAGGAAGGGTATCATTAGTGGCAGGGTGGGGAAGGGAAACTTTGAATCCCTTCTTACCTGTTGGTGGAGAGGGATCCTGAGATTTCAGGCCTTTTTATCTCCTTTGCTTTTTCATTTCACTAGAAATGACAGGAAGCAATTCCTCAGGGATACCCAGCATGGATGCATGGGTACTAAACTCTACCTCAGCCCAACCTGAGGCCTCTAGGTCATTCCCTAGGAGACAATCTACAGGTAAGCTAGGTGATACCACCACCTGCTTAGGGCCAGTAACTCCACCACAAATAAGTTGAACTACAGCTTAGGGGAGAGACTGAGTGGAGTTATTGACATCAGTAACTTGGTACTTCTGTCCAAGGGGGTGTTGTGCAGGTGACACTAGGTTTTCAGTCACCAAAGTGGTACTGGCACTTGTGTCCCTGTAGGCCTGGGCCTCAACACCATTTACTAAGATTGACTGCCTGTACTTATACATGTTAAGTGGACAAGCAGAGTGTGGCAAGGCCAATGCGACCAGGTGTGACAGAAACTGGCTTGGGACTGTCTACCCCAGTTTCTATTATGGTCCCAAAAGTGAAACCAACTACACCTTTAGTTTGACTATTGCCAGTAGTCCCACCCCTATTACCACTACTGCTAGGGGCACTAGAGACTAATGTCTTAGTGGTGGTAGGCTCAGGGGCTTTACCTGTGCAGGACTTATCCCCTGGCCAATGGCCCTTATTTCTACACACATAGCACCAAGGCTTTTTCTGATTGTGTGGAGAGTTTGAAGAAGATAAAGAAGTTTTATCCTCACCCCCAGAGAAGTGTTTTGGACCTGAAGAGGGATCTCTGTGTTTACTTTTATCTCCATGCTTGTCCTGAGATTTTTCACCATCTTTCTTTTTGCCATCCTCGTCACCCCCTGTATGAGCTTTTCAGCTCACCCTTGTTCTGACCCATTTGTCTGCCTTCTTTCAAATTCTTGGGGAGAGGTCAGATCTGAGTCCACAAGATACTGATGTAACAAGTCAGACACACAATTATTTAAGATATGCTCTTTCAGAATCAAGTTATATAGGCTTTCATAATCAGTCACCTTACTGCCATGTAACCAACCTTCTAGGGCCTTCACAGAACAGTCCACAAACTCTGCCCAGTCCTGTGATGACTCTTTTCTGCTCTCTCGGAACTTAAGTCTGTTCTATTCAGTGGTTAAGCCCAAACCATCTAAGAGTGCATTTTTAAGAACCTGGTAATTATCTACATCATCCTCGCTGACAATAAGAAGTCTGTCTCTACCTTTGCCAGAGAAGGATAACCAAAGGATAGCAGCCCACTGTATATGAGGGACCCTCTGAACTTTACAGGCTCCCTCAAGTGCAGCAAACCACTTGTTGATGTCATCACCATCCTTGTAAGGAGAGACAACTTTGTCCAGATTTCTAGAATCAAATGAAGGTTCCCTAACATTTGTATTTCTAAAACTGCTGCTGCCACCATGGGGAACTAACCCCAAACACTGCCTCTCTTTCTCCACAACCAGGAATTCCCAGTCTAAGGCCAACCTCTGCTGCATTAGCTTCAGTCTGGCCTCCTCTAACCTCAGCTTTCTGAGTTCCCTATCTAGGGACTGGTCCTCAGGGTTAGAATTATGTGAAGCCTCTGAAACACAGGTAAGCTGAGAGTGTGCAGAGGCTGACCTATCTCTAACAGGGGCCACTCTAGTGACCTGGCCTCTAGGGGTGAATGGAGCCCTACTTGGGTGTGAACTCTTCCCACTACCAGTTATACTAGGGGGCTTGTTGACAGATAAGTCTGTGGAAGGACCCTCCACAGGATTGTCATTCTGCTCCTTTGAGCCTTCCTGGTTGGAGTCATCCTCCTCTTCCTAAGCGTTGATTGCCTGGTCATCCTGTAGGAGGAGATTTAAAAGGTACTCTTTATTTGGGTTCTTCCCAATCCCTAAATTTCTTTCAATGCAGAGCCCCTTCAAGCTTTTATAGTTTAAATTGTCATAGGTAGTCTGGACAGCTCTAGGGGTGGCTTCTACAGAAGACATATTGAAAAAAAAAGTTTAGGAACTTTTAAGAAAGTTAGAAAATTGTTTCTAGGTATATATTATACATGCTCTAAGTGTTGGAGCAAGCTTTTCTTGTGAAATGCACAGGTAACAAAGTGGTAAAGCACTTGCAAGTACTGATCCCTCTGCTGCACCACCAATGTAGGAGGCGGGTCTGGTTTGTGCCGGGTACCTTGGGGACTTACACCTTACACCAGGTCCAGTTATCCCTTGTTAGTGATTGTAGTAGTGTTCCAGCAGCTTAGGCTGTTAGAGGTAGCTATAGCAGAGCAGAGCAGGCTGAACTAGGAGACATGCAAAGCTCATGCAATACCACGTATAGTTACACAGTACTTATACACAAGTAAAGACAATATTCAGTGTTACCAAAAATAAAGGTATTTATTTGGGTGACACAGTACCAAAAATATCTTAGAGACAATACTCCTTCTGGAGGTAAGTATTATACACAATATATACACTAGACACCAAAATTAGACAAGTAAATAGTCATAGAACAATGCAAACAGTAGGAAATCCTATAGAATGCAATGGGAGAAAATAGGTCTAGGGGCAACACAAACCATATACTAAGAAAGTGGAATGGGAATCACAAATTCCCCCCTATACAAGTGTAGTGTGTGCAGAATCGCTGGGAGAGTAACAATACAGTAAAGGTAAGCAAATTTCCCCACCCCAGAGCCCAGAAAAGCAGGAGTAAAGTACTGCAAGTTTCCTTAGGACACACTACATCTCGTTTTGGGGATTTTGCAGCAGCCAGCCAAGTCTGCAAATAACAACTGCTGGATTATTGGACCTGAAGACCTACAAAGGAAGGGGACCAAGTCCATAAGTCAAAAGAAGATCCAGGAAGAACAGGAGCCCCTGTCAACCCAGAAGAGGGTGCAAAAGAGGAGTCCCTGGTTAGTCAAAGACTGCAGAAATGCGCCCTAGAAAGATGCCAGTGGGTTTCTGTATGATGCAAAAGATGTCCCACGGTGTGAAGATTGTTGCAGATGAGATTTCTTGTTGGAAGGCGCCAACAAGCCTTGGCTACAACAAAAGTGTGTTTTGCATCCAAATGCACTACATGGACCCAGGAGGTACCTGGGGGCCTCAACTCTATGTGACAAGGAAGAGGAGGCTCTCAGCACTTTAGAGAGCCCAAAGGATGCCAGCCAGCACTCCCAGAAGCTGCAGGATCCGGGTTCAAAGGATCTGCAAAATGCAGTTGATGCGCCACAACAAAAGAAGGTCCCACACCGCCGGAGAACAACTCAGCAAGTTGAGCATGGCAGGATGGAATGCTGGGGACCTGGGCCAGACTGTGCACAAAGGAATTTTTCAAAGAGTGCACAGAGGCCTCAGGAGGTGAAGAAGACACAGTACAAAGGGGTACCATCGTTCTTGGGGAAGGCAAGGTCTTACCTCCTCTACATTGTGTCAGCAGGACCTCAGGACAGTCTGTGTCAATTATGTCTACCCTCTGTGTCCTTAGGAGCACCCTCATCATTGTGAGAGGAGTCCCAGGGACGTCTTGTAAGGTGCCTGCTTGGAGCAGGAGAGTGACTCTGTTACTCCACGGGAGATTTCTTTGGTTCTTCTGGTGCAGGATGAAGACAGGGAGTCCCGGGAGCGTGCACACAATGGAAACGGTTGCAGTTGCTGACTTGGAGCTGAGGTTGCTGACGAAAAGTGTCTCTTGTAGGCACTTTGTTGCAGTTACAGAGATTCTTGGAGTAGGCTGTGGTTGATCCGAGGTCAGAAGAGTCTGAAGTTGTTGCAGAGGATTCCTGAAGGAAACTTGCAAGCAGATTCTGAAGAGAACCTACAGTATAGACCCTAAATAGCCCTGAGAGGGGGATTGGCTACCTTATGACGTATGGATCTATCAGGAGGGGTGTCTGACATCACCTGCTGGCACTGGCCACTCAGAGCCCTCCAGAGTGCCACCACACTGGAGGAGCTCTGGGCACTATCCCTCGGGTGGTGATGGACAGGGGAGTGGTCACTCCCCTTTCCTTTGTCCAATTTCCCACCAGAGCAGGGGACAAGGGGTCCCTGAACCAGTATAGACTGGTTTATGCAAGGATGGCACCATCTGTGCCCTTGTACCCCTCCCCAGCCTGTAATACCTATTTCCAAAGGGAGAGGGTATAACACCCTGCTCTCAGAGGAAATGCTTTGTTCTGCCTTCCTGGGACTGGGCTGCCCAGACCCCAGGAGGGCAGAACCCTGTCTGTGAGGTGGCAGCAGCTGTAGCTGCAGTGCAAGCCTCAGAGAGCTGGTTTGGCAGTACTGGGGGTCCATAGTGGAGCCCCCAGGATGCATGGAATTGGCTCCCCAATACCAGATTTGGAATGTGGGACAATTCCATGATCTTAGACATGTTACATGGCCATATTCGGAGTTACCATTGTGAAGCTACATATAAGGGGAGCAATGGCAGTTCAAAGTGGACAAGGTGACAGGGTGGGGCACAAGGGGGACAATCAGGAGAGTCTCATTTCCTGGCGGTGGTCTTGTCAAGTGTCTCTGGCTTCTGTCTGTCTCGCAAGGAACGGTTGCGGGGTAGGTCACCTTCTGCAGGGGGAGGGGTGCTGGTGGCCTGTGGGTCCTGTGGCGGGGCCTCCTGACCACTAGCTGCAGCGGAGGTGGAGGGCTGGTCAATGGACTATTTAGTGGTAGGGGCCCGCTGCTGTGGTATTGTCTCCCTCATGATGTTGGCCATGTCTGCTAGCACCCCTGCCATGGAGATCAAGGTGGTGTTAATGGCCTGCAAGTCCTCCCTGATCCCCTGATACTGTCCCTCCTGCAGCTGCCTGTTCTCTTGAATGTTGTCCAGGTTCTTGCCGATTGTGTCCTGGGAACGTTGGTAGGCTACCAGGATCTCGGTGAGTGCCTCCTGGAGAATCAGTTCCCTGGGCCTGTCCTCCCCCTGGTGCACAGCGGTCCTCCCACTGTCCCTGTTGGCCTGTGCCTCTGTCCCCTGAATGGTGTGCCCACTGCCACTGACCCCAGGTCCCTGATTGTCTTGGGTATGAGGTGTGGCTGGGTGGGTGCTGTGGTGTTGGATACTGATGGGGAGGCTCTATGGTGGACTGTGAGTGGGCTTGGGTGACCGACTGTCCAGTGGTCCCTGATAGGACAGGTTGTTGTTCCAGATCCTGAAGTCCAGAGTTACTGTCATCATGGGACATCTTCTCTTGGGGGACTGGATAGTCGTGGCACCTCCTCTCTGCTGACATTGGCTGGGGCACATGTGGGGGTGTAAGTGATGTATTATGCTTCATGCCTGTGACATATTGCACATCTCTGGCTTCCTCTCTATCGTTGCTGTTGCCCTGCCACCTTTGTTTGTGTATGGTCATGTATTGTGTGATTATTAGTTTCCCTCTGCTGTGCATGCTTTGGTGATGGGTGTTCATGTAGGGCTGGGAGGGTTGTCCATACATTGGTATGGCATGCAGGGCTTGGCATTGGGGTTAGTCACCTGCATTAGTGCAGTGTGTGGGATGGAGTGGAGTAATGGGAGTGAAGGTGAGGGGGGTGTGATGGCATGCAGGTATGGGGGGTGATAAGTGGTAAATGTTGACTTACAAGCACCCAGTCCTCCGGCTACTCTAGCGAGTCCCTCAGAAAGCAGTAATGTCAAGACTTGCTTCTCCCATGCTGTGAGCTATGGGGGAGGAGGTGGGGGTCCATTGCCAGTCCTCTGTGTAGTGAGCTGGTGTCTTGCTACTATGGAACCTACCTTCCCCTGTAGGTCGTTCCACCTCTTCCTGACTTCATCCCTTGTTCTTGGGTGCTGTCCCACAGCATTCACCATGTCCACGATTTTCCATCATAGTTCCATCTTCCTGGTAATGGATATCAGCTGTACCTGTGCTCCAAACAGCTGTGGCTCTACCCTGACAATTTCCTCCACCATGACCCTTAACTCCTCATCAGTGAAACAGGGGTGACTTTGTGGGGACATGGGTGTTGTGTGGTGTGTGTTGGTGGGAGTGTGTTGAGTAATGTGGTGGGGTGTGTGATGTGGGGTGCGTGAGGGATATATGGGTGTGTGTGGTGTGTGTGTCTAGTTGTCTCTGTGCTGTTCGTGTCAAGCTCCTGGCAGTAACTGTTGTTTGTAAAGGGTTGTGGGTAATGTTGTTTTGTGTTTTATAGTGCTGTGGGTGGGTGGGTGTGGAGTGTGTATGAGTGCCAGGTGTGTGTTTTTAGTATTGGCCAATGTGGTGTTGTTTTGTATGTGGGTGTCCATTCTGAGTGTGGCGGTATGTACCTCCAATGGTTTATTGCCACTGAACGTCCGCCGTGGTGATTCGTGGGTCATAATGTGGTGGGCGTTGTTCTGCAGACGTAACAGTATGGGTGTTGGTACCGCCACTTTAGCACTGACCTTTGGGTTGGCTGATTTGTGTATGTGGCAGTACTCTGTTGGATTGGTGTGTTTGTGTGTCATAATATGGCAAACAGATATTCACCACTGCGGCGGTATGTTGGCGACTGTCCCCGCGTTGGCAAGTGGGATTTACTGCCAATGTCACAATGAGGGCCTATGTTACTATGGCAGCACAGCTACAGGACTTTGAGGTAGCAGGGTATAAAAAAAGACTAGATTGTGACTTTGTAGTCACACATCTAGTGGGGATAATGTATTAAAAGTATTATTTGGTGTCGGTAAATTTTTTATATATATACCTATATAAATAAATATATATCTATATATAGAGAGAGAGAGAGAGAGAGAGAGAGCTTTGTGTTGTAATAGATTGCAAAGATGAATTTAGTACTCCTGCGTGAATCTCGGACCCACTGTAGAGCCGCAGACCTACACAAGGGGCTGCTCTGAGTGACGTAGTGGATCCGCAAATCTGGTGAAAACCACTATCAAATTGGATTATCAGTTGAGGAGTGTTGTAAAGGGTTAACTATAGCAGCCAGTCATAAGTGACATAATGTAAACTGAATATGAAAGAGAGATTGTGATTGGTTTGCTGAGTGAATAACCTTCAAAGCAAAGTTAAAAAGGTTCCCATTAAAGGTTGCCTTGTGAAAAAGTGGTGTACCATTCACTTGGTTTTTGCGCTTTTTCAATGAGAAGCAATTCAAACTGATACCAAAAGAGAAAAATATACATCAACAAACACATTTAACAGGTGCGTATAGAAACAAGTACTTAATTTTCAAATCTATTAGTGAAGGCATAAGGTGAATGAAAGTGAGCACTATATCAATGGAGAATGAAAGAGTTTATGTGAATTAGAAAATTACCTTTATAACTAGTTATATTACTTTTTACTATAGAAAATGTATATCTAGGCTGTAGGTAGGGTATAGAGTAAAGTGCTTTGTGATTAAAAATTAAAGATGTTATACTGAGAATTATAAAGATCAATGTGCATGTTATAGTAAGATAGCTAGTTGTTTATGGAATTTCTGACACATACTTCAATTCACATATGTGTTTATAGTAGGATAGGACTGAGTTACTGAACAAACAATTACACATTAATAGACACAGCAGGGAGTAGGTATTTATAAAGTAATGCCAAAGGTAGTTGTGTTGTGATACATTTTGTAAAATATGTTATGAAGTACTTAGCAATCTGCTTGGCTAATAATAGAAGTCACTGTTTAAAGATGTTTGGGTGTAATACTGCAGAGCCAGAGTGTGCATGTTCCCTGACAGGTTGACTTGGTATTCAAATGTGCTTTTGCAAGTATTAAACTCTCCTTTCATATTGCCTAGGTGTACATGTTCTGTGCCAGACATACTGTAAGTCATAACACTATTAATAAAGGAATAGACCACATCACATGCAGTCTGACAGAAAAAGAACCACTTATACATTGATGGATACATTCAGACAACAGCTTTGTATGCTGTAGTATCAGACATACTTACCAACTTATACAGTCACTCCAATATGTAGTCAAGTAGTCTCATAACCTAGTTGCTTATTCAGAGAAGCAGTGATTTAAACATGATTAGTGACTAGTACTGGTGAGCCTGAGTGTTCTGTTTTAGTGTCAGCTAGACTTGGCATTACACAACTCTGCTTGGCAAGTGTTACACACCCCTTTTAGTACCCACATCTTAGTCCTTAGTTATGTTATAGGTATGCATAGAGAAGACTGGTTTGTGATTGAATTTGAAAACTGTCCTTTTGACTTTAACTGACTTATATATGCCCTTGCAGACTGATATGCTTAGGTATATATGCATTGGATATGTCATACTGGCAGTCATATGCCAAGTAACAAAAGGACAGAACACTCAGACTCCCAGGGAGACACTGAAAGAGGTATTTATAATTTGTGTATACATCCAGACAGCAGCTATATATGCTGTAGTATCAGACATAGTCAGCAACTGATACAGTCCATCTCATATATAGTCAAGTACTCTCACAATCTATCACTCATTCAGACAAGTAGTCATTTAAAAATGGTTTGGACCTACTACTGCTGAGCCTGAGTGTCCAGTTTTATTGTCAGCTCGATTTGGGATTACAAAACCTGCTTGACAAGTTTTACACTCACATTTTAGTGCAGAAAACATACCCCTTAGGTAGGCTGTAGCTAGGTATAAAGCAGGATGGTTTGAGTTTAAATGGCTTAGGTATACACTTGCAGACTGCTAAGCTAAGGTACATATGTACTCTGTCACCTATACTGTTGGTGCTAAACTTATTAACAAAAAGAAAGAACACCCACACACCGAGCTAGACAGTGAAACATCCACTTATACATGTATTCATACATCCAGGAAGTAGTCATATATGCCGTAGTATGAAACCTAGTTGGCAAGTGATATAGGCCCTCATTATGACTTTGGTGGTAAAAACCGCCTACTGCCGTGGCGACGGCCGCCAAAAGACCGTCGCCGCGGCTAACATCTGTCCACAATAATATGACCATAGCCAGATTTCCCCCACAAGAAGGAAGGAAATCCGGCTGTGGTCATGCTGGCTGACAGTGTTAAGGTGACACTGCTACCACCAGTAGCACCGCACCAGTAGACCGCCGCCAGCCGTATTATGAGAAATAAAACGGCCTGGCAGTGTTCTGCTGATGGGCGTTGCTGGCTGTAGCAGTGCCCCGTTCCGTCCCCTGCCGGAAGACACCCTGGATTCAGGTAAGTCGGGTTTATGACAGTGAAGGGGTGTATTGTGTGTGTGGGGGGGTGTGCATGAATGTGTGAGTGTGTGCGTGCATGCACATGAGTGTGTAGTGTTGATTGCGTATGTGTGTGCATGTGTGAGACTGCATGTATGAATGCAAATGTGAATGAGTGTCTGCGTGTAAGTTTGGATGTGTGTACGGATGTGTGCGTGAATAAATGGATGCATTCATGTTTGAATGCTTGTATGCCTGTGTGAGTGAGTGTGTGAATGCGTGGTGTGTGCCTTTGAGTGTGCGTGTATGGGTGGGATTGGAAGGGGGGGGTGAGTGGATGGAGGGTGGGTGAGTGGGGGTAGTATGGGGCGTGTTATGGGGTGGACCTCTTACCAGTGAAAGGGAAGCAATTCCCTGTCAGTGGAAGGGCCCACCGCCATAGTTTTTGTGGCGTTACGAAAGCCATGAAAACCATGGCGGTAGGCATGGTCATAATGCCACCGGCAAGGCAGTACCGGCCGCCGGGTTGGAGATTGTTATCTCCAGCCCGGCGGCTGCTACCACCATTGCGATCGGTGTGGTACATTAATGTCATAATATGGCGGTATGTACCGGCAGCCTGTTGGTGGTACTACTGCCTGTTAGACCTGACAACCTTAGGGTGGTCATCCCTACATTTTAGCCTGCCTCCCTGCACTTTTTGGACACTGTTTTTGCTGGTTTTAGGACTCTGCGCACTTTACCACTGCTAACCAGTGCTAAAGTGCATATGGTTTCTCCCTTAAAACATGGTGACATTGGTTCATACCCAAATGGCTTATTTAATCTACTTGTAAGACCGCAGTAAAGTCCACTTCATGTGCCCAGGACCTGTAGATTAAATGCTACTAGTGGACCTGCAGCACTGATTGTGCTACCCACATAAGTAGCCTTTTAACCATGCCTCAGGCCTGCGATTGCAAGGCCTGTGTATGCAGTTTCACTGCCACTTCAACTTGGCATTTAAAAGTACTTGCCAAGCCTTCAACTCCCCTTTCCAAAATACAAGTCACCCCTAAGGTAGGCCCTAGGCAACCCATAAGGCAGGGTGCTTTGTAGATAAAAGGCAGGACATATACCTGTGCAGTTTATATGGCCTGGCAGTGTAAAACTCCTAAATTAGTTTTTACACGTCTGTGAGGCCTGCTCCTTTCATGGGCTAACATCAGGGCTACCCTCATATGCTGTTTGAGTGGTAGATTCTGATCTGAAAGGAGTAACAAGGCCATATTTAGTGTGGCCAGAATGGTAATACAAAATCCTGCTGACTGGTGAAGTTGGATTTAATTTTACTATTTTAGAAATGCCACTTTTAGAAAGTGAAGATTTCTCTGAACTTAAATCCTTCTGTGCCTTACAATCCACGTCTGGCTAGGTTACTTGACAGATCCCTTGTGCATTTCACTCAGACAACCCCAATCACAGGATGCTCAGTCACACCTTCATACATCTGCATACTTAATGGGTCTTCCTTGGCTGGGAGGGTGGAGGGCCTGACACATTTGGAAAGACAGTGGCCTAACCTCACACAATGGACTGTCAAACCCCTTCCTGGGACCCTGTCAGACAGGATGGAACTGAAAGGGGACCTGGTGCACTTCTAAGCCTCTCTTTGAAGTCTCCACCACTTCAAAGACACATTTGGGTATTTAGAAAAGGGCCTCCAACCCTGCCAACTCAGACACTTCTGGACAAGATACCGCTGGAGAAGAATCCCTGAACCAGAACCTGTAACCTGCCAAGAGGAACTGCCTGGCTGCACAAAGGACTCCCCTGACTGCTTTTCTGCAAAGGGCTGCTGACCTGCTGTTGCCCTGCTGCCTTGCTGCCCTCTGGCTCTGCTGAGAAGTGCTCTCCAAGGGCTTGGATAGAGCTTGCCTCCTGTTCCTTGAAGTCTCAGGACCACAAAGACTTCATCTTGCAAAATAACTCCTTGTGCTGTGAAAATTCAACGCACAGCCTGCAAGAAATGATGCACAGCCAGCATTGCAGTGAGAAAATCACTGCACGCCGAACCGGAACGACACAGCATGGCTCCCCAAAGTGGAGATTGATGCAGGACCAGTGTTGCGACCGGAACTTCGATGCACGGCCCACAGAATTAACGAATAGCGGAGCTGGAACAACGCAGCCCGACTTCCTGAGAGGAATCGATGGAAGCGCCAGCCATGTGGCAGAAATTTCCACACATCGCCCAAGGGATCGACGCAGCTCCTGTGACTTCAACCTGCATGCCTAGGATTTCAATGCATCATCCCCAGGGAGTCCAAAAACCCCACAACCCGAAGACGATCCCAGCCTACGTGCCGGAAATCAACGCAAAGCCTGCCCTGCATGAAAACTCAATGACGCATCGTCGGTGTGCGCAAGAAAATTCGACGCACACCTTCCCGTTTCCACACATCTCCTCCTCTGCTCCCCCTTGCAGAGAATTTGACCGCAAACCAGGTACTTTGTGCTTGCAGGAGACATTTGTTGATTTTTAAAGACTAAAGACTTCTTTTATCATTTTCTCCAGTAATAACTCAAAGTGTATTTATCAAACCGTAATCCTTTTGACCTGCATTTAACCAGATAAATATTATATATTTTTCTAAACAATGTGTGGTGGATTTCTGTGGTGTTATACTGTGTTATTGCATGATTTATTGCACAAATACCTTACACATTGCCTTCTAATTTAAGCCTGACTGCTCAGTGCCAGCCTACCAGAGGGTGGGCACAGGATAATTTGGATTGTGTGTGACTTAGCCTGACTAGAGGGAGGGTCCTTGCTTGGACGGGGGTAACCTGACTTCCGACCAAAGACCCCATTTCTAAAATTGGTGATCAGCGGTGAGGATAGGACTTGCATTTGTGCAGTGACATACAATAGCTAAGTGTGCAGTACCTACCCACAGTTGAAGGTCAATTTAATTTTTAATTTTTTCAGCTTTTTTATTTTCTGCCTGATTTTTAACTAAATCCTCATTCAACATTTCTCTGGCTGGGTCTCAAGCAGGAAATAAAGATGTTGATCTTGCCAAGCTGGAGACATACATTGTCAAACAGCTGAAGGAGTTCTGCAAGGGGTTGGGAGTACCCACCCAGGGTGCCTCCAAGAAGGAGGAGCACCAAAAGGCGCTGAGGGCCTGGGCAGAAACCCATTCAGAGGAGGATGTTGAGGAGGATGAGCAAGAGGATGGCCCCTCAGAGGATTTCTTGCCAGTAGCGGGGATGCTACCCCTGGAATTGTGCCCCCTAGTAAACCAGGGAGCAGTGTCTCTAGCCATGGCCTGACCGCAGAGGAAAGGAGGGAGGAGAGAGAATTTCAACTACAAATGGCAAAGTTAAACCTGGAAGCAGAGGAGAGGAAAGGAGAAAGAGGCTGAGAGAGCACGCAAACAAGCTGAAGCTGAAAGAGCGTTGGCTGAGAAGAAACTTTTGTCCGCTCATGAACTGAGTCTCAAAGAGCTGGATATTAATGCGAGGCAGTCTAAGTCCAGCAGTAATGGTGGCAGCATACATGCAGGACCTGCTGGGAAAGAAAGGTTTGTATACCCTAAACTGTAGTGCCACGTTATGTGGTGGGAGTTGACATTGACAAGTGGTTGGCTGCTTATGAAGTTGCAATAAGGGCTCATGGGGTCTCTGAAGAGCAATGGGGGGGTGGCCTTGTGGTGGTATGTACCAGTAGTGGCAAGGAACACACTCTTTGTATTGGATCCTAGAGATCAAAACAGATACACACCCATGAAAGCTGCTTTGCTTGCCAGTTTTGGGCTGACACCTGAGAAGTGCCATCAGAGTTTCAGGGACAGTACCAAACTCTCCACACAGAACTGGGTAGCCTTTTTTTCTTTCTCCAGTAAGGCACTGAATGGGTGGGTGCGGGCAGTAAAGTAGATGACTATTTGGAGTTATATAATTTGATCCTGAAAGAGCATATGTTCAGTGTTTGCCTTACAGAGTTGCGCCAGCACCTCATTGACAGCAAGCTGACTGATCCTAGAAAGCTTTCTGAGGAGGTGGACCTCTGGGTTGGCACCAGAGTGTCCAAAAAGGTACCTGGGGGAGACACCCACAAAGGTGGTCAGGAGTTTTCAAAAGGCCCCCAAACAATTCTCAGGGGCGTGTTGTTACCCAGTCCCAGCCTGAGTCTGAGAGGAGGCCAGGATTCTTTAACAAGAAGATAGGTACATTTATCGCCAAATGCTTAGAGTGCTTGAAGCATGGACACTCGAAGGGTGACTCCCAGTGTCCCAAGAGGGCACAGCCCACCACTGAAGGGCAGACACCTGGGTTGGCTAGTATAGCGCTCAGGGGGGGAGATGGTCCCAGTTAGCTTGGGAGAACAGATAGAGGTGTCACTAGTGTCCCTGGGAGATAAGGAAATGGTGGCAAAAACCCACATGCCTGCCAATACTTCCAAGTATAGGCAGTGGGTCAATATTGATGGGCAAAGGGTGTAGGCTCTGCATGACACAGGAGCCAGTAAGACTACTGTCAGGAGTCAGCTGGTGTCAGCAGAGTAAGTCATCCCTAACACATTCCATCAGGTCATAGTCGCTGACAATCGCAAGAGCCATCTAGCATTGGCTCTAGTTCCCTTTGAGAGGGGGGTCTCTGGTACTCTAAAAGTAGCTGTGAGTCCTGCCATGCCTGTAGATTGTCTGTTAGGCAATGGTTTTTAGCATACTGCCTGGAAGGAGGTAGAGCTCAGATCCCATCTGGAGATGTTAGGTTTGCCTGAGTGGGTCTGCCTGACCACAAGGTCCATGGCTGCCCGGAAGGGGAGTCAAGGCCATCTGGAGCCTGGAACAATAGCCCAGACAGCTGCACAGAGGAAAGGCACTTTACCACTGCTAACCAGTACTAAAGTGCATATGCTCTCTCCCTTAAAACATGGTGTAATTGGTTCATACCAAAGTGGCTTATTTAATCTACTTGTAAGACCCCAGTAAAGTGCACTACATTTGCCCAGGGACTCTAGATTTAATGCTACTAGTGGGCCTGCAGCACTGATTGTGCCACCCGCATAAGTGGACTCTTAAGCATACCTCAGCCCTGCCATTTCAAGTCCTGTGTATGCAGTTTCACTGCCACTTCGACTTGGCATTTAAAAGTACTTGCCAAGCCTTAAACTCCCCTTTTAAGTCACCCCTAAGGTAGACCCTAGCTAACCCATAGCTCAGATTGCTAGATTGCTATGTAGATTAAAGGTAGGACATGTACCTGTGCAGTTTATATGTCATGGTAGTGTAAAACTCCTAAGTTTGTTTTTACACTGCTGTGAGGCCTGATCCTTTCATAGGCTAACATTAGGGCTACCCTCATATACTTTCTGAGTGGTAGATTCTGATCTGAAAGGAGTAACAAGGTCATATTTAGTATTGCCAGAATGGTAATACAAAATCCTGCTGACTGGTGAAGTTGGATTTAATATTACTATTTTAAAAATGACACTTTTAGAAAGTGAGCATTTCCCGGCACTTAAATCTTTTTGTGCCTTACAATTCATGTCTGGCTAGGTTATTTGACAGCTCCCTTGTGCATTTCACTCAGACAACCCCAAACACAGGATGCTCAGTCACACCTGCACACATCTGCATACTTAATGGGTCTTCCTGGGCTAGGAGGATGGAGGGCCTGACACTTACTTTTGAACAGACTGTTGCCTGCCCTCACACAATGGACTGCAAAACCCCCTACTGAGACCCTGTCAGACAGGATGGAACTGCAAGTGGACCTGGTGCACTTCTAAGTCACTCTTTGAAGTCTCCCCAACTTCAAAGGCACATTTGGGTATTTAAACAGGACCTCTGACCCTACCAACTCAGACACTTCTGGACATGATACGACTGGAGAAAAATACCTAAACCAGAACCTGCAACCTGCCAAGAGGAACTGCCTGGCTGCACAAAGGACTTACCTGACTGCTTTTCCGTAAAGGTCTGCTGCCCTGCTGTTGCCCTGCTGCCCTCTGGCTCTGCTGAGAAGTGTTTTCCAATGGCTTGGATAGAGCTTGCCTCCTGTTCCTTGAAGTCTCAGGACCACAAAGACTTCATCCTGCAAAACAACTCCTTGTTTGGGGAAAATTCTACTCACAGCCTGCAAGAACAACGCATAGCCTTCATAGTGGTGAGAAAATCACCGCACACTGAACTGGAACGATGCCGCCTGGCTCCCCGAAGTGGAGATCAACACTGCACCAGCGTTGCGACCCGAACTTCGACGCACAGCCCACGGAATCAATGCATATCTGAACTGTAACGAAGCAGCTTGACTTCCTGAGAGGAACTGACGCAAGCGAAAGCCATGTGGCAGAAATTTCCACGCATCGCCCACCGTATCGATGCAGCTACTGTGACTTCGCCCTGCACACCCAGGATTTCAGCACATCGTCCCTGGGGCATCCAAAAACACTGCAACCCAAAGAGGATCCCAGTCTACGCGCTGGAAATCGACGCAAAGCCTGCCCTGCATGAAAACTCAACGACGCATCATCGATGTGCGCCAGAAAAGTCGACGCACACCTCCCCGTTTTTCACGTATCTTCTCCTCTGCGGCCCCTTGCGGAGAATTTGAAGGCAAACCTGGTACTTTGTGCTTGCAAGAGACATTTGTTGCTTTTTAAAGACACAACTAAAGACTTCTTTTATCATTTCCTACAATGATACCTCAAAGTGTGCTCATCAAATCGTAATCATTTTGATATACATTTAACCAGATAAATATGTATTTTTCTAAATAATATGTGGTATATTTTTGTGGTGTTATACTGTGTTAATGCATGTTTTGTTGCACAAATATTTTATACATTGCCTTCTAAGTTAAGCCTGACTGCTCAGTGCCAAACTACCAGAGGATGGCACAGGATAATTTGGATTGTGTGTGACTTACCCTGATTAGAGTGAGGGTTCTTGCTTGGACAAGGGGTAACCTGACTGTCAACCATAGACCCCATTTCTAACACCGCCACATTAACACCGACCGCTGGAGTCATAATGTCTCCCATAGTCATTCTCATATGTAGTCAAGTACTCATAATATAATTGATCTTTGAGACACGCAGTCATTTAAACATGGTTTGGGCATAGTAGTGCTGAGCCTGAGTGTAGAGTTCTACTATCAGCTCAACTTGGCATTATAAAACCTGCTTGACAAGTGTGGCACACCCCTTTTAGTGTAGAAAATGTACCCTCTCAAGTAGTCTGGTGGTATTCATAGACAAGGATAGTTTCTGAATAAAATCTGAAAGATGTCTTTCTGAGTTTAGGTGACTTAGATATGCACTTGCAGACTGGTTTGCCCAGATATATATGTTCACTGTCACTCATATTGCTAGCTATATAATTAATAACAAATGAATTGAGCCACTTATACACCCAGTCGGACAGTGAGAGAGCCACTTATACATTCATGCACACTTTCAGCCAGCAGCTATGTTTGGTGCAGTATGACACCTAGGTTCTTATTTACAAGCCCCTTGCACAACAGATGCATCCCGTTTTCCCATATAAAAAGTTTCTTTGGCAGTGAAAAAGAGAATAAGGAAAATGAGAAAGTAGTGATTGATGCTGTGGAGGACCTGGATACCCCAATTAGACTGAAAAATTTAGAAAGAAGATAGGAAAATCCAATACACTCTATTGTGAGTGACCTGAGTATGTTTGTATTTGTTGTCACCACACCCACTATAAAAATAAAACTCGTAATGTAGCTCTATTTTCTAAAACTGAGAAAGATAACAATGATGAGTGGCAGGAATTTGGTGCATATCTATTTTTAGAAGAAAGCTTTGATTTAGACACAATGCAAAGAATATGTAAGTATTGTTATGACAAATTAGAGGATAATAAAATGCCTGCTAGAGCAATTCATAATAGATTTGAATTGGCACCAATGCCACAAGAACTTGATCAATTAAATATGTGTGAATCATTTTTAATATAAACTGTTCATCCATTTTCAGCAATCATTCAAATGGAGCCTGTGAGACCTGACATCTTTTGGGGTGTTTCCCGTCTCTTTACCTTCTGGCCTCCGGTTTTTTTCTTGTATGCTAGACTTTGTTTTTGTTGATTTATTGTCTCTGCACAACTTACCCTTGCAGATCAGTGCTAAAGTGCAAGTGCTCCCTATGTAAATTGTATTGATGATTGGTTTATCTATAATTGGCATATTTGATTTACTTGTAAGTCCATAGTAAAGTGCACTCTGTGTGCACAGGGCATGTAAATCAAATGCTACTAGTGGGCCTGCAGAACTGATTGTGCCACCCACATGAGTAGCCCTGTAAACATGTCTCAGACCTGACATTGAGGTGTCTGTGTGTGCAATCTGGCACTGCTAATTTGATCTGGCAAGTGTACCCACTTGCCAGGCCCAAACCTTCCCTTTTACTGCAGGTAAGGCACCCCTAAGATAGGCCCTAGGTAGCCCATGGTCAGGGCACAGTTTATTTAAAAGGTGGGACATATACTGGTATGTTTTACATGTCCTTGTAGTGAAATACTGCCAAAATCAGTTTTCACTATTGTAACGCCTATCTCTCCCATATGTTAACATGGGGCTGCCTTTAAATACATTTTAAGTGTGATTTCCCATTGGAAGCAGATAGAGATATAGAGTTTGGAGTCTCTGGACTCACAATTTAAAAATACATCTTTTGGTAGAGTTGGTGTGAAATTGCCACTTTTAGAAAGTGGACATTTTCTTGGTTAACCCTTCTGTGCCTCTGCCTGCCTGTGGAATCCATGTCTGGGTCAGACTGTCAGTTGGGCTGTTTGTGAATTACCTCAAGGCAGTGACACAAAGGGTGCTGGTGTGTAGCCTACATATCCTAATGAGTCTCCTGGGCTAGAATGGGGAGGGAGGAGCTGACACCTGCAACTGAAAGGGTTGTGCCTGTCCTCACACAATGCAGTCTGAGGCCCCTTGAAGTGTGTCTGGGGTCAGGCCTGGGCAAGGCAGGATCTTGTGAACAATAGTGACCTTCCTTTGAAGTTTGCCTACTTTAAAGGCCAGAACTGGTATAACAAGTGGGCCAAAAAGCCCCAGACTTTTGGAACAGTTCTGGATCAAGAGGAACCTCTGCCAAGGAGAAGAGCTTGAGGAGGTGTACTTCCCTTTGCTTTGTGTGCTTTGCTGGGTTGGCCTGCAGTTGCTGCTTCTGCCTTAAAGAAGGCAAAGACTGGACTTTGCTGTGTATCCTGCTTGTGAAGTTTCTCCAAGGGCTTGAGGTAGAGCTTGCCTCCTGTTGGAAGTCTCAGGGATATCAAAGACTTAGGCTTTGTCTGCCTACAGCACTGGGAAGTGTGTGTTTTGTGCTGCAACAGAAGAAAAACCACTGCAACGCCATCAACGATGCAGCTGACTGCACCGTGACCTGACGACTATGCATGGAGCCATACCCAGCTCCGCACTGCAACCCTGGTCCATCCGCCACCGCCACCAGACACCGTCATTGAGCCACTGCTTGCACTCCGCTTGCTCACACTGCAGCCTTGTCATCCCTGACAATGCTGCTCCATGCTGACACAGATGTCACTGCCTACTCCATGGTCTGAGGACACTGTTCATGAGGTACACAAAACACCATCTCATCCCACACCACAGCCGTAGTCCACCGATGCCAGCTCTATAAACTCCAGCATTGTCAACAGATGCCCCTGTCTTCACTGCAATCCATGTGTGCTGCACGGAGCTCATCTCGAACCGCACCATTGCCTTGGGCCTGACGACGAGAGACCTTCAGCAATGACGACGCTGCCTGCATTGTGACCTAGAGACACTGTACATCGCACTGTCCCACTTGACACCTCAGCCCTGGTCTCACCGACACCACAGGATAATGTCACCAAGTCGCTGCCTACACCATGACCTGTGAGCACCACATATCGCATTGTCCCGCTTTGTACCGCAGCCACGACGCCATCAATGCCAGCACTGCTGACTTTGTCATCAGCCTGGAATTCAATTTGCAATGCATGTGACTTCAAGGGCCAAATGACCCCTGCACCGACCTCCGGAACTGACGCCTGCGACCCCAGTGACACCGCACTCGGGATCTCATTGTGAGGATCACGATGCCCTGCATTTCCAAGCTACTGTTTGCGGGTCTTCCCAACACTGTAGCTGGCCTGCGATGCTACAGCCAGCCTGAACTGTTGGATTTGTTGTTTACAACGTTGTGATAGCCCCAGACTGAGCTATCGACTTCAAGCCATTGTATTTTTAAGTGAATTCTTGCAAACTTCATATCGTTCTTATTGTATGTTGGATTTTTCTCTTTTTGGTCTTGTTTTATAAAGATAAATATTGGCTATTTTTCTAAAATCAGTGTGGTGTCCTTTTGCAGTGTTTTCACAGTAATATTGTGAGTTATATGCAAATGCTTTACTCATTGCTTCTGAGATAAACGGACAGCTTGTGCTAAGCTACCAAGTGGGTGAGCAAGGGTTATCTGAGCTGGGCATTTCCCTTGTCCTGACTAGAATGAGAGTCCCTACTTGGACAGGGTGCAACCCGACTGCCAACTGGAGATCCCATTTCTAAAATTGGTGGCAGTGGTGGGATAAGACTTGTATTTGTGTGTACACGACTACCATGTCACAGACCACTACGTACCACACACAGGCTTTTTGTTTTTGATTTTTCCTTTGATGTATTTTTGGTCTTGAGTTCAAATTGAACTTTCTACTACATCATGTCTCAGTCAAAAGTATCATAAGTTACATCCCTAGATTTGGTTTTTGAGGAGGATAGGTTGGAAACTTTCACTATGAAAGAACTGAACTCAGTTTGCTAAAGCCTCAAAGTCCAAGTTAGAGGCCTTGCCAGGAAGGAAGAGGTACAAAAGGCACTGCGGGCCTGGGTAGCAGCCAGAAATGCCAGTGGACACTCTGATAATCCAACTGGGGAGACCATGGAGCCAAATCCAAGATAAGATGTGCTGGGGGTACAGGATATGCTGGGTGGGTACCCTCTGGGCCAGGCAGGTGGGGGCCAACTGAGATGGCTACAGTGAGATGGTCCAGAGAAGCCTAATGCCTGATAACACTAAAAAATACAGGCACTGGTTGACAATCAATGAGCAGAGGGTAGAGGCTCTCAGAGATACTGGAGCCAGTCTGACCATGGTCTGGTGTCACCTGGTGTCTGGAGAGCAGATAGTCCCTGGTATATTCCACCAAGTAGTTGGAGTGGACAACGCAGAGTGCCAGTGTAGGGTGACAGAGGTTCCCTTTGAGCGTGGGGGAGGCTCTGGTTCCCTCAGGGTAGCTGTGAGTCCCACCATGCCTGTTGAGTGTCTGCTGGGCAATGACCTGGAGACTTCCGCCTAGAAGGAGGTGGAGCTCAGGTCGCACTTGGGGATGTTGGGGTTGCCAAAGTTGGCATGTGTGACCACTTGGTCAACGTCAACCAGTCAGGATGATCAGAAGGACCTGGAGCCTGAAACAGTGGCCCAGATGTCTGCCAAGAGAAAAGGCAAGGGTTGTGGGAAACCCACCCCTAAAGTTCCCATGGTCCAGGAGGAAGCTGACCCCGAGAGGGATGCACCAGAACCTACAGGGGAACAAGTGGTCGAACTGGGAGACAACCTGAACTGATCCATTGGCAGCAAGTAGGGGGTCCCAACAGGGAGGAGTCCTGTGCAGAGAAGAACGTGTGCCCTACTCCCATGGGTCTTAGGCAGCAGGCCAAGGATCAGGCAGCTGGCACTAAGCCCAAAAATCACCTGATCTATTGGGAGAATGGTCTCCTGTATAACGAGCATAAGGCTGCTGAGCCTGGGGCAGCCTATGTGCTGGAGGCACCCCAAGGCTTCAGAGCCTTCCTACTGGGTTTGGCTCACAATGTGCCTCTGGCACGGCAATTGGGGAAGGGCAAGACATTTGATAGGCTTGTCCCCCACGTCTACTGCCACAAATGAGAAAAAATACGGATGCTTTCTGTAGGACCTGCTAGACTTGCCAAATGAGTGGCAAAAGTGGAGGGAAATCTAAAGATCCCCTCCAACCATTTCCTGTCATGAGCACCCATTTTGAACGGGTGGGCATTGACTTCGTAGGGCCTCTGGACCCCAAGACAACTCTGGACAACAAGTTCATCCTGTTCTTGGTGGACCAATCCACTCTGTACCCTGAAGCTACCCCTCTGAGGACAATGACGGTGCCTTTTGTGGCCAGGGCACTGATGGGGATCTTCACCCGAGTGGCTTTCCCCAAGAAGGTGGTATCTGACTGGGGTACCATCTTTATGTCCATGTACATAAAGGAAATGTGGAAGAAGTGTGGAGTCAACTACAAGTTCGCCACTCCTTACCACCCTCAAAGTAATGGGTTGGTTGACAGATTCAACTGAACCCTGAAAGGCATGATTAGGGGTCTGTCAGACTCCATGAGGTGTAAGTGGGACTTCCTCTTGCCTTGCCTTCTCTTTGCCTACCAGGAGGTACCACAGAAGGGGGTTGGCTTTAGCCTCTTTGAGCTATTGCATGGGCACCCGTCCAAAAGACCTATAAGTCTGGGGAAAGAGGGCTGGGAGCAAACTCCTAGGAAGTCACCCCAGGATGTGTTTAGTTACATGCTGGCCTTCAGAAACCAAACTTCCCACTTCAGGAAGCTTGCTCAAAAGAACCTAGAGGCAAGCTAGGAGGACATGAAATGCTGGTACGACCAAAATACCACTCTGGTTGAGTTTCAGCCTGGCCAGAAAGTGTGGGCCATGACCCCAGTAGAGCCTTGTGCTATACAGGACAAGTGGACATGGCCATATGAGGTAAAGGAGTACAAGAGTGATGTCATCTACTTAGTGAACTTGCAAACTCCAAGAACTCCTTGAGGGTCCTACATGTGAACTACCTCAAATCCCACTTTGAATGGTCTAAGTTAACCATGCTTTTGGATACAGATGAAATGGTGGAAGAGGAGAGTGAGCCTCTCTCCTTGACCTCCTGTCTCCTAGGGACCAGGATGGGTCAGTAGCAAGTGTGGTCCTCTCCCCTTCTCTGAATCTAGAGCATCAGAGTCACTGTTGCCAGTTACTGGGGCACTTCTCAACTCTGTTTTCAATCACTCCAGGTGTCACCCATCTATGCACGCATGATGTGGACATCGGGGACAACCTGCCTGTGAAACACAAAGTTTACAGGTTAGCTGACAGAGTGAAGGCCAGCATCAAGGATGAGGTATCCAAGATGCCAGCTTTAGGGGTGATTGACCACTCCAGCACCCCTTGGTCCAGCCCAGTGATCTTGGTACCTAAGGCTGCGGCACCTGGTGCCACACCAGAACTTCAGTTCTGTGCGGACTTCCGTGGGCTCAAAGCAGCCAACAAGACTGTCACCTACCCCACCCACAGAGCTGATGAGCCAAGTTCCTCAGCACGTTTGATCTAACGTCTGGGTACTAGCAGATTGCCTTAACTGAGGGGGCCAAAGAGAGATCGGTGTTCTCAACACCAGAGGGGCAGTTCCAATTATGATTTGGAATCCTTTGGGTTGAAGAACGCCCCTGCCACCTTCTAGAGGTTGGTCAATCAGGTCCTGGATGGTCTTCAGAACTTCAGTGCCGCCTACCTTAACAACATTGCTGTTTTCAGCTCCAGCTGGGAGAACCACTAGCATCACCTCTGGGAAGTGTTGAAGGCACTGCAAGCCACAGGCCTCACTATGAAGACCAGCAAGTTCAAGATAGGGCAGGGGTCAGAGGTGTACTTGGGACACCAGGTAGGAAACAGATAGGTGGTGCCCCTACAAGCCAAGCTTGATGCCATTTGGGCTTTGGCAACCACTCAAGACCCAGACAGAGGTGAGAGCCTTACTAGGCCTCACCAGGCACTGCAGGAGATTTGCAAAGGGGTATGGCAGCATTGTTGTCCCCTTGACAGAGCGGACTTCCAAGAAGCAGCCTAGACGTGATCTGGACTGAGGTGTAACAAACTGTGTTTCACACCCTGGAGGAGGTCATGTGCATGGCACCTGTGCTGCTGGCCCCTGACGTCTCCAAGGAGTTGGTGGTACAGACAGATGCTTCAGAACTTAGTGTGGGAGCAAACGTTTTACAGCTGAACAAAGAAGGCCTAGACTAGCTTGTAGTCTTCTTTAGCAGGAGGCTACACCCCAGGAAACAGAAGTGGAGTGCAATTGAAAGGGAAGCTTTGGCTGTGGTCTGGGCACCGAAGAAGCTCAGACCCTACTTGTTTGGGTCTCACTTCCGGGTTCAGACTGACCACAGCCCCCTCAGATGTTTAGTGCAGATGAGAGGTGAGATATTATTGGAGATGTGACATGTATAATCGAAGAAGTACTACAATCAAGTGGACAAATAGAAAAGGTGGATAAGTATAAAGATAAAGTATATGTGCACTATAGTATTTATCCACTTCATTGAAAAGAAGTTATTGGGGATGCAATGGATCTGTTTCAAATGAAACAAGCTAGAGGAGCTCCAACGAGTGTGTGGGAAAAAAGTTTAGATGCTCCCTGCTTTCCACAAGTATCTCCCATAGGAATAGGTGGCCACTATGATGACAGACCTGTACAAATACCAGCAGCCGAATACAGGTCAGCAGTCTTCTTTTCAATACATGGGATCCCCCATGCACGAACCAATTGGACCTCAACAAAGTTCCCAGTAGCCCCAGAATCGACTAGAGCTTTTTTTAAATAGATCTTTTTCTTGACCTGAACTCTTATTTCCAGTTTAAGATGTCTAGATTGTGAAGGGTCCACGGTGACACCCAAGAGCAACCCTTCTCTGCATCTTGGGTGTTTTAGTTTTCCAACTTGACTGGTGCATTGGCTGCTACCTTCTGAGCTGGACCTTGCTTGTTCTTTGGTTTGATTGGACAATCTTTGGCAAAATGACCCTTCCGCCCACAATAAAGACATTGTGCATTTTTTCTGCATAGGTCCTTTTCATCTTTGGTCAAAGGTCTTCTGATGGTTCCAATTTCCATTGGTTTCGGCGTTCTCGCTTTCGGAGTTCTTGAGTCTCTGTTATCATGAACACGCCATGAATATTTTTCAATCTTGTTACGCGTTCCTTTACGTTCTGCTACACGATGATCAAGCCTCAAGACAAGGTTGATTTATTCTTGACAGTCTGTAGGTTGTGGGTCGATTTGCGCTAAGATATCTTTTAATTCTTCTTTGAATCCCTTGAAAAACAAGACCGCTTGTTTTTCTTCAGGCCAGGATGTCTCGGCAACCAGCCGGTTAAAGTTGACTAAATATGACACTAGGGGGGTCATTCTGACCTCGGCGGTAAAAGGCCCTTACCGCCGGTCAGAAGACCGCCATAACACCGCCGCGGCCGCGGTCAACCGCCACGGTCATTCTGACCCACAACGGCCAAACCTCCAAAATTCCGTCCTCCACTGCAGCCCGCCACATCAGCGGGCAGCGATAAACTGGAGATGACCAAACCTCCACCGTCACGCCAACAGAAATACGCCCATGCCATTACGACCCACGAATCCACACGGCGGTCATTCAAACGCGGTATTCCATTGGCGGTACACACCGCGGCGGTCAGAATACACACACATCACCAAAACACAGCCACATTGGACAATTTGAAATACACACACCTGATACACATACACACACCACTCCCACACAATCAACCAACTATAAAACACACACCCACATCACCCACAAACCCCTGCGACCATAATTACTGAGAGAAGGAGAGAGCGTCACAGACAATCCAAAGCAAGACACACTGAGGCACACTACACCATCACACACACCACATAGTAGCACAAAGCACCACTCACCAACATACTCATCATCACATACACCACCCCACACCTCACCCACACCACCCCATGGCACCCCAAAGGCACCCACGCTTTTCGGACCAAGAACTCCGGGTCATGGTGGAGGAAATCCTAAGAGTGGAACCCCAGCTCTTCGGCTCGCTGGTGCAGCACACCAGTATAGCTAGGAAGGCGGAGCTATGGCAGCGGATCGTGGACAGGGTCAAGGCGGTGGGACAGCATCCCAGGAATAGGGAGGACATACGCAAAAGATGGAACGACCTACGGGGGAAGGTCCGATCGATGGTCTCCAGGCACAACATCGCGGTCCAGAAGACTGGCGGCGGACCCCCACCCACCCCTCCCGAATTCACATCGTGGGAGCAAGACGTCTTGAACATCCTGCATCCTCAGGGCCTCGCAGGAGTAGCCGGAGGAATGGACTCTGGTAAGTCCAATCTCAACTACTATATCCCCCCAACCCCACCAGCATGCCAACCCACACCCCCACCCTCACCCCCAAACCCCCAGCACACATCCTCCCTGACAATGTCTCACCAGCACAACCCACCCATCCCAACACCAACTCCTGCATGCCAACACAAATCATGGGCACCCATCACCTAAGCATGACCACTGCACTAACCCCCCCCCCCACTAACTACCCTCACAACACCTCCCTCAAGGGAATGCCTGCACTGGGGGACAAGGGCACCCATAACACGCACGCTATTGTACACACAGAAACAATAACCAAACTCTCTTACCCCATGCAGGACCCGAACGACAACACACCAGCCAGGAGGGTCCAGAAGTGTCCATCCCACCACCGGAACAGGCCCACACTGAGGATAGCAGCTCTGTCGACAGTGAACCTGATGACCAGCCCGGACCATCGGGGACCTCTGGGCAGTCGGTTCCCCTCAGGCAGCCACAGGCCACACCAGACCCGACCCCCTCTGCCAACACCAGCACAGCTCCCACCCAGCGGGCCCATGCCTCTGTCTCTAGGACAGCTCAATCAGCGGTGTGTCTGCCACTACAGGGCACCCAGGCTAACCCAACACCCCAACAACAACAGGGACCTGGGGGCAGTGGTAGCGGGCACACCGTCCAGGGGACAGAGGCCGGGGGAAACCGGGCAGCTCGGAGGGCTGCTGTGCGACAGGGGGGGGAGGAGAGGCCCAGGGAACCCACTCTCCAAGAGGCCCTCACCACCATCATGGGGGCATACCACCACTCCCAAGAAACGATGGCGACGGTACTGGCCAGGTTCACTGAGATCCAGGCACAGCAGGAGGAACGCTACATGGGGTTCAGGGAGGAGCTGAGAATCATCGGGACCGCAATGGGGACCATCGTCCTGGCCCTCAACAGGATAGAGGACGCGTTGCGGGACCATGGTGCACCACACAGGGCCCCTGTCACTAGCCCGGACCAGGAACAGCCTACCACCTCCGCTGGCGCTAGTGGACAGGAGGTCCCAACACCTCGACAGCCCCCCAGAACCCCACCTCCTGCTGAAGAACAACCACCCCGTAAGAGGAGCCTGAGACCAAAAAAAAAGACAGAGTAGGATGTCAAGACCCCCGCCAGCAGGACATACCCCCTCAAGTCTTCCCACTGTCCCACATTGCCACCCTGTCCAACCATGAACTGCCTATGCTCCATCCTTCCACAGGCAAAAGGACAATGCACCTGTGAGACTGAGAACTGGACTCTGCCATGGATATTCCTCCACCCCCACCCATCACCCTTAGAATCACATGTACCGATATCTAGCACTGTAAATAAATCACATTTTGCACACAAATCTGTTTTGAGTCATGCTGTATTCTTGACAAATGTATTACATATTACTGTTCGATTTCTGTTCTGTCAATTAGTCATGACAACATACCAATGTCAATACGCTGTATTTCATGGGCGAACCAAGCAGAAGTCAGGTACTGAGTCAGACAGCACTGAGAAGGGAAGGGAAAGGCAAACATTAATGAAAAACATCTGTGGGGAACTACAGAAAGTACAGATGCAGGAGGCTATAAGCAATTGTGAAATGGCGTGGGTGATTCTTACCTGTGTGTTACTGGAAATACTGTTGTATCACTCTGTCCCTATTGTCTGTGTCGTCCTCAGAGTCTTCCTCCTCTTCACTCTCCACAGGCTCCACGGCTTCTACAACACCACCATCTGGACCATCCTCCTGCAGGAAAGGCACCTGGCGTCGCAAAGCCAGGTTGTGGAGCATACAGCACGCCACAATGATATGGCACACCTTCTTTGGTGAGTACATTAGGGATCCACCTGTCATGTGCAGGCACCTAAACCTGGCATTCAGGAGCCCAAAGGTTCGCTCAATCACCCTCCTAGTACGCCCATGGGCCTCATTGTACCGTTCCTCTGCCCTGGTCCTGGGATTCCTCACTGGGGTCAATAGCCACGGCAGGTTGGGGTAACCAGAGTCACCTAGTAGCCACACACGCTGTCTCTGTAGCTGGTCCATCACATAGGGAATGCTGCTATTTCGCATAACATACGCGTCATGCACTGACCCTGGGAACTTGGCATTTACATGGGAGATGTACTGGTCAGCCAAACAGACCACCTGGATATTCATTGAATGGTAATTCTTCCTGTTCCTGTACACCTGTTCATCGTCATTTGGGGGGACTAAAGCCACATGGGTCCCATAAATTGCACCAATGATGTTGGGGATGTGTCCAAGGGCATAGAAATCAGCTTTCACTGTAGGCAAATCACCCTCCTCTGGGAAAATGATGTAGCTCCGCATGAGTTTCATCAGGGCAGACAACACTCTGGATAAGATCTTGGAAAACATAGGCTGAGACATCCCAGATGACATGGCCACTGTTGTCTGGAATGAGCCAGTTGCAAAGAAATTGAGGACAGACAGAACCTGCACTAGAGGGGGAATTCCTGTGGGTTGGCGGATGGGGGACATCAGGGCTGGCTCCAGCTGGGCACACAGTTCATGGATGGAGGCTCGGTCAAGTCGGTATCGTAGTATTATGTTGCGTTCTTCCATTGTGGACAGGTCCACCAGCGGCCGGTACACGCGAGGATTCCTCCTTCTCATCGCTAGTCCCAGCGGACGGTGCCTAGGAAGGAGAATATGGAGTACAGAGTCAATCCACTCACAGGTACGTACAACACAGCTTGCACAGTACAGGTAAATGCATGGTTTGATATGTTTGTATGTGTGCCATTGCAAGGCCTGTGTGACGCATTAGAAATTAAGCCATGTGGGCCCTTGAAATGGCCGATGCCTGACCTGTGAAGTGGGACAATGGGATGTGAGGTCACTGCGCTGGCGGGGCGCACCGTGGCGGTAGGCGGTCGAACACCGCTGTGCGAAGACGCATTGGTTAACATTGAAGCCTATGGGTTTCAGGAGCCAATGACGATGTGCGCCGGCGGTCGCGGGACGCACCGCCGCGGTACGCACCGCCGCGGGCGTGACCGCCATTTTCTATCTGCTTAATCATTCGAGACCTGATCATCCACAGGAGAGGACCTATACTGCAAGTGCTGCTGTGAACTCGGTCTGGAAGTGACAATGGCTGCTGCTACTGGTGAAAGGGCCCCCGACTTCAGTTCAGAAGAGTTGGAGAAGCTCGTGGACGGGGTCCTCCCCCAGTATGCGCTACTCGACGGTCCTCCAGACCAACAGGTGAGTACACTCAGTGCACATTGAATGGGTTATGCCTGTGTGGAGGGGGGGGGATGTAAGTTGGTAGGGTGTGGAGGGAATGGGGAGTGCAACGCACGACAGATGAGAGAATGGGAACCATGACAAGGTTGGGGAGGGGGGGGCATGTACTCCAAACATGCAGATATGTGACGGTTTCTCTTTCCCACCCTGTACATGTCAAACAGGTGAGCGCCCACCAGAAAATCGATATTTGGCGTGCCATCGCCGAGGAAGTCCGGAACTTGGGGGTCCACAACAGACGGGGCACCCACTGCCGCAAGAGGTGGGAGGACATCCGCCGCGGAACGAGGAAGACCGCAGAAACACTGCTGGGGATGGCCTCCCGACCTAGGAGGGGTGCCAGTCGCACCATGACCCCCCTGATGTCCCGGATCCTGGCGGTGGCCTACCCTAATTTGGATGGGTGCATGAGGACAGCACAGCAGACACAAGGGGGTGAGTATCCGCACATTCTCCTATCTGTATGCGCATTGGAGGCGTCTGGGTGGGGGAGGAAGGCTGTGGGTGACATTAGGCCAGGGCGCTCTCTGTAGTGTAGTCCGCTCCCTTAGGCATGGCCCTGTGCCCCCGCCCCCCACCTCTGTAGGGTGCCAAGTGCAGCTACCCATGCTCCAGCATCACACATGTGCGCGTGTGTTGTCCCTAGACCTGTTTGCCTAGTCAGAAGTACTGAGTAGTGTACCCCAAGTTTGCGACTTAGTGCACGAGGCACCTGTGTCTGTCCTCTCCGCAAAGGGTATTGCTAAGGCATGCACTCAACTTTGTTGAATTTCTCCCCCCACCCTAAATCTTTGTCTTCTTGTGTTTTAGCGTCATCAGGCGGAGGAGATTTGGCGTCGGAGCAGGAGGGAGCTGCAGGTCACCAGGCCCCGGTGGGCACTGACACAGACACCGAGGGCACCAGTGATCCAGAGGGCGAGGGGAGCACCACAACGGGGGCCGGTGGAGACACCAGCGACACGGACACGTCCTCGTTTGGGAGCTCCCTAGCGGGGGCGGCACCATCTGTGCCCCCCGCAACAACAGGTACAGCCGCCACCCAGCGCACCAGCACCGCCCTCCCAGCAGCCCCTCAGTCTTCGCTCCGTGGCCGCTCGGCCAGGAAGGCGCGCGTCTCCTTCGCCCCAGGCACCTCAGCCCCTGCCTCTGTTACCCCTGCTGCCCTCAGTGCGGAGCTCATTGACCTGGTGAGGACGCTCATTGTTGGGCAGACTACCCTTCTGAATGCCATCCAGGGGGTGGAAAGGGAGGTGCATCGGAGCAATGCCTACCTGGAGGGCATTCATTCGGGTCAGGCTGCCCATCAACGAGCGTTCACTGCTCTGGCCTCAGCACTGACGGCAGCCATTGTCCCTGTCTCCAGTCTCCCTCTTCTATCTGCCTCCACCCTTTCTCTGTCTCCTGTACCTCAACCTATCCCATCCACACCATCAGACCAGCCTGCACACACCTCAACACCCAAGGCCAGCTCATCCAAACATAAGCACCACAGAAAACACAAGCATTCACCCAAGCAACACACAGATGCAGACATATCAACAGTCACTACCACCTCTGTGTCCCGTCCTCCTCGTCTCCCTCCTCCCTCCCTGTGACGTCTACACTCACACCTGCATGCACCCCAACATCAGCCAGTTCTTCCACCACCAGCAAACCCTCCACTACAGTCCGCACACCTGCAGTCACCACCCCCACTGGCATTTACACGTCCCCTGTGTCCTCTCCCACTGTGTCTGTCACCCCCTCTTCCAAGACACATAAACGCAGGCAGACACCCAAACAACAGCCAACCACCTCACCACAGCCTACGTCCCAGTCACCTGCACCCAAGGACAGCACACCTGGCTCTCATACAACCACATCCTCTTCCTCCACTTCTCTCACCACTACTCCTACCCCTTACCTTGGTCCCAAGAAAAATTACCTCTCCAGTTTTGACCTCTTTCCCTCCCCCGACCCACCCCCTCCAACTGGGAAAAGTCCCAAGGGCACCTCAGCCACCACCAGCCCAACTACTACAGTGCAAGTGGTGCATGGCATGTGGAGTCCACCCTTTGGCGGCAGTAACACTTCGGTGAGCAGCAAGGGGACAGCCAGCCCCCCCCCCAGGCAAGAGGACCCGGAAATTGAAGGGCCGCCGTGAGCTGACAGAGACGGCTGCCCCCAAGGAGGTGACTCCGGCCACTTCACCGGCCACAGCAGCCAGGGGAGGCAAGGGCCCGAGAGCCCCATCTAAGGAGCGGAAGGACAGCAGGGCGGAGAGGACAACCACCAGGAGCGCGGAGCAGGAGGGCCCCACAAGCCCCATCCCGGCTGCAAGGGACGACACCAAAGGGCCCAGGACTCACTCCCCGAAGGGGCCTGACACAGCACGGTCGGAGGGCGACTGAGCAGGGTGTCCAGGCCAGGTATGACTCCCTTGACATACTGCAAGAGCACCGCTGAACAGGGCCCCGCCGTGAAGACAGGTACCGCTGAACAGGGCCCCGCCATGCAGAGGAGCACCGCTGAACAGGGCCCCGCCGTGCAGAGGAGCACCGCTGAACAGGGCCCCGCCGTGAAGACAGGTACCGCTGAACAGGGCCCCGCCGTGAAGACAGGTACCGCTGAACAGGGCCCCGCCGTGCAGAGGAGCACTGCTGAACAGGGCCCCGCCGTGCAGAGGAGCACCGCTGAACAGGGCCCCGCCGTGAAGACAGGTACCGCTGAACAGGGCCCCGCCGTGAAGACAGGTACCGCTAAACAGGGCCCCGCCGTCTCAAGCACCACTCCGCTGGGCCCTTCCTGTCAAGCACCGCACCGCTGGGCCCCGCCGGCGCAAGCACCGCTCCGCTGGGCCCTTCCTGTCAAGCACCGCTCCGCTGGGCCCCGCCGTCTCAAGCACCGCTCCGCTGGGCCCTTCCTGTCAAGCACCGCACCGCTGGGCCCCGCCGTTTCAAGCACCGCTCCGCTGGGCCCTTCCTGTCAAGCACCGCACCGCTGGGCCCCGCCGTCTCAAGCACCGCTCCGCTGGGCCCTTCCTGTCAAGCACCGCTCCGCTGGGCCCCGCCGTCTCAAGCACCGCTCCGCTGGGCCCTTCCTGTCAAGCACCGCTCCGCTGGGCCCTTCCTGTCAAGCACCGCTCCGCTGGGTTCTTCCTGTCAAGCACCGCACCGCTGGGCCCCGCCGTCTCAAGCACCGCTCCGCTGGGCCCTTCCTGTCAAGCACCGCTCCGCTGGGCCCCGCCGTCTCAAGCACCGCTCCGCTGGGCCCTTCCTGTCAAGCACCGCTCCGCTGGGCCCCGCCGTCTCAAGCACCGCTCCGCTGGGCCCTTCCTGTCAAGCACCGCTCCGCTGGGCCCCGCCGTCTCAAGCACCGCTCCGCTGGGCCCTTCCTGTCAAGCACCGCTCCGCTGGGCCCTTCCTGTCAAGCACCGCTCCGCTGGGCCCCGCCGTCTCAAACACCGCTCCGCTGGGCCCTTCCTGTCAAGCACCGCTCCGCTGGGCCCCGCCGTCTCAAGCACCGCTCCGCTGGGCCCTTCCTGTCAAGCACCGCTCCGCTGGGCCCTTCCTGTCAAGCACCGCTCCGCTGGGCTCTTCCTGTCAAGCACCGCACCGCTGGGCCCCGCCGTCTCAAGCACCGCTCCGCTGGGCCGTTCCTGTCAAGCACCGCTCCGCTGGGCCCCGCCGTCTCAAGCACCGCTCCGCTGGGCCCTTCCTGTCAAGCACCGCTCCGCTGGGCCCTTCCTGTCAAGCACCACTCCGCTGGGCCCCGCCGTCTCAAACACCGCTCAGCTGGGCCCTTCCTGTCAAGCACCGCTCCGCTGGGCCCCGCCGTCTCAAGCACCGCTCCGCTGGGCCCTTCCTGTCAAGCACCGCTCCGCTGGGCCCTTCCTGTCAAGCACCGCTCCGCTGGGCCCTTCCTGTCAAGCACCACTCCGCTGGGCCCGCCGTCTCAAGCACCGCTCCGCTGGGCCCTTCCTGTCAAGCACCGCACCGCTGGGCCCCGCCGTCTCAAGCACCGCTCTGCTGGGCCCTTCCTGTCAAGCACCGCTCCGCTGGGCCCCGCCGTCTCAAGCACCGCTCCGCTGGGCCCTTCCTGTCAAGCACCGCACCGCTGGGCTCCGCCGTCTCAAGCACCGCTCCGCTGGGCCCTTCCTGTCAAGCACCGCTCCGCTGGGCCCCGCCGTCTCAAGCACCGCTCCGCTGGGCCCTTCCTGTCAAGCACCGCTCCGCTGGGCCCTTCCTGTCAAGCACCGCACCGCTGGGCCCCGCCGTCTCAAGCACTGCTCCGCTGGGCCCTTCCTTTCAAGCACCGCTCCGCTGGGCCCCGCCGTCTCAAGCACCGCTCCGCTGGGCCCTTCCTGTCAAGCACCGCTCCGCTGGGCCCTTCCTGTCAAGCACCGCTCCGCTGGGCCCTTCCTGTCAAGCACCGCTCCGCTGGGCCCCGCCGTCTCAAGCACCGCTCTGCTGGGCCCCGCCGTCTCAAGCACCGCTCCGCTGGGCCCTTCCTGTCAAGCACCGCTCCGCTGGGCCCTTCATGTCAAGCACCGCTCCGCTGGGCCCCACCGTCTCAAGCACCGCTCCGCTGGGCCCTTCCTGTCAAGCACCGCTCCGCTGGGCCCCGCCGTCTCAAGCACCGCTCCGCTGGGCCCTTCCTGTCAAGCACCGCTCCGCTGGGCCCTTCCTGTCAAGCACCGCTCCGCTGGGCCCCGCCGTCTCAAGCACCGCTCCGCTGGGCCCTTCCTGTCAAGCACCGCTCCGCTGGGCCCCGCCGTCTCAAGCACCGCTCCGCTGGGCCCTTCCTGTCAAGCACCGCTCCGCTGGGCCCTTCCTGTCAAGCACCGCTCCGCTGGGCCCTTCCTGTCAAGCACCGCTCCGCTGGGCCCCGCCGTCTCAAGCACCGCTCCGCTGGGCCCTTCCTGTCAAGCACCGCACCGCTGGGCCCCGCCGTCTCAAGCACCGCTCCGCTGGGCCCTTCCTGTCAAGCACCGCTCCGCTGGGCCCCGCCGTCTCAAGCACCGCTCCGCTGGGCCCTTCCTGTCAAGCACCGCACCACTGGGCCCGCCGTCTTAAGCACCGCTCCGCTGGGCCCTTCCTGTCAAGCACCGCTCCGCTGGGCCCCGCCGGGCCCCGCCGTCTCAAGCACCGCTCCGCTGGGCCCTTCCTGTCAAGCACCGCTCCGCTGGGCCCTTCCTGTCAAGCACTGCACCGCTGGGCCCCGCCGTCTCAAGCACCGCTCCGCTGGGCCCTTCCTGTCAAGCACCGCTCCGCTGGGCCCCGCCGTCTCAAGCACCGCTCCGCTGGGCCCTTCCTGTCAAGCACCGCTCCGCTGGGCCCTTCCTATCAAGCACCGCTCCGCTGGGCCCTTCCTGTCAAGCACCGCTCCGCTGGGCCCCGCCGTCTCAAGCACCGCTCCGCTGGGCCCTTCCTGTCAAGCACCGCTCCGCTGGGCCCCGCCGTCTCAAGCACCGCTCCGCTGGGCCCTTCCTGTCAAGCACCGCACCGCTGGGCCCCGCCGTCTCAAGCACCGCTCCGCTGGGCCCTTCCTGTCAAGCACCGCTCCGCTGGGCCCCGCCGTCTCAAGCACCGCTCCGCTGGGCCTTTCCTGTCAAGCACCGCTCTGCTGGGCCCTTCCTGTCAAGCACCGCTCCGCTGGGCCCCGCCGTCTCAAGCACCGCTCCGCTGGGCCCTTCCTGTCAAGCACCGCTCCGCTGGGCCCCGCCGTCTCAAGCACCGCTCCGCTGGGCCCTTCCTGTCAAGCACCGCTCCGCTGGGCCCCGCCATCTCAAGCAGCGCTCCGCTGGGCCCTTCCTGTCAAGCACCGCTCCGCTGGGCCCCGCCGTCTCAAGCACCGCTCCGCTGGACATCGCCATGTCATGCACCGCTGCGCTGGGTCCCGCCGTCTCAGGCACTGTTTATGGTTCACTGTGCCCACCATGCCTCCTCCTTGACCAGTGGACTCTGTAATCCACTTGAGAGACTGTGGCTTTGCACTCCCCAGGATGGCACAGTGGGCAACCCACCCACTGCAGAGACTTGAGAGACTGTGGCTTTGCACTCCCCAGGATGGCACAGTGGGCAACCCACCCACTGCAGAGACTTGAGAGACTGTGGCTTTGCACTCCCCAGGATGGCACAGTGGGCAACCCACCCACTGCAGAGACTTGTGAGACTGTGGCTTTGCACTCCCCAGGATGGTACAGTGGGCATGGTGGCTCCTCGTGGATCTGGCGTCGTGGACTCATGTGGCTGTGGTGACCCCCCCTTCCCTTCCCCCTGAGGTGCCTGTAGTTTTGACATCGGATGCCCCTGCAGTGTTCTCTCCAAAGGACTCAGGTCTCGTGTGTGGGCTTTGCCCTTGTTTCGCAGGACCTTGGCCCACGGACATGTTAGATTCGTAGGATGTGCAGGACTTGTTACTTCAGTGATACACTGATGTGTATATCTTTTTGGTTTTTGTAAATATTTTTCACGGTTGCTCAATTATTTCCTGGTGCTTTTTTTGTACATGAAAATTTATTCCAAATTTGGTTGTGTCATTGTATTTTTAAAGGGTGTTTGTGTGGTGTCACTGTGACTTCCTGCTCTGCATTGGTGTGTACATATTGGGGGGGTGGGGGGGTCGCATATGTGTATGCCCATAACCTTTCTTCCTCCCCCCTCCCGTGTGTCGTAGGTGCAGTACTCACCGTTGACGTCTGCGCCGGAGTTCGTACTCGTGGTAGATGAGCAGGTAGACGAGAGCAGGTATGATGTTCAATTCGGGTTCCATGCTGTCCGGATTCCGCGTGGAGTGTGTCGAGGTGAGCGTTTTCCATTGAAAATGTCTGTTTCCGCCGTGTTTTTATCGGCGGGGCTCCCGCCCCGGAAAGGGTGGCGGATTGGTGGGTCGTGATAGGGTGGGCGGTACATTGTCTGCCGCCTGGCTGTTGGCGGTGACCGCCGCGCTGTTTGTTTGTTCCGCCGTGGCGGTCGGAGTGTTAATGCGGCGGGCTGTGTTGGCGGTTCCCGCCAGGGTCAGAATTGCATTTTTTTGACCGCCGGACTGTTGGCGGGTTGGCCGCCGCTTTATCACCGACCGCCAGGGTCAGAATGACCCCCTAGGTCTTGATTTCCTTGGCTTAAATCTAATAATTCACGATCTGCTGATTGTGTTACAGTTCTACGATCAAAAACTCTCTCAAATTCACGAACAAAATTTCTCCAGTTATACAACAGGGGACTATTTTTACGCACAAGAGGAATTGCCCAAGTAGCTGCATCCCCAGACAGATATGATAACAAGAAAGCTACTTTGGACTGGGCATCTGAGAAAGTATTTGGTCTGCAAGTGAAGTGTAGTTCCACTTGAACCAGGAAAGATTGTGCTTTCAAAGGGCCACCTGAGAAACGTTCTGGGGGAGCTAAAGGAATTGCAGAAGGAACATTTAGGGAAATCGGATTACTTCCAGAAGCCTGAGAAGAAGTACCTGGCCAAGACACACCTGTGGGACTTTGTTCCTTCTTCTCTACCTTATCTTGCAACTGACTCACTCTCTGTGCTAAGCTAGTTGTCAATTCTTTGGATGATATCACCTCTGCTTGGAGCTGGGTGATAGCCTTGACTAATTTGTCTAGCGTAGCCATGCTGAGAACATACACAAGCCAGGAGGATAATAATTAGAGGGCTCACTATTCTGTCAGAGTCACCAGATCCTCGGGGTCTGTGCAAGTTCCCAACACGTCCACCACTGAACAGCTCCAAGACTCTGATAGATAAATCACAGAGACTGAGAGAGTTCAAGAGGGGAAGAGGGGATTAGGAAGGGAGCAGTTGGGAAGGAGACCTGTAGTAAGAAAAAGGTTAGAACACACAATATTAATACATTTTAAGATGGCCAGATATCTGTAGGGGAATCAAGATGAATTAAATGAAAACTTTCTTATTCAAGTACTTTCCTTTACATGAGAATCAGAAAAACATTCTGACTAAATTTTAAACGAGTCATATAAATCCTGTTTTGAGAATGTATACTAGGACCATACAATATTGCATCTAGAAACTCTGGCCTTCTGTGTACTCTTAAAATGTTTCAACACAAATTGCTCATATTGCATATATATATATATATATATATATATATAGTAAATATCATAAAAGGATTGTGCACCATGAATAACACAATATGGATTCAGGAAACAAATCACATAACATATCAACTCGAATATTACATAATCAATATCTTAGAATAGTGGCATACAATAAACAACATGAATTAAACTCGAGGAGAGAATCGTGCGTCTTGCCGATTCGAGTGTCACCATGTAAAATACCAAGAAATGGTAGCATGCCATGAATATCAAAGTCAAATCATCATTAATCAAATCGCGCGTCTTGCTTTGCCGATTTGTAAAACACAATGTAAATGTCAAGAAATAACAGCTCACAATAAATAACAAGATCAAAGTACAATGAAACGAATCGTGCTTCTTTTGCCGATTCTTAAGCCACCATATAAATGTCAAGAAATGGTAGCGCGCAATGAACAACAAAGTTAAATCCTCATGAAACGAGTTGTGCGTCTTGCCAATTCGTAAAACATCATGTAAATGTCAAGAAATAGTAGCACACAATGGACAACAATGTTTAAACACCATAAAACGAATTGCGCGTTTTGACGATTCTTAAGCCACCATGCCAATGTCACGAAATGGTAGCACGCAATGAATAACAAAGTCAAACCTTTATGAAATAAATCGCGCGTCTTGCCTATTTGTAAACTATCATATAAATGTCAAGAAATGGTAGCACGCAAGTAATCTGTTACTCATTTAAGAATTAAAACAAGAATATGAAAATTCTCAATAACGGTGTCGGGAAAGTCCAACCACTGTCTTACCGCCTGGAACAATGATCACCAATGAAGGATGAAGTGCAGAAGTCTGGAAGATCCAAATAAGCCGCTGGGACAGGAGCTCAGGAAAAAGCTGCTGCTCCGCACCGGGACCTCTGAGTAGTGAGCACTGGGAGTCTCTTTTATAGAGTCTTGGCCCAGCCCAGAACCACGCCCAGGCATGTTGCAGGGAAAGTCTCTGGAAAGACCCTGGAAAGGGGCCACACCCTAACACACTCTGAAAACCTGCAGCAATACATTGCAAAGGAACTGTATTTGTAAGCATATTAAAAATAAGTTTTGAGGATTGAACTCTGCAATGCAAAAGGTTAAACCTCAACATATCAGCACAATGCATAAGTTATGTTGTTTTGAGAGTGCTGGGTCTTTGCATTTTTGTCTCCAGTAAAGCGCGTACTGCTCTGGTGTTGACAATATGCAATAAAACAAATGCTATTCTTACAAAAGTTACAGATTTTTGGGATGAAAAAAATACCATGAAAGAGGTGCTTGTCTTATACACATGCTCTTATGGATAAAGGATGCACCAAAATTTCAAACTGATACTGATGAGTGCGTTCTGTCTTTCATATAACATTATGTTATATGCATCCTCCCAGATGAGAGTTATAACAAAACACTACAACAGCAAGTTCTACATCCAAACACACAGATGAGGTAAATATTGCACCCGAAGATACAGATGTACAGGAAAGTTGTGTACAAGCTGTCGATTTGAATTTCCAAGGCCTGTCATTTTCAGGGGAAGAGTGAACAGCTTGTTATCTGCAGTCAGACATACACTGACAAGAAAATCACCAAAGAATACTTTTATCTGAATGGATCAGAGGCCTCCAAAAATATTAATGATTATAATCCTGCCATTCTAAAATTATGAAATGCAAATATGAACATACCATTTGTTGCAGATAACTCTATTGCTGTTGCGCCCTACATCACAAAATCAGAGAAAACAGAGATGAAGGAAATGTGGGAGGAGATTTCAGCAGAAGAATCTCTATCAAAGAAATTGTACAGTTTCAGCTTGAAAATGCTCTCTCATGGAGAGATAAGCTCATTTGAGTGCTGTGACAGGTTGAGTTCAGCTATCTTGTACTCAAAGTCTAGTGTAATTGTTTGGATTAGTCTAGGCCTTGCCAACACACAAAACAGAGTCATGGAATCTTTCCCAGAAATTCAGTACCTAGCAGAATTTGATCCGGACAGTACAGATATTGTAGAAAGAAATATGTTGGATACCTAATATCCAAGAAGAAATACACATCTTGAAAATATGTGTCTTCATGAGATTTTGCAGCACTATAGGTACAAAAAGACTCTTGTGGAAAACAGTGATGAAGGCAAATAAGGTGTAGTTGGTTGCAATGCTTGTTTGATTTGGCAATCAAAGGGTAATTGAATAAACCATAGAAAACGTGCTTCTCAAACTGCTGAGAAAAACAAATCTTTCTACTTAACACTTCTCCTGATATTCAAACCTTGGTGTTCTGAAAGAGAGTCAATTGGAAAATATGACTGCTATGAAGACTCTTTCAATGCGGTGAAGGATAGCATTCAGTGTCAAATATGTCTGAACTACCTGAAACTGTTAAATGAAGAAATTGAACAAAAGGAAACAATTGCTATAGACATAGCAAAAGATAGTTCACAAAGCAGCTAAAGTTCTGGACCCCTCAGTCCAGATTATCTTTTTCAGCAAATAATTGAAAATGAAGCTGCCATAGCTATGGATAAGGTGGAGACAGCAATGCAACAAGGAAGAGAAGAAAGTGTTGACTTGGAACAGTTAGTAGAACAACTCAGTGATGAGGAGAAGAAAATATATTTAGAAGTTAAATTACAAATAGAGCATGGATTCTGCCACAAAAACAGTCAATGTAAATGTTCAAGTTTTAAGCCAATTTTTTTGTATGTCAGCGGACAATCTGGCACTGGTAAACGATTTTTTAATACAAGTTCTAACCACTTATCTACAAAAGACTATAGACTCCATGTTATTGTGTGTAGTAACAACTCCTACTAGAGTAGCTGCACACAACATAAAAGTAATTACCTTGCATCACCTACTTATCCTTCCTTTTAAACACAATAACAAGCTGGAATATCAAAAAATATCTGGTGAAGCTTTTCACAAAGTTTCAATGGTTTTGAAGAAATTAAGTGGGTTACTACAATATTGGCGGTAAAAGCCGCTTACCGCCGTGCAGAAGACCGCCAATACACCGCCGCAGCAGCGGAAATCCACAACAGCTATTATGACCCACATCTCGGAATCCGCCAAAAGTCAGACACCCACACAAGTCTACCACACCAAAGGTCAGTGATAAACTGGCAAAAACAAAACCTCCACCGTCACGCCAACAGAAACACACCCATGCTATCACGACCCACGAATCCATGCGGCGGTCTTTCAACCGCGGTATTCCATTGGCGGTACACACTGCCGCGCTCAAAATACACACACATCTCCAAAACACCGCCACATTGGACATTTCCAAATACACACACCTGATACACATACAAACACCACTCCCACACACCCAACACAATATAAAACACACACCCACATCACCCACAAACCCCTACGACCAAAAATTATTGACGAAGGCCGGAGAGACTGCACAGCATAGACAACCCCACCACACAGAGGCACACAACACCATCACCCACACAACATCCACGCACAAAACAGCACACACCACTACACATCACCACACTCATCACCACATACACCACCCCACACATCACCTACACCACCCCATGGCACAGCAAAGACACCTCAGGTTCTCGGAGGACGAGCTCAGGGTCTTGGTGGAGGAAATCGTACGGTTAGAGCCACAGATATTTGGAGCACAGGTGCAGCACACCTCCATAGCTAGGAAGATGGAGCTATGGCGAAGGATAGTCGACAGGGTCAACACAGTGGGACAGCGCCCAAGAAATCGGGAGGACATAAGGAAGAGGTGGAACGACCTACGGGGGAAGGTGCGTTCCGTGGTCTCCAGGCACAACATCGCGGTACAGCGGACTGGCGGCGGACCCCCATCTCCTCCCCCACAACTAACAACATGGGAGGAGCAGGTCTTGACCATTATGCATCCTGAGGGCCTCGGAGGAGTCGGTGAAGGAATGGACACTGGTAAGTCAAATCTTAACTATCATATCCCCCACCCTACCTGCATGCTATCACAGACCCCCACCCTCACCCCCTCCCCTATCACTCCAACTCCTCACTAATGTACTAATAACACAAACCACACATCCCAACCCCAAGCCCTGCATGGCACAACAAAGCATGGACCCCCATCACTAAAGCATGCCCACTGCACATACCCATAACACCCCCCAACCATCATCATACAAGCCCCCACACAGGAATGCAAGCACTGGGGTACACGGTCACCCACCCATTGCACACCATGACACACACAGATGCAATAATCATGCTTTTACACCCCTGCAAGACCACTACCCAACGTAACCAGACAGGAGGGTCCAGGCATCTCTACCCCACCCAGAGAAGAGGCCCACAGTGATGACAGCAGCTCTGGCCAACTGGATCCAGATGACCATCCCGGACCTTCGGGGGCCTCGGGACAGTCGGTTCCCCTTGCACAGGCACAGCCCAACATAGACCTTCCACCCTCTGTAAACACCAGCACAGCACCCACCCAGCGGGCCCATACCTCCTCACCCAGGACATGTCAATCAGCTGTGTGTCCACCACTACAGGGAACCCAGGATAACCCACCACCCCAACAACAACAGGGACCTGGGGGCAGTGGTAGTGGGCACACGGTCCAGGGGATGGAGGCACAGGAACCCAGGGGAACTGGGAGGGCTGCTGTGCGACAGGGGGTGGACAGGCCAAGGGAACCCACTCTCCACGAGGCCCTCTCCTCCCCAGGAGACGATGGCTACGTTCCTGGCCAAGTTTCAAGAGACCCAGCGCCTGCAGGAGGAACAGTATTTGGGGTTCAGGGAGGAACTCAAAACCATCAGCTCCGCCCTGGGCACCATCGTAGGGGTGCTGAAGGACATACAGAACACCATGAGGGACACCGTGGCACTCCAAGGGGCCCCTGACACTAGCATGGACAATGAACTGCCCACCACCTCCGCCGGCGCTAGTGGACAGGACGCCCCGCCACAGGACCACCACACCAGCACCCCACCCCCTGCAGACGGAGAACCACCCTGCAAGCGGTCCCTGAGATCCAGGAACAGGACAGAGCACAATGCCAAAACCCCCGCCAAGAAATGAGACCACCCTGATTGTCATCTCACTGTCCCACTTTGTAACCCTGTCCATATTGGAACTGCCCCAGCTCCACTTCCTATGCCCTTATGGGCAGTGCAACTGTGAGACTAATAGAGTGGACTCTGCCATAGACATTCCTCCACCATCACCCCTCACCAGTTTACCACCCCCTCCAATAATTAGCACTTCAATAAACACCCTTGAAGCACAAAACAATCTGGAGTCAGTCTGTGATTTTGAAAATGTGTATTAGCTATGACAGTGACAAAATCCGTTCACAAATGTAATGTCAACATACCTATGACAGACATCTCAAGTCCATGAAGAATGCAAGCAGATGGCACACGTTGGTAACCACACCTGTGAAACAGTAATGTAAATGTACAACTCAGTTACAAAATACTGCTTGAAAATGACAGACAGGATAGAGGTAGAAGTGTGAAAGTACTTGTAGTAGGCAAGAAAGTGTTCTCACCTGTGTGTCACTGGAAATATTGCTGGATTACTGACTCCCTGTTGTCGTTGTCTTCTTCCTCAGCCTCACCCTCATCACTGTCCACAGGCTCCACAGACTCCACAGCTGCTACAACACCGTCATCTGGATCATCCTCCTGCAGAAAAGGCACCTGGCGTCGCAAAGCCAAATTATGTAGCATGGAGCAGGCAATGATGATGTTGCACACCTTCTTCGGTGAGTAGAATAGGGATCCACCTGTCATATGGAGGCACCTGAACCTGGCCTTCAGGAGGCCGGAGGTGCGTTCGATCACCCTCCTAGTCCGCCCATGGACCTCATTGTGGCGTTCCTCTGCCCTGGTCCTGGGATTCCTCACTGGGGTCAGTAGCCATGACAGGTTGGGGTAACCAGAGTCACCTAATAGCCACACACGATGCCTCTGGAGTTGACCCTTCACATAAGGGATGCTGCTATTCCGCAGGTTGTAGGCGTCATGCACTGAGCCAGGGAACATAGCATTTACCTGGGAGATGTACTGGTCTGCCAAACATACCATCTGTACATTCATGGAATGATAACTCTTCCGGTTCCTGTACACCTGTTCACTCCTGTGGGGGGGGACCAAAGCCACATGGGTCCCATCAATGGCACCTATGATGTTGGGGATATGTCCAAGGACATAGAAGTCACCTTTAACAGTAGCCAAATCCTCCACCTGAGGGAAAACGATTTAGCTCCTCATATGTTTCAGCAGGGCAGACAACACTCTGGACAACACGTTGGAAAACATAGGCTGGGACATCCTTGATGCCATGGCCTCTGTTGTTTGAAATGACCCACTTGCAAGGAAATGGAGCACTGATAGCACCTGCACTTGAGGGGGGATCCCTGTGGGATGGTGGATACACAGAACACGAAACATAATCCAAAAAGTTGTCTGTATGTGTGTTGAGTCCAGGCTTGGTATGTGTGACGCAGTTGAAAATGAAGCCCTGTGGGCCCCTGAAATGGCGGCTGCCTGACCGCTAAACTGGGACAATGGGATGTGAGGTAACTGCGCTGGCGTTGTACACCATCGTGGTAGGCGGTCAAAGACCGCTGCGAAATGCTGCATTGGTTAACATTGGACCCTATTGGTCCCAGGAGCCAATGACGAAGTGCGCCAGCGGTGATGATACGCACCGCTGTGGACGTCACTGCCATTTTCTATCTGTTGAATCACTCGATACCTGATCTTCGACAGGAGAGGACCTATACTGCAAGTGCTGCTGTGACCTCGGTCTGGAAGAGACAATGGCTCGTGCGTTTGGGGAAAGGGCCCCTGCCTTCACTGCACAGGAGTTGGAGAAGCTCGTGGACGGGGTCCTCCCCCAGTACACGCTACTCTACAATCCTCCAGACCAACAGGTGAGTACAAAGGGAGCAAGTTGTATGGGCTATGCCTGGGTGGAGAGGGCTGGTTGTAAGAAGGAAGGGGGCAGAGTTCTGCGAGCATGAAGGACTGTGAATGCATGTGCCACATGGCAAGGGTAGGGATGTGGGCCACTCACTTCGACGGTGCAGTTGGTAATGACTTCTCTTCTTCCCCTGTACATTTCATGTAGGTCAGCGCCCACCAGAAGAAGGATATTTGGCATGCCATCGCCAAGGACGTCCGGACCCTGGGGGTCCACCAGAGACGGAGCACCCACTGCCGTAAAAGATGGGAGGACATTCGCCGCTGGAGCAAGAAGACGGCGGAGGCTCAGCTGTGGATGGCCTCCCAACCTGGGAGGGGTGCCCGTCGCACCATGACCTCCCTGATGTTCTGGATCGTGGCGGTGGCCTACCCTGAGTTGGATGGGCTCTTGAGGGCATCACAGCAGACATAAGGGGGTGAGTACACTCTCATGCAGTGGACTTTGCGTGCAGTGAAGTTGTCTGGGTGGGGGAGGAGGGCTGTGGGTTTCCCTAGGCCAGGGCGAGTTCCGTGTGCTATGCCCGTCTGTAATGCAGGCCATGTGGCACTCCACCCCACCTCTGCAGGGTGCCAAGTACAGGTATAGATGCCCCTGTGTCATCTATTTGTGCTGATGTCCACCATAGCCATGTAGGCCATATTCCAGGAACTGCATCAGTGGAGCCCAACAGCGCGGCGTAGTGCAGGGGGCTGCTGTTTCTGTATTGTCCCCCAACGGTAGCGGTAAGCCATGCACTCAACCTGTCTTTCTTCTGTCGCCCCCCCCCCCCTTTTGTGCTCTCCCAGTTCTTTTGTGCATCAGCTTCATCAGGCGGAGGTACAGTGGCACCGGAGCACAAGGGAGCTGCATCCCACATGGCCATGGAGGGTCACACCACGGACTCTGAATACACCAGTGGGACGGAGGGCAAGGGGAGCTTCACAGCGGTCACAGGATCAGCAACCAGCGACACAGACTCGTCCTCCGATGGGAGCTCCCTTGTGGTGGCAGCAAAATCTGTGCCCCCCACTTCTACAGGTACAGCCGCTACCCCCCCAACCAGCACTGCCCTCCCAGCAGCCCCTCAGCCTTCGCCCCGTGCCTGCTCACCCAGGAGGGTGGGCATCACCTTCGCCCCAGGCACCTCAGCCCCTGCCCCTGTCACCTCTGCTGCCCTCAGTGATGAGGCCATTGACCTCCTCAGGTCACTCACTGTTGGGCAGTCTACCATTGTGAATGCCATCCAGGGTGTAGAAAGGGAGTTGCAACACACTAATGCATTCCTGGAGGGCATTCATTCTGGTCAGGCTGCCCATCATCGAACCCTGCAATCTCTGGCCTCAGCACTGATGGCAGCCATTGTCCCTGTGTCAAGCCTCCCCCCTCCAACTTCTTCCACCCAGACCCAATCCCCTGTACCTCTGCCTATCCCAAGCACACCATCAGACCAGCCTGCACACACCTCAACACACAAGGGAAGCTCTGGCAAACATTAGCACCACACATCCCACAGGCACTCACGCAAGCATCACCCACATACAGACACAGCAACATCCACTGCCTCCACTGTGTCCCCCTCCTCGTCGTCTCCCTCCTCCCTCCCAGTGTCGTCTACACTCTCACCTGCATGCACTAGCACTACAGCCACTAGCTCCCGCACCAGCACACCCACCACCACACCCCACTCACCTGCACTCACCACCCCCACTACCATTTACACGTCCCCTGTGTCCTCTCCCAGTGTGTCTGTGACGCCCCCTCCCAAAGTGCACAAACACAGACACACACCCACCCAACAGCCATCCACCTCACGACAGCCTCCAGCGCATGCACCTGCACCCAAATCAACAAAAGTTACACCTCCTACAACCACCTCATCTTCCTCCACTCCCAGACCCCCTCCAGTTACCCGTCCCAGTGTTCGTAATAAACTTTTCCTGAGCAACCTTGACCTCTTTCCCACCCCCCCTCCAATTCATAGGTCCCATACTAGCACCTCAGCCAAAAAATCTCCGGTACCAGTGGTGCCTGTTAGAGGTATGTGGAGTGCACCGGGCACCAGGGCCGCCAGTGTGACATGGAGCCACAGCACAGCCAGTATCCCCCCTGTGAAGCACCAGAAGTTGGACAGTGCCCGACGGGATAGGGGGAAGACTCCAGCCGGCAAAGTCGCTCACAAGGGTCCCGGGGGGACTGTCCACTCAGCTGTGACTCCTCCTAAGGTGGGGAAGGGGCAGAAGACAGTGCCAAAGTCTGGGAAGAGCAGCACGGCGGAGAAGCCCGCCATCATCCCCGCTGCCCAGGAGGCCACCGCCAACCCCATCGTCACTGGCCAGGAGGCCACCGCCAGAGTCAGTGCCCAGGAGGGCAGTCCCATTGTCACTGGCCAGGAGGCCACCGCCAGAGTCAGTGCCCAGGAGGGCCCCGGCAGCCACAGCACCGCTGGGCAATGAGGGACCGCCATGGCAAACACCGCTGCACAGGTCAGAGACAGCAAAGTCAAGCACCGCTGAACAGGGCAAAGACCGCTGAACAGGGCAAAGACTGCCATTGCATGCACCGCTGAACAGGTCAAAGACAGCAAACTCAAGCACCGCTGAACAGGGCAAGCACCGCTGAACAGGGCAAGCACCGCCAACTCAAGCACCGCTAGCCCATGTGCGGCAGGGGCAGTGACAGAACTGGGACCGTCACGGGGAGAGTGATGCACTCTGGGCACCAGTCCCACTCCAGAACCAGTGGAGAACAGCATCCACTACCTCAGTCCTCAAGAGGATGAAGCACTCTGGGCACCAGTCCCCCTCCAGAACCAGTGGAGACATGCATCCACTACCTCAGTCCTCAACAGGATGAAGCACTCTGGGCACCAGTCCCCCTCCAGAACCAGTGGAGACTGTTATCGACTTGAGATACTGTGGCTTTGCACTCCCCAGGATGGTACAGTGGGCAACCCACCCACTGTAGAGACTTGAGAGACTGTGGCTTTGCACTCCCCAGGATTGAACAGTGGGCAACCCACCCACTGTAGAGACTTGAGAGACTGTGGCTTTGCACTCCCCAGGATGGTACAGTGGGCAACCCACCCACTGTAGAGACTTGAGAGACTGTGGCTTTGCACTCCCCAGGATACATCAATGGGCATGGAGCCCCCTCGTGGATCTGGCGTGGTGCTGTCATCTGGCTGAGTTGCCCCCCTTCACTTCCCCCTGAGGTGCTTGTTGTATTTCGATCTGATGCCCCTGCAGTGTTCCCTCCGTTTTGCTCAGGTATCGTGTGTGGGCCTCGCCCATGCATTTTGGGCCCAGAGGTCCACGGACATTGAATGGTGCATACCTGCACTACTAATCGTGATATTTTGTTGAATGTAAAATTATATCTGTATATATTTGCTTACTGTATTTTGATACATTACAATGGTTGCACTCATTTCCTTTTGTCTTTGCATTCTTCCGGGGGGGGTGTTGGGGGTTGTTACTGTAATGTTTGGATATGCATTGGTGTGTGTGTTGTAGTGGGTGAGGGTCGGGGTAGGGGTGGGGGTGTTGCGTGTGTGTGTCCCTGACTTTTGCCTCCCCTATGTCGTAGGTGCAGTACTCACCGTTGTCTTCGGCGCCGGCGTTGATGATGATCGTACAGGAGCAGAAAGACTATCGCAGGGAGTATTTGGAGTTCTGGCTCCATGGTGTCCTCCTTCCTCGTGGAGTGTGTAGAGGTGAGCGTTTTCCCTTTGAAATGGCTGTTTCCACCGTGTTTTTATCCACAGTGAATCCGCCCCGGAAAAGGTGGCGGATTGGTAGGTTGTGATACTGTGGCCGGTACTTTGTCTCCCGCCTGTCTGTTGGCGGTGACCGCCGTGCTGTTTGTCTGTACCGCTGTGGCGGTCGGAGTGTTAAAGTGGCTGTTTTTCTTGGCGGTTTCCGCCACGGTCATAATTCCCTTTTTTATCCGCCGGCCTGTTTGCGGTCCTATCGCCGCTTTTACACTGTCCGCCTGGGTTGTAATGACCCCCTAAATCTTTTAATCACTGATGAGGAGAGCATGGTCTCAAACTTAATGCATGCATTTGAAGATTTAAGAATAGAACAGATATTGAAGACAAAGTATGATGTAGTCTATGGAGGAAAGCATGTAATTGTTTTTGGTGATTTATTGCAACATACCACCGTGAAAGGACATCCTGTGTCTAAGACACTCTTACATGAAGAATCTTACAAATCTTTAGGGTGCATGGGTAATGTAAACATTTGTTTGAATTTCCAATACAAGAAATTTATTAGAAATGTGCTTCAAACATTTGATATGCAATATGGAAATATTCTGAAGGATATTTGAGTAGGAATACTGACAAAAGAAGGAAAATGTTGCTTGCAAACCCGACTTATAAACAGCATATTTCCAACCAAAAAATCTGTACCACAGGTAATGTTTTAAATAATTCAACAACAAAAATCCATTGTGTGTCTAATGCCTACTCTTCAAGAATGTACCTCTTTCAACAAACAATTACTACAACTAGAGAAAGAACAAATATTAGAATTGATATCAATTGATAACATGGAACACCAAGGAGTGACAATACTGTTGAGTGGAAAACTACAATCAATATTGAATTCTTTGGAGAAGTCTGTTTCCAAACTGCATGATTAGAAAAGTGTTTATATGTTTGGAAGAGCTATAGGGTTATTTTGTGGGTGGAATAATTTAAAGGTTGAGGATGGATTAATGGAGCCATGGGTAAAATAATTGATTTTATTTTGTATCCAAACAGAAATGAGGTTGAATACCTAATGTTGAAGCCTCCTTTTCTATCTTCCCTCAGGAACAAACCAGAGACCAGACAGCATTAAGGTACAAGTAGAAATATTTAATAATACATGCACTGAGACTGTGGCTTGAAAGACCAAGGCCAAGCAGTCTGAATTGCGGAACTCCAATACAATCTTTTATGCATGAAAACCACAAAAGGGTGAAAATACATTATCCAATCAGAACAATTGAAAGACAATTTCTTCATCAAGTACATGGTGTGATGTTGATCAGGAGATGCATGGTATTACACATTTACTAGGCATCTATCCAATCACAGTAGAATAACATCTCATGGTGGCAGCGTGATACAAGATGACCACAAGCGTGACCTTCACATTTCTCAGACGGTTGGGGCTTTCTAAGGCGTCACCAATCCAGCTTCTTCATAACCTCTCCACAGACCTATGTGGACATCGAGCTGTCTGTCTGTTGCTGGGAGAATGAAGCAACGCATGTCGCATGAGCTTTCTCTTTTAAGCAAGCCTTGCTTTACAAGCTGCCTGTCAGGGTTAATGAACTAAAGGTCATCCAACCTTCTGCATATGTGTTTCAGGCCTGTACATCATTGAGTATCACAGGATGAGGTCAGGCCTGGGGGGATAATAAAATGGATTCCTTAGCCAGTTTCCACATTCCCTCCTCTGATAATCAATGATTAAATGGTTTTCCCAATCCTCCTGGAACTGTCTCCCACCCATCAGTGTTTAGGTCTAGATATTTTGTCTGGTATGCATGTTGTTGCTATCTTGGTAATCATTACTGTTGCTGTCTTTTGTCATATGTTGTACTTCTTGTTCAAACTTCAGAGGATACCTGATATATCACTATATGTGTTTTTTGTGTAAGCAATGTTGCACATGGGACATTAACCGTATTTGTTATCTGGTGAGTGTGTGTGTGTGTGTGTGTAATTAGGAACAAATATTTGTTTCCTCTACCTCGAATCTGGGAAGCAAAGTTGGGCCACTACTTGCTAATCTAGTCTTATCCTAACAACAACCCATTCCTCCTTTTATGATCACTACACCTGTACTTGATATTATGCGTTATTATGAATGACAACTCTTATTTGACAGGAAATGGAATGTTAATGCTGTTCTATGTCTTTCACAGCTATAGTCGGTAAAGGTAATGTACAGTACTAATCTGTTTATTTTTTTTAATTTTTTACTAAGCACTGTTGGAGCAGGTGTGCGCAAACATCAAATGACACAATATATTTAGCTTTGCATCATACTTCACTTTCAATTTAACATTCTTCTAACATTCTTCTTTGTCCCTCAGATCATCTTTGCTCATCTCTGTGGTGCTTACTTCTACTGATAACTTGGGAAAGAAGTTCAAAGTTTTAATGTTCAAAGTTTCATTGTCATTTAATGCTTCTATTCGAAGTAAGGGTGATCTGTGGGAAATCAGCAGACACCATGAGAAGTAGCACAACAACAAAACAAAAAAAAATCTAGTGCCCATGGCTATTTCTTGGTGGGCCTTGAAAGGGTGTCGGACATCGCTGCCTTATTAAATTTCAAAAGAGAATTTCAAAATGATCAATTTCCTATAACTTATATTTTGCCCCAGAGGTCACCAGTACTTGAGGCAAAAGGTATTGTAGAATGGAGGCCAGTTACTCTAAAACTGAAGGTTTACTGAGGTCTTTCAGCCAGAACTGCAGGAGATGAAGGTTGTAAAGTTGAAGTTGACAGTTGGTGAGGTTGACGGTGCCCATAGTCCTTGCAGTTATACTCTTTGGAGGAGACGAAGAGATCCTTAAATGTTGCAGTTGTAGAGGGCCCCTATTCCCGGAGTCAACAGCCTGCATTTACAGTACCATAGAACGGCAATCAGCTGTGCCACAGTCAGTGGTACCCCTTCAGTGTGGCATCAAAGGATAACTTGATTACTTTGTATTAGAACCAAACAGGGCCCGCTTACACCCTCTATCTCTTGGAGGTGTGCAGCACGAGTAGCCCTTGTTGAGCGGAGACTCTACAGTGATGGTGGGTCCACCAGTTGTTCCACTCGCGTCTGCTGCTGCGGATGTCCATGTTCTGCTACCTTCTTGGTGTAAGAGCTGTAGATCCAGGAGGTCAGTCCCTCCTACTTTACAGGTGACCCAAGGCCAATCTCCCTGTTGGAGATGATGTCCAGTTAGTGTTGTCTAGCCAGGAAGGGCCTGCAGCACCTAATGCTGAAGGCAATGCAAACTGCTTTCAAAATGTCTTATCAGATAATAACTTCTCAGCACCAGACATGTTCATAGGCCAGTCAAACAGTATTTCAGTCAGTGCTCAGTTTGACAACTTTGTCAAGGGTGCCTCTCTTGACCAATGAAGCAAGTGGTAGTGCATCAATCTAGAACCGCTCAGCAGATGCACAAAATCTTATAAAGGGACATATCTGACTGGTCTATGGGGTAACTAAATTAAATAAATTATTTCACCCCCTCCTCTTTGCGCACACCTAATCCCACAGTCTATTGTACCACCTGTCAGCTGTTACTCATATCAAAAACTGGATCATCATAACACAAGCAACATACAACATCACTGTCAGTAGCACCATTCCATTCTACTAATGTAGGCAGGACAGTAATATTCACATATCAAAGGCACAATCGTTATCACTGCAAACCATACATGTGCTACATCGGAAACCTGCAACTCAACTAGGTGAGGCTAAAGTGGAGCTAGGGGTAATATGCATCTAAAAATGTTTTTGTTTCCTTATCATCTTTTTTTTAATCTTGTTTTAATTTTTTTAATCAGGAAAGGAAAACCCAATTGAGGTACGTGGTGGGAAAGGCTCTCTACTCTGAGTGTAACTAAATGCTTCTGAAAGAAGAAAGGTATATTGAAACATGACATAAATCTGTACACGGAACCAACATTTCTCTCCCTCTCATCCCTGCCTCACACTTGCAACATAAACTTCTCTAATTATAATTTCAAAAATAATATGCAGTAATAAATTTGGAAAACACATGTTAATAGTAATGGCCAACCTTCATTTTATAGTCCAGTGTATAATCAATTAAATGCATCAAATGCATATGTGTAACCAGAATGTTTTACCCTAAAACATCACATTCACTTTTTTTGTTCAAAACATATTCCTATAGCTAGAGACATTGTACAAAGTGCAATGCACATTAATTAGGTGGATCCATTAAAGAATCCATTAATATTTACAAGAGATCTACTGTCCTGATTCAATATAAGCAGTATTGCCGTTACTGCCATAAAATAAAATACATTTGTGACAAATGTGTTGCATTTTTATTTATTTATTGCCCCCTTGATACTTTAGTTGTGCTCACATGACTTCAACATACTACATGTACTGCAGGCATTTAGACATCCACTTGTGTTATTTTCTTTTAGCTGCTTATTAAGTGAAATCGATCACTGTCACTAACATGTCACATATCATTATTATTACTGCAAGAATATGTTTATTTTGAATATCAATACACCTTAGTAGAAGTTTGTTATCACAGAACTAACTCACTGTACATCCCAACAAGAACCCTAATGTTGTATATATATTATTTCCTGATATCATTTACAATCCAGCACATAGTAACCCTTCTGTTAATGTCTAGATCTTTTCCATAATTGAACATGACGAAATTATTTGTATGTACTCTATAGAGCTATGAAGAAATACACAACCAGAGGTATGGAATTACCGTAGACAGATGCCCAGCACAAGATAAACAGAGAGACAGAATTAAAAAAACAAAAGGTCTGCCATAACCAGTTTTTGGCAGAAATCTTAACCCCTTCGCTGCCAGGCCTTTTCCCCCTCCTGTGCCAGGCCTTTTTTTGGCTATTTGGGGCAGTTCTCGCTTAGGCCCTCATAACATTTTGTCCACATAAGCTAGCCAAGCCAAATTTACGTCCTTCTTTTCCAACATCCTAGGGATTCTAGAGGTACCCAGACTTTGTGAGTTCCCCAGAAGGAGGCCAAGAAATTAGCCAAAATACAGTGAAAAATTTGTATTTTTTTTTTAAATGGGAAAAAGTGGCTGCAGAAGGCTTGTGTTTTTTTCCCTGAAAATGGCATCAACAAAGGGTTTGCGGTGCTAAAATCACCAGCTTCCCTGGTTTCAGGAACAGGCAGACTTGAATCATAAAACCCAATTTTGCAACACAAATTTGGCATTTTACTGGGGCATACCCCATTTTTACGATTTTTTGTGCATTCAGCCTCCTTCCAGTCAGTGACAGAAATGGGCATGAAACCAATGATGGATCCCAGAAACCTACACAATTCTGAAAAGTAGACACAATTCTGAATATAGCAAGGGGTAATTTGTGTAGATCCTACAAGGGTTTCCTACAGAAAATAACAACTGAAAAAGAAAACTATTCTAATTTAGATGAAAAAAACCGCAATATTTCTCTACGTTTTACTCTGTAACTTTTTCCTGTAATGTCAGATTTTTTAAAGCAATATACCGTTATGTCTGATGGCCTCTTCTGGTTGTGGGGATATATAGGGCTTATAGGTTCATCAAGAACCCTAGGTACCCAGAGCCAATAAATGAGCTGCACCCTGCCGTGCATTTTCATTCTATGCCGGGTATACAGCAATTATTTTTCTGACATATAAAGAGTGAAAAATAGCTATCAAGAAAACCTTTGTATTTCCAAAATGGGCACAAGATAAGGTGTTGAGGAGCAGTGGTTATTTGCACATCTCCGAATTCCGGGGCGACCATACTAGCATCTGAATTACAGGGCATTTCTCAAATAGACGTCTTTTTTACATACTCTCTTATATTTGGAAGGAAAAAATGTAGAGAAAGACAAGGGGCAATAATACTGGTTTTGCAATTCTATGTTCCCCAAAGTCTCCCGATAAAAATGATACCTCACTTGTGTGGATAGGCCTAGCGCCCGTGACAGGAAATGCCCCAAAACACAACGTGGACACATCACATTTTTTGAAAGAAAACAGAGATGTTTTTTGCAAAGTGCCTACCTCTAGATTTTGGCCTCTAGCTCAGCCGGCACCTAGGGAAACCTACCAAACCTGTGCATTTCTGAAAACTAGAGACCAAGGGGAATCCAAGATGGGTGACTTGTGGGGATCTGACCAGGTTCTGTTACCCAGAATCCTTTGGAAACCTCAAAATTTGGCTAATTTTCCTCACATTTCGGTGACAGAAAGTACTGGAATCTGAGAGGAGCCACAAATTTCCTTCCACCCAGCGATCCCCCAAGTCTCCCAATAAAAATGATACCTCACTTGTGTGGGTAGGCCTAGCGCCCATAACAGGAAATGCCCCAAAACACAACGTGGACACATCAAATTTTTTGAAAGAAAACAGAGGTGTTTTTTGCTGTAGATTTTGGCCTCTAGCTCAGCCGACACCTAGGGAAACCTACCAAACCTGTGCATTTTTTAAAACTAGAGACCTAGGGGAATCCAAGATGGGGTGACTTGCGGGGCTCTGACCAGGTTCTGTTACCCAGAATCCTTTGCAAACCTCAAAATTTGGCTAAAAAAACAAGTTTTCCTCACATTTCGGTGACAGAAAGTTCTGGAATCGAAGAGGAGCCACAAATTTCCTTCCACCCAGCGTTCCGCCAAGTCTCTCGATAAAAATGATACCTCACTTGTGTGGGTAGGCCTAGCGCCCATGACAGGAAATGCCCCAAAACACAACATGGACAAGTCACATTTTTTGAAATTAAACAGAGGTGTTTTTTGCAAAGTGCCTACATGTAGATTTTGGCCTCTAGCTCAGCCAGCACCTAGGGAAACCTACCAAACCTGTGCATTTTTGAAAACTAGAGACCTAGGGGAATCAAAGTTGGGGTGACTTGTGGGGGTCTGACCAGGTTCTGTTACCCAGAATCCTTTGCAAACCTCAAAATTTGGCTAAAAAAACACGTTTTCCCCACATTTCGGTGACAGAAAGTTCTGGAATCTGAGAGGAGCCACAAATTTCCTTCCACCCAGCGTTCCGCAAAGTCTGTCGATAAAAATTATACTTCACTTGTGTGGGTAGGCCTAGCGCCCGTGACAGGAAATGCCCCAAAATACAATGTGGACACATCACATTTTTTTAAAGAAAACAAAGGTGTTTTTTGCAAAGTGCCTACCTGTAGGTTTTGGCCTCTAGCTCAGCTGGCACCTAGGGAAACCTACCAAACCTGTGTACTTTTGAAAACCAGAGACCTAGGGGAATCCAAGATGGGGTGACTTGTGGGGCTCTGACCAGGTTCTGTTACCCAGAATCCTTTGCAAACCTCACAATTTGGCTAAAAAAACACGTTTTCCTTTCATTTCGGTGACAGAAAGTTCTGGAATCTGAGAGGAGCCACAAATTTACTTCCACCCAGCGTTCCCCCTCGTCTCCCGATAAAAATAATACCTCACTTGTGTGGGTAGGCCTAGCGCCAGTGACAGAAAATGCCCCAAAACACAACTTGGACACATCAAATTTTTTGAAAGAAAACAGAGGTGTTTTTTGCAAAGTGCCTTCCTGTGGATTTTGGCGTCTAGCTCAGCCAGCACCTAGGGAAACCTACCAAACCTGTGCATTTTTGAAAACTAGAGACCAAGGGGCATCCAAGATGGGGTGACTTGTGGGGCTCTGACCAGGTTCTGTTACCCAGAATCCGTTGCAAACCTCAAAATTTGGCTAAAAAAACATGTTTTCCTCACATTTCGGTGACAGAAAGTTCTGGAATCTGAGAGGAGCCACAAGTTTCCTTCCACCCACCGTTCCGCCAAGTCTCCCGATAAAAATTACACCTCACTTGTGTGGGTAGGCCTAGCGTCCGTGACAGAAAATGCCCCAAAACACAACTTGGACACATCAAATTTTTTGACCGAAAACAGAGGTGTTTTTTGCAAAGTGCCTACCTGTAGATTTTGGCCTCTAGCTCCGCCGGCACCTAGGGAAACCTATCAAACCTGTGCATTTTTGAAAACTAGAGACCTAGGGGAATCCCAGATGGGGTGAGTTGTGGGGCTCTGACCAGGTTCTGTTACCTAGAATCCTTTGCAAACCTCAAAATGTGGCTACAAAACACATTTTCCACTCATTTCGGTGACAGAAAGTTCTGGAATCTGAGAGGAGCCACAAATTTCCTTCCACCCAGCATTCCCTCAAGTCTCCCGATGAAAATGGTACCTCACTTGTGTGGGTAGGCCTAGCGCCCACGAAAGGAAATGGCCCGAAACACAATGTGGACACATCACATTTTTTCACAGAAAACTGTGCCTACCTGTGGAATTTGGCCTCTGGCTCAGCCGGCACCTGGGGAAACCTAGCAAACCAGAGCATTTTTGAAAACTATAAACCTAGGGGAATCCAAGATGGGGTGACTTGTTGGGCTCTGACCAGGTTCTATTACCCAGAATCATTTGCAAACCTCAAAATGTGGCCAAAAAAATACTTTTTCCTCTCATTTCGGTGACAGAAAGTTCTGGAATCTGAGAGGAGCCACAAATTTCCTTCCACCCAGCGTTCCCCCAAGTCTCCCGATATAAATGATACCTCACTTGTGTGGGTAGGCCTAGCGCCCATGACAGGAAATGCCCCAAAACACAACATGGACACATCACATTTTTTTAAAGAATACAGAGGTGTTTTTTGCAAAGTGCCTACCTGTAGATTTTGGCCTTTAGCTCAGCCGGCACCAAGGGAAACCTACCAAACCTGTGCATTTTTGAAAACTAGAGACCTAGGGGAATCTAATATGGGGTGACTTGTGGGGCTCTGACCAGGTTCTGTTACCCAGAATCCTTTGCAAACCTCAAAATTTGGCGAAAAAAAAAAGTTTTCCCCACATTTCGGTGACAGAAAGTTCTGGAATCTGAGAGGAGCCACAAATTTCCTTCCACCCAGCGTTCCGCCAAGTCTCTCGATAAAAATGATACCTCACTTGTGTGGGTAGGCCTAGCGCCCGTGACAGAAAATGCCCTAAAACACAAATTGGACACATCAAATTTTTTGAAAGAAAACAGAGGTGTTTTTTTGCAAAGTGCCTACCTGTAGATTTTGGCCTCTAGCTCAGCCGGCACCTAGGGAAACCTACCAAACCTGTGCATTTTTGAAAACTAAAGACCAAGGGGCATCCAAAATGGGGTGACTTTTGGGGCTCTGACCAGGTTCTGTTACCCAGAATCCGTTGCAAACCTCAAAATGTGGCTACAAAAACACTTTTTCCACTCATTTCGGTGACAGAAAGTTCTGGAATCGGAGAGGAGCCACAAATTTACTTCCACCCAGCGTTCCCCCTAGTCTCCCGATAAAAATGATACCTCACTTGTGTGGGTAGGTCTAGCGCCCGTGACAGAAAATGCCCCAAAACTCAACTTGGACACATCAAATATTTTGACCGAAAACAGAGGTGTTTTTTGCAAAGTGCCTACCTGTGGATTTTGACGTCTAGCTCAGCCGGCACCTGGGGAAACCTAGCAAACCAGAGCATTTTTGAAAACTAGAGACCTAGGGGAATCCAAGATGGGGTGATTTGTGGGGCTCTGACCAGGTTCTGTTACCCAGAATCCTTTGCAAACCTAAACATTTGGACAAAAAAACACTTTTTCCTCTCATTTCGGTGACAGAAAGCTCTGGAATCTGAGAGGAGCCACAAATTTCCTTCCACCCAGCGTTCCCCCAAGTCTTCCGATAAAAATTGTACCTCACTTGTGTGGGTAGGCCTAGCGCCCACGAAAGGAAATGGCCTAAAACACAACGTGGACACATCACATTTTTTCACAGAAAACAGAAGTGTTTTTTGCAAAGTGCCTACCTGTGGATTTTGGCCTCTAGCTCAGCCGGCCCAAGGGGGGCAGAAATGGCCTAAAATAAATTTGACCCCTCCCACCCCCCAAACCCTCCCCCGGGAGCGACCCTTGCCTGCGTGACATTTTTGCCAAAAAAAAATCCCTGGTGCCTAGTGGTTTCTGCCCCCTTGGGGGCAGATTGACCTAAAATCGGCCGATCTGCCCCCAAGGGGAGCAGAAATGGTCTAAATACAATTTGCCCCTCAGGGGAGCAACCCTTGCCTAATGGGTCGCTCCCCATCTGTAAAAAAACAACAAAAAACAAAAAAAACGCAATAAAAAAATTGCCCTGGTGCCTAGAGGTTTCTGCCCCCAATTTGCCCCCCCCCTCCACTCCCCAACCCTCCCCTGGGAGCGGCCCGTGCCTACAGGGTCGCTCCCCCTGCGTGACATTGGCGCAAAAAAAAAAATCCCTAGTGCCTAGTGGTTTCTGCCCCCTTGGGGGCAGATTGACCTAAAATCGGCCTATCTGCCCCCAAGGGGGGCAGAAATGGTCTAAATACAATTTGCCCCTCAGGGGAGTGACCCTTGCCTAATGGGTCGCTCCCCATCTCTAAAAAACCAAACAAACAAAAAAAACACACACAAAAAAAATTACCCTGGCGCCTAGAGGTTTCTGCCCCCCCCTCGGGGGCAGATCAGCCTAATAATAGGCCGATGTGCCCCCAAGGGGGGGCAGAAAGGGCCTAAAATAAATTTGCCCCCCCACCCTCCCAACCCTCCCCCGGGAGCGACCCTTACCTATGGGATCGCTCCCCCTGCGTGATATTGGCTCAAAAAAAAAATCCCTGGTGCCTAGTGGTTTCTGCCCCCTTGGGGGCAGATTGACCTAAAATCAGCCGATCTGCCCCCAAGGGGGGCAGAAATGGTCTAAATACAATTTGCCCCTCAGGGGAGCAACCCTTGCCTAATGGGTCGCTCCCCATCTCTAAAAAAACAAACAAACCCAAAAAAAACCACCAAACCCCGGGGGCAGAAAAGGCCTTCCAAAAAAATGCCCCCCCTGGGAGCGACCCTTGCCCAAGGGGTCGCTCCCTTATGCCACTTTCAGAAATAAAAAATAAAATCCCTGGTGTCTAGTGGGCGTTTTGACAGCCGGATTGCTTTCAATCCGGCTGCCAAAACGCAGAGAGAAACTTCAAAGGGAAGGAAATAACTTTCCTTCCCTTTGAAGCCTCTCTCGGCCTCCCCCACGAAGCTGAGCTTCCAGCACAATGGGAGGAGGCCCTGTGACAAATCAGCGCGCGATCACGCGCTGACGTCACGGGGGTATGGGGGTCGGGGTGGAAGGGGAAGGGCTTCCTCTTCCATCCCTGCCTTGGGGGGGATGGGGTGCACATGGGGGGAGCGCTAGCGCTCCCCCCAGTTCCCGGGTGTAGGACGAGGTGACCTCGTCCAAGGCACCCAGGAACCGGTGCCTTGGACGCAGTGACCTCGTCCAAGGCACCCTACGGGTTAAAGAAAATCACAAAGTGCACCCATGGTATCTGTCCTTGCATTAGTGCAGATTTACAGCTTTTATGCATGAAGAAGCATTTACAGAGGCAGACCAGGAAATCGGACTCCTAGACAATATTTGTAAACGTAATTTTAGCCAGAGAAAATATGCATGTGTTTTTACAGGACAAGTAGATTGATGACACAAACTGTCCCATGGACAAGTAGACATTTGACAAAATTCCACACTCCTGACAACATATTGTTAACTGCTGCAAATGAATCCTCCATTCCCTCAAGACTAAGGGGGTTATTCTAACTTTGGAGGAGGTGTTAATCCGTCCCAAAAGTGACGGAAAAGTGACGGATTTACCACCAGCCGTATTACGAGTCCATTATATCCTATGGAACTCGTAATACGGCTGGTGGTATATCCGTCACTTTACCGTCACTTTTGGGACGGATTAACACTCCTCCAAAGTTAGAATAAACCCCTAAATTTGTTCACTGTAAAAGTTTTGGCAAACTTTGCATGGGTCAAATATTTTTAAATGTAATCCATACATAAGAAAGTTCTTATTTGTTGTACACCTGTGGTTCCCAACCTTTTGACTCCTGGGGACCCCCATTGAAACATTACTGGAAGACAGGGACCCCCAAGCAATTCGAACAATTTAAATTTCAAACATGAAAACAGTAATTCGCAATAAATAGTACACACCAAACATATACTAACATAAATATGTGGTGGGGAAAGGAAGTAAACCATAAGTGCCTCTCATCTCTCCCTATCCTCTTTGTCACATGTAATTAATTTTTATTATAGCACCTCTCATACCAGTGTAGGGTGTTGGAGCACTTTACAGAGGAGTACAAGGTGTAGGATTCACATGGCATCCACAATGGTAGGCATTTTGCTAAGAGTGCTTGGTCTGGAGAAGCACAAACTCAGCATTCAGAACACAACACAGTGGTTAGCATTGTCTTTAATAATAAGAATGTATTTCTACACAGGCAACCCCCTTTTTTTTTGTTTTGAGCAGCATAAGGAAAATGAAAGACTGTGAAAAATCAGCTTTCTAATTTGTGCTATGCAGTTGGCATGCAGTTCATTATTTGCAGTTCATAGCTCTCTGTGCTAGAATACGATTATGAACTGTAGAGTAACTAAAGAATCACTGTGACTGCCACTGTCCAAATTTCTCATTCCTCCCCAGCAGGTACATTAATCACTAGAGTTATCTTGACGCTTTTATTTTCGATGTACAAGGAGCTTTCCAGTGCTTTTAAACCTGCTGAAGAAAGGAAGTAATAAATATAAAAACACGCATACACATGTTTCTGTAGAGGCACCAGCTGGAGAAGTGACTTCCTCCCAGCCAGGCCTGTGGAACCCCTGGGAATGTGTCACGGACCCCAGTGGGTCCACGGACCACAGGTTGGGAACCACTGTTGTACACTATCCACAGCTGTACAGTGAAATGCCCCCCCCGAGGATCTTAACCTAAAGCCACTAACAAGTAATAAAGTCAGAAGCTTGTGTCTTGTTACGTGTGATAACTTAACAATTGAACTTACATTTTCTACAGTGTGTAAGCATGTTGCAACCATCCCTTGTCTACTTGCAAACCTTTCCCATACTTAGTCTAGTGCCAAATGATAGTGTAGTAATTGGAGTAGTGGTCACATATTTTAGGCCAGTGTATCACTTCCTTACAATCCTCCCACAAATCTCTTGGTACAATAATGCTAAACAATGTATCCAGATCCTTCCAAAGCAGCCCTCCCATGGCTAATATTCTGTTTAACTCTGTACATTTTTATGTATGTCGAGAGACTGTGTCTTGTGATCTCCAGCTGTGTGTTTGTATTGCTGAGCACCTCCTCCCACAACCTGATGTTATGGATCGTGTGATGTTCATACGTGGACATATCCCATAGTAAATTGTGTGATCCCTCACGCCCCTTGCCAATACACCCTTACATTTCATTTGATATCTGTTTATACTTCTGTTCATGTTTTCTGATGGCGTTAGGCACTTCCTCTTTACCCTGGCTATGGAATAACTGTCTAATTCTTTCACAAGCTCTCTTACGTTTTGCTTTTATTTTTCACTTCCTCATCCATCAAACTCCATGCTAGGGTGCGGCTTTCACGTTCTGTCTCTGTCTGCTGCTGTGGAGGCAGCTCAGAGTGTTTAGTCCCTGTTGTGGTGCCCTCAGACTGTAGTGTATTTCCCAAATGTCCTCAAGCAGAATTAGGCCCTAATTCTAACCTTGGCGGACGGCGGAGGCCGTCCGCCAAGGTACCGCCGTCAGAACACCGCACCGCGGTCGAAAGACCGCTGCGGTGATTCTGACATTTGCCCTGGGCTGGCGGGCGGCCGCCCGCCAGCCCAGGGCAAATCAACCTTCCCACTAGGATGCCGGCTCAGAATTGAGCCGGCGGAGTGGGAAGGTGCGACGGGTGCAGTTGCACCCGTCACGTATTTCAGTGTCTGCTAGGCAGACACTGAAATACTTTGTGGGGCCCTCTTACGGGGGCCCCGCGGCACCCCCTACCGTCATCCTGTTCCTGGCGGGCGAACCGCCAGGAACAGGATGGCGGTAGGGGGTGTCAGAATCCCCCATGGCGGCGCAGCAAGCTGCGCCGCCATGGGGGATTCTAAGGGCAGCGGTAAACCGGCGTGAGACCGCCGGTTTACCCTTTCTGGCCGCGGCTGAACCGCCGCGGTCAGAATGCCCTGCGGGGCACCGCCGGCCTGTCGGCGGTGCTCCCGCCGACCCTGGCCCCGGCGGTCTTGTACCGCCGGGGTCAGAATCACCCCCTTAATGTTTTGTTCCTGTGGCTGTGCACTCACCACAGGAAGAGAGCTTGGCAAGCCCCTATTATCTCTAATTCTTTCATCCTCCAATCTTCCCTGCCCTTGTCAGCCCCCCACCATGTGGACGAAACCATTCTTCAGTTCAGACATTTAGTATTTTTATATTATCCTCCACATACAGGACAGCCCCTCATTCAAGGGACATCCCATATGCTACTAGAATGTAGGCGGCATTGTAAAGCACAACACATGTCCGCAAAGCCACAGAAACAATACTGTCAGTTTCCTTGCAATGTCGAAAAGAGGCCCTCAACACGATAGAACAGACGCTCAAAACTGAACAGTATGGAAAACAACACAATGCTACAATGTGATTAATGGCAACATGCAAACCACAGGTACTATAAAACAATCTAAATACCCCTCCCGCCACCCACCTCTTGTACCCAGGGCGAAAAAGTCCCTCGGAACAATCCGGAGGCCCCCTGGGCACCAGGCGTCCAGAAGAGTGGTTCACAGAAGAACCAAACCGAGGAGGTGACAGGCAAATAAGCAGCGCATTCCCTGCCTGCTGTACCGGGGCAGACCACTACTGCTCCCCTGGCCAGGTTTCCCCTAGCCCCTCCAGCTGGGTACATAACAATCACAACCCCTCCGGCTGTGACCAGAGACCACCCCACTGGGTGTCCCGGAAAACACGCGCCTCTGCCCCACCGGCTGACCGCTCCACTATTACAGCCCCTCAGGCTGCAACCCTGGACAAGCCCTTGAGCTGTCCAGAAAACCATTCATTAAAACATGACACCTGCTTGCATCGTCGGAGCAGAGGAAACAAACACCAGTGTTAGCCCAGAAAGAAAGGGGTAAGGAATTGATAAGTGAATAGGGAAAGTAGCATACAACCCCAGAATCTGGAGCATGGAGGACGGCCACCAATGGAAAAGCAGGAGTAGCCACCTGAACAGGAGTGGCGCTACAGCCATGCCAGTGAAGGCAGAGCAGAAAAAGAGCCAGAAACAAAAAACAATGCCCATGGAGAGGGAGATGGGAAAACTCAGAAGCAACTTCACCCCTTATCACTCCACTCCCCACTTATTGAGACACAGCCAAAGCAGACAGGCAAAACCAGAGGGGACCAGGAAGTGACAGAGACTCACCACAGCATTGGCACCCTTTCCAGGAAGGGGCACTCCGAGCATAGCAGGGAAACCCACAAAGAGCCAGGGGCCCTCCCAAACAGCTGGGAGCCAGGCAGGGGAAATCGTCAAACCAAACACCGCATTCTGCACCATATGTTGAAGCCTCCTTTTCTATCTGCCCTTAGGAACGAACCAGAGACCAGCCAGCCTTAAGGTACAAGCAGAAATATTTAATAATACGTGCACGGAGACTGTGGCTTGAAAGGCCAAGGCCAAGCAGTCTGAATTGCGGAACTCCAATACAATCTTTTATGCATGAAAACCACAAAAGGGTGAAAATAAATCATCCACTCAGAACAACTGAAAGATAATTTCTTCATCAAGTACATGGTGTGATGTTGATCAGGAGATGCATGGTATTACACATTTACTAGGCATCTATCCAAATCACAGTAGAATAACATCTCATGGTGGCAGCGTGATACAAGATGACCACAAACGTGACCTTCACATTTCTCAGACTTACCAAGGCGTAATCAATCCAGCTTCCTCATTACCTCTCCTCAGACATATGTGGACATCGAGATGTCTGTCTGTTGCTGGGCGAATGAAGCAATGCGTGTCGCATGAGCTTTCTCTTTTAAGCAAACCTTGCTTTACAAGCTGCCTCTCAGGGTTAATGTACTAAAGGTCATCCAACCCCCTGCATATTTTTTTCAGGCCTGTACATCATTGAGTATCACAGGATGAGGTCAGGCCTGGGGGGATAATAAAATGGATTCCTTAGCCAGTTTCCACACTAACAATAAAGTTTGATGATCTTAAAGGTATAAAACAGATAGCAAGGTCTATTGCATGTTTCTTGCTTATAAAAGGCTTGTATGTTCATAGGAGGCAGTTTCCAATATCTCTAGCACATGCTGTAACAATATATGTCTCAAGGATCAAATGTAGATGCAGCTTTCATTAAAATTGGTAGTACTACATTCAAGTAAGGTAAGGCATATGTGGCATTTTTCACTGGTTAGAATGTTGTCCGGCTTGTATCTCATAGAGTTTGATGACAGTAAAGTATATGTTGGATCCAGTTGTGTGAGAGAGTATAACCATTTGAGAATGCTGTATGTTCCTCATTGAGGACAGTGCCCAGTTTATAAAAAGAATAGAATCTTACCGAATTCAAAGGATCATTGTGACGTTCCTGAGAAAAAGAGGAAGGAGTACAAAGGAGTTTTTGGTTACCAATTCTCTCTGGAGTCAACCGTGGTACCAATGTAGTTCTCAGTGCATTATTCTCTTTACCTCATCTGGTTCATGCAATTAAATGGAAAATTGAAAAAACGTTGTGCTCGGAACTCTCTAGCTTGATAGAGCAAAAACATATTCCGCAGATTAATAGAGATCTTGCTGATCTGTGCACTGGATCTCTATACTTAACTCACCGGCAGAACCCAGAGAGTCCACCTCCCCCATTCTGCTCGGAGGCCACCAAAATCATCTGCGGCATACCCCAGGGTTTTTTCCTCACCCCGACCCTCTTCAACATCTACATGACCCTCTTACTAACATCACCCAATACCACAACCTCAACTTCATCTCATAAGCCGACAACACCCAGCTGATCATCTCCCTCACCAAGGACTCTGCCAAGTCCAACCTCCACGAAGGACTGAAGGCCATCGCCGAATAGGTGAAGAGCAGCTGCCTCAAACTCAATTCTGACAAGACAGAAGTTCTCATCTTTGGCCCCACCCCTTCTGTATGGGGTGACTCCTGCTGTTCTGCCACTCTCAGAACCGCTCCAACTCCCACTGACCACACACGCAACCTAGGATTCATCTTGGACCCCTCACTATCCATGACCCAGCAAGTCAACGCTATCTCCTCCTCTTGCTTCAACACCCTCCACATGCTCTGAAAGATCTACAAATGGATACCCACCAAAACCAGAAAAACAGTCACCCAAGCCCTCGTAAACAGCAAACTGGACTGCGACAATGCCCTCTACACAGGAACCATGGGCAAACTCCAGAAGAGGCTGCAACGCATCCAGAACACCTCTGCACGCCTCATCCTGGACATCCCCCGTCACTGCCACATCACAGACCACCTGAAAAACCTGCACTGGCTTCCAGTCAACAAGAGAATCACCTTCAAACTCCTCACCAATGCTCACAAAGCACTGCACAACACTGAACCAGAATACCTCAACAGACGATTCTCCTTCTACACCCTGACCCGTCATCTCAGCTCCGCCGACCTCGCAACCGTCCCATTCATCCGCAGAACTACAACCGGTGATAGATCATTCTCGCACCTCGGCCCCAAAACGTGGAACACTCTTCCCACCCACCCGCACCTGATCAAAGACCGCCTTACCTTCAGGAAACTTCTCAAGACCTGGATGTTCGAGCAGTATCAGCACCTTCCCCACCTTCTCCCTCTTTCCCTCCTCAGCGCCTTGAGACCCTCACAGGTAAGTGGTGCACTTTACTAATTCCTGATTGATTGATTGATTGCACTCAAAACACTCAAGACAATGCAAAATAATTCTTGATGGTCCTACTAGATATTTTAGGAGAAGAGATAGTACCTATTGATGACCTATTTAGACTAAGCTACTCATGGCAACATGGTTGTGAAAAATGTTACTTTTCTTAAAAAACAAAAATAGATTCAGAATGATTTATCTACTTAAATCTACCAGACAGTAAAACTGTCAGTTTGGAGAAATTGTTTAAAGATGCATCACAGAATAATAACTGCAAAAAATTTAACTAAGATCTTCTTTCAACTTTGAATATAGGAAGAAGTATATCATCCTAATGGTACAGACAAGTAATATAGATAGAACTAAATTGAAAACACAAATTATAACATTTAAAGCTTGGCAAGCCTTTATTTATGCTAAAACATATACCTGTGTAGCCATTATTTTTTTATGAAGGTGTAAGTATTACTCTTGGACATTACACCATCTACATAAAAAATGCAACTGGGTGGACAGAGTGTAATGATAACAATCTTGCGTTCAAGCAGAGACTACTATATAAACTACCAAATTCCTACCTTCTGTTTCTTAAACCAAAGTTCTAAGGAGGATTACTACTGAAAATATAGAATAGTACACATTTGGGACTTCTAATACAATAAGTTAAGACATCAAATGGTCTGACAAGGGTGATGTCTTATTATGGATTCCAAATCTTGAAATGTAGTGAGTCTCGCAAGAAAACAACAGAGACAGCACTAAATCAGAAGCACAGATGACAAAACAGAACAAAGATCTATTGACTATAAAAACAAATACTAAATACTAAATGCTAAACGAAGAACAGATGGAGACATATGAAAATAATTATTCCACACATATACTGTACTCCAGTTAAATGGATAAGCACATTTAATGACATCATGTGGCCTACCAAGGGTGACGTCTTTGTATACTTTTTTACCTACCACTAACATTCAAAACTATAATAGAAATGCCATTGTTTAACAAGTACAAGTAAAACAGTTAGGTAAATATGTGTAGTGAGTGGGATGTATAGTAATGTTAATTTGAAATAACGTACTATGTACTTCTGTGTTTTTTTCCAATCTACATGATTTTTTCCCCCCACTGTTCAAGGATGAGTAGCTGCACATGTTTCATATAGTGTAAAATTATAGAAGCTGAGAACAGTGAAGGAAGGAAATACATTAGTAAATAATATGTATAATTGCTATATAATGATATACATTTCTTGTATTTTATTATTAACTCTATCTTTTTCACTATAGATTGTGAAACTTCAATAGATGCATTTATAACATGAAAATGTATCTATTGATGTATACATTAACATACCCAGGCACACACCAATGTCTACACTGACACACTCTGGCACATACTGATGAATACACTGGAACACCCAGGAACACACTGATACATACACAGACACACCCAAGCACACACTGACAAATACACACATATACCCAGGAACACACTGATGCATACACTAACATGCCCAGGCACATAATGATGCACACACTAACACTCAAGCACACACTAATGCATGTACTAACACAACCAGATACATACACTGGTATACACTGGTACACCCAGAGACACACACTGAACCATGAACTGAGACACCCATGCACACACTGACGAATACACTGGTACACCCAGTCACACACTGATACATACACTGGCACACCCAGACACACACTTATTCATACACTAGCAGAGCCAGACACACACTAATGCATTCATCAGTCATGCATTCACTGAGACCCTCAGGTACACACTATTGCATACAATAACATACCCAGGCACACACTGATACATACACTAACACACCCAAGGACATACTGATGCATACACTAATGCACCCAGGCATCCACTGATGCATACAGTAACATACCAAGACACACACCAATGCCTACATTGACACACCCAGTCACACACTGATGCTTACACAACCACATCCAGCTATACACTGATGCAAACACTTACATACCCAGGCACACACTAATACATACACTGACACACCCAAACACACACTGATGCATGCACTACACAACCAGATGCCCACTGATAAAAACACTAGTACACCCAGACACACACGGATGCATACACCGATACACCTAGACACACTCATTCCTACACTAACACAGCCAGGCATACACTCATGCCTACAGACACTAACCCAGACAGACACTGATGCATTCACTGAGACACCCAGACAAACACTGATACATACACTGACACACCCAGACACACATTCATTGAGATCCTAACAAAGCCAGGCACACACTTGTGTATACACTCACTGACCCAGACATACACTGATGCATACACTAACACACCCAGGCACATACTGATACATACACTAACACATGCAGACACACACTGATGCATACAGTAACATACTCAGGTACACACTGATGTCTACACTAAAATGCACTTATTGATGCATAACCTAACACACCAGTCACACATTCATGCATACTATATCACATCAAGGTACACACTCATGCATAAACCAAAACACCAAGCCACACTCTGATACAGACAATATCACACCCAGACACACACTGATGCATACACTGAGACACCCAGGCACACACTACTTCATACACTAACATACCCAGGCACACATTGATGCATACACTAACACACCTAGGCACATACTGATGCATACACTAACACACACTGATGCATTCCGTAAAATACCAAGGCACATGCAGGTGCCTACACTGACATGCCCAGGCACATACTGATGCATTCAATAACACATCTAGACACACACTGATACAAACACAAACATATCCAGGCACATGCTGATGCACACACTGACACACTGATGCACACACTGATTCATGCACTAACACAACCAGATGCTCACTGATACATACACTAGTACACCCAGAAACACACTGATACATACACCGATACACCCAGACACACACTCATGCACTAATACAGCCAGACGCACACTGATGCAAATACAAACATACCCAGGCACACACTGATGCATTTACGAAGTCACCCAGGCATATCCTGATTCATACACTAGCACACCCAGACACCCACTGATGCATATAGTAACATACCAAGACACACACTGATGCCTACACTGACACACCCCGGCATTTACTGCTGCATACACTAACACACCCAGAAACACACTGGTGCATACAGTAACATTCAAAGGCACAAGCTGATGTCTACACTGATACACCCAGGCACATACTGATGCATACACTAACAAACCCAGACACACACTGATACAAACACTCACATACCCAGGCACATACTAATGTATACACTAACACACCCAACCATACACTGAGGCATTCACTGACATACTTAGTCACTCACTTTTATAAACACTCAGATACCCAGGAAGACACTCATGCATTCACTCACATACGCAGGTACGCAGTCATACATACAATGACACACCCACACACACACTGATGCTTTCACTGACACACACAGATACTCACTCATACATACACTATGAGACTCAGCGGCACACTTATACATGCACTGACAAACCCATGCCCACAGTAATTCATTCAGTGACTCCCTCAGATACTTATTCATATATTCATTTAAATACCCTGGTAGATACTAAAACATACATTGCCACACCCATAAACACACTTGTTTATACAACTAACAACATTTAGACAAATATACACAAGAATAATAAAGAGTGAGACACAGCTCTTTTATTGATTCAATGGAGGGTCTAAAAATAACCGTTTTTTTTTTTTCTTTTTTTTTGAAGATTTCAAATTTTTGGGATGTTCCTTTCTTCATAAGGTAATCGAAAAACAAACCAATAAACTAAATGCAGAAACTTTGCATTTTTAAACGACAATGAAGTTGTTGAACAGTGCAACAAAAGTAAAATGAACAAAAATAACACCTGTGCTTTTTCATCTCAGCCAAGAAAGCATTCACATTCTGCACCTTCACTGCCACAAGCTTGTGACAGGAGGCACAATAAGTAACCATGCCTCCTAATTCCGTGGAGGTAGCTGGCACAGTAATCTCTGCAAGGGCGCCAGTTGAAGATGATTCACATACAGCATCTGATGCTGTTGTTTAGCTCTCCCTGACCACCTGCAGATATGCCCGTTCACACATGGTTTGCATGTGCTTCCACATGTTGGATGTCCCTTGACTATACTTCTTAGGTGCGCCACAAGATAATTCCTTTCTGCCAAATTTACACTTCACATACTTTATAGACACCTTTTCCTCCCCACTTGGTATGGTGAAAAATTGCCACACCTCACTTTTCTTCTCAGAAGTAGATGGCATCTCTTCTTCTTCTTGTTCAGGAATGACAACATGATCTCCAGATGGAGGTGGAGCACTCCTTTCATCCGTAGTAAGCAAGACTGCAACTGGAAGATTCCAAATAATCCTTCTTCCTCAACAGTTCCAAGCAGAATAACTGTTTTAGGGACTGGTCATCACCAAAAATAGGTGTGGTTTAAAATGAACTAATGGAATGGGAGAATGTTCTTTTAAGATCTAACAAATCTGCAGTTCTCAGCTGCAGATTTGCGGTTCTACATAAATTGTAAAAGTAGTTTATTAATAAACGCTAAATATATAGTAGGGTATTTGGCCTTTTATATATGTGCTGCCAATTAGTGTCTCCTATATACTAAAAAAAAAAAATCAGTCACACGATCGGAACAAAAACCATAGAGTACAGCCCGTCTATATTTGTGGTACCGCAGAGGGTCCTTAGATCTAAAAAAATGTCTTCAAATATATATATATATATATATATATATATATATAGAATAAGCTCTCATCACAACTTCCACATTACTGCAGAGAGGAGACAATCAGCAACTCTGGTATCTTCATCATCAGCTGACCTAACCAACTGTAAACCTGTGTGAGTCCAAAGACCACTGCAGTGATCATATCAGTGTGAAGCAGTCATTAGTTTGTAACCACTGCCCCTGACTGAGTGAGTTGATATCTGAAATAAAGGTTAATTAATGTTCCCACACAATGCAGCACACATAGGAGTAGCAAATCGTCATTATTTAATGATTGTTTATGTGCAGGAAGGAGCACCTTCCTGCACATAAACAATCATTAATAGTGTTTTCCTCTTCTTATCTGTGCTGCAAAATGAGGCACACATAGGAAAAGCAAAAACGATGAGAAATAAAAGTATTTCTCCTCATTGAGCCATACTAACATCACCCCTTGGGTGGCATTTGTTTTTGGTACTGCCTCAGGTTTATGAATCGCCATAAATCCGTGGCAGCATTGAAATGCAATGGGTGCTGCAGTGGAATCCCCACAGCAACACCCATTGAATGCACCTTTCATGCAGACTGATGTGTGTAAAGGGGCTGTATTTACAAAAAGGTGTTAAACCACAAAAAGTGGCTTAATGCCACTTTGTAAATTTGGGGCAGGGCATTGCACCACTGGAACGTCGGTAAAAGTGACGTTCTGGTGGTGCAATGCCCTTGTTTATGAGAACCTATGTATTTAAAAGCACCCCCTGCAGAGGTGTTTATGTGTCCATTAGTTATCAAAAATTACAGCTACATTATAGTAAGGGAATAGATTTAAAAATCCTTTGAAATTCACTGAAAAATATAAAGGTAACAGGGACAAAACCATTGAAATTCAGCAGTTATAGTTACTTCACCTAACTAAAATATATGCCCCCGTAATGCACTGCGTATGACCTCACATATTACATCACTCATGACATGATCAGTGCCATCACTTAAGATATCACTCATGACACCTCAAATCACATCACTGATGACATCACTGATGACCTAATCCACAGAAGCACTCACACACCCACTCTCACCCCTATACACCTCTTATACACCCACTCATGCACCTACACAATGACTTACATACCCATTCATAGACCAATATTGTCAACACTGTGGCAGTGCGCGCTCTATTGGCGACTAGAATGCAAAAACCCAGCACTCTCAAAACAACGTAATTTATGCATTGTGCTGATATGTTGTTGTTTAACCTTTTGCATTGCAGAGTTTAATACTGAAGACTTATTTTTTATGTGTTTACAAATACTGTACATTTGCAATGTATTGCTGCAGGCTTTCAGAGTGTGTTAGGGTGTGGTCCCTTTCCAGGGCCTTCCAGAGACTTTCCCTGCAGCATGCCTGGGTGTGGTTTTGGGCTGGGCCAAGACTCTATAAAAGGGAGCCAGCCCAGCTCAAAGTGCTCACTATTCAGAGGTCCCGGTGCAGAGCAGCAGCTACTTCCTGAGCTCCTGTCCCGGTGGCCTATTTGATCTTCCAGGCCTCTGCCCTTCATTCTTCATTGGTGATCCTTGTTCTGGGCGGTAAGACGGTGGTTGGGCTGGCCTCCCAACGCCGTTATCAAGAACTTTCATAATCTTGGCTTAATTCTTTACTGATTAACAGATTACTTTGCGCACTACCATTTCTTGACATTTGTATGGTGGCTTACGAATCGGCAAGACGCGTGATTCGTTTCATGCTGATTTAATCTTGTTATTCATTGCGCGCTACCATTCCTTGACATTTGTATGGTGGCTTGCGAATCGGCAAGATGTGCAATTCGTTTCATGGTGCTTTACCCTTGTTGTTCATTGCGCGCTACCATTTCTTGACATTTGCATGGTGGCTTAAGAATCGGCAAGAGGCACGATTCGTTTCATGGTGCTTTAACCTTGTTGATCATTGCGCGCTACCATTTCTTGACATTTACATGGTGGCTTAAGAAGCGGCAAAAACACGTGATTCAGTTCATTGTACTTTGATCTTGTTATTCATTGTGAGCTGTTATTTCTTGCCATTTACATCGTGGTTTACAAATCGGCAAGACGTGCAATTCGTTTAATGATGATTTGACTTTGATATTCATTGCGTACTACCATTTCTTGGCTTTTTACATGGTGACACTCGAATCGGCAAGACGCACGATTCTCTCCTCGAGTTTAATTCATGTTGTTTATTGTATGCCACTATTCTAAGATATTTATCATGTAATATTCGAGTTGACAAGTTATGTGATTTGTTTTTCCGGAATCCATATTGTGTTATTCATGGTGCACAATCCTTTTATGGTGTTTACTATATATATATATATATATATGATTATATATATATATATATATATATATATCTACAATATGCGCAATTTGTGTTGAAACATTTTAATAGTACACAGAAGATCAGAGTTTCTAGATGCAATATTGTGTGGTCCTAGTATACATTCTCAAAAAAGGATTTATATGACTGGTTTAAAATTTAGTCAGAATGTTTTTCTGATTCTCGTGTAAAGGAAAGTACTTGAATAAGAAAGTTTTCATTTAATCCGTCTTGATTCACTTACAGGTATCCCGCCATCTTGAAACTTAGTCATTTTAAACTTAATTCTTAGATTGTTCATGTTTTCAGAATGACTATGCTTGGAATCATAGTCTAGTATTGATTTCAGGAGATATAATTTTCATATTGTGTGTTCTAACCTTTTTCCTACTACAGGTCTCCTTCCCAGCTGTTTCCCTTCCTAATCCCCTCTTCCCCCCTCTTGAACTATCTTAGCCTCTCTGATTTATCTATCAGAGTCTTGGAGCTGTTCAGTGGTGGACGTGTTGGGAACGTGTGCAGACCCCGAGGATCTGGTGACCCTGACAGAATAGTGAGCCCACAAATTATTATCCTCCTGGTTTGTGTATGTTCTCAGCATGGCCACGCTGGACGAGTTAGTCAAGGCTATCTCCCAGCTCCAGGTAGAGTATTGACAACTAGCTTAGCTGAGAGAGTGAGTCAGTTGCAAGATAAGGTAGAGAAGAAGGAACAAAGTCCCACGGGTGTGTCCTGTCCAGGTACTTCTTCTCAGGCTTCTGGAAGTAATCCATCAAAAATTTCCCTAAATGTTCCTTCCGCAATTCCTTTAGCTCCCCAGAACGTTTTTCAGGTGACCCTTTGAAAGCGCAATCTTTCCTGGTTCAAGTGGCACTACACTTCACCTGCAGACCATATACTTTCCCCGTTGCCCAGTCCAAAGTAGCTTTCTTGTTATCATATTTGGCTGGGGATGCAGCTACTTGGGCAATTCCCCTTGTACGTAAAAATAGTCCCTTGTTGTACAACTGGAGAAATTTTGTTCGTGAGTTTGAGAGAGTTTTTGATCGTAGAACTGTAACACAGTCAGCAGATCGTGAATTATTAGATTTACGCCAAGGGAATCAAGACCTAGTGTCGTATTTAGCCAACTTTAACCGGCTGGTTGCCGAGACATCCTGGCCTGAAGAAAAACAAGCGGTCTTCTTTTACAAGGGACTCAAAGAGGAACTAAAAGATATCTTAGCGCAAATCGACCCACAACCTACAGACTGTCAAGAATAAATCAACCTTGTCTTGAGGCTTGATCATCGTTTAGCAGAACGTAAAGGAACGCGCAACAAGATTGAAAAATATTCATGGCGTGTTCATGATAACAGAGACTCAAGAACTCCAAAAGAGAGAGCGCCGGAACCAATGGAAATTGGAACCATCAGAAGACCTTTGACCAAAGATGAAAAGGACCTATGCAGAAAAAATGGACAATTTCTTTATTGTGGGCGGAAGGGTCATTTTGCCAAAGATTGTCCAATCAAACCAAAGAACAAGCAAGGTCCAGCTCAGAAGGTAGCAGCCAATGCACCAGTCAAGATGGAAAACTAAAACACCCAAGATGCGGAGAAGGGTTGCTCTTGGGTGTCACCGTGGACCCTTCACAATCTAGACATCTTAAACTGGAAATAAGAGTTCAGGTCAAGAAAAAGATCTATTTCAAAAAAGCTCTAGTCGATTCTGGGGCTACTGGGAACTTTGTTGAGGTCCAATTGGTTCGTGCATGGGGAATCCCATGTATTGAAAAGAATACCCCAGAAATCATCCAGGCAGTCGATGGAAAACTTTTGACTGGAGGTCCAGTAACTCTTCAGACTATCCCCTTGTCGATGATTTGTGAAAATAAGAATCAAAGAAAGAAACATTAAGAGAAAATCATTCTTGACGTGATCCATGCTCCCCAATATTGGATTATCCTCGGCTTGCCATGGTTAACTCATTACAATCCAGAGATCAATTGGGCAGAACGAAAAATCATGTTCTCATCTGCGCTATGTAAAGAACAATGTCTCCAAAAGATTCAAGTACCAAAAGTCTGCAACACTTACATAGCTACTGCCGCGGAGAAAGAAATTCAGCTGCCCAAACAGTATTCATCTTACAAAGATGTATTTGATGAGAAAGGTGCAGAGACCCTACCTCCTCATAGATCTTATGACTGTCAAATTGATCTAGTCCCAGGTGCGATACTTCCCAACTGTCGTTTGTATGCCCTGTCAGAACATGAAAATCAACATTTACGAAAATACCTAGATCAATTTTTGGAGAATGGTTTCATTCGCCCCTCTAAGTCTCCTGCAGCTTTGCCTTTGTTTTTTGTTCCAAAAGCTAATGGAGAACTTCGAACTTGTATCAACTATAGGGGATTGAACAAAGTCACCATCAAGAATAAATATCCTTTAACCCTAATTCTGGTCTTATTGGAACAAGTAAAGAGAGCAAAAATCTACACGAAGCTTGACCTTCGAGGTGCTTACCATTTGGTCAGAATGAGAGAGGGAGACGAATGGAAAACAGCATTCAAGACAAGATATGGCCTTTTTTAATGCACCGTCATGCCTTTTGGTCTGTGTAATGCTCCAGCAGCATTTCAATTTTTCTTGAATGACTTTCTTAGAGAGTACCTCGACATATTTGCCATAGTATACATCAATGACATTTTGATCTACTCAGACAATGAAAACGAACATGTCCAACATGTCAAGAAAAGTCTTGCAGCTTTTCGAAAACACCATTTATATTGCAAACTAACCAAGTGTGAGTTTCATGTTACCACAGTTGAGTTTTTAGGGGTTATTCTTACCCCTTAAGGTATGGTGATGGCAGAAAATAAAGTAAAAGCTGTATCTGATTGGCCCACCCCAAAGACTGTTCGTGATGTACAATGTTTCTTCAGGTTTGCACATTTTTACCGGAGGTTCATAAATCATTTCTCCATGACAATGGCTCCAATCACTAAGCTACTAAGAAAGAAAGAAAAGTTTGTATGGTTCCCAGAAGCTGACCAAGCCTTCTTTACTTTGAAGGAAGCTTTTTCCACTGCCCCAGTCTTGACTCATCCTGATGCGAATCGACCTTTCATAGTGGAAGCTGATGCTTCAGATGTAGCAATAGGAGCCGTCTATCGCAACAAAATAAAGACACTGGTCAACTCCATCCTGTAGCTTATATGTCGCGGAAGTTGAACGAAGCTAAACAGAACTATGTCGTTGCTGAAATAGAGCTTCTGGCAATTTGTGATGCCTTTAAAGAATGGAGACATTATTTGTTGGGTGCCAAATACACTGTCACAGTATATACTGATCATCGTAATCTTCAATTCATGAGTTCCGCCAGACTTTTGACTCCTCTGCAATTACGCTGGATGCTGTTTTTTGCTGAATTTGATTTTGTAGTAACCTTCCGGCCTGGTAAAGATAATCGCAAAGCTGACGCCATGTCCCGCCAAGAGTCTACTGCGTTGCCTGCATTTCAAGCCTCCAGAGCTATCATTGCTCCTGACAAGGTTCTATGTATCATAAAAACTAAAGATTTCTTTGAAGAAATTCGCAACTCTTTCACTGTTGAGAAATGGCAAACATGGGCCCAAGCAGACCCCAAAAGGTCAAACAAGCAAGGACTACCCTTTCACGACGCTCGTTTGTTCGTACCCACTACCAAACTTCGCAAGATAGTGTTTCATTGGTTGCACTTTATACCTACGGCAGGTCACCCAGGTACTCCCAAAACTCTTGAACTGATCCAACACTATTTTTGGTGGCCTACCCTAACAAAAGATGTAAAAGCAAATGGTAAACAACTGCGAAGTCTGTGCTCGCACTAAAACAAGTCATTCAAAACCAAAAGGGTTATTACATCCACTTCCAACCCCTAGTCGTCCATGGGAACACATTTCTTTAGACTTTATTACCGGACTGCCAGTGGTTCAACAGCATTCAGTAATTCTGGTGGTAGTAGATAGTCTCACGAAATATGGACATTTCATTGCCTGTAAAAAATTGCCCACTTCTAGTGAATTGGCAACTATTTTAGTGAACAGCGTGGTTCGTTATCATGGACTGCCAAAAGTTATCCTCTCTGATCAGGGGTCGCAATTTGCCTCCAATTTCTGGAAGACATGGTGTAAAACACTCCAAGTGACATCTACTAGTCACCATCCTCAAACAGATGGTCAAACGGAGAGACTAAATCAGACTTTGAAACAATACCTACGTGCCTACGCTGAAAAGGCACTTCATTCTTGGACATCTATGCTCTGGTTAGCTGAGTTAGCCTACAATAACTCATTCCACACTTCTATTGGCGTTACACCCTTTTTTGGTTTATTTGGCTATCATCCTGACACCTTGCCCATCACAATTCCTCAAGAAAGTTCTCTTACTCCAGCTGTGTCAGAAACTATTCCGCATTTGCATCAAACCCAGAAACTGCTTCAACAGCATTTAGAAAAAGCCAAACAAAAATACAAAAGGCATTATGATAAGAAACAGTGTGAGGGACCGCAATATCAACCAGATGACAAAGTGTGGCTTTCCACAAAACATATAGATTTCAAGAAGAAGCACATGTTTAACCCCAAATTCATAGTTCCTTACACTGTCCTCCAGCAAATCAATCCGTTGATCTATAAACTACAATTGCCCAGATCCTTACGGATTCATCCAGTGTTCCACACTTCCCTCTTGAAGAAGGAAGTCCAAAAGGTCCACCCTCATCCACCTCCTGTTCTAGTACAAGGGGAAGAAGAATACGAAGTTAAGAAAGTGTTGGATTCTAAACTGAGAGGGCTTAATCTATGGTACTTAATCTCATGGAAAGGTTATGGTCCTGAAAGTAACTCATGGGTTTCCGCATCTGATGTTCATGCTCCAGTACTTCTGAGAGGCTTTCATCGTCTTAATCCAGGCAAACCAGGCCCTAGAGCACGTCTGGGAGAGGGGAGTACTGTCAACACCAGGGCAGTGCGTGCTCTATTGGCAACTAGAATGCAAAAACCCAGCACTCTCAAAACAACATAATTTATGCATTGTGCTGATGTGTTGTTGTTTAACCTTTTGAATTGCATAGTTTAATACTGAAGACTTATTTTTAATGTGTTTACAAATACCGTTCATTAGCAATGTATTGCTGCAGGCTTTCAGAGTGTGTTAGGGTGTGGTCCCTTTCCAGGGCCTTCCAGAGACTTTCCCTGCAGCATGCCTGGGTGTGGTTTTAGGCTGGGCCAAGACTCTATAAAAGGGAGCCAGCCCAGCTCCAAGTGCTCACTATTCAGAGGTCCCGGTGCAGAGCAGCAGCTACTTCCTGAGCTCCTGTCCCGGTGGCCTATTTGATCTTCCAGGCCTCTGCCCTTCATTCTTCATTGGTGATCCTTGTTCTGGGCGGTAAGACGATGGTTGGGCTGGCCTCCCGACGCCGTTATCGAGAACTTTCATATTCTTGGCTTAATTCTTTAATGATTAACAGATTACTTTGCTCGCTACCATTTCTTGACATTTGTATGGTGGCTTACGAATCTGCAAGACGCGTGATTCGTTTCATGGTGCTTTAACCTTGTTGTTCATTGCGCGCTACCATTTCTTGACATTTGCATGGTGGCTTAAGAATCAGCAAGACGCACGATTCGTTTCATGGTGCTTTAACCTTGTTGTTCATTGCGCTACCATTTCTTGACATTTACATGGTGGCTTAAGAATTGGCAAAAGACGCGCGATTCGTTTCATTGTACTTTGATCTTGTTATTCATTGTGAGCTGTTATTTCTTGGCATTTACATCGTGGTTTACGAATCGGCAAGACGCACAATTTGTTTAATGATGATTTGACTTTGATATTCATTGTGTACTACCATTTCTTGGCTTTTTACATGGTGAAACTCGAATCGGCAAGACGCACGATTCTCTCCTCGAGTTTAATTCATGCTGTTTATTGTATGCCACTATTCTAAGATATTTATCATGTAATATTCGAGTTGCCAAGTTATGTGATTTGTTTTTCCTGAATCCATATTGTGTTATTAATGGTGCACAATCCTTTTATATATATATATATAAAAATCACAATATGCGCAATTTGTGTTTTGTTGAAACATTTTAAGAGTACACAGAAGATCAGAGTTTCTAGATGCAATATTGTATGGTCCTCGTATGCATTCTCAAAAAAGGATTTATATGACTGGTTTAAAATTTAGTCAGAATGTTTTTCTGATTCTCATGTAAAGGAAAGTACTTGAATAAGAAAGTTTTCATTTAATCCATCTTGATTCCCTTACGGGTATCCGGCCATCTTGAAACTTAGTCATTTTAAACTTAATTCTTAGATTGTTCATGTTTTCAGAATGACTATGCTTAGAATCATAGTCTAGTATTGATTTCAGGAGATATAATTTTCATATTGTGTGTTCTAACCTTTTTATTACTACAGGTCTCCTTCCCAGCTGTTTCCCTTCCTAATCCCCTCTTTCCCTCTTGAACTCTCTTAGCCTCTGTGATTTATCTATCAGAGTCTTGGAGCTGTTCAGTGGTGGACGTGTTGGGAACGTGCGCAGACCCCGAGGATCTGGTGACTCTAACAAATATAAGTCATCACACAACCAGTCACTCATCCATAAAGCCACTCACAAACCCACTCACTGATACAGGAACTCTCACACCCACTCACTCATCTATGCAGCTAATCATACAATCATTCACTTATCCATACAGCAACTCACAGAGCCAGACAATCACCCATACAGTACTTACACACTCACTTGCTCACACACTCACACGACTACTTACATACCGACTCACACACCCACACAACCACTTATATACCCATTCACACATCCATACAAGCACTTACACATCCACTCACTCACCCATACATCAATTCACACAGACATTTACTCTACAATACAGCCACTCACACACCTAGTCACTTAACCAAATAGCCACTCAAACAGCCACTCACTCACCCATACCATCACATACACAGCCAGTCATTCACTCATTCAGCCATTCACACAGCCAGTCACTGTCACATACAGACACTGACACACACACTCACTTACCAATATACTCACTCACACAGCCATTCACTCAACCACACAGCTACTCACATACCAACATAAATAAAAATACAGGCACACACCCATACAGACATTCACACACCCACTCACACATAAATACACACAGTTACATAACCAATCACATAATTTATTTTAGAAATAGTTTCACTCATTGGTACTACGGAAAGTATATTAATTTACCTATTGTAGTACCTTGGAATAAATGCCTAAACCTCTGATATTTTCAGAAAACACCAACACTCACTGGATGATGTCATCAGTGATGTGATTTGAGATCTCATCTTTGATCTCATCATTGATGTCACTGACCATGTCATGAGTGATGTAATATGCGAGGTCTTAAGCAGTGCATTGCAGGGGAGTCAGGTTAGGTGAGGTATCTATAATTGCTGAATTGCAATGGTTTTGAATGAGTGAAATCAAAGCCTAATTCTATTGTCCCTGTAAACTTTTTGTAGTGAATATATATATAAATACATACATATACATATACTGAAGAAAACAAAGAAATATTCGAGGATATGCAAAAAGTTTTTAAAAAATTCACCAACTCATTCATACACTCATACATGTACTCAGAGACTCATGTGCCCTCTCACAGATTCACTGACAGAGACAGACCCTGTGGCCACCCTCTGCTACACACTGCCAAAGGCCGTACGTGGCATGGGATTGGGTGGTTATAAGGACAGGGTTGCAGGGCTTGGCTGCAGCCCTGGCCCTGCAACCAACAACCACCACGCACGGCCAAAGGCTATGCGCAGCAGGGGTTGGCATAACATATAGTAATTAAAATGACTTTACATTTAAAAACCATAGAAAATAACTGAAAAAAACAAAGGTTAGAGGGAATTTATAGTTAGGTTCTGAATTCACTTGTACAAAACCATGGAAATTCAGCTGTTATAGTTAGAGTTATTTCAAGTAACTATAACTTGCACTTTAAGGAAACTATAACTCGCATATTCGCCATGCACAGCTAAATACTCCACATAATACACCATCACTGACATCTCCTTTAGCATCTTTGATATTGTCACTGCAACATTTGCAATGAAATGATTGATAAGAAAACTGTGCATGATCATACCCTCCCTAGATTAAACATAAAAGAAACACTGCTCTCTCAGGGATTGTATTCCAACAATCTCCTTTTATTAGCATATAGACAGACAACACTGATGCATTTCAACCTCTGTCTTTCTCAAAGTGACTCCATATAATCACACAGCTGTTCTCAATATGTGACTTCTATGCATAGTGCTAGCATTCTGGGATTCATAGTTCACATTATTCCCTCTGATCATCATGTCTGCAGTGTGAAAATTGGGAGTTTATGTTATCATTGTCATTTAAAGTTCCTATTAAATTAAGAAAAGGTAGCTGTTCATCCCTAAGCCCTTATCACTGAATCCTTATCCAAGAAAGAGCTGCATCTGCACTCCAGGCATTATTAAGCACACAAAGAGTTATGGAGTTGTGCTAAGTGATGTAAGAGTTAGTCTCCATTTACACGCAGGCAATAAGTATCTCCTTGCTCCACTTTGAAACCATATAATGTGCAGTTGCAATACTTCCCAATGCCGGGCACTGTTGCTTTTCTTTAGATCCCCAAACAAGTGGTCTTTGAATTGACATGCTTAAAACTGCTAGTAACAGCGGGAGGTCTCAGACCATAACCTCCATAAATTAAACATCAAAGAAAAGCGGTACTCCTGGGGATTATATTCCAGAAATCTCCATTTATTAGCATATAAGCAGACTGCACTGATGCATTTCGACCTCAGTCTTTCTCAAAGTAGCTCCATCTAATTATACAGCTGTTGTAAGTATGTGTCCACACACTGCTGCCTAACTGCTCCAAGAACACCAAGGGAACATTCTCCTGTGCTTCCTGTAAGTTTTCACACACCCAACATTCACCACACCAATATCACCCTACACCCCACTCTCTCACATCCACACAATACTGAAGCCACCTTCACAACACTCCACACTCACATGCATTCTTCTCAATATCCGCTCATACACCAAACATGCCACAGAGCTCTGGGACGTACTGCACGACAATTCTCCAGACCTACTTTTCCTAATGGAAACCTGGTTGAAATTTGCATTGGCATCTGACATTGCCACAAGCATCCCCCCAGCTTCAAGATTGCCAGGCAAGACAGATTTCAGAAGCCAGGAGGTGGAATCGCCATCATCCACAAGAGCACCATCAACTGTACCACATCCATGTACACGTCACCCTCCAACATGGAATCCCTGTCTTTCAAGTTCCACATCACAGTCAAATTCATCCTAAGTGGCACTCTCATCTATAGACCACCTAGACCACGCACCAGCTTCACTGACATCATCACAGACTTTATTGCATTACTTGCCATTGATGCTAGTAATTACATTCTACTCAGAGTCCTAAACTTCCATCTAGAAGTCTACTCCAACCCCAACTCAAGAAGAGTTGTTGAAGACCTTGGAAATCTAGGCCTCATACAACTAGTAAAGGGATCCGCCCATATTGCCGAAAACCCCCTGGAACTTCTTTTCACCAACTTTAACAACATCTGAGTCGAAGAGCCCAAACCAGTGTATATACAGACTAAGCCATCTGTAAGTTCAGCATCCCTGTCCCAGCCAAACACATACACACCACTGCCAGACCAGACTGGAGCAGCATCGCCGACAAGGACTGGAACACGGCTCTCAACACCCACTGGCCCAAACACAGCAACAGTCTCCCCAAGGGCGTCAAGAACTTCAACTACTGGTTCACCACCTGCACTGACTTCCTGCCTTCCCTCAAATACAGCAGAACATCACAATCCAGACCGCATGTCAGTTGATACACTCAGTAACTCCGACTGATGAGATGCCACTGCAAACAATTGGAGAACAACTGGAAAATAAGCCAGAATAATGCAATCAGGAGAACATTCAAAACCACCCTGGGACACTACAACCAAATGATTCAGACCACCAAATGTGGCGCCCTGGCGGACTGCAGTAATGTTAACACCAACATAAGCAATGAAATCTTCACTGTTGTGAAAGATTTCACCTAACCATTGGCCACCTCCAAATTGATTTCCCCCCTTTGCAGTACCTCTGCAATAATCTGTCAGCAACAAAATCACCACCACATACAGCAAATTCAGCCCACAGCCAGACAGTACAGACCTTACAAAACACCTCCCGATCTTATGCAAAGAACCAGTGCTAGCCACGTGGCCCGTCATCTCCCTGATGTAACTACCGCCACCATGAAGTCCATCTACGTAGAAGCCCCATCAGACCCCTCCCCTACAATGCCTACTCCAGAGGACTGCAGCCCATCAGCGTGATGTTCATACCCATTGTGAATGCCTCTAACCCTTCATCGACCGTCCCAGATAATTTGAAACACACAACTGTCCTCCCATTGCTAAAGAAACCCTCTGCAGACCATTCAATGCTCACCAAATACAGACTTATCTGCCTGCTGCTCTTCCCTGCTAAGGTCTTAGAGAAAATCATTAACAGACATCTCATCAGCTACTGCAAAGACCACTAACTCCTTGATGCCACTCAGTCTCGTTTCAAACCCAACCAGAGCACTGGAACTGCCCTCATCGCCACCACTGTTGACATATAAAACTCTCGACAGAGGAGACACAGCAGCCTTCCTCCTCCTTAACCTCTCTGCAGCATTTGGCATAGTCTCTTACTCCATCAAACATCTATGTGACACTGGAATCCAGGGACATGCACTCCAATGGATTTGCTCCTTTCTGACTGGAAGGACACAGTCAGTTAGCCTGGCACCGCACATCCCAGATACCTGCAATCTCATCTGCAGAGCTCTGCAAGGATCCTACATGAGCCTGACACCCTTTACGCATATTTTCTAGCCAGCATCATCCACTCTCACTACATCAACATCCTCTTATATGCTGATAACAAGCAACTCATTCTGTCCTCACGGACACAACGCCCAGTACCCGGATCAGGTTCAATGCCTGCTTGACTGAAATCACCCATTGGATGAAGAACCAACTATCTAAAGCTGAACACTGACAAGATGGAGATTGCGATCTTTGGGAATAGCATTTCACTGTTGGACTTCACCTGGTGGCCAACAGACATAGGACGGATATCCACCCCCTCCACCCATGCCGAGGGTCTCAGGATCATCATCAACAGAAAACTCAACATAACCCTCACATCAGTTCAGTCACTGCCTCATGCATCCATACTTTGAAGATCCTGTAAAATGGTCACACACACCCTGGTTACAAGTAAGATGGACTACAGGAATCACTATTCTGGGATCAACAAAAACTCACCAGAAGGCTGCAAACCACTCAGAACGTAGTGACCAGAATCACTCTCAACCTCCCACTCCCCACTCTGCACTCACATCACACCACACCTGAAGGAGCTCCACTGGCTCCCCATTCACAAACAAGCAACATTCAGACTTCTCACCCACACTTTCAAAGCACTGCATTACACTGGCCAAGCATACTACAACAATTGCATCTGCTTTCACAATCCTTCCAGACACCTCTGCTTGTCCAGACTCCTACTTGCAGAAATCCCATGCATTTGGAAACCATATCCAATGGTTGAGCCTTCTACATTGCTTCTGATGCATGAAGGACCTGCCACTACTCATAAGATCCTCATCTTACTACTTGAACATCACAAAAGGCTGGAGACTTATCTTTTTAAATATTCCCACTATGCCCTTGGTGTGGCTAGACTCACACATATTCAGTGGCAGGATATCCCCTGAGGTGGTAGTGTGTTTTTAAAATCTGCCTAACTTAACATAGCAAATTCAAACTATAATACAACTCATAAATAAATTGAAGCATTGATGCACAGAAAATATTTGATAACATAGATTTGTCTATTTAATGAGTGTTTTAAATCAAATGAACATTGGAGAGAGATATACTAGTGTTATTCTACTATTGTAAGAAGGCTTGTAAGCATGAACAATTACAAAAAGAGAATCAAAGTGAATCAATTTTTGTACGGTTCCATTGGACTGACAGTGACAGTCATGGCATCATGATTATTAGTCAGAGACATAGGCATTTCTACCTGTACCCATGTTGGGGGACTGCCTACCACCACACCTTGTAAATGATATGCTCAGCTGCTCATAACTGGGCCCCTAGGACTCAATTGTGTCTCAGGCACATGAACAGTACCAGTGGAGCATGTGTATTTGTATTGGGTCTGAGGTTTCTCTGACACGCAACCACACACAAACACACACAAGCAAACATACACATAGTGTGTGTGCATTTTTGTGTGCTGGTGGCTGTTGTATCTGCAGGTGTGGTGGTGATGGTTGTGCCTGTTTGTGTGCTGGTGGATGTGGTGTCTGCAGGTGTGGTGTTGTTGGTTCTGCATGTTTGTGTGCTGGTGAGTGCAGTGTGTGCAGGTGTCGAGGTGATGGATGTGCATGTTTGTGTGCTGGTGGGTGTGTGTGTCAGGTGTGGTAGTGGTGGGTATGCTTGTGGTGATGAAGGGTGTGGTGTCTGTATGTTTGTGTGTATGTCTTTGTTTTGTGCAGTGCCCATGTTTATCTGTGGATGCGCGGCTTGTGTGTATTGCAGTGGATGCATGTAAGGAGGGAGTGTGCTCTGGATAGGGCTAGGAATAAGGATTTGGGATAGAGAAGGGGTGGGAGTTGGGGCACGTGGTTGGGATGGGTGGGAGGCTGCAGTCATTGAGGAGGCCAGACCTTGCTTTAGGTCAGACATGATACTGTGAATGCCATCAAGGTAAGCTAGCATTTGTGTCATCTGGCCACTAAGCCTCTGGATGGCATTTAGTAGTGCAGTCTGGCCTACAGAGATAGTTCGCAAGAGTTCAATAGCCTCCTCACAGAGTGCAGCCTGGAGGCACAGGCAGGAGGGAGGTGCCTGCAGCAAAGGTGACCCCACCCCTTTTAGAGGGGTGGGTATGGCCAAATTGGGGAGAGCAAGAGGGAGGGTGGGGATCGCAACATGGGTTGTGGAGAACAATGCAGGTGGTTGTGTTGCAGTAGGGCCCACCACCACTAGAGACTGGTTTTCAGTGGAGGCTTCAGAAGATGATGATGAACCGCTGGTGGCCTTTATGGCAGTCCCCTCACCCTCCATGTCACTGGGTCACTAGGTGTCAGTGGTCTCTGTACCTAAACCACAGAGCCAAGCTTCTTCCCCCCGTTGTGGTCAATGCCACCTTTGTGTTGCCTAGATGATGCTGAAAACACAGATGCAGCAGTTTGAGTGCATCTGTGTAAATAGCACTGAACAAGAACTTTGCTCACAAAACATTTGCCAAGTCTACATATTTAACAAGCTTTAAGGCTCCCAAACTTGGCTTCTTTATCATCAGTATTTCATGCATGTAGGGCAGAATTCAACACACCAGTTGCTCACAGTCTAGAAAGTCCCCAAGCTAGCTCCTATATCATGTTTTCCCTTGTCTCGTATCCACTTTTATTTCTCTGCATGAACTGTTTCACACCTATGATTGCTAGGGCTTTGTTTAGAATATTGAACTTATTTCCCCAAAACTCACAGTAACCAGAAATACACCTGTACAGTGTTTACAAGGTCAAATAATTTGCATCACGTACATTCATCAAAGGTTATATTGGCATCAATATGTGTCCACAAATACTGCAATGTTGTACCAAAATGTCTATGACAAATAACTAAAGTATATGTCAATGTATAACCTATCAAGTGGAATCTGTACTGACTTAGCATAGCAATGTATTACACACTATGTACATACCTATGCCTGGTGAAGATATTTACTAAAATATTTTTGTGGTGGATTGACAAATTGCTTCAATAGCCTGAATAAATACATAGGCCTTGATACATTACTAATCCTCTTCAGTACAGAGCAAAACATATTCACATTTCCAAGAGTCATGTTTTTTGGCCTGATAGTGACTTTAGAAAATGGGGTACACCAATATCTATATGACGTAACCTTCCATACGTGTAACTATCACTAATGTAGACACATCCCTGTCTGTTTCATTCAATACAGTTCAGCTTAATAATTCATGTTGGTTGACACAGACTGGCTTACATGCACATTTGTAAAGGACCAAGGGCCAGATGTACATACCATTTTTCCTGTTGTAAATGACCCGATTTGCAGAATTGGACCGTTTGCGACAGGAAAAAACATTTTGATGTGTACAGATCCTATTTTGTGATTCAGTAATCTATTTACTGAATCGCAAAAAGGGTGTGCGAGTTCCAATTACAAAGGGCCGTTCCCTTCCTAATTACGAGTCGCAGTCCAATGTATGATTGTTTTGTGACCGCAAGTGCGGTCACAAAACAATCGCAGTTAGCACCAGTCTCAAATTGGTGTTAACCCATTCGCAAAAGGGAGAGGGTCCCCATGGGACCCCTTCCCCTTTGTGAATGCATGCAAAAACATTTTTTCAGAGCAGGCAGTGGTCCCACGGACCACTGCCTTCTTTGAAAAAATTAAAAGAAAACGTTTCATTTTTGTTTTTGAAATGTATTTTGTTTCTCTTTAAGGAAAACGGGCTGCATTTAAAAAAAATACTGCTTTATTTAAAAGCAGTCACAGACATGGTGGTCTGCTGTCCCCAGCAGGCCACCATCCCTGTGAGTACCGCCATTCCCAATGGGGTCGCAAATTGCAACCGACCTCAAGAATATTTTTGAGGTAGGTCATTTTTGACCCCATTGCGAATCGCAAACAGTGTCATTGACACTGTTGTACATCCGGTTTTGCGACTCGCAAATTGTGAGTCACTAAGACTCACAGTTTGAGAGTCGCAAAACCGGATCTTCATACATGTGGCCCCAAATCTTTATGACAATCTGCTACTGCCTACATAAACTTAAGTGCTGTGAAAACATATTTCTAACATGTTTCAGATAAGGAATGATGCCATTGTAAACGTTTCCAGTAATTTTGGACCAGATGCTCTTTATCATTTGATCATTATACCAACATTCCAATGTAAAGTCTGAAACATCAGCTCTATAAGTGCTTAGTATGCCATGTCACTAGTAATAAGGCCTACATTACCCACTCATATTTGTGATGGAGCATCATTCCTGTCCCAATCCTCAAATGGGATATGTTTGGTAAGCTGACCCTTTTAACAGAAAAAAAAAATGCAGGTACCTCCTTTTTCGCATGCAGCCATATAACTGCTTAGAACAGTACTTGGCTTGTGATGGAAAATCTAGTGACAACCTTCAGGGCAATCAATACACCAAATACAGCAAAATATACCGTCTGAGGAGCTTACACCGCTAGAAAGCCTCATGGGTGTTGAATGTGTGTCAATCACCAGAGTGATGCTATACAACGTTGCAGTAAATTAAAAAGGTTAAACAACAATTATAGCTACAAATAATAACTTGATGCTGCTGTTTAAGCCTCAACTACCCATCAAGCTCTGTGTAGGCTTGCACAAGGATGCAGGCCATTGGGAGGAATGAAGGTGAAGCACACACGCTTGCCTCATTGGGAGGACTTCCTGGTCCAGCATCAAAGGTACTCCCACCTCTTCCTGCAATGAAGGCTGTGCTGCCTATGGACCCCCAGAGTCTGCAACTTCTTGGCGATGGTCTTCCAGATGTCACTCATTTGATGGGCATTGACATGTATGGATGAGAAAAATTAACAACAAAGAAGGTTTTGTTTTTCTGAGTGGTGTGACACAATGTTGTTGTATCTCTCACATGCATTCTCAACATAGTCAGTACAGGTTATTTTCAGGCATTTAAATGTTCCTAGGAAATGCTAACTTGCAATAATCTGTTGAGTACCCTCAACACGTTCTATCTCATCATATTGCCAATCCAGGCCATAAACATCCTCTAGGCCAGGGCAAAGAAACCTTTCCTGTTGTGGGAGCCACTCCTGATTAGTCCAAATCATTGTGAGCTACTAAAGGCCAAATGACATGCACATTATTTGCACATAACCCCATGCACAGCTACATTGGTTTCATGCCTAATCTTCTAGTATCCAGCTACTATGGTTTGTACCACATACAGTGACTAAGGGCAGAATGAATGGAAGGGCTGCTATGTGTTAGTGAGATCATGGTTTTGGGTGAATGTATGTGAGTAGAAATGGGACATACTTGTATGGATGATTGAGACCCTTGGACATTTAGGCTTGCAGTGCAGGAAATACCACTCTCCATATGTGGCACAATGACATGTTTGAAACATACAGATACCTTTAATTCAAACCATGAGATGTAATTCCACTTGACAGAACAGCATCAGACAACTCCATAACTTTGAAGATTCTTCTTGTACTTTACATTTCACTCATTTCGACATGGGCTGTATGTTTTTACTCATACTAGTGGTATAGTGTCTACTGGCCACTGGAAGTAAGAGGCCTGCAGTTTGTCTAATGAAATTCTACTGGCCACTGGAAGTAAGAGGCCTGCAGTTTGTCTAATGAAATCTGGAATTGTGAGCAACATGAACTGAAAATTCTGCTTATTTTTTCAGGTGACTTTTAATTTCAATGTACAGACATTTCTAAAATTGACAAACAACATTCTGTTCCCAGCTAAATCATTCAGTTCACTGCACTATAATATTAACACTTCACTCATGAACAAAAGAGACAATTTAGCCTGTGCACAAAAGGGGAACAAGTTACTTTGACAAACATTTCCCACTCAAACATGTACCTGTTCCTCTGGGTTCCTATACAGCTGGTGGTACAGGGACAGGACCTCCCTGGTGAGAAGTGTTAATTCCTCTGGGGAGAAGGGAGGGGCTTTGTCACCTGCTTTGCCTGGCATCCTGACTCCCAGAGGTCTGGAACAGCAGCAAAAGTCAGGGAAGTGTTGTTGGCTGCAGTGTTATGAGGCAAGTGAGCTTTTTTCTGGAGGCTGCATGCACAGTGTATGCGCTCTGCAATGGAGACAGACACTGCCACTGGCTTTTGTGCATAGCGGTCACACACGTTAGCCTATGGCAATGTCTGTCGTGGAGTGTTAAACCTACTTCACAGTCAATTTCCTCCAATGCCGATAGGATAGGCAATGTCCTGATGCAAGGTCAGGCACCCGTCATTTAAGGATGTGAAGCTGTGTATTTTTTAAATGATTGTGCTTCATCAGCACATAAAATGGTCACTACTTTCTATATCAATGTCAGATACACATGACACTATTTATGCCAAAATATGACAAACTAAAAAGTGAACCGTTACTGTGCTTGAAATCTATAGTGCTGCGGTGTATGTTGTACTTCCGTTGACGGTAATTGTAAAAAATAACTTAAAATAAAATAATGTGCAAATAATACTTTTGAAATGTACACATTATTTGTACAAAAAAGTCAGACGTGAAAAAATAGAAGTTGTAAACATTTTTACAATTAGGTGTACATATATGACAAAATAAGATCACTAATCTAACCAAGACATAAGATGTGTGTTGATTGTGATAGTATCATGTAACAATTTTAAGTGATATTTTGTTTTCCCTACATGAAGACATAGGAACCCAGCGATGGGTAGAAGAAGACGTCCTCAAGTCTTCAAACCATTTCCAGACCTTGTCACCATGGGGTAAAGGGACATAATAAAGAAATCCAGGTTAAACATGCAAACTATACTGGATTTATGTCTGCAGCTGGAGTCTGATCTCCTTCCTTACAACAGGTATACAACAGTAGTAACACCAGCAGTAAAATACATGGCAGTACTTCAATTTAGATCTTTTCAATACACTGTTGCAGTATCTGGAGTCATGCCACAGCCAACTTTCAGTGGTGTGGTTCAAGAAGTCCTTGCTTCAGTGATCAGAAACATCAACAACTTCATCTAGTTTCACAAGATCACAATTTGGCCAATGTGAAGAGGGGTTTTTATGATTTGTCCACATGTTGTTGGAGCAATTGATGCCACACATATTGCTTTAATGCTTCCACATACCAGTGAACAGGGCTACCACAATCAGAAAAACTTCCATTCCATTAATGTGTGAGTTGTCTGCTTACTGAGTTTGTACATCTCAAGTGTGTGTACCCACAATACCCCTGCAGATGTCACAACTTGGAATTTGATCAGGCCTGGCTTGTCTATCAGTACAAAATGATTTGAGGATCATCTGCTTTAATCCTGTTTTAGGAATGCACAATGACTTGATATGATTATAATCTATCAATTTATTGCTTCCATGTAGGAGACTCAGGCCCTCATTCTGACCTTGGCGGTCTTTTCGCAAGACCGCGAGTTACCGCCGCGGTGAAGACCGCCGACCGCGGCGGTATGCCGCTGTGCGCATTCTGACCGCTGGGAGCGTACCGCCGGAAAACCGCCAGCAGCCACACTGGCGGTCGGCGGGAAAGTGGAGACTGGTCAACCTCCACCGCCACGCCAGCAGAACACCGCCCACAGAATTACGACCCACATTTCTGTGTGGCGGTCTTCTGTTGGCGGTCTTCTGTTGGCGGTCACCTCCCCATGGCTCCTGTCACCTCCCGGAGGACCAACGCACAAGGTAAGTTGATCGTCCGTGAGGGGAGGGGGTGGGGGGGTGTTGTGTGATGTGTGCGTGCATGGGGGTGTGCGTGGGAGTGTGTAGAGGGGGTGTGTGAGTGCGTGCATGCGGGCGGGGAGTGCTGCTGTGCCTATGGGCAATGTGTGTAGTTCGGCAGGTGCGCATGTCGGCATGTATGTGTGCGGGTATGTGTCCCCGTTGTGTATGTGTGTGTGTAGGGGGTGTGTATATGTGCATGTAGGGGGTGTGTGCATGTCGGGGTGCGTGTATGTGCATGTTGGGGTGGGGGTGGGGAGGGGGTTCGTACCACCTCTGGGGGGTGGCAGGGGGGTGGAGGGTGTGGGGGGAGGACTCGGGGGGGCAGTGGGGGGTGGGGGAGACCCCTATCAGTGCCAGGGAAGGAATTCCCTGGCCCCGATAGTGCCTACCGCCATGGTTTGCATGGCGGTTCCCAACTGCCAGAAACCGCGGCGGTAAGCAGGGTCATGATACCGTTGGCGGTCTTGGGTCGACCGCCGGACCGGAGTGCGCAGACTCCAGCCCGTCGGTCATGACCGCCGTGGCTGTCGGAGTGGGGAAGTGGCGGTCGGTCGCGGCGGTGACCGCTGCGGTCAGAATGCCATTTTTAATACCGCCGGTCTGTTCGCGGTCCGACCGCCGTCTCTCCGCCGACCGCCAAGGTCAGAATGAGGGCCTCAGTGTATCCTAACCTACTATGGTTGTTGGCACCGCTGAGGATTCCAACAATGCCAGGGAAGTCTGCTTTAATGAAGCCCATAGAAGAACACAGGACCAGGAGCACCCTCCTCTACTCACCCGATAAGGATTGCCAAATCATGATTGCCTGTTGCATGCTGCACAACATCGCCCTGCAAAGGTACATTCACATCATCGCAGAACATGGAGACAATGAAGAGCTACTAGGTGAGGGTGTTAAAATGCCCAATGATGATGACAGTGGTGAAGAGGGAGGAATTGACCTACGTCAAGATGTCATTGACCAATTCTTCACCTGAGTGAAAGTGTACCCTTACATATTGTTTTCTCCAATGTCAAAACAACTTGTGGCATACTGAACATATCAGCCTGTGATACTAATTTAGTGGAAATGGTCAGTAAAGGAAAGTCCAATGTAAAGATGTTTGTAGATCATAATTTCTCTACATTGACTACTGTATTTATTGATATAGATTATCTGTGTTTGTGATAAGTATGTGCCTTTCTTACTTGCCATTTGAGTCAACTTTAAAATGTGTAATCCTTATTTACCCTTGTTTTTCCGTTTTAGAATCCTTCACCATGTCATCTTCATTTGCAGTGTTATGTATGTTGAAAAGAGCAAAGGGAACATGGGTTGATCTGGGACAGACTCCCGCTTTGGATGGTCGGATTTTGTACAGAGACAACTTACACTTGATTGAATGGACATTCTTGAGATTGGATCAGGTCTATTTTCTATTGGATGTTGCCACTAAGGCAATATGGGCTGCTTAACTTGCTCTAACCACATGTATATGTCAAGCTACAGCATACTGGCCTCCCTATACATTGGATACATTTTCAATTTGTGTTCAATGTAGGAAGCTGTTGATGTGTTTCTTCGTAGTTGAAAGAGCTTTATTTATTTGGCACCCCACTGAATGGTGGTTGTGACATTGCACCAGCTACTGCCAGTGTCCTGAAACGGTCATGTGGCCTCGGCTTTTGTTACTGTCATGATGTAGACTATTAGTGTTATTGATTTAGGATTCCTATTGTGGGGGCAGGATGTCTGGCTCCTGCTGAAGTCAATAACAGTTGCCCATTCAATTTTGTTTTATTAAATATTTCCTTTCATCCATTGTTTTAGGGTCTTGGGTGTCAACTTCTAAATGGCACTGATTGTTTGGGTTCTGCATGATATGTGAAAAGCATTGCTGGTCACAGACTTGTTACCTAAAAATGTATGACACCAATTAATTACTATTTTATTGTATGCATTTTCTTTTTTTTAAATGTGAAACACAAAACAAAGTTGGTATTTATTATTTGTTTTTTTTATCATATTGTTTGACAGGTTTAAAAATTGATGGTGTATGGAAGACAGAAAAAAGAAATTACCACAATAAAAGCTACACCAGTCTTTGTCTTTGTTTTACGTGCATTTAGTTGAACAAAATTATGAGTGTAATATCTTTGAAACTAGAATGAAAAAGAACAAGAATAAAAAACGAAAGTCCATCATGGTGGATGAAACTATATTTGTTGAGTGCAAACTGTTTAAAGTCCAGTGTACAAAATACAACTCTCCTCAAAAGGTAAATGTGTCCATGAAATAGTCATAGAGTGAATCATAGACTCACACTGAAGAAAATAGGTTTGGTGTCTCTTGGAGGTGGTGGTGGAGGTCTTGTCATTCTATCCTGGTGGTCTGGAAGAACGTTCCCTCTGGGTGGGCATAGGTGCAGTGGCTGGTGTGGGTGAAGCAGTTCCTTTTGTGACAGGGCTTCCCTCTCTGTGGCTGAGGAAGGTGTATCTTGTCTTGATGTTGAAGGACCACAGACAGGGCTAGGTGATACAGGAAAAACTATGCACTTATGAAGATAAATGTCAAACATCACCCCAGTCAAGGAGCACAAATTGGAGTTATGATTCTATAGCTCAACAATGTGCTCCCTCTGCACCTGCTTAAGGTCCCTGATCTCTGTTAGGACCTGGCCCATCACATCTTGGGACTGTTGTAGTGCTCCCAAGACCCGGTAAGCTTTGGTCTGGGTGACAATAATGCCAATGGCCTCACTTTGCTGGCCCACTGATTCACTCCCACGACCCCTACACCCACTATGCTGTGCCATTGAGGAAGTATGGCCCATCCCACTGGATCCTAGCACAACTGGAGGTGGTGGTTTCTCAACAGCTGCCAGGACTGGGGTGCACAAGATTAGAGTTGTGTTCCTCTGGACACAGGAAACGGAGGTATCCATAGGTTAGTTTATTGCAGCAGCTTACGTGAGAGGTGTAGGTGTGGGCCGAGTGTAACTCACTGGGCATATGGACCAGGCATGTCCTTATCATCCAGTTTTGCAGTACTGGTGTCTTCACTGAAGGAATGGAGGTGTCTTCTGCTGCAGAATGTGGTGCACTGGCCCTGGGTGTTGACACTAATATATGTGACATTAAAGGTCTTGTTTGTATATCAAACATGTCTTCAGCTACAAACGAAGCAACCTAACAAAAAAGAAATGTTATATTTAATGGATTATTTAGGCTTTTTTGTGATTTTTTACTTTTTACTCATGCATGTTAATGTACACAGACACAAACTTCAGTAACAATGATGGAGAGATGTCCTGAAATGTAAAATGTTATTTAGCAAGTGTACATTACATGTACCAGACATGCAACTCAACACAATAGAGAGAAGATTTGAGAGCTGAGCTATTTCAAGGACAAGCTGCCTCAAAAACAAACCATGGTACAACATATTGGATTAAATGCCATTGGTCATCATATGAACTCTGCAAAGCAAATTGTGTATCAATACTACTTATAATCAGCATGCAACAGAACATGATTGGAAACCTCTGAATACATAAACTATGATTTATGTAAGTAAGTAGATCAATTCAATGGAGTAACAAGATAGTGACAACATACTGGATCAATACAGCAAATGAAATTATCATACGTACCATGACCTTTGTGCATATGTGGAAGGAAAGAGAGGTTGGGCTACAACACATTGCACTATTGTTTTGCGGAGACAAAAACAAGGCATCATGATAGTTGTAGGTATTGCCAATACTTGTGAAAAAGTGAGTAACACATACCCATATAAATTACAACAGTGAAAATGAATGCACATTTCAGATATGTACACACATTTGTGTATAATGTGAATAGATTAAGCACTATACCTTCATGCACATGTGGATGGAGTTTGGAACTTGTTTTTGAAGTACAACAACTTACACTGAGATAAATTAAGGGAATAGGCAAATGCAAGGGATCCATTTGCCTTTTTCTTTTTGCCTATTGCATGGAACACAACACACAATCTGACAATATATATTGTTCATTGTTAAATATGGAAAAACAACCATGATGCTAATAGCTTGGATAACACAAAGGGGGTCATTCTGACCCTGGCGGTAAATACCGCCAGGGCGGGGGTTGGCGGTAGCACCGCCAACAGGCTGGCGGTGCTCCGCCGGGCATTCTGACCGCGGCGGTACAGCCGCGGCCAGAAGCGAAAAGCCGGCGGTGTACCGCCGACTTTCCGCTGCCCATGGGAATCCGCCATGGGGATTCTGACACCCCATACCGCCATCCTGTTCCTGGCGGGTCGCCCGCCAGGAACAGGATGGCGGTATGGGGTGTCGTGGGGAAGGGTGTTTCCCACTGGGTTGGCGGGCGGACTTTTGGCGGTCGCCCGCCAGCCCAGTGGGAAACCCAGAATGACCGCTGCGGTCTTTTGACCGCGGAACGGTCTTCTGGCGGTTCCCGCTTGGCGGGCGGCTCCCGCCGCCCGCCAAGCTTAGAATCAGGCCCAAATTCTTTTGAAACTGAAGTTTAAATATAAGTGTTTTGAGAGATGTCTAGAAACATTCTGAACAACTAAGGTATTGTCAAGGACTCCATTTGTGATTAGTGAGACATACATAGGTGTAATTTACTAATCTCCACTCCACCAGGGATTCCTGTCAAGCCTTCACGATGTAGGATCTGCAAGACGTTCTCCACCCAGGGAAATAGTTGTAATTGGGGGCTGGGAGAACCAATATCAGTTCTCTTGTCCTCCAAGTGATGCTTAGACACTTAGGGGGTTATTCTAACTTTGGCGGAGTGTTAAATCGTCCCAAAAGTGACGGTAAAGTGACGGATATACCACCAGCCGTATTACGAGTTCCATAGGATATAATGGACTCGTAATACGCCTGGTGGTAAATCCGTCACGTTTCCGTCACTTTTGGGACGGATTAACACCTCCTCCAAAGTTAGAATAACCCCCTATGACACTTTCCCCTGCAGGTCTTTACACCTCCTCCTAATTTTCTCCTGTGTGCACAGATTGTTAGCTTCAGCATTCACTCTGTTGACTATTCTGTCCCACATTTTCCTTTTCTGAGATATGAACATATTTTGTACCTTTGCTCCAAACAATTGTGGCTTTACTCTAATAATTTAATCCACCATGACTGTCAATTCTCCCTCTGTAAAACGTGGGTTGCTCCTCCCTGCCATAGAGATAAAAGATATATACTAGTGCTCCTAAAGTGATTTTAAAAACAATGTAAAAATAAAAAAGTGAAAAACAGAGGGAGAATGTGTTATGTTTTAAAATGTTGTATTGTATTATATAAGGGCAGTGCACCTTTATGGAAGATTGACTGTGGTGAATTTGGTGTCCTCAGCGGCATTCCAATGGATGGCTGCTGAGGACTTCGGTGTTGATGCTGGAATAAACTTCTCTGTTTAAGAACGCCTCCCTATCTGCTGGCCTCTTTCCCATTACTGGATACAACATAATTTGGTGACGAGGATGGGAGGTAAATCAACACCAACCTACGCATGTTTTTACCCCAAGTACATTCAGCTGTCCATGCAGCCATTTTCTCTTCTTGTCCTGAAAGGTAAAATGTTTACGTTATAAAGCAAAGGGCAAGTTTATTTTGAGCCTATGAAGACGTTCACTGCATCAGCACATAGTGAGTCTGGTGAAGATTACTCATAAGGAAACAATTATTTAAAGATTTATCGCTGCAATTTATGGACATTTCCTGATGCTGTGTACTTGTTCACTGCAATTTTACTTGACATTTTATAATGCTGTGTACTTGAGTGTGCCATCTTTTATTCATGGTTTATAGCAGCACGTGTGTCCTACTTATGACACAGTTTGAAGTTGTTCTACCGGCATTTTCAACATTGGCCCGTGTGCGTGTTCCGTGCGCGGCACGGTTGCCATAGTTATTGTTTCTTGTTTACTGGCTCGCTCTGTTGCTATGGTGAGCAGATTTGCCGAGTGAGAGACAGAGAGTCGAGTGAGCATTTGTTTGGCAATCAAGTTGGAAGCATTACGACTGAGCAATCATCGCAGTTGGAAGTCTTGTTTCAACTTATTGCCTATTTCAAATGAACGCAGCTGCGAGTTGGAAATACGGTGACCAACACACCTCAAAGAGCTTGGTGAGTTATTGAACATTGCTACAGCTGGAGTATTCCAGCAAGTCTTCAGTGATTCACACACTTAATTAAGCTGTTTTTTGATGAGTCACTTCATGGAGACTCACGCATCTGAAGGAAGATGAACATGTGCGTTTCCAGCTGGAATTTCCCTGCGAGTTTTCAGTGATTTGAACACTTCTATTTAAACAGTTGTTTTGTGAGTTAATGTTACGATGACTCACACACCTTAAAGAAAGTGTTGTGTACATCTTAAATGTGGGAAATCTACCTGATTCACACCCTAATTTAAGCAGTTAGTTACTTGTAATTTGCAAACTTTTGGTTATAATTCACCATGCAAACGGCAAATTTACCAGTGGCATTTTTACCTAAACCTGGCAATCCTACGTTAAAATGGCAACACCGGTATAAATCTTTTGAAAGCTATTTGGTGGCTATTGATGGGTTAAATTTTTCTGATATTCGGAAAAAGCGATTTTGTGTAATTGCCTGGGAACAGAAGGACAAATAATTTTTGACCACCAACCTCAAGCACAACCTTTGTCCACTGATCAATGGGATGTTTTCAACTGCTTGGTGATGAGCACGGCGTGTTAGCTTATCAAGACGATATTCTGTTTGGTTCGGAGACAGTCCAAGAACATGTACACAAACTTGACAAGGTTATTGGAATCTTGGAGGTTCATGGAATTACAGTTAGAAAAGAGAAATGCAAATTCATGGTTGATTCAGTAGATTATTTAGGACACAGAATTTCAGCCCAAGGAACTTTACCTAAGAAGGATTTATTAGGTGCAATCGAAAATTCACCCTCTCCTAATGATAAAGACTAATTGAAATCATTCTTGGGTCTTTGCGAGTATTACTCGCAGTTTGTGCAGAATTTTGCTTATCAGACGGAACCTTTGAGAAAGATTTTGAGGAAAGGGGAGAAATTTCAGTGGCAAGAAGAGCAGGTGCAAGCATTTTCTATGCTCAAAGAGCTTATAGTGAAGGTTTCTGCCTTTCAACCTTTCAATGAGGATGCACCTTCCATCATTACTCTGGGTGCGAGTGGAGTTGGCCTGGGAGCTGTTTTGAGTCAAATAGTAGATGGTAGGGAACACACCATTGCATTTGCATCTAGGTGACTTGCTGAGGCTGAGGTGAATTACAGCACAATAGAGAGGGAGGCATTGGCTTGCGTGTGGGGTGCTAACCACTTTTCAACATATGTGTGGGGTAGATAATTTACTGTGGTCACGGATCATAAGCTATTGGTTTATTTGTGGAATGATAAAGTTTTTAATAAGACCAGTCCTAGGGTGACCAGGTTGTTGGCTAAGTTATATGAATTCAACATGAAAATGAAACACATTTCCGGGGGAAGTAACAGCACAGTAGATTTTCTTTCTAGGTGTCCAGTTTGCATTCCTATTGAGACGAAGCAAACTGAAGATGAAGATGTTGTAGTGGGGATGATTAATGGTATGTTTGTTTCGGGAGAGGTCATTTCCAGACAGGCTTGGAAGAAGGCTGTGGACAAGGACAGTTCTCTTTTGCAACTTAAGAAGTATATTTGTGAAGGTTATCCTGGAGGAAATCGTGTTCCTGAAGTAATGAGATCATTTGGTAAAGTCAAAGATGAGTTGAATGTGGAAGACAATCTCGTTATGACATGGGAGCGTTTTGTACCTCCTAGTATGTTAAGGTACAAATTAATTAAATTGGCTCATGAAGGACATGTGGGAATTACTGGCACCAGAAAACGGTTGTGATTGTATTATTGGTGGCCGGGTATGGACTCAGAAGTGGAAATGGTGATCAAGAATTGTTTTGACTGTAGGTGGGGCAGATAAAAGGTTGCTTACAAGAGAGGTGCCGTTATGTCCAGTACCTTTTCCTGATAAATCTTGGCAAAAGCTAGGATTAGATTTTATTGGTCCAATAGGGGGTATGAATAAAGGCAAGAGGTATGTGTTGGTTGCTGTGGATTATCATTCCGAATAGATTTCGTACAAATTTTTGAGAGAACCTAATACTACCAGTGTAATTGGATTTTTGAAAGAGATTTTTCATTGGAAGGGAATTCCTAAGTATTTGGTCACGGACAACTGTGTACAATTTGTTTCGCACCAAATGATTGAATTTAAGAAGGGTCTTAATATTGAGCATCTTACCACTGCTTTATATAGTCCGCAGGGTAGCGGTCTTGTGGAGAGGGTAAATAGAATAGTCAAGGAAACTATTCAATTGCCCATTCATGTGGGGAAGAGTGTGCAGGGTTTGGTGGCAGAAAGAATTTGGTGTTATCACAATACTCCACATGCATCTACAAGTGTAGCTCCTTTTGTTTTATTAAAGGGTAGACACCCATGCAATTAATTGTCTCCTCAGAGGGTGGTGCAAGAAATCATGAAGGGAAGGGCTGCTCCTGATACTAAACAGGTGAAGGATAGAGTGGAGAAATTGCAAGATAGAAGTAAATTGAGATATGATAATCTAAAAAGTGTTTGGGATATCCAATTTTGTGTGGGAGACAAAGTTAGAGTGAAGAGACCTCACGGCAAAAGAAGTGGGGAGTCGAGTTTTTATCCTACTACTAAGGTCGTCAGAGTATCAAAGCATTAAATCATATTGGAAAATGGTAAGTGGTGGAACAAGAGGTTCGTGAGGAGCAAGAAGTGGTTCCTGATGTTCAATATTCAAGTGTTCGTGTCGGAGGTTGTTAGAAATGGGGTCTTTGGTTGACAGTCAGGTTACCCCCTGTTCAAGCAAGGACCCTCACTCTAGTTAGGATAAAAGAGAATCACCCTCAGCTAACCCCTGCTTACCCCCTTGGTAGCTTGGCAGAGCAGTAGGCTTAACCTCAGAGTGCTGGGCGTAAAGTATTTGTACCAACACACACAGTAACTTAATGAAAACACTACAAAATGACACAACACCAGTTTAGAAAAATAGGAAATATTTATCTAAACAAAACAAGACCAAAACGACAAAAATCCAACATACACAAGTCAAGTTATGATTTTTAAAAGGTTTAAAAATAAAAAGAGTCTTTAGGTAGTTGTAACAACACACTAGCGCTGCTAGCGTGTAAATGTACCTGGTTTGCGTCAAAAATAACCCCGCACGGGCGGTGTGCGTCGAAAGTAACCCTGCACGGCTGTGTGCGTCGAAAACAACTCGGCACGGCGGTGCGCGTTGAAAAAGCCAGCCACACGACGATCTGAAAGTCCCGCGGCGCAGGGTGCGATCTCTCAGCCTCCGTCAGCGATGCTGCGCGTCGTTTCTCCTGCTCCGGGCGTCGGTTTCTCGGTCGCGTTTCCTGCGGCGTCGTTTCTCAGCTGCGGAACCGGCGTCGCGTCGTTTTCTCAGCCGCGATCGGATTCGCGTCGATCTTTTCTCCGCACGGCGCTCGGTGCGTGTATTTTTGTCCTTAGGCTGCCAGCCTCTCCTTTCAGGGTCCCAGGAACTGGAAGGGCACCACAGAGCAGAGTAGGGGTCTCTCCAGAGACTCCAGGTGCTGGCAGGAAGAAGTCTTTGCTATCCCTGAGACTTCAACAACAGGAGGCAAGCTCTACATCAAGCCCTTGGAGATTTCTTCTTCAAGATGGAAGGCACACAAAGTCCAGTCTTTGCCCTCTTACTCAGGCAGAAGCAGCACTGCAGGAAAGCTCCACAAAGCACAGTCACAGGCAGGGCAGCACTTGTTCCTCAGCGATCAGCTCTTCTCCAGGCAGAGGTTCCCCTTGATTCCAGAAGTGTTTCTGAAGTTTGTAAGTTTGGGTGCCCTTCTTATACCCATTTTAGTCTTTGAAGTCACCTTTCTTCAAAGGGGACTCACACCTTCTTGTGAAATCCTGCCTTGCCCAGGCAAGGCCTCAGACACACACCAGGGGGTTGGAGACAGCATTGTCAGAGGCAGGCACAGTCCTTTCAGATGAGAGTGACCACTCCACCCCTCCCTCCTAGCAGAGATGGCTAATCAGGAAATGCAGATTATACCCCAGCTCCCTTTGTGTCACTGTCTGGTGTGAGGTGAAAAACAACCCAACTGTCAAACTGACCCAGACAGGGAATCCACAAACAAGGCAGAGTCACAGAATGGTTTAAGCAAGAAAATGCTCACTTTCTAAAAGTGGCATTTCCAAACTCACAATCTTAAAATCAACTTTACTAAAAGATGTATTTTTAAATTGTGAGTTCAGGGATCCCAAACTCCACATGTCCATCTACTCTCTAGGGGAATCTACACTTTAATCATATTTAAAGGTAGCCCCCATATTATCCTATGAGAGAGACAGACCTTGCAACAGTGAAAACGAAATTGGCAGTATTTCACTGTCAGGACATATAAACCACATTACTATATGTCCTACCTTATCCATACACTGCACCCTGCCCTTGGGGCTACCTAGGGCCTACCTTAGGGGTGTCTTACATGTAAGGAAAGGGAAGGTTTAGGCCTGGCAAGTGGGTACACTTGCCAAGTCGAATTTACAGTGTAAAATTACACATACAGACACTGCAGTGGCAGGTCTGAGACATGATTACAGAGCTACTTATGTGTGTGGCACAACCAGTGCTGCAGGCCCACTAGTAGCATTTGATTTACAGGCCCTGGCACCTCTAGTGCACATTACTAGGGACTTACTAGTAATTCAAATATGCCAATCATGGATGAACCACTTACATACAATTTAAACAGGAGAGCATATGCACTTTAGCACTGGTTAGCAGTGGTAAAGTGCTCAGAGTTGAAAAGCCAACAGCAACATGTCAGAAAAAAATAGGAGGCAGGAGGCAAAAAAGTCTGGGGATGACCCTGCATAAGCAAAAGTCCAACACGACCCCCTACCAGCCTAAAGCCAGGGGAGAACAATCAATACCTTGATGTACTTCCCTGATTGGGGCGATAGAACAGGGACCCAGGCCCACAACAGCAGGGGCATGTTCCAGTTCTACGCCTTCCTGACTCCAGTTGGATCCCTCTGTCCATACTCTCAGGGCCCACTAAGCTAACCCATGGGGAACCCTTCTCCACATCTACAGACACCATCTGTGCAACACCTAACTTTACTTTGCTCACAGATGTATTGCAATGGGCAGATAGTACCACCAGGGCCAACACAGTGGTGTTGCCCACTCCACCCCCGGGGTGTGACTCTTGTCCTCCCCCCCCCAGGGGCAACTCTGTCCACCAGGACAGCAAGCCACAGTGGCCCCAGACAACTGTCAGGGATGAGAGCCCGACCTCAGGCCTCTCTAACCACTGTGACTGTGGAGAGTGGGGGGTGGTAGCCCCAGGTGCCTGGCACCCTTTGACCACTCTCTCTTCCACCAGGTCAGGGATGACAACCTGACCCTGGTCCTCCCCTCTGGGGCTCTGTAACCTCCCTGCAGAAGCGGCACCCCCAGAGTCAAAAACTGTCAGGGTGCTTGTAGAAGCAGTCCTGCACAATTCTTCCACCAGTGCAGGGATGTTAACCTGCAACTGATCCTCCAACCTGGGGTCTGTACCTTCAGGTTGGACCAGGGCCAGGGGTGAGGCTTCCCTCCCCCTGCCCTCTCTTCTGGGGTCCTGAACCACCCAACTAGGAGTGGCCCCCCCAGAAGACAACATGGTAGGGGCACTGTTAGCAGTAGCCCCTTCCTCCAGGTCAGGGGGGACACCCTTAACCTGGCCTCCCAATCCAGGGTCTGTACCCACAGACTGGATCACTGCCTGGCAAACCAGGACTTCCTGGGGGGCATACCTACCCCCTACCAGGTCAGAGTTTACCCTCTGAACCTGGTCATCCAACCCAGGGTCACCACCATGCGGTTGAACCATTGCCTGGCACACCAGGACTTCCAGGGGGGCACACTTACCCCCCTCAAGGGACACACTGTCCCGAAGGGCCACACAAGAGTCTGGCTGGCGCAGGTCTCCTGACCTCTGCCCATCTGACAGAGTCTGGATTCCCCCCAACCCAGAAATGGTCTCACCAAGGTCATTCATGGGGGGCTCTGCTCTCAGAGCTGACCCCTGACCCTCCAGGTTCTCCACTGGGGTCCGCAACCCCCTCTCAACCCTCTGTCTGGACTTCTGCACCCCCTCACTAGGAGTGGTACTGCCAGACACCAGAACTGGTGGGACGCTGGCTACAGCGGCCCCCCCAAGTTCTCCTGACACTGTGGGGTCTCCCTCAACAGATGGCCCTATGGTACAGGCTAGGCTCCCCTCCTGGTGTTCCCGCAGGGAACCCTCCAGGACCTGGGACCGGATCTCGGGCACCTTGGGCCTCAACCCATCCCCATTCCCTCTCCTCTGAGACTGGACATGGGGTCCCTCACCCATCCCACTACACTGGGACCTACCTGGGACACTACAATCCTTCCCTACCTCACCTGGTTGGGAACTACCTAGACCACTCCTCTCAGGAGCACCCCCAAGTGCCTCTTCAGACTCTCTGGTACTCACCCAGAAGTCTGCCTCCATTGTAAGCTCCCTGGGGTCAGAGAACTCACACTCCACCTGGTGTTGGCATAGCTCTGGAAAATAAGGACTAGACATATGCTCTCCAGCAATTACATCACTCAGCCCCTCACATGAATTAACCAAAGTACCCTTCACCCAACCATCCAGTGACTCTGCTTTGAAAAAGCACCCCACCTCACCCTCCTGAGACTGGTGAGACAGTACCTGACTGTCCCTGACACTCAACCCACACTCTTCTGGGATGTTTTCACACTCCATAACCAGGACTTCTACCTGGGGGGAACCCCTCTCCCTGTCACTCTCACCTAGAGTCAGTAGAGTGTCCCTCCCACCAGTAGGAATATGACTCCCCATGCCAGTTCCCCAATCTACCTCAGAGACCCTGTGCATCACTGGAGCTACCTCATACCCCTGAACCTCCTGGCGTGTGTTAACTCCCTCCTTCAAGTAGGGCACCACCTCTCTGGGCATGTGCACTTCTGCAGCATCACTGGATATACAATTGTTGCTGCCACCATTCCAGCTGGACTCAGCCCTCATGACTTCCAGCTCTTTCAATTTAAGCTCGTAAGCATAAATCATTTTTTTAATCTCTAAGTTCCTCCTCCTTTCTTCCAACTTTTCCCACTTGTCATACTCCCTTTGCATCCTCAACTTTTCTGCCTCCAACCGGCGAACCCTTTCTGCCTGTCTGTCCTGCACATCTTTAGGAGTCAGACCCTTAGACGACACCCTGCTACCCCTCCTGGGGACCCTCCCCCCAGGCGTAACAGGTACCTCCACTACACCACTGTGTATCCTCTGCACTTCCCCACCCACATTCTCCTCCTCTGTGTGCCCTCCAGCCTTCTTGATTGTCACCCCGGCCCTCTGTGCCTTTTGCAGCTCCCCCTCCCTGGTGGAGCTCTTAGTGGGACAGTCAAGATCTTTAAGGAACTGTTTCAATTGAGCAACTGAGTACTCCTTCAGTTTCTCCATTTCAAACACAGCTCCAGCTGTTGCATCTCCAGATTGAGACATGATGGTCACAAGTGCAAAGTTCCAAAGGCAGAAAATAAGTTCCCAATGAAGTAAAAAGAATCAGTCAAGGGATCAGCAAAATCATGGAAGTAGAACAAAAAGGAGTCCTTAAGAGAAAAAGCAAAAGATCACCAAACAAGTAGTATGTGGTCACGTAGTGGTCTGAGATCAAAACAGTAGTGTACACTTAATTACTGTATGTCAAGTACAAATACAAGTCCAATCCCGACCGCTGGTCACCAATGTTAGAAATGGGGTCTCTGGTTGACAGTCAGGTTACCCCCTGTTCAAGCAAGGACCCTCACTCTAGTTAGGATAAAAGAGAATCACCCTCAGCTAACCCCTGCTTACCCCCTTGGTAGCTTGGCAGAGCAGTAGGCTTAACCTCAGAGTGCTGGGCGTAAAGTATTTGTACCAACACACACAGTAACTTAATGAAAACACTACAAAATGACACAACACCAGTTTAGAAAAATAGGAAATATTTATCTAAACAAAACAAGACCAAAACGACAAAAATCCAACATACACAAGTCAAGTTATGATTTTTAAAAGGTTTAAAAATAAAAAGAGTCTTTAGGTAGTTGTAACAACACACTAGCGCTGCTAGCGTGTAAATGTACCTGGTTTGCGTCAAAAATAACCCCGCACGGGCGGTGTGCGTCGAAAGTAACCCTGCACGGCTGTGTGCGTCGAAAACAACTCGGCACGGCGGTGCGCGTTGAAAAAGCCAGCCACACGACGATCCGAAAGTCCCGCGGCGCAGGGTGCGATCTCTCAGCCTCCGTCAGCGATGCTGCGCGTCGTTTCTCCTGCTCCGGGCGTCGGTTTCTCGGTCGCGTTTCCTGCGGCGTCGTTTCTCAGCTGCGGAACCGGCGTCGCGTCGTTTTCTCAGCCGCGATCGGATTCGCGTCGATCTTTTCTCCGCACGGCGCTCGGTGCGTGTATTTTTGTCCTTAGGCTGCCAGCCTCTCCTTTCAGGGTCCCAGGAACTGGAAGGGCACCACAGAGCAGAGTAGGGGTCTCTCCAGAGACTCCAGGTGCTGGCAGGAAGAAGTCTTTGCTATCCCTGAGACTTCAACAACAGGAGGCAAGCTCTACATCAAGCCCTTGGAGATTTCTTCTTCAAGATGGAAGGCACACAAAGTCCAGTCTTTGCCCTCTTACTCAGGCAGAAGCAGCACTGCAGGAAAGCTCCACAAAGCACAGTCACAGGCAGGGCAGCACTTGTTCCTCAGCGATCAGCTCTTCTCCAGGCAGAGGTTCCCCTTGATTCCAGAAGTGTTTCTGAAGTTTGTAAGTTTGGGTGCCCTTCTTATACCCATTTTAGTCTTTGAAGTCACCTTTCTTCAAAGGGGACTCACACCTTCTTGTGAAATCCTGCCTTGCCCAGGCAAGGCCTCAGACACACACCAGGGGGTTGGAGACAGCATTGTCAGAGGCAGGCACAGTCCTTTCAGATGAGAGTGACCACTCCACCCCTCCCTCCTAGCAGAGATGGCTAATCAGGAAATGCAGATTATACCCCAGCTCCCTTTGTGTCACTGTCTGGTGTGAGGTGAAAAACAACCCAACTGTCAAACTGACCCAGACAGGGAATCCACAAACAAGGCAGAGTCACAGAATGGTTTAAGCAAGAAAATGCTCACTTTCTAAAAGTGGCATTTCCAAACTCACAATCTTAAAATCAACTTTACTAAAAGATGTATTTTTAAATTGTGAGTTCAGGGATCCCAAACTCCACATGTCCATCTACTCTCTAGGGGAATCTACACTTTAATCATATTTAAAGGTAGCCCCCATATTATCCTATGAGAGAGACAGACCTTGCAACAGTGAAAACGAAATTGGCAGTATTTCACTGTCAGGACATATAAACCACATTACTATATGTCCTACCTTATCCATACACTGCACCCTGCCCTTGGGGCTACCTAGGGCCTACCTTAGGGGTGTCTTACATGTAAGGAAAGGGAAGGTTTAGGCCTGGCAAGTGGGTACACTTGCCAAGTCGAATTTACAGTGTAAAATTACACATACAGACACTGCAGTGGCAGGTCTGAGACATGATTACAGAGCTACTTATGTGGGTGGCACAACCAGTGCTGCAGGCCCACTAGTAGCATTTGATTTACAGGCCCTGGCACCTCTAGTGCACATTACTAGGGACTTACTAGTAATTCAAATATGCCAATCATGGATGAACCACTTACATACAATTTAAACAGGAGAGCATATGCACTTTAGCACTGGTTAGCAGTGGTAAAGTGCTCAGAGTTGAAAAGCCAACAGCAACATGTCAGAAAAAAATAGGAGGCAGGAGGCAAAAAAGTCTGGGGATGACCCTGCATAAGCAAAAGTCCAACAGAGGTGAATTTAGTTTTGGTGGCAGTGTTGGTAATGCTCAGGAGATGGGCTCAGGCAAAAGTATGCAGTGAAGCAGGGCACAACATGAAAGTGGAAATTACAGTATGGGAGGTGCGAGTAATCAGGAGGAGGGTTCAGGTGAAAATGTGCAGGGAAGCAGATTGCAACATGGATGCAACAGTGGAAATTAGAGGATAGGAGGTAGAAGTGAACTGGGTGATGTTGGAAGGTTGGAGAGAGGTGAAAATCTGGAGGCAGAAGTCAATAGGCCCAAAAGGAATATTGTTAGACCTAAATATCTAAGTCAATATGTGTTGTATTTAGGCCGTCAATTACTATGATTTGTCAATTTAATGTAGATGTATTTTTGTCTTAAGTTGGGGTGGATTGTTGTAGATCAATGTCATCTGTTTTGTTGTATTTGTTAAGGGGGAAGATGTTTTATGTTTTACAATGTTGTATTGTATTATATAAGGGCAGTGCACCTTTATGGAAGGTTGCCTGTTGTGACTTCGGGTGTCCTCAGCGGCATTCCAAGGGTGACAGTTGGACATGATCTTCCTATGGATTGCTGCTGAGGACGTCAGTGTTGATGCTGGAATAAACTTCTCTGTTTAAGAACGCCTCCCAACCTGCTGGACTCTTTCCCATTACTGGATACAACAGAATTGAAAAAATAATGGTCGTCCTCAGATTGATGGTCAGCCGTGGAATAGCAAAGGATCATGGTCTGAAATGGAGTGTGTTTCATAGTGTGTTTTGCAGGTGTTCACAATTGTCCAATAAACATCCGGTGTTGGCTTCTAACATCCATCCAATGGCCAAAGCCATAGTACAATGCTGTACAGGTCCCGCAACAGACTCCCTCCGTCATTGGACCGCCAGTGGTACACCGTCAACATAATTGTGCTATGTAAATATGGCCGTTGCAATGCTGCCGTCTTGACGGCTACGGAGTAATACTCATCAGCATCAGAATCTGCTGTGTCAGCTGTGGGATGCGGCTGGTACAACAGAGTACACTCCGTCGACTTGGACACTGGATAAATAGCCATAGATCTAAATACAGCAGTCAGAACACCGGAGTGGAGCACTTGGGATGGCCACCATGGCGGGTTGGTGGTAATACCATCAATTTCTAAATCAGGCCCTAACGAATTACACTAATTCCTTAAAAATAGGTCTGGGTGAAAATATAATTATGCTAGAGTAATATCTGTAACTTCACATTACTCTTGTAATGCAAAATTACTCAAATGAGAAAGCCTACCACTGAGGAATGGCAACTGGCTCCTGCTGTTCATGTTCTGTTGCATTTAGCACTATTTTCTCATGTCATATGACATTAACAATGATATGATGACTAACGTCGCATAATATCATCAATGGACTCATTGCATTTTTGGTGACTTAATCAAAAGTAATCAAAAGTAAAGTATTAATGCCACACAAAAACAATACCATTCTTAACATCTATTATGTTATCTGCTATTGAATAAATATGTAGATATTGTATAAATATGTCAAAGTTCTGGAACGGGTCAGGAAGCAGAAATGAATCGTGTGTTTGACCAATTATTTTCAATATAAATATGTTCAATAGGTACTGACTTTGTTTGCAGTTTATTTAAAGGGAAAATCGGAGCACACTACATAGCAACTTTAATTTAACAAATAAACAGGGACAACATCCAAAGTTTTGCATAAGTCTCACTTAAAATCCTAGAAAAGCATTTTTATGAGTGACCAAAATACAATGAACAGACTAACCCCACAGGAATAAAAAAAAAAAAAGCTGGAGTTTCCTATGGCGATGGGCTGACAGGGTACTCTGCCACAAACGTGAAGTAGTTTCCAGTCTGCAAAACTTGCTATTCTCCTAGGCTTTCTTAGAATGGGGACAGTACTATGTTTAGGCCGTTAGTCGGCGGATCTCAGACCGCCTGTCATTCCTGGGATAGACATTCTGAGGTACATTTCTCCCATTTTAACCAGCAGGTAGAGCATAACAATTATGAACAGAAAAAACAAATAATTTGCCCCTGCAAGCTGGGAAAAAACTCATAATGTATATTAGACTGCTATATTCTAAATTAGACCATAACGGTTTGACAATAATCAATGAGAGACCAAGACTCAGAAAAAATTAATTTACATTCTATGGTGAGTGAGGGGTAGAACAAGGCAAAGCGTATTTCCTGAGCTAGATGACATTCTCTGCATTAGAGTGTATTACTAAAATCTACTTGGAAATTAGGCATTTATTTAAATGCAGCAGCTTCTCACTGAGTGAAATGGACATGAATGCCAGTCATGGCTGGTTTCACACACCAAGCTGATAAACATTTAGCCTGTGGGTGAAGCGCTGTGAAATTTGCCAGCACAGCACTCTCTTCTTTTTGCTTTTAGACCATTCACTTGTAGTATTCCCACTCTTATATTCGTTGGTTGCATTGAAGTGGGTAGGTTAACATGGATAACAGTGAGAGGACAGGCAGTGGTTGAACAAGGATGTCAAGAGCACAAGTGGAAGCAAGAATCACCTCTTGTTTCTCTGGTAATCAATGGCAGCTATAATTGGTGTGAAGTGGACCACTGGAAGCCCTCTGCTCAAGAGCCGCTGCACCAGCTGCACCCTTGATAGCTTTGCCATGGGGCCCAGATGATCAAAGGATGTAGTGAAGAGCAGGTAGAACAGAAAAGTTGAGCGGTGCATTGTAAAACTGGAATTGATAAAGGCAATATAGGTGTCTTTTGATATGTTCGGAACCAGGGATGTACCAGGCTAAGAGGGGTGTTGTAAAAAAGTCTAATTGAACCAGAGTGAAGAATCACCCTGTGATGAGAGGGACAGGTGGTTTGGTCCTGATGTCATGCGGGAGATAAAAAAAGGTGCCGGTTGGTTTGGCACCAATAGGCAGTAACCCCAAGCAATGCTGAGTGTGGTGTGATTATTTATACTCCCCATTTATCCAGGGTCTAGTGCGCCCCGTTACTCTACAACGCAATACATAACGTAACATCTTTAATGTGCCAACGCATGTAAGCACAGGCATTCACAATTACTCTTTACATACACAAACTTTGAATACCACATTAAATCATGCACTATTGACTTTGCTGATGATGTGGAAAAGTAGCACAAATTATTGTTTTCTATATAGAATGTGTACAGGAGATAAATAATTAAATGTGAAAAATAGTGTGCTCAGTGGCCGTACTTTTCAGTCCATCACAAATTCCAATGGAAGCACTAACTGGAAGGTGGAATGATACACTAAACAGTCAGTGGCATGAAGTGAGGAACTAATTCTCCTCTGGGTTGACCCAAAGACTACCAGAATGTATATTTGAAACAATTAGTAAAATGTCGCAGAAACCTGCGTTGTTAAGCTAAGATGAGTGAAGTGGGTTTAAAAAAAAAGAATCTAGTAAAATAAACAGGAAGTTAGCTGTTGTCCCCTTAAATGATGAATACATGTGAAGGTTAGTCGGGTACATGATCAGGACAATGGCAAGCTCAAAAAAGTACTGAATCATGACAGGTCACAGTGGTGACGTAATGGCCTTAACACTACAGAACGAAATTCGATAAACGACATTACTTACACTTGTGTCGCTAATAAAATTGTTGTGGCGTTTTCCACAAGGTATTTGCTTCTCCCTCTTGGGGAATGCTCTCTCTTTATTCATCCTACTCCAAAGGTAGATCCGACATCGTTATCGTACTTAAATCTCTACCGTGTACGTTATTCAAATCAAACGTGGTATAAATGCTTACAAACAAGCTGGTTAACGTAATAACATTAATGCTTTTCTATTTTGGGTGGGTTTTGAAGAAATGTTAATGATTATAAGGACATTCTATAATAATAAGATAATGGTATGTTATAAACAGATGCAAAATGGTTATGTAACAGTGACTGGGATGTTGCTAATCCTGTAATTAACTCATACTTCTATTCTCAGTGCTGTAATCAAGCTGTTCTAAAATGGAACTGTGTAGCAGCTGGAAATTTCCATCTGCATAATATGCCAAGTACTGTAGAACCAACTTTTCAATATGCTTCCAGCTCAAAAAGACACCATAATGTAGAACATGCAATAAAAATAAATTACCCAGCAGTACAGAAAAGAAGACCCAACTGTCTGTAATGTTGATACGATAGAGGTGAACATTTGCTTCTGACCATTCTGCTTCACTTGAACAGAATCAGTTTCTCTAATTAGGCTTCCGTCATTTATACCTACGCCAACTATAATGTATTATAATTGTTTGTTATTGGTATTGGCTATTTAAAGTGACTGCCAGCAGCTTTCCTGATGAGATTTTCTGCAGTTATACAATATTCCCAAGTAACTAGAAACACAGACTATTGGCTATGTTTTGCTTATTGAATCTATGTCCATCGTAAAGCTTTAGTGGTGCCTAAGATACATGACATGTTTCGGCAAGAATTAAATTGCCAGCCATACAAGTGCAGCACAAAAAGCCAGGGTGCCTTCTGATTCAGTGGCGTAGCAAAGATGTTGTGGTGAAACATAGGCGTAATTGGGGCGCAGAGAGTTCATAAAGCCCTTGTGCCCTGGTGCTACCTCACCTGTTGCACCACTTATAACTGCGTCCCTGGCAGCATTCTGTTTTGTTCCATTTTCAGTCCCCTTTATGTCATCTAGCCCTGTACGAGTATCATAGGTGAGGCACCATGTATTCTGAACCCCATCTGAGTGTATTTATTTAGTGAGACACACAGGATTTGCTACTCCAACCCGCTACTGGGAAATGCAAAGCGAATTGGCACATGCAACCTAGCGGAGACCTGGACTGAGTGAGGTTGTTTTCTTTTTCGATCCATGTGAGGGCATCTTTGGTGGACAGTGCATCCTAAAGACTTGTAGTGCTGTGGATGTTTCAATTTCTAGGGAGAGAAAATGCTTTCTGCATCATACTTTCATGTGGTACCTCAGGAAGCCCCCACCAAGCCTGGGATAGACTTTAATTGTCTCTTTTCTTTCCAAGGGTTGTTCACATAGGTGTCCGACCGTTCTATTTACCAGTCAATCAAAAGAATGTATGTTGGAACAACACCTTGCCGGAACCACGCATGCCTGAACAAAGGAGTAGGAACAACGACCGCGTTGTTACCACTAATGCCTTTACCATGAATGCCTTAACAACTATTTTTCATTGTAAAGGCATTCCTGGTAAATGCATGAGTGGAATGGCATGCATGGTTCCAGCATGTGGCCCCTCTGGCCCCCCACCACTAAAATTAGTGTGACCCCCTCCTCTGCCCCTAAAACCTAAATCTACCCCAAACCCCCACCCCGCCCCTAAAACCTAAAACCACCCCAACCCCCCATCCCTGCCCCTAAAATTACAGTGAACCTCACCCGCCCTTAAAACCTAAAACCACTGCAACCCCCCACCCTGCCCCTAAAACCTAGACTACCCCAACCACTCACCCTAAAACTACTGCAACCCCCACCCCGCTCCTAAAACCTAAAACTACCCCAGCCCCCACCCCTAAAATTAGTGGGACCCCCCACCCCACCCCTAAAACCTAAAACATCACCAACCCCCCACTCCAGCCCTAAAACCTAAATTACCCCAACCCCCACCCCGCCCCTAAAACTACTGCGTCCCCCCACCCTGCCCTAAAACCTAAAATTACCTCAACCCCCACCCTCGCCCCTAAAGTTACCACAAACCCCCACCCCTGCCCCTGAAACCAACCTAACCCACCTCTAAAAAGAAAACTACCCTGACCCCACCCTTAAAAACTAAAACTACCCCAACCCTGCCCCTAAAACTACCCCCCAACACTACTCCAGCCCCACTTACCTGACCGCGTCCTCTCTCCGATCCAGAGTCTGTTTTCCTCTTGCCTTAACCACACATGTTCGTTGTTCCGGACATGCGTGGTTAAGGCAGAGGAAAACATGGTCCTTGTTCATGAAAGCGTAGGTCCACTTTCATGTATAACGACCCTCGCTGTTAAGGAGTCGTGGTTCAGACAGCTTCCCCAATAAAAATACAGATGGGAACATTCCTTGGTAACTCACTCCACTTCCCTACCTCCAACATGTCTCCACCTGATTCTACTTCTTCTTTCCGCTCCCTTGTGGTGCCCTAATGCTATATTGTAAAGCATCTAGTTACAGTACCCCATTGCTTTAGAGCTAGGTTTGTAAGAGAAGGCATGAGTTGCATTCAAATCTCCAAACATTTATGTATATATACATAATCTATTTAATGGACAGGGGTGCAGTGTTAGCGTGTCAGACCTTATTAAGTAATCTTACAAGGGAGACGCAAATAGGTAGATGAACCTTTTGACTCGCTTAGAAGTTTTCCCACCATAAATCCCACACATGCACAGATCAATAACCAATAACAATCAATAACATTAGCAAATCGATAGGAGTCAGTAATTGTCACACACCATGACCTTGCAGTCATGAATAACCACACCTTTATGTAAAGTTAGAATATTTATTTCCCTATATTAACAATACTAATGTAACATAGGTTAATCTCAAAATCAAATGATAAACATACAAAAACAACACTGGCTTTCCAAAGCAGTTAAGGAATCACAATCAAATCAAGGCTCGAGCAACTACACACTCCAAAGTTACAGTACAAATTGATAGCAAGAATAACTACGTAAAAGATATTACATACATCTAGATTCAGAAAGGAAAAGACATCAGATGTTATTACATCTAGCAAACTCCATAAGGCAGGACCCTGACTAACATCAGATTAGAATAACATGTTTGGACTTTATGCACTGCAATTTAGTCAACAAAAATTTGGAAAAAGATATAGCTATGGCTCTATCAAAATAGCGCGGTTGGCACCTAGAACCAAAAGCAAATAGACATAGCAGTCAATATACCTCTCCTCTGTAAGGATAAGCAAGCTGTAACAGTCTTTGTCATCAAGACATCAGTCTGGTCAGCAAGTCTTCAGGATACAGCATCAAAGTTCAGAAATAGCAAAATCCCGAAGCAGTAAAGTTAAGCACGTCAACAAATGGTCAACAAAGTAATAGCCAAAGTGGCTAGTTGGGCAGTTCGAAAGAAAAGAGCTAATGGTGTATCTTCTCCATGCAGTTTGGATAATCTAGATTTCCTAAAGCTATTTCCCACACCCTCATTGGTTAGGGGATCCCATCTTCACACTTTGTCCAATAAAACCAAATCTATAATTCTACTAGTACATGAATCACATGGCGATGATTGGCTACTCTTGTCCCGCTCCCTTCATTTGGCTCGTCAGGTAACAATATTGTTGCAGCTTATACTCCGGTCACAGTCTCCATTGTATTTTCCTGGGAAAGTCATCCTCACACACATTACATAAAACATTGTTGCATTAACAAGTACAGCATCTTCTAGCAAGCAGTTTCTCATGAGAACTAATTTCAGCTACAAGCACATGGACAGTACAGTGGAAAATCACACTTTAATTCTCTAAGCAGACATTTTATTAAACGCCTAAGAAATGCAGCTTGACATGAGGCCGTGCAACTAGGCCAAGACCTCGCTAAGTTAAGGCCTTCAATTAATAAAGCTAATACATAATGCATAACCCTTATATGGCGTATTACTACATTAATCAAACATAAGCTCAACATTTCATATTAATAAGCCATTAATAAGTACACTTCCTGAACATTGACGGCCACTCAGGAAGTCGCACCTTCAAATGTGTGCATTATTTTTCTCTAAGTTACTACATTTTCCACACAAATTCAACTCTCAAAATACATGAATATTCATTAATAAAATCAGTGTTGACAGTAGCTTGGCCAGTAAATTTGGGGGAGTAAGCTTCATATTTTTCAAAAATCACGCTGGCATATAATGTTATAATACAATATGCGTCAAGTAGGACCCATGTGAGGGGCCTTAGGTTCGGTAGAGAGGCAGGAGTGTAGATTGATAGGCGTACTAAGTGAAACAAAATCTAATATTTTGTAAAATAACTACGTTTCTTATGACTTTCAAAACAGAGATTCGAAGACAGTATGTGTGTGTGTGTGGGCGTGTGTGTTTGTCTGTGTGTATGTAAAAATTCCTGTTGAAATCATACAGACACCTCACTATACCCGACTGTAAGCCCCGCCACTCAGCTAGTTATCATAAAATAAACGTCTTGGGGACGTAACACCCCAAACATCCCCCCAAGCAACACTCCTGCTAATGGACCTTAGGAACAAGAAATATATTTTCACATACGCATGAGTTGCATTCATAAATTTACACCAAGAAACAGGTTAAACTGATTAAACTGATTTAGTATCAGATTGTATTTAATTCTATATTAACGTAATTGGTGGGAATTTTCTATTTTCACATAAATATTATCTCTTTGTGTGCATGGAAAATAATGAATTTAGAATATAAACATGCAAGATATGTATGGAGTCTATTGTTTGTCCTCAAAGACTTAACCCTCTTTCAATCATGCATCGATCTAGAGTACTAAGCAGGAGGCATATTCCTCTTTTACAATGGCATGATTGAGTCATGGCTAGTGTGGTATGATTAAAGATGTCTCTCACAGATTCTGAATCTTATTATTCACTCCTTATTATTGGTTGGAAGAGGTATGCACCCTGCACAAGCAGGAACCACAATTCAAGTGAGGATAAGTCACCACACACTCTGTGCTCACCCTCTGATAGCTTGGCGCAGAGCAGTCAGGCTTAAATTAAGAGGCAATGTGTTAAGTATTTGTGCAACATTTCAGAAAAACAGTGAAAACACCACATAAAAATATACCACACCTGGTTATAAAAGTAGAGCTTAATTTAATATATAAAACAAAACCGAAACAACAAATGTCCAATAAGTAGAAATTGAGAGATTAATTTTTAGATAAGAAACTGTGAAATAGCACTTAGAAAGAAGAAGTGCTAACCAGGGACATCTGGCCTCGATGGACCGGAACAAAGTCAAAAGTTCTGGTCGACTGCGATGGAGTGTGGGTTGGCTACAGAGACTGAATTGGCCTGCTGAACAAAAGTGCATTAATCCTGGTTGCATATGCTCTCTCCCTTTAAACATGGTAACATTGGATCATACACAATTGGACTATTTAATTTACTTATAAGTCCCTAGTAGATGGCACTATATGTGCCCCGGGGTTGTAGATTAAATGCTACTAGTGGGCCTGCAGCACTGATTGTGCCACCCACTTAAGTAGCCCCTTAACCTTGTCTCAGGCCTGCCATTGCAAGGCCTGTGTGTGTAGTTTCACTGTCAATTCTATTTGGCATTTAAAAGTACTTGTGAAGCCTAAAACTCCCCTTTTTCTACATATAAGTCAGCCCTAAGGTGTGCCCTAGGTAGCCCCTAGGGCAGGGTGCTGTGTGGGTAAAAGCAGGATATATACCTGTGTAGTTTACATGTCCTGGTAGTGTAAAACTCCTAAATTCGTTTTTACACTACTATGAGGTCTGCTCCCTTCATAGGCTAACATTGGGGCTGCCCTCATACATTGTTGAAGTGGTAGCTGCTGATCTGAAAGGAGTAGGAAGGTCATATTTAGTATGGCCAGAATGGTAATACAAAATCCTGCTGACTGGTGAAGTTGGATTTAATATTACTATTTTAGAAATGCCACTTTTAGAAAGTGAGCATTTCTCTGCACTTAAATCTTTCTGTGCCTTACAATCCACGTCTGGCTGGGTTTAGTTGACAGCTCCTTGTGCATTAACTCAGACACACCCCAAACACAGAATACTCAGCCTCACTTGCATACATCTACATTCTGAATGGGTCTTCCTGGGCTGGGAGGATGCTCTCACACAAAGGACTGCCACACCCCCTACTGGGACCATGGCAGACAGGATTGAACTGAAAGGGGACCTGGTGCACTGCTAAGCCACTCTTTGAAGTCTCCCCCACTTCAAAGGCACATTTGGGTATAAAATCAGGGCCTCTGCCCTACCACCTCAGACACTTCCTGGATAAAAAACTTGTGACCAGAACCTGCCTCCTGCCAAGAAGAACTGCCTGGCTGCACAAAGGACTCACCTGACTGCTTTCTGTGAAGGACTGCTGCCTTGCTGTTGCCCTGCTGCCTTGCTGCTCCCTGGCTGTGGTGAAGAAGTGCTCTCCAAGGGCTTGGATAGAGCTTGCCTCTTGTTCTCTGAAGTCTCAGGACCAAAAAGACTTCTCTCCTGCAACTGGACTCCTTGTGCGGGGAAAATTCGAAGCACAGCTTGCCAAAAACGATGCACAGCCTGTCCCGCGGTGAAATATTCACCGCACGCCGAACCGGAATGATTCCCCTTCGACTTCGCAAGGAAAAGATCGATGCTGCGACTGTGGCGCAACTGGAACTTCGACGCACAGCTGACCTGGGATGATGCAGCCCGACCTCCAGAGGAGAAATCGACGCAGTGCCTGCCGTGCAGGAGAAATTTCCCCGCGCCGCCCACCGGAATGACGCAGAGTTTGTCACAAGCCTAGGATTACACGCACAGACCCCGGGGCGTCTGAAAACCCTGCAACCCGAAGAGGATCCATGACCGAGCGCCGGAAATCGACGCACAGCCGTTCCTGCGTGGAAACTAAGCGACACATCGATCGTGTGCGGCCGAGAAATCGACGCACACCCCTTTGTTTCCCCGCTTCTCCTCCTCTGTGGCCCTTTGCAGAGATTTTTCATGCGAACCAGGTATTTTGTCCTTGAAAGGGACTTGCCACCGACCACGGGAGCACCGCCAACAGGCTGGCGGTGCTCCCACGAGCATTCTGACAGCGGCGGTTCAGCCGCGGTCAGAAGCGGAAAGTCGGCGGGCTCCCGCCGACTTTCCGCTGCTCGGGGGAATCCTCCATGGCGGCGGAGCGCGCTCCGCCGCCATGGGGATTCAGACACCCCCTACCGCCATCCTGTTCATGGCGGGAAACCCGCCATGAACAGGATGGCGGTAGGGGGTGCCGCGGGGCCCGTGGGGGCCCCTGCAGTGCCCATGCCAATGGCATGGGCACTGCAGGGGCCCCCGTAAGAGGGCCCCGCAAAGTATTTCAGTGTCTGCCTTGCAGACACTGAAATACGCGACGGGTGCAACTGCACCCGTCGCACCCCTGCAACTACGCCGGCTCAATTCTGAGCCGGCGTCCTCGTTGCAGGGGCATTTCCTCTGGGCCGGCGGGCGCTCTTTTGGAGAGCGCCCGCCGGCCCAGAGGAAATGTCTGAATGGCCGCCGCGGTCTTCTGACCGCGGTGCGGTCATTTGGCGGCTCCCTCCAGGCGGGCGGCTCCCGCCGCCCGCCGGGCTCAGAATGAGCCCCTTTGTTTGCTTTTAAAAGACTTAAGACAGTTTTTATCACTTTTTCAGTGATATCTTTACATTTTCTTATTGCATCTTTTATCGTTTTGACCTGCAAATATCCAGATAAATATTATGGGGGTCATTACAATCCTGGCGGACGGTGTTAAAGCTGCGGAAATACTGCAAACAGGCCGGAGTACAAAAAAAGGGAATTATGACCCTGGCGGAAACCGCCAACAAAGACAGCACTTTAACACACCGCCCGCCACGGCGGTGCAAACAAGCAGCGCGGCGGTCACCGCCAACAGACAGGCGGGAGACAATGTACCACCCACAGTATTACAACCTGCCAATCCGCCACATTTTCCGGGGCGGATTCTCTGTGGTTAAAAACACGGCGGAAACAGCTTTTGCTATGGGAAAACGCTCACCTGAACACATCCCACGAGGAACGACGACTCCATGGAGCCGGAACTCCAAATACTACCTGCCCCTGTGTTTCTGCTCCTCTACGACCAACAGCTACGTAGGCGCCAAAGACAACGGTGAGTACTGCACCTACGACACGGGGGAGGCAAAAGTTAGGGGGACACCCATCAAACACCCCCACCCCCACCCTCGCATATTACAACATACACACCAATGCATGCACAAAAATCACAGTAACAACCCACAATGCCCCCGGAAGAATGAAAAGACAATGCGAAATTCGGTCAAACATTGTAATGTGGCAATATACATGTCATACAAAAATATACAGATATATATTTGAAAATCTGTCATAATTATATACAATACGAGAAGTAGTGCAGATATGTAAATAAAAATGTCCGTGCACCAACAGTAAAAAAATGCATGGGCGAGGCCCAAAAAGGATACCTGACCACAATCGGAGAGAACACTGCCGGGGCATCAGATAGAAATACTACAGGCACCTCAGGGGGAAGGGAAGGGGGGCACCTCAGCCGGATGACTGCAAAGCCAGATCCACAACGGGGCTCCATGCCCATTGATGTATCCTGGGGAGTGCAAAGCCACAGTCTCTCAAGTCTCTACAGTGGGTGGGGTGCCCACTGTGCCATCCTGGGGAGTGCAAAGCCACAGTCTCTCAAGTCTCTACAGTGGGTGGGGTGCCCACTGTGCCATCCTGGGGAGTGCAAAGCCACAGTCTCTCAAGTCTCTACAGTGGGTGGGTTGCCCACTCTACCATCCTGGGGAGTGCAAAGCCACAGTCACTCAAGTAGATGCAGGTCTCTACTGGTACTGGGGGGGACTGGTGCCCAGACTGGATTTGTCTCCCCGTGAAAGTTCCTGTCCTGTCACTGTCCCAGCTGCACATAAGGATGCCTGATGTGGCGGGCCATTCATTCCTACCCAGTGCTTGCCCTGTTCAGCGGTGCTTTGCCATGGCGGTTCCGGACTGTTCAGCGGTGCTTTGCCATGGCGGTCTTTGCCCTGTTCAGCGGTGCTTTGCCATGGCGGTCTTTGCCCTGTTCAGCGGTGCTTTGCCATGGCGGTCTTTGCCCTGTTCAGCGGTGCTTTGTCATGGCGGTCTTTGCCCTGTTCAGCGTTGCTTTGACATGGCGGTCTTTGCCCTGTTCAGCGGTGCTTTGCCATGGCGGTCTTTGCCCTGTTCAGCGGTGCTTTGACATGGCAGTCTTTGCCCTGTTCAGCGGTGCTTTGCCATGGCGGTCTTTGCCCTGTTCAGCGGTGCTTTGCCATGGCGGTCGTCGCCCTGTTCAGCGGTGCTTTGACATGGCGGTCTTTGCCCTGTTCAGCGGTGCTTTGCCATGGCGGTCTTTGCCCTGTTCAGCAGTGCTTTGTCATGGCGGTCAACGCCCTGTTCTGCGGTGCTTTGCCATGGCGGTCTTTTCCCTGTTCAGCGGTGCTTTGCCATGGCGGTCTTTGCCCTGTTAAGCGGTGCTTTGACATGGCGGTCTTTGCCCTGTTCAGCGGTGCTTTGCCATGGCGGTCTTTGCCCTGTTCAGCGGTGCTTTGCCATGGCGGTCATCGCCCTGTTCAGCAGTGCTTTGCCATGGCGGTCATCGCCCTGTTCAGCGGTGCTTTGCCATGGCGGTCTTTGCCCTGTTCAGCGGTGCTTTGCCATGGCGGTTCCGGAATGTTCAGCGGTGCTTTGACATGGCGGTTCTGAAACGGACATTGGTGTGTGGCATGACGTTCTCTACACTGGGCATTGGTGTGTGGCATGACGTTCCATCATTGCCCAGCGGGGCTGTGGCAGCCGGGGCCCTCCAGGGCACTGACTCCGGCGGTGGTCTCTGGAACAGTGATGATACTTGTGCCCTCCTGGGCTGTGACTCCGGCGGTGGTCTCCTGACCAGTGACGATACTTGGGCCCTCCTGGGCTGTGACTCCGGCGGTGGTCTCCTGACCAGTGACGATACTTGGGCCCTCCTGGGCTGTGACTCCGGCGGTGGTCTCCTGACCAGTGACGATACTTGGGCCCTCCTGGGCTGTGACTCCGGCGGTGGTCTCTGGACCAGTGACGATACTTGTGCCCTCCTGGGCTGTGACTCTGGCGGTGGTCTCTGGACCAGTGACGATTCTTGTGCCCTCCTGGGCTGTGACTCTGGCGGTGGTCTCCTGAACAGTGACGACGGTGCTGGCGGTTGTGTGTCGACCGCCGGAAATGATGGCGCACTTCTCCGCTGTGACACTCACAACAGGCTGGGCAGACTTCCTCTGGCACTTCCCCAGCTGAGCCTCCACCGTCTTCTTGCTGCAGCGGCGAATGTCCTCCCATCTCTTACGGCAGTGGGAGCCCCGTCTCTGGTGGGCCCCCAGGGTCCGGACCTCCTTGGCGATGGCACGCCAAATGTCCCTCTTCTGGTGGGCGCTGACCTACATGACATGCACAAGGGAAGAGGAACAGTCATTAACAACTGCACCATCGTTGTGAGTGGCCCCCTCCCTACTCTGGCCATGTGGCCCATTCATTCCCATGCATTGTTGTTCTATGAACTCTGCCCCCTTCCCTCTTCCAACCAGCCCTCTCCACCCAGGCCTAGCCCATACAACGTGCTCCCTGTGTACTAACCTGTTGGTCTCGAGGACCGTAGAGTAGCGTGTACTGGGGGAGGACCCCTTCTACCAGTTTCTCCAACTCCTGTGCAGTGAAGGCAGGGGCCCAATCCCCAGACGCAGCAGCCATCGTCGCTTCCAGACCGAGGTCACAGCAGCACTTGCAGTGTATGTCCTCTCTTGTCGAAGTTCAGGTATCTAGTGATTGAACAGATAGAAATTGGCGGTCATGTCCGCGGCGGTGATGTCCGCAGCACTGCACATCATCCCCGCCGGCGCACCTGTTCATTGGCTCCTGGGACCCATAGGGTCCAATGTTAACCAATGCAGCATTGTGCCGCGGTCTACGACCGCCTACCGCGACGGTGTGCAACGCCAGCGAAGTTACCCCACAATCCCATTGTCCCAGTTTAGAGGTCAGGCAACCGCCATTTCAGGGGCCCACATGGCTTCATTTACTACTGCGTCACACATAGCTAGGCCTACACTCAACACACATACAGGAAGGGTTTTGTGAGTGGTGTAGTCTTGTGTGTAACTGTGGGTACATACCTGGAGGAATAATGACTGGTTCTTCGCTGTTGTCCTTCGTAGGCACCGTCAGCTGGGACATATGAGAAGATGGCAGAATCCTCCGGTGTACCGACCGCTGGTGGACCTGTTGACAATGGAAGAGAGACATGTCATTGTCACCTACCAGTTTGACCGTGCCACAATCCAGGAACTATGTACGCGGTTGGAGCCAGACCTGATGTCACCAATCTGCCATCCGACTGGAATCCCCCCTGACGTGCAGGTGCTGTCAGTGCTCCATTTCCTTGCAAGTGGGTCTTTTCAGACAACTGTGGCCATGGCATCAGGGATGTCCCAGCCTATGTTTTCCAACGTGCTGTCCAGAGTGTTGGCTGCCCTGCTGAAACACGTAAGGAGATACAGGTGGAGGATGTGCCTACAGTGAAAGGTGACTTCTATGCCCTTGGACATATCCCCAACATCATCGGTTCCATTGATGGCGCCCATGTAGCTCTGGTCCCCCCCCAGAGGAGTGAACAGGTGTACAGGAACAGGAAGAGTTATCATTCCATGAATGTCCAGATGGTCTGTTTGGCAGACCAGTACATCTCGCAGGTAAATGCTATGTTCCCTGGCTCAGTGCATGACGCCTACATCCTGCGGAATAGCAGCATCCCTGATATGATGGGTAAACTCCACAGGCACCGTGTATGGCTACTAGGGGACTCTGGTTACCCCAACCTGCCCTGGCTATTGACCCCATTGAGGAATCCCAGGACCAGGGCAGAGGAACGGTACAATGAGGCCCATGGGCGGACTTGGAGGGTTATCGAACGCACCTTCGGCCTCCTGAAGGCCAGGCTCAGGTGCCTCCATATGACAGGTGGATCCCTATTCTACTCACCGAAGAAGGTGTGCGACATCATCATCGCCTGCTCCATGCTACATAGTTTGGCTTTGCGACGCCAGGTGCCTTTTCTGCAGGAGGATGATCCAGATGACGGTGTTGTACCAGCTGTGGAGTCTGTGGAGCCTGTGGACAGTGATGAGGATGAAGCTGAGGAAGAAGACAACGACAACAGGGAGTCAGTCATACAGCAATATTTCCAGTGAGACACAGGTGAGAACCTTTTCATTTTTAGCAATACATTAACTTTCACACGTCTACCTCTATCCTGTTTCTCGATTTAAATAACTATTTGGAAACTGAGTTGTACCCTTCCATTACGGTTTCACAGGTGTGGTTACCTACGTGTCAACTGCTTGCATCCTTCAAGGGCTTGTGATGTGTGACATAGTTATGTTAGCCTTACAATGGTAAACCCATTATGACACTGTCATTGATAATACATATTTACTAAATCACAGACTGACTCCAGATTGTTTTGTGTTTCAAGGGTGTTTATTGAAGTGCTCTGAAATGTGAGGGGTTTGTAAAATGAGGATGGGTGATGGCCATGGCAGAGCCCAGTCTATTAGTCTCACAGGTGCACTGCCCATATGGGCATAGGAAGTGGAGCTGGTGCAGTTTAAGTATGGACAGGGTAACAAAGTGGGACAGTGGGGTGACAATCAGGGTGGTCTCATTTCCTGGCGGGGTTCTTGCCATCTTGCTCTGTCCTGTTCCTGGATCTCAGGGCCCGCTTGAGTGGTGGTTGTCCGTCTGCAGGGGGTGGGGTGCTGGTGTGTTGGTCCTGTTGTGGGGCGTCCTGTCCACTAGCGCCGGCAGAGGTGGTGGGCAGTTCATCGTCCTGGCTAGTGTCAGGGGCCCGTTGGAGTGCCACGGTGTCCCTCAAGGTCTGCTGTATGTCCTTCAGCACCCCTACGATGGTGCCCAGGGCGGAGCTGATGGTCCTGAGCTCCTCCCTGAACCCCAAGTACAGTTCATCCTGCAGGCGCAGGGTCTCCTGCAACTTGTCCAGGACAGTCGCCATCGTCTCCTGGGAGTGCTGGTATGCTCCCATGATGGAGGAGAGGGCCTAGTGGAGGGTGGGTTCCCTTGGCCTGTCCGCCCCCTGTCGCACAGCAGCCCTCCCAGTTCCCCTGTGTTCCTGTGCCTCCGTCCCCTGGACCGTGTGCCCACTACCACTGTCCCCAGGTCCCTGTTGTTGTTGGGGTGGTGGGTTAGCCTGGGTTCCCTGTAGTGGTGGACACACCGCTGATTGACCTGTCCTGGGTAGGGAGGTTTGGGCCCGCTGGGTGGGTGCTGTGCTGGTGCTACCAGAGGGTGGAAGGTCGGTGTTGGGCTGTGCCTGTGCAAGGGGAACCGACTGCCCCGAGGCCCACGATGGTCCGGGCTGGTCATCAGGATCCAGTGAGGCAGAGCTGCTGTCGTCACTGTGGGCCTCTTCTGGGGGTGGAGTGGTGTTGTCTGGACCTTCTGGTGTGGTGACGGTCCTTCAGGTTCCTGCAGGGGCATAAGAGCATGATTATTGCATGTGTGTGTGTAATGGTGTGCAATGGGTGGGTGTTTGTGTACCCCAGTGCAGGCATTCCTGTGTGTGGGTTTGTGTGATGATGGTTGGGGGGGGTGTTCTGGGTATGTGCAGTGGGCATGCTTTAGTGAGGGGTGTCCATGCTTAGTTGTGTCATGCAGGGCTTGGTGTTGGGATGGGTGGTTTGTGTTATGGGTAGATTAGTAAGGATTTGGAGTGATAGGGGAGGGTGTGAGGGTGGGGGTGTGTGATAGCATGCAGGTAGGGTGGGGGATATGATAGTTAAGATTTGACTTACCAGTGTCCCATCCTCCACCGACTCCTCCGAGGCCCTCAGGATGCAAGATGGTCAAGACTTGGTCCTCCCATGTTGTTAGTTGTGGGGGAGGAGGTGGGGGTCTGGCGCCAGTCCGCTGTACTGCGATGTTGTGCCTGGAGACCGTTGAACGCACCTTCCCCCGTAGGTCGTTCCACCTCTTCCTGATGTCCTCCCTATTTCTTGGGTCCTGTCCCATGGCGTTCACCCTGTCCACTATTCTGCGCCATAACTCCATCTTCCTGGCTATTGATGTGTGCTGTACCTGTGAGCCAAATAGCTGTGGCTCTACCCGGATAAATTCCTCTACCATGGCCCTCAGCTCCTCCTTGGAGAAGCAGGGGTGTCTTTGGCGTGACATGGGGTGGTGTGGGTGATGTGTGGGGTGGTGTATGTGGTGATGAGTGTGGTGAGTGTAGTGGTGTGTGGTGTTTTGTGCGTGGATGTTGTGTGGGTGATGGTGTTGTGTGCCTCTGTGTGATGGGGTTGTCTATTCTGTGCTCTCTCTCTGGCCTTCGTTCGTGATTTTTTAGTCGTAGGGGTTTGTGGGTGATGTGGGTGATGTGGGTGTGTGTTTTTTATTGTAATGGGTGTGTGGGAGTGTTGTTTGTATGTGTATTAGGTGTGTGTATTTGGAATTGTCCAATGTGGTGGTGTTTTGGAGATGTGTGTGTATTTTGAGCGCGGCGGTGTGTACCGCCAATGGAATACCGCGGTTGAAAGACCGCCGCGTGGCTTCGTGGGTCGTAATAGCATGGGCGTGTTTCTGTTGGCGTGGAGGTGGAGGATTTGTTTCCGCCAGTTTATCACTGACCTTTGGTGTGGCGGTGTTGTGTGGGTGTCTGAATTTCTGCGGATTCCAAGATGTGGGTCATAATAGCTGTGGCGGAATACCGCCGCCGCCGCGGTGTATTGGTGGTCTTCTGCAGGCAGAAAGCGCCTTTTACCACCAATGTTGTAATGACCCCCTATATATTTTTCTAAACACTGTGTGGTGTATTCTTGTGGTGCTATATTGTGTGATTGTATGATTTATTGCACAAATACTTTACACATTGCCTTCTAAGTTAAGCCTGACTGATCAGTGCCAAGCTACCAAAGGGTGGGCACAGGATAATTTGGATTCTGTGTGACTTACCCTGACTAGAGTGAGAATCCTTGCTTGGACAGGGGGTAACCTGACTGCCAACGAAAGACCCCCTTTCTAACATATCATTTTTGTCTTTCATTTATTTATGGGTTACATATATCTATTTCATCATTTTATGAACCACTAGCTATGATTTGTTCATATGCTTACACCATCTTCCTTCATACGGATGTTTAGCATGCATGGAAAATGTTGCTACAAATTTACTTCATGAAAAAATATTCATCTATTATTTTATAGTTTCATGAAGAATGTGTCCAAACTGATTCAGTGAGCTGCGTGCTTACTCCCTTTTGGCCAGCCCCACGCTGCCCAGTATCTCAAAGGACTCCCTCATTGAACTCCCAGTGTCAAGCAATCATAAACCAGATGACATACCCTTTTCTTTTGTACATTTTCTCATTTTTTATTTAGTTAGATTCCTTTTACCAGTTTTCCCACCTTGCGGGGTAGCCAGTCTGGTGCGAAGGAGTTACTGGACCCCGGTTTCGCTGGTTTATTTGCCCTTCAACTTTCTGACTTCTGAAGTGTGTAATTAAAACTTGGAAGCTTGGCCATGCCCACGGTCATGCCCCTTAATGCAGGCCCTTCTAAAGGACCTGTTAGCACGCCTGAACAGCAGGTGCGCCAATGGTGCACTGAAGGTGTGTCAGAGGCAAGTCCATCTGCCCCCATCTGTGGCCGAACTGCGCCATGCACCAGAACCCATGGCTGCTTTTCCACCTTGGTGAGAATGAGGGATTTACTATGGGAACTCTACTGTTTGGGTAGGCAAATATGTTGTGACATTTATGATTTCAATTTCAGTTCCTGCCAATACTGATGTTCTGCCTGTAATTCTGTCTTCAACCCTGATCTAACTTGCCTTCCCGGGGTAACTCTTCTTTACGGCCTCCTTTTGTAATTTTGGAGACAAGGCACTCATCTGAATCACCTACATGCACTCTTCTGAACGCGAGATTGCTGATCAAAAACAAGCACAAACTCACTGATTTTGTTGATCTCCATGCTCCTGATAGTGTTTGTAACAAAACCATGGACTGATACTATGTCAGGCCCAGATCTAAGAGTGGCGAGAAGCGCGTTTTGGAGGCGGAGGCGGTCCACAGGGCAGGAGCCCTTTAAACTTGATTCGCGCTCCCGCTGTCGCGGGAAGCGCGTTTTGGAGGCGGAGGCCGTCCACAGGGCAGGAGCCCTTTAAACTTGATTTGCGCTCCCGCTGTCGCGGGACGCGCGTTTTGGAGGCGGAGGTGGTCCACAGGGCAGGAGCCCTTTAAACTTGATTCGCGCTCCCGCTGTCGCGGGAAGCGCGTTTTGGAGGCGGAGACGGTCCACAGGGCAGGTGCCCTTTAAACTTGATTCGATCTCCCGCTGTCGCGGGACGCGCGCGGGCGGCGCTCGGGCAAAGCCCGGTCCAAGGGCGGGCCCGTCCTTCGCTCGTCAGCGCCCAGAAGAGGCTGGGCTGGGCCACCCTCCTGAGAACTCCCTTGGGATTTCAGGATCAGGCTCATTGGACTCCTAAGAGGTACTGCATTTTTCTCTCCTGTGATTGTTCTTCCATTACCCCCCTTATTTGGGTTTCACGGCTTAGGAGGTCCTAAGTAACTGGCATCTAAGTAAGATCCGCTAAGAGAGCAGTTCCACTTATCTATTTACTATTTTCACACTGCCCTTGCTTCCCTGTATTTTACTCATATCGGCTTAGATTGGCGTTTTGCCCCACTATTATTTGCAAGACGATGGGTAAAAAAAAGACCACCACACCTGGGGCTGATGAAGCACACGCTATGCCCGTCCAATCATCAATAACTAGCTACTTATCTTCAGTTATCGGGGCCATTGAAACTGAAATTGTCCAAGTGGAAGAAAGAATTGGGGTGGCAAATAACTTGACTTAAAGAACCTCTTTAGAACCCACGACTTATATACAGTCTCTCTTCAATTGCTCCCCGTGAGTTCAATTCGCCTCTGCCTGAAGATGACGTTAATGCTTCGCATTCTTTACAGCCCTTTAACACAGCTAACATCGAACATTTAGCTGACACTCCCCCTCCCCCAAAAAAAGGAAAGCTGGAGGACTCCGTAAGTGTAATAAGTTACTCAAATATCCAACGAAGGCTAAGGAATGTATTTCTACACCATTGGATACCCCGGCCGACCCTTTTCCAAAGGAAACTCCATTATTGGGCGAACTAGGCTCAGACTGCAGGATTCTAAAAGACAATCATTTGACCAACTTAGACTCGATCCTCAAACCTTTTTTTTCGGCTTTAGAGGAGAAGCTAACATTACTTATTGATTCCAAATTTGAGCAGTTACAAGAAACTATTTTTGAATATCTGCCTCAGCAGTCCACTCTAAAATCTAGTACAAATTCCCCTCCCTCTACTCCGAAATTGGTGTCTGATCCCAATGCCTCTCAGCAGGCTAACTGTTTAATGAATTGCAACCAACTTCTGTTCCATCGCATAGCTACCGGCAATTCCCATGATTACTTATTAACTGATTCCCTGTCTACTTTGGCTGGTGGTGCGATTGCCTTACTGAGGCCTGAAACTGCTTCTAAACCTAGATCTTCCACTAGTACAAAGGAGGTTCTACAGCTTCCTCCGGATAGCTTGCCATATGTTTTACTCTTAGCAAACGTTCCTCCTCTTGATTGCACTCAGAAGGAAGATACTCATGCGCTAATAAGGAAATGTGCACATTGGATGAGCCAAAAACTTAGACATCAAGATGATCTAAATATTAGAATAATTATGGCTAGAAGGGTGAAGTGGTTAGGCTTGTCTAAAAAAGCATATGAAGGCGATTGCATAGTGATTAATTTTGCAAATTCTCATTGTGTTAATCATTTGTTGGAGTCTCTACCATTGAGTCCAAAAGGGGAAGGTGGGATCAAAGTCTATCCATTAAGCTTTTTCTACAGGCCGCCCACTTTATCACTTCCTCCCACAAGGGCTTCCCAGGGTAAAAATATTCTAACAAAGGCACCTTTACAGAACCCCACCCTTGACCCTGGGGGTACCCAAAATCACTCTTCCCTTGACGCAATTGATTGACAATTGGAGGGCTTGGGGCTCCTAAAAGATTATTTACAGGAACCAGAGCTGATGGGAGTGCATACACTTTTGGAATCACCCATAGGGTCTGACGAGTTAGTTAGCTTTCCACATCTAACAACAGACACGGTCATAACTGAGGAGTCTGGGAAAATGCCCCAGCAAAGTAACGCATTGTTATCTTTAATTAGTTGGAATATTGCTGGGCTGCGTTCTAAAGTTAAAAATTTGGAATAGCTGGAATTTATATCCACATTTGATATCAATTGTTTTCAAGAAACTTGGCTTACGGCACCCTTCCATTTAGACGGCTACTACTCTGTATCTCAGCCAGCTACTCGATCTAGAGCAGGCAGAGCAAGTGGCGGCCTTCTGGTACTTGTGTCATTATTACTCCCAAAAATTGAGGTTTCATTGATTTGGTCTTCTGCTTTTTTTTTGGTAGTTTTATTATCAATATCCGGACGGAAAGACATTTTACTCTTAAACTTTTACAATAACATTCCAAGTGTTGCTCTGCCAGGAAGTCTCGAAGAGCTTACAGACCAACTAGACTCAGCCGGGAAACTCCAGGACAGGGAATTTGATACGATCTGGGTTGGAGATTTTAATGCTCAGTTATGCAAGTATGAATTACCTCACTTATGTGGTGCCGCTAAAGAAGGCAGAGAGTCACTCACTCATTTTATTCACTCTAATTTAGGAAATGCCTTGAATACCCTTATTTATAAATTTGATCTTGCTTTTGCAAGGGATATGGCAAACAGTCAGATAAGAGAAACACCCACCTATACAGGAAGTACTAACGGCAGCATTATTGATTTTATTCTTATTAATTCCTCTCTTTCACGTTCAATAGTGGATTTTAAAATTAAATCTCACTGTGCCAGTGACCATAACCCTTTGAGTATAAAATGATCCTTTAAAACTACAGTAATCTTACCTAGGACTGCATATAAAGGGAAAGAGGTGTTTAAAAGAAATTCTGGCCCTCGCATGAGGTGGGAGAGAGTAAACCCTAACACCTTTCACACGAACCTTATTACTCAAAATAAGGCTGACATCAACACTTGCTTGTCCCTGCAATCCACTCCATTCCACCTTATAACTGCCTTTGAATCTTTAAGCTGTGCTATTTCTCAGGCACTGATGTGTTCCCAATATCCCAAAGGTGCAAAACCTCAACGGTGGTTCAATTCTGCCTGTACGGCTGCCCATAGAGATCTAAAGTCAGCGATCAAAACTATTCCATGTAATCGGGATTTAATTAAACAGGCCAGGGGCCGATATAAATCAGTCCTTGAAGAGAGAAAGAATGAAATACGCACTAGCGCTTGGGAAGACCTTATGGCAGCGACGGAACTACGGGATCCCTCTCAATTTTGGAAGGTGGTTAATCACCCATATTTTTCAGGAAAGGAAAATAGGGATGACGACTGTTTGATACCAGAGGGGGTTTGGGTAGACCATTTTTCATCTGTATTTTAATCTGCAAATAATCCCAATGACGGAGGGGAGGTATGTGGCCTCCCATGTTCGGCTACTCCAATTCCAGTTAAGAGCGGCATTTTACGTGCTATCCCCTCCTCATGGTTAATGGCAATAATCGTTCCGATCTTCAAAAAGGGTAATAGGCTTGACCCCTTCTGCTATAGACCCATCTCTTTAATAGACTCCACGGCAAAGATACTTGGGAGTGTCATTCTGACCCAGCTCGAGGATTGGGTTGTAAGGACAAACATTTTATCGCCAATTCAATATGGGTTTAGGCCTGGATTAGGCACAGTGGACCAGGCCCTAAATTTACATCTTATCCTCAGTAAATATGTTATTCCCAAAAGGGAACCTATCCACTTAGCATTTATAGATCTGTCTAGTGCATTTGATATGGTGAACAGAGCAAAACTGTGGGACATAATGGATACCATGGGGATTGAGCAAGATTTGATAGTTTTGATCAAACGCTTATACTCTGACCTCTATATTTTAATTCAGTTTGGACAACACGGCGAAAGGTCCCATCCCCTTGTTTCCAATCGAGGTGTTAGACAGGGCTGCACACTGGCACCTTTCTTGTTTTTACTGTACATAAACGGCTTGTATAATTGTTTGGTCCAAAATGGTAAGGATTTCCCAAGGATGAGTTTTAGACAATTGCCAATTTTATTATATGCCGATGATGCTGTTTTAATTGCCCGCACGGCCAATGGTCTACAGACTCTCCTGGATCTTTTTTTAACACACAAACGAGAGCTTGATTTGAAAGTCAATTTTAAAAAATCACACGTTATGACCTGCGGTCCTAAAAACACTCGTACCAAATGTTTTAGAATGGGGGGGAACACTTTGACAAAGGTAAAATACTTTTGCTATCTAGGTCTGTATCTAAGTTCCACTCTGTCTTGGAAATTCCATTTGAATTTTAAGTTTCAACAACTGGCAAGAAATGTTGAGGCAATCTTTCGCTTTGCCCGCAGATTAGGGCATAGACCGGTCCACCAGATCCTCACGCTCTACAACTCTAAATGTGTTTCGGCGGCGATTTATGGGGGTGGCCTTTGGGGATATACCAGTCCAAGCATTTTACAGCTTGCAGAGAATAAATTTCTTCATCGGTTACTTATGGTACCTAAGAACATAGTGAACATTTTATGCCATGAGGAACTGGGAATCCGCTACATTACAGATTTGATAGATATTGGCCCACTTTTGCTATGGATAAAAGTATGGTCAAATCCGGCGGCTACTTTAACACACGATTGTGTAAAAGATTGTATTTCACTAACAAACTGTAACAAAATTCCATGGCTAAATTTTGTTCACAATGGCTTCTGAAACTTGGATTTGGAGTATATGTATTTTAAACCAGAGCTCCTGCCAGCTAATGCGAAAGAAATTGTTAAACTTCGACATAAAGAGCATGTTATGAATCTTAGATACCAAGTGGCAGAGAAATTGAGCTCTTTTAATTCATACATACAAATTCTATCATCAGACTTGCTAGAACCTTATTTTGTTTGGTTCCCGACCCCTTCTTTATACTCTTTACTCTTACTTTTTAGATTTAATCTGATCCATTTTAGAGTGGCTTTCCCGATAAAATGTGTGTGGGAAAAAACACTACCGCCATGCCCTTGTGATAACTTTTCGAAACAAAGTACTTGCCACTTTATTTTATTCTGTAAACTTTACTCAGTTCCCAGGAAATCCTTTTTATTACCCATTTTGCGTAACTTGCACACTTCTTCCTACAAAGAAGGATTGACTGGCATCCAAAGCCTCTCATCCAAACAAATCTGCATTTCTATTCTTAGTTTTATTAAATCCGCTATCACCATTAGAAACCGATATGAACTGGTAATATGACTATTTATTAAGAGAAACTAGGCATTGTCTTATTACTATATTGTCTTATCATTATATATGCTTTTATAAGTATTTATTATCTTATACTGTTTTAGCAAGCTTGGGCGGTAAGCTTAGACTTAATAGATTTGCTTTTTATGAATGCCATAAGTACTGTATTTTATGATGACTTTTATGTATGTATGTATACTTTTATGGCTAAACGCCGAATAAAGTTATTTTGACTGACTAACTGACTGAGTTGCAATTCCTGATGGCTATGATATTTTCAGAGTAGACAGACAAGCTAAACATTGAGGTGGGTTTGCACTTGTTTATTACAACCTACCTTAATTCCACATTCCAGCCCACCACTTAGTTGATGGTGAAGGTCTTATGTTTAATTTTAAATCCAATAACGTTAATACTTTTTATGGCATCTTGGATGCATCATCTGCCTGGACCTACAGCTAGATTTATTATATCCTTGCAGACTTACACCTAATCTTGCATGGAGTTCTCCAACTTTACTATCCTCTAGGAGTTCAATTTTCATTTAGAGTTACTTGAAAATAAAGATACTGATTTAGTCAATTGCCTTCACAGTTTCGATCTTACTCAGATAGTTAATCTACATACTGATAAGGCCAACCATACTCTGGATGGGGTACTTACCAACACCTCTGACCTAAGCTTTGACACATTTTTACCATTACCATGGTCAGACCATAAAGCTGTTTTTTTTTAAACTGAATGTGCCAACCAATAAATCTCATAAATCTAGCCTTTCTACCTCATTTAAGTTTTGTCTGTGGAAAACAATTGATAAAACAGAACTTGACAATATGGTTAGAACCTCCAGTCCTACATGAAGCAGCAATAAGGCATCTGTAACTACTACTTTTACTAATTGGATTGACTCTGTGGTCACTCTATTGGCCCCAGAAAAAATAATGACAAACCACAGAAGTTTGCTCCATGGTGTCCGCCTGAGTAAAAAAAAAAAAAAAAAAAAAAATGTAGGACTCAAGAACATGGGTGGGGGAAAGGCTATTGTCTTGAAGAAAAAAAAAACAAATATAAATCTCTTAGTACGAACTACAAAGCTTTAATTATTTCTAAAAAACAAGTTATTTCACTGAAATATTTAACACTTCCAAAGATTCCACTGAGGAGCTATTTAAGACATACACCACACTGTCTAACTGCAATAATAAAAACGTTTTCACTCCTCATCAATCTTTCCACATTAAGCTTGCAGATTTCCTTCAGTCAAAGGTTTAAATCATCTTTAATGAAGTTACCTCCAATTGGGTGTTTACCTGTATGGACGTTTATAACTCTGCTCCTATAGCGTCAGCAGCCTCAATAGTAAGTATTGATTTGGCTCCTAATGTTTTCACAAATTTAAACCCTCTCTATGGAAGAAATAACAGTGAAATGTAGTTAAATGATCATGTCAGGCTCTCCAGCTGACTCATGTCCTCCTTGTGTTTTACAGGATGTTTCCCTCATAGTTTCTGTCCATCTTACTAAGTTGCTGAATAATATATGGTCTCTGGCTACTTTCCAGCAGCCTGGAACAAGGACTTGGTGCTTACTCTGCTGAAAAAACCCTTCTCTAAATTCCAGAAATATGAAGAGTCTTTGGCCTATCTCCCACCTTCCTCTGCCTGTCAAGATATTGAAAAAGGTCATGAATGAGGATAATATGTGATTTATATCCTTTCTTGATGACAGTCATCTCCTGGACCCATCACAGTATGACTTCAAACCACTTCACTGTACAGAGTCAGCTTTAGTTGCCGGTACAGAGGAGATCAGAATGATGATTGATAGGGGAGGGAGGGCTATGCTGATTCTTCTCTCTGCCGAGGTTCATACTGTTAACCATTCTTTGCTGATCAACGAGCTTGAGAGAATTGGCATTCATCATTAAGCACTACACTTTTCAACATCTATGTCACCCCTCTAGCCAAACTCATTTGATCTCATGCTCTTTCCATTGTCTCTTACACCACTCAAATAGTAGTATCAGCTTCATCCAATATTGACAAGGTGGTCAACAAGTTTAACAACTGCCTGGCGCAAATTGTGACATGGATGCAGGAAAATTGTGCCAAATTAAACTCTAAGAAGACGGGCGTGCTCCTTTTTGGAACTAATACCACCTTTTAGAACATCTCCTGGTGGCCTTCCAATCTTGGCCCACTTCCCACAGCAGTACAGAAAGCTAAACACTTAGGGGTCTTGTTCAACAGAAAGCTATACTTTTCCGATCAAATTAATCAAGTTACATCTTCTTGCTTCTATCTGCTCAGGATTTTGAAAAAGGTTTTTGCCTACATTCCCTCAGATCTGCAGAAAATGGTCACTGTGGCTCTTTTGTTTTCAAGAATCAATTATTGGAATGCCCTATACATGTACATACCAAAGTGCTTGCTGTATATGCTTGAGTCCATGCAAAACACAGCAACACAGCTGCTTTTGAAAATCCCCAAATTTAGCCCTTTTTATCAACGCATCTTTGGCCTTCACTGGTTGCCAGTTGGAGAGAAGATCAAATTTAAGGCCCTCTGCCTGGTCCACAAGGCACTCTACAAGACCAGCTCTCAGTAATTTCAAAAAATCTTTTGCTGTCATCTGCCCAGCCGCTTACTTCGGTCCAGCTCAGCTAAGCTGGTAGCCATCCCTAGAACCAATAAAACGAGGTGGGGAGGTAGGAGCCTATAAATTGTGTAATTCCATGCTCCTCCATCTAAAATCCCAATCTAATCTAACACATTTCAGGAAAATGTTAAAAAATTGGCTTTTCTCAGTCCTGTTTAAATAGGATTCCACGTCATAGAGAACATTAGCACCAACCACTGATTAGGCATTCACGTGCTTTATAAGCTTTTACTTACTCACTTACTTTTGTGGGACTGGAACTGGTCATACTCTCCTAGACATCTAACCAACAGGCTAAACAACCTATGTGTAGCAACCAGCAATGACCCCTGTTTGGCCCTGGAAGACCCTGAAATGGCCCAGGGCCCAAACTTCTGACCTATTAACTTCACTCACCGTCCCTAGATTTATGGACATGCAGAGACATACACTTTGACAGGACATGTCACACTCCACTCCTGCTTTCCCACAGTATCTTTATTGACTCTACAGACCACATATCTCTGTTGTAGGCCTGGGGGAAATTTTAATTATGCCAGAGTGATCAGAGTAATTTCAGTAATTATGCTTTACTCTCACCAAACTTATGGAATCACTCCAGTTTGAGTAATTAAGAATAATGTGGGGCAAATATCATACCACACTAGCACAGGAACAACAGTCTAAGAGAGATTGAGTACCTGCTGAATACTGCAATTTTGTCCTGTAGCATTTAGTGTAATTTGAAAGCACACAACGCATCCTCTGGCCGATTTTGGACTCAAAGGTGCATTTCGCACTAAGAAAATAGTGCTAAATGCTGGTTTATGCTTCTCTCATAATTATAATTAATTTAAAGTAATTTTGCTGTAATTTCGATGGAGAGATTTTCACCAGTTATTCCCATGATTAATTTACTATACTTATACAGTTGTAGAAGGGTGTGTTGTGGTAATATTGCTAGGCTACTTGTATCACAATGCTAGTGTAGCTTGGTCATGCTGCTCAATTATGTTTTTTGTGTGATTAGTACGTTACACAAAACACCTCCTTGAAAGTACTGAGGTGTACCTAATGCTGCAGATCCACACATATACAGGAAGCAATGTAGGTACCTAGAATTCACTACAAGCTTTAATCAATTACTTTACAGTGTTTAATGATTTTTCAGGGGCCACAATTAGGCAGTTGTGGCCACTGAAAAACCATCGGACATGCACAGTAAGTGAGCAAGGTTTGTGAGCTAATTGAGCTAAGCATGTCTGGTCATTTTTCTAAATGTGAGTGTACACTGTCCCCTATCCGGTAAGCTGTGGGAAAACTGAGGAAGATAAATGTAGGGGTGTCAAAATTTTGGGGTGCAGTTTTAATGCTACACCCATGCACCGATCTGCCAGACCAGCCCTTCGGGCACTGGCAGATTGCCATATGGGCTAATCTGAGATTGGCCTATGTTACCCTGCAAGGATGGTCAAACTACTGAAAAGAAGGATGACAGCTTGATTATACAATTCATTTTACGTGCACATTTACAAATACAGACTGGAATTGTTATTTCATTATTGATAATAAAAAGCAACTATCTATAAACTAATTAACATATTATTTAGTTAAATGGTGCCGTAGGCGTACCTATTTTCATATATCTTGGTGCAGCTGTTACAGAAGTCTCACTAAGTGAATGCATCTTGGAGGCTGGTGAAGATTACTTCTTTTAGCTAGACTGAAGTTGTCACTGAAGGAAATCTATAAGCTAATCAATGCCTTTAAGTGAACCTTGGATTGAGATGGCTTCCATTGCTATGGAAACCGCTTCGACTGTAATATGTATTTAAATCCTTGCTTATAAAATCATAAAGTAATTTTTAGAGGGAAATCACATTTCCCTGAATCATTCAGGCATGTGGGCTTGACGTGTCACTGATTTAAGAGGGACACTATTTCTGCGATTGAAGACTGGCTCTTGGAAAATGCCACTGAAGGGAAATCCTAAATACGATACGAAGCTCAAAATTGGCCAGCTACAAAACAAACAGTGTCATTCTTCAATATCACATTTCTTGTTATTTTATAAAAAATAATTTAGTGAAAAACAGGACACTCTATCTTAATTTTGTTTCTCAAAACTCGTTTTATATCCAGTTTTTCATTCTGCACTGTAATTCTGAACATATAGTAGTATTTTTGTTAACGAAAGCTTTTCTTTGGATTTCAATATGAAAATGATTTCCATAGGATAATGTTGGTTCAGTTTCACACATCACTGTGTATAACATAGCAACGTGTTTATATTACAGATGTCCTTTTTGATAGAGCAAAAACGGCATTAGCACCAGAACGTATGTTTTCCTGCGCATAGCATCACAGTTATTTGCTTTATGCCGTTTTACCGAAAAAATACATTGTTCATTAGTATATTGTCACCGTAAAAAAGTAAATGTGCAACCTTTTTAATTAACAGTTTATATTTAATTTGGCCACCATTTTCAAGATAGTTTGTTTCAAAGAAAGGGCACGTATTTGGAAAACACTTGCTGATGTAAACGCATAGCATGCTCATAATACACGTTTTTATTAGTAACCACTTAGTTTCTATAGTTACAGCTTCAATATTATTTAAAATAGATACTATAAAAGGTCGAGTAATACAAGCCACTGCTGCGTGGAGAACGCATGCATTTTAATACGTCACTTTGTTAAATTTTTAATTGGTGTGGCTGATTTTAATAAGTCACTTTGTTACATTTTTAATTGGTGTGGCTTAAGCTTCCATAAAGTTCAGTCGAATGAATAGGCGGGGTAAGGATGATTAATGATTCACCCTGTCTCATGGTCGAAATAAGAGGGCGAAATGTCCCAAATGTCAACTACAATATTCCAAATTCTTTTCAATGAGAAGCATACAGAAAGGATAATTATGCCCCCTGGATACTGCACTTAGACTATGCGCTCTTTTCACAGAAATATGCGTTGCATTGCAACCTAACCAATAATGAGAATAATGGTGAGTATTACAGAGAGGTTTGGCAACTAGGCACCTGATTTAGATGTTGGCGAATATTGGCAATAGGATATAACTAGATTTAGATTTCAGCAGTCAGGATATCCATCACTGTTGTGAGGGAGTAACTCGTCCTCCAATATATAAATCAGTCCCTTGAACAGGAATTGCTGCATCAAGATCAACAATCTGCTTCTTAGATGATTTAAGCACAATTAGTTCCCTTTAAGGGATCTCTAATAATCAGGACAGTTTCCTTTGTCAATGACAGAAGATTGCTACATCTCTGGTCACCTTTATAAAACCTTGTAGGTAATGGTCCAGTAACAGCTTTAGGAGTTGCCAGAACTCATACAAAAACATCTAAAACATACACATAGCCAGGGTTTAGCTGAACCCTTTTTAACCATTGGTAGATTGAATCAAACTCCTTCACCCATTGCTTCAAGAAAGTGCTACTCACATTTTGCGACCAGATGTAACTTTGCACGTAAATATGATTTCCCACATAAATGTGATTTGTGCTTTTAGATATTTTACACTCTAATGCTAATGTTGCTCCAAACAGAATTTTGCAACTCAACGTCGTTAGACCACAATGTTATGTCATCCCGATTCACAATTGTTCAATATAATTCAGAATCTTTATGCATGATTTTGTGCCAAAATATGACACTACAATGACTCTTCACTAAGTTATTTTGCACCTATTATATTTGTGAACCTAAATGTGAGTGTTGTTGCTACATTTTATTATTGATACTATAAGTATTGCCAGCATCCTTTGATGTTGAACTAAATGTGATTATGCACATAAAAGTGAGTTTGCCCTAAATTTGTTTTTGCACCTAGGTGGTTTTTGCATCTCAAAGTGTATCCATGCTCCTGTTGCACCAAAAGTAATGTTGTACCTAAATGTGATTTTGAAACTAAAAATGTTTCTGCACAGCTATGTATTTTTTCTCTTCCACATTTTTTCCACTCCTGTTGATTCAGCAAATGTGATTTTGCACCTAAATGAGTTTTTGCTGCTGAATGTTATTCATGCTCCTAAAAGTGTATTCACACCCATGTTTATATGACTATGCACTAAAATGTCAAACTAATGCATACCTTTTACACCTAATGAGAATCACCGCCACATATTCTGTCTACACTGATTAATATCCCACAGCTGCAAAGTGCAGCTGAACAATACACAATTTGTTCTTCAAGATCAGTCACATTTATATTTTTGTGTGATCTGTTTATGACCGTGAAACATGAAGGAAAGAAACCTTCATATCAAAAAAGATTTCAAGATGCATGCAACAATACATCGAAGATCATTTTATACTCTGCCCTACCCAAAATCACCCTACAACAACTCTGTACCACGACAGCCATCAAGAAAATCAAATAACAGCCTTGGCCTGGGTTCCATTCATATTGTCTTACCCTTTACTTTAAATAATGACATACACTCCTGGATGAATTCACTATGCTTTTTTCAGTTTCCTATGGGGAAAATGTACTATATCAGGTTATCGTAACCAGAAATGTGAGCAACGTCTTATATAAAAATGGAAAAGACATGATCTCCTCTTTGGATATCAATCACAGATTGGCTGATACCTTAAAATACTTAAAAACTTCCAACATGACTAGAACCATTACCAATTATCCATCCTACCATCTCTACTAACTACAACACCTTTATCCCACGCATCTCACCATTACCATCCATCCACCTCTTAAGCAATGAAAACTGACAGATTAATGTTAATATAAATCTAGGTAGTAGAGATTGTATAACAGGAGCTGTGATACTTCAGTATTTAGTTAGACCAAAACCCATCAAGGATCGAACCCCAAACCCTCCTGGTAGTCATCAAATGTCTCAATAAAGCCTCCCACTAATAAGCACCCTCCTAGTCCAGTCCAGCTCCACCAAAACAACACACCTAAACCGTCCACAGAAGGGTCAGTCACCTGTAGGAATGATTCACATGAGAGAAGCAATTACTCACCTCTTCATTACAACAACCTATTCCTGAACAGAGCACATATCTCTTATCCACACCCTAAAATAATTTGCTTGACATAAAACCTGAGCTAACATGATGTGAAAGAAAGACTACAACTACACACTTTCCTTCTTTCTCCCACAAGTACTCTCATCTCAGAAACTGTTCTCCTGCTCTCTGAAATTTCACTCAACACAGATGTTCCAGTTGCGCCTGCATGTAGATCAAGCCAGTGCTTTGGAGCATTCCTCCAGTTACATTGCATACCAAACAACCCACACACCTGGATATCTTATCATAGATTCCATAATGCATCCTGTTACCACAATCTCCAGAACCTCAGGTCATAAGCGTCATGAAATATCAATATGCTCAAACATCAGAAACATCTTTTTTCAGACCATTGGTCCATCTCCTTAACCTCACATCAATTCTGCCCTTCTGAACTGAAGGTCTGCATTATGTAATGCAACTTACTTTCTGTTATCATCCAAGAATGCGAACTTCATGATATTTGAGTCACAGAAACCTGATTCTGTTTATTCTGTATGCCACGTTCTTACTACTAGGACACACAATCCTCCACCTCAGTAGAACAACAAACACTGTTGCTATACCACTCTGTGACAATAAAAAAAAAAATTGAAACCACTAAGACTAAACATCCAATACTTTCCACCAGTCAGCACGTAACAATAATAGATTGTTTCATTATAACACTAATCGACCCCCACCAGTGATTACATTTGGCATGGAGTTTTCTACCTTCACTGGGGTAAAAGCAAAGACACACAGAACCCTCCACAAATTATTTTATCATGCAGATACCTCCTACAATACTGCACATCCTCTAACCACAATTAGGCTTCAACCTCAGACCAGATTTACATATTCACCACTTAAAAATCTCTACCCTGCAAATTACTTGTCACTTCCTTTCAAAATCCTGACAACGCGCAATGCGAATTAAAAAAAGAGAACTTGTACATTTTAAAGACATAAAACACATTGACAATAAAACTTGGCAAAGTCAACAATTCTGACTTTGAGGTGCTAACACATGCACATATAAGAATGAACAATTGTGCACATGCTGTGCTGTGTCCCTCTGCAATCTATCTCTTTCTGTGCCTTGTATGTCTGTGCCCTCATTTTTTTATTATGAATAGTGCTGCTGTTTTTATAACCATAGATTGGGGTGCTATAGTCCCAGGCAGCGTCACATCTTGGGGAATAAAACTAAAAATATTTAGTTATAGCAGTACAAAAAGAGACAGTCTGCATAGTGGCACAGTGCAAAAAGCCGTCCTATCTCATTTGACAATAATACTGTTGGAGGATGGTTATTAGTTGAGATAAGTACCACAAGCAATAATGCCCCTAGACACTGTTAGGTCCAGTCAAGGTCTCAAAACATTAGCCCCTGGCTCAACCCCTGGTAGTTTGGCAATGAGCATCCAGACATATCTTAAGAGGAAGTTATATCAAGCATTTGAATACACCAATAAAGTAAATAATTAAGACACAACACACAATAAAAATCCCACAGCAATTTATAAAGATAGTAAATATTTGTAACTTTAAAATGACACCAAATTGACAAAAACCCAAAATAATGAACCGGACCTATACATTTTTAAAGGTTAGCTAAAAAAAAATTGCTTTCTAGTGCTTCAAAATCAAAAGCACCAACCGGGGAGAAATGGTTGGTGCTATACCAGAACAAAGTCAAAGTTTGAGGCCAACCGCAATGGAACCCTGCTCGGATCCACTGAGTGGTAGGCCTCAGTTAAAATTTTACATTCACACTTAGAAAGATTTTTGGATCTTTTCCCTCTCAATGTCGTGCAGTCCTCCTCAGCAAGCCAATTTCAATGCAACATCATCAGATTGCTTTTCTGCGGGGACCCGGTCAAATCCCGGAAGCCTGGAGCTCCAGAGCTTTCAGCGGGACACACCTGAAATCCTGGCAGATTTGCTGTTGTAGGTAGTTGGTTTGACTCACGATGGTGAGTCAGTCCACTTTGACGCTTTTTCCAAAAGGTGCTCCAAACTTCTGGTTCTTCCTCCTCAAGTTCCTTTTGAGGGTTCAGGGTGTCCACAACACACATCCAAGGGTCTAGAAGAACCTCTGAGATGGTCCTTGGAAGTTTAGGACCACAATTCCCGCAATGCACCTGGCCAAAACCTTAAAATTACACTGGACACATTCAAGCCTGGAGAATTTTGTGATAGTTGGTGCAGGAAAGCTCTGTTGACCTGCTGCTTTTAGGGAGTCCCTTCCTGCATCCTTTTTGAAGCAAGGCAAAGTCCTTAGGGTTGTTGTTCCAGTATGTAACAGGAGCAGTACTTCAGAGTACAGTCATCTGGGTTGCAGACCATGGTTCCAGCAGGGCAGTCCTTCTTCTTCTTTTACTTTCATGCAGCAGATCTGAGTTGCAATGCAGATAAGCCACTTTTATTCAATTACTTTGGGGGACAGGAAGGGGAGCACCCTTGTCCAGTGATCTGCAGGGTGTCATCCAAAAGCATGACTGCTTCCTCGAAAGTGTGGCATTTTCTGGTCCCATAAAGAACTGCACTTTAAAATTCCAAGATTAACGCTTTTCCTCTAGAGGACCAAGACCCAGCTAAACCAACCTACTGGTGTGGCTCACTTGCATTAACAATCCCCCTCTGGACATCTTCAAATTCCTTTCCTGGTCCTGCTATCTATCTGTGGGGTACAAGGTGAGAAGGCATGCCTGGCCGGCATTCCTCTCTGTCCTGCTTCCTTTGAAAAACTGTTTAATTTACCCAGTCCCCTTCCTGGCCTGGCCTCAGCATCTGCCAACCTCACCTGATCAAATTACCTCGGCTCAGTGCAGGTCACTTATCACCTCATCAAAGCAGCCTGGCTAATCCTGTTAAGGTTGACAAGTCAGGAGAGGCCACTAGCAGGCTGGAATTTGGCTCACAGAAAATAAAGTCTTGTAACTTATTTTCTGAATTAGTTATCCTAAATTCAACAGGGGTTGAATTTATTAAGCTCCTTCCTAGCAATACTTATGCTTATGGAAAATATTCCAATGTTAGCCTATGGACCTATGTATCTACAATGAGGAAAAACTGAAAGGTGCAGTTTTTCCCTCCCCAGGGCATGTAAAACATCTGTTAAAATGCCCCTGCTTATAGGTACATGGCACCCCACCCCTGGGGCATCTAGGGGAGACCTTAGGGATGACATATATAAAAATAGGGCCAATTATTACTTTGGAAGAACCTTTAATTCCGTCAAAGGTGCACACATTTTGCATTTTAAAGAGAGTCTGCAAGGCAGGGCTGCCTTTAAAAATGACAGCAGGTTACCCTACAGTGCAGGAAATCTACTGGGCTTCTAAACATCACTGCCCTATTATATACTAAGGACTTGTAGGTAGTTTGAATCCCCCTAGCACAGCCCAGGGTGCAGTCAGTTATCACCAGTATCAGTCAGAAACATTGGGGCGAACATGCTAAAATGATGATTTTCTCACAAATACTTATTATAAGCAATGATTGTCGAAGCAGGCAATTCATATGCTAAATGTTGATGGTGATCGAAAGCTGATCATTGACATAAAGGTGCCTCTAAGTCCCTGCTTTACTTTCATTTAAGTTGCAGGTCCTTCAAACAGCAGGGCAGCACATCTTTCTAACATACAGATATTAGTTCTCATCCTTAGCATGCCAGGTCAGTATTGTATATACATATATATAATTATAAGAATATTATACTGTTTTTTTTCTACAGTGAATTACATAAACAAAAACAGATGTTTAGTTTTTCAATTTTAACATTGTATCCCATTTGGCATTGAGTAACAACAAAATACGCTTGTGTGGTAACACAGATGTTCCATTCTTTTGTGAGAAATGATTTCTCATGTGGAAGTAAAGGACAATGCAGTAGTTTGGGTTTTCGTCAGTGTCTTTTTTAATTAGAAAGTAACGGGTCTGTGACAGAAGAAAATACATCAACTTAAAACACCCAGTGAATCACAGCAGAAGGCTTCATCCGAAACAGCTGTGGGAGTCAGTGGCATTCATTATTTCTTTTCTATAGGGATAGCAGTGTGTGGAGGAAGCAGCAGTGATCAATGTAGTGGAAACAGCCTCAGAAACCCAGAATTATCAAATGTGAATGGTGCCTGCACATTAGAAAGAGGAAATTTGCATATGGCAGGATGAGTCACTTACTGCCCACTATGACCAATACAGAAATGTTTTCTTCCATATTTCCTAGAAAATTCCACTTGCAGGTTATCTTTCAAGAATGGCTGTAGTGTGATTTTATGGCAAACAGATTGAGGAGGAAAACTTTTGAGACATGGGCAGAGTGGGCAATAGCCAAGAGCCCTTCTCTTTTAGGGTCGCTGATTAGCAGCTGATCAAAAGCTTATTTCAGCCTTATTTTTCCAACTACCAGGCTTGCTGGGTAACCTCATCTATTGAGTAAACACAGATTTGTTTTTCAGTGCCATTTTCTTTTTCAGTAGGATGACTAGCATGGTTAGGTAGTAGTCCATTATTAAATACTAGCAGTGAAGGATGTTCTTATGTATTTTTTAACCCAGTGCTAGGTTCGCAAGAATATCGCAAGAGCATGTCCACTTATGAGCAATGGGGTTCCTCATATAACTTCAACAAGTACCACAAAATAAGGTAATAAAAATGTTAATTAGAGTGCTTAGAAATTGTAGAAACCACAAGTGCTTCATAACAAAAAGGTACTATTATATGAGGCCAGCAAGGCAGAGCTTATTGGTGGCAATGGCGCATGGCAATGGCAGGCATGTTACAGAAGAGTGAAATCGTGTTATCATGCTGGCCACTGCTAAATGCATCCTTATTATTAGATGGCGGCATACAGAGCACAAACTAGTGGGAAGTGAGTATTAATATGCAGTGTTTGGTTTCTTTCAAAAGTGGAGGCCTCTTACATCACAACTTAATCTAGACACTCTGCTAGCAGCACTGCAATTTCTTTACATGTTCCTGCATTCGTCATTTCTTTGCATATTTCATTTAATAATCTTCTTCTTGCAAGGAGACTCTGACATGCGTATGATTCTTGAAGAGTCCAGAAGCAAATGTTGTTCTGTTAGCTTAAGCGCTATGATTATTTTGGAGGAAAGCTTTTACGTTTGCTGCCTAAACTGAATCTATGCTGGATTTCATTTGCCTATAATTTGATGAAACGGTCCAGAGTTGTTTCCCATTCATGAAGCTAGCCAGTCAAATAAAAACATCTTTGAATCATTCTTGAATGACAGCAAGAAAAGAAGTGAATCATCCAAACCCAATAATCCTTTTTAAAGTATGAGAAGTTGTCCTTTCTGAATAAATTCCCAAACCAATGGGTCCAAGTGGCTCATTTAAATAGCTTTTGCAGGTTTTGTAGGCAATTCAAATAATCTAGTACCCAGTTTGACATCCCCATTCCTTTTCAATATTCAAGATCCCCACATTTTTAACTTTCTTTCATGTTTATCTTTCATATTTTACTATCTTGTCCCTTAAATGTAGATTTCAAGACATATAGGGGGTCATTCTGACCTCGGCGGTAAAAGGCCCTTACCGCCGGTCAGAAGTCCGCCATTCTACCGCCGCGGCCGCGGTAGACCGCGACGGTCATTCTGACCACCAACTGTGAAACCGCCAAAAATCCGACATCCAAGGAAGGCCGCCACATCAGCGGGCCGCGGAAAACTGGAGATTACCAAACCTCCACCGTCACGCCAACACAAACACGCCCATGCCATTCTGACCCACGAATCCACGCAGCGGTCTTTCAACCGCGGTATTCCATTGGCGGTACACACCGCCGCGGTCAAAATACACACACAGCACCAAAACACTGCCACATTGGACATTTTGAAATACGCACACCTGAGACACATACAAACAACGCTCCCACACATCCAATCAACTATAAAACACACACCCACATCACCCACAAACCCCCAATAGTTGGAAATCGGAGCGAAGGCGAGAGCGAGAGAGATAGAGATAGCGAGCACAGCATTAGAAAACCCCAACACACACAGGAACACAACTTCATCACCCACACCACATCTACGCACACATCACCACATATCACCACGCACATCACCACAAACACCACCCCACACCTCATCCACACCACCCCATGGCACCCCAAAGACACCCAAGGTTTTCAGACCAAGAACTCCGGGTCATGGTGGAGGAAATCATGAGGGTTGAGCCCCAGCTCTTCGGCACACAGGTGCAGCACACCACCATAGCAAGGAAGGCTGAGCTATGGCAAAGGATCGTAGACAGGGTCAACGCTGTGGGACAGCATCCCAGAAATCTGGAAGATATCAGAAAGCGATGGAACGACCTACGGGGGAAGGTGCGCTCGATGATCTCCAGGCACAACATCGCTGTGCAGAAGACTGGCGGCGGACCCCCACCCACCCCACCCCAATTCACAGCATGGGAGCAAGAGGTGGTAAACATTCTGCATCCTGATGGCCTCGCTGGAGTACACGGAGGAATGGACTCTGGTAAGTCGAATCTCAACTACTTCACCCCCCCCAACCACCAGCATGCCAACCCCCCCCCCCCAATATCACCCCCCAGCACATAAACTCCCTGCCAATGTCTCACCAGCACAACCCACCCTAAACAACACCAACCCCTGAATGCCAACACAAACCATAGACAGCCACCACCAAAGCATGACCATTGCACATACCCATACACCCCCCCCAAACCCTCACAACACCTCCCACAAGGGAATGCCAGCACTGGGGGACAAGGGCACCCAAAATGCACGCCATGGCACACACAGAAACAATAACCATACTCCTTCACCCCTGCAGGGCCCGAACGCCAACACACCGCCACGGAGGGTCCAGAGATGTCCATCCCACCCCCAGAACAGGCCCCCAGCGAGGACAGCAGCTCTGTCGACCTAGAACCTGACGACCAGCCCGGACCATCGGGGACCTCTGGACAGTCGGTTCCCACACACAGACACAGGCCACAGCAGACCCAAACCCCTCTGGGAACACCAGCACAGCTCCCACCCAGCGGGCCCATGCCTCTGTCCCGCGGACGCGTCAATCAGCGGTGTGTCCGCCACTACAGGGCACCCAGGCGGACCCAACACCCCAACAACAACAGGGACCTGGGGGCAGTGGTAGTGGGCACACCGTCCAGGGGACAGAGGCCCGGGGAAACAGGGCAACTGGGAGGGCTGCTGTGCGACAGGAGGGGGAGGACAGGCCCAGGGAACCGACTCTCCAAGAGGCCCTCACCACCATCATGGGAGCATACCATCACTCCCAGGAGACGATGGCGACGGTACTGGCCAGGTTCACCGAGATCCAGGCACAGCAGGAGGAACGGTACATGGGGTTCAGCAATGAACTCCGGGACATCGCTACCGCAATGGGGACCATAGTCCAGGCCCTCAACCGGATAGAAACCACATTGCGGGACCATGTGGCACCGCAAAGGGCCCCTGTCACTAGCCAGGATCAGCCTACCACCTCCGCCGGCGCTAGTGGTCAAGAGGCCCCCACAGAACGACTGGCCACCAGAACCCCACCTACTGCTGAAGAAAAACCACCCCGCAAGAGGAACCTGAGATCTCAAAGGAAGACAGAGTAGGATGCCAAGACCCCCGCCAGTCTAATATCCCCCCGGATATCATTCCACTGTCCCACAGTGTCACCCTGTCCAACCTTGAACTGCCCCTGCTCCATCCTTCCACAGCCATATGAACAATGCACCTGTGCGACCGAGAACTGGACTCTGCCATGGACATAACTCCACCCTCACCCTTCACCGTTTTAATATCATGTACCAAAATATAGCACTAAAAATAAATCACTCATTGCACATAAATCATTCTGGAGTCAGCCTGTATTATTTACAAATGTATAACACATTACTTATCAATAATGTTCTGTTATTTATGTGTGGACAACATACCGATGTCAATAAGCATTAGTCCATGGGCTAACCAAGCAGAAGTCACGCAGTGGGTCATACAGCACTGAAAAGGGAAGGGAAAAGTAAACTTCAGTTTAAAAGAACTGGGGGGAAATACACAAAGTAAAGATGCAGGGGGCATTCAGTAAATGGTAAATGGCGTGGGTGATTCCTACCTGTGTGCTACTGAAAATACTGTTGGATAACTCTGTCCCTGTTGTCTGGGTCGTCCTCTTCGTCTTCCTCCTCTTCACTCTCCGCAGGCTCCACAGCTGCTTCAACCCCACCATCTGGACCATCCTCCTGCAGGAAGGGCACCTGACATCGCAATGCCAGATTGTGAAGCATACAGCAGGCCACGATGATCTGGCACACCTTCTTTGGTGAGTACATCAGGGATCCCCCTGTCATATGTCGGCACCTAAACCTGGCCTTCAGGAGGCCAAAGGTTCTTTCAATGACCCTCCTAGTTCGCCCATGGGCCTCATTGTACCGTTCCTCTGCCCTGGTCCGGGGATTCCTCACTGGGGTCAATAGCCAAGGCAGGTTGGGGTAACCAGAGTCACCAATTAGCCACACACGTTGTCTCTGTAGCTGTTCCATCACATAAGGGATGCTGCTATTTCGCATCACATACGCGTCATGCACTGACCCAGGGAACATGGCATTCACATGCGAGATGTACTGGTCAGCCAAACAGACCACCTGAACGTTCATCGAATGGTAACTTTTCCTGTTTCTGTACACCTGCTCATCGTCTTTTGGGGGTACTAAAGCCACATGGGTCCCATCAATGGCACCAATTATGTTGGGAATATGTCCATGGGCATAAAAATCACCCTTCACAGTGGCCAAATCTACCTCCTCAGGGAATACAATGTAGCGCTGCATGTGTTTCGTCAGGGCAGACAACACTCTAGACAAGATCTTTGAAAACATAGGCTGAGACATTCCAGATGACATGGCCACTGTTGTCTGGAATGAGCCACTTGCCAGAAAATGGAGGACTGACAGAACCTGCACTAGAGGGGGAATTCCTGTGGGTTGGCGGATAGGGGACATCAGGGCTGGCTCCAGCTGGGCACACAGTTCATGTATAGTGGCTCGGTCAAGTCGGTATCGTAGTATGATGTGGCATTCTTCCATTGTCGACAGGTCCACCAGCGGGCGGTACACGCGAGGATTCATCCTTCTCCTCGCAAGTCCCAGCGGACGGTGCCTAGGAAGGACAACATGGAGCACAGAGTCAAGCAAGTCACAGGTACGTTCACCACTGCATGCATAGCACACGATTATCTATGTATTGAAAGGCGTGTATGTGTGGCAATGCAAGGCCTAGGCCTGTGTGACGCAGTACAAATAATGCCATGTGGGCCCTTGAAATGGCGGCTGCCTGACCTGTGAAGTGGGACAATGGGATGTGAGGTCAATGCGCTGGCGCGGCACACCGTGGTGGTAGGCGGTCGAAGACCGCTATACGAAGCCGCATTGGCTAACATTGAAGCCTATGGGTTTCAGGAGCCAATAATGAGGTGCGCCGGCGGTCGCGGTACGCACCGCCACGGTACGCACCGCCGCGGGCGTGACCGCCATTTTCTATCTGCTTAATCACTCGAGACCTGATCTTCCACAGGAGAGGACCTATACTGCAAGTGCTGCTGTGACCTCGGTCTGGAAGTGACAATGGCTGCTGCGACTGGGGAAAGGGCCCCCGCCTTCAGTTCCGAAGAGTTGGAGAAGCTTGTGGACGGGGTCCTCCCCCAGTATGCGTTACTCTACGGTCCTCCAGACCAACAGGTAAGTACACTGGGTGCACATTGAATGGGCTATGCCTGTGTGGAGTGGGGTGGATGCTAAGTTGGTAGGGTGGGGGGCGAATGAGGAGTGCAACGCACGACAGATGAGAGCATGTGCCATATGGCAAGGTTGGGGAGGGGCGGCCAATCGCATCTAACATGCAGGAATATGATGATTTCTCCTTCCCACCCTGTACATGTCAAATAGGTCAGCGCCCATCAGAAAGTGGACATATGGCGTGCCATCGCCAAGGAAGTCCGGGCCCTGGGGGTCCACGTTAGACGGGGCACCCACTGCCGCAAGAGGTGGGAGGACATCCGCCGCGGGACCAGGAAGACCGCTGAGTCACTGCTGGGGATGGCCTCCCAACCTAGGAGGGGTGCCAGTCGTACCCTGACCCCCCTGATGTCCCGGATCCTGGCGGTGGCCTACCCTGATTTGGATGGGCGCTTGAGGACATCACAGCAGACACAAGGGGGTGAGTATCAGCACATTCTGCTATCTCTCTGCGCAGTGGAGGCGTCTGGGTGGGGGAGGAGGGTTGGGGGTGACATTAGGCCAGGGTGGTTTCTGTTGTGTAGTCTGCTACTTTAGGCATGGCCCTGTGCTCCCGGACCCCACCTCTGTAGGGTGACAAGTACAGCTATCGATGGTCCAGCATCGCACATGTGCGCCTTTGGCGTCTCTAGACCTGTAGTCCTAGTCCGAAGTACTGAGTAGTGTACCCCGAATGCGCGGCTTAGTGCATGAGGCTCCTGTGTCTGTCCTCTCCGCCAACGGTGTTGACATTGCATGCACTCAACCTGGTCTTCGTTTTTCTCCCCCCACCCTTCTTCTTCGTCTTCTTGTGCATCTGTGCATTAGCATCATCAGGCGGAGGAGAATTGGCATCGGAGCACGAGGGAGCTGCAAGTCACAAGGCCCCGGTGGGACCAGGAACAGACACCGAGGGCACCAGTGATCCGGAGGGCGAGGGGAGCACCACAACGGGGACCGGTGGTGACACCAGCGACAGCGACATGTCCTCGGATGGGAGCTCCCTAGCGGTGGCGGCAACATCCGGGCCCCCCGCCTCTCCAGGTACAGCCGCCACCCAGCGCACCAGCCCCGCCCTCCCAGCAGCCCCTCAGCCTACGCTCCGTGCCCGCTCGCCCAGGAAGGCAGGCGTCTCCTTCGCCCCAGGCACCTCAGCCCCTGCCCCTGTTACCCCTGCTGCCCTCAGTGAGGAGGTCATTGATCTCCTCAGGACACTCATTGTTGGGCAGACTACCCTTTTGAATGCCATCCAGGGGGTAGAAAGGGAGGTGCATCGGAGCAATGCCTACCTGGAGGGCATTCATTCGGGTCAGGCTGCCCATCAACGATCGTTCAATGCTCTGGCCTCAGCACTGACGGCAGCCATTGTCCCTGTTTCCAGCCTCCCTCTTCTGACTGCCTCCAACCTGTCTCTGTCTCCTGTTCCTCAGCCTATCCCATCCACACCATCAGACCAGCCTGCACACACCTCAACACCCAAGGGAAGCTCATCCAGACACAGGCACCACAGAAGCCACAAGCATTCACGCAAGCAACACCCAGATGCAGACATTCCAACAGTCACTACCACCTCTGTGTCCCCCACCTCCTCGTCTCCCTCCTCCCTCCCTGTCACGTCTACACTCACACCTGCATGCACACCACGATCAGCCAGTGCTTCCATCACCAGCACACCCTCCAGTCCAGTCCGCACACGTGCAGTCACCACCCCCACTACCATTTACACGTCCCCTGTGTCCTCTCCCACTGTGTCTGTGACCCCCTCTTCCAAGACACACAAACGCAGGCAGCCACCCACCCAACAGCCATCCACCTCACAACAGCCTCCAGCACATGCACCTGCACCCAAAGACAGCACACCTGAATCTCCTACAACCACATCCTCTTCCTCCACTTCCATCTCCACTTCTCCTACCTTTTACCTTGGTCCTAAGAAAGTTTTCCTTGCTAATCTTGACCTCTTTCCCTCCACTGACCCACCCCCTCCATCTGCAAAGAGTCCCAAGAGCACCTCAGCCACCACCAGCCCAGCTTCGAGTGTCACTGTGGTGCATGGGTTCTAGAGCCCACCCTTTGCCAGCAGTGACACCTCAATCAGCAGCAAGGGGACAGCCAGCCCCCCACAAGGCAAGAAGACCAGGAAGGTAAAGGGCCGCCGTGAGAGGACTGACACGGCTGCCCCCAAGGAGCCAAGTTCTCCCACATCACCAGCCACAACAGCTAGAGGAGCGAAAGGGCAGCAGGGCGGAAAAGTCAGCCAGCAGGAGCGCGGAGCAGGAGGGGCCCACAAGCCCCATCCCGGGTGTTAGGAAGGACACCAAAGGGCCCAGGACTCCGTCACCGAAGGGTCCAGCAACAGCACGGTCGGAGGGCGAGTGAGCAGGGAGTCCAGGCCAGGTCTGGCTCCCTTGACCTACTGGACGAGCACCGCTGAAGAGGGCCCCGCCGTGCAGAAGAGCACCGCTGAAGAGGGCCCCGCCGTGCAGAAGAGCACCGCTGAAGAGGGCCCCGCCGTGCAGAAGAGCACCGCTGAAGAGGGCCCCGCCGTGCAGAAGAGCACAGCTGAAGAGGGCCCGCCGTGCAGAAGAGCACCGCTGAACAGGGCCCCGCCGTGCAGAAGAGCACCGCTGAAGAGGGCCCCGCCGTGCAGAAGAGCACCGCTGAACAGGGCCCCGCCGTGCAGAAGAGCACCGCTGAACAGGGCCCCGCCGTGCAGAAGAGCACCGCTGAACAGGGCCCCGCCATCTAAAGCACCGCTCCGCTGGGCCCTTCCTGTCAAGCACCGCTCTGCTGGGCACTTCCTGTCAAGCACCGCTCCGCTGGGCCCTTCCTGTCAAGCACCGCTCCGCTGGGCCCCGCCATCTCAAGCACCGCTCCGCTGGGCCAAGCCATCTCAAGCACCGCTCCGCTGGGCATCGCCGTCTCAAGCACCGCTCCGCTGGGCCCTTCATCTCAAGCACCGCTCCGCTGGGCCCTTCCTGTCAAGCACCGCTCCGCTGGGCCCTTCCTGTCAAGCACCGCTCCGCTGGGCCCGCCATCTCAAGCACTGCTCCGCTGGGCCCCGCCATCTCAAGCACCGCTCCGCTGGGCCCTTCCTGTCAAGCACCGCTCCGCTGGGCCCTTCCTGTCAAGCACTGCTCCGCTGGGCCCCGCCATCTCAAGCACCGCTCCGCTGGGCCCCGCCATCTCAAGCACCGCTCCGCTGGGCCCTTCCTGTCAAGCACCGCTCCGCTGGGCCCCGCCATCTCAAGCACCGCTCCGCTGGGCCCCGCCATCTCAAGCACCGCTCCGCTGGGCACCGCCGTCTCAAGCACCGCTCCGCTGGGCCCTTCATCTCAAGCACCGCTCCGCTGGGCCCTTCCTGTCAAGCACCGCTCCGCTGGGCCCTTCCTGTCAAGCACCGCTCCGCTGGGCCCCGCCATCTCAAGCACCACTCCGCTGGGCCCCGCCATCTCAAGCACGCTCCGCTGGGCCCTTCATGTCAAGCACCGCTCCGCTGGGCCCTTCCTGTCAAGCACCGCTCCGCTGGGCCCCGCCATCTCAAGCACCGCTCCGCTGGGCCCCGCCATCTCAAGCACCGCTCCGCTGGGCACCGCCGTCTCAAGCACCGCTCCGCTGGGCCCTTCATCTCAAGCACCGCTCCGCTGGGCCCTTCCTGTCAAGCACCGCTCCGCTGGGCCTTTCCTGTCATGCACCGCTCCGCTGGGCCCTTCCTGTCAATCACCGCTCCGCTGGGCCCCGCCATCTCAAGAACCGCTCCGCTGGGCCCCGCCATCTCAAGCACTGCTCCGCTGGGCCCTTCCTGTCAAGCACCGCTCCGCTGGGCCCCGCCATCTCAAGCACCGCTCCGCTGGGCCCCGCCATCTCAAGCACCGCTCTGCTGGGCCCTTCCTGTCAAGCACCGCTCCGCTGGGCCCTTCCTGTCAAGCACCGCTCCGCTGGGCCCCGCCATCTCAAGCACCGTTCCGCTGGGCCCCGCCATCTCAAGCACCGCTCCGCTGGGCACCGCCGTCTCAAGCACCGCTCCGCTGGGCACCGCCGTCTCAAGCACCGCTCCGCTGGGCCCCGCCATCTCAAGCACCGCTCCGCTGGGCCCTTCATCTCAAGCACCGCTCCGCTGGGCCCTTCCTGTCAAGCACCGCTCCGCTGGGCCCCGCCATCTCAAGCACCGCTCCGCTGGGCCCCGCCATCTCTAGCACCGCTCTTCTGGGCCCCGCCATCTCAAGCACCGCTCCGCTGGGCCCTTCCTGTCAAGCACCGCTCCGCTGGGCCCTTCCTGTCAAGCACCGCTCTGCTGGGCCCTTCCTGTCAAGCACTGCTCCGCTGGGCACCGCCATCTCAAGCACCGCTCCGCTGGGCCCTTCCTGTCAAGCACCGCTCCGCTGGGCCCCGCCATCTCAAGCACCGCTCCGCTGGGCCAAGCCATCTCAAGCACCGCTCCGCTGGGCCCTTCATCTCAAGCACCGCTCCGCTGGGCCCTTCATCTCAAGCACCGCTCCGCTGGGCCCCGCCGTCTCAAGCACCGCACCGCTGGGCCCTTCCTGTCATGCACTGTTAACGGTTCACTGTGCCCACCATGCCTCCTCCTTGACCAGTGGAGACTGTAATCCACCTGATGGACTGTGGCTTTGCACTTCCCAGGATGGAACAGTGGGCAAGCCACCCACTGTAGAGACTTGAGAGACTGTGGCTTTGCACTCCCCAGGATGGCCGAGTGGGCATCCCACCCACTGTAGAGACTTGAGAGACTGTGGCTTTGCACTCCCCAGGATGGCCGAGTGGGCATGGTGGCCCCTTCGTGGATCTGGCGTCGTGGAATCATGTGGCTGTGGTGCCCCCCTCCTTCACCTTCCCCCTGAGGTGCCTGTAGTTTTTTCATCAGATGCCCCTGCAGTGTTCTCTCCAAAGGACTCAGGTCTCCTGTGTGGGCTTTGCCCTTGTGTTGCTACACTTTGGCCCACGGACACTTTGAATCTCGTTAGTTGTGCAGGACTTTTTGCCTCGGTATTTCGTATGCACTGGATATTGATTTTGGAGATTTGAGTTGTTATTGCTATTTGACCGTGACTTATCAGTGGTTTTTATTTCCCATAAATTTCGAGTCACTATTTAATTATGTCCTTGTTTTCTTTACGGGGGTTTGGGTGGTTTCACTGTGACTTGTTGCTCTGCATTGGTGTGTACATGGTTTGGGGGGGTGGGTGTATCGCGTATGTGTGTGCACGTGACCTTTCGTCCTCCCCCCTCCCCTGTGTCGTAGGTGCAGTACTCACCGTTGTCGTCTGCGCCGGCGTTCGTACTCGTGGTAGATGAGCAGGTAGATGAGAGCAGGTAGGATGTTTAATTCGGGTTCCATGCTGTCCTCCTTCCTCGTGGAGTGCGTAGAGGTGCGCGTTTTCCCGTTCGTCTGTTTCCACCGTGTTTTTATCGGCGGTGCTCCCGCCCCGGATAAGGTGGCGGATTGGCCGGTCATGATAGTGTGGGCGGAACATTGTCTGCCGCCTGGCTGTTGGCGGTGACCGCCGCGCTGTTTGTCGGTCCCGCCGTGGCGGTCGGAGTGTTAAGTTGGCGGGCTGTGTTGGCGGTTCCCGCCAGGTTCAGAATTCCATTTTTTGGACCGTCGGCCTGTTGGCGGGTTGGCCGCCGCTTTATCACCGACCGCCAGGGTTAGAATCACCCCCATATTGTCGCTGGGAATGTACTTGGAGGTGGCAAGGTGGAAGGTGGTAAAATGAAGTGCTGTGCTGAATCCGCAGGCACCAGGGCTATCCCAACTGGGTTAATAGACATCACCGACTCAGAAACATGAGCTACTGTACAGGTTAGACAGATATTATAAATTCAGATAACAGACATATCTTTTAACACTATACTAATGTCAAAATGTATGCCTCACATGGCAACAATGATAAAAATGCCATAAACTATTATTAATTGGATGGTTAGGTGTCTCTACGAGAGGGTATGTGCTTCTACAAGGAGCTTTTCACTGGCCGGCCACCATTTGTGATCCCATAACCCTACCTCTGCTACTAAGTTTTGCTACAAGATAACATGTAAAAAAGAACAGTAGAAGTCTACTTCAACTGGAAGTATTAAACCCACACTTCCTTCCTGTCACGATCACAGCAAATGCTCCTGTACGCCACTGCCCTTGTACATTGTTTTAAAAAGAGGCACGGCTTTGAAGCGCCATGAATCTTCCTCAATGAGCCACCCAGGTCCCTATCTCCTGAGCACAAGAGTGCCCTGCTGCAGCTGGCCTTTACACTCTCACTGTAATGATACATTAGAGGGTTGTAGAACCAACTCCACATGGCCATGCCAGTGTCACCCCTACCCAGTCTTGTGGGGCAGATGGCAATCCGCATGAAAAGGAAAATGGATGCCTTTATCTTAGAGATGTCCAGTGGAGAGGGTAACCAAAAACACCTGACAGAAACAAAATTGATGTACGATTGCCCATATCACAAACGTGGAGGGCCTATATTGACATGAGCAAGTTTTCAAAGTTGAGATGCTGCATTATTAGGGTAGGGTGTATGTTCACACATCCAGCTTCCTAATAATTTCTAATGTACAGGTGGTCTATGGGTTAATATGGGCCTTGCAAGAAAAGGCTTGATGATGAAAATGTAATATATTTCTTTCTCGGTCACTATATGAATGTCTAGAGGAGGCAAATAATTAATTAGAGAATGAAAAGTGTCAAAGTAATTAAGAGACAAATGCAAAATATGATAGTGGTTTGAAAATTGGGCCCATATAAAATATAGGAGAAGTGAAATATTTCTTTATATAACTAGCAACTTTGATCAACAGCTAGCAAACAAAATTTTTAATTATGGTTGTGCTTTGCATTATAACCTGCTGTTAATTCTAATGCATTCTTTAGTGTGTGATGCCATGGATTGTTGATGAGTGCCTGAGGAGACAGAGTGAGTGGGCTGAGCAGGGGGGATGCTGCTCCTGGGTGGGTACATTACTATCTAACCTGTAACCTACCCCATAAATTCTTCAATAAACACACAAGCAGGTATCCTACATGAACTGGCTACCTGACTTCTGCTTACCATGTGGGTACCTTTGATTACAATATATTGTTATTACGGGGTCTACAAGGATTTAGTCATGCAACTTGCATAATACTTTCAGGATGTTTCCTTAACCATACGTAAGGCTCTTCATAAATTCATGACAGATAAACTCCCTCTTTGACTTTCATGCACGTTCGGAGACAGGTTTGACATTTTAAAATATTGATAACAAAATTAACTACCTTGTTGGATCTGGCCTTCTCTGCAGATCCCCCCCCCCCCTCTGGCTTTTGTCTTTTTCCCTCCACTTTTTGCTGACATTTTTTTTTTTTTTTACCCTAGAACTCTGGGCACTTTACCACTTCTAACTAGTGCTAAAATGCTTGTGCTCCTCCCCTAAACATCAGTCAACTGGCTTACACCTGATTGCCATATTTAATTTACTTATAAATCCCTTCTCTTATAGAGTGGTATACCATATACCAAGTGCCTGTAAATTAAATGCTGCTAGTGGGCCTGCAGCGCTTATTAGAAGTCTCGGGCCTGCCATTGTAGGCTGAATGCAGTTTCAGACTGCTGATGCAACTTGGCAATATAACCCCCTTGCCAAGCCCCAAACTCCCCTTTTATTGCATATACCTCACCCCTAAGATTAGTCCTAGGTAGTCAATAGGGCAGGTTGCATTGTAATTGAAGGTTGGATATGTACTTGCACGTTTTACATGTCCTGTTGGTGAAAAACTCCTAAATTCGTTTTTTACTACTATGAGGCCTACCTGACCCATATGATAACAGTGGGCTGCCTTATTCTTATTACCTTAAATAAGTGTTGATTGTGACCATGTAAGCAATTCATTTTTGTTATATAAATCTTAATGAAAAGTCTTTTTTAATGGTTAAGTCAGATTTTACATTTAAATTCAAGGTGCATCGCCAGTCGGCCTGACTCTGCTGTAAATTTTTGACTTCCAAAAATGAGACTAGGTCCGATCAGAGAAATCTTCACAGCGGCTTTGACCCAAAGCTCCCCGATGATGACGCTCCCTCCTCAAACACCACTTGCAGCCTTTCTCTGCTGAACTTTCACTTCTCAGACCTTTTTCTTGAAAATTCTTCTAAGCCTGAAGGTAAGCACTGATCATGCCAAATCCACTTCTAGTATCCAACCGGTGTCCCTGAAGTGTCGGGCATATATTTTTACTTTGACCTAGTCTCATGCTACTAGATGTCTGCAGTTGGCACTTAGATTTTTTGGGTGCTAGTTCTTACTAAAAACTTTTAAAAATCATATCTCCGGTTCTACTGATTGGATTTTTGTCGCTTTGGTGTCACATAATTTATTAAAATGTACTTTATTTTTCTATATTGGTGTGGGATTTTTCTTGTGTTGTGTTTTAACTTTATTACTGTTTGTGTGCTGTATAAACACTTGACACACTGCCTCTAAGTGAAGCCTGACTGCTTTTTTGTGCCAAGCTACCCAGGGTTAGGCACAGGTTAATTTAGTGACTTTTGTGGCTGACACTGCCTGGGATTGTGGCTGTTGCCTGACCAGGGTTCACACCCCAGTCAACCAACAACCCAATTTTGCATAGTCCTTAAGTGCAATTTTTTATGTCTTTTATCTGAATAGGCTTAATGTAATGTAGCTGAGTTGGGTCAAAGCAGGCTGAGGGCTAAAATGTTGGGCACAATAGACAAGGTAAGGAGCAGACTAGAGGTCAGCAAGCCATTGTTAGCTGGAGCCTGGTGTTTTCATTAGTTTTAAAACTTTTATGGTTAATTTAGATCTCCAGGTCAAGTTTGCAAAGTCCACACTCTGGGTGTGGCTCTCCCATTTGTGAATCATGGTGTCCAATTTGACAAAAAAGGTCCTGGAAAAAAGTGATTAATTCCAGAACATTCCAACCTTAAAAGTCTATGGCAGGTGGTTTTAGGTTTGCAAACAAACTAGGGGAAAACTGATTATGCTAGTAATTTTCAAATGTAAATCTGCGAGTGAAGCTACATATGGGACTGGAGTGGATGGTTATGCAAATAGTGCTCCCCTTCAAACCGGGTGGAACAGGATTTTAAGGAGATTGCTTGCAGTTTCCCAATTCATGCCCCCCCACATATTTGTTACATCTCAATCTGGGTATGGGTTTTATCAAGAATGTTATCCACATTGGTTCCCTACTTTTATGGCATGAGTTTAGGACTCAAAAGAAAGTGTTATTTAATATATCGGTCTCTCAGGATTGCATGACTCTTTAGCAGGCTTTCTGCAAGCCATGGCTGTGCTATGTTAAAACTTTATATTCAAAACTGGGAAAACCTGACTTATTTGATGCTCCTAAGAACCTTTTTTGCACAGAAAGCCATTACAATTTATGGGAGAAAGACATTATGAGGCAGCAAGATTATGGGCCTCATCACAAATTTAGTGGTCATTTGGGAAGACTGCTGTGGTGGTGGCTGTCAAAAGACCGCCAAGTTGGCAGTCACACAAATGGCATATTACGATTCACACTGTGAACACCGCCAAAAAACAGACAGAAAAGAGGTGGTCCCAACACCAGCAACTCCAGCCCGACAAAATTTGTGCCATCAAATTGCAATCAACAAATCACAACAGTGGTTCTTCCATGGCGGAAAACCATTGGCCGTACAAACCATGGGAGTCTAAACTCACGTCAGTCAGAACACAACACCGCATTGGCTAGTGTAAACACCAGACACCTGACACACATTCACACACCCGACACACCTACTCACTGCATTATATAACACACCCCTACAGATCCCAAAATCCATTGCATCCAGAAGGTCACTTACATTGCCCAATTACCCAAACCCATTACTTTTTGCCTCTCTGCATGATGGGCACGCACACCACATTTCACTCAGCACTCACCCCACGGCTGCATAATCTTCACAATACACACATCGCTAGCACACACAATCTGCCTAAACCATCACCCACTCACATCACAGCACCTACACCTCACCATTTACCAAACGCTGCACCCTTTCACTCACAACACTTACACTTACTGTCTTCACAACCACATCCATGTCCTCACAAAAACACCCACTTGTTTCACCAATGAAGAGTAGAGGGTCATGGTGGATGAAATTGTAAGGATAGAGCCACACCTGTTCAGAACACAGGTCCAACAAACCTCTATTGCTAGGAAAATGGAGTTGTGGAGAAAGCTAGTCAATATGGTGAATTCTATAGGCAGTTATCCCTGCACAATGGATGACATCAGGAAGAGGTGGAATGACCTACAGGGTAAGGTATGTTCCATGGCATCCAGGCACCAGCTAGCCTTGCTGAAGACTGGAGGTAGGCCCCCACCTCCTCTCCCTAAATGCACAGCATGGGAGGAGAAGGTCTTAACTATCCTGCGTCCTGAGGGCCTCCCAGAAATACCAGGGGGAGTGGAGTCTGGTAAGTACCCACAACATACATTTCACAATATTGTCTTGTCCTGCATGCACCCTCACCATCTAACCCCACCCCAATTGACTTTTCACCCACAACACCACTGTTCCAATCACCTAATACCCTTATCTGACATGCAACCTCTCCATTGCACTCATCTGGCCCCACAGCCCTTGGAAATGGTGCATGCGCTAGTGGCTAATCATATCACTACAACTCGCAGAATGCAACATCCCATTATTGTGAAAACCTGAAAAGTGCACAAAAGGTCATATCAAGCATTTTTAACTAATTCATTATGAACACCATTTTGATTGTACTTTCGTGGAACAGTGAATTGCAATGACAGCAATTCAATGGCTCACTCAAACTAGCATCCCAAGCAAAAACACAGCTATAGCTGAGTGCCCATTTATTATGGCCACAGATTAAAGATCCCTAGCTAGAAATAGACTCACCTGAGTTGAAAAGTTAGCTGCCTGAGTCATTGCACATGCAGTACATCCAGATACAGGGCAATGTCAATTGCTTACTCACATACTGTGATCCTACAAGGACAACATTGTGCATCGTACAGCTCTTATTTGTGCCATCTATCATGCCAGACAGTTCACTAGGTAACAGAGGTGAACAGTCATGTATGTAAACATAAAATATCAGATGCCATCAGCAGTATTATCACTACCAACCTAGTCTAACAACTCTTCACATGGCTTATGGAAATCAAGTCACAGAGTTGTGTGTGCTACTAAGTTATACTGTGCAGCAGCTGTCAATGGCATTGCTGGGGATCATGTTAAGCCACTGTCTGCATCTCATACAACTGCAACAATACACCCATTGTAACTTGAACTCTGTGTCTCACTCCCGCCACAGGTATTCTTATCTGACCACCATGGAGAAGATACCAGAGACTGTCACTCCCCCTCTTGATGAAGGCTCCAGTGAGGACAACACCCTTGGATGTCTGGACTCTGACGAAGTTCTGGCCCATCGGGGACCCCTGGTCAGTCCACAACTCTCAGCCTCTCCCTGCCCACATCATCTCCTCCCAGCCCTGTTGTTTTGACAGCTCAGGCAACCATTCACCCCCAAACCTGTGTCCCAAGAACTGTTCAATCTATTGTGTGTCCCACGGTGCAGTTACCTGAGTCTCACATTGCTATCCCTGACAATGATGGACCTGCAAGCACTGTGAGTGTTCACACTGTGCCAGGGTCACAGGCATGTGGGGGTAGGGTGTGTGGAAGGAAAGCTGTGGGCCAGGGGATGGGGCCTCAAAGAGACTACACTGACCAGAAAAGCATCTCCCAAGTCCTGGGAGCCTACCAAAAGTTCCCAAGGCATGATAGACCAAGTCATCACCATGTTGGGGGAAATCCATACTCTGCAGAGGGACCACAACCAGGAAGTCATGGGGCAGTACCAGCAACAAAATACCAACCTGGCTTTCATTGTAGGGACGCTGAGAGACATGACTACCACCCCAAGTAGGTTTTATACCCAAAATCTAGCCCCTTCCACTAGCACTGCTACATCAGCCCCTTCCACATCTGCGGCTGCTAGTGGAATTAAGGTCCTACTAGGGAAAGGGCATGTCTCAGACACCCCTCCCTGTGTAGCTGAAGAACTCCCCGCAAACCTGGTCGTCCGTCCAGACATCTGGCAGGAGCAGATGTCAAGACCATACCCACTGCCAAGAAGTGAACCTCTCCTGGTTTGTTCCCCTTGTGTGCCACATCTACACCCTGTTGACTGTTCTGAAACCTAACTCCATTTTCCGATGGTACAAGGACACAAAGCATGTGTTTTCAACTGGTGTAGCAGCTAACCTGATAATTTCATTCACCATGACTTCAGCTATCACTTTTCTGTTTTCATTTATTCCCTTTAGAGTCACAGATATTGTTTTGACGTGCACAATAGATCACACTGTAACACAGTTCCTGTGTGTATGTCATTCACTATCCATGTACACTAGTAATGCTTGCCAACTCTGGTCTTAAAATGTCTCTCTTTATAGTACACCCATTGTTATGGACAGCAAGCAGGGACTTCATCAGCAGGAGTCTCAATACAACAGAAATGTGACAGGACAGATACCAAAGAAGTAGAAATCTATGTCTAGACACATTTATAGGAAGATTTGCAAAAAGCACATAGAGGTTGAGTAAGAGTAGCTTCTGGATAATTCCTAAGGTATCACACAATGCTGAATATAATACAGAACTTAGAGGCATGGTAATCTTTCTACAAGGCAGGAGGCACACTGATAGGTCCTCTGTATTACCTGGTAAAGCGTCATCAGATATCCATACCAAAGCTTCAAATACACATATTCCACAGGACATAGAAAGATGATTACGGAAGTGCCCAGTCCTGAAATCTTACACTTACATTGTTCCCATACCTGTAGGCTTGTCACTTACCTATGTCAGTCCACAGTGACATGCACATTGGTCTGAAAAGTAGGAGCACACACACAGCTAGGTTCAAGGTAGTATACAAACTAATGAAACCATTGTGATGGGAGAGGGTATGTTCTTACATTTACACATAAGACATATCTCTTTACACAAAATACACCATTTGACAACCTCCTGTACCCAACATGTGATTTTTGTGGGAAAACACTTTAGCACCCTAGTGTCCTGACGGTATAAAAATCTTGGTTACACACCACTTGCACAACAGTTTTATTTCCTTGATTCAGTCATTACACTTCTCATGTCTGTCAGCAAATCCCACCTGCTTCGGACACTCTCTTTCATCTGTCAAGGTAGCAGACCTAAACAGGATCTAGGCAAATCTGTGAGTAATGGGGAAAAGGGATAGTCCATAGCAGAATACATTCCTCACATCAGAAAAGTCATGTCTGCAAGTGTAACTTTGCATCTGCTGTTATAATACATTATACAGTAGACCACTCTGCCTTGTATACAATACAGACTTTCAGGCTGCATTCTCAAATCACTCATAGTCATTGGACCTGGAAGATATTTTTTTAAAACAGGTGTTGCTCAAATACAATCTCTCAAATTGTTAGCCCAGACTAGCTTTCTTATCACTGCCAGATTTGGTGGAAAACTGTGTAATTGTTATTGGTTATATTAGGGACGCTTTACATTTATTACTGGTTAGACCTTGTTGCCATGTTTTTACCCTGTCTTATTTCAGGCTTGCTACACATTGGTGTGGTTGGGAGGAAGTCCTTCTTGGATGATCTGTTTTAATAGTGGATTATCTCTGAAATCCATATATTTTATTGTCTTTTTAACGTGTTTTTATGAGGGTTAACTATATAGATTCCAGTCTGAATTCTGAATCAAGCTTTATGGATTTTTAATTGATTGACCTAGATAAAAGTAAACAAGGGCAATTGTTGAAGAAAGTTTAAACACAAATGTTCATTTAGTTGTGGTTTATTTGTACCCCTTTTTAGCAAAGCGTACAGCTTTCTGTTGTTTGCAAAGTATATTTACATGGTTCCCATGCTGATTTTTTTTGCATGCTCTTAAAGCCTGGCTGGACCCCTGACTTGACTTTCGCTCAGCTCTTCCCCTGATTTCTCTGGCTTGCCCTCCTCTATGGCAATCTGTGCAGGACACATTGTGGAGCCATTGTGAGAAGGGACTGCAAGTCCCAGTGTGCCTAGGGGGTCCCAGAAATCATCCCTTACCATTCAATACCTGATCCAGCTAAGTGCCATAAAGCACACTTTGATTTCCTGCAGGTCGTGACACGTTTTGGAGCCATTGTGAGGAGGGACTGCAAGTCCCAGTGTGCACAGGGGGTCCCAAGAGGCAGCCCATACCATCACCTGTGCCAGATGAGTGCTATAAAGTGCACTTTGACTTTCCGGTGGGGTGACACATTGTGGAGCCATAGTGAGGAGGGACTGCAAGTCCTAGTATACGTAGGGGGTCCCAGGAGGTGGACTGTACCACCACCTTTATTAGCAGAGCACTATAAAGCACATTATTACTTTCTGCTCCTCGGGGTGTGCACAGGCTGCACCCAGGCAAAGTCCGGACCAAGGGGAGGCCCGTCTGTGCCCATCAGCGGCAGAAAGAGCCAGAGCAGGGCCACCCCATTGGTATTGCTGAAGGGGTGACGCACAGGGCTCTTAGGACCTTATTGGGGAAGTTCTAGCCTGCAAGAACTTTGGGTTTCCCACTTGTGATCATTTTGAGCGTCTTACATTCTTGGTGCCTATAGCATGATAATATTATCAACTTGTGGTTGAAAAAACTGTCTGAAGGTAATCAGGGTTTATGATTTTATCAATTAAAAGAGCTATCAACCTTGAAATTGTCCTACATTATCCAAGGGTTCAAGCTCATTGGGCCTTAATAATGGGGCTGGTGAGTTTGAAAAGATGGGCAAGACAAGGCCACCCCATCGAGTACTTCTATTCATCCTGTATGAATAATATCACAGGGCCTATGAGGGTAACTGAACAGCAAATGTCCAGCATATAAAGGTCGCTTGTCACGTGTACTGAAGAGGTGGCTATTCTGCCACAAAGTGAGAATGTTGCTCCCTCCAATCCCTCGTTTAGTGTTTGTGTGGAAGGCACACCTGCAAATGAGGAACAATGGGTGTATTCAGAATGTTTCTGATTCTAGTTTGCTGTGTGAGCTTAATTCCCACCCACAACAGAAATGACCAAGGACCCCTGAGATTATTCTTAATCTAAATGATAAAATGGCCATAAATATCCAGGCAGTAAACCCCAAGGGTAAATTCCTGGGTAAAGCATCCTCAGCAGAAGCAATTACCAGAGTAGATAATAGGAAGGAAACTGTGAGGATCACAATAGAAGATTTAAAGGTTCTAGGATCACAGGTCCAATCCCTAGAAACTGTGGTGAAGTCCACAAGGCTATTTTCACCCCGAGGATGAATGAACCAGAAAAAGCTGTCCTCACTTTTGTAGTTTTACTAAAAGATAGGCATGCTTTACATCCTACCTTGCAGGACACCCCTACAGGGCATTTTCTGTTGGGTATTATTCTACCTCCAGAAATGATGGCCCCAGTGGGGCTTCACAATCAACTACAGGGGCTCAAAAGACCAACCTTGCTGATGGGCTCTCAAATCGCATAGTGACTGATCAAACATTGCGGCAGAAATGTTTTACTGAGAATAGGCGGAAGCATGAAGGTAAATGTAATAAGCTAATCTCATCTATGAAACCTCAAAATATTGCAGGTCAGTTGGATGGGGAGGTGGGGACTGGAGCTAACCTTCTCGACTTGCCACCTGCGGCTACACCATACTGGGCCGTTTTGGCTGACATACCGATTTTTTCCAGAACAGAAAAAGAAACATGGGTTACTTTGTGAAACAAAGCTGTACATTGGTTGGGGGTAAAACAAGACTAATTAATGCCCTTTTCAGGGATATCAATATGGTTTGAGGAGTAAAATGGGTGGATAGGGGTCATCAAATTCTGCATGGAGACAGTGTGGTGTGGACGTTTAAATCACCCCATTTGGTTGATACCATTCTTGGGAGTTGGTACTTCTGAAGTCTCCCCAACTCATGTGTCATTGTTACCTCTTGGATACTTTTATCCATCCGAGCCCATGAGGGCAGCTAATAGACAACACTTGACCCCTTTAACAATAGCTCCATCGAGTAAACCCTATTTCATCTTTGTTAGTAACCGCTTTGCAAGTTTAGACCAACTCAATGGGGTCGATTGACTTTCTGGGGAGGTACAGGAAGCAAATGGGACACTAGTAGTTGCTCAATTGATTTAACATTTTCTTTAGACAAAGTCAACAAGGTATTTAGCGCCAGTATGGTGAGAAAAGCCACATACCTGACCATATTCCTGTTGATCTTTATCAATCTAATATACTACTCTTGGGCCACTTGGTGACTCAGGTCTTGGGATCTGCATTTTGAAAAGGCTTCCCAACAACTTGGATGGAGTTCCTAATTGTCCCCATATTTAAAAAGGGTGATTGTAATAGTCTGGCATGTTATAGACCGATATCTTTAATAGATTATTTGGCCAAGGTAGCGGGACGCATTATTCTGGACAGACTGCAGACCTGGGTGCATGAAAAGGGTACTTTATCTGATCACCAGTATGGCTTCCACCCTGGTGTGGGGACAACAGAGTAGGGACTCAATTTAAAACTGTTTTTTGGGAGATATATTGTAGAATCAGAAAAGGGAGTTTGTTTTTGGTTCTTGTTGACCTTTCCTTCGCGTTTGACTGCAGAGTCATAATAAACAGGGTTTAATTATCAGGGAACTTGACATGGAGCCTGCCATAGCTCAGTCTATTAGGCAACTCTATCAGAGCAGAAAGGGGTTGAAGGAGTATCGTAGAGAGGGGGGGTGAGACAGGGTTTTAGCACCCTTCCTTTTTACTTATAAATAGTTTGGGAGTGGTGCTGGTGGAAAAATTCTGAGATCTTCCCCAAAAAGGCCATCACCCCATTCCTGCCCTTCTCTATGCTGACAATGCTGTCTTCATGGCACACATTGTTGTGGGGTGCAACGGTTATTAACCTGTTTTGTGGAATATATGGAAGCACTAGGGCTGACAGTGAATAAAAGTAAGACCTTTGTTATGAGGTGTTGGAAAAACACTGTGAAGCAACTAGAACTGACTATTGGAGACAGCAGGATTTCAAATACAAAGACCTGTGCATTCCTGAGAGTGGTGTTTGACTATAAGGGTGTATGGACTCACACACTATCCACTAGGAAGTTACTGTTTCAGAGCGCAATTATGGATTTGCCTAACTGTGCACGTAAACTAGGAAGGAAGCCGTCAGTGGAAATGCTATGGGCCATATTTATACTTTTTGACGCAAAACTGCGCTAATGCAGTTTTGCGCCAAAAAAATTTGCGCCGGCTAACGCCATTCTGAAGCGCCATGCGGGCGCCGTATTTATTGAATGGCATTAGCCGGCGTTAGCCGACCGGCGCTGCCTGGTGTGCGTGAAAAAAAAACACGTACACCAGTAAGCGCCTGCGTAGGGAAAAATGGCGTTTGGGCGTCCAAAAATGGGGCAAGTCAGGCTGAGGCAAAAAAATCATCTTAACCCGATTTGCGCCATTTTTTGGGGGCGCCCAGACGCCATTAACATGACTCCTGTCTTAGCAAAGACAGGAGTCATGCCCCCTTGCCTAGTGGCATGTAGGGGGGCACAAATCAGGCCCCCCTATGCCACAAAAAAAATTAAAAAAAATACTTACCACAACTTACCTTTTCTTCCCTGGGATGGGTCCCTCCATCCTTGGGTGTCCTCCTGGGGTGGGCAAGGGTGGCAGGGGGTGTCCCTGGGGGCTTGGGAGGGCACCTCTGGGCTCTTTCTGAGCCCACAGGTCCCTTAACGCCTGCCCTGACCCAGGCGCTAAAATCCGGCGCAAATGCGGGTTTTTTAGTCCCGCCCACTCCCGGGCGTCATTTTTGCCCGGGAGTATAAATACGACGCATATGCATTGCAGTCATTTTTTAAGACGGGAACGCCTACCTTGCATCTCATTAACGCAAGGAAGGTGTTCACGCAAAAAAATGACGCTAACTCCATGAACTTTGGCGCTAGACGCGTCTAACGCCAAAGTATAAATATGGAGTTAGTTTTGCGTTGAATTTGCGTCGAAAAAAACGACGCAAATTCGGCGCAAACGGAGTATAAATATGCCCCTATGTATCTATAAGGCAATGTGCAAGACCACGGCACTTTATGGTGCTTCTGGGGCTGCATAATATTTGTCCGTTCTATGTGGCTGAAAATGCCTTTTTAAGGTATAGCCTCATGTTAAGCCCCAGCAGCCTGTCATTTGTCTCCCACACAGGTAAGTCTGTCATATATCTCTGACATTGTTAACGTTCAGCCAATATTATCATTATCTGGACCTCTGAGTATAAAGGTCTCAATTGTGAGATAATTAAGGCTTGTTTCAAATCTTCCTCTGTGTTATGTATTCCTTGCTTAAATTATATTAAGAACTTTATGTGTGATCCGGGACACCCAGAGTTTTTTTAACCAACCAGAGACTATGCAGCAGGTCACAGGAAGGAATTTAAGAGGGAGTGTTTGTCTCTGTTAAAGGAAGGAAGGGTGTCCTTGGAGTTGATTAAAACAACTGTGTTGTGAAACTAAATGATGCTGCTACCTTTTGATATTCAATCTTATGTAGACCAGGCAAGTAATGTGAAGCATAGATTTGTTTTAACAAGCTTCAGAATGGACATATTCCATCATCTGATAAATTTCGCCACTGTCAACGACTGGTCTCTGAGGCTAGAAAAATGCTCATGTGATCATGTATGGAATCAAAGCACCTTCCATACCGTGTTATTTTGTAAACATTTTAATGTTCAGAGAAAGGATTTGCTTTTGCCATTGTTAACATCAGTGAACTTTGCAAAATGCCATCTAGCATAATTGTTTTTACAATCATTACCCTCAGTTTTTATATGTAACGCAATGTCAAAATATTTGTGGGATGTGATAAATCAGAGAAAATTCTTAATATACACTTTGTGTTTGTAAGTGCTGCAGAGGCCTGATGATGTTATACAGAGTCTTAAATGTATTTATTATTTGTAATGGTGCATGCTTTTATGATTTTCATAAAATATTGAATAAAGCTTCTTTTGGCTTGACTTGAAGTGCACTACGTGTGTCCAATCCAGGTAAATTAAATGCTACTAGTGGGCCTGCAGCACTGATTGTGCCACCCACTTCAGTAGCTTCTTTAAACATGTCTCAGACATGTCATTGCAGAGCCTGTGTAACCCTCTTGCCAGGGCAAATCGTTCCTTTTTAATACATTTAAGTCACCCCTAAGGTAGACCCTGGACAGCCCCAGGGGCAGGATGTAGTGTATTTAAAAAAGGTGGACATGCACTTTTTAGTTTTACATATTCAGTCAGCAAAATACTCTTAAATTCAGTTTTCACTACTGAAAGGGCTATCTCTCCCATAGGTTAACATTGGGATTATTGTATCACCTTTTACAAGTGCAATTTCCAATTGGGAAGAGATGCAACACCCAAGTTTGGTGTCTCTGGAGTCACAATTTACAATCACAACTTATTGGGAAGTCAGAGTTTACATTGTAATTCTGAAAATGACACTTTCAGAAAGTTGGCATTTTCTCACTTAAACCATTCAGGGGATTATTACAACTTTGGAGGAGGTGTTAATCCGTCCCAAAAGTGACGGTAAAGTGACGGATATACCACCAGCCGTATTACGAGTTCCATAGGATATAATGGACTCGTAATACGGCTGGTGGTATATCCGTCACTTTACTTTCACTTTTGGGACGGATTAACACCTCCTCCAAAGTTGTAATAACCCCCTCAGTGCCTTCTGCTTGTCTCCGAAAACACATCTGGGGTGGACGAGAGCTGGGTGTTGAGCATTCCCTCAAGACAGCCTCACACAAGTGGACCTTATGTGGGACTGATAGGCCATCCTGGGCAGGATGGGAGGGAGGAGCTGACACACCTGAATTGGCAGTGTCGATCCCTGCACAAAGTGCTGCATACCCCCTTGTAGTGAGTGTTCAGCCAGGACTGGAAGGGCAGGGACCATGTGCACTTTCACGATCTGTTTTTGAAGTCTACCCCCACTTGAAAGGCAGAACTGGGTTTAAGTACTGGACCTCAGACAGCACCACTTCAGTACACTTCTGGACCTCAGGACATTTTGCCAGAAAGAAGGACTGTGCTGCTGAAGGGACTGTCACTCAGCTGGACTCTGCTAGATTTTGCTGGATTCCTGCTCTGCTGAGCCTGCCCAGTTGTCAGCTGCCCTCCTTGACTGGGAGTGAGAAGGACTGGACCTGCATCTCTACATCCTCAGAACGAAAGTGACTCCAAGGGCTTGCTTACTTGCCTGCTGTTCTAAAGTCTCCGGGCCATCAAATACTTCTCGTCATCCTGCAATAGCACCTAGACTTTGCTTGCTGCAAGTCGTGCCCTGCTAAGTGGTGCCAATCCAGGCCTTGGCTTTTGAAGTGGTTATAAAGTGCTGCAACTGCCAGAGCCTGTGCATCGACACCATTGCGCCAAACGAAACCAACATATCTCTTACAGTGCCCATGCATCGTCTGCTTCAAATACATTCCATTGCTGGCTGCTAAGCCCGATGCAGATGCATCATTTACCTCGGAGGAAGTTGCCACCGACGCATCTTGATTTGCATTACTGAGAACTGATGCATGGCCTACATCCAGCCGGATCGCTGCTGATGCCTCGCCTCCTGCTTTAGGCATCAGGCCCTGTGAGCAAAATGCAGGACAAGGTTGATCCCTGTTTCTGACTCCCTGTTTGTGACATGCTCCATCGAGGCCAGACTGAACTTTTGGAGTTGACCCAGTCTAGCGCAACCAGATAATCCTGGTTGGTGCTTTTTGTTTTTAGGCACTATATTGGCAGATATTCTTTAAAATAAATCATATCTCAATTTCTACTTATTGGATGTTGGTCTTCTTTTGGTCATTAAATTAAGGTCTATATTTCTAACCTGGTGTGTATTATTTTTGTGTGGCATTTTCACTGTTTTATTGTTTTAAGTGTTGCACAAATACTTTATATATTATCTCCTAAGTCAAGGCTGCCTGGTCTGTGCCAAGCTACCAGAGGGTGAGCACAAGTTAATTTGTGGTGTGTAAATGGCTTAACCTAACTAGGTGTATGGTCTCTACAATGACATAGGGCTACCTCTGCCAGCTAGGGGCTCAATTTCTTACAGTCACCTATAGGCAAGGGGATAGACTTGGCAAGGGGAATAAAGAGATGAACTGATGCCTGTTTCTCAATTTTTTTTGGCTACCAGCCAAGAAAGAGAAATTTTAGATGAACTAATTCAGACAATAACAGTTTACTGGAGAACAATGGCTACAGAAAGATATCCAAGGTAAAAAAAGGTGGAAATATTTGTACATAGGAAAGATGCCTTATATTTGCTTCATCAGTAGTTGCAATTTGAAATCATAAAGTGATTCCACAATTATTTTATTGTAGGACATTATTGTAAACAAAAGACACAAGAGTTACAACAAAGATGCTTTGGTAGCCCAATATCTCCAGAGCTGTCACAGACTATATTAAACTGGGCTCATTTTACGCTCCGGAAAAAGCAGACAAAGCTAGAAGACTAGTGCAGGGCAATATAATCAAGCTTCATGGGTTAGTTGATGTCACCCCTACTGACTGAGGAGCTGAGTTTAGTGCTTTTAGAAATGGGGTCTCTGGTTGGCGGTCAGTTTGCACTCTGTCCAAGCAGGGACCCTCACTCTAGTCAGGGTAAGGGAGATGAACACCTAAGGTAACTCTTGCTCACCCCCTTGGTAGCTTGGCACAAGTAGTCAGGCTTATCTCAGAGGCAATGGGTAAAGTATTTGTACCAACACACACAGTAAGATAGTGAAAACACCACAAAAGCACTCACCACCAGTTTTACAAAACAGACAATATTTATCTGAGTAAAACAAGACCAATACAACAAAAATCCAACAATCACAAGCAAAGGTATGAATTTTCAAAGATTAAACTTGAAAATAGAGCATGCAAACACAAACTGGTTAATTTGGTGTTATCACACTGTCACCAAGGAGTCTTCCCAACAATCTGATGTCAGTGGCGAGGGACCCCGGAGTCACCTGGACCCTCAGGTACAATACCTTTTGAAAGTGAGGTAACAAGCTGGAGCAGGGAGTCGGGGAAGTGAGGCGTCGCTGGATCCAGTACAGTGTCAGTCCCGGTGTGGCAGAGCAGTTGAGCAGAGGCATTGGTGTAATGCGTCGGGTCCTTGCTGCGGATAAGTGTAGAAGAGGTGGCATTGGTGTTAAGCGTCAGTTCCTTACGCTCTGGCAGGGGTCGATGTCCGGCGGGTCAAGACGCAGTCACACCATGGGGTTACAGGCGCCACAACTGAGTCAGGTGTCACGGATTTCGGTGACATGGCACTCAGGACTCATGAAGTCATGGGATGTCAGCTGGGCTCTGGTTGCATCAGGCCTGCATTGTAAGTGAGGGCTGTCGCACTCTAGTGGGGTCCACAGCTTCGGTTGCAGGTGGAGTTGCGGGGTCAGCAGCGGCATCAGTCTAGGCATCGTCTGGTGTTGGTGCACTTGATTGTTCTTGATTTACAACCAGCTTTCACTCCCAGGGGCCCAGAAACTGGAATAGGCACCACCTGGCAAATTAGGGTCCAGAGGAAGTGAACCCAGAGGATGGTAAGTGAAGTCTTTGCTGTCCCTGATACTTCTTAACAGGAGGCAAGCTTAGTCAAAGCCCTTTGAGAAACCCCTCAAGCAGGATGCACAGCAAAGTCCAGTCTTTGTCCTCTCTAAGGCAGAAGCAGCAGCTGCAGGCCAAGTGCACTGGAGGTGCCCAGGGCCTGTAAACCAAATGCTAATAGTGGACCTGCAGCACTGGTATTGATACCCACACTAGTAGCCCTGTAAACATGGCTCAGAGCTGCCACTGCAATGTCTGTGTGTGCAGTTTTAAACTGCCAATTCGACTTGGCAAGTGTACCCACTTGCCAGGCCTAAACCTTCCCTTTTTAAGACATGTAAGGCACCCCTAAGGTAGGCCCTAGGTAGCCCCATGGTCAGGATGCAGTGTGTGCTAAAGGTGGGACATGTACTGATGTGTGTTACATGTCCTAACAGTGAACTTCTGCCAAATTCAGGTTTCACTGTTTCAAGGACTATCTCTCTCATAGGTTAACATGGGGGCTGCCTTTAAATATTATTAAAGTGCAGATTTGGGAGCAGATAGAAATATGGAGTTTAGGGTCTCTGAACTCACAATTTAAAAATACATCTTGTGGTGAAGGTTGTTTTTGGATTGTGTGAGTTTGAAAATGCCACTTTTAGAAAGTAGGCATTTTCTAGCTTAACCCATTCTTTGACTCTGCCTGTTTGTGGATTCCCTGTCTGTGTCAGTTTGACAGTTGGGCTGTTTGCAGCTGTCCTCTAGACAGTGACACAAAGGGAGCTGGGGTGTAGCCTGCATATCCTGATGAGCCATCTGGGTTGAAGGGGAAGGGAGGAGTGGTCACTTACACCTGAAAGGGCTGTGTCTGCCCTCACACAATGCAGTCTCCAACTCCCTCTTGTGTATCTGGGGCGTGGCTTGGGCAAGGCAGGATCTTGTGAACAACAAAGACTTCCCTTTGAAGTAGACCTACTTCAAATGCAGAAAGGGGTATAAGTATTGGACCCAAAACCCATAAAAAGCAGGTTACTTCTGGAACCAAGAGGAACCTCTGCCAAGGAGAAGAACTGGAGAGCTGGAGGAGGAGTACTGTCCCTTTGCCTGTGACTGTGCTTTGCTTGGTTGGCCTGCTGTAGCTGCTTCTGCCTGAAAGAGGACAAAGACTGACTTCTGTGTGTCTTCCCACTGGTGAAGAATCTCCAAAGGCTTGAAGTAAGCTTGCCTCCTGTTGTTGAAGTCTCAGGGACATCAAAGACTTCTCTCTGCCAGCTCCTGGACTCTCTGCTGAGACTCCTGCCCTAAACCATCTGCAATGCTGGCCTCATGGCTAAAATCAATGCTCCACCTGCAACGCGGCTGGGAGATCGACACATCGCAGCCGGAGAAACGACGCCTTCTAGCAGCTGCCGATAACGACGCAAGCCCCCAGCAGTGCGATTTTCTTACACCGTGCGACCGGATTTCGAACACATCATCACTGGGCGTGAAAAATCTATGCAAAGGTGTCCGTCTGGGAATCGACGCATCGCTGTCTTGCGGGAGAGAGAAAACGATGCACGTGGACCCAACCGGAGAAGGAACAATGCACGGTCTTGCTTGTGATTGAGAAATTGGTGCATCGCTGGCCTTTATCAACACATACTCGCCCGCGCAGCTTTATTTGTGACGCCAACCAGGCACTTTGGTAACAACAGCATTCTCCTGGTTTTCTAAGGAGTAAGACTCTTGTTCTTTTTAAAATTCATATCTTGACTTGTGTGAGTTGGTCTTGTTTGGTTAAGGTAAATATTACCTATTTTTCTAAACTGGTGTGGTATCCATTTTGTAGTGTTTTCACTGTATTACTGTGTGTTTTGGTACAAATACTTTACACATTGCTTCTGAAGTTAAGCCTGCCTGCTTGTGCCAAACTACGAAGGTGGAGTGCATGGGTTAACTGAGCGTGAGATTCCTTTAACCTTGACTAGAGTGAGGGTCCTTGCTTGGACAGGGGGTAACCTGACTGCAAACCAAAGACCCCATTTCTAACAGCCCCTATGTACTGTTCAAAATGTTAATGCTATTGCCCCCTACCATGTGCCATGGTGCACCATGATTTAAATACAGCGCACACATGGAGGCAGTAGGGGGGGACTCCAAGGGGTGCAAGAATAGTGGAGCTGCACTGGGTGCAGCGCCACTTTTATTAAATCTGCCCCTATAAGTCTTACACATTATCCTTCTACCAGCTACCATTCACAGACTGAGGCAGACAAAAATACTTAACCAAGCTATAGAACAATATCTCCGGCAGTGGTGACTGGTGATGTTTGAAAGTGATGAGGTGTAATACCAGCACTGAATATCATTGAGCGAGGAGGTAAAGACAGCTAGCTCAATTGTCTCGAGGTGAGTGTGTGAATGTTCTCTCCCTGAGAAAACAATGAAAACAATGGAGTTGAATACTCCATTTTTAGCACATTTTTCACACAAACACTAAGAATTACTGCAAATGTGCTCTGGACAGTGTTTCTACAGAACTGACTTAACCCCACCACAGATGACCCCAAAATGCCTAAGATCACCACTAAATGTGCCGGGGCTGGAGCCAGCACACTCACTTGTACCGGGAGGAATGCTCAACAACAAACACATGCACACTCTCACATGAATGCACACACAGAATTTGAGAAGTTTTTTTTTCTTTTTTTCAGCCTATGTTCTGCTGTTTGCATGGGTCTGGATTCAGCTCTTTCTCCTAAGCCACCAATGATCTATGGACACACCGGACACTCACTTCCTTACAGTCAAATGTCCTCATTTGCGCTATAAGGTGTCACACATACAGCATGACTGACAGCACAGATCCTGATTGGCCCATGCATTATCACTTCAAGTATAATGGTTGGCATTGCATTTTTAAGAGCACTGGCAAGCAGCCCTCCTTAGAGAGATATGAGACTCTTAAGAAGACCTACCTCAAGTCAAACAGAGCTGTGCTACACATTTCTCTTAATGCACTAACAGCGTATGACTAGATGGCTGAGTGTGCTTTGTCCGCCAAGACATCAGTGGAGGCTGCTACCCCAAAAATTAAATGGGGCAACAAACCCAAGCCCCATATTCCACTTTCACCCAAAAATACACATTCCCCTTATAGATCCCGACCCCTCCAATCCACTCCCCACCCTCCTGGAACACCCCACAATTCAACCCCAAAAACACGCAATCAACTTCACGAGGCCCCCAAATTGCACCAAAGTTGCATCTAGAAACTAGGCCTAAAACACAACTTCCCATACACCGACAGCTTGATCTGATTTTGTGCTGCCGGTAAGATACGGTAACGGCCAGTTTCCATCTGCTTACAAGCACACACAATCTGCCCTGTCACTGTTTGTGTATGCACAGCAGTAGCATACAATGACATTTTCGCTATGCGAAAAAGAATGCACATCCTCATGTGCCACCTATTTGTGTATTGACTGGCAAAGGCACTCCCTGTTTCCCTCTAGCCATGCTTGTGCACACTCCAACATGTCACTTATGTGTGTATTGCCAGCAGCTGATGCTGTCTGTTTTCCTTTAGTCACAAGTATGCACACACTAGCATGTCACTTATTTGAGTACTGGGGCATCAAACTCTGCTCGTTTCCCCCTGGTAACCAGCAGGAATATCCTCCAATTTCAGCCCCAAAACATGAAAAATCACTAAATTCACTAGGCCCGAAAGCACAAAAAATCACATTTATGAACTTGCCCAAAAACAAACCTTCCCATAGATCGATATTCTACAAATAAATCACTCACTAATTTAAAACTCATAGCTATCAGGAATAGTATAGTAGTCAACTCAATAATTTAGAAAATAAAAATGTACTTATTCACTGGCTTGCCTCCAGTCCTCTCTGCTTCTTCAGTCCCTCAGCACTGGTTGTGTCTGTAGCAGCTGAAGTCTCCATAACAATCCAGACTCTGCCCTGATGCTGCTAATAATGTTAATCCGCATGAGAGCTGTGCCAGGATTGGCTGGAGCAGGCTGCCTCAACGCTCCTGTAGGCAGTGGGGGTCTGTTTTTGCTCTCCACCCAGCTGTCTAAGGCAGCTGAGCAGAGAGATTTAAAGTGTGCATGTCAGGCTGGCTGTTGCAAGACAGCTGGCCAAAATGACATGAGCTCTCTAAACTGGTGAAGTGAGCAACACTTCCCTGCTGCCAGCCAGCAGCAGTGGCCCCGCTTCCAAACACTGGCACGTGCTGGGAAAAGGAAAAAAAAAATGGCAATACATTCAATTTATTACCCCTTTATCTTTCACCTTTGCAGCACTGACAGCAGGGGACGATGCTCCTCCACCCTAATAGAGAGGCCGCCACTGCAAGACATGTAATTTGGTGTATATATTTAACACTAAATCTCAGTGAGTCTAAATCTGCAAGGAGCAGACTTATGAAGTGCCAGGGAGGAAAAAGAGGGGGTGGTTGTGGAGGGATGGAGGAGGGAAGGACTCATAGAGGAGTTGCCATCCAGGACTACATTTGCACTTTCAGGTATTATGCATTATAAAGAACATACACAAGTTGTTCGAAGTGGGAGAAGAGGACATATTAAACAATTGCAATGCAGATCCTGACAGAATCTACCAGTATTAAATAGAGACAATCTTGAAATTTGTTGTTACCACATAAATACATAAAACCTGCTTTTAATTATAACTTGGTTACATGTAACGTTTCATACTGCTTTTTTTGTATTTCTAAGGAATTTAATTGTAAAATGTTCCTAATTCCAAATTAAGGGACTGATTTAGATATTGATGAACTGGTTACTCCATCACAATGGTGATGGATATCACGTCTCCCGAAATCTGAATCCCATAGGAAATAATGGGATTTATATTTTGGCTCACAGGTTATCCATCACAGTTGTGACGCCAATATCCAAATCAGGCCCTAAGTTACTCAATATTTATCTCACTTAGATGAAGGGCTAATTTGGCCTTGCCATTTCAGCCTAGATTACCCACAGGTCACCGCAGCGGTCAGCAGTGGACCTTTAACTTGTTTCACATTGTAATGTTTTCCGCAACAGTAAAATGAATAAACTTGACTTTTTTTAAAATGTGGACACAGGTATTACCATCACACACCTAACATCAGGGCGAAACTTATAATGCTCAGTCAGAGCACGCACCTGCTTAAGATTAAATGCCATGTGTGGACTTTCACACGAGGCAAATTTTATTAATGAAGGCCATCATCTCCTGGCTGCTGTTACTAACAAGAAAGTGGTATGTTTAATTTGGGACTGGAGATCTGATTTTAATCAATATGACAGGCACAAATCTACCTAAACACTCTTCTCCCATCCCATTGTTTTAGTGGCTGATGCAAACTAGTATGTTTAACACGAGAAAGAATGCAAACGTGGATCAATGCGAATCTTGTAGCTAAATTACATGTTTAAAAACCTGGTCCAAAATCAGTGGGTTTTGAGACATTAGTTCACACAGTGTTAATTACAGTGGGAACGTACTGGAAAGCATGACAGACCAAAAGAAAAATCAAACCTCATCATCAGCCTTTCGAAATATGTCACTGGTAGTTGGTGGTTTTAAAAATCAGTGGGACACTACATACATTCACATTACATACGTTACATCATATACTACACAATTACATCATAACACATTGCAATACACAATTAATAAAAATTAGAAAGTTTCACTTACCTTATTCTGCAGCACGCCCTTGATGTTCCCCAGTCCTGATCGAGACTCCTCCTAGTGCAAAGTGACGTCACAAAGCCAACTACCTTTTCCAGTACAGACATTTCTCTCACTCTGTTAAGCAGCATGCATGAAGCGTCTGGATTGGCTGGAGCAGGTTGGCGCAGCACTACTAAAGGCACTGGAGCCTTGTGCCTGCTCTCCAGCCTAGCAGTCTTAGACAGCTTGGTTAAGAAATCTAAATTGCGAATGTCCGTTTGGCCATAGCAAGGTAGCTGGCCAAAGCAACATGCACACTCCAAAGGGCCCACACTCCATTCATCAGAGAATACAAAATAAAATGGTAATAAAATCATGTTATTACAAATTTATTTTCACTCCTTTTGCAGGAGTGTGAGGGAGGCAACGCTCCTCGGCTCATGTGGAGGAACTGCCACTAGTATTGTGGTCCCCAAGCTGAAGTAGTACCAACAACCTTACCTGATACAATACTATCAGTGCATGCAGTCAATAGACAGCTGACCAAGATTGTTAACTGGAGTTTCTTCTGTTCCGCACTCTTTGCGGAAGGCTGCCTTTAGGGAAAGGCATGTACAAACCTTGACCTGCTGCTGCATAACAAACACAGGCAGCCTTTCTCTTAATAAATAGTAAAAACAGATGTTGTTTAGCATACAGGACTTCAGCGCCGTATGTCCGACATGGTTTATTTTTATAATAGCACCATGTGAGCATCACGTCTCCTTAAGGAATTAGGGCTGTGAAAAGGTAAGCTCTGCGTAATGATGCCTGCACCATGCACTCCAATACACGTGATAGGCCTCTCAGTGTCATGCACAGCCGAGGGGTGGAATCACAGAGCCCTCAATGATTAGCCTTCGATGATTTTTTGCAACTGAGCATTGGAAAGAGTAGAGCAATTAGAGTCCCTTTGTACAGTTTGCCTACAAAAACCCTTTGCACTATTCCATGGGAACCTATCATTTCCATTGTTCTTCCAGTATCCACCACAGCACCTTACCTGTATGTCTTTCTTTTGCCACAATTCTCTCAGTCACACTTCTTTCAGCACATTTTTAGAGCAATGGCAGAATACAAGCAGTGGATTATCAATGTATTAAATATTTACAACTGCCAGGGTACCACCCTAAAGGTCTCATTTAGAGTATGGCAGACAGTTACTCCATCACAAACATGATGGATATCCCATCCATCCTATTACACATATATACTAATGATCTTGTAATATGGCAAGCAGCATATACAGCACATTTGTGACAGAATACCCTTCCACCAAATCAGGCCCTAAATTTATCCCCAAATTTCCAATTCTTAAATTAGCAGGACAAACTGTGGGGCAGTTTGAATTACCAAAAAGATGGAAGATATAATCTGTCTTCCATGTGTTCCGTGTCAAACTTACAGTCATTAACTGAGGAACACCAGTGCCTCCCTTATTGACAGATGGCTCTCAGGAATATGAGATGGAGCTATTCTTGATTTTCATACTCATTTTGATCAGCTCTTGTAGTTAATATCCTGGAAAGGATGTCATCCAATTGAAAGATCCTGGGAGTGGCCTTTTTTGTGCCTGCCCCCCAAATGATATTTCAGTTGTATCAACTGTATGTAAAGAAACAAGTTTCCAGTGTAAAATCTACATGGAGGGATTATTTGAGTGCAGAGAATACTGTCAGAAATATCAAGAAAGTTTGCACTTGCACCGTACCTTTACTCAAGCATGCAGGGTTTAACACCCTCCTTTAAGTTAAGAAGAGGTCAGGATTCGCGACTGTGGAGAATAGGAACATTGAAGCTAGTACCTACTTTCAGGTTGGTGGTGATATCTTTAGGAGTGTGTGGTTCACTGACTATGAGACCAGTGCAGACACTGGGTAGGTACCTGGCAACATCTTTCAGTTGTTTCAGCTTACTTTGCCTCCATCAGTTCTTCACTTGGTATTTGCAATCACTATTTGTCATTATTACTCTTCTTGGATCTTACCACTGCATAACTCCTTGAACTTATTGATCTCCTTTTGATTTTTATTACAATTTTCAATGAATGAATTACATTTTTACAAATTGGGCTACTGTAAGAGAGACATCTTGAAGCAAAAGCTGCTGTGGATAACTTGTAACCCCTACCAAAAGATTTTTTTTGAATGTTACTTGAAATGGATACAACATTTTAGCTATCATTAGCATATGATACCATCGAAAACTCAAAAACAATTAATCAGTCTGTGATGGTAATAGAGGTATAACATACACATTGAACACAAAGTGGAACTAAGCAGTGACTCCTGCGGAACTCCACAAGAAAGCGAAAAAGGCTTGGAGACAAAAGCACTTAAAGTGAGAGTTTTTCTCTATCACAGAGAAAGGAGCTTAGGGCCAGATGTAGCAAAAGAAAATTTTGGTTGCCCTCTGTCGTTTTTCCGACGGAGAGCCGCCAACAGCCATACTTGCGGGCGGCAGGGAAGTGGAGGTTGCTCCACCTCCACCGCCACGCCAACGGAACACCACCCAGCTAATCACGTCCTGTGATTCTGCGCGGCGGTGTTCTGTTGGCGGTGTGGTGTCGGCGGAGCTGGCCCCATGGCTCCCGTCCCCTCCCGGCAGGTCGACAGAACAGGTAAGTCGATCGTCCGTTAGGGGAGGGGGGTGGAGGGGTGTTGTGTGTTGTGTGGGTGCATGGGGGTGTGCGTCTGTGTATGTAGGGGGGTGTGTGAGTGTGTGAATGCGTGCGGGGGTGTTGTGTGTTTTGGGAATGAGTGCGTGTATGTCTGTATGGATGTGTGCGTGTATGTTTGAATGTGGGTGTACGTGTCTGACTGACTGTGTGTGTGGATGTTGGCATGTATGTCAGTGTGTGTGCGTGTATGTGTGTTGGTGGTGCCTGCGTGCGTGTCGGGTGTGTATGTGGAAGGTGATGTCGGGGTCGGGGTGGGGAGGGGGGCCCTGCCACCTTTGGGGGGTGGCAGAGGTGGTGGGGGGTGTAGGGGAGGGAGTCGGGGTGGGGGTGGGGGGTGATGGAGACCCCTATCAGTGCCAGGGAAGGAATTCCCTGGCACTGATAGTGCTTACCGCCATGGATTTCCTGGCGGTTTCTACCACTGGAAATCCAGGGCGGTAAGCAGGGTCAAAATACCGGCGGCGGTATTGTGACGGCTGCCGGGCTGGAGACCCAGGTCTCCGGCCCAGCGGTCGTCTCCGCCCTTGAGGGGCGGAACGGAGAAGCGACGGATGACCATGGCGGTAACCGCCATGGTCATAATACTCAAAAAAAGACCGCCAGCATGTTGGCGGTCATACCGCTGCTTTAACACCGTCCGCCAGGGTTGTAATGACCCCCCTAATGTCTTCTGACACAACAACTAAAGCAAACTCAGTAGTGTGTCCACCTTCAAAACCAAACTGAGAAGAATCAACGAGTTGGTTGTTATCTAAGAAAGCAGAAAATTCAATATTCATAGCTTTCTCAAGTATTTAGGCTGGTAGAGGCAATCAGGAAATAGGAAGATAACTGCTAACTTCATAAGGATTGAGCAAATGTGTTTCTAATATTACCAACCCAAAGACCTTTTCTCATGGTCTATGAACATGTCCAGAGCTAAACGTACTGCTTAGTGGCTCAGTCTGATGTATAGCTAAGATCTCTGGTGTTAATTGCTAAATTCTAGAGGGGCAGGCATCTGGCACAACACCTGATTTAATTGAGTCAAATAACTTTATCACGTGCTCTACTGTAAGAGGAGTAAATTCACTTTTGTCACATTGCCCTTAGTATAAACTGTAGCGTTAAAAGATGATATATTTCAGCTTTAATGTTTGAGGGAAAATCATTGTATACCTCATTAACTTTTGTTGAAAAACGTTTGCAAAGATATTACGAAAGGTTTGATTCAAGCCTGTGCTATTAATATTAGTTAATTTACCAAGCGTATAAACAGTTGGAAAACGTTTGTTGGCTGACTTTTCATCTGATCTTTGCCTCAATGTAGGCTGAGTTTGCATTTTGTATTAGAATTTATATTTCCTAAGGTATTGCTTACATTTACGTTTCATCTCATGGGTGATTACGTTTTGTGCAATTTTTGCTTCGGCCTACGGCAGAGTTGTTTCTGAGATCCTACTGTGTCTAAGTACCTTGGGGCTAAGGATTTACTTCTATAATTATTTTCTATTTTTTAGGGGACTACTGATCAACAGCCTTACCAATCCAATCTGCATAGGTAGTGGCCTTCTGGTCCAAATAATGCGCTTGTTGTGTTTCAGATTCCGGGTATTAACTTGAACCTATCTGCTTCAATATTATGCCAGGCACAAAATGTATACATTTGCCATGAATTAAGATCCAGCAATGCTTTGTTTAAAATCTTGAATTAAAAAAATTACCACTTTATGGTCTCACCAAGTAAACTGTAACATGGAATCGAAGTGAACGAAAAAATAATTGGAAAAAATACCATCAAGCATAGGAACTGCTGAGTGAGTAGCGTTACAAACCAATTAGGGAAGGCCAATGCTTAAAAAATTATCCGCCAAATACTTACTATCCTTTCATCAAAAGATTCTAAATGGAAATTAAAACCTACTTATATTGTAAAGTTTGATAGAAATAGACAGGATTCCACTAGCGTGCTAACTGCTTGCACAAAATTCATTCTTGGACCTGGTGGGTGATAAATTAAAAAACCATTAAATGAAAAGTTTTTGAATAGATCAAGTTTAGAAGATAGTTCCTCGCAAACCGTGGAAATCACAGGCTGAAAAGTAGCCTGCGGATAATTACAGTAGATAACCACGCTTGTGCCTACTGTCAAGTCTAAAGATGGAATAGCCCCTAGAATGTCAGAAACCAAATCAGATCAGAAGCTGGGTTCACATATGTGTCAGTAACAAACACTATCACTGGCGAATAATTATCAATGAAATCAGCAAATTCTACTTTGTCTTTAAGGGTGAAAGTCACATGACTATCGGTTCCTGTGGCTATTACACTGGTGGTATCCACTGTCTTTCTGCATTTGCGAAGATCTCCACTAACCCAGTTACCAGCTGCTGTGAAATTACAGCTATTGTATCTTATTTTGCCATTAACTAATGCAACAGGAGAAGTGCCTGACCCATTAGGCCAGTCACAGCTTCCCAGCCGCTCCACATCCCTCCTGTCTGCCACTAACAGCTCTGCCCGCATTCCTGAGCTTGATTGTGACAGCTCCGCTCACTTTCTGAGCCTGATTGTGTTTGCTCACACCCCTGCCTATGCCGACTTCGCACCACCGCTGCTCCCGCCCTCCCACCATCCTGCCTTCCACCCCTACCCCTCCCACCTCCCAGGACATATTTTCGAAGCTACAGCACTTGTCAGTGCCTGGATCGCTCCCAGCACTAGAACCGCTGGTCCTCCACCGCTACACCACCATGGAGCTCCAGGCCCAGAATGTCAGACATCTCATCAAAAGCTGCTTCATGGCCTTCCACGCTCAACTAAAGGACCTTTCACCTGCCTACACTGCCATTTCTCCTGCAACGTGGGCCCACCTGCGCACACTAACGCTCGCATTGCACCCACACACCACAGAAGGCAATGAACATCCAAGCACCACTCCAGTGCATACTGCTAAATGCCCGCTCCTTATGCAAACACACCACAGAAATCTGGGACACCATCACCACCCACAACCAGATGTCGTCTTTATCATTGAAACATGGCTAACACCCTCGTCAAACCCCGACATCACCATGTTCACCACTAACGGCTACAAGATGATACACTAAGACCCGACCAACAAACATGGCTGAGAAATTGCCATCATCTTCAAGGAAACCATCCAATGCACCATCACTGATGATGACCCTACATCTCTCATGGAGCACCTCAACTTCTGACTCCAGACCAACACACAACGTGAAACAATGGCACCTGGCCAATGACCCCCTCTGACAAAGCCCCCTGCAATGCACCCCTCAACAACTAGCATCACCACATCAAGGCAGCAAAAAGAGCAGTCATCACTGCCCGCATCAACACTGCAGCCAACCACATGAAATAACTCTTCAGAATCATCAAGGAATTGTCTAACCCTATAGCCACAGGAACTACCATCTACCCAGCCTAGAAACTCTGCGACACCTTCTCAGACTACTTCCACCTCAAGATGACTGCCATATACAACAATTTCAACCCTGAACCATCTACCTCCAGCCTAGACAACATCTCTCAAGCAGCAAACACCAGCCACACAATAACCTCCTGGTCCCCGATTACCACACAGACCACAGCAGCCATCATGTCGTCCATCCACTCCGGGGCACCCACCGACCCCGACCCCCACCAACTTTTGAACCTCGGAGCCAACACCATTAGCACAGAGCTAACCCACATCCTCAACACCTTCATCTCCACACACGAATGGAAGCATGCAGAATTCAGACCCCACCTAAAGAAACCCTCTGCCGACCCCAGCAACCTCAAAACCTACAGACCAATCTACCTGCTCCCCTTCCCGGCCAATGTACTCAAAAAAGACATCAACCAACAGCTCACCGACTACCTCAAACTAAATCACCTTCTCCACACCAACCACAACATGGAGACTGCACTGATCACTGCCTCGGATGACATCAGGACCCTTCTCTACCAAGGACTGTCAGCAGCTCTGATCCTTCTGGACCACTCCACAGCATTTGATACAGTCTCCCACTACTCTACCCTCAACAGACTCCACAACATAAGCATTTAACAAAGCACCCTTACATGGGTTGCCTCTTTCCTCTCAGGCCACATGCATACATCCACCTTCCACCATTCACTTCTACACCCAAGAACATATCCCAAGGATCCTCCTTCAGCCCAATCCTGTCCGAAATCTCCATGACCGCCCTCGCAGACATTGTCAGATTCTAGAGACTCAATATAGTCTCCTAGGCCAATGACACTCAACTAATCCTCTCACTCACCTAAGATGCCCACAATGCCAAAGCAAACTTCCGCAACACCATGACCAGTGTAGCAACAGGGATGAAAAGTAGCTGTCTCAAGCTAAACACTGACAAAAAGGAAGTCCTGATCTTTGGGAAGAACACCTCCTTGAGACCACAGCTGGTGGCCAGCAGAACTCAGTCACCTCCTCCTGCTTATACATCCTCTGTATGCTCTATCTTCAAATGGATCCGTACTGACACCAGAAAGTCAGTCACAATGCCCTCTTCACCAGCCTCTTCGACTATGGCAACACTCTCTATGCCAGAGCTTCCTCCCAGCAACTTAAAAGACTCCTGTTTCTACAGAATACAGCAGCTAGACTCATTCTCAACCTTCCCAAGCTCTCAAGCGTCAACCCACACTCCAGGAACCTCCACTTGCTCCCCATCCAGAAGAGATGCCAATTCAAAATTCTCACACTGGCATGCAAGGCTCTCCACAACCTAGGGCTGTCCTACATCAACCATCAACTGAGATTCTATGTCCCAACAAGACAACTGCGTTTTGTCTTGTTAAACCTCGCACACGTACCCTGCATCCATCGCAGCAGCTGGGGAGGCTGTTTCTTCTCCTACATAGCAGCCAAGACCTGGAACAGCCTCCCCCTCCACCTCCGAACAGTGGACTTCAGAAGGAGACTCAAGACGTGGCATTTTGACAGAGACACAGCACCCTTAGATACCATTAGGGGCGATAGTGCTGCGCTGTACAAATGCTATGATTGATTGATTGATTAAAAGTAGGAGCCAAACACTTCCTACAAATGACACTGAGGTGTCTACAAGGAAAAAAAACAGCACCAGGTTGTTAATGTTCACCCAATTCCTTGCTGTGCGGACACACTTTCAGTCTATTAAAGAAGCCTGAAACTCAAGGGGCATGGCTTAATCTGAAATGCAACTCAGCACATCAACAATAAAAATGAGTGCCAAAAAGTAAAATACATACTGGAGTCTAGCGACTCCTGCTTCTTGCACAAGCTCCACTGTGAGAAAGAGTATACAGGAACCAAAAAGCAAATTAAAAAAACAAATAAAAAAAAACAGTGAGAAAGATAAAAGCATAAACTAAAAATAACTGGGATTCTACCCTTGCTATGTGGTGCTCAAGATCAGAGTAGGAGCCAGCCATGTCCTAAAAATGACACTGAGGTGTTTACAATGAACTGAACCAGCACCAAGTGGATAATGTCCGTCCAATTTGTGCAATTTTTTGTTGCTAAGTTCTTTTGATACCTTACCTTTGTTTGTTACATATCCAGAAATTAGCTGCTTCCCCCCATCACAGGAGCGCAGCTATGGCATTTGTATCAGCTCCTTCAGCAATCTTTGCCCTTATTCTGCTGAACTGGCCTGTAATCAATCCACTTCAGTAGTGCCGGATCCTCTTCTTGGCCATTTGGCTGCAGGCCTGATTCCTTGTCCTCACCAAGCTAAAGGTAAGCCATAAACACCTTTGTTGTGATATGTTCAGTGTTTGATGATTTAAAAAGTCTCACTTCAGGCCTCATTATGAGTTTCTCGGACTGCCATGTTGTGGTCTTGCAATGGCACAAGGCCAACAGCCCCAAGACCGCCTGATTACGAGTTCTCCACCAAGCTGACGTGACTTGCAGGAGGAGGCAGTAATTTAGAGCTACTGCCACCCATGCATCCCTACTTGGCGGCAAGACAGGTGGACTGTGCCCTTGCCCTAGGTCATGGATGGGACACAGACTGCCCCAAACTCCAAATGTTTTGGGGGTCCAAATAGGACTGACCTCACCGTCCATGTGGCCATATTCCCTGGGCTCCCTCATTTTGGGACCCTTGCCTGCCTGAACGTAATGGCCATGGGTGTCCCAATGCCGGTATAACCCTGCTGCCCACCGAACTGACTGTGCCAGTGCCGGAGGTCCACTGGCAGTCTTCTGCCGGTCAGACTGCCAAACTCATAATTGAGTGGTCAGACTGGGGAAGTTGCAGCAGTCGGACTGCCACCTCTACTATGGTGGCCCATGGACTGCCAAATTCATAATGATGCCCATTTGCTTCTCTCGCTCTCTGTCTCTCAGAGATGTCTGAGCAGTGGTTTTAAGGTATTCCTACTGTTGGAGCCATTTTAATTCTGAGTCATCTGTATCTTTTCTTTTCCTTCATCCCAAGGTGCCTGACTTATTAATATTCATTATCCTGATTGACAGATTTGCTTTTTAAATTCCATTCTCAAAAAGGATGAACAAATAAATAAATTTTTTGGAGTAATGCACTCTTCTAACTCCAGTCCTATAAACAATGGGGAAAATGCCTACATTTGGGTGGAAGATTTCCTCTTTAATTCAAGATCAAAAAACATTGAGGAAAAACATCAATTATCCACTTCGCTGCAGGCCTTTTCCCCCTCAGGTGAAAGGCCTTTTTGTGACTATTTGGAGCAGTTCGCGCTTAGGCCCTCATAACTTTTTGTTCACATATGCTACCCACACCAAATTTGCGTCCTTTTTTCCAACATTATAGGAATTCTAGAGGTACCCAGAGTTTGTGGGTTCCTCTGAAGGAGACCAAGAAATTAGACAAAATAAAGCAAAAATGTAGATTTTTTCAGAAAAATTGGGAAAAGGGCTGCAGAAGGCTTGTGGTTTTTTCCCTGAAAATGGCATCAACAAAGGGTTTGCGGTGCTAAAATCACCAGCTTCCCAGCTTTCAGGAACAGACAGACATGAATCAGAAAATCCAATTTTTCATCACAATTTAGGCATTTTACTGGAACATACCCCATTTTAACTATTTTTCGTGCTTTCATCCTCCTTCCAGTTAGTGACAGAAATGGGTGTGAAACCTAAACATTTCTGAAAAGTAAACAAAATTCTGAATTCAGCAAGGGGTAATCTGTGTAGATCCCTCAAGGTTTTCCTACAGAAAATAACAACTGAAATAAAAAAAATATTGCAATTGAGGTGCAAAAAGCCATGTTTCTCAACCTCTTACTCTGTAACTTTTTCCTGCGATGTCAGATTTTTAAAAGCAATATACCGTTACATCTGCTGGACTCTTCTCGTTGTGGGGATACATAGGGCTTGTAGGTTCTTCAAGAACCCTAGGTACCCGGAGCCTATAAATGAGCTGCACCTTGCAATGGGTTTTCATTCTATACCGGGTATACAGAAATTTATTTGCTGAAATATAAAGAGTGAAAAATAGGTATCAAGAAAACCTTTGTATTTACAAAATGGGCACAAAATAAGGTGTTGAGAAGCAGTGGGTATTTGCACATCTCTGAATTCTGCGGTGCCCATACTAGCATGTGAATTACAGGGCATTTCTCAAATAGAATTGTTTTTTACACACTGTCTTACATTTTGACGGAAACAATGTAGCGAAAGACAAGGGGCAATAACACTTGTTTTGCTATTCTGTGTTCCCCCAAGTCTCCCTATAAAAATGGTACCTCACTTGCGTTGGTAGGCCTAATGCTCGCGACAGGAAATGCAACATGGGCACATCACATTTTTACATTGAAATCTGACATGTTTTTCGCAAAGTGCCTAGCTGTAGATTTTGGCTTCTAGCTCAGCCGGCACCTAGGGAAACCTACCAAACCTGTGCATTTTTTTAAAGTAGACACCTAGGGGAATCCAGGATGGGGTGACTTGTGGGGCTCTCACCAGGTTATGTTACCCAGAATCCTTTGCAAACCTTTAAATTTGACTAAAAAAATACTTTTTCCTCACATGTTGGTGACAGAAAGTTCTGGAATCTGAGAGAAGCCACAAATTTCCTTCCACCCAGCATTCCCCCAAGTCTCCCGATAAAAATGGTACCTCACTTGTGTGGGTAGGCCTAGCGCCTGTGACAGGAAATTCCCCAAAACACAATGTGGACACATCCCATTTTCCCAAAGAAAACAGACCTGTTTTTTGCACAGTGCCTAGCTGTGGATTTTGGCCTCCAACTCAGCCGGCACCTAAGGAAACCTACCAAACCTGCACATTTTTTAAAACTAGACACCTTTGGGAATGCAAGATGGGGTGACTTGTGGGCCTCTCACCAGGTTCTGTTACCTATAATCCTTTGCAAACCTCAAAATGTGGCAAAGAAAAACACTTTTTCCTCACATTTTGGTGACAGAAAGTTCTGGAATCTGAGAGTAGCCACACATTTCCTTCCACCCAGCGTTCCCCCAAGTCTCCCAATAACAATGGTACCTCACTTGTGTGGGGAGGCCCGTGAAAGGAAATGCCCCGAAACATCAAAATACCTGTTTTTGCAGGGAGGACCTGCATATTTGGTCCTGGGCTCCGCAGCCATATAGGGAAACCTACCAAACCCAAACATTTCTGAAAACTAGACATCCGAGGGAATCCAGGGGTGTGTGACTTGTGTGGATCCCCCAATCTTTTCTTACCCAGAATCCTCAGCAAACCTCACATTTAGCTAACAAAGGCACAAGGCACAAATTTCATACAACCCAACGTTCTCCTCAGCCTCCTGGTAAAAATGATACCTCACTTGTGTAGGTGGGCCAAGTGCCTGTGACAGAGAAGAGCCAAAAACATGTTGAAACTGAGGGGTAACCAAAGCGGGTCCAAAAGGGCATTTTGAAAAAAAACATTTTTAGGCTGACAAGTGGGGCATAATTTTTATCGGTATAGATGAGACAATCCTGGGTGGTAGGAATTTTGTGGATTCCTACAGATTCCAGAAGGTTCCATCACAAAATGTGGAAACTGTGTGATTTCCAGCAAAGTTGGAGGTTTGCGGGGCATTGTGGGTAAGAAAATGGTGCAGGTGCATGTGAAGCACACCACCCTGGACTCAACCAGAGGTTTAATTTTCAGATGTGTCCAGGACTTGTGGATTTTTCTACATGGCAGCGTCCCAAAGTCCAAAAAGTGCAGCTTTCACCATTCCATGTGAGATGATTTTGAGAGTTATCCGAGCTCTCATGGCCCAAATGAAAAACCAAACCCCAAATTAATCAAATACCCTCTTGCTTGCTAAGGGATAAGATGTTTCAGTGTGCGGGGGAGAGCTGAAAGACTGTTTCCTCCTTCAGTTAGGGTGGGAGCATAACTATGCCCTTCCTGGTTGGTAGCCACTACCACACTATTTTTAATTTTTTAAAGATTTCCTGGCATCTAGTAGACTTTCTGCCTCCCTGGGGTATGAATCAGAGGAAATTGTCCCATCTGCCCACTGGTGGGCAGAACAACTTTGGCCCCATTTGTTTGGGGTGTGAATATGGCCATACCCCCACCCTCTTATTTAGAAAAAAAATCTTCCCTGGTCTCTGATGGCTTTTTGCCCCCCCTGGGGGCAGATAGGCCTTCCAAAAATAGGCCGATCTGCCCCCAAGGGGGCAGATATGGCCAACGTTAAGGTTGTTCCCCCAAAACAAAACACACACATACACACACATCAATCCCTGGTACCTAAGTGGTTTCTGCCCCCACCCCAGACGACAGATCGGCCTAATAGAAATATCCTGATCTGCCAGAAATGGTCTAAAATAAATTTGCCCCCCCCCCCAGGGGAACGACCCTTGTCGCTCCTCTTACATGAAATTGAGGCCAAAAAAAAAAAATCCCTGGTGTCTAGTAGTTTCTGCCCCCGACCCAATTAAAAGAGGCTGATCTTCCCCCAAGGCAATACAATTTGCCCCCCAGGGAAGCCACCGTTGCCTAAGGGGTCGCTCCCCAGATATAAAAAGATTAATTAAACAAATAAAATATATATCCCTGGTGTCAAGGGGTTTCTGCCACTCTGGGGGCAGATCGGCCTAATTATAATAGTCTGATCTGCCCCCAAGGGGCAGAAAAGGCCTAAACACATTTTACCCCCCTGGGGAGCAGCCCTTGCCCAAGTGGCCTCTCCCCCTTTCGTATAAATATAAATAAAATAAAAAATTCCTTGTGTCTAGAGGTTTCTTCCCCTTTTGGGGGCAGATTGGCCTAATAAAAATAGGCCAATCTGCTCCCAAGGGGGGCAGAAATGGGCTAAATAAAATGTTCCCCCCAGGGGAGCGACTCTTGCCTAAGTAAACAAAAAAAAATATCCCTGGTTTCTAGGGGCTACTGCCCCCTAATTATAATAGGCATCTCTGCCCCCGGGGAGGCAGAAAATCCCTAAAAATATTTGTCCCCCCTGAGGAGCGGCCCTTGCCCAAGTAAGTATAAAAATAAAAATAAATCCCTGGTGTCTAGTGGGCATTCCTGCTGCCTGATTGCATTGCGAAATGTTTGCAGAGACATGAAAGGAAATTAATGTCCTTTCCTTTCATGCCTCTGCCTGCCCCCTCCTCCCGAGCGGGAGAGAAATGCTGAGAATTTCTCTTCCGCATTGCGCTGGAAGCATGCTTCCAGCGCGATGGGAGGTGACCTGTGATGAGGTCAGCATGCACTTGCATGCTGATGTCATCAGACGTCACTGGCAGGGGGGCGGGGGGATCGGGGATGCAAGGGGAAGTGATGTGGGTGGGAGGACCATGGGGGGATCGTGGGCCGGGTGCAGGACAAGCCATTGCCGAGGGCAAGACCAGCTAGTCGAAGGCACCCAAGGGGTTAAGGAATAACTTGCTATTGGAATTCCATTCCCAGATAACATTGATGAAAATTATTAAAATCTGGACATCACATTTAGTAATATAAAGTGTAAAATCTCAGTTTGAAAAGGATTCAGTTGGTGAATTTTGACTGGAATATCGAAGGCCCAGTCCTCAAGAGTAACTTGGTTCTGAGTGACAGGAATTCACAGCATGCACTCTTGATTCTGGGACAGTGAAGTTACGGTTATAGAATCACCATAAGCATCTTCGGTGGTTTGAAACCAGCTTCATATGGGTTAGTGGTTGCTCAGGCCAACATTTATGGATACATGTACTCCCAGTACTATCTAGACCACAGGACATAGGTGACAGTTAATATACAGAGGAACCACCTCCAACCACAACCCCACTCCAGTGCAGGACTTACCAGGCCCCAAGTAAGAAGGTGCCAGGAATTTGGCAAGAGCAGTGGTGAAACGCCAGAAAACCTGAGAGCCTAAGGACTAAGAATCGGATGGGTTAAGATGACACACCAAAGAAGCCTTAAGAGCATTAGAAGAAGATTCATTGAGAAGCAAATCAGCCAGTAAAGTTAAGAGCATAACTCAAAAGATTAACTGTTACACAGTGACAGCTGGTGAAGGAGAAAGCAAACGAAACAGGGAACATACTGTGGGGGAAGAAACAAGGAAGGGGAGGGAGAGCTAGGAACAAGAGGAGGAGAAATACCTATGAGTTAGCAAACCAAACAACAAAAGCAGTTATCAGGCAACTGACAATTGTTTCTGATAGTTCTTAAATTCTCATTGACATTCTCTCCCTTCTTCAAATCCTGCCTCTTACTGATCTTTTACTGACTTTGACCTGGAAGGCCTGTCTGTAACCTTTGTGTTCCAGTCACTGCAGATCCTTCAATCATGTTTCTAATCTTTCTCTGGCCCATCTGTCTCCTCTGCTTGTTGATCTTTTTTCTCTGAATTCCCCTGACCTAAATCTGTTCCTGCAAACAAATAAACATTTAAATAACTGAAGAGGTATTATTACATGTTGAACACCACACAATTTGCGGTAATAAATACTTCAAGAATAAGAAAGCCCAATACAACCAAAATCATTAGCATTAACATGATTCATATTTATTCCAAACATACCCTACACTCCAAAATAACTGCATCATAATTTAAAGCAAGATTAAAAGAATATATGGAAATGTTTACATTTTTTAAACATTTTTAAATAATGTACACTGTAAACCCCATTATAACTCATAAATAAAAGAAATAAGTTAAAACATGTTCAACACAATGTGAACTGCAGCATTAAAAAACACACACTACAATGCATACATAAAACACTACCACCTACACCCATAATAAAGCATATAATTGCAAACATGTGTACTCCCAAAAATGTGACCCCCCCTAATTTTAGAAATTAAAATAGACCGTAATCATTTCCAAACTATTCGGCCAAACACTTAAATATAAACCCCCAAAAAACAAATTTCATAAAACTATCAAATTAAAACACTAATCAAAACATTCTGAAAGAATATCCACAAGTTGTTAAATATTAGAGAAATAAAAAAATAGCTAAAGAATTCACATAAACAAATGATAATTAAAACATACACAAAATAGTCACAAAAATGTACAGTACAATATTAATGCAGAAAATATAATTATACTTAATAAATGTAATTAATTAATTCTATTCTGTATTCTATATTTTGACAAATCATATTATTTACTAAACAAAAGCTAAACACTTTTCTGTGATATTATGACTCCCAATATTATTGTGATAATATTTTGATCACAAAATTATTTCACTGAAGTATTAAAAAAGTGATATCCAGGTTTCAAATGGAACAATTGCTAAAGCACAGCTAAATACATCCCCACATTATTGATTAATGAGAGGGTTAGACAACATAGGGGTGATGCCTGAACTGCAAGAGTATCCACCTTCATGACCTCCTTAGGGAAAATATTTTAAGGCACAGAGTACAAAATCAATGTATGACAAGAGGTCTCAATTGTATCCTTTAGGGCCTGAATTACAATTTGGTGGATGGAAAACATTCACAAATTTTACAGATATCCCATCTGCCTTATTACAAGTGTCTTAGGATAAAATGCACTTGCACAAAGGTGGTTGAAAAATCTGCCGCAATTGTGATGGAGTACCTATTTGTAAAACTCTTATCAGAGTCCTGGTTTCCAAGAATGGGAATAATTCCGAACTGATGTTCCACTCTGAGTTCATTGATCAGGTCATGTCTGAACTTTTTCTACTTCTTAGAAATTGTGTTTCAGGTTGGCAGAGGTAAGCACCATGTCCAAGCAGGAACCACAGTCTGAGTCAGAGTAAGTCACCACACACTTTACATTATCCTGTGCTCACCCTCTGGTAGCTTGGCACAAAGCAGTCAGGCTTTACCTAAGAGGCAATGTGTAAAGTATTTGTGTAACACTTAAAATCATAAAACAACACAAAAAGATTCCATTACAGGTTAGGAAAATAAAGCTTAATTTTATAAATAATAAAAGAACACAGTGACGAAAATCTTATGAGTTTGAGTTGAGATATGAGTTTTTGACTGTAAAATAAGGCTTAGAAGCAATAAGCACCTATTTGGGACTTCTGGTCATGCTGGACCAGGGCAAAGTCAAAAGTTTAGGCTGACTGCAATGGAGCGTGGGCCAGATACAGGAACCTACTAAGGTCCACTGAGTAAAAGTACCTTGATCCCAGTTGTGTCAACATTGAGGAAGATACAGGGTGCAGCCAAGTCGATGTGTTGGTTCCAATCCTGCAACAGAAAGAAGATGTGTTGGTGTTCTCCACAAAACAGTGAGCAAAGCATCAGTTCTGAGGATGATGCACTGGTCCCGAAAGAGATGCAGCAGTTCTGCTCCTGTTGCAGTGGATGTGTTGATTCTGAGGGTGATGCACTGGTTCTGAAAGCGATGGTTCAGGTCCAGACCCTACAAAGATGCACCAGTTCTGATCCCCACAATAGCCAAGATATGCTGGTTCCGTTGAGGAGGTGTCAGTTTGATTGAAGCAAGCACCTTAGGCCTCACTTCCAAGGGTTCAGGACTGGGGTGGCACCACTGGGCAGGGCAGACTCACAGATGGCAGAGTACAGGTGCAGCAGAAGAAGGGTTGGAAGTCTTTTATGTCTGTGAGACTTCAGAAAATGGGAGTCCAGTCAGCTGGCCCTTCTAGTCTCTCTAGGTTCTGGATTGGAGCCAGAAGGAACAGAAACACCAGGGAGTCAGAATGAGTGAAATAACCTGGACTATAACAAATAAGGAGGGCCTGAGCACACCAACCAGGACCAGAGGAACAAGGACAACCAGGGCCAAGAGTAGCAGACCAAGGTGAACAGATCAAAAAGGACCAGCACCAGGAGACTAATGGAAATAAGGATCCAAGACTGAAGTGCCAAGACCACAGAGATCATATCAAGGAGAGCCTAGGGGACATAAACAAATGGACTAGGATGGGAAGACCATGACCACAGATGAACAGAGCTAGTAGGAACTGGAGATCATAGATTAGAATGACTATGAGATATAAAGACCCAGGAAATCTAGGTCCAGTGAAACCGTGACCAAGAGAGCAATGAGAATCAGACTCAGGGGGATTCTAAACCATGGTGATAAGGACTATGTGAACTAGGGTGATACAGAACTTGGGGACTAGGAGGATCAGAACCAGAGGGAAGAGGAAGACCATATCCAGGAGGACCATTACTAGATGGCACATGACAGAGGGACCAGAGTCAGATGAACAAGAACAAAGTAGAGCATATAAAGCAGGAGACCAAAGAACCAGTAGGACCAGGGTGAAGTAGAAGGGACAGAGTGCTAGGGAAACCAAGGCAAATGGGGCCAGCACCAGATGACCTGATAAATGAGGACCAGACAATGGAGTACCAGGAATATATGGACAAGGAGAATCAAGAGCAGAAGGACTAGGAACAGGCAAACCAGGGTAATAGATCTGTGGTGGGCCAGAACACGTTAATGCAGACCCATGAGAGCAAGGAGCAGCAGGACTAGGGCCAGGAGCATTAGGACCAGATTGAAGTGGACTACAAAGGCCCAGGACCTGGAGGGAAATGGCCACCAGGGTAAGCAGGACAGGAATTATGAAGACCAGTACCAAGGGCACCAAGAAGATCAGAGGGTGACTAGGTGAACTAAAATGATCATGACTAGGAGTGCCAGAAACAGGGCTAAGAAGTTCATGAATATCCAGACCTAGGGAACAAGGGCTCAGTTTAACAAGTGGGGTAGAGCACGGGGACTGGACAGTGGTGGTCAGGAAGATCCAGACTAAAAATGACCATGCTCTGGAGGACCAGAAGAATGATAACTTGATCAATGGCTGCAGTACTAATATGGCAAAGAGGAGAAGGAAGAAATCTAAGAGGAGCAGGACAACCCAAACCAGGAGGCCAAAGACTAAGAGGGCCAGGGCACAAAAGGCCAGATGGATCTGCAGTACCAAGACTAGGAGGTTGAGGGTGAGAAGGACCAGGACAGAGTGACCACTGTCAAGAACACCAGAAAGGAACAAAATGGTACAAGACTGGGGAACTAAGGAGGGCCTAGATGGCCAAAAGGAAAGATTTATGATAACAAGCACAATAGGACAAGATGGACCAGTACTTGGAAAGTTGGTGAATCAGGTCTATGAGAAGTAGGCCCAAGGGAAATCAAACAGTAAGGACCAAGACCAAGAGGTTCAGGGTTAAAGGGACATAATCTCAAGAAGAACAAAGAATATAAAACACAATAATAGCACGACCATGGTCGGAAGTGCCAGGGAGGTGAGGGACACAAGTAACCAGAGACAGAAGGGAAAGTTCTAAGAGTATAAGGAAGCAGAGGATTATAGGAAGCAGGAAGAATAGGCAAAAGAGGATCAGTACCTTGCGTACTAGGAGGACCAGGGTGAGGAGGAAAAGGAGGATAGGGACCAGGGAGATCAGGACTGGGATGACAACACCCTGGAGGTCCTGGATGACTAGGAAGGTTAGGAGCATGAGGTTTACGGCCAATGGGACCATAGACCATAGCACTACAATTAGCAAGGAAGATGATGGGACTAATATCGATCATATCAGGAGGGCCAGGGACAGGAGAACAAGGAGGGGGACACATTGGAAAACACTAGATGAAATACTTACCATACCAAACAGAATACAATGCAATGACACCATGATTGCATTAACATCCACATATCCATACAGCCAACACCTTTGTCTTTGGGACAACAGCACTGACCACAAAGTCAGATACTGCAAACAAAAGCAAATTAATCAGCAAGCAGCCTGAAACACACACAACTCTAGGCAGACAACACAAGTTACTCAGGAACAACATAAAGGTAGAAAAGGAATTGCCGGACACATGTACCCAAAAAACACTTGTTTGGGTTTATTTCTAATCAAACCTCAAAAGTCTAAGGCTATTGGCCAGTCCATATAGAAGTGTCTAGGCACATCATTGTGCTGTCATCTTACTCCCAACTGCCAGGGAACCTCCACAGGAAGGGGCATCAAGTGAGCACGCAGGCACCTTAGGGATCATCCTTGAGGGGGCAAATTTGGAATGGGTGGATTTGGCTTTGGATTTGGGAAGGTTGAACTACTTCTTAGTCGGAGTGGGTTTCTTCTTCGGGGAAGGGTTATGGATGCTTGTGGAGGGCAAGTGAGACAGAGAGGACTTGGAGGTAGAAGGGATGGGTTGGGAGGTGGGGAGGACCTCTTGGTTTTGGGATGGGGTGGAGGGAACAGGGGAAAGGGCAAGGTCAAACAAAAAAACTTTCTTAGGAACACAGGGATGGTCAGCAGACGGAGTGGGGATTTGGAGGTTGAGGGAGTGGTTGTTGGCTGTGTCAGTGTGGACGCCTTGGGTATGTGTGTGAGGTATGCTTACAAGTGGTGTCTGTTCCGTGTATGAGTGTGGGCGTTTGCATGTCAAGGGGCTGGGAGGTAGAGGTGCACGGTGATGTGGGAGTGGTGGATGTGTGTGTCTGTTGGGGTGGTGTCTGTGTGTATGCTTACAGTGGTGGATGTCTGTGTGTCTATTGAGAGGATATCTGCAGGTATGGTGGGTGTGGTCGGTGTGTCACTGACTGTTGTGGTGGTACCTGTGGGTTTTCTTGATGTGGTGTGTGTGGGATGGTGGGGGTGGTAGTGGTGCCAGGGGAAGTGGTGACTGATGTGTGTGTCTGTTGAGTGCTTGTGTGCCGGTGTGTTTTGTGGTGTTTGTGTTTGTATGTGATGCTCTTGTGTGTTGAGGTGGATGCATGTGGATGGGTCTGTGTGTTTGGGATATCTAGCGGAATGGGTGTTTTGGATTGGGAAGAGGGAGGTGGAGGGAGGTCTGAATATGTGTTGGTGACTGTCTGCCTTCAGTGTGGAGACCAGAGCCTAAAATGATCTCTGTACCCAGATATTGCAGTATGAATTCCCTTCCAGGAATGCATTTGTCTGTTACAGTTGGATGGAGAACCCCTGGATGGCATTCACAATGGCTGTCTGACCCACAGAGATACTCTTCAGGAGACCAATAGCCTCCTCACTGATGGCAGCAGACGTAACAGGAGCTGGGGTAGAGGTGCCTGTGGCAAAGGAGACGCCCACCCTCTTGGGTGAGTGGGCAAGGCCAAATGGGTGGGGAGCAACAGGGAGGGCAGTGAGAGATCTGGGGATGGCAGACAAAGATAGTGCAGGGGTACCTCGCGAACGGTCCACCACCACTAGAGAGTGGCCAATGGAGAAAGAATCTTGTGATGACGAGGATGAAGATTCATTCTCCCCCATTGCACTCCCCTCATACTTCGGGCCACTGGGTCTCTTTGTGTTGCTGGTGTCTTGACCCGAGGTCCAGTGGCCAGATGCTTCCCCACTCAGCTGTGCACTGTCTCCTTCACTTCTCTGGGCTGATGCTGCAAAGACAAAGAGAAATAAGGTCATCAGATGCCCATGATCATACTTGAACAACAGTGATTAGCAAACATTACCATGATATCAAATAGGCCCCAGCAAAAAAACTCAATCTAAGTGGCTCATATATGTGCTATAACTCATGCATGCATGCCATCTGAACTGTCAACAGTTGCCCGCAGAAAAATCAGGATCTCACACAACGACAATTGCATGGCTTAAGTTGTGCAATTACAGTAACCATTGAACAAAGTAGGAGACCTCATCACCTTCAATGCTTTGCCTACATCACTTAGCTGTTGTCATTGAATAGTAGGCCAATGCCAACTCCTTTCCTACATCTCCTACAAAAAGTCATGCACACATCTATTTGTCACCTACACAATGACAGAACAATAATAAATGATGCTTCCAGAACATGCCATGTTGCTGACAAAAGTAGGAGGAGGTGACATGGAAATACTAATGTCACACTGGAAACAGTTCCACAATGCACAATTCACCAAGTTAGATTTGTCCCAATGGAGTCATGAAGGTAGTACTAATGTTGCTCAGATATGCACACATTTGACATGGAAATTTACACCATAGACAAAATGTGCAAAATGTCAGGGAGATATGTCTGTAAAATCCATAACACAATGAATCAGTAAGTCTGGCAAACCTTACAATGACTTACTCTGAGTACATCAGTAGATGCCATTAGTTCCTTGGATGATGGAAAGGTCCAGAGGTTTGCAAGTACTTGTAGAAGGCCCTCAACATGTTGCCCAATTAGAAGCTACACCGTTGTCTCTACTTTAGTAATGCAAACCCAGATGTCTGTGGATGAATGCTTGTACCAAAATACATGTTTCCAACATAACTGGAAGTCACTCTATGGTGCATTCCAACAATCAGGATACAAACCTTCCCCATTTCACATGTGCAAAGCACTTTGATACATGATTCTACATCAATTGCATGGAAATACATATCGTGGGTAAAAATCTCTAGGCCTACCCATCATGTCTCTCATTGCTACTGCAGTTTTACATGCCAAATGACATGCTATGATGGGAGAAGGTATGTGTCGGCCACAAATCAATGGTGATACACAGCTCTCTGTGGCACATCATGAAATCGACCCCAAATGTAAATGTCCTATTTCACACACAGGTTAGCATGAAAGCTATGTGAGGGAATAAAGAAATTATCCCCTCAACACAGGTAGGCAATGCATGAAAAATCAGTTTACAAATGTTTTCCTAAAGAGAAAGGGACTTATACTGACATGTAGGCACAAGGAATGTTGGCAACAATGATAGCACATAAATCATGTCAATGGACATTCCCCACTTACCAAGGGAAAGTAGTGATTGATAGCTGCACCCCCAAAAAAGTATGCACTGCCACATGCATGATGGTCATCTTCACATTACAGACAATAGTGAGGCACCAGCACCCGTCATACGCTGAAGACACGTAGCCTCTGGGTGGCAGAGGCCAATATACTCACTTAACCAGACAAGTCTGAGGACAGTGATCCATCCCTACCTGTCTTTTTACCTGTAACGTTGAGGAGTAGTGGTCTGTTCCATAGAATTACACTCACTACAACAACAAACATTACTTGATTGATTACTGTACACAGCCATATTTTGTACCTGGAGAGAAATTTGTTTGTGAATTGCATATAGATGTGTCCTAGGTCCCTGGGCCAATAGGCAGGGCACATCAGTATGCAGCACATGACATGCCTACACAATCAATTCCTCATCTACTGTGTTATACATGGCTCATCCTTAATCATCAGGGGGAACTGTCAGAACCAAACACATTTACTTGGCAATGTGACAGGAAGGAACATGCTCTGTATTCACCCTCTTGTGGCTGCTGTTCTGCCCTCAAATGCCCATGCAGGTCTGGGTACGCCACCACCAGGTGTGAGCCATTGGGAAGGACATAGTCCGAAGGGTACCCCTCCCACGCTGGGAGGACATCTCCAGCTAGACCTCAGCGATCTTCCAGGCCCAGCATCTCAGTCCTCCCATTTCTTTTGACAGTGGGCACTCGGCTGACTGTGAACCCCCAGGGTCTGCACCTTCTTGGCAGTGGCTCTCCATAGCTCTTTTTTCTGATGGCCATTGACTTGCATGGATGAAAAAGACAAACCAAGAGATTACAATGACAATTTTTGTCATGAATGGTTGAGTCACATACATGTCAGAACACTCCACAAGTGTGAAACACACAAGCCCATAAGCATCTGTAGACTAACCCAGTACCCTGCTCATGGTCTACAATAACAATGCAAGCTTACTAACATCAGGAGTCCCTACTCCAGCAACATGTACTGTGATGTGAGCCACAATGAAACACTACACACCTTTGTGGCTTCTGAAGGGTTAACGTGGGCCTGACTGGACCAACACATTCACAGTCTGTGAGATTGAGTCACTGCATACAGTCCCTACAGACAAACGCCATAGTACAAATTTCAGCATTACACCTGAGTAACAATGAAGGGGGCTGGCATGGTGGGTACAGATAGTGTCTTCCCTGGTATTGTGTGGACATGTGGAATAACAAATGTAGCCTCATGCCACTTCAGGGAGTGGGTTCTGTGGTATGTACATGTACCACATAACAGTCCTTTGGACATATGTATCCATACTACAGAGATGGTTTCCAACATATGAAGGCATACATTGTACAGTTTCTGCTATGTGACCAAGCTATTGAGTTACATATCATGGCCTTCCCAGGAATCAACACACTGTCTGCACTGTGGGAATTTCATTTACACAATAGGCCTAGACAAGACAAATACGACCTGCGTGAAGGTAACAACAGAGCTGTGGGAGCAAGGGACCTGTCATGAGTCTAAGACACACATTGACAATGATGCAAAATGCACATATGGACTAGATGATCCGAATCTAGTCAAAAGAATGAAGCATACAGGGCTAGATCATATTGGCCACATACCAGGATCTGTGAGGGTACAGGGAGTGGGCACAGTGCAACAGTTGAATAGCCATAGTGACACTCCTACAGCCTGGACTAGGTCCCATACCGAGAAATACATTTGATAGGCCCTTTTCCCTGCATGCTGATCATACAGACCCTACATGACACTCCATTCCCACCACTTCCATGCATGACTGTACATCATGTGGCCATCACCAATTTGGCATGTGATGTGTGTGGCACCTGAAGGGCACAGTGAGTCATGCTATGCCTCCCACAAAATACTATGAAAGGACAGATGTGGGTTGAAAGATCTGGTATCAGATTTGACTCATACCAGATGCATACATAGCTCTTTCTGTCATTCACAAACATGTTGTCCAACATTTACAACAATCATAAGAGATGTAATGGGATGCATTAATGTCTCCTTACCTAGTTATGGGCATCCAACACAAGGAGGATCTAGGACCCAACAAACCTCACAAAAACACCACATGACTGAACTTATCATATGGTACTGGCCACCACTACTTGCACATTCTATATCCCATCGATTCCACATAGACTGAAACACCAGGCACACACAATGTCTAACTGGCACTCAGGGTCACACTGTAGCCTGTGAGGAGGAAAAGGATTGTGAAGTACATATAAAATTGTGCACATGAGGTACTTACCTGTTCCTCAGGTGAGCCATAGAGCTGTTCATGCACGGGTAGGACCTCATTAACTAGCCTCTCCAGCTTCTATATTGAGAAGGCAGGGGCCCTATCACCTGCTGGAAGTGGCATATGCACAGCAGCTCAGGTCGTGGAAGTTTTGCTTGCAGCAGTGTAAGGAATCAAGTGAGTGAAGCTGCAGAACACGGTGTCATGTCTGCCACAGACGCGGTCGTCACCAGCAGACACAGCCATTGGCCCGCAACCTCCACTGGCAACAATGGTAGCCTTATGGCTGTGTCCGCTGCAGTTGCAACTGCCTATCACTATGACGACATCCGCCGGTAGTCAGGGGAGGTTCCTAATGTCCAATTAGCACAATGTTGCATTGGGCTTTATAAACTGCATCACACCTAGAAAACATGCTTTTTTTTACCTCAAAAACATCCTGATCCTGTCTTGTCATGTAGTTCCTACTACTCAACCACCACTGCAGTATGTTGCAGGGCACAGATGGCATTTAACAGTAGGGCACAATCCACCACCGCCGATTGTCATTTTGACTGTCGGGATATACAGTTATATTTTGAGGGGCAGTGATGTTGCACATCTTTGAGTTTTGTTCAAATCCAAGTTGTGGACACGTGTTGAAAACCATGGGGGTTATATGTGACCCTTACATAGTTGTCAGCTGTGATGCCTACTGTGTGTCATGTCTACATATTCAGAAATGCTTTGTCACATTATATCATTGACATGCGTCATTTATATTACTGTGGACACACTAACTAATATTAGAAATCATATCTTGTCATACATAGGTACCCTGGGAGAGGGAGGATGTGACAAACTCCTGTCTGCCATCAACTGCCTGACCTTAAGACCATAGCGCAAAGACACATCATCATGTACTACCGCCTGGATAGGCAAACAATAATGGACTTATGTCATCCGTTGGAGCCAAATTTGATGTCAGCTATTAGTTATTCAACCAGCATACCACCCATTGTACAATTCATATCAGTATTGCACTTCCTAGCCACAGGGTCCTTCCAACACACAGTGGCCCAATCTGCTTGTATGTCTCAACCTATGTTCAGTCTGGTGTTGCAGGATGTCCCCTCAGCAATATTGAAGCATGTTGTCAGCTATATCAAGTTTCTCCAACGTGAGGATTTAGCCCATATGAAGGCTGACTTTTGTGGGTTAGCCCACCTCTCACATGTGGCCAGGGCCATTGATGGCACACATTTTGGCTTGGTGCCACCGCAGGCCAATGAACAAGCTTATCATAACAGAAAGAACCTCCCTTCCATCAATGTTCAAGTTGTCTGTTTGGTGGATCTCTACATGTCACATGTCTGTGCCCTTTAACCAGGTACAGGCCATGATTCCTTGATAATGCAGAACAACACTATACCCCACCTGATGTCACAACTCTACCTAGAGTGGGCCTGGATGGTTGGTAAGTCACATTTGTCCTGAAAGTGTGTGTTATGTTAGGTATTACAATCATAAAGTCAGTGAATCATTGCTGAACATATGTCCCATTCCTAAACAGGAGACTCCTCATATACAAGCCATCCTTGGTTGTTGATGCCACTAAGGAATCCAACTACGCCAGGGGAAGTCTGCTTCAAAGAGGCCCATGGAAGGACACAGCAGGTTGTGAAGCAAGCTTTTGGGCTCCTGAAGGCCAGATGAAGGTGTCTGGACAGGACTGGTGGGACCCTCCTCTACTCACCCAGATAAGTGTGTCAGATCACTGTGACATGCTGCATGCTACACAACATTACCCTGCGGAGGAATATCCTGCACATCCCAGAGGAGGGGGAGCCTGCAATGCCACCGGTTGAGCCTTCTGAAATGCCAAGTGAGGATGACAGTGGTGAAGAGGAAGCAGCTGACTTGTGGGAATATCTCATCAACAGCTACTTTTTTTATGAGTGTAAGTATGTGATGTGATGTCATGACTATGACTGCACATTGAGCTGTAGTTGTGAGAATGTGAGGAGTTAAGTGTTTTAGAAACAACTAGGGAGCTGATACTCTGCACTAATCAGCCAAAGGTTGCTTGATAAGGTAACTCTTGACATGTCCCCACCTTGAAGATTTTGCCTTGTTAATGTTTGTTTCCTTACTATATATTTTCATTTCCAGATGTGTGCTATGTGATTTGTGTAATAGGTATGTTTTCAAGCATATACTCCTTGTTTTGTTTTTGTATAGGTACCTTCACAATGACATCGTCATGTGGGCATTTCAGAATTGTGACATGGGCAGATACCTGATGCTGTTCTGACATACAAAGTGGACATGGATTGTTACAAGTAATGTAGGTCACAGATCTGGGGTGTATGAGACCTGTGCCAAGACAGCTTGCACAGTGTTTGGGTGGAAGGTCATACATGTACAGTGGACTTGTTTTATGGGCTATGGTGGGCCGATTGCATCATGTGTGTCATCACTTAGGTATGAAATATGTCATCATAGATTACAACCAAGTCATTTTCCCTTCACATTGGCTGAACACTATTTTTGTGTGACCTGTATATAGCTGTAGATGTTTTTTGTCATTGTAGGCCACAATGCCTATGCCACAACACCGATATATGTTTGTTTCATAGCACTAGATGCCTGGCCATTGGATTAAGATGGGCCTGTGATCAGGGACTGTTGTACTGATGTCTAACTGTAGCTTGGATTATGTGACGTTGGATTACTTTGGTGTGGTAAGGGATAAGCCTCAAGCTTCTGAACATCAACATTTGCCTATTCCATAGGAAAATGTCCGACAAACCCTTTCCTTCTTTGGTCTGGGGGATTGTTCCTTGGAATATGTACTTGACTCGGTATGAGTCACACATTTTTGTTACAAAAAGTCCAGACATATAGGCAGCTTATGTGCTATACACTGGAATAAAATGTTTGATGTGACCAGACACATGGACTAATGTGTTTGTGTGCAATGGTTGTAATCCTGAGCAGGACACTGTGTACCTGTAACAAATACCTCCTTGCACAAGTAGCTTGTGTCTTCATCATATGGTTCACATGGTCTTATATCTCTACATAGCAAAATGTGGAAATTAAGCAAGCTGACAATGAGGTTGTGATGGGTGACTTTATTGCAATGGAGATGCAGGAAATCAAATTTGGACAGAAAGGAACCAAAAACTAAAGTGAAGGTGTCAGTCTTGGTGAATGAAATCATTGGAGTAGATGCCACACCATTGGAAGTCCAAAGTCCAGAGTACTCTTCCCATTGGGACTGGTAGGTGATTGATGATCAGTCAACAGAGTGAATATGTGGCAAACAAAGGAGGTCCTTTAGGAAGAGGTCACTTGCTGGCAGTGGTGGGTGTATTGCCATCTGCACCTCCTAGATTCTTTGCTGGATGTCCTCGCGTGCTTGGGGAGATTTGCTGCTACAGAGGCAGGGATGTCTGGGGCAGGTTATTCCTCTGGCATGGCCTCCCTTCCACTGGCTGGCACAGATGATGATGTGCCTGGTGGTGATCAGCCAAAGGAAAGAAAATATTGGTTTTAAAAAGCGCTGCTCAGGACTGTGTATATGTCCCTCATTGCCCCTGTTAGAGAAGACATGTTGGTTTTGTGAGCCTCCATCTGTTCTCGCCTACCTTTGTGCATGTCTCTCTGTAGCTCTTTGATTTCCCATAGTACAGTCAAGACCTGGCCCATCAGGCCATGAGATTCCAGATGGACTGCTAAGATTTGACTGATGGTGGCCTGGCCAGGAGCAGCCCTAGTGGCCTCACCCTGCTAGCCTACATCATCCCTCCCATGTACTCTACTCCCACAGCTCTGTGCCACTGCGACAGGGTGCCCTCTTCCACTGGGTCCTGGAACCTCATTGTCCAAAGTGTTGAGCTGCAACTCAGGATCCAGGACTGGGGGACAGAAGATGGTAGACACTGTGCATGGTACATAGGTTGGAGATTGAATGGTTGCCTATGACGTTGAGGCAACCGGTCTGGGAGCTGTTCATGTGGCCACAGTGAGACTCAATGTTGGTGTCTGACCAGGTTGCCCAGATGGGCCAGAACCATCCACCACATTCAGACATTCAGGAGTGTTTTCTTCACTGAGAGCTTCATCCAGGAGCTAGTGGCAGTCCATTCTGTGACCTCTGTGTGCCCTGTGGCAGTTTGACCTGTTGATGTGAAAGATACAATGCTACTGGTTGTATTGTGACATCTACCTACAACAGTTTAGTGTTACATTAAGCAGAGATCTTGTACAAAGATAGGTTGCAGTTAGTCCTATTGTGGCAAGTACCCATTGTATTGGTTGTATTGACATGACATTTGTGGAGCATGCCAGATCTTTTTGACTGAAGCAGCTCCTGAAATGTGAAGATGATTAGCCATTGGGAGGATGGCCTGAGAATGCCATCTTGCCACCAGTGCAGGCATAACAGTGGCTATGAAAGATATATCTTTGGCCATTTTGAGGCCTAGTTGATTGTGATAAAGGCAGACCCAGGAGACTGTTGTATATGTGACTGGAGGCATCATGTCAGTGAAGTGTGCATGTGTCTGCTGGCAGTGCCATTCTGGTTATGCATCTTGAGGACTTTTGGATAATTGTACCACACTTGGTAAGCTGTCCTTCCTCTCCTGAATATTTTCATCTTGGATTAGCAGGTCAAGATGGAGCTAGTTAGTCAGACACATCTCAGAATTTAGCATGATCGCTGTCTTGGTCACTCCCAGGTGTGTAAACTTCAATTGAGAGCTAGCAAGCAAGGGTACTTGGACAGGTGACCATTGGTCTGGTGTTTGGAGTTATAGAAACAGTGCCTCCTGGATGTTGTAGACATGTCATTCTCCATACTACACACACTTGACACATGTTATCCTCCAAGGTGAGTAAACCTCACTTGAGTTCACAAATATATGGATTTGATGGATTTGGGCAAGTGGACACTGGTTTTGTAGTTGGAGTGAGAGAAACAGGGCCTATTGGACGTTGCATTCCTGTACTTCCTCTACTTCCCACCACTATACAAATGGTGTCCTCCCAGGTGTGTAAACTTCAATTGAGAGTTATCAGACATGGGTATTTGGCCATGTGAACACTGGGCTTGTGTTTGGCCTTAGCAGTCATGTCACTCCCTCTACTTCATACACTTGATGAGTGTCATCCCCCCAGGAGAGTACACTTCATGTGTGAATTACCAAACAGGAGTCTTTGGAGAAGAGAACACTGGGCTGGTGAGTGAAGCAACAGTGATGGAGCCTCCTGGCCTTAGTAGTCATGTCACTCCCTCTACTTCATACACTTGAATAATGTCATCGCCCCCAGCTGAGTACACTTTATTTGTAAGTTACCAAACAAGGGTATTTGGAGAAGAGAACACTGGGCTGGTGGTTGTAGTGATAGTAACAGAGCCTGCTGGGAGTTGCAGTCATGTCACTCACTCTACTACACACACTATACAAATGGTATCCTCCCAGCTGAGTACACATACATTGAGAGTTGCCAAACAGAGATCTTTTGATGAATGAACACTGTTCTGGTGTGTATGGTCAGAGAAACCGTTCCTCCTGTGAGTTGCCGTGAGGTTATTCCATCTACTTCACACACTTGACCAATGTTAAACCCCCCAGGTGAGTAAACATAATTTGAGAGTTGACTCACAGGGGTCTTTGGACATGGGCTGGTGTTTAGAGTTATAGAAACAGTGCCTGCTAGTAGTTGCAGTCAGGTCACTCTCACTACTGCACACAGTTGACCAATGTTCTCCCCCCAGATGAGTACACTGCAATTGGGAGTTCACTAACAGATGTATTGTTGCATGTGAGCACTGTGCTGGTGTTTGTGGTTACAGGAATAGTGCCTGTAATTCAGTGCCTGTATTATACACATTTGACTAATGTTATTTCCCCAGGTGTGTACCCTTAAATTGATATTTTACAAACAGGGGTATTTGGACAAGTGAACACTGGTCTGGTGTTTGGAGTCATATGAACAGTGCCTGCTGGGAGTTGCAGTCATGTCAGTCCCAGTACTACACACACTATGTAAATGTAATCTCACCACGTGAGTACACTTCATTTGTGAGTTGCTCAATAGAGGTCTTTGGACAGGTGAACACTGGGCTGGTAAGTGAAGTAACAGTAAATGAGCCAAAAGGTGAGCTATGAGCATGCATGACATAGCATTGTGGTGACATTTTTAGTATTGTGACTTACCAGACTCCACTCCCCCAGGTATTCTAGTTAAGCCCTCAGGATGCAGGATGGGCAAGACCTTCTCCTCCCAGGGAAAGAGATGTAATGGAACACTGGGACACCACCAGTCTTCTTGGGCTGCAGCTAGTGCCTGGAGACCAGGGAACAGACCTTGCCCCTGAGGTCGTTCCACCTCTTCCTGATGTCCTCCCTTCTGTGCAGGGTGGTGCCTACAGTATTTACCCTGTCAAAGATCCTGTCCCACATTTCCATTTTCCTACAGAGAGGAGTATGCTGGACTTGTGCACAACACAATTGTGGCTCTTCTCTTATGATTTCATCCACCATGACTCTTAATTAATCTTCAGAAAAAGATTGATTTTTGGAAAGTGACATGGTAGAACAAATGAAAAAAGGGTGACAGTGACTTACTATACAGGGGAAGTGCAATAGGGTGTGAATGGTGATGGTGAATAAAACAGTGCCTAATCTATGAATTCTACAAAATAAGGTGATTGAGCTTTGTTGTCTTGCTGTGTAAATGCAAAGGATTGTGGTCTGTGAAGGGGTGTGTTTTATAGTGTCCTTTGCAGGTGTGTCAGCTGTGTTGTTTTCAAATTAATCCAATGGTTGTTGTGTACTACTTTGCTAACCATGGACCGCTGTTGTTCAGACCGCCATTGGCTGAGTGCCATGAGGGTCTGCCATGGTGAGCTTGTTCTTGTAATCTTGTCAGTAGTTGGTCGATGAGCTGTCGGCGCTGGAGGTCGGACCGCCTATTTCCAAGCTGCTGCATTACTGGTGTTTTGACTCGTGATAGGGCGGTCTGAAAGACCACCAACATGGCAGTCTTTTCAGGACCCCAAACATGATAGCTGTGGTTTTCATTTGTTCCTTTTTTCTCCAACCTTGTTTCTCATCGTCTCTGCCCCCCTATTTTTTTTAATGCTGTGCATGTTAAATTGCTTTTACACAAGCGATGTCTAAAGGTGAATAAAACTCTGGCACAATTGACTTATGCTTCTATTCATCCAATTCTTAAACATCTCTGTTTCAAGTTACATACACCAACATGTCTATGTGAACCTGCCTAGTTCTGTTTTAAGGAAAGAAAATATATATTTTTTTTAAATGGGAGCCTGGAAGGACTAGGATGGGCAGGAGGACCAGAACCAAGAGTATAAGAGATATAAAGACAAAAACAGGGAGGGTCGGGAAAAAAAGGATCAAGTCTAGTGGGCACAAAGCCAATAATTGAACACAAACTGTGAGGACTAGGAATAGGAAGCCCAGTGCTAGATAAACCAGAGTGAGGATGAATTGGAGAACAGGACCTGGATATGGCCAGGCAATCAGAACCAGCAGGACAAGAGCTAAAAGAACAAGGACAATGAAGACCAGGGGACTATAACCTAGGAGAAAAGGTAGATCAAATCACAGAGGCCCAGGACTATCAAGGCCCGGCATACCAGGACAAGCACCACTAGGATGAGGAGGAGAAGGAGGACCAGGACAAGGACTTCAGGATGGCAGGAGCCAGGATGGCCAAGTCAAGTGGTTAAGAACGTGATGGCCTTAACAAGAAGGATAATACCAAGTGGCCAAGTTAGTGTAGGATCAGGATAACTAAAGGCAGGAGGACTAGGGTCAAGAATATCATGACAAATTGGAAGAAGACCAGCAGAACTAGTCAGGGCAGGTGGACTAGGGCCAATACGACCCATGGACCAGATCATGGAGGATTAAGTAGACTACTTAGAATAAGCAACTCTAGAACAAAGCGAGGAGGGGACCAAGACCTGAAGTTCCAAATGGAGCAAGACGATCAGGAACTGGATATCATGACCAAGCTTGCAGGGATTGGGGGGCAGGGCAACCAGAGCCACAAGGACCACTAGGACCAGACCAGAACCAAAATAACAGGCCCAGCCCAAGAGGATCTAATAGGGAGGGCCAGGACCTGTTGATGCAGTGCCAGGTGGCCCATGAAGACAGGGGCCAGAGCAAGGAGAATCATGGTGACCCAAACCATGAAAACTAGGCGTTCCAGAAATATGAGAACCAGGACTGCAAAGCTAGGTGGAGAAGGATCCAGAAGACCAGTACAATCAGTAGTACCAGGATCAGGAGACGCAAGAAGTTCTAATACAAAGAAGGTCCATGAAAATGAGGGTCAGGAAGGTCTAAGAGTATAAGTGTTGGATCAAGAAACCTGTAACAGGGTAATCAGCACTATTTCGAGGAGTGCTAGGATGAGGATCAGGAGGACTAATACAACTAAGAAAAGGAGGACTTGAAACAGAGGTGTTGGACAAAATATAAGATTTTAAATATCTTGCTACATAAATATTGAGTTTTTAATATTGTGATGCAGAAGTAGTGTTGACATAAATATAGTTGACATAAACATCGATTTTTAGGTAATATAGTTTTCAATAACATCTGGGTTGTTAATATTGTTTTCAATAATACAGATGTAAAAAAATCATTTTTTCAATCATCTTTGTGTGTTTAGTTAATATTTAATTATATATATTATATTGTTTGCGTAATTGTTGTTAATATTTTTATATATTGTTCGCAATTTAAGGTGTTTATATTTTTTTATTTACTTGCTAATAGTGATTTGTAGTGTCGTAGCAGGTTGTGAGATTTAAAGGGGTACAGGGTGGGAATTTAAGTAAGTATGAGAATAATTAATTAAAAATATATTTTAATTGTCATTAATTATTTAGTTGATAATTATGTAAATTGTGTAATTATTATATTTTTCATAAGTTATAAGTTATATTGTAGGTGGGGATTGTTGGGTTTGTAGACATATAGGCCCTCCTTACAACCGAGGCGGTAAATCCCGCTTACTGCCGTGCTGAAGGCCGCCAACATACCGTGGCGGAAATCCGCTACAGGTATTACGACCCACATCTCATAATCCGCCACTACACAGACACCCACACAAGTCCGCCACACCAAAGGTCAGTGATAAATTGTCAATACCAAAACCCACACCGTCACGCCAACAAGAATACGCCCACACTATCACGACCCACGAAACAACGCTGCGGTCTTTCAACTGCGGTAATCCATTGGCGGTACACACCGCTGCGCTCAAAATATACACACACTTACAAAACACAACCACATTGGAAAATTCTAAATATACACACCTGATACACATACACACACCACACCCACACACTCACAACACTATAAAACACACACCCACATTACCCGCAACCCCTTACGACAACATTTTTGTGAAGAGGCCGAGAGAGAGAATAGCAAACACAACACCAGCTTCCACAAGGAGACAACACCATCACTCATACAACATCCACGCACCTCAAACAGCACACCCCAACACAACGCATCACAACAAACATCACCTCACATATTACCCACACCACATCATGGCACCTCAAAGACACCACAGGTTTTCTGCAGAGGAGCTCAGGGTCATGGTGGAGGAAATCATCCGGGTAGAGCCACAGCTTTTCGGAGCACAGGTGCAGCACACCTCCATTGCTAGGAAGATGGAGCTATGGGGAGAATCATCGACAGGGTCAACGTAGTGGGGCAGCATCCAAGAACTCAGGATGACATCAGGAAGAAGTGGAAGGACCTACGCGGGAAGGTGCGATCCTTGGTATCCAGACACCAGATAGCAGTACAGAGGACTGGCAGTAGACTCCCACCTCCTCCCCCACAACTAACAACACGGGAGGAGAAACTCTTGGCAATACTGCATCCTGAGGGCCTCACAGGAGTAGCAGGAGGACTGGACTCTGGTAAGTCATACCTTCACTACTACATCCCCACCCCACCTCCATGCTATGACATACCCCCACACTCACCCCCACCCCCATCACCCCAACACCTCACATATGCCCCACCATCACAACCCACCAATCCCAATACCAAGCCCTGCATGCAACACCTTTGCATGGACCCCCATCACCAAAGCATGTCCAGTACAGATTCCCACCCAGACCCCAAAATCACGAATCACACAAGGGCAAACACAATAATGCAAGCACAGGAGTAGAGGGTAGCTCACCCATTGTGCAAGATGGCACACATAGATACAATAACTATGCATTTACACCCCAACAGGACCCATACCCAACGTCACCGGACAGGAGGTGCCAGACATATCCAGTCCCCCCACAGTGACGACAGCAGCTCTGCATGCCTGGATCAAGATGACCAGCCCGGCCCATCAGGGACCTCTGGACAATCAGTTCCCCTGCCACTGTCACAAACCAAGACAGAGCCTCCCCCCTCAGGGAACACCAACACAGCACCCACCCAGAGGGCCCATCACTCTGTCCCCAGGACACGTCAATCAGCAGTGTGTCCACCACTACAGGGAACCCAGGCAAACCCACCAACCCAAGACAAACAGGGACCTGGTGTCAGTGGGCACAAGTTTCAGGGGACAGAGGCACAGGACAACAGGGAAACTGGGAGGACTGCTGTGCGACAGGGGGAGGACAGGCCCAGGGAACCGACTCTCCATGAGGCACTCTCAAACATTATGGGAGCATACCATCATTCCCAGGAGTCCATGGGCACGGTACTGGCCAATTTTCTGGAGACTTAGCGGCTGCAGGAGGAACACTACCTGGGGATCAGGGAGGACTTGAAGTCCATCAACACCACCCTGTTCACCATTGCAGGGGTGTTGGCAGACCTGGCCAACACCATGAGGTACACAGTGGCACACAAACGGGCCACTGATATTGGCCTGAACGATGAATAGCCCTCCACTTCCGCCGGCGCTTGTGGACAGGAGGTCCCGCCACAGGACCAATAGGCCACCAGCACCCTACCCCCTGCAGAAGGAGAACCACTCCACAAATCGTCCCTGAGATCCAGGAACAAGACAGAGAGCATTGCTAAGACCCCAGCCAGGAAATAACACTCTCCTGATTGTCACCCTTTTGTCCCACTTTGTCACCTTGACAACTTTGAACTGCCATTGCTCCACTTCCTATGCCCCCTTGGACAATGCACCTGTGAGACCAAGAGACTCGGACTCTACCATAGACATTCCTCCACCACCACCCCAGCCCATTGCACAACCCCCTCCACTTATTTGCACAGAAATAAACACCCTTGAATCACAAATCAATCTGGAGTCAGTCTGTACTTTCACAAATGTGTAATTGCAACCTCTCAGAAATATAGCAATGTCAATGTTCATGTTTACATACCACTGTTACACAGTTGTTGGGCAGCAGTAAACATAGCAGAGGGCATAAAGTGGGACCCAGATCTGTGAAATGAAAAGGCAAGGTGACATGTCAGGGTCCATACACAGAGGTAAAAAGGCAGATATATGCAATGTCCTACAGTAGTATGATATGTGAGAAGCAGTGCCATCCTCTTACCTGTGTCTCACTGGAAGTATTCCATGATGATGTTGCTTCGGTTGTCTATATCTATTACTTCTGCCTCCTCTTCTTCACTGTTCACAGGCTCCACAGCTGCCACAAGACCAGCATCAGGACCACCCTCCTGCAGAAAAGGCACCTGGTGTCTCAAAGTCAGGTTGTGCAACATACAGCATGCCACGATTATCTGGCATACCTTCTTTGGTGAGTAGTACAGCGAGCCACCTGTCAGATGGAGGCACCGGCCTCCTAGTTCGCTCATGTGCCTCATTGTAGCGTTCCTCTTCCCTTGTCCTGGGATTCCGCACTGGGGTCAGTAGCCATGACAGGTTGGGGTCACCAGAGTCACCTGCAAATATCGAGGGACAACTGTTAGACATCCTCCAACCCTTAGGGACTCTCCCATACCCAGACACCTATGTCAACTGTATTGGGACCTTGGGCTCAACTATTAGCCACACACAGTGCCTCTGGAGTTGCCCCATCACATAAGGGATGCTGCTGTTCCTCAAAACGTAAGCGTCATGCACTGAGCCAGGATACTTGGCATTCACATGAGAGATGTACTGGTCTGCCAAACACACCATTTGCACATTAATAGAATGGTAGCTTTTGCGGTTTCTGTACACCTGTTCATTCCTGCGGGGGGGACAAATGCCACATGTGTACCATCAGTGGCACCAATGATGTTGGGGATATGTCCCAAGGCATAGAAGTGACCTTTCACTGTGGGCAAATCCTCCACCTGAGGGAAAACGATGTAGCTGCACATGTGTTTCATCAGGGCAGACAACACTCTGGACAACTCGTTAGAGAACATTGGCAGTGACATCCCTGATTCCATGGCCACTGTTGTTTGAAAGGAACCACTGGCCAGGAAATGGAGTACTGACAGGACCTGCACTAGAGGGGGGATTCCTGTGGGATGGCGGATAGCTGACATCAGGTCTGGCTCCAACTGGGCACACAGTTCCCGGATTGTGGCACAATCAAGTCTGTAGGTGATAATGATGTGTCTGTCTTCCATTGTCGACAGGTCCACCAGGGGTCTGTATACCGGAGGATGACGCCATCTCTTCACCTGCCCCAGCAGACATGCCCTATGGAGGAGAAGGGTGAGCAGAGGGTCATACACCACCTAGGTTTCACAAGGCTGTTTAGCACAATCGTGATATACTCAGTGTGTGGCTTTGTCTGTCCGTATTCCTGGCCAAAAGTACTTTGACTCAGTTAGTTGGCCTGCCATGTTCCCCCCTGAAATGGGGGCTGCCTGACCTGTAAGGAGGGACAAGGGGAAATGAGGTAACTGCGCGGGTGTTGTGTAGTGTTGTGGTAGGCGGTCAAAAACCGCGGCGAAATTCAGCATTGCTTATCATTGGGCTCTATTGGTTCCAGGAGCCAATGACGATGTACGCCAGCGGTGACGGTACACACCGCTGCAGACGTGACCACCATTTTCTATCTGTTCACTCACTTGATACCTGATCTTCAACAGGAGAGGACCTACAGTGCAAGTGCTGCTGTGACCTGAGTCTGGAAGCGACAATGGCTACAGTGTCTGGGGAAAGGGCCCCTGCCTTCATCGCGGAGGAGTTGGAGAAACTGGTGGATGAGGTCCTCCCCCAGTACACGCTACTCTATGGTCCTCCAGACAAACAGGTGAGTAAACTGTGTGCATGGTGGATGGGACATGAATGTATGGAGTGTCGTGGATGGAAGAGACGGGGGCCCAGGCCAGCATGTGAGGATGGTGAGTGTATGTTTTTCTGGGCCAGGGTGGGAGGTTTGTGGGTAATGAGTAAGAAGAACCGGACGGGGGAGTAACATCCATTTTTACTTCACTATTCCTGTAGGTCAGCGCCCACCAGACGAAGGGGATTTGGCGTGCCATCGCTAAGGAAGTGCGGACCCTGGGGGTCTACCATAGACGGAGCACTCACTGCCACGAAAGATGGGAGGACCTGTGCCACTGGAGCAAGAAGATGGCGGAGGCCCAACTGGGAATAGCCTCCCAACGTGGAAGGGGTGCCCGTCGCACCATGACCCCTCTGATGTACTGGATCCTGGCGGTGGCATCTCCTGAGTTGGATGGGCACTTGAGGGCATCACACCAACCACAAGGGAGTGATTACAGTCACAATCAGATGACTCTGCGCGCTTTATGAGGTTTCTGAGTGGGGGAAGTGGGCTGTGGGTTCCCCTAGGCCAGGGCAGATGCGCCAAGGTTGATCCATTGTTTTGCAGGTTCAGTGCCACTCCAACCCCAAAATTGGTAGTGGCCCTCTATACTTAGTCAGGCTTCTGTGGGTACCAGGTGTGCATCAAATGGGTCTAGGCAGTGTCCCCCATGGGCATGTGCTTTTCCCCTGCACTGTTAGTGCATGGCCTAGTGCATAGGGCTGCTCCCTGTGTGTTGTGTCCGCCAACGGTAGTGGTGTTGCGGGCATTGACCATGTGTCTCTTCTGTCTTTCCCCCCCTTTTTGTTTTGTCTCCCTGTCCTTGTGTGCATTAGCATCATCTGGCGGAGGAGCATTGTCACCGGAGATGGAGGGAGCTGCAACCCAAATGGCCCTGGAGGGTGAATTTACGGAGTCTGAAGGCACCAGTGGGAGGGAGGGTAAGGGGAGCTCCACGACGGGGACAGGAGCAGACACCAGTGACAGCGACTCCTCCTCTGATGGGAGCTCCCTTGCCGTGGTGGGCACTTCTGTGCCCACCGCAACAACAGGTACAGCCGCCACCTCCCCTACCAGCACTGCCCTCCCAGCAGCCCCTCATCGAGTTTCCTGTGCCCGCTCACCCAGGAGGGTGGGCATCTCCTTCGCCCCAGGCACCTCAAGCCCTGCCCCAGTCAGTGCTGCTGCCCTCAGACCTCCTGAGATCCCTCACTGTTGGGCAATCAACCATTCTGAATGCCATCCAGCGTGAAAAGAGGCATTTACAGCAAACAAATGCATACCTGGAGGGCATTCATTTTGGGGTGGTAGCCCAACAGAGAGCTTTTCAGGCTCTGGCCTCAGCACTGATGGCAGCCATTGTCCCTGTGTCCAGCCTCCCCCTCCAACTTCCACTACCCAGACCCAATCCCCTGTCCCTCAGCCTATCCCAAGCACACCATCAGACCAGCATGCACACTCATCAACACACAAGAGTGGACATGGCAAACATAAGCACCACACACCCCACAGGCACTCACACTAGCACCAGACCCATGCAGACACACCAACATCCACTGCCTCCTCTGTGTCCCCCTCCTCCTCGTCCTCCACCTCCGTCCCAGTCTCGTCTCTACTCACACCTGCATGCACTACATCCTCAGCCACTACCTCCATCACCAGCAGGCCCATCACCACACACCGCTCACGTGCACTCACCACCCCCACTACCTTGCACACATCCCCTGTGTCCTCTCCGAGTCTGTCTGTGAGCCCTCCTCCCAAACTACACAAACGCAGGCACACACCCACTCAACAGCCATCCAACTCACAACTGCCTCCAACCCATGCACCTTCACCCAAATTCATCAGACGTACACCTCCTACAACCACTACCTCTTCCTCCCCTCCCAAACCCCCTCCATCTTCCCATCCCAGTGTGTCTAAAAAACTTTTCCTGGCTAACATTGACCTCTTCCCTACACCTCCCCACCCCCGTCCTTACCCTAGGGCCAGGATGTCCAGGTCCTAGCCAAGCACCTCACCCACCAACTCCTCCAGCACTGTGGTCCCAGCAAGTCCTATAACATCAGGGGTGGCACCCATCAGGGCTGCCAGTGTGCCACCTAGTGAGGCCAAGGATCAGCCCATTCTGCCACCTGCCAAGATGAAGAAGGGGCCCAGATGCCGTAGGGAAAAGCTGCACCAACCACCCAGCAATGCCTCCTCCAAGCCAAAAGGGGACAGTGCCAAGAGCCCAGCAGTGACATCCAAGGTGGGGAAGGGACACAAGGCTAAGGTGAAGTCAGCACAGGGCACAGACCCTCCGGCTGAGGAACTGGTGTCACCCGTTCTGGCAAACAGAACAGCAACCTGTACGGCGGTGGACACCACCACCTGCACCACCACCTGCACCCCCACCTGCACGTCTGCTGCCTCAGCAACAGTCCCCAGCATCATCCCCAGTGGGCAGCCATCCGAGGCTGCAGGAGACGTCCTGGTGTCTCCCTCCACAGGTGCTGACACATGCACCACAGACAGCATCCCCGCCACAGACACCGCCGCAACCACTGCCACCAGCCCCGCGACATGCACAGACAGTGGGGGTGATTCCAAGCGGGAACCGCCAGAAGACCGTACCGCGGTCAAAAGACCGCAGCGGTCATTCTGGGTTTCCCACTGGGCTGGCGGGCGACCGCCAAAAGGCCGCCCGCCAGCCCAGTGGGAAACACCCTTCCACGAGGAAGCCGGCTCCGAATGGAGCCGGCGGAGTGGAAGGTGTGCGACGGGTGCAGTAGCACCAGTCGCGAATTTCAGTGTCTGCTAAGCAGACACTGAAATTCAAAGTGGGGCCCTCTTACGGGGGCCCCTGCAGTGCCCATGCCATTGGCATGGGCATGAGGGGCCCCCAGGGGCCCCACGACACCCCTCACCGCCATCCTGTTCCTGGTGGTCGAAACCGCCAGGAACAGGATGGCGGTGAGGGGGTCGGAATCCCCCATGGCGGCGCAGAAAGATGCGCCGCCATGGGGGATTCCTCAGGGCAGCGGAAAACCGACGGGACACCGCCGGTTTTCCGTTTCTGACCGCGGCCATCCCGCCGCGGTCAGAATGCCCTTAGGAGCACCGCCAGCCTGTTGGCGGTGTTCCCGCCGACCCCGGCCCTGGCGGTCAAGGACCGCCGGGGTCGGAATCACCCCCAGTGTCACCACAGCTGACATGGCAAACATTCCCAGTGGACAGCCGTCCGAGGCTGCAGAAGACGTCCTGGATCCTGCACAGTGTACATGAGGCACCACACCCAGCACTGTTATTACCAGCAGGTGGCAGGCAAAGTCTCAGCAGGGTGGATTGTGTCTCTGACTCCATGGAGTATCATGCTACCTGTTCCCAGGCAATCGCATGGCATACACACCCAGGTGAGGGAATGGGACCTGGCACACTGCATGTGCAGCACTCTGGGCACCAAGCCCCCTCCAAATCCATTGGAGAAAAGCATCCACTACCCCAGTCCTTGGCAGGATGAAGCACTCTGGGCACCAAGCCCCCTCCAGAACCAGTGTAGAAAAGCATCCACTACCCCAGTCCTTGGCAGGATGAAGCACTCTGGGCACCAAGCCGCTTCCAGAACCAGTGGGGAAAAGCATCCACTACCCCAGTCCTTGGCAGGATGAAGAACTCTGGGCACCAAGCCCCCTCCAGAACCAGTGGAACATGTCACCGACTTGAGAGACTGTGGCTTTGCACTCTCCAGGACCAATCAGTGGGCAAACCACCCACTTGAAAGACTTGAGAGACTGTGGCTTTGCACTCCCCAGGACCAATCAGTAGGCAAACTATCCACTTGAGAGACTTGTGAAACTGTGGTTTTGCACTCCCCAGGACCAATCAGTGGGCAAAGCATCCACTTGAGAGACTTGAGAGACTGTGGTTTTGCACTCCCCAGGACCAATCAGTGGGCAAAGCACCCACTTGAGAGACTTGAGAGACTGTGCCTTTGTACTCCCCAGGACCAATCAGTGGGCATGGAGCAGTGGCGTCGTCCCTTCACCCGGCTGAGGTGCCCCCCTCCCCTTCCCCCAGAGGTGCCTGTTCATATTTGAGCTGATGCCCCAGCGGTGTTCTCTCCGTTTAGAGTCAGGTATCATGTGTGGGCTTCGCCCATGCATTTTGGGATCACTGGTCCACGGACAATGACTGGAACACTATACGGACTTGTGTAGTTGCTGTACATCTTTGTATATAATGATGTTTTCCATATCTGAATTGTTGATGATTACACTTGTTGCAATCATTTCATTTTGTCTTTGCTTTCTTCCAGGGGGTGACAGGATGTATATGTAATGTTGATGCACGTATTTGTGTGTTTGTTGTTGTGGGTGAGGGTGGGGATGTTGGGTGTTGCGTGTGCGTGTCACTCTCTCTTTCCTCCCCCCTCCCCTGTGTGCTAGGTGCAGTGCTCACCGTGGTCGTCTCCATCTTCTTTGCTGCTCCTGGTAGAAGAGGAGGTAAACCAACATTGGTAGCACCTGAAGTTCAGGCTCCATGGCATCCTGGTTCCTCGTTGGGTGTCGAGAGGTGAGTGGTTTCCCTTCCAAAGACTGTTTCCGCTGTGCTTTTGATGGCATTGGTACCGCCCCGGAAAAGGTGGCGGATAGGCCTGTTGTAATACAGTGGGCGGTACTTTGTCTTCCGCCTGTCTGTTGGCGGTCGGAGTGTTAAAGTGGCTGTCTGTGTTGGTGGTTTCCGCCATGGTCGTGATTCCATTTTTTTTCCCGCCGGCCTGTTGGCAGTATTACCGCCGCTTTAACACCGACCACCAGGGTTGTAATGAGGGCCATAGTCTAGGAAGTTAATAAGTGATAATTTATTAATAATTAATTATTAATTTACTATTAATTATCTAATTAATTACTAATTATGGAAATTGTGTAATTATTATACTGTTTAAATTATATTTTAGGTGAGGGTTGATAGGGATTAGGGGGTATAGGGCAGGAAGTTCATTAGGTAATAATTATTAAATATTTCTTATTGTCTATTAAAACATGTAATTGATTTCTAATTATGTAAATTGTTTAATAATTATATTTTTCATGTAATATATTTGTTGCATGTTATATTTGTAGTGGAATGAATTTGGAGAGTATTTAAGTAATATTTGAGTACCAATTAATTATTAATTTATTTATAAATATTGAGAACTTAATATGTCAATTGTGTTAGTCCTTTTCATTTTAATGCTGGGCTGCTAGGTTTGTGGGAGTATTTTGTGGGAATTGAATTAAAAAATTAATTCATAACATTATTTATTTGAGTTATTAAATATATTTTTTTTAAATAATGTAAATTGTTTACTTGTTTTATACACATATATATATGTATACATTACTTGTATATTAACAGGGTCATATTTTTGGTGATATAATAGAGTTATTAAATCATGTTGAAGTGACCTACCGCTCCTGAGTCCCTATTGTTACACAAACTGAAGTGGGAATAGTATATTTTACCCCTCCACAGTCTAACACTTTTCCTGCTAATGCACAGACTGGAGTGGGAAGAGTAAACCTTGACCCTCCGTAGTCCAAAGTTTTCCCTACTGTTGCACAGACTGGAGTGGACTTAGTAAATTTTACCCCTACAAAGTATGCAGCTTTCTCTACTGTTGCACAGATTGGAGAGGGAATGATGTATCTATCATTCCCAAACTTTAAACTGTTTATGTAGTATTATTTTGTGATTATTTGTGTAATTCTAATATATATATATATATATATATATATATATATATATATATATATATATATACACACACACACACACACACACATATGTAATCACCACAAGTTGGCTGTGACAGTGTGCACCTAACCACAGCTGATGCTCCGTTATGGTGTGACGGCCAACACGACTAATCACACATCCAAGTGTCTCTTCAGCAAGAAAACGATGGAACTCTCAGCATGTGTGTTCTAAATTACATTTATTTTCACTGATGCCAACCAATGCGTTTCAGTCCTCATGGGACCTTGATCACAGTTGCCATATTTTCCTTTACTTTTAAATGCATAAAAGTGTTTAATCAAACACAAATAATAGACCATTCTAAGTTACTTAATGGTACTGAAACCGTTGTGGCCATCTTACTATGGCATGGAAATTACAGGTTAAACAATATTGCTATGAAACAATCCTCTCTAAATAAAGTTCAACCTTCCATTTCCCAATCATAATCAACACAAAAAAGTATTAGAAACTAACATAAATATCAGCAGCTTTAAAGACCTCAAATATACGTGCACTATTGCATCTTATGCTGCCTTGCAGTGTGAAAAGTAAACCATTTTGTTAGTCCCACCCATCATCTCCAGAGGGGACAGATAAAGAAAAAACAAAGGGACACAACATATATCATCTCAATTCTGCCCCAGTGGGCTTACATAAAACCACTGCATTTATGTCATTCAAAACTGTATATATTTCATATACCTATTTTGAATAAACTCAATCATCAAAAATATACTTGCAAACCAGAATCGAAGACATATGATCTAGTCTACCTTATTCACCATACATTTTCAGAATACTGTTCCTGGTCCTGCAGTTACTGAAAATAGAAGAAAAGGGAAGTTAAAAACAATTAAAAAGTCCACAATGTGAATAAAGCAAGAGAGACAGCAGAAATATAGGTGGTCGTTACAACCCCGGTGGACGGTGTTAAAGTGGCAGTAAGACCGCCAACAGGCCGGCGGTAAAAAAATGGGAATTATGACCGTGGCGGAAACCGCCAACAAAGACAGCCACTTTAACACTCCGACCGCCACAGCGGTAGAGACAAACAGCACGGTGGTCACCGCCAACAGACAGGTGGGAGACAAAGTACCGCCCACAGTATCACAACCTACCAATCTGCCACCTTTTCCGGGGCGGATTCACCGCGGATAAAAACATGGCGGAAACAGGAATTTAAAAAGGAAAACGCTCACCTGTACACACTCCACGAGGAACGACGACGCCATGGAGCCGGAACTCCATATTCTTCCTGCACTAGTCTTCCTGCTCCTATACGTCGATCATCAACGCCAGTGGCGAAGACAACGGTGAGTACTGCACCTACGACATAGGGGAGGTGGAGGCAAAAGACAGGAACACACACACACACATGCAACACCCCCACCCCCACCCGACCCTCATCCACTACAACACACACACCAATGCATATCCAAACATTACAGTAACAACCCACAACCCCCCCGGAAGAATGCAAAGACAAAAGGAAATGAGTGGAACCATTGTAATGTATCAAAATACAGTAACCAAATAAATACATATATATATATATATATATATATATATATATATATATACACATTGAACAAAATATACACCACGATTAGTAGTGCAGGTAATGCACCATTCATTGTCCGTGGACCACTGGGCCCAAAATGCATGGGCGAGGCCCACACTAGATACCTGATCAAAACGGAGAGAACACTGCTGGGGCATCAGATAGAAATACAACATGCACCTCAGGGGGAAGGGAAGGGGGGCACCTCAGCCGGATGAGTGCACGACGCCAGATCCACGAGGGGGCTCAATGCCCATTAATGTATCCTGGGGAGTGCAAAGGCACAGTCTCTCTAGTCTCTACAGTGGGAGGTTTGCCCACTGTACCATCCTGGGGAGTGCAAAGCCACAGTCTCTCAAGTCTCTACAGTGGGTGGGTTGCCCACTGTACCATTCTGGGGAGTGCAAAGCCACAGTCTCTCAAGTCTCTACAGTGGGTGGGCTGCCCACTGTACCATCCTGGGGAGTGCAAAGCCACAGTCTCTCAAGTCTCTACAGTGGGTGGTTTGCCCACTGTACCATCCTGGGGAATGCAAAGCCACAGTCTCTCAAGTCTCTACAGTGGGTGGGTTGCCCACTGTACCCTCCTGGGGAGTGCAAAGCTACAGTCTCTCAAGTCTCTACAGTGGGTGGGTTGCCCACTGTACCATCCTGGGGAGAGCAAAGCCACAGTCTCTCAAGTCTCTACAGTGGGTGGTTTGCCCACTGTACCATCCTGGGGAGTGCAAAGCCACAGTCTCTCAAGTGGATAACAGTCTCCACAGGTTCTGGAGGGGGACTGGTGCCCAGAGTGCTTCATCCTGTGAAGGACAGAGGTAGTGGATGCATGTCTCCACTGGTTCTGGAGGGGGACTGGTGCCCAGAGTGCATCACTCACCCCATGACGGTCCCAGTTGCGTCACTGCCCCTGCCACCCATGGGCTAGCGGGGCTTGAGTTGGCGGTCTTTGCCCTGTTCAGCGGTGCTTGAGTTTGCAGTTCCTGACCTGTTCAGAAGTGCTTGCCCTGTTCAGCGGTGCTTGCCATGGCGGTCTTTGCCCTGTTCAGCGGTGCTTGAGTTTGCAGTTTCTGACCTGTTCAGCGGTGCTTGCCCTGTTCAGCGGTGCTTCATTGCCCAGCTGGGCTGGTGCTGGCGGTCCTTCATTGGGCAGCTGGGCTGTGGCTGCCGGGGCCCTCCTGGGCAGCTGGGCTGTGGCTGGCGGTGGCCTCCTGGGCACTGACTCTGGCGGTGGCCTCCCTGGGCACTGACTCTGGCGGTGGCCTCCTGGCCAGTGGCGATCGGGCTGCCCTCCTGGGCACTGACTCTGGCTGTGGCCTCCTGGCCAGTGACAATTGGGCTGGCGGTGGCCTGCTGGGCAGCGGGGATGATGGCGGTCTTCTCCGCTGTGCTGCTCCTCCAAGACTTTGGCGATTTCTTCTGCCCCTTCCCCACCTTGGGAGGAGCCACAGCTGAGTCGACACTCCCCCCGGGACCCTTGTGAGCGGCTTTGCTGGCTGGAGTCTTCACCCTCTCCCGCCGGGCACTGTCCAACTTCTGGTGCTTCACAGGGGGGGACTGGCTGTGCTGTGGCTGCCCAACAGTGAGTGACCTGAGGAGGTCAATGGCCTCCTCACTGAGGGCAGCAGATGTGACAGGGGCAGGGGCTGAGGTGCCTGGGGCAAAGGTGATGCCCACCCTCCTGGGTGAGCGGGCACGGGGCGAAGGCTGAGGGGCTGCTGGGAGGGCGGTGCTGGTAGGGGGGTGGCGGCTGTACCTGTAGAAGTGGGGGGCACAGATTTTGCTGCCACCACAAGGGAGCTCCCATCGGAGGACGAGTCTGTGTCGCTGGTTGCAGATCCTGTGACCGCCGTGAAGCTCCGCTCGCCCTCCGTCCCACTGGTGTATTCCAAGTCCGTGGTGTGGCCCTCCATGGCCATGTGGGATGCAGCTCCCTCGTGCTACGGTGTCATTGTACCTCCGCCTGATAATGCTGATGCACACAAAAACAGGGAGACCACAAAAAGGGGGGGGCGACAGAAGAAAGACAGGTTGAGTGCATGGCTTACCGCTACCGTTGGCAGACAATACAGACACAGCCACCCTCTGCACTACGCTGTGCTGTTGGGCTCTACAGATGCAATTCCTGGGATATGGCCTACATGGCTATGGTGGACATCTGCACACATGGATTCCACAGGGGCATGTATACCTGTACTTGGCACTCTACAGAGGTGGGGTGGGGTGCCACATGGCCTGCATTAAGAAGGGGCCTAGCCTACGGAACTCGCCCTGGCCTAGGGAAACCCACAGCCCTCCTCCCCCACCCAGACACCTTCACTGTGCGCAAAGTCCGCTGAATGATGTTGTACTCACCCCCCCCTTGTGCCTGCTGTGATGCCCTCAAGCGCCCATCCAACTCAGGGTAGGCCACCGCCAGGATCCGGAACATCAGGGGTGTCATGGTTCGACGGGCACCCCTCCCACATTGGGAGGCCATCCCCAGCTGAGCCTCCGCCGTCTTCTTGCTCCAGCGGCGAATGTCCTCCCTTCTTTTACGGCAGTGGGTGCTCTGTCTGTGGTGGACCCCCATGGTCCGGACGTCCTTGGCGATGGCACGCCAAATATCCTTCTTCTGGTGGGCGCTGACCTACATGAAATGTACAGGGGAAGAAGAGAAGTCATTAGCAACTACACCGTCAAAGTGAGTGGCCCACATCCCTAGCCTTGCCATATGGCACATGCATTCATAGTCCTTCATGCACGCAGAACTGTGCCCCCTTCCTTCTTACAACCAGCCCTCTCCACACAGGCATAGCCCATACAACGTACTCCCTGTGTACTTACCTGTTGGTCTGGAGGACCGTAGAGTAGCGTGTACTGGGGGAGGACCCCGTCCACGAGCTTCTCCAACTCCTCTGCAGTGAAGGCAGGGTTCCTTTCCCCAGACGCACGAGCCATTGTCTCTTCCAGACCGAGGTCACAGCAGCACTTGCAGTGCAGGTCCTCTCCTGTTGAAAATCAGGTATCGAGTGATTGAACAGCTAGAAAATTGCGGTCACGTCCGCGGCGGTCACGTCCGCGGCGGTGCGTAGCATCACCGCTGGCATACCTCGTCATTGGCTCCTGGGACCCATAGGGTCCAATGTTAACCAATGCAGCATTGCGCCGCGGTCTTTGACCGCCTACCGCGATGGTGTACAACGCCAGCGCAGTTACCTCACATCCCATTGTCCCACTTTAGAGGTCAGGCAGCTGCCATTTCAGGGGCCCACATGGCTTAATTACCAACAGTGTCACCCAGACCTAGGCCTTGTCGCACAACACAAATACAGGACAGATTCTGTGTATGAATGGTGTTCTGTGTAGACTGTGGGTACATACCTCTGAGTTGTTTGACTCTGTGGTCTCTGTTGTCCTTCCTAGGCACCGTCCGCTGGGACATGTGAGGAGATGGCGGAATCCTCCGGTGTACCGACCGCTGGTGGACCTGTTGACAATGGAGGAGCGACATTTGATCATCACCTACAGGTTTGACCGTGCCACAATCCAGGAACTGTGTACCCAGTTGGAGCCAGACCTGATGTCAGCAATCCACCATCCCACAGAGATCCCCCCTCAAGTGCATGTGCTATCAGTGCTCCATTTCCTTGCAAGTGGGTCATTTCAAACAACAGTGGCCATGGCATCAGGGATGTCCCAGCCTATGTTTTCCAACGTGTTGTCCAGAGTGTTTTCTGCCCTGCTGAAACACATGCGGAGCTACATCATTTTCCCTCAGGTGGAGGATTTGCCTACAGTGAAAGGTGACTGCTATGCCCTTGGACATATCCCCAACATCATAGGTGCCATTGATGGGACCCATGTAGCTCTGGTCCTTCCCCCACGTGAGTGAACAGGTGTACAGGAACCGGAAAAGTTATCATTCCATGAATGTACAGATGGTATGTTTGGCAGACCAGTACATCTCCCAGGTAAATGCTATGTCCCCTGGCTCTCTGCATGACGCCTACATCCTGCGGAATAGCAGCATACCTTATGTGATGGGTCAACTCCAGAGTCACTGGGTTTGGCTATTAGGGGATTCTGGTTACCCCAACCTGTCATGGCTACTGACCCCAGTGAGGAATCCCAGGACCAGGGCAGAGGAACGCTACAATGAGGCCCATGGGCAGACTAGGACGGTGATCGAACGCACCTTCGGCCTCCTGAAGGTCAGGTTCAGGTGCCTCCATCTGACAGGTGGTTCTCTATTCTACTCACCAAGGAAGGTGTGCCAGATCATCGTGGCCTGCTGTATGCTTCACAATTTGCCTTTGCGACGACAGGTGCCTTTTCTGCAGGAGGATGGTCCAGATGACGGTGTTGTGGCAGCTGTGGAGCCTGTGGACAGTGATGAGGAGGAAGCAGAGAAAGAAGACATTGACAACAGGGACTCAGTTATCCAGCAATATTTCCAGTGACACACATGTGAGAATACATTCCTGCCTACTACAAGTACTTTCACACTTCTACCTCTATCCTGTCTGTCGATTTCAACCAGTATATGGTAACTGAGTTGTACATTTCCATTACGGTTTCACAGGTGTGGTTTCCAACGTGTGTTATCTGCTTAGATTCCTCATGGACTTGAGATGTGTGACATAGGTAAGTTGACATTACATTTGAGAACGCATTTTGTCACTGTCATTGCTAATACACATTTTCAAAATCACAGACTGACTCCAGATTGTTTTGTGCTTCAAGGGTGTTTATTGGAGTGCTAAATATTGGAGGGGGGTTGTAAAATGGTGAGGGGTGATGGTGGAGGAATGTCCATGGCAGAGTCCAGTCTATTAGTCTCACAGGTGCATTGCCCATATGGGCATAGGAAGTGGAGCTGGGGCAGTTCCAATATGGGCAGGGTTACAAAGTGGGACAGTAGGATGACAATCGGGGTGGTCTCATTTCTTGGCGGGGGTCTTGGCATCGTGCTCTGTCTTGTTCCTGGATCTCCACCATCTGCGGGGTGGTTCTCCTTCTGCAGGGGGTCGGGTGCTGGTGTGATGGTCCTGTGAATGTGCATCCTGTCCACTAGCGCCGGCGGAGGTGGTGGGCAGTTCATCGTCCATGCTAGTGTCAGGGGCCCCTTGGAGTGCCACAGTGTCCCTCCTGGTGTTAAGTATCTCCTTCAGCACCCCTACGATGGTGCCCGGGGCGGTGCTGATGGTTCTGAGTTCCTCCCTGAAGCCCAAATACTGTTCCTCCTGCAGGCGCTGGGTCTCCTGAAACTTGGCCAGTACAGTTGCTATCGTCTCCTGGGACTGGTGGTATGCTCCCATGATGGAGGAGAGGGCCTCGTGGAGAGTGGGTTCCTTAGGCCTGATCACCCCCTGTCGCACAGCAGCCCTCTCAGTTCCCCTGTGTTCCTGGGCCTCTGTTCCCTGGACCGTGTGCCCACTACCACTGCCCCCCAGGTCCCTGTTGTTGTTGGGGTGGTGGGTTATCCTGGGTTCCCTGTAGTGGTGGACACACAGCTGATTGCCGTGTCCTGGGTACGGAGGTATGGGCCCGCTGGGTGGGTGCTGTGCTGGTGTTACCAGAGGGTGGAAGGTCTGTGGTGGCCTGTGACTGGGTGTGGGGAACCGACTGTCCCGAGGCCCACGATGGTCCGGGCTGGTCATCTGGATCCAGTTGGACAGAGCTGCTGTCATCACTGTGGGCCTCTTCTGTGGGTGGGGTGGAGATGTCTGGACCCTCCTGTCTGGTGGCGTTGGGTAGTGGTCCTGCAGGGGTATAAAGGCATGATTATTGCATCTGTGTGTGTCATGGTGTGCAATGGGTTTGTGAGCGTGTACCCCATTGCTAGCATTCCTGTGTGGGGGCTTGTGTGATGATGGTTGAGGGGGGTGTTATCGGTCTGTGCAGTGGGCATGCTTTAGTGATGGGTGTCCATGCTTTGTTGTGTCATGCAGGGCTTGGTGTTGGGATGGGTGGTTTGTGTTATTAGTACATTTGTGAGGAGTTGGAGTGATAGGGGAGGGGGCGAGGGTGGGGGTCTGTGATAGCATGCAGGTAGGGTGGGGGATATGATAGTTAAGATTTGACTTACCAGAGTCCATTCCTCCACTGACTCCTGCGAGGCCCTCAGGATGCAGAATAGTCAAGACCTGCTCCTCCCATGTTGTTAGTTGTGGGGGAGGAGGTGGGGGTCCGCCGACAGTCCGCTGTACCTGTTGTGTCTGGAGACCACGGAAAGCACCTTCCTCCTTAGGTCGTTCCACCTCTTCCTGATGTCGTCCCTTTTTCTTGGGTGCTGTCGCACTGCGTTGACCCTGTTGACTATTCTTCGCCATAGCTCCATCTTCCTAGCTATGGAGGTGTGCTACAACTGTGAACCAAATAGCTGTGGCTCTACCTGTACGAGTTCCTCCACCATGACCCTGAGCTCCTCCTCCGAGAACCTGGGGTGTCTTTGCCGTGCCATGGGGTGGTGTAGGTGATGTGTGGGGTGGTGTATGTGGTGATAAGTGTGGTGATATGTAGTGGTGTGTGGTGTTTTGTGCATGGAAGTAGTGTGGGTGATGGTGTTGAGTGTCTGTGGCTGCTAGTTTGTGGATGGTGGTGTCTCTCTCTGGCCTTCTTTAAGATTTTTTTGTCATAGGGGGTTGTGGGTGATGTGGGTGTGTGTTTTATATAGTATTGAGTGTGTGGGAGTGGTGTGTGTATGTGTATCAGGTGTGTGTCTTTCGAATTGTCCAATTTGGTGGTGTTTTGGAGATGTGTGTGTATTTTGAGCGCGGCGGTGTGTACCGCCAATGGAATACTGCAGTTGAGAGACCGTCGCGTGGATTTGTGGGTCGTGATAGCATGGGCGTATTTCTGTTGGCGTGACGGTGTCGGTTTTGTTTTCGCCAGTTTATCACTGACCTTTGGTGTGGTGGACTTGTGTGGGTGTCTAAATTTTGTCGGATTTCGGGATGTGGGTCATAATAGCTGTGGCGGAGTTCTGCGGCCACGGCTGTGTGTTGGCGGTCTTCTGCACGGCGGTAAGCGGCTTTTACCGCCAATGTTGTAATGACCTCCATAGTCTTATATGAACACATGCAACTCAGTATTCACATTCAAACCTCTTGGTTCCAATGCATCAAGCTTTGATATATTTCATAATTCTAACGTGCGCAGCACTTTCTCTCTATTCCCACCCCAAGAGCTTCTTGAAAAGTTATCACTCAGTGAATACTGCAATTGTAATGTTTTGTATTTGATTTTGTTACTTTTTTATGTTTTATATATTTATATATAAATGTTACATATATGTTTTATAGTAGTAAATCGGGAAAAATATATATATAATGTAAAATATATATTTTCTATTAATAGTGGTATATTACATATGTATATATATGCATGCACACATGTATTTATGTGTGTATGTTCATAAAAGTATATATTTTTATTTAATATTACATGTTACTTCCATATGTTTAATATCTATTATATTAATGTTCTGTTTTAAAATAGTTATGATGTACTATTTTAAAATGTATATTTATTGAAAAACAATATTTTTGTCTTATTGTTTACGATATTAGTGTGAACAATATTTTTTTTTATTTTTTTGTTCTCACCATTGTAAGTATAGGAAAACGATATTTGTGTCAATAATATTTTTGACAAAATATTTGTGTCACAATAGTTTTGGAGTCAGTGTTATGTCAGTGATCTTGGAAAAGAACCAGGGGGAGGACCAACACCAGAAGGCACAGAAGGACCGGGTGCAGGAGGACACATATGATTCTATGCCACATGAATTAGTATATTCTTCTTGTAAGCCATTCGTATTCATGCTTCTTATGGTGTCAACCTACAGAAACCTCAATCATTTGAGCCCATTTATAATACTGGCATGTATTTGCTGAAAATTCAGAATATGCAAAGGGCATAAAAAGACAAAACTGGTGCAATTTAAACTCTGAATAATAGCAGACACTGTCTGATGCTGCCACAGTAGTCTAAGTGCAGATCTGGTGGCAGAAGGACAAAAACCTGACAGAGGTGACTAAAGAAGGTTGGGTAAAAAGGGAGTATGGCCTGTGATGAATGGCAGGAAGAGATTGAGGAACACAGACAGCTGAAGTAAGCAAAAATGAGTAATGGCTAACAAAGGGGGTAAAAGCACTATGGCAATGAGCAAAGGGGAGTTCAGGATCAGAAGAGGTCTCCGATGAGCAAAAGAAGGTCTGAGGAAGGCTCCAGATAGATTGTCTCAGATAGCCTACATTGGGATTCTGAGCAACAAAGGAATCTGATTTTCAGCAATGATAGCACTGGGAACCAAGGCCAGCCACAAACTAGTGGTCTTCGAAACTCTAAGGGCTAGATGAAGGGTGGTGAAGATATATATGTGGCAGAAGTATTTGGAAGGACAGCAAAAAGGCAATGATTATTAAATTCGGAAGAATTGCCTGTGTGACACCCAGGCCTTTGAGTTGAGATTTTCTATGCCTGTATGTGCAGTGGATATATATACAGGTGTGCAGCAGTAAGACTCAGGCCCTCATTATGACTTTGACTGGCGGCAGAGGTCGCCCACCAAAGTCCAGCGTCGAGATGACCACATATGCGTCCATCCCTCCGCAGTACCTATCACAAGTTTCCTGCTGGGCCGGCGGGGGGAAACAGTGTTTCTGCCTGCCGTCCCAGTGAGAAACATACCACAACATTGACCCTGGCTCGTAATAGAGCTGGTGACAAAGTTGCGGTGCACCAGGTGCGACAGCACAACGGGCCTGTCCATGGGGGCCCCTGCACTGCCCATGCCAAGCTCATGGGCAGTGCAGGGGTCCCCAAGGGGCCCAAGGCACCCCCTTTACGCCAGCCTTTGCATGGTGGTGGGACCGCCATGCAAAGGCTGGCAGAGCTGCCCTGGTGGATTGAGACTGCCAGCACCAACAGACCGTCAGCTGGCAGCAACCTGGCGGTGCCAGTGGTTGGACCATGGCGGCTCTGCCACGGTCATTATATAGCAGTCAGACTGTCCCTGTAGGTGGAGGTCTGAGCGCCACCGCGAGTCTGGTGGTCTAGTAACCGCCAGACTTGTAATGAGGCTCTCAGTGTGTGGTGAAAGTATAGGTGCACCGACAATTAGGATGCATTTTGCATGACATGATGGAGAGTAGATACAGCTTCCCTAGACAGTGGAAGTTTATTGACTGCAATCTTGTGGCTGGAGGATGGAGATGCAGACACTGAAGTGAGGGAGGATGGATAAAATGCTAGCCATAGAAATGTTGTGAGGTCCTTGTTAGCAAAGGGCTGCTAATTAGTTCTTCCTGAGTGATGACATAGGGTACATGCTAGGATGGAGGGGTAAGCTAGAAGTTTCAATTGTTACAGGTGACAAAGTTTCTACGCTGTGCTTCCTCTTTCTCCTGCTCGAAGCCAGCAATATAGCTCTTTCTGTGAAAGCTATCACCTAACAAAAAGACTATGGGGGTCATTACGACCTTGGCGGTCTTGCAAAAAGACCGCCGAGGCCGCGGGAGACAGAATACCGTCATTGCCGGCGGTATTCCTGGCTCCCTATTATGACATTTCCGCTGGGCCAGCGGGCGGTAACAGTGTTACCGTCCGCTGGCCCAGCGGAAATGTCACATCAACATTGCTGCCGGCTCGTAATTGAGCCGGTGGCAATGCTGATGTGCAGCGGGTGCAGTAGCACCCGTCGCGCATTTCACTGCCCTAAATTCGGGCAGTGAAATGCGCGACGGGGCTATGCCTGGGGGCCCCTGCACCGCCCATGCCAAGTGCATGGGCAGTGCAGGGGCCCCCAGGGGCACCCCAAGTCCCCTTACCGCCAGCCTTTCAATGGCGGTGTGTACCGCCACAGACAGGCTGGCGGTCGGGGACTCATAATCCCCAGGGCAGCGGTGCTTGCACCGCTGCCCTGGGGATTATGACCGCCAGGCGGTATATTGGAGGGGCCGGCGGTATGGCCGTGGCAATTCCGCCACGGTCATAATTGCTGGCTGAACACCGCCAGCCTGTTGGCGGTGTTACTGCCAACTTACCGCCGGCCGCCAGGGTCGTAATGACCCCCTATGTCCCTTATTATGACCGCCGCCCTCCAATGTCATACCGCCATGAGGCCACATGGGTGGCCTGAACCCCGCCAGCCGTATTTTGAGTTCCCCGCTGGCAGAAACAGTGTTTCTGCCTGCCGGCCTAGTGGGAACAGGGTCTTAACACTGCAGCTGGCTCCTAATGGAGGCGGCAACAATGTGGCTGTGCAGCGGGTGCAGCAGCACCTGACTTGAATTCCACTGTCCGTAATTTGGGCAGTGGAATGCGTGACAGGGCTGTGCATGAGGGCCCTGGCACTTCCCATGCCAAGGGCATGGGCAGTGCAGGGGCCACCCGGGGCTCACAGAGTCCCCTATTCCACCAGCCTTTCCATGGTGATGTAAACCACCATGAACAGGCTGGCGGATGGGGACTCGCAATCCCCAGGGCAGCGCTGCTTGCAGTGCTACCCTGATGAATTACAACTGCTGGGACCGCCAGGCTGCAGGCTGGCAGCAGCCTGGCAGTGTCTGAGTTTGGGTGTCACAGTAACAATGTGGCAGTCGGACCTCCACGACCGCGGCAGTCTGACTGCCAACATGAACGTGGAGATCTGGTGACCGCCAGGGTCATAATGACCCTCTATGTCTGGGGTGTAGCTAGAAAGTGACATTTAAAAGGGAATCACCCCCAATCAGTTCTGAGCCCTCAACAGTGGACACACATCCCCAGTCTGTGAAAAGAATAGAAAAGTGGAATTGTGAAATGGTCGAACGTTAGATCACAAGAATGGAGGTAACTAAATGTGTCTGTTTATTCAGTATCTGATTACTTACAATATTTATCATAAAGACAATGAATAAAATATCACTGTGAGTTTCTTTTCTTCTGTGTCTGGTGCTTATATGTCTTTCTCTGATTTAATGGGAATAGTTATTCATATTCTACTGACATTCAGTACAATTAATTATTGTCCCATTCCTTTGCTCGTGGCTCCTCAACAGAATACTTCCTCTGGCAGCCTGACAGAGAAGGGGTCATCGAAGGACAGACTTTTCACTCTCCGCCCTATTTAGGATAAATCCTAGCATTAAGGGTGAGAAAGGAAAATACTGATCCCAAAAACTCTGCGAGAAAACTCCTAGCAGTGGGGGTCATTAGTTTTTGTTTTGAAAACACAAACTCCTGCTTTGGGGTTTGATTTTGAAAGACAAAAAAATGTGAAAAGTTTGCCAGCTGCCCATCTTCTTTGACAAAATTGTCCTTCACACATTTCCTACATAGACCACCATTACAGCTGGTCCTGTCAATGTAGAGTTGTCCCCAGGGCTGACAAACAGCTCTAAATTTGATGGGCGTAGATCCCGCAGTACGGCAGATGTATCATCCTCTGCCATAGTGATTGAGTTAACTCTCTCCCCTAAACCAGTGGTTCCCAACCTGTGGTACAGGGACCCCTGTGAGTCCTCGAAGCCTCCGGACAGATTAGGTCCCCAGCATTCAGTAATGACTCACCAGTGGTCCCCAGGTTCCAGTATTGATAAAGTGGGGGTCTACAGAAGTCAAAAGGTTGGGAATCACTGCCCTAAATTATAAATCAGGCTCATAGTTTTTCTTCCATCTTGATGTTATTACGAAAACTCTCAATTATACATCGCAATGTCATAAGAGGCCCCAAGCCACTGTTTCTATTTTGATAAGATCACATTAAGGCCCATATTTGTACTTTTTTAGCGCCGCTTTTGCTTCGCTTTTTGACGCAAAAGCAGCGCAAACTTACAAAATACAATTGTATTTTGGAAGTTTGCGCCGCTTTTGCGTAAAAAAATTATGCAAATGCGCCGCTAAAAAAGTATAAATATGGGCCAAAATGTCACTGGGGTGCAACATTTCCAATTCTGGCTTTTGCTTTTACAAATCATTGTGTGTAGGTGTTTTTGTCTGATTTGTTTAATTGAACTGCACCAGAATTATTAGTTTCAGAATGCACTGATTTGCTGCAGAGAAAGAAGTGGCCTCATAACATGAAGCTTTTTGATGTTCCCATATCAGGGCCTGTTACATTTCCATGGGTTTGTGAGTAAAAGCGAATAATTATCTGTAACAGAGTAAACATTTTCAACTAGTCTTTCAAAGTTTCTAATCATCTTAATCCATAGCTACCTCTGCAAGTAAAGTTAAAAGAGTAAGGAGCATGTGTGAAGCACATGACAACCCCATAAAGGACATCCCAAGTTACTGCTTCTTGCCCCATGGTGCAATGGAGTGGCATTCTGTGCCATGTGTCTCAAAATAATTTGGAAACATTTAAGCATGTGGGGCCTTTAGACAGATAGGTAGATGTGGGCATAACTTGCGTATTTTTTTGTGGCATACAGCAAAAGTATGCTGAATTATGCAGGGAGCGTAACCCAGCATTACCCATCATCCAGGGGCATTTTCCTTTTGCAAAATGGATCCTCGCATTCAAAGTAGACCTGAGCACCCAGCAGCCACTCACATACTAAGGCCCATATTTATACTTTTTTAGCACCACATTCACATCATTTTTTTCCGCAAAAGCGGCGCAGACTTACAAAATACAAGTGCACCGCTTTTACATCAAAAAGTGAGGCAAATACAGCGCCAATAAAAAGTATAAATATGTGCCTAAGTTCATTGTTCCTGCAGTAGGATTTCTGACCTAAATTTCTCTTAGTTATGTAAGTAGGTGTAATCATTAGTTTTTGGTAATTTTACATCACAAGAGTAATGTGAAATCAAAAAAAAGACTCCGATAACTGTAGTGTAGTTGAAATTTTGCCCAGGCCTACCTATAAGCTAGTGCTTGCATTTGAGGCAGTTGTTGTACTAAGGGCCTCATGCTACAAATTCACTGGTTTTGTGACTACAAAAAAGCTTATCCTTGGGCACAAAATGCACAAAACCCCTTTTATGAGTGGAGAATTCTTTTGTCTCGTAAAATAACTTTTATGATTGTTTCTGAATTACAAATATGAGGATTTCCTCCCACCCCTTTCCAATTCGGAAAGGAATGTATTGATAGTTTATGACTGCAATTTCTCTAACAAACTATTGATGAGCTAACAGCTCCTCGGTTTGTATGGTAACTAATATGCAAAGTGGATGAGGTCCCTTTTGGAGCCCTATCCCTTTGGGAATCATGTTGGCATCATGAGGCTAAACGTTTTTATGAAAATGGAAAACTTTTTTTTTCTAAGCAGCACTGGTTCCTTTGAGGAACAGGATCTGCTTTAAAAAAAAAAATCCACTTGGAATGCAGTCTTAGGGATGGTAGTGCACGTTCCCTTCATGCCACTATTCATGTGATTTCAGCCAGTCACAGAGGGCTGCAAATTGGTGCCAGACTCTATTTAGGGAGGCCATTCTGACCAAATATTTCATAGGTCATTTTGTAAAATACTATCCCATTCACAAAAAAATATGTGTGTAATTTGCAACCACATTTTGTGAATGAAATAATAATATAGCAGGACTCTAACTTTCTTTAGACAATGGATGATAATTAAATGTGCTACTTTTGTGTGCAGATCTACCTGGGGGCAAGTCCCTATTGAAATCTGCATGAGGAATAATGTAAGCTGGTTAGACATCAGCTGGTCTACCTATTGTTATATTCTTTTGTATTTGGCAGGCTACCAGTGAAATAGTATATAATATCTGTTATTTAAACAGCATCAAGGAAAATGATCAAGGGCCTGATTCACATAGGTAAAAGTAAACTTGAGGTCCAAGTTTAGACCTGAAGTACAATTTTAAAGCTGAAAACTCAGGGCGCAATTCACAAAGGTAAACTTAGACCTAAAACTTAAGTTTACCTTTGTGAATTGGGCACTTAGACTTCAGATCTAAACATGTACTTCTGGTCGAAGTTTGCCTCTGTGAATTGGGCCCTTAAAATTCAGGTCTAAACTTAGACTTAAGGTATAAATGTACCTTTTTGAACTGGGTTCTGAGTGTATTTGCTAGTTAGATGTCTGCTGGTCAAATTATAAATAATGTCTGCTGTTTTGCCAGCAGCTGGGTGAAGCATTAAGGGCAAACACATTTTCCCATAGATACAGCATGGGTAAAACCCTTTGATACATCTGGCCCTAAGTCCCTTTCTGTTTAATTCACTGCTGGCCGTATAGTACATATCCTCTTTGAAATACCCAATGGTTAGGTAAATAGTGAAGTTTTCTTGTTATTTGAACAGCTGATGGCCAAAAGTGTAGCATCTCTACTACTTAGCCAGGTTAATAATGACGTGTTTTGCTATTTTCAAAGCTGCTGGCCAAATAGTAAATAAGTTCTACTACTACTAGTCAGTGGCTAACTAAACAACAACAAAAATTCACTATTTAAATAGTGGCCTGCTAAATAGCTGATACTGAATATTTTACATAACTGATGTTTCAACCAAGCTAACTTGAATAATCTGGGAAGAATAAAAAGGCAATATTTTTGGCCATCAATTGGTTTGCAGTGATTGTCCTATCCTGTGTCACCAACCCACCCTCACCACAAAGACTGGGAGTCCAAGAATGAGGCAGGGGACAGGGACCAGTCTGGAACAATCACAAGATTGAAAGGGATCAGAGTGGCTTGTGGGTGCAAAAAAGGTACCATTTGCAGGGACTACCAGGGACAGCATGAGATGGAAAGGAGCAAGGAGTCCAAAACTACAGAAGCATTTTAATGAACAAACACTAAGGAAATCATACAGTACAGACATTATGGGAGTGTAGGTAAAACAGGGACGAAAGACTGTCATAGAGAGATTGATGCACTGCACTACTTCCCACACACCCCACCATCACATCTCACCTATCCCAATGCCAAGCCCTGCATGCTGTACCAATGCATGGACACCCCTCACAACCCTGCATGGACACTCATCACTAAAGCATGCACACCATAGAGAATTAACAATCCCACCATACCATAACGTACACAAGTGAAAGCTGCCAGGGTGAATCCAACCAAATAGGGGAAGCCACTGATGTACAATATGTCAGACACAGAAACCATAACACATCCTTTACATCCCCACAGGTACCACAGCAAATGTCAGCGGAGAGGAGGTGGCAGCAATATCCAGTCCCCCAACTGAAGAGGCCCCCAGTGATGGCAGCAACTCTGGTCTTTAGGATCTGGAGGACCAACCTGGCCCATCAGTGATCACTGTACAGCCGGTTACCCAGGCCACCAGTCACCACAGTGCCTCCTCCATCGGAAACAGCACTGCAGCACCCACCCAGCGTACCCATACCTCTGTCCCCATGACACGTCAATCAGCTGTGTGTCCACCTCTACAGGGACCCCAGGGAACATCTCTCCCACAAGACAGTCTGGGACCTGGGGTCAGTGGCAGTGGGCACACAGTTCAGGGGACAGAGGCACATGCTGGCAGACATGGCCAACATTATGAGGGAGGCAGTCTCACACCGGCAGGCCCCTGCCACTAGCCAGACATCTGAACAGCCTTCCACTTCCGCTAGTGGCCAGGAGGCCCCGTCACAGAACTCACAGGCCACCAGCACCCCTCCCCCTGCAGAAGGTAAACCACCCTTCAAAAGTTACCTGCGATCCAGAAAGAAGCCTGAGTCACTTGCCAAGACCCCAACCAGGAAATGAGACTCTCCTAATTGTCACACCTGTGTCCCACTCTGTCACCCTGTCCACCTTGAACTGCCATTGCTCCCCTTCCTATGTCCCCATGGACAATGCACCTGTTCTACAAACAGACTGGAACAATACCCTGGACTTTCCTTCATCATCACCCCATCCCATTGCACTTGCCCCTCCATATATTAGAACTTCAATAAACACCCTTTGAAAAAAACAATTTTGGAGTATGTCATGTATATCAAATATGTGTTCATTGTAACAGATACAAACATTTCAAATCAACTGTACAGAGAATGAGCATAGATTATAGACCTGTAGCTGACTGTAGTGATCACACCAGGAGTATATGTTAGGTCACCAACATCTGCAAAATGAATTGCCAGAGGGAACAGTAAGTGGGCATAGAAGTTAGAAATATCAGCATGCCAGTGTCACACAAATTAAAACAAATATCATTTAAATGAGAAGTAACACTGTCCTACTTGTGTGTCATTGGAAGTATTGTTGGATTACATATGTTCTGTTGTCCTCATCCTCATCCTCTGCCTCCTCATCCTCACTGTCCACAGGGTCTACTGCTGCCACATGGGCATCTCCAGCCTTCTCCTCCTGCAGAAATGGGACATGGCGTCTGAGGGCTAGGTTATGCAACATTCAGCATGCCACCACTATCTGGCAGACCTTCTTTGGTGAGTATCACAGGGATCCATCTGTTAAATAGAGGCACTGGAACCTGGCCTTCAGGAGGCCAAAGGTCCTTTCAATTATCCTTCTGGTTCGCCCATGTGCCTCATTATAACGTTCGTCTGCCCTTGTCCTGGCATTTCTCACAGGGGTCAGCAGCCATGATAGGTTTGGGTAACCAGAGTCACCTGCAAATATTGAGGGACAATATTTAGCCACACACTATCCTATATGGCCCACACCATACCCATACACCAACATATACTGGGCAGGAACCAGGGGTCACCTATTAGCCACACCCTGTGCCTCTGTAGTTAGGCCATCACATTGGGGATGATGCTATTCCTTAGGACAAAGGCATCATGCACTGACCCTGGATACTTAGCATTGACGTGGGCGATGTACTGGTCCACCAAGCACACCATCTGAACATTCATAGAGTGGAAACTCTACGACTCCTGAACACCTGTTAATTCTGGTGGGGTGGGGGCAAATGCAATATGTGTTCCATCAATCACTCAAATTATGTTGTGGATATGTCCATTGCATTAAAATCGGCCTTCACTGTGGCAAATCTTCATCCTGGGGGAAAACAATGTAGCTGCACATTTGTTTGATCAGGGCAGACAACACTCTTGTCAGCACTATTGAGAACATTGGTTGTGACATTCCTGCTGTCAAGCCCACTGTCACTTGGAAAGAACCAGTTGCCAGGAAATGGAGTACAGATAGCACTTGCACAAGAGGGGGGGTGACGGATAGCAGATATCAGGTCAGGCTCCAATTGGGCACACAGCTCTCTGATTGTGGCCCTGTCAAGTCTATAGGTAAGGATAATGTGTCTGTCCTCAAGTGTTGCCAAGTCCACATGTGGGTATGTCTCCATCTCCTATTTATCCACAGCGGTAGGAATCTCAGGGACAAAAGAGTGAGGATAAGGTCACAAACTGAACAATGGAACTTCAACAGAACTTTGCATCCTGTAAACATGAGATGACTTATTGTGATTTGTCCAGTATGTGCTAATATCTCCTGAGACGCAGCATTATTCCAGGGCCTGCCCCCCACCACCCTGAAATGGCGTTCACCTGTCCTGTGTGGAGGGACAGGTGGAAGTGAGGTGATTCCGCTGACGTTGTGTGCCATTGCGGGAGGCGGTCAGAAACCGCTGTGCAACTCGTCATTGGCTAACATTGGGCCCTATGGGTTACAGTGGCCAATGGTGATCCGCCATGCGGTGACGGTATGCACTGCCACGGACATGGCCATCATTTTCTATCACTTGTTACCTGACCATCCATAGGAAAGGACCTACACTGCATGTACTGCTGTGACCTGTGTCTGGAACCTACCATGGCCCGTGTGACCAGGGAAAGGGCCCCAGCCTTCACTTCGGAGGAGTTGGAGAGACTGGTGGATGGGGTCCTACCCCAGTACGGACTGCTGTATGGGCCTCCAGACCAACAGGTGAGTACACTGTGAGCACAATGCACGTGGCATGAATGCATGGAGTTGTGGTATGTGTGAAGGCCTTGTGTGAGGGGGTGGGTGGATATCCTCTTGGCGGCATACAGTTTATGTGCTGGGCCATGTGTGTGTAAATGACGATGTGAAGGAGTATGGTTGTCCATATGTGTAACAGGCAGGACTGTTTGTCTAATTCTATTTTCCTGTGTGTATTGCCTCTGCAGGTCAGCGCCCATCAAAAGAAGGGTATATGGCGTGCCATCGCCAAGGACGTGCGGGCATTGGGGGTATATGGCAGGTGGAGCACCCACTGTTGCAAATGGTGGGAGGACCTGAGACGCTGGACACGGAAGATGGCGGAGGCCCAGCTGGGGATGGCCTCCTAACGAGCAAGGGGTGCCCGTCGAACCCAGGCAGTGGCCTACCCTGAGCTGGATGGGTGCTCGAGGGCATCACAGCAGCCACAGGGGGGTGAGTACAGTACCCATCTTTCCAATTTACGCATGGTAGGGTGGTATCCGGGTGGGGGATGTGTGTCAGTGGGTGCCCCTAGGACAGGCCTGACATTGCAGCATAGGTCCCCTGGTGGCTAAGGTTCAGAAGGGAAAATGCGTCCACCTAGCTCGTAGGCATCCACTACTGGTCAGGGCTGCGTGGGTCCCAGGTGTGCTGCATTTGGTGGTGAGTGTCCCTCCACATGCCTTGGTGGCTAACTATTTCACTGGTAGTGCAATGAATATTGCGTAGCCCTGTTCCCTCTGTATGAAGGTTGTGTGCACACCAACAGTGGTGTTGGTGCAGCCACTGACCCAGTGTATCCTTTGTCTCTTCCCCCTTTCTTGTTTTGTCATCATCTGACAGAGGAGCAGAGGCACCAGCCATGGAGAGAACTGCATCCCACAGCACCCAAGAGGCAAAGTCTACCAACGCTGAGGGCACCAGTGGGATGGAGCGCATGGAGAGCACCACGGCGGAGACTGGAGGGGACAGTTCTCACACAGATACCTCCTCCGATGGAAGCTCCCGGGTGGTGGCGGACACCCCCGCACTAGCATCGCCCTCCCAGCAGTCCCTCAGCGAGTTGCCTGTGCCCGCTCACCCAGGAGAGTGGGCATCTTCTTCGCCTCAGGCACCTCAGGCCCTGCCCCAGTTAGCCCTGTTGCCCTGAGTGAGGAGGCTATTGACCTCCTGAGATCCATCTCTGTACGGAAGTCAACCATTGTGAATGCCATCCAGGGGCTGGTAGTCCAGGTTCAACAATCTAATGCATTCCAGGTGGGCATTCACACTGAATTTGCGGCCCAACAAAGATCGATTCAGGCTCTGGCCTCCTCTCTGATGGCAGCCATTGTCCATGTTTCTACTGTCCTCCCTCCAACTTCCACTGCCCAGTCCCATTCCCCTCAACCCCAATCCATCCCAAGCACACATACAGATGCGCACGCACACAAGACAACACCCAAGAGTGTCATAGGCAAACATAAGCACCACACTTCATCCCACAGGCACTCACACAAATACCATCTAGTTGCAGACACAACAACATCCACTATTTCCACTGTCTCCCCCTCCTCCTCCTCTACCACCTACCTCCCAGCCACATCTACACTCACACCTGCATGCACTACATCATCATCCACTACCAGCATCATCACCACACCAAGCAGAACACACACCTCACTGGCAGATACCTCCACAACAGCCATGCACACGTCCCCTGTGTCCTCTCCCACTGTGTCTGCCCGTCCTCCTAAAGTACACAAAAGCAAGCACTCAGATATCCAAATGAACAGCCATCCACCTCACAACAGCATACAGGCCATTCACCTGTGCCCAAAAGCAGCAGACAGACACCTCCAACAACCACTCTCTCATCCTCCACTCCCATTCCTTCTCCCTCTTTCCACCCCAATGTCCCTAAAAACTGTTCCTATCCACCAAAGACCTCTGCCCTACCCCTCCCCCTGTCCTGCACGCATGGGCAGGGTATCACAAAACCAGCCAAGCACCTCAGCCACACAGTCCATGGTCCCAGTCCTAACTGCACGCCATTGTGGTGGATAGGGATCCAGGCCACATGTATTGAAGGCGAAAGAGCTTTCACCAGCCAGCCTAAAGGGGATGGACACTGCCCCAGCTGGCAAGAAGGGCAAGGAGCCTGCACCTGCCACCTGAAAGCCCAAGGAGTCTGCCCCAGCAGGCTGGAAGAGCAAGGAGCCTGCACCAGAAGGCAGGAAGGGCAAAGAGCCTGGACCAGGAACTGTGACGGAGCCCCCACCACCAACCATGGTTGTGCATCCATCCGAGGGTGCAGGGGATGGGCAGGAGCTTCCCCTCACCAGCAGAACCACCACTGTGCAGCTGTCCAAGGTTGCAGGGGATAGGCAGGAGCCTCCCCCACCAGCGGCACCACCACTGTGCAGCCGCCCGAGGTTGCAGGGGATGGGCAGGAGCCTCCCTCACCAGCGGCAGCACCACCACTGTGTAGCCATCACCGCCGGTGGACGGTATATATTTCTGCCTCCATGAATCAGTGGGTAGGACACACACCTGAGAGACTGTCACCTTGCACTCCCCAGCATCAAGCACAGAGCATGTTGCCCCCTCCAGAACCAGTGGGTAAGACCCCCACCTGAGAGACTGTGGCCCATCACTCCCCAGGAGCAAGCACAGGGCACGTTGCCCCCACCAGAACCAGTGGGTAAGACACCCACCTGAGAGACTGTGACCTTGCACTCCCCAGGATCAAGCACAGGGCATGTTGTCCCCTCCAGAACCAGTGGGTAAGACACCCCCCTGAGAGACTGTGGCCCATCACTCCCCAGGAGCAAGCACCAGGCACGTTGCCCCCTCCAGAACAAGTTTGTAAGACACACAACTGCAAGACTCTGGCCCATCACTCTCCAGGATCAAGCACAGTGCACGTTGCCCCCTCCAGAACCAGTGGGTAAGACACCCACCTGAGAGATTGTGTCCTTGCACTCCCCAGGATCAAGCACAGGGCATGTTGCCCATCCAGAACCAGTGGGTAAGACACCCACCTGAGAGACTCTGACCTTGCACTCCCTAGGATCAAGCACAGGGCAGGTTTCCTCCTCCAGAACCGGTGGGTAAGACACCCACCTAAGAGACTGTGGCCTATCACTCCCCAGGACCAAGCACAGGGCATGTTGCCCCCTCCAGAAACTGTGGTCTTGTTACATCTCCCGGCTGAGGTGCCCCACCGTCCCCCGTCCCCCATCCCCCTGAGGTGCCTGGCTATTTACTAACTGATGCCCCTGCAGTGTTCTCTCTGTATAGAAGCAAGTGACATGTGTGGCCTTGTACTTTGGCCTGTGGCCATGTGGCCCACGCAAATTGAGGACTGGGCTGTGTCCCTTTTTCTGTAAATAGGTATATATCTATTACCTTGCCTAACATTATTTCTACTGTGTTGATCTTATTACAAACACTTTTGCGAAATCGTGTCCTTGCATTATTCAGCCAAGTTACGGGGTCATATTGTTTTTTTTAATGCATATGGTTGTGTGTATGGTGTGTGTGATATGTGTTGTGCGTGTGTGTCACTCTCCCCCCCTTGTGGGCTAGGCAGCTGTACACACCGTTGTCGTCTTCAATGGCGTTGGTGTTCGTGGTGGAGCAGAACGTAGAATATCATAGGAAAAACATGCAGTTCTGGTTCCATGGCAGCGTTGTTCTTCCCTGTGTCTTCCATGGTGAGTCCTTTTACTTCTGAGCTCAGTTTCCACCAGGCTTTTGATGTCGTTGGTACCGCCCCGGAAAAGGGGGTGGTTTGCAGCATCTTAATATGATGGGCAGAACATTGACTTCTGCCTGGCTGTAGTCCGCTACCGCCGTGGTGCCTGTTGTTTCCTCCCTGGCGGTCGGTGTGGTACATTGGCTGTCTTTCGGAGATCTTTCCTCCATGGTCATAATTTGGCGGTAGTTACCGACAGCCTGTTGGCAGTATTACTGCCACTTTATCACCGACCTCCAGGGTCGTAATGAGGGCCATAATCTCTGCCAAAAATACTGAAGTATAAAAGTTTGTTCTGTTCTGTTTCTTTTCCAACTTCTGTTTCTTTTCCAACTTTGAGTACAGGCTAGTGTAAATAAATGCAGCTAACATAAGCCAAGCTAACCTACACATCATTTATCATCCTCTGGGCAATAATTTCTTGTTTATAGAACTACTAATGGAACTCATTGAGAACCCCAACACCTCCAATAGCAACATTTTCCTAAGAGACTTTGGGGGTGATTCTGACCGCGGCGGACGGCGGTCGCCGCCCGCCACGCGGTTCCTGCCGAAAGACCCCGGCGGTCATTCTGGCTTTCCCACTGGGCTGGCGGGCGACCGCCGAAAGTCCGCCCGCCAGCCCAGCGGGAAACACCCTTCCCACGAGGACGCCGGCTCAGAATTGAGCCGGCGGTGTGGGAAGGTGCGACGGGTGCAGTTGCACCCGTCGCGAATTTCAGTGTCTGCTAGGCAGACACTGAAATCCTTTTTGGGGCCCTCTTACAGGGGCCCCTGCAGTGCCCATGCCATTGGCATGGGCACTGCAGGGGCCCCCAGGGGCCCCGCGGCACCCCCTACCGCCATCCTGTTCCCGGCGGGAGAACCGCCAGGAACTGGATGGCGGTATGGGCTGTCAGAATCCCCATGGCGGCGCAGCAAGCTGCGCCGCCATGGCGGATTCCCATGGGCGGCGGAAAGTCGGCGGAAAGTACACCGCCGGCTTTCCGCTTCTGGCCGCGGCTGTACCGCCGCAGTCAGAATGCCCGGCGGAGCACCGCCAGCCTGTTGGCGGTGCTACCGCCAACCTCCGCCATGGCGGTAATTACCGCCAGGGTCAGAATGACCCCCTTTGTTTTCACTGGACAGATTACAATAACTCAGCTCTTGCTGAACCATCACTTTTCCAACAAAATAACAATCTTCTACACTTGTGCTATTTCTTATTCAGACAATGCTTTCAATCCTAGATCTTCTACTTGCCAAGTATCTCTGGGGTGGTCATGACCTTTTTCCTTACTTCTGTCACAAATCAGGATTACTGACCAACTACAAAATGCAAACAATGGATGTGTATGTACAAGGATCTAAATATACCCACTGAATCAGCTCACATAGCTATGAACCTCTGTAGTATCATTGGGGAAAACACAAAAAACTCATGCTTCATTACAACAATAGATTGACTTATATTAGTGATATGCTTGCACTTTTTAAAGTGAAGAGACAAAACAGTACTCTGAAAAGTGGTTGGAATTTTTGAATGACGAGAAATCATATAGTACCAATGAGCATATCTGGCATCAGAACCACTACCAGGAAAATATTTAAGCACTTTACAGTGCACGCAAACAGTAAAAGTATCTTTGCAACACAAGGAACCTTCCAAAGATTTAACACTGACTCAGCCAGAAACTACTTTTGAAAGCTGTGCCAGGCTGTAATGAAAAGCACTACCCCAACCATCACAACCTCTCTCAAAGTAACAATGAATGACAGCAATAACATAGCTCTCTTTTTTGAGGAAAGACTGATGAACATTAAACTCTATTTTAACACAGTTTAATAGATGAAAACATCATCTCACTGTCTGGAAAACCATCTCCACAAACCTTCTCAAAGCAACTAGTTGACCATTTAATCCCACTGGACCAAGCTGATCAGCTTCTCCCTTAATATAGGTGGTGTTCCTGGCTGTCAAAAAATCATCCAGGTTATGATCACCCTGAAAAAGGGTGCTGATCCAGAACAGTTTATGAACTTCGAGCCAAGCTCCATTGTATATTTTCTTGCTAAAAAATTATAAAGTTGTGTTGAACTGAACATAACCTCTTACACAACTTCCAATGAGATTTCATGGCCAGATGTAGTGACGAGTCTACTATCATTCAAATTGCGGACAATGCATTTCTAGTCTGGGACAAAGGATCATTTTAAGTCTTCAATAACTCATCTCTCATGAAAACCTCTGGTGATAAAATGGGGTTCACTGAATTAGTTGGACACAAACATATTTAAATAACCGCACCCAAGTGATAAAAATATCGAACTCTATCACCCTACAGTCCTTCTTAACTCAGGGAGTTCTGCAAGGATTCGTTATATATCTCAACCTATTTCACCCTCTGTATTGAATCGCTGGGTGCCCTCCTGTTACATTTCAACATATACCATCTTCTTAGCACTTATTACACAAATTAGAACATGCAGATGTCCTTCCCTAAACACTCAGTGCCCAAAGCCAAAATACTCACCAAAAGATAATCTGGATGTCGAGCCACCAACACAATCAAAACTGAATTTCTCCTCATCTCTCCACTACATTCCAGATCATGACTGGCTCAATACCCTCTGTACACTTAAGTGCAAGCCAAACTTTGTTAACTGCACCAAATGTTTGGGACATCTTTGGATTTATGTTTGCTAAAATTCTGAACCTTTATGTTCACATCAACTTCCAAGCCAATTCTGCAAAACACCAGATTAAACTCCTTAAGAAAGTTAAGTCCTTCATTCATTAGGCTGATTTGAATCTCTAGTATTCTTCAGGACTTACTATGGTAACACTCTACTGATCAATATCCCGCCTTTACTCTGTTCCTAACGCTGTATTGGTAACAATTCCCAAGTTCCACCTGTCCCCACTGACACGCATGGCAGCACGATTAGTTTCGGGATTGACAAGTTTGGATTACATCACCCCAGTTCTGATCACCATCAACTGCCTCTCCTTGGTGACTGGAAATCTTTTCAAAATGGCATAGATAATGTCAATCTTCCTGCTTAAAGTCTGGACTACTTGACCAGCAACTGCCTAGTCTCAGGAGAATCCAGCTACTGGCTCTCAATACCCCAACCTTGAAGAAAAAAGATTTCTCACACAAACCTGTTCAGGATGCACTCCCAAGATATGGCATCCCTCTGGACATAACTTTATTTTTCAAAGGCAAGCTGTAGTCTTTTCTGTTTTAAGACTACTGCCACATCAGACTCCTCTCTAGTGTCCATAGGCAATGTCCAAGCTAGTAACTCAGTCCTCTCTCGCTAATGCAGCAGTTCTGGCCAACTAGTTCTCGGTGACCTTCTTTTGTTGCTCTTTCTATGCTTACTTATGATTGTATATGTTTTCTTCTCTTTATGTAAAGGCCTTTTCTACCAGATACAGTGGTAGGTAGTAATCATCCTGGAACAAAAATGCTCTGTACACGGGGATTCATCTATTTGGGGCTATGTGGCTATTTTTATGAGAAGAAGCTCATTTTTCTAAACAAATATATTGTCAGTGCAGAATTCATAATGTTAAACATTATGGGTTTATGGAAATACAATACATTCATTTTTGTTTTTTTTCATATATTGTATCTATAAGCCAACGGACCATTAGTTGTGTGGCCTGCACAAGTAATGGGTCTAAATTTGCTCTCCACTGGGAAGCAAACACTCCATTGGAGATCTTGACTCTCACAGAGTAGCGGAACAGAGCAGTCCAAGGCCTACTCAAGAAAGAGGGTGGGAGCTAGTAATCACCATTCATTGGCGAGTAATAATCATGTTCATGCTCTTCAATACTACACAGAAATGTACAGATATATAAGGCTGATGACATGGCGAAATCTGGCCAATAAACAAGGTGTTGGACTTGTTTTGAGGGAGTATCTATTTCCCTTAGATTAATTTTTCAAGTTTGCCAGAGATAATAAATTAAAAACCACTTGCATGTGTCATGTGTACTTATTGGAGTTTCCTCCTCTGAGTTATACAAACAATTCAGAAAGTTCAGATTCAGAATTTTGTTTGCACAAACATGTCACACAGTTTGTACTAGTTACATGAGATTTCATCAAGGATCAAAGTTTCTTCACTCCTCATATGATTTGTTTGTCTGTTGATTGTAAATTCATGATAACATTCATTTTACTTGAGATCCAGCCAACACATGTTTCGTCCCCTGAGTGCCTATAAGACCAGGGCTTTCTCAAGACAATGCAGTATAGTTCAGTCTCTGTAACTTAGCAACCCTCCCTACTAGAACAGTACTATGACAATGAAGACCTTTGGGTCTATTCTCATAAAATGTATTACTTAGAGTATAAAGATTTTCTCTCACTTTCCCTCATGAGAGAATACTGTCCCCCGCCTCTACCACACCCTACACGACATGATACTAGTATGCTATCACTGAGTTGAGAGGGATGGAGGAACTCATATGATAGGTTTTAAGAACCACAAATTATACCCCTACACCCTTGAGAAAGCCTCGGCCCTACAGGCACTCAAGGGGGCAAAACATATGTTGGCTGGAACTCAAGTAAAAGGAATGTTATCATGAATTTACAATAAACAAGCAAACAAATAATATGAGAGTGAAAAAAACATTAATCCTTGGTGAAATCCTATATAATTAATACAAAATGTGTGACACGTTTGGGGAAATAAATCTGAATATGAGCTTTCTGAATCATTTGTATAACTCACAGGAGAAAGTTCCAATAAATACACATGACATATGCAAATGGTTTTTAATTTATCAAGTCCAGCAAACTTGAACAATGTATCTAAGGAAAACAGATACTCCTTCAATAACTGGTTTACATGTAAATAGGGGCAGTGGGCCAACCCCTCAGGAATATCACAGATTTTCTCACAGAAAACCAAGAACAAACAGCTCCAAGTAGGCATTATTGGAGAAGGTAGGAGAGTGTTGGGAATACAGTGCACAATAATAAGGTATTGCACAAGGCATGCGAACAGGTGTGAGCAGTCCTGAAAAGGTGCGAGCAGATTTCAGCTCATACACTTCAATTGTTTATATTGTGTATAACTTATTCTGGTGATCCTTAGTAAGGGCTATGCAGGGAGGAGTCTACATGTCCCAGATGCTGGTCTGAAAGGGCCCCGTTCCTACACCTGGCCTGGGATTACCCACTGGTGCAGCATTACTGGGAATTTGTCTTTGCTCCATTGACATTGGTTAAGGGCATCCCATTGGAGCCCGGACCGCTGCAAGGTAGCCATCCTGGGAGTGATCCCTAAGAAAAATGGGAGAAAGATGCAGCATAAATTCTTGAACCTAGCACTGGAATTAGCTCGCTGAAGGGTTGCAATCTACTAGTTGAGTAGTAGGAGCCCTCAGTTAACATTTTGGTACAAAGATGTTAAAGAATGGACCCTATCGGAAAAGAAAGAGATAAAGCTGTCTTGGCGTGACACAAGGTACAGGAACACTTACAGACATGGGCAGGACTGCAGAATAGCTTTGTTGGAGTTCTGGAGGATACAGTGAGTCTCCTCGGAGGGAGGAGTTCTTAGAATAGTGAGCACACCTTTGACTCCATCTGCCACTAACAATAGTATGAGGGATTAGGGTACTGCCCTAGAAGGGTATCTGGGATGCTGCTGTCTTGTATTAGGACTGTGAGTGTGGAGGGTTGGGAGTATGCTCGCCTTGGAATTTCCCTCCTTTACTATGCTGAATCCTTAGGCTGGGAAAATCTGTTGTGTGTTGTGCACACTGCTGTGGCATTGCTGTTAATTCCATGAAAAATTAAAGTTTTAAAAAAGTCTGATGAAAATACCTTGTGATGATGTTGTGTAATCATCTCTGAGCCCTCTAAAGGGCTCAAGGCCAACAAACACATCAGGTAAGTACACTGACTTGCTCAAAGGTTAAAAAATATCATCATTTTAAGAAAAAATGCAAAAATCTGAAATAACCATTCGTAGATTCACTTATTAATGTTAATAAATCAGATACCTTTTGATCAGTAATCAGTGTCAACATTATTCTTTCAATATAGCATTTAAAAGCATCACATGTGTCTGGATGCTTGTTATCTACTTTTAATCAGGGAAAATGCAATGATAACAATAGCCTTTAAAAATCACAAAGCATGTAACCATGAAATTGCGTCATAGAGGGCATTGAGGAACATGTACACTCTCTTTAGACACCTTTAAGCCACACTGACTTAGCCCCTAGAGACTGCTGCATTCCCAGCTGAAGAGCATATGCTCCAGTCTGGTTAATGCTTGGACATGCCATCGTGAGGCCACAAGAGAGAATAAATAAAAGCGCTGTATACAAACATCCCACAGGATGCAACCTTACAGGTAGTTGAAACAACTCTTTTAGAAAATAGTGAGGATCTCACGTCACCGGTTTCCTTCATCATGCAATGTGCGCACCTAGCAATGACTGAAAACTTTTTTCAGTTTGAGGATGATTTCTACCACCAGATAAGGGGTACATGTATGGGCAGCACTTTTGCTCCCAGCCTGGCATGCTTGTACATGTACAACTTTGAGAAACAATTCATTCTACCACCCACAAATCCATATTTTGCCAACATCAAATTATGGCGTCGTTACATCGACGACATTTTGATAGTGTGGCATGGTCCTTTGGATATTGCTTCAACTTTTACCGAATGGATCAATACACTTAACCCTTTTTTGAGATTTACATCAACAATGACTACCAATGAGATTAGTTTTTTGGATCTACTGATTACCATTCAGAATGGTAAATTAATCACCAGCACATATCACAAACCAACAGACCGCAATAGCCTTCTCACATACGACAGCCATCATCCCAAATCCTTACGCGATAACTTACCGTTTGGCCAATTTTTGAGACTAAGACGCAACTGCAGCTCAACACACACTTACAATACCCAGGCTGATGACCTCCAAACCAAGTTGTTAGCACGCAACTATCCCCGGGAGATTGTCAATCGAGCCCCTAAAAGAGCGAGGAATAATAATCGCGAAGCATTACTCGCACCGAACACTAGGAATAACAGCAAGTCATTGACATGTGTTACCACCTTTACCCCTCTGTCTAATAAGATCAAGAGATTTATCCTGAAAAGATGGTCAATACTTAGCAGCAGCGGCTGTACTATTCCTAGACCTCTATTTGCTTTTAAACGATCACAGAACATCAAGGACTTGATAATTCATACCCGTCCCAGAAATACCATCCAGACCCAGTCGACACTTTGGAATCTCCCTCCAGTGTCAGGACATTATCCATGTGGACAATGTAACGTTTGTTTTTTGACACAACAGACTAAAACACTCAATTTGGCACCCATCGGCCGATGGAACTTGACCAAACATACTAATTGTAACACAAAGAATTGTGTTTACATGATAACATGTCCATGCGGTCTACGGTACATCGGAATGACCTCTAGACCTGTCAAGACACGGATTAATGAACACAGGAGTAACATCAGATGTGGCCGCATAACCACCAAACTATGTGCTCACTTCCTTGAGAAACCCCATAATCCAGATGACTTACGCTGGGTTGTTTTGGAAGCTCCTAAGTTTATTAATGACTCATCTCAATCACTGTTCAGGCTTGAACAACACTGGGTATTTAAATTACACACTAATACCATTGGGCTGAACGACGATATCCCTTGGGTGGCCTTGTCTCGCTATTAGCCTTATGAGACCAATGACCTATTCACATTAAAGTTAGGACTATTCATCTCACAACCGTCCTAATGCCCTAAACGATGGACTTAGCTGCGAACTTTCTGGTTCTTGGACCTGACACCAATCTCTCTCTATTACGACTTGTAGTCTCATTTGACCACGAGATACTATCTGTAATCATAAGCCTTGATCCTGACAGTGGATCACTTCGTTATGTTTTGATCACGACCTAGTACAATAAAATATATCTAGTGTTTAAGTGTTCCCTCTCTACCTCCTTAAGTTATTTGAGTCGAGCCTTTTTTACCCTCTTAAGATGGCCGCCATACTAAGCAGAGAACTACTCGATGCCACTTATTACTTGGAGTCACCCGATTTAGGTTTTAGTTTTTCTTATTTATTATTTGTTATCACTATCCATAATGCTGATATTATATCCCTTTTTCAAAACTCATGACGTAGAAGTCTAATTTTTGAGCATTTTTGGCCGCCATTCTAGTAGAGTGAAAGCCGATGCGAGCTCACCATCTGGAGTCTCGCGAGTCCGTTTTCCCTTTCAATGAAATCAGTGTCCAGGCAACGCAGAAGCAATTAGCTCCCGCGCTGGGCTTTAAATACCCTGACCCAACCTTGGCACAGTGTCTCCGGGGAGAGCACGCCGAGGGTAGGTTTCCCGAATCGAGGACGCCTATTTAAAAGTAAGTCTGTTGGGCACGTCGCTTTGAGGATTTTTACTGTATTGATCATTTCTCACTGCAACTAATATGTTCATATCGGGTGTGTTTTTCCTCCGGCTTTTGCTCCAGCTTGATCACGACTGAATGTTTGCACTGAACCAGTAATTAAATCATTCTGGTGATTCAGCTGATTTAACAGATACTTACTGTAGATAAGCAGGAAACTACACGTGGTTACCACTTCCTTTATTTAGTAATTATGTCAATATATTGTAAGTTAACACTGCATTGTATGTTGATGATCGTCAGCACCAATACCATCTGTGAGAGGGAATTTTCCACTGCATATAATAATTACATAGATATATTTTTCACTGTGCTGACAACGTTTAACCTCTGCTAGAAGCAATAGGCTGGATCGTGCTACTTCCCAAGGGGCCCCCCACACGAAGAGGGCGGGTAAGCATAGTTTTTCTTTTGTTTGACATCACTTTGTGCACAGATCCACATTGGGTGTGAATGGTCATTTAACCGTGCTTTCAGATTTGTTTGTATTTCTATTTTCTATTTTCTCTAGGGCGACCCTTTTTTTGTTTGAGACTCTTGACGGGACAGTTTACTCAAAATGTAAGTGACTGGTACCTAATTTTTCTCACATACATAATAGGTTAGTGAGTTCATCTATATATAGCCAGGAGAAGTCTAATTTGATATAGGTCCTGATGAAGCGTTAGAGGATCTTTCACGACCACATTTACGCGAAACATGTTGACCAGACCCTAGGGGTCAGGTGACAATTTCCCAGTACTCCAGGCTTTTTTAAGTGGTTGAGCATTATTCTCATTGTCCACTTAACTATGTTTTTAATCTTGATCGTGACCCCTTTATATTGCCAGTAAACAGACTAGTTGAGGGGTCCCTAATCAATCTTAATATTTTCTCTACTCTCCTGCCATATTGAGTGCCTGACCTTCTTGATTTAACGGCAGCCACCATATATAAAAAGATCTCCGGCAAAGAGCCCCCGAAAGGGGAGCCCGTCAGACATTGCACCTGCCGGTCTGACGAGGAGCTTCCCGATGATGAAGCATGACACCCTGTGGGTGTGTGAGGGCTCTAGCTCTTAAACTTTAATTGTTCACCCTAGAGTTAGGAACAGTGTACTTTTTGTATTGGTATAATGGAGTGACACTGCAGATTAAACAGTAAACCACACTGACTTTTCCTATGAGTGTGTACTAGCATCATGAGGACTACCCCAAGTCAATATCCCATCCTGCAGAGTCCCCTTTGTTTAAGGGGACTCTGCAGGATGGGATATTGACTTGGGGTAGTCAATATCCCATAAGCAGTTACTGGGCTGCCAAGAAAGGAGTCTTCAACATGCAGCCCTCACACATGTGCATACATGTTCACATGTAACCAGCCAAATGCCCCTTATCCTTGATGCCTTGCAGTGGCCTTATCTTAAAAGGCAGACACTGGTGATAAACACACGCAGTTCATTTGCCATGAGTTTACCATTGGTAAGTCGCCGGTTGTGAGGCTTATCCACAGAAAAAATGTCACAAGCCAGGAGGTCGAAAAGCAAAAACAAAATTCAGGCGGGTTTGATGGGCAGAACCCTTTTCCTTACACTATTCTTTATTAAAGGAAGCCTCTACATTCACTTAGGTTTCTGGCCTACATACACAAAGAAGATTAAGTTATACCTCAAACACAAAATTAACTAAGGAATCTCATTATATAAATACAAATATTTTTTTTTATAGCTGCTACCTGCACTGTTAGGCAGTACAAACATTTTAGCCAATATCACATTAGTTTCTTGAACTTGTACTATTGATTTTACCAGTGTAGGTCTGGTCCTGAAATCTCTTTATGCTGGATGCTACTTCAGTGGCAGCCAACAGATGCTAACAGTTTCTATAAGTAATTATGGGCTTGATTTAGATTCTGGCAGATGTGTTATTCTCTCAAAACGGTGACTGATATCCCACACACCCATATACAAATCCCATTATATTCCATGGAATTTATAATTCAGCAAATAGGATATCTGTTACCATTGTGAGTAACTCGTCCGCCACGATCTAAATCAGGCCCTATGTTTGTTTTTATTAACATAACACCTCTTGTTCCCAAGGTGAAGCTACAGGGCCAGGTAAGGGAAAGACAGCTGCCTTATGACAACACCTGCAGGGAACCATGTGCCACTGTAGTACTTTAAAACTACAGACTAACCAAGACACAGTTGTGTTCTCTAAAGCCTCTAAACTTTTTAATCATGTATTTTAATAGTACAATACAAACTACAGTCCACATATGGCATTTAACAAATCAGGTGCCTTTCATGTGCCAACTTACGATTGACTTTCTGTGAAGTTAAAAAAACCATTTCAGGGGTACCCAATTTGCAGCACATGTACTGGGGCATAGCTTAGTCTGCGGCACTGAATGACAGAGTTGCATTGCAGAGTGTCCTAACAGCAGGACAAAAAAGGCAAAACAATTCATGGACACCACACAAATAGCTACATATTGTGATTATTGGTTGCACATATCTTGGTTTATTGGTTGGTTCCTGTACTCCTGCTTGATAAACCTCATATTCTAATGTATCTATGATTTAACAGGGAAGCTGCATGTTTCTTGGTCACATATACATTTACTGTCACTAAATGCCAAACCTTACTATCATTGTTGTCATGGATGATAGTGGTCATATTTGCCAGTTATACATTTAAAGACCAATCACAAGCACACAGAACTAGGCATGCCCTCGCCATCACTTGCATAATCTCCACCAAGGTTATCAGTCTCTTTTCATCCATTTCTCCTTTTTGCAACATTAACTCTCAAACCCACCTTTTCTGCCACATTTAATTTAATTTAATCTGTCAGCCACCCATATATAGCAAACACTTAATTGCAGACTTCTTGATTTTATCTCTTCAGCATTAGTCTCTCATTCTAACACTTCATGTGTTTGTGATTTTAACTCCGTTAGGGACTTTGGCATAAAGTCATGAGAGACTTCTTTCTTGAGGATAATGATTGACTCATTTGTTGTGGTCTCATATCACTGTTGCTTACACATTCCAAAGGCACCAACATTGACCAGTCTATCTGGGCTATCCTCCCTAACTTTTCAGGATCCACTTCTGCTATACCATTTCATGTTGCCATCACAAAATGGCCAAGGCAAACCATTTGCAATGATCACAAAATATTTGCGTACCAACTTGGCATGTTCAGCCAAACACTGAACTCCCTCTCTCCTGCTATTCATTCTGATCTCATCCTGACCCTGCTATACTTCTGTCAACAATGAATAATGTTTATCAAATCTAATTTCCATTTGCACTTGAATGAATAAATTAATGGGTGATTTAAAAAGTGCAGGCAGCGACTTTAACTAGGACGTCGAGGAGCTGACAGACTACAGGTAACCCGAGAAAGCTTAATCAGATGTAAAAAGACAGGTTTTTCACTTTTTTCAAACCAGGCGAAAACAGGATGGGGTAACAAATGCTCTAGAAAGATTCAGTCTAAACCCGTGTACACAAAGGAACTTATCTTTAACAAAAGAAATATTTCCAAACTTCAAAAAGCAAGGTATCAATCCAAGTACTCTGCTGACAATGCCATTCTCAAAATAGCATGTGGCACACAGTCACACAAAATATTGCTACCACCACAGCTAAATAGTATTTAGAAACTATCCTGAAGGCTATCAGTGACACTACTGCATTATTCAAAGTTGTTATCATGACTATAGACTCTTTTCAACACTTATCTTAGCACAGAGTCCCATAGAACTACACATTCCGCAGATTTACTTACTCCTCCTATTAACACCACCTCTTTCCTCTTCTTGCATCCAAGACCTAAACAATAGATTGTCCCCTGTACCTGCTGCTACATTTTAATCCAATCCTCTTGTACCCTTCTCCGTGCCCAACCGCTTCACGACAACAACTCTTATCCCCATCCTCTTCCACCTTTCTACATACTATTCCTTAATCCAGGGGCTCACAGGCTGTGCCTAGCATCTCTATACCCTGTTACCTGCCTTCTGTCACCTATCCTTCTCTGGTACAATCCATCATTCATGCCCTTTTTCCCCTGACAATTCTCTTCATGCCTAACTCCTCACTCATAATATCAATCAACCTCTCTCCCGCATCAGCTTCAATGCACAACTTATCAGAAAGAACAAAACTACATCTTTGATATAATTACAGAATTCTGCCCTGAACCTTCCCCTATTCATAGACCAATAGCTGGACAATGGCTTATTACTGATATTATTCATCCTCCATAAGGCAATACTCACAGAACAGAGGATACACTCTCAAAATCAGTAGGTCTAGGAAAGGAGTCACCATCATCTACAAGAGCACGACATCCAAAGCATGATTCTCGGCATCTGAGTATTAACCTTTACTTGTTACAAGGTCCTCTACATGAGCATCAGTTAAATTACACAAGACCTTTTTTTTTTTTAGGCATGAAGAAATTAAGGGGCATATTTATGACCCCCTAGCGTCACCTTGCGCCACATTAACATCATTATTTTTTACGTTAATGTTGCCCAATGAGGCCGAAATCCCTGTGCCGTATTTACAGAGTGGAACAATACATGCATTGCGCCACTCTGTAACACTTTGCACTACATTATTTCTGCACCAGGCATAATGTATGCAAAAGGGGGCTGAAAAAATGGCTCAAGGAAATCTATAAGATTTCCTTGCGCCATTTTGTCTGGCACTTTTAACGCCTGCTCAGAGCAGGCATTAAAAGGGGGCTTCCATTGTTTACAATGCGCCCCTATGTACCCTGCAGGAGAAGAACCAACATTTTGGCGCTGCTCCTGCAGAATACATCAATAGCATCACATTGAATGATGCTATTGCCCCCTACCTTGCGACATGGTGTGCCGTATTTTAAATACTGTGCACACATGGTGGTGGTAGATGGGGCACTAAGGGGCACAGGGAAATTGGCACTGCACTTAGTGCAGCATCACTTTCCCCTAAATGATTTGACCAGAATCACAGGACGTTGATCTGATGCCAGGATTCAAATCTGGTTCTTCAGTTCCAAAGTAGGCAGCTCTAGCTGCTACACCACATTCTCTCCCCATTTCTGCTAAGCTGCTAACCTGTCATATCCATCGAGGCTTTGCAGAAACCTTTATAAATGCATTTTGACCAACACTTTGGAACATGATAAACTTTTCATGCTTTGAGACAGCAAAATCTGATTCAACAATCAAGAACTAAAGCAAAATATCTCACTTGAATCTGAAAGATACTGCTGCACACCTAATCCTTACACTGTTCGGGTCAAAACATAGACTCCATCTTTGCCACTCACAGGACAGTAACAATTGCTCAATGTCAAAGTATCACTCTGTGAGATCACCATGCAATCACTTAAATCCTCATCAGTCCACTGGTTCCAATGTCACCAAAGTCTATATTAGAACAAAATGTCAAGAAGTACCTAAGAGAGTAAAATAAATGTAATCTTAAGGTTCTAGACACCCTCCTCCATGTTCAGTGAAACCATTATTTCACTTGGCTGATAGCAACAGTTGGAAAATAATGCAAACAAGTGCTATGAATTCCTTCACAACATTGTACAAGCTCAGCATGATCTACTCCTTGGAATGATCCACTGCTCAGAAAATGACAGAAATCAGACTGTACAGTTTGCATCTCCAAAACCCGCTGCCTTTCATAGAGCTCCACAAAATCATCACAGAATCCCATACCCTAAGGTAGGCACTGCCAATGAAGTCAGTCACTCATTTACAGGCCCTCTTTGACAAACTAGTAGCACACTATGGGCATCATTTAGAGTTAGATGTTAACTGATAGTTCTACAATTTGTGGGTGAAACTCTACACAGGAAAATCCACTTGCTCAATTTTCTCCACCATAGACATTGTATGATGATGAAAATTGAGCCAGAGGGTTTTACCTTGTGTTTAGCATTTTTCCCATACATTGGAGTTATCGGCAAACTTTAAATAATTTAACCTAAACCCTCTCCAATGTCATGGATGTACAATCCAATATAAACCAACTGTTCTATTCTTTTAGACCCATGGTAGTGGAAAAAGGGTCAAATTGTCTGTATTTCTGAAAAGCAGTTAAAACATGCTGTTTTGCCCCTTTTGCATAAACCTCAGCTCTGTATCACAGAAAAGCTATAGGCTTGCCATGACAGAAGGCTCCATGATAAGGCCAAAACCAAATCAATCTCTTCCTTAATGCATAGGAAGGTCCAATGACATATTATACAGGAGGAACTTGTAGAAAATTCTGTCTCATTTGCATGATTCCTCTATTTCTATGATGCAAATTGCTGGTGTAATTGGCCCAAAAAATGAGACCGTCCTAAGCATTCGCTGACTACTTCTGTCTTTTCAGAAGACAGTAAATACTTTGGCTCACTGGATCAGCATTATTAATTTATCTGTAAGTCTGGGATATTTTATAAATAAACTGAACAGGCAGCATAAAAGTTATACAAGGAGTAAGCCACAACAATTCTTTCACCATTTATAGGTGGGGAGGTATATTTCATATATAGTGAGGATTAGTAGTTTCCCTCTTATCGATAGACATCAATGCTGTAATTGCCAAACCAACTAGTTGTTGGAAAAGACACTACTAAATTTGACTTTAGGAAAGTCAGTGTTAGGAAGCAGAGGAGGAGCTATTGCTTGCCTCTTGGAATTAGTTGAGCGTGAGGGGGTTACAGTATCCCAAACCTGATCATGTGAGCTTCTTGCAGGGAAAGAAAGGCAGACAGTCAACACAGAATGTGGCCACTGTCTAGGCTGAGGATGTGCGTGTGAGCGGAAGCTCTATGGTGCAGAACTCCAACAATGAACTACAATTCCCATGAGGTTAAGAATTTTCTTGTAATCTGGAGAGGCAGAGTATCTGGATAATCCTTCTCTTGCTGTCTACAGAGTCTGTGCTTGACAATCATGATACAATTTTGCTGCAGCCTGAACCATCCTACACAGATCTCAGATTTACTTGCATGATCCATTTTTATTCCTATGGAAGTATTCAGAAAATCTTTTTGTTGGCGGAAACGAACTTTGAACTATTTTTTTAATCTTTATGTGTAGCCTAAGACTGCAGGTTGTTACATTTACTTTGAATAGTCCTGTGATGGAACAGGAAGAATTTTTAGATTGGACTAAGTTGCTCATGGTATGCATTAATTGCATTAATGTCATATAAATGGGACTAGAGTTCTAGCATGTGCATACAAATTGTCAAGGCTAGGGAAAAACAGAGCATTAACATTATTGATTGCCAATTGGTAATTGTGGGAAAATAGGTTGTTGGTTGCCTGGGGTGTGAGCCCTAGTCAAGCAGCAACCACAGTCCTTGTTAGGGTAAGGCACAAGCAAACCTCAAATTAACCTGTTCGCCACCTCCTGGTAGCTTGGCACCGAGCAGCCAGGCTTAACTTAGAGGCAATGTGTGAAGTATTTGTGCAACACTTTAAACATTAAAAACACCAAACAAACAGATCCCACAATAAGTTAGAAAAATAGAATACAATTTAATAGATAAAACAAGATCAAAACAACACAAATCCAATCAGTTGGACCGGAGTTATGAAGTTTTAAAGAATAAAGTATAAAATTGCAGCTAAAAGAATAAAGCACCAACCACGGCTAAGTCAAACGTTCAGGGTCACGGCAATGAAACGCATGTCAGACACATGACCAGATTAATCGCTCTGAAGTTTTACCTTTTCAAGTTTTGTGGCAAGAGCCCTGTTCGCATTGGAGAAGTTGGCAGGGAGAAAGGGGAGTGTTGCAGTAGTTGTTAGCGTGCCATGAAGAGTAGGCCGAGCATTGCAGATGGGCGGACTGGAACTTCATGGTGGAGGACCATCACAAGCTAGCAATGCTGCTATACAAAGAGACGGACTGTTGTGACTTGCACTGGGTTTCTGTGCAAGCGACATGGTCTCAGTGTGAATGGACCCATTTGTGGTTGCGAAAAGCCCAAAAGTTTGAATTTAAGATGACTGAGCACACAAAGGGTCCAGGACCTGAGTGACATCACTTGGGGGTCAGGAACTCAATGCAGCTGGATCCAGGAGCTGGTTGGGGATCCTTTTATGTCTCTGAGGTTCTGATCAGGAGGTCAGAGGACTAGCCCTTGGGGTCAGGGTTCAAGATAAAGATACAGGTCCAGTTCTTCCCCAGGCAAAAGGGCAACAGGTCAAAACAGCAGGGCAGCAGTTCCTTTAGAGTTTCAGTCCTTGTAGTAGCACAACAGTCCTTTGTGGCAGAGTATTCATAGGTTCAGAGGTATACTGAAGAGTTGGTGTCTGAGGTCCTTCTTTGTTACACAGTTGTGCCTTTGAAGTAGGGAGAAGCTTCTAGAGGCATGCCTTTGAAGTGCACAGATACCCTGCCTTCCTGGCCCTGGCTCCAGACTAACTACAGGTTGTATGCAACTCTTTGTCTGGGGACAGGACACAGACTATTCAAGTGTAAGTGGGGCTGAACCTAGCTCTTCCCACCCATCCTGACAGTGATGACCCATCCAGTCACACCTAAGCTCCCAAGTGTGTGTTGCTGTCTGGGAAGAATACACACAGCCCAACAGTCAGACCCAGTCATGTGCCCCAGAGACAATCTGTAGGCACCAAATGGCTAAGGCAAGAAAAAACTAACTTTCTAAAAGTGGCATTTTCAGAATTATAATTTAAAATAAGTCTTCATTTTAAGTTAGAATTTTAAATTGTGATTCTAGAGACATCAACCATGATCTGATTATCTCTTCCCATTTGCAAATTACAGTTCTAGAATATAATAAGGCAATATCATTGTTATCCTATGGAGATGGGCTGTGTAGTAGTCAAAAAAGGAATTGAAGAGTTTTTCACTACCAGGACATGTAGATGTCCTGCTTTTTAAATACATGGCACCCCTTTATTTTTAGCTTAGAACAACAGAATTCAAGATTTTTATACTATTTCCATTCAAAGCTATTTTGCACTGCAAGTTCACGTGATACATTGTTTTCTTTGGTGCTGGCTAGGCTATATACTGCACCAGAGAGTTTCTCTTTGATTCTCAGGCTGGACTTACACACTAGTCATAATATGGTTCCTTGTTTTTGTGGACACAGCAATTTGTAACTTAGCTGCATTTGAATCATGATCCTCCTAAAGCATGGTTACTAGTTCTATTTTTCTGACCTCCATATATTCTATAGGTCCTAGTTTGGTTACAAAGAATGTTTGCCAGGGTGGTCTTCTCACCTTTGGATGTGTTTATTAAGTAAAGTAGGCTTCAGATCACTTCTCTTGGGTGAATGTTTCTATACCTCTTCACCCTTTTGACAGGCACCATGCCTGACTATCGCATCTTGTTGAGGTTCATGCATTTCTTTGTGTACTCTCTCAGATGCTTTTGAAATTTTCAGTTGGGTTTTAAGTGGCGATGGACCCTTTAAATAATCGTTATTTCCTCTGCAGGTATATACATTTTAATATATTTCAAAGTTTAGATATTTGGACATTTCCTTACCCCTAAGGGGACATCTATTTTTTTAACATGAATCTCAAGTCCTGATGATGGTGTCAATGACATTTGCCTCCGAGAACGAAACATTGACGCTCAACCCAACTTATGTTTAACCGCCCATTTCAGTTTGGAGTTGTGGATTGTCTCCTTTTGCATTGTTTCTTTGGACACTTCTGTGAGTGGGTTACTGTTACATGGACAATTGGCTGTGTGTGAACTCTGGTGACATTGTATCTACCATGTCCATGTAACACTTCAACTTATGGTTTATGTACCCCTACAAACTGTTGATGGAAAAGTTCTATATTTCTTAAAAATACATGATTTTTTTTCTGTTAACACACCTGTTGTTGTGATACTTTTTAATTAATCTATACAATTGCTTTTTCGTTTAAATCAATATGGATATTACTATCTTTTGAACATTTCAGAAACATTGATGAATTACTTTGAATTATTCTGCTACAAATATTTCCCTTGTGGCACCTTTACTTTTATATCATAGCAGCCCATAAGTGGCATTTAATTTACAAGCCCTGGGTATATGATATACCAGTTTTAACTCAGATCTCTGACTATGGGTGAGTTTCAGCACTCTTTTGTGTTGCCAAAGTTGTGTAAGTGGCCAAGGCATGCCCAGATGTGGGTCCTTTGATCACTGTGCCAATGATACTCTGATACCCACAAACCATTACCAGGATGCTTGTTTCGGGTTCAAGAAGGACCTGGGGTGGCAGTAAGGGCTGGACTGTTTCCATGGGGAGCAGAGTCAAGACTGATTTACATATGGCTGGTTCCAAACTGGGGTGGCATGGTGACCACATGATCAATGGATTTAACCCCGATCTGTGACTGGGGGTGAGTGTTTGAACAGTTTCAGCACTCCATCCATCCACCCTTTGTGTTACAAGTCCACTAGTAGTATTTAACTTCAAGCCCTTGGCACATGTCGTGCTATTACTGGGGTCTTTTAAGTAAATTAAATATGCCAATTGTGGATACACCAATGTTACCATGTTTTGAAGAGAGAGCACAAGCACTTTAGCACTAGTTAGCAGCAGTTAAGTGTTCAGAGGCCTAAAGCCTGAATAAACAAGAACAGAAAAAATGGAGGATCTAGACACTTTTTGCATCACTCACATCTATCACTCACATCCAGATGGAACTGAATTGGCTCTTCTAGCTGGCCAGCACCATCTTCAATCTTAGCCACATCATTTACAAAGTCCAGCACCCCCACTTATCTTGCAGACAAGCTCACAATCTCTGGTGGTTCTCAGCACACCCAAAGCAGGAACATTATCAGATTGCAAACTAAGTAGAGCAAAAAAGAAAGATACAAAGCAGCAAGCCTTTTCCTTCCATGATCCCAGTAGGTGAAAAAACATCCGACTGCCCCAAGGCTGCTCCAATTTAGGAAAGAGTTGAAGACACACCTTTTTAAGAATACTATATCACAATGTTTTAACACTCCACTAACCAGCTTCCTCTCATATCACTCGCTGACCTTAAGCTTGTCTTTCAACCTGTACAGCATTTTCCTTCGTTTTGGCTAGGTTCATGCCATAGAAATACATCACGCATACAAGCATATATACATACAGACAGAGAGACTCCAACAGCATTTCATGTTTGTAAGATTGTGCAGTTTAATAAAGGCTATTTCTATCTAACGTTTGGTACATGAAACGATAAACACTATTCCTGCACTATTAAAAAAGCATGCAATTAATGAGAAAAAGCAAAACTCACTAGTTAAAACTGATTTTTATTTTATATGTCACAAGAACGGCTTTTGATAACATGACTACTTTTCTGCTCTCATAGCAACTCAATGACTGCATTTGCTGTCTGGCTGCTGTCTGGCTGTGATCCATTGAGTACACCAATAAATTGTTCCTCTCATAGACCTCTCAAGACCAGGAAAGGTGTAAATCTAAAGTTCTTGCAGAACAATTGACTTCCATAGATGAACACCTCTCCTGCTTTAAAAGCCATCTCCCAAAAGCAATATCCCACTGAAGAACGGCCTTCTGGAAGTTGGGACAGAAGCATTTTCATATCTTGAGGTCACAAGTGAATACAATACTAATACAAATAGGACATAAGAGGGTTGTTGGAAGAGATGTAAAGAGCTCACTGCTATAGAACAGATTTAAATTCCTCAGCATGGTTTGAAACCCACTGAACTGCTTGAGAAAAGCATAGAACAGCTACAGAACACTAGGGGGCATATTTATAATGCCCTGGCACCACCTTGCGCCCTATTAACATCATAATTTTTTACCTTAATGTGGCCCAACGAGGCTGAAATGCCGCGCCATATTTACAGAGTGGCGCAATGCATGCATTGCACCACTCTGTAACCCTTTGTGCTACATTATGCCTGCGCCAGGCAGAATGTATGCAAAAGGGGCGTTCCCCCATTAGGAGTGCTGGAAAAATGGCTTAAGGAAATCTATGAGATTTCCTTGAGCCATTTTTAAGGCACTTTTAAAGAGGGATTTCATTCTTTAGAATGGGGCCCTATGTACTCTGCAGGATTAGCGCCAATATTTTGGTGCTACTCCTGCAAAGTACATCAATTGCGTTATGGGGAATGACGCTATTGCCCCCTACACTGCGCCATGGTGAGACGTATTTTAAATATGGTGCACACATGGTGGTGGTAGAGGGGTGCTAAGGGACGCAGGGAAAGTGGTGCTGCACTCTCTTAAACACCTGTTATGGCCCCTCATTTACACTCTGGGTAAGCTGGTTAGCTGTCCTGTTGTGAGCCATATCTCAAAGACTCTAGGTTGGAACAAAGCACTAAAGCTAGGAGATTCACAAAGTTAGGTGGTTTTCTCATGAAGCATAGTATAACCCCAAAAGATGTGATCTGGATAAAGGGCAAAAATGGCACACCACAACATGCAGAGGTCTGCGCCTCCTTTTGCTCTAACATAAATATTCTGGCCCATATTTATACTTTTTGACCCAAACCAGCGCCGGCGCTGGTTTACGTCAAACTTTTTACCGCCGGCTAACGCCAGTCCTACGCACCATGCAGGCGCCTTATTTAAGGAATTATGTTAGCCGGACTGGTCAGAGTAAGACAAAATGACTCAAACTAGGCAGCGCCGGCTAGGGGAAAATGGAGGTTGTGCGTCAAAAAATGGTGCAAGTCAGGTTTGAGGCAAAAATCATGCCTCAAACCGGACTTGGGTCATTTTTTGACACACAACCCCCATTGAAATGCCCCCTTGGCCAATGGCCATGCCCAGGGGACGTCTGGGCATGGTCATTGGGCACAGTGGCATGTAGGGGCCCCCTATGCCACTTTAAAAAAATGAAAAAAAAATACTTACCTCAACTTACCTGTACTTCCCGGGGATGGGTCCCCCCATCCATGGGTGTCCTCCGGAGGGGCGAGGGTGGCAGGAGGTGTCCCTGGGGGCAGGGAAGGGTACCTCTGGATTCCTTCCATGGTCTGAGACCATGGAAGTGAGCCCACAGGTCCCTTAACGCCTGCCCTGACCCAGGCGTTAAAAAACGGCACACATCAGGCTGTGCTCCATTTTTTAAGGCCCGCCCCCTCCTGTGCGTCAAAATGACGCAGGAGTATAAATGAGGCGCGCAGGCCTTAAAGTAATTTTTGGGCGGGAACGCCTACCTTCCATGTCATTAACGCAAGGCAGTTTCCCGCATCCAAAAAATGACGCACACGGAGGAATTTTTATGTCTGCGGGCTCGGGCGTCAAAGTTTAAACATGGTGCACAGTTTGCACCGAATGTGCGTCAAAATGTTTGACGCACATTCGGCGAAAACAGAGTATAAATATGCCCCTCTGTGTGGTAAGCAATACAATCGGCTCAAGCTGCCATACAGTGCTAGTATCTTGGCTTCAAATGAGTGCACATCCATATGTGCTTGTGGAGCTTCTTGGTGGATAGAGAAAACAGAGGTGGCTTAACAGGGATAACTTCTAAAGTAAACCATTTTAGCCATGGAAATATGATACATTTTCTTCTGCCTTTCAAATATTTTTTGTAGGGGTGGGATGCCAGCCAATCAACTAATAAAACTTGTCAAGTGTTATGCCCGTAACAATGAATATGTACGAGAAAAAATTACATATAATGTCTCGCAATGGACACCATTTGCATCTCCTTAGGCTTGGATGAACCCAATAAAGGAAAAACAAATTTATAGGAATTCAGTTGTCAAAATTAATGCAAAGATGGAGGTTTATCAAGCAAACATAGTGTGAATTCCATAGTAATTGCTGCTTAGGGAACATAGTTTTAGGACTGGAATAATAAAAAGAGCCAAAGAAAGAAATGTAGGAGGATGAAATATAGCAAAGTGTTACTCAGAAGAAGAAGGGGGTCATATTTATACCTGCTTTGCACCAAAGTTGCATCATTTTTTTGCGCAAATTCAGCGCAAAACTAACTCCATATTTATATTTTGACGTTAGACCCACTTTTTAGATGAGTGAACCTACCTTGCATGAATGAGATGCAAGGTAGGCGTTCCCATCTAAAAAGTGGTGCTAATTCTATAGCCCCATATTTATCCCCCGTGCTAAAATGACACACAGGAGGGAGGAGTGGCTAAATAATGGTGCAAAACTTGCTTTGCACCATTATTTAACACCTGGGTCAGACTAGGCGTTAGGGGACCTGTGGACCCATTTCTATAGTTAAAAACCATGAGATGGGTCCACAGGTGCACTCCCCAAGTCCCAGGAACACTCCCACCTTCACCAGAGGGACACCAGAGGATGGGGGACCCCATCCCAGGTAAGTAAGGTAAGTATCAGTAAGTATTTTATTTTTTTCAATTAAAGTGCCATCGGGGGCCCAACTTAGGGCCCCCTGCATGGCACAGGGTGCAATGGCCATGCCCAGGGGACCCTGCTTCCCTGTGCTGGCCATTGGGGTGGTGGGCATGACTCCTGTCTTTTCTAAGACAGAAGTCATGTGGTATGGATGGTTCTGCGTCAGAAAATGATGCTAGGCTGGTTTGAGGCATTTTTTTGCCTCTAACCAGCTAACGTCATTTTTTGATGCAAAACACCTTTCTCCCATACCGCCACCCCCACCCGGCTAATGTCATTTTTTGTATGCTAGCCCACACTTTGCACCAGTTTGCGCATTCCATAAATATGGTGCCCGGCTGGTGCTCAGGAATGGCGCAAGCCGGTGCAAAACATTTTGATGCAAAACTGAGTTAGTGCAGTTTAGAATCAAAAAGTATAAATATGCCCCTAAGTGTATTAAAAAGAGTTCCATAATAAACAGTGAGGAAAAAGGAGGAGTCTGACCAGAGAAGAATATGAGTCAATTTTAAAAATAGTTGAAGGAAAGTGTTGTGAATTTCCTGGGTGGGGCGTATTTTATTGCAAATAAACAGGGGGATTATTAGGAGCTTTGACAGCAAAGAAACCTAAGATGCCAAAAAACAATGGAGTGAGGTGTGAGGCAGGGATGCAACAACCATTAAACACCAATTATACAAATTTTAAACTTCACCAATTGATGGGACTTGTAAAGGGGAGGGGTTCAAAGTAACAAGTATCTATACAACCCTTGTAAACAAAATTTAAACACCGACCCATTTTGAAGATAAATATCAGTTACACCTTGAACAAAGAGTAAGAAAAATGGGTTTCCAAAAAAAATCATTTTAGTTCCACAAATGTTACACGTCACTCACCCATTAACAGTTTTGGTGAAATAATTTATCAGAACTATATTCTAAGAATTTATTTTTCTATTACATAAAATGGCACAAACTGAAAATCCACAAACACCAGTTTACTATAATACACATTCACTTTGAAACTTTTCTTTTATCACGCAGGAAGTAGAATTCATGCCGGTTAAACTTTCAGACTAGGCAAATCAAATAAACAGGAGCACAATAATGCTTCCAACGTTTATTGGAGCTGCCAGTTCCAGCGTTAGAGGGATACACAAGCCCTGCTTCATCTAAATATAACTTGACACAGAAGTCTGACTCAAATTTGCAGTGACATTCATCCAGTCATTTGATGTTTGCTAGAAGTTGCGGGGGCTAATAAATATAGCTTTCTTTATGTGTCTGACACATTCTTCAGAGTCTTTTGACAGTTATTATATGCAATAAATCCTAGTATGGTAATTTCCATGTATTGCTCGCAATAAAATGACTCATTTCAAGTAAGTATTACTTCTTACAGTAACTTTTCATTACAAAAAGGGCGACTACAAAAGTGGTATGATTGGAAGTCACTTCAAATGCAAGATATTGTTTGCAATGAAGTATATTTGTTTTCGTTCCAAATCATTGGGAATTGTCTAGAAAAAAAGGCATTCATTTCATACATATGTTAGTGAGTCTGACCTTAGTAGGTAAACTTACAAGGGGACACGAATAGGTCGATGAAACTTTGACTCACAATTAAGATGTTCTTATAATAACTCCAGTACATGCAAATCAATAACAGTAATAATCAATAGAGTCAGTGTTGGAAAATGGGTTATTGGTAAGGGCAGGTAAGTACCTACCCTTAGCAATAGGCCACTAACCTCCACTTAGGTCCAGTCAAGTCTCAGTAAATTAAACCTAGCTCAACCCTTGGTAGCTTGGCAACGAGCGACAAGGCTTAACTTAGGAGACAAAGCGTAAAGCATTCAAATATCACAAAACAGTAATTAAAGAAAACACAGAAAACAGTTTAAAAATCCCAAAACAATTTATAAAAGTACATTATATTTTTATCTTTAAAATGACACCAAAACGAATAAAATCGGATAAGGGGAACCGGAGATATTAATGTTTAAAGAATTAGGGGGTTATTCTAACTTTGGAGGAGGTGTTAATCCGTCCCAAAAGTGACGGAAAAGTGACGGATTTACCACCAGCCGTATTACGAGTCCATTATATCCTATGGAACTCGTAATACGGCTGGTGGTATATCCGTCACTTTACCGTCACTTTTGGGACGGATTAACACTCCTCCAAAGTTAGAATAACCCCCTTAATGCTTTCTAGCAACTAGAGTTCAAAGGGTTAAAAAGGTCACACTGGAAAGGAACAAAGTCCAGAGTTCAGGCCACCCATGAGGTAACACTGTCACACTTACTTTCAGAAGTGCTTGATTCGGGAAAGTGGTCCACAGCACCAGCCAAGGGTTCAGAGGCTCTGGTCTGCCGATTGGTGTCTGGGACTACAACTCCCACATTGCACCTCTTGAACTGATGGAGTTGTTCCAAACGTCTCCAAACTTCTGAATCTTCTTCCAGAGGTCCTTTTTGTGTCCTTCAAGTGTCCACAACTTGATCCAAGGTTCCAGAAGCTCTGAGTTGCTCCTTGGGAGTTGGGATTGCAATTCCCAGAATGCACCTGGTCAGAATCCTCAAATTGCCACTGGATGCTGAGCTCTGCTTGCAGGACTTGATGCAGGGGACTCTGGGCAGCTCCTTTGTACCTGTAGCAAACAGGAAGTCCCTTCTTGAAGCAGTAGAAGACTGGTAAAGTCCTTTAGTGGTGAAGCCCAAGTGTGCAGCTGGTGCAGGCCTCCAGAGTGCAGTGTCCAGGTGCAGTCCAGGGGTCCAGCAGGGCAGTCCTTCTTCTCCTGAAGTTCTTCCTTGTTGGAATCTGATAGGGATCTGGTAGGGAACTGAGGTGTGGGTGCAGGTCTGCCAGTTTTATCCTTGCTTCTGGGTGAAAAACAGGGGGGTCCTGGTTTTCCAATCAGGGGCAGGGTCCTTCCCCCTGTGATAACCACTTCCTGGAAAGTGTGGCAAAAATCAATCCCAGGGAGCAACATTCCTCAAAAATCCATCATGGCTGAAAGTGATTTTTGGAGGTTACATCTGGCTGAGCCCACCCACTGGTGTGGCTAAAAATCCTAAAGGGGCACCTAATTGTCTGTGTTTGCAGGATGTGAGGGTGTTGCTGGGTTGCTCCAAACGTCCTTCCCTGCCTTTGAAGACCAGTTTGGCAGCCCTCCCCCTTCCTGCTTCACCATCTGCTGAGGGGAGATCTCCTCCCCCGGCACATCTCTTTGTGTGGAGCCAGGCCACTTCACACCTCATCAATGCAGCTTGGCCAGGCTTCCAGAGTATGGCCAATCAGAGCACAGCAGCAAAACACTGCAGGGCTGAAGTTGGCAACTTTTCAGGTAAAGTTTAAACCTCTTTATCTGAACAAGTTATATTAAATCCAACAACTGGAAGTTATGGGATTTATTATAACAATTAATTTGATACCAAACTTCTGGTATCTGTTACTTAAGGGGACATTTAAAATTAAAATATAGTCTCCCCATTCTAGCCTATGGAGGCCATTCACTACAATGACGGAAAAACAAACTTGTCTGTTTTACCTCACCCGGGCTTATAAAACTATTTTTATAAGGTGCCTGCTTATAGTTACATGGCACCCAGCCCTACGGGCACATAGGGCACACCATAGGGGTGACTTATATGTAAGCCTAATTTGCATACTGTGTTTACACAGAGCACAGGCCCTGGGACTGGTTAGCAGTACCCAGGGCACCATCAGAGTCAGGAAAACACCAGCAAAAAGAGGAAAATGGGGGCAAAAAGTTAGGGGCCTCTGCACTCAGCTCTGTTCTCTCACAGTCAGTAATTGTCATGCACCATGACCTTTTAATCATGAATAATCACACCTTTTAGTAAAAGTTAGAATATTTATTTCCTTATATTAAGGATGCTAAGGTCATGTACATTAATCTCAATATCAAATGAAACACATACAGAAACATTACTGGCTGTCCAAAGCAGCGGAAGAAACATAATCTAATCAACGCTTGAACTAAGACACATTCTACTGTTATGGTGCAAATTAATAACAAAGTCAACTGCATCAGAGTGATTATGTACATTTGAGTTCAGCAGAGAAATTCATCAAACATTATTCCTTATTGGCACAATTTCAATAGTGAGGATCCTTAACTAACACCAGATTAGTATCAGCATGTTGGGCTTCATGCAAAACAATTTAGTAACACCAATTTGGAAAACATCTAACTATGGCTCTATCAAAACAGTGCAGAAGGTACCTAGAAAGGAAAAGCAAATATGAATAATATTCAACAGTCTAATTCATAATACCTATCCTCAATGTTGCTCAGCAAGCAGAGGCAGTCTTCGTCTTCAGGACACCAGTCAGTCAGCCAGGCATTAGGATTCAGCATCAAAGTTCAGAAAATTCAAAGTCTTTAAACAGTAAAGTTAACCACGTCTCTTGTCAAGACCCACAAGAAGATTATGACCTTTGAGCCAGCAAGAAAATATGGCAATGACGGTGTGGCAAATGCTGCTTTCTTCTCAGTGCAGTCCCTTTAAATCAAAACTACTAAAACTATTTCCCAAATTCCTATTGGTTAATTAATCGCATGTTCACACTTTGTTCAATAAAACTAAAACTCCAGGTCTATCTATTCTACTATTACTCCATTCACATGTTGTGGATTGGTTGTCCTGCAATGTCCTCATCATCCGGCTTGTCAGGTAACAATATTGTTGCAGCTGCTACTCCAGTGTCTCCATTGTTCTCCTCCTAAGAAAGTCAGTCTCGCACACATTACACACAAAATGTTACATTGCCAAGAACAGCATCTTCTAGCAGTCGGTTCTCATGAGAAACTTTCAGTTATGAGCACATTTAAACAATGCAATGGGAAATCACAGTTTAAGTCTCTAGGACAGCCATTTATTAAACGTTAAGAAATACAACTTTGACATGAGGCCTGGCAACTAGGCCAAGACGTTCGCTACGTTAAGGCCTAAAATGAATAAAGCTAATACAAAATGCATAACCCTTAATATGACATAATATTACATTAGTCAAGCATATATCCATCATGTCACATCATTAGGATATTAATAAGTACACTTTGTGAACGTTGGCGGCCACTCATCGTAATCACATTTTCAAATGCGTGCATTTTTTTTCTACGTTATTCTATTTTCTACACAAACCCCTTATTCAGAATACATGAACACTTGTTAATAATTTTTATTAGAACACCTGCACACCAATCCCTCCTCTGATGACTATATGTGTCATCACAGTAACTACCACCCACAAATGTTAGCATCAACTAAAATTCTGTCAATTCAATCCCTTCATACTTTTTTCCCTTTTTGAATTTTCCCTGTACAGTTTTTCCCTTTTCTTTTCTTCCCTCCTCTGATTCTTCTTTAACTTTTTCAATTTAATTATTTTGCATAATGTATACAATCCCCATATTCCAATTAGGGAAACCACAATAATTAATATTCCCTGCAAGATTTTTAATAGAATCACATTCCAAATGTTGCTGAACCAATTTCCCACTAAAGCAAAACCTTGACCAATCTTTCCCCAAACACCTGGTTATTTCAATTCTTTAAATCAGCACTTTCATTATTCAGATTAGTAATTAAGCCTCTAATTTCTTTACTATTATTAGGAAGATACAAACAACAATGCCTTGAATTAATCATTCTACAGACTCCCCCATCCTTTGCTAAACGAATGTTTAAAGCAAGACTATTCTGAAGAGTCATAGCTCTATCAGCAGATAACTCAGTATCTATCAAAAGTATGGCTCCTGAAAAAGTTGCCAGCATATTATCCACAATAGTAGACAACTTTCGATTTTTTATCGAATTCAGAATGACTCCCACTGAAGGAATCACTGCTCCAAATATATCTCCCCCTATATCAGAAGAGGATTCCCTCTTCTCTCTCATATGATGTAATTCAGTCACTTTTGGAAACTTCTTCAAATCATCTATTTGATAAATCTTTGGGAAACCTATACCCAAATAACATGTACCATACCATCCTCTTGGAAGATGGTAATAAGTATTAAGGCCACAGATACAATAAATTCCTGGAATCGCTGGGTCCTGTCCATTCAACATAAACGTACTCTGAAACAAAAATACATGCTTACATCTCTCGTTCCCTAAAAAATAAAGTGTCAGTGTGTGATTTAGGCCTGTATATACAAAGTGTCCCTACGTGTTGCGCATCTAAAGCTAATTTCTCTTGCGTTTTAATTGCCCTATAAGTGTAATCATTCCTGTAAGTCCTTTTCTCTAAGCCTTTTTCTAACTTCTCTTTCAATGTCTTTCTCCTGTCATCTGTGTGATCTAAGAAACTTTTCTCTAAAGGTGGAACCATGCATATCAGATTATTCCTATGAGCAGAAGCTCTGTCAAACGTCAATGTCGTTTCAAAGAAACCTCTAACTATTACTATGTCATTATCCCTAGTTACTCTACTCCAATACCTAATTATAAGGACAAACGAAAACATCATGTCATAATTTGAATAAAAGTACTGGATGCACTTCTGGTTGTAAAATCTTGTTAGAAGCAGACTATAACTTATTCCATATGTTAAAGGCAAGGTATGGTACGTAACTCCTTCCTCAACTGAAGAAAGAATCTGCGTACACACAAAACAATTCCTCACATATATTGTCTCAACACACACACTCAATTTGCGATAGAAGACATTAAAAGAAAGTTTACTTTACACATTAGTATCCCCATGCAAATAATTCTCGTCTAACCTAAACGTCTCTATTGCCATTAGTGCATTAGTTGTCTCAAAAGCAGAAGTGTGGTTGGCTTCACTCTTATCAGCAACAGACATACCCACAACCAACACCACAAACAATATCCCACACATAGGGGGTCATTCTGACCCTGGCGGTCATGGACCGCCAGGGCCAACGACCGCGGAAGCACCGCCAACAGGCTGGCGGTGCTTCCGGGGGCATTCTGACCGCGGCGGTAAATCCGCAGTCAGAAAAGGGAAGCCGGCAATTTCCCGCCGGCTTCCCGCTGCCCCAGGGAATCCTCCACGGCGGCGCTGCAAGCAGCGCCACCATGGGGATTCCGACCCCCTTCCCGCCATCCTGTTTCTGGCGGTTTTCACCGCCAGAAACAGGATGGCGGGAACGGGTGTTGTGGGGCCCCTGGGGGCCCCTGCAGTGCCCATGCCACTGGCATGGGCACTGCAGGGGCCCCCTAACAGGGCCCCATTGAGATTTTCAGTGTCTGCTTAGCAGACACTGAAAATCGCGACGGGTGCAACTGCACCTGTCGCACACCAGCAACTCCGCCGGCTCCATTCGGAGCCGGCATCCTCGTTGCTGGTGCTTTCCCACTGGGCGGGCGGGCGGCCTTTTGGCGGTCGCCTGCCAGCCCAGCGGGAAAGTCAGAATGACCGCCGCGGTCTTTTGACCGCGGTACGGTCCTCTGACCGTGGTACGGTCTTCTGGCGGTTCCCGCCAGGCCGGCGGGGGTCAGAATGACCCCCATAATCTCCAAATCAATACTCATATATTTACAGTGCCAGGTATTGCTTCCTTGCTCGTTAATGTTACTTATCATCTGTAAAGAATCAGAAAGCAGAAGAAAATTTAGAAAAGTGCAACAAAAATCAAAAACAAACAACTCTTCAGCTTGTCAAATTCAGGTTTCAAAGTCAAATCAGGGTATTAATGTCTCTTCCAGTAACTTTCAACAGTCTCCTTTCTCAAAATTTGCTCTCAGATTGTTTCAACAGTTCAGTTCATCAGCTTCCTTCAAGTGCCAAAATACTGACCTGGAATGTCTCTATCAAAACAAAAAAAACAAAAGTTATTTCTGCCATTCACTTGTAGTTGCATGCTCCCATTCAGGACCTGCATATCTCTGACTTGCTATTCTCTTTCTTTTCAATTTTCGATCACCATTCAATTCTCCTTCACTCAGATCTTCTATCCTTGTTGTATCTAGTTCTTCCTCAATTGTTGCCTCAACAACCACTTCCTTTTTTCTTTCTACTTGCGACCCCGGCCACTTATCTCCTTTCAGTGGGAGTTTTGTTGGTGTTCTCTTCAGAGTCTAACTCTGACCTTCTTCTTATTCTGCAGTGTTTTCTCTTGACGGACCTGCAATCAGTTCAGGAGGAGTCAGATCACAATGACTTTGATCCACCTCAACTCCCTTCCCCTCTGGGTCTGGTGTCGTAGTTTGGACTGCTGGTTCAAGGATGACAGTGCTTATGTTTCTGTAGCCCCAACCCTCACTAGCACTACCTCACCAATAACCCGAACAGTTAAAGGTGATTTGTGGCAGCCTTTACGCATGGACGCAGAAGTATGACATCTCAGGGAGTGTCGTGGTTAAATGGAGATTGTCCCTTTCTCACAGATGCATAATGTCTCAACCAAACACAGGCAATAACGAAGATGCATTAATGTTTAAATATATATTTTTTTTTTATACAATCTGCAATCTGCAGTACATCACATGGGCTGCAATGATTAGGATAATGAACAGTGCAAGAGGTAAAATTGTAAAGACGAGAGTCATGATTATGAAGACCCCCACCATCTTGCGACAGCATGGAAAGACATAAAGGGGGTCATTCCGACCCTGGCGGTCCATGACCGCCAGGGCCGGGGACCACGGAAGCACCGCCAACAGACTGGCGGTGCTTCCAGGGCCATTCTGACTGCGGCGGTAAAGCCGCGGTCAGAAAAGGGGAACCGGCGGTTTCCCGCCGGTTTTCCCCTGGCCCAGGGAATCCTCCATGGCGGCGCTGGTTGCAGTGCCGCCATGGGGATTCCGACCCCCTTCCCGCCCGCCTGTTTCTGGCGGTTTACACCGCCAGAACCAGGATGGCGGGGACGGGTGTCGTGGGGCCCCTGGGGGCCCCTGCACTGCCCATGCCACTGGCATGGGCAGTGCAGTGACCCCCTAACAGGGCCCCATGAAGATTTTCACTGTCTGCTTTGCAGACAGTGAAAATCGCGACGGGTGCTACTGCACCCGTCGCACCCCTGCAACACCGCCGGCTCCATTCGGAGCCGGCTTCTATGTTGCAGGGGCTTTCCCGCTGGGCCGGCGGGCGGCCTTTTGGCGGTCACCCGCCGGCCCAGCGGGAAAGCCAGAATGGCATCGGCGGTCTCCTGACCGCGGAGCGGCCATTTGGCGGTGACCGCATGGCGGGCGGCGACCACCGCCCGCCGCGGTCAGAATGACCGCCAAAGTGTATAATATGTCCTAGTACCCTGTCATAATAGGCCTAACCTTCTACCTAGAGGAGAGCTGGGTATGTTAAACCTAATCTGCCAATGCCATGTCCCTGAAAGGAGCCCGCAACCCTTGTTACCTTGGAATGAGGTCTTGTGCTCAGACTCCAAAGGAACACGAAGTTTGGGTCAGTGTCAAGGTGACGTGCAGCATCGATAGAAGCGATGGTATCTGGTCAGAATCCCTCTGATATCTGCCTAAAGTGTGATATATTTTTACAGATCTACTTGGACCCCTGATGTAGGTTGTTTCCAAACAATAGATAACACAGCATGCTTGGGATGTTAATTAACATAAACAATTCCCTCAAAAGCGTGAAGAGGGAAAGTACCTAATGTGAACACCTACAGTTTGTTTGTCTCACCCGCAACACCATACACACAAATACGTGCTGCAACATTACAATTACACTTCCCCCACCCCTTGGAAGAATGCAAGGACAAAGGGGAATTATTTGAACAAATGTAATCATGTGAAATATCATTATCAATATTCAAAATCCAGTATATACAATTATGTACACCAACTACACAAGTCCGGATAGTGCACCAATCATTGTCCGTGGACCACTGGGCCCAAAATGCATGGACGAGACCCAAGCATGATGCCTGACTCCAAACGGAGAGAATACTGGAGGGGCATCAGATCGAAAATATACAGGCACCTCACGGACGGGGGGCACCTCAGCCTGATGAAGGCATGATACCACTACTCCATGAGGGGGCTCCATGTCCACAGTTTGGTCCTGGGGAGTGCAAAGCCACAGTCTCTCAAGTCTTTCCAGTGGGTGGTTTGCCCGCTGCTTTATCCTGGGGAGTGCAAAGCCACAGTCTCTCAAGTCTTCCCAGTAGGTGGTTTGCCCACTGCTTTATCCTGGGAAGTGCAAAGCCACAGTCTCTCAAGTGGATGTCATTCTCCACTGGTTCTGCAGGGGGCTTTGTACCCAGAGTGCTTCATCCTGCCAAGGACTGAGGAAGTGGATGTCATTCTCCACTGGTTCTGGAGGGGGCTTTGTGTCCAGAGTGCTTCATCCTGCCAAGGACTGAGGAAGTGGATGCATCTCTCCACTGGTTCTGGAGGGGGCTTTGTGCCCTGAGTGCTCCACGTGCAGTGTGGCCGGTACAATACACTCACCTGGGTATGTGTGCCACGAGATTGCCGAGGTACAGGTAGCATGATATGCCATCGAGGCAGAGACATACCACACACTGCTGTGGCTTCACATTCCATATGCAGGTGAAAACTGTGATGACAGTGATGTTTCATGGAAGCTGCCCAGGGTCCTGGAACTCACCACCAGCCTCGGACGACTGACCACTGGGGATGGTAGGCATGTCTGCGGCGGTGCCACTGTCTGAGGACTGCACGGGGCCGCTGGCGGTGCTTGCGGTGGTGTCAGTCGTGGTGGTGCCGGCAGAGGTGTCAGTCGTGGCGGGGCTGGCTGCGGGATCTGTGGCAGCGGTGCTGCCTGCGGGGTCTGTGGCGGTGGTGCTGGCTGCAGGGTGTGTGGCGTCGGTGCTGGCTGCGGGGTTTGTGGCTGTGGTGCTGGCGTCGGGTATGTGGCAGCGGTGCTGGAGGTGGGGTCAGTGGCGGCGGTGGGGTCTGTGGCGGCAGAGCATGTGTCAGCACCTGCTGAGTGAGAAAGCAGGATGTCTCCTGCAGCCTCGGACGGCTGCCCACTGGGGAAGAGGCTGGGGACTGTTGCAGCGGCTGTAGACATGCCAGAGGCGGTTCAGGTGGCTTCTCCCTCTGGGATGTGGGCACCTTTTTAACCTTAGCAGGTGGCGGAATGTCCTTGCCCTCGCTCTGTGGCACATTGGCAGCCCTGATGGTTGGCACACTCCATGACCCGCAGTTGCTGGCACCATTGTGCCTGGAGATGTGGTGGCTGAGGTGCTGGGCTGGGACCTGGAAAGCCTGGCCCTAGGGGAGGGACGGGGGGAGGTGAAGGGAAGAGGTCAAGGTTTGACAGGAAAAGTTTTTTTGACAAACTGGGATGGGTAGATGGAGGGGGTTTGGGAGTGGAGGAAGAGGTAGTGGTTGTAGGAGGTGTACATCTGCTGAATTCGGGTGAGGGTGCATGGGTTTGAGGCTGTTGTGAGGTGGATGGCTGTTGGGTGGGTGTGTGCCTGTGTTTGTGTACTTTGGGAGGAGGGCTCACTGACACACTGGGAGAGGGCACTGGGGATGTGTGAATGGTAGTGTGGTGGTGAGTGCACGTGAGAGGTGTGTGGTGATGGGCGTGCTGGTGATGGAGGTAGTGGCTGAGGATGTAGTGCATGCAGGTGTGAGTGGAGACGAGACTGGGAGGGAGGAGGGAGACATGGAGGAGGGGGACACAGTGGAGGAAGTGGATGTTGGTGTGTCTGCATGGGTATAATGCTTGTTTGAGTGCCTGTAGGATGTGTGGTGCTTATGTTTGCCTGAGCCACTCTTGTGTGTTGATGTGTGTGCATGCTGGTCTGATGGTGTGCTTGGGATAGGCTGAGGTACAGGGGATTGGGTCTAGGTGGAGGAGGTTGGAGGGGGAGGCTGGACACAGGGACAATGGCTGCCATCAGTTCTGAGGCCAGAGCCTGAAATGCTCTCTGTTGGGCTGCCTGGCCAGAATGAATGCCCTCCAGGTATGCATTTGTTTGTTGCAAATGCCTCTCAACACCCTGGATGGCTTTCAGAATGGTAGACTGCCCAACAGTGAGGGATCTCAGGAGGTCAATAGCCTCCTCACTGAGGGTAGCAGGGCTGACTGGAGCAGGGCATGAGGTGTCTGGGGCGAAGGAGATGCCCACCCTCCTGGGTGAGCGAGCACGGGACACACGCTGAGGGGCTGCTGGGAGGGCGGTGCTGGTAGGGGGGTGGCGGCTGTACCTGTTGCTGCGGTGGGCACAGAGGGGCCCGCCACCGCAAGGGAGCTCCCATCAGAGGAGAAGTCGCTGTCGCTGGTCTCTGCTCCTGTCCCCGCCGTGGAGCTCCCCTCGCCCTCCGTCCCACTGGTGGCTTCAGACTCTGTTGCTTCACCCTCCAGGGCCAAGTGGGATGCAGCTCCCTGCTTCTCCGGTGCCAATGTTCCTCCGCCTGATGATTCTATTGCACTCAAGAACAGGGAGACCACAAAAAGGGAGGGGAAGACAGGAGAAAGACATGTTCAGTGCATGCAACACCACTACCATTGGTGGACACAACAGACACAGCAGCCCTCTGCACTACGCCATGCACTTATAGTTCCTAGATTAATCACATGCCCATGGGGTATAAGGCCTAAGCCCGATTGCTACACACCTGGAAGTCACAGGAGCCTGACTAGGTGTAGAAGGCTCTAACCACTAGTGGGGTTGGGGTGCCACATAGCCTGCCACACAAGGGACCTTGCCTACCAAGATCGCGCTGGCCTAGGGGAACCCACTGCCCACCTCCCCAACCCAGACACCTCGTAATGTGCGCAGAGTCAGCTGAATGAGAGTGTACTCACCCCCTTGTGGCTGCTGTGATGCCCTCAAGCGCCCATCCAACTCCGGATATGCCATCGCCAGGATCCGGAACATCAGGGGGGTCATGGTGCGACGGGCACCCCATCCACATTGGGAGGCCATCCCCAGCTGGGCCTCCGCCGTCTTCTTGCTCCAGCGCCACAGGTCCTCCCATCTTTTACGCCAGTGGGTGCTCCGTCTGTGGTGGACCACCAGGGTCCGGACATCCTTGGCAATGGCACGTCAAATAGCCTTCTTCTTGTGGGCACTGACCTAGAGGAATAGTACAGGGGGAAAGGAAAATATTTACCCGTCCGGACCGTCATACTCATTGGCCCCCATTCCCACCCTTGCCTTGACGCACATACAATCACTGTCCGCACATGCAGGCCTCAGCCCCCACTCCATATATCTTCCATCCACACCACTCAAAACAGGCATTGCCCATGCAGCATGCTCACAGTGTACTCACCTGTTTGTCTGGAGGACCGTACAGTTGTGTGTACTGGGGGAGGACCCAATCCACTAGTTTTTCCAACTCCTCCGAAGTGAAGGCAGGGGCCCTTTCCCCAGACACATGAGCCATCGTCGCTTCCAGACACAGGTCACAGCACCACTTGCAGTTTAGGTCCTCTCCTGTTGAAGGTCAGGTATCAAGTGAGTGTACAGATAGAAAATGGCAGTCACGTCTGCGGCGGTGCGTACCGTCACCGCCGGCATACATCGTCATTGGCTCCTCAGACCCATTGGGCCCAATGTTAAACAATGCAGAATTGCTCTGCGTTCCTCGACCACCACTGTGACGGTGTAGAACGCCAGCGCAGTTACCTCATATCCCCTTGTCCCACCTTACAGGTCAGGCAGCCGCCATTTCAGGGTGCCACATGGCATTAATAATAACTGCATCACACCAATGTAGGCATGGAATACACACAGTTACAGGCACATTGCAGATTAATAAATGTGTGCAAATTACATTTTGTGATATCTCAGCGTTGGATGACTCTGCTCGCTGTTCTCCTCCATAGGGCACGTCTGCTGGGGCAGGTGATGAGATGGCGGCATCCTCCAGTGTACAGACCGCTGGTGCACCTGTCAGCAATGGAAGAGAGACACATCATAGTCACCTACAGACTTGATCGTGCAACAATCCAGGAACTGTGTGCCTAGTTGGAGCCCGACCTGATGTCAGCTACCCGCCATCCCACAGGGATACCCCCTCTAGTGGAGGTCCTGTCAGTACTCCATTTCCTGGCAAGTGGTTCCTTTCAAACAACAGTGGCCATTGCATCAGGGATGTCCCAGCCAATGTTCTCTAACGTGTTGTCCAGAGTGTTGTCTGCCCTGCTGAAACACATGAGCAGCTACATCGTGTTCCCTCAGGTTGAGGATTTGCCCACAGTGAAAGGTGACTTCTATGCCCTGGGACATATCCCCAACATCATTGGTGCCATTAATGGGACACATGTGGAATTTGTACCCCTCCACAGCAAGAGTGAGCAGGTGTACAGAAACTGGAAGAGCTGCCATTCGATTAATGTGCAGATGGTGTGTTTGGCAGACCAGTATATCTCCCATGTGAATGCCAAGTTTCCTGGCTCAGTGCATGACGCTTACATTTTGAGGAATAGCAGCATCCCTTATCTGATGGGGCAACTCCAGAGGCACCGTCTGTCGCTAATAGGTGAGGCCAAAGACCCTATACAGTGTGAATAGGTGTCTGTGGATGCGGTTGTCCCTAAGGGTTAGTGTGTGTCCCTCGACATTTGCAGGTGACTCTGGTTACCCCAACCTGTCATTGCTACTGACCCCAGTGAGGAATCCCAGGACAATGGCAGAGGAACGCTACAATGAGGCACATGGGTGAACTAGGAGGGTGATTGAACGAACCTTCGGCCTCCTGAAGGCCAGATTCCGGTGCCTCCATGTGACAGGCGGTTCTCTCTACTACTCACCAAAGAAGGTGTGCCAGATCATCGTGGCCTGCTGTATGGTGCACAACCTGGCTTTGCGACGCCAGGTGCTTTTTCTGTAGGAGGATTGGCCAGATGGTGGTCTTGTGGCAACTGTGGAGCTTGTGGACAGTGAAGAAGAGGAGGCAGAAGAAGAGGTTATCGACAACAGAAACAGCATCATCATGCAATACTTCCAGTGAGACACAGGTAAGGAGATGTCACTGCCTCCCATATCTCATACTGTTATTGGAGCTAGCATAAGTCTGTCATTTTCACTCAGTGTGTGGACCCTGACTTGTCACTTTGCCTTTCCATTTCACAGATGTGGATCCCACTTTGTGCCCTCCGCTATATTTCCTCCAGGCCTGCAGCTGTGTTACATCAGTATGTGCACAAGTAAATTGACATTGCTATATTCCATGGTTTTTGCAATTACACGTTTGTGAAAGCACAGACTGACTCCAGATTGTTTTGTGATTGAAGTGTGTTTATTTCTGTGCAAGTAAGTGGAAGGGGTTGTAAAATAGGCAGGGGGTATGGTGGAGGAATGTCCATGGCAGAGTCCAGTCTATTTGTTTCACAGGTGCATTGTCCAAAGGGGCATAGGAAGTGGAGCAATGGCAGTTTAAGTATGGACAGGGTGACAAAGTCGGACAGAAGGGTGACATTCAGGGGGTCTAATTTCCTGGCTGGGGTCTTGGCAATGTTCTCTGTCTTGTTCCTGGATCTCAGGGACCGTGTGCGGGTGGTTCTCCATCTGCAGGGGGTGGGGTACTGGTGTTGTGTTCCTGTGGCGGTGCCTCCTGTCCACTAGTACTGGCGGAGGTGGAGGGCTGTTCATCGTCCAGGCTAGTGTCAGGGGACCCTTGTTGTGCCACTGTGTCCCTCCTGGTGTTGACAAGGTCTTGCAACACCCCTGCAGTGGTGACCAGGGTGTTGTTAATGGTCTTCAGCTCCTCTGTGATCCCCAGATAGTGTTCCTCCTGCAGCCGCTGGGTCTCCTGAAACTTGGCCAGTACCGTTGCCATCGTCTCCTGGGAATGATGGTAAGCTCCCATGATGTTGGAGAGTGCCTCATGGAGAGTGGGTTCCCTGGGCCTGTCCTCCCCCTGTCGCACAGCAGTCCTCCCAGCTTCCCTGTTTTCCTGTGCCTCTGTCCCCTGAACCGTGTGCCCACTGCCACTGCCCCCAGGCCCCTGATTGTCCTGTGTTTGTGGGTTTGCCTGGGTTCCCTGTAGTGGTGGACACACCGATGATTGACGTGTCCTGGGGACAGAGGTATGGGCCCGCTGGGTGGGTGCTGTAGTGGTGTTTCCTGAGGGAGGTGGCTCTGTGGTAGTTTGTGACTGTGTCAGGGGAACCGACTGTCCCGAGGTCCCTGATGGGCCGGGCTGGTCATCTTGATTCAGTTGTGCAGAGCTGCTGTCATCACTGTGGGTCTCTGCTGTGGGAGACTGGATATGTCTGGTACCTCCTGTCTGGTGACGTTAGGTAGGGGTCCTGCAGAGGTGTAAAGGCATGATTATTGCATCTGTGTGTGCCATCATGTGCAATGGGTTAGTGACCCTGTACTCCAGTGCTTGCATTCTTGGCTTAGTCCTTGTGTGATATTTGGTTTGGGGTCTGTGTGGGTATCTGTAGTGGACATGCTTTGGTGATGGGTGTCCATGCTTTGGTGTGGCATGCAGGGCTTAGTATTGGGATGGGTGGGTTGTGATACTGGGGCATGTGTGAGGTGTTGGAGTGATGGGGTGAAGGTGAGGGTTGGAGTATGTAATGGCATGCAGGTAGGGTGTGGGGGATAAGGTAGTAAAGATATGACTTACCAGAGTCCAATCCTCCTGCTACTCCTGCGAGGCCCTCAGGATGCAGTATTGCCAAGACTTGCTCCTCCCATGTTGTGACTTGCTCCTCCCATGTTGTTAGTTGTGGGAGAGGAGGTGGGGGTCCACCGCCAGTCCTCTGTACAGCCATGTGGTGTCTGGAGACCACGGAACGCACCTTCCCCCGTAGGTCATTTCACCGCTTCCTGATGTCATCCCTAGTTCTTGGATGCTGTCCCACTGCATTGACCCTGTCGACAATTCTGCGCCATAGCTCCATCTTCCGTGCAATGGAGGTGTGCTGCACCTGTGATCCGAATAGCTGTGGCTCTACCCGGACGATTTCCTCCACCATGACCCTGAGCTCCTCCTCAGAGAACCTGGGGTGTTGTTGAGGTGCCATGAAGTGGTGTGGGTGATGTGTGAGGTGGTGTGTGTTGTGATGTGTGAGGCGATGTGTTGGTGTGTGTTGTTTGAGATGTGTGATATTGTGTAAGTGATGGTGTTGTGTGTCTGTGGATGCTGGTGTTGTTTAAGGTGGTGTCTCTCTCTGGCGTGGTTTCAGAAATCTGGTAGTAAGGGTTTGTGGGTGATGTGGGTGTGTTCTTAATATTGGATTGGGTGTGTGGTTGTGGTGTGTATATATATCAAGTGTGTGTATTTCGAATTGTCCAATGTGGTTGTGTGTTGTAAATATGTGTGTATTTTGAGCGCGGCGGTGTGTACCACCAATGGAATACCGTGGTTGAAAGACTGCTGCGTTGATTCGTGGGTCGTGATAGTGTGGGCGTATTCCAGTTGGCATGACGGTGGAGGGTTCGTTTGTCTGTATTATGGCGGATTCCGAGCTGTGGATCATAATACCTGTAGCGGAATTCTGCGACCACAGCAGTATGTTGGCGGTCTTCTGCACGGTGGTGAGAGGCATTTACCGCCAGGGTTGTAATGAGGACCTCTATGTTTGTTTAGTAAATGAATTCTGTTGGACAGGGTATTCATGCCGTTATCGACAACCGCCAAAGCCTTTTCATTATCTATCTGCCTTAAAAGTGCAGCAGCTTCTTTCTTAGAAAGTTTCCATATAAATCTTTTAGAGTGCTGTTTCCTAGGACCTAACAAGAAGTCCTGCAAGTCTATATCTTCAGAAAGTGTGTTAAGGTTAACATGTTGGACTGTACCAATTGTTGACACAGTTTACCCACAATGTATGTAGTAACTATCCCCCTGTGTTGACCTGAGATGAAGCGAGGATCTGGCTGGCTAATCTTAAACCCCCTGAGGAATTTAAAAAACGCGTCTGACATCCATTGGTGACTATTGGCCAAACGAACCACCCGCCAGGACTGGAAAGTGAAGAATATTAGGTACCAGCCTGAATCTTTGCATCTAGGTCTTCCTCAGTGTTATTCAGGAAGAATTGCCAATCATTAAACTTAGCCGGTGTGGGGATACTGGACGTGTTCATTTCTTTTATTTTTGCTAACCCGAGGCAGGACGTCTGTTGAACAGTGTCATTTAAAAAAATCACTTGTATAGGAATCAGGCATGCTCTCAACAAGGCTTCCCTACCATGTATTTGCCAACTCTTGTGTTCCCCATACACTCTTGAAATCAATATTGTTCTTCCAGTGATCATAATCTTCAATGGCAAGACGGGAAACAAAGGCATCTGAATATATCAGTTTTGTATCTGTTAGCAACATTTTCCTAATTTTTGAAGGAGGCAATTTGAAAAAATATGATTCAGAATTTCTTGTGGTATGCCCAGAAAAATAAGTGAATTTCTCGAAATAACTTTTCGGCCTCCCCACTGGTGGTGTTGCACAATGTTCCCACTGTGTGTAATTAAGTACCGGTCTATGTCCAGTTGCACAGTGCAGGTAGTAATGTCCCCAATTATTGTAGCAGAAAATTTCCCCATAATTCATTGTATCTACATACACATCATCACTTTCAAATACTGAATAGTCCTTCATTTCAGTTAACATAGGATCAACAGTCTGGACATCCCAATCATCACTGGGTGAAATAACATCTGTCATGGATATTTTGAATACATATGGAATTTGAATGACCTCAGTAGACCCGTATATTTCAAATGGAGCTTTGTCCCACACAATCCCATCAGAAATTGGTACAGCTGAAATGTTCAACAGGAACAAGTCTCTGCGGACCTTGTGTGAGTAATGATTTGGAGTTAAGACTTCACCCACTGGCGCGACAGTGGAGCGTTCAGGAATATAATGACCATTTATAAGTAAGAAGAAAACAGTCATGAAACCAATCCATAGAACTAAGGTAAAAAATATTAGGCAGAACCATAAAAATTTTCATGGGTATATCAAGTAATTAGTTTTAAGCCATAGATATAGATTGCGTGTCTTTGAAACATTTTCAATCACTGGAGTGGATGAGTCTGAAGAAAAGTCATCAAGTTCGATGAAGTAACCAGAGCCAGGCTCTGCAAAAACAGAAGCAAGTTCAGTACTTGTAGATGTGTTCACTTCACGTGGGGGCTCATAGTAAATAGTGCCATCAGTCAGTGTTGTAAGACGGCCAATTTTTGACCAGGTATCTTTGTTGAAGTGGTGACTTGAACCAGCAAGAGCTCATTTTCCACCCTCCCCATGGTCGAGGAGGAATTCATAGCATTGTTGGACATTGTTGCGTGGTCCACAGTAGTGTTAGTCACTCTACTCTGAAGAGATATGTCCTGTTGGGTAGTGAGAGGAGATCGGGAACTACCCAAGGGACCTCTGGGTCTACTGTGCAGGATCAGCCACATGGTGTAGTTTGACATTGTCGATTGAAACAAATCTGTTTCCTCTGGAACCAGGCAATGGCCGCAAGATAACAGTTCTGGTACCTTGTATTCCCAAGACTGAGACTTTCGCTTCGTAGGATGGACCGAATTCCTTCTTCACAGCAATCTTTTCACGAACCAGATCCCCAACTTTAGGAATCCAGCCAGTGGAAGTTGTTGGTATATCCCTTTTTCCTAAGATGGCAGCACTGGTGGATGATTTATCATCTCGAAATTGATGAAGCTCCTATAAGACAGTGAGACGTTAATTTATGTCAAAAGGTGTTTCTGCTGCCACCATACCAGAACCATCAAGATCTGGGACATACATAGGTATCCCAAAGAAAACCTCATAGGGAGTTCGTCCCCCCAAGGACCGTCTTGGCAGATTATTCACTGCTTTCTGGACCCCATATAGTGATGAAGCCAGCTGCGGCCAGAAACTAATACTCTAGCTGTTAAAGACTGCTTCAGGTCACGGTTCCGCCTCGCCACGACCAAATTTCCCTCGTGATGGTATAGTGAGGAGTAATGGAGTTCAACACCCATCGGCCCCAGGGTGTCCCTAAATGCCTTTGAGGCAAATGCAGGGCCCTGGTCCGAGTGGAATGCTGTAACCACATATGTACTGATAAAAAGCAGAAAATCTTTTATAACAGTTTGAGCGTCAGCCGACCGCTGCGGCCATACCCACAGGAATCTAGAACAAGAATCTACAGCGACTAGGATGTATTTGTATGCACCATCAGCTTGGAGCGGACCACAATGGTCCAGGTACATACATTGCAATGGCCTGCTAGACACTACGAGGGATGTCTGTGGTGGGCATTTGATAGTAGAGCCATTTATTTGCTGGCAAATGTCACAATACAGGACGTATTGCTTTGTCTGTTTGTATAGACCTGGCCACCAGAATCTTTTCTGTAAGAGTGTTACTGTGGCTGAAATATCAGCATGAGCAGAGGCGACACCCTCATGCACTGCTTTTACTAGATCTAATCTCTCGTCTTTGTTGGGGATTGCTCGATCTCCAACCCCAGGAAGTGTTGCATAAGCAACATTCTGTGCACTGATGTGGTAAGAATATTTTGTAGGGTACCCTTTCGGGAGAGACTTGCCTTCAGCTGAAGCTTTCACGGCAGTCACTATTTCATTATCCAATCTCATATGGGAACAAGTCACTGCAGCCACAGAAGCTGTAGCTACTGCGGATTTTTCTGCTTCATCAGCCAAAGTATTTCCGATAATGTGTACTCATACACGTTGATGGACCACTTTATGTACTATATGGACGCACTGTAGCGTATTCTTAAGATCAGCTACTCTCCCCCTCAATGTCTTGTGTTTTATGGTGTTCCCTTTAGAATCTCTAAACCCGTTCAGTTTCCAATGATTAAGATAAACATTGTAAGACTGAACACAGTAATATGAATCACAGACTATCAAAGTCAATCTTCCTGTCTCTGTTTTTTCTAGCGCTAAAATAAGGGGCTTTCAGTTCAGCTAACTGAGCTGTTCAGTCCCCTAGGGCCTGCATGTAGGTGGTTTGAGGGTGGAAGACTCCATCCTTTATCACTCCATTCATGGCTGCGCAAGCGGCTGAGTATTGATGTTTGGTACCTACAGCTGGTTGGGCTAAACCATCATTATAAGTGACAGTATGATAGTTGACTAAAGGCAAAAGATGTAGAGGAGCAGGACACTCCTGTTCGTATTGGAGAAATTCTTGTGTCTGAAGTTTCGGATCAAAAATATAATCAACATCAGTAGCTGTTAGAGAAGTCGCCCACTGAATCCAGCATGGATATAATGCTTTTGCTTTAGGAATGCTTGCTTTGGTGACGGCCTCTAAAGCTGGCACCAAAGTAAAGATAATGATGTGTTTCCCTTAGGCAAGTGGCCTCTCTTTTATGACAGCCATCTGAACTGCAGTTAGAATTTTTTTTGAGGGTGCAAAGTGTTGCTCTGCATTTGAGTATAAATGTGATTTATATGCTATGGGCACTGTGTCAACCTCATTGAAGGTGACATACGTAAACCCAATGGCATCAGCAATTATTCTGATGACCAAATTTGTTTTATTGTCACATGTGTGCAAGTGTTTAGCTTCCAGCATGTCCTATTGCAACTCCCTAAAGATGCGTGTGTTTTCAACTATCTAGTGTCTACTAAAAAAATCTGGATGTATTGAGTCGTATAGTGGCTTGATACATTGTGCATAGTCAGGAATGTATGTTCTGCCAAAATTAATGAAACCAAGTAAAGACTGTAGTTTCTTTAGAGTATTTGGTGGGTGCAGTTGTGCACTCTTCTCTAGGAAGGCTCTTTCCTTCTTTTGATAGCTCGTATCCCAGGAACAATACACTGAGAAAGGCAATCTTACTTTTCTTAAAGTTAAGTTTACAACCGACTTCTGCAAACCCCAAAATTGTTCAAGTCGTCATCTGTGAGATAAATGTCATCCACATAGGATAACGCCTCAGGATCAATATCATAATAATTATGTTACTCGGGCTGAGAATAGCCCCGGACTATTCTTATAGCCCTGGGGTAAACGGCAAAAGTGTTTTTGTGAGCAAATGAGAATGTACTCAGGTCCCGACTTTCTTCCGCTAACTTCTGTCAGAAGAACCTTTTGGAAATATCCAACATTGTTTTATATTTTTTGCGCACTATATTGTTTATCAGTGCCGTGCTATGTGAATTTTGTATGGCATATGTGCATGTATGACTGTTTAAATGTCTATAATCTAAGACTATTCTATAGGAATGATCTGGCTTTGCAACTGGGAATAACGGGTTATTCATTGCAAAGGCGCAGGGCTCAACTACCCTCTGAGATTCTAGCTGAGTGAGGATCTCCCTCACTGGAGCTTTAGCCTCATGTTTAACTGAATATTGGTGGTCATTACAACCCTGGCGGACGGTGTTAAAGCGGCGGTAAGACCGCCAACAGGCCGGTGGTAAAACTTTTAGAATTACGACCGTGGCGGAAACCGCCAACAAAGACAGCAACTTTAACACTCCGACCGCCACAGCGGTACAAACAAACAGCGCGGCGGTCACTGCCAACAGACAGGCGGAGGACAATGTATGGCCCACACTATTATGACAGGCCAATCCGCCACCTTTTCCGGGGCGGATTCAACGCAGATAAAAACACGGCGGAAACAGGCATTTTGAAGGAAAAACGCTCACCTCTACACACTCCACGAGGAACGCCGACACCATGGAGCCGGAACTTCATAATCTCCCTGCGCTAGTCTTCCTGCTCCTGTACCAGGAGCACCAACGCCGGCGGCGATGACCACGGTGAGTACTGCACCTACGACATAGGGGAGAGGGGAGGGAAAAAACAGGGACACTCACACGCAACACCCCAAACCCCACCCCCACCCTCACCCACTACAACACACACACAAATGCATATCTATACATTACAGTAACACCCCCCAATCCACCCGGAAGAATGCAAAGACAAAAGGAAATGAGTGTAACCATTGTAATATATCAAAAATCAGTAAGCAAAAATATATATATATATATATACACTATTAACAAAATATACACCACGATTAGTAGTCCAGGTATTGCACCATTCATAGTCCGTGGACCACTGGGCCCAAAATGCATGGGCGAGGCCCACACAAGATATCCGAACATGACGGAGAGAACACTGCTGGGGCATCAGCTAGAAATACAACAGGCACCTCAGGGAGAAGGGAAGGGGGGCACCTCAGCCGAATGAGTGCACGACGCCAGATCCACGAGGGGGCTCCATGTCCATTGATGTATCCTGGGAAGTGCAAAGCCACAGTCTCTCAAGTCTCCACAGTGGGTGGGTTGCCCACTGTGCCATCCTGGGGTTTGCAAAGCCACAGTCTCTCAAGTCTCAACAGTGGGTGGCTTGCCCACTGTGCCATCCTGGGGAGTGCTAAGCCACAGTCTCTCACGTCTCTACAGTGGGTGGGTTCCCCACTGTGCCATCCTGGGGAGTGCAAAGCCACAGTCTCTCAAGTCTATACAGTGGGTGGGTTGCCCACTGTTACATCCTGGGGAGTGCTAAGCCACAGTCTCTCAAGTCTCTACAGTGGGTGGGTTGCCCACTGTGCCATCCTGGGGAGTGCAAAGCCACAGTCTCTCAAGTCTATACAGTGGGTGGCTTGCCCACTGTGCCATCCTGGGGAGTGCAAAGCCACAGTCTCTCAAGTCTCTACAGTGGGTGGGTTGCCCACTGTTCAATCCTGGGGAGTGCAAAGCCACAGTCTCTCAAGTCGATAACATTCTCCACTGGTTCTGGAGGGGGACTCTTGCCCAGACTGGATTAGTCTCCCCGTAAAGGTTCCTGTCCTGTCACTGTCCCAGCTGCACATGGGATAATGATGCTTGATGTGGCGGTCTATTCATGCATACCCGGTGCATGCCCTGTTCAGCGGTGCTTTGCCATGGCGGTCTTTGCACTGTTCAGCAGTGCTTTGCCATGGCTGTTCTGGCCTGTTCAGCGGTGCATTGCCATGGCGGTCTTTGCCCTGTTCAGCGGTGCTTTGCCATGGCGGTATTTGCCCTGTTCAGCGGTGTTTTGCCATGGCGGTCTTTGCCCTGTTCAGCAGTGCTTTGCCATGGCGGTCTTTGCCCTGTTCAGCGGTGCTTTGCCATGGCGGTTTTTGCCCTGATCAGCGGTGCTTTGCCATGGCGGTTCTGGCCTGTTCAGCGGTGCTTTGCCATGGTGGTCTTTGCCCTGTTCAGCGGTGCTTTGCCATGGCGGTCTTTGCCCTGTTCAGCGGTGCTTTGCCATGGCGGATCTGGCCTGTTCAGTGGTGCTTTGCCATGGCGGTCTTTGCCCTGTTCAGCGGTGCTTTGCCATGGCGGTTCTGGTACGGACATTGGTGTGTGGCATGACGTTCCCTACACTGGGCATTGGTGTGTGGCATGACATTCCTTAGACTGGGCATTGGTGTGTGGCATGACGTTCCCTCATAGCCCGCCTGGGCTGTGGCAGCCGGGGCCCTCCTGGGCTGTGACTCCGGCGGTGGTCTCCTGACCAGTGACAATACTTGGGCCCTCCTGAGCTGTGACTCCGGCGGTGGTCTCCTGACCAGTGACGATACTTGGGCCCTCCTGGGCTGTGACTCCGGCGGTGGTCTCCTGACCAGTGACGATACTTGGGCCCTCCTGGGCACTGACTCCGGCGGTGGTATCCTGGCCAGTGACGATACTTGGGCCCTCCTGGGCACTGACTCCGGCGGTGGCGGTGGTCTCCTGACCAGTGACGATACTTGGGCCCTCCTGGGCTATGACTCTGGCGGTGGCAGTGGTCTCCTGACCAGTGATGATACTTGGGCCCTCCTGGGCTGTGACTCCGGCGGTGGCGGTGGTCTCCTGACCAGTGAGGATACTTGGGCCCTCCTGGGCTATGACTCTGGCAGTGGCGGTGGTCTCCTGACCAGTGACGACGGTGCTGGCGGTTGTGTCTCGCCCGCCGGGAATGATGCCGCCCTTCTCCGCTGTGACACTCACAACAGGCTGGGCAGACTTCCTCTGGCCCTTCCCCACTTTTGGTGGAGTCACAGCTGACTCTCCAATCTCCTTGGAACCCATGTCAGTTGTTTTCCCACCAGGAGCCTTCACACAGTCCCGTCGTCCACTCTCCAATTTCAGAGCCTTGACAGGGGGTGGGCTGCCAGTGCCTTGGCTCCGGGTCACACTGCGTGCCCTGGTGGCCGGTGCACTCCACATACCTTGAACAGGCACCACTGGTATTGGAGGCTTTTTGGCTGAGGCGCTACGATAGGACTGACGAATTGGAGAGGGGGTGGGGGCAAAAAGGTCAACTTTACAGAGGGACAGTTTCTGACGAACACTGGGGTGGGTAGTTGGAGGGGGTCTGGGAGTGGAGGAAGAGGAGGTGGTTGTAGGAGGTGTCACTTTAGGTGTTTTGGGTGCAGGTGCAGGTACTGGAGGCTGTCGTGAGGTGGATGGATTTTGGATGAGTGATTGCCGGCAATTTGTGTACTTTGGGAGGGGGCGTCACAGACACACTGGGAGAGGACACAGGGGACGTGTAAATGGCAGTGGAGGTGGTGAGTGCAGGTAAGCGGCTTGGGGTGCTGGGTGTCCTTGTGCAATTCATGGTGCCTGTAGATGTGGTGCATGCAGGTGTGTGTGTAGACGGGACTGGGAGGGAGGAGGGAGAACAGGAGGAGGGGGACACAGTGGAGGCAGTGGATGTTGCTGTGTCTGTACGTGGGTGAGGCTTGCGTGAGTGCCTGTGGTGTGTGTGGTGCCCATGTTTGCTTGTGCTACTTGTGTGTGTTGACTTGTGTGCATGCTGGTCTGTAGGTGTGCTTGGGATGGGTTGGGGTACAGGGGATTGGGTCTGGGTGGAGGAGGTTGGAGGGGGGAGGCTAGACACAGGGACAATGGCTGCCAGTGCTGAGGCCAGATATAGCAGGGATCGCTGACGGACAGCCTGACCAGAATGAATGCCCTCCAGGAATGCATTACCGTGTTGCAACTCTCGTTCTACACCCTGGATGGCATTCACAATGGTAGACTGCCCAACAGTGAGTGACAGGGGCAGGGCCTGAGGTGCCTGGGACGAAGGTGATGCCCACCCTCCTGGGTGAGCGGGCACGGGGCAAACGCTGAGGGGCTGCTGGGAGGGCGGTACTGGTAGGGGAGGTGGTGGCTGTACCTGTAGAAGTGGGGCGCACAGATGGTGCCGCCACCACAAGGGAGCCCCCATTGGCGTACGAGTCCGTGTCACTGTTTGGTGATCCGCTGGCCGAAGTGAAGCTCCCCTCGCCCTCCGTCCCACTGGTGTATTCAGAGTCTGTGGTTGTGGCCCTTCCATGGCCATGTGGGATGCAGCTCCCTCGTGCTCCAGTGCCACTGTACCTCCACCTGATGATGCTGATGTACAAAAGAACAGGGAGAGCACAAAAAGGGGGGGGGAGAAGACAGAAAAAGAACAGGTTGAGTGCATGGCATACCGCTACCGTTGGAGGACAAGACAGACACAGCAGCCCCCTGCATTACGCCGTGCTCCTGCACTCTGCCAATGCAATTTCTGGGATATGGCCTACATGGCAATGGTGGACATCTGCACACATGGATGCCACAGGGGCAACTATACCTCGACTTGGCACTCTACTGAGGTGGGGTAGAGTGCCACATGGGCTGCATTACAGAGGGGCCTAGTCTTCGTGTTATTGGCTGGCCTAGGTACATCCACAGGTCTTCTCCCCCACCCAGACCCCTCTACTGCGCGCAAAGTCCGCAGAATGAGGTTGTACTCACCCCCTTGTGTCTGCTGTGATGCCCTCAAGTGCCCATCCAACTCCGGGTAGGCCACCGCCAGGATCCGGAACATCAGGGGGGTCATGGTGCGACGGGCACCCCTCCCACGTTGGGAGGCCATCCCCAGCTGAGCCTCCGCCGTCTTCTTGCTGCAGCGGCGAATGTCTTCCCATCTTTTCCGGCAGTGGGTGCCCCGTCTCTGGTGGGCCCCCAGGGTCCGGACCTCCTTAGCGATGGCACGCCAGATCTACCTCTTCTGGTGGGCGCTGACCTACATGACATGCACAAGGGAAGAGGAACAGTCATTACCAACTGCACCGTCGATGTGAGTGGCCCCCTCCCTACTCTGGCCATGTGGCCCATTCATTCACATGCATTAATATTTTTTTAACTCTGCCCACTTCCCTCTTCCAACCAGCCCTCTCCACCCAGGCCTAGCCCATACAACGTGCTCCCTCTGTACTAACCTGTTGGGCTGGAGGACAGCAGAGTAGCGTGTACTGGGGGAGGGCCCCGTCTACCAGTTTGTCCAACTCCTGAGCAGTGAAGTCAGGGGCCCTTTCCCCAGACGCAGCAGCCATCGTCGCTTCCAGACCGAGGTCACAGCAGCACTTGCAGTGTAGGTCCTCTCCTGTCGAAGGTCAGGTATCTATTGATGGAACAGATAGAAAATGGCGGTGATGTCCGCAGCGGTGACGTGCGCGGCGGTGCGCATCATCACCGCCGGCGCACCTGTTCATTGGCTCCCTGGACCCATAGGGTCCAATGTTAACCAATGCAGCATTGCGCCGCGGTCTACGGCCGCCTACCGCGACGGTGTGCAACGCCAGCGCAGTTACCCCACAATCCCATTGTCCCAATTTAGAGGTCAGGCAGCTGCCATTTCAGGGGCCCACATGGCTTCATATACTTCTGCGTCACACATAGCTAGGCCTACACTCAACACACATACAAGAATGGTTTTGTGAGTAGTGTAGTCTTGTGTGTAAGTGTGGGTACATACCTGGATGAGAAATTACTGATTCGTCGCTGTTGTCCTTCGTAGGAACCGTCAGCTGGGACATGTGAGAAGATGGTGGAATCATCCGGTGTACGGACTGCTGGTGGACCTGTTGACAATGGAAGAGTGACATGTCATCGTCACCTACAGGTTTGACCGTGCCACAATCCAGGAACTATGTACCCAGTTGGAGCCAGACCTGATGTCACCAATCCGCCATCCGACTGGAATCCCCGCTGACGTGCAGGTGCTGTCAGTGCTCCATTTCCTTGCAAGTGGGTCTTTTCAGACAACAGTGGCCATGGCATCAGGGATGTCCCAGCCTATGTTATCCAAAGTTTTGTCCAGAGTGTTGTCTGCCCTGCTGAAACACGTAAGGAGATACATCATTTTCCCTGAGGTGGAAGATTTGCCTACAGTTAAAGGTGACTTCTATGCCCTTGGACATATACCCAACCTCATAGGTGCCATTGATGGGACCCATGTAGCTCTGGTCCCCCCACAGGAGTGAACAGGTGTACAGGAACAGAAAGAGTTATCATTCTATGAATGTTCAGATGGTCTGTTTGGCAGACCAGTACATCTCCCAGGTTAATGCTATGTTCCCTGGCTCAGTGCATGACGCCTACATCCTGTGAATAGCAGCATCCCTGGTATGATGGCTCAACTCCAGAGGCACCGTGTATGGCGAGTGGGGGACTCTGGTTAGCCCAACCTTTCTTGGCTATTGACCCCAGTGAGGAATCCCAGGACCAGGGCAGAGGAACGCTACAATGAGGCCCATGGGCAGACTAGGAGGGTGATCGAACGGACCTTCGGTCTCCTGAAGGCCAGGTTCAGGGGCCTCCATATGACAGGTGGTTCCCTATTCTACTCACCGAAGAAGGTGTGCGAGATCATCATCGCCTGCTCGATGATTCACAATCTTGCTTTGCGACGCCAAGTGCCTTTTCTGCAGGAGGATGGTCCAGATGACGGTGTTGTGGCAGCTGTGGAGCCTGTGGACAGTGATGAGGAGGAAGCTGAGGAAGAAGACAACGACAACAGGGAGTCAGCCATACAGCAATATTTCCAGTGAGACACAGGTGAGAACATTTTCATTTTTACCATTACATTAACTTTCACATGTCTATCTCTATCCTGTCTGTCGATTTCAACCAGTATTTGGTAACTGAGTTGTACCTTTCCATTACGGTTTCACAGGTGTGGTTACCAACCTCTCATCTGCTTGCATCCTTCAAGGACTTGTGATGTGTGACATAGGTATGTTGGCTTTACAATAGGAAACCCATTATGACACTGACATTGATAATACATATTTACAAAATCACAGACTGACTCCAGATTGTTTTGTGTTTCAAGGGTGTTTATTGAAGTGCTCAGAAATGGGTGGGGGTTGTAAAATGAGGATGGGTGATGGTTAGGAATGTCCATGGCAGAGTCCAGTCTATTAGTCTCACAGGTGCACTGCCCATCTGGGCATAGGAAGTGGAGCTGGTGCAGTTTAAGTATGGACAGGGTAACAAAGTGGGACAGTGGGGGGACAATCAGGGTGGTCTCATTTCCTCGCGGGGGTCTTGCCATCTTGCTCTATCCTGTTCCTGGCTCTCAGGGACCGCTTGCGTGGTGGTTGTCCGTCTGCAGGGGATGGGGTGCTGGTGCGGTGGTCCTGTGGCGGGGCATCCTGTCCACTAGCGCCGGCGGAGGTGGTGGGCTGTTCATCGTCCTGGCTAGTGTCAGGGGCCCCTTGGAGTGCCACGGTGTCCCTCAAGGTCTGCTGTATGTCCTTCAGCACCCCTACTATGGTGCCCAGGGCAGAGCCGATGGTCCTGAGCTCTCCCCTGAATCCCAAATACTGTTCCTCCTGCAGGCGCAGGGTCTCCTGCCACTTGTCCAGGACCGTCGCCATCGTCTCCTGGGAGTGGTGGTATGCTCCCATGATGGAGGATAGGGCCTCGTGGAGAGTGGGTTCCCTTGGCCTGTCCGCCCCCTGTCGCACAGCAGCCCTCCCAGTTCCCCTGTGTTCCTGTGCCTCTGTCCCCTGGACCGTGTGCCCACTGCCTCCAGGTCCCTGTTGTTGTTGGGGTGGTGGGTTAGCCTGGGTTCCCTGTAGTGGTGGACACACCGCTAATTGCCCTGACCTGGGTACGGAGGTATGGGCCCGCTGGGTGGGTGCTGTGCTGGTGTTACCAGAGGGTAGAAGGTCAGTGTTGGGCTGTGCCTGTGCAAGGGGAACCGAATGTCCCGAGGCTCACGATGGTCCGGGCTGGTCATCAGGATCCAGTAGGGCAGAGCTGCTGTCGTCACTGTGGGCCTCTTCTGGGGGTGGAGTGGTGTTGTCTGGACCCTCTGGTGTGGTGACGGTCCTTCGGGTTCCTGCAGGGGCATAAGAGCATGATTAATGCATTTCTGTGTGTGATGGTGTGCAATAGGTGGGTGTCTGTGTACCCCAGTGCAGGCATTCCTGTGTGGGGGCTTGTGTGATGTTGGTTGGGGGGTGTTCTGGGTTTGCGCAGTGGGCATGCTTTAGTGCTGGGTGTCCATGCTTAGTTCTGTCATGCAGGGCTTGGTGTTGGGATGAGTGGTTTGTGTTGTTAGTACATTGGTGAGGATGTGGAGTGATAGGTGAGGGGGTGAGGGTGGGGGGTGTGATAGCATGCAGGAAGGGTGGGGGATATGTTAGTTAAGATTTGACTTACCAGTATCCCATCCTCCACCGACTCCTCCGAGGCCCTCTGGATGCATGATGGTCAAGACTTGCTCCTCCCATGTTGTTAGTTGTGGGGGAGGAGGTGGGGGTCCGCTACCAGTCCGCTGAACCGCGATGTTGTGCCTGGAGACCATTGAACGCACCTTCCCCCGTAGGTCGTTCCACCTCTTCCTGATGTCCTCCCGATTTCTTGGGTGCTGTCCCACGGCGTTGACCCTGTCCACTATTCTGCGCCATAGCTCCATCTTCCTGGCTATGGAGGTGTGCTGTACCTGTGAGCCAAATAGCTGTGGCTCTACCTGGATGATTTCCTCCACCATGACCCTGAGCTCCTCCTCGGAAAAGCGGGGGTCTCTTTGGCGTGACATGGGGTGGTGTGTGTGATGTGTGGGGTGGTGTGAGTGTTGATGTGTGTGGTGATGTGTAGTGGTGTGTGGTGTTTTGTGCGTGGATGTGGTGTGGGTGATGGTGTTGTGTGCCTCTGTGTGGTGGGAGTCTCTAATCTGTGCTATCTCTCTGGCCTTCATCTCTGATTTTTGGTCGTAGGGGTTGTGGGTGATGTGGGTGTGTGTTTTATATTGAGTTGGGTGTGTGGGAGTAGTGTTTGTATGTGTCTCAGGTGTGTGTATTTGTAATTGTCCAATGTGGCAGTGTTTTGGAGATGTGTGTGTATTTTGAGCACGGCGGTGTGTACCGCCAATGGAATACCGCGTTTGAAAGACTGCCGCGTGGATTCGTGGGTCGTAATAGCATGGGCTTGTTTCTGTTGGTGTGGAGGTGGAGGATTTGTTTCCACCACTTTATCACTGACCTTTGGTGTGGCGGTGTTGTGTGGGTGTCTGAATTTCGGCGGATTACGAGATGTATGTCATAATAGCTGTGGCGGACTACCGCCGCGGAGGCGGTGTATTGGCGGTCTTCTGCACGGCGGTAAGCACCTTTTACCGCCAATGTTGTAATGACCCCCAAAGTCTATAATATGTCCTAGAACCCTATCATAATAGCCTAACCTTCTACCTAGAGGAGAGCTGGGTATGTTAAACCTAATCTGCCAATGTCATGTCCCTGGAAGGAGCCCCCAACCCTTGTTACCTTGGAATGAGGTCTCGTGCTCAGACTCCGAAGGAACACGAAGTCCGGGTCAGTGTCAAGGCGACGTGCAGCATCGATAGCAGCGATGGGATCTGGGCAGAATCCCTCGGATTATCTATCTAAAGTGTGATGTGTTTTTACAGATCTACTTGGACCCCTGACGTAGGTTGTTCCCAAACAATAGATAACACAGCATTCTTGAGACAGTAATTAACATAAACAATTCCTTCAACAGCGTGAAGAGGGAAAGTACCTAATGTGAACACCTACAGTTTGTTTGTCTTTGTCGCATGAGTTGATTCCTAAGCACGGTGGCACTGATAACATAAAGCTAAACAAAATGGCCTAACTATAAACAAGGCAGCCATCTTAGCAGAATTAGTCAAATAAATGGGCTTAGACAGAGCAAGTAGGTTAAAAGTCACTAGGTGACGGGGGCACGAGTCTGCAAGCCAAAGGCTAAGCTAACTCCTGTTATCCCATTAAAACAAACTAGGATTCACTACACTGGCAATTGGTCTGTTTGCCTCTAAAGATCGTCTGCTTCTGGGAACGCCCTCCTCTGACTAGGCCCTCCTGCTGCCTCAATTGAGATAGACTCTCTGTCACCCTCCTGGAGGTCTTGTCCTTCGTCTCTCAGAGGAGTGACTGAACAGTCCTGAAAGGGTTCAGATCCTGTCTCACTTCTTCTTTATTCTCTTTCTGGTCCTGAGACTTGTTTCGCTGTTGTTGCCACTCTCAACAACTCATCTTCCTCATGATCCAGTGGACATGACACTTTCTTCATCTGACTCGCATGAATCCAGTTGAGAATTACAGCACACTTCACAGCTGTGGTAGTTGTCAGAACTACCTGGAAAGGACCCTTCCAACGAGGCTCCAAACACGTTTCCCTCATGTGTTCCCAACCACAACCCAGTCTCCAGCTCTCAGATTGTGCCCTGGGTCATCGATCGGTGGCAGTGTGGTGGCTTCCACCTGCTGAGAGAAAGAGCGAACCACATCAGCCAAACCTTTGCAGTAGTCCAGCACCATATCATCTGTAATGTTGAGAAGTGCATTTGCAGGCACCGCTGGCAACCTCATGACTCGGCCCATAAGGATCTCATGCGGTGACAATCCTGTTTTCTTGTCTGGTGTGTTTCTCATTGACATCAAAACTAAAGGCAATGCGTCAGGCCATTTCAAATTCATGGACACACACATCTTTGCAACTCTTGACTTCAAGGTACGATTCATCTGTTCCACTAGTTCTTATGTTTCAGGGCGGTAACTATAATGCAACTTCTGCTCCATGTTCAACGCTGCAAACAATAATTTAATTACTTCATTGTTGAAGTTACTTCCCCTATCTGATTCTAAAGAGATCAGAAACCCAAAAAGCGGTATCAGTTCCCTAAGCAGTAGTTTCGCCACTGTGAGCCCATCATTTCTACATGTAAAGTAGGCTTCAATCCAGTGACTAAAAATGCAAACAATCACCAACACATGTCTCAAACCTCTACACACAGGCATTTCAATAAAATCCATCTGTATTCTGCTGAATGGACCTCCTGCTCTTCCAATGTGGCTTTCCCTGACCCTTTCCCCACGTTTAGTTGTTGGCAAATGACACAACGATGGCAAACTGCTTCAGCAACTTATCTAAACTTTGGGTTAAACCAATCATGCTTGAACAATCGAATCATGGCATTCCTCTTAATTTGTGCTTGACCATGATAGTACCTTGCCATTTGAGACAACAGACTATTTGACAAAACCAATTGACCCTTTTCTGAAACCCACAATTCATCTTGTCTTTGCACACATTTCATTTTGCTCCATGAACGTTCTTCCTCCCTGTCAGCATTATTTTGCAACATTTTCAATTCCTCCAAGGTGTCAATTACTTTCAAAGCATAGCTTGGATGGGCTTCGTCGTCTTCAGATAACAGTTCTTGCGACTTGATCCGCATATCCATTTCCCAATGATAGAAAGTCCTGTGATTTCAGATGTGCACTGCATTTCACCACGGCCATCTTTTCAGGCATTTTAATATCATGTAACAATTACTTAATCCTTTTACCATTTCTCACTGGTGAACCAGAAGAGATCATGAAACCTCTCTGTGACCACAACTGGCCAAAATCATAGACTATTCCAAATCCATACTGGCTATCCGTATAGATTGTAACTTTCAGCTGAGCAGAAACATGTGAGGGCGCTCTAGTGAGGGTTACCAGTTCTGCTATTCTGGCAGAATACACTCCTCAATGCCAAGAAGCTTCCAAAATACCAGTAATTGTGCACCCAGCATATCCTGCTCTCAGTGTCCCTGCATTGTCTCTCAGACAAGAACCATCAACAAAGAAAGTTTGGCCCTTATCTTCCAATTGGGTATCTCTAATGTCAGGTCTCAGTGTTGTGCACAAGAAAATTAATGTAATGTAATGTAAATGTAAATGTAAATTCGTACTTGTAAAGCGCACTCCGACCCGGAGGTATCGAGGCGCTGAACGCATACCGCTGTGGAACCCCTCCTGGCTTTCCCTGTAAGATGCCCAGTCCTGGGCAACCCCCAAGGTGAAGCCAGGCATCCCAGCGCTGTTGGGGCCGTTGTGGAGATTAAGCAAGCTTACTTCAAGACAATCATGCTCAATATCTTCCACTTGTTCAATTACGACATTTTCATTTGGGAGTAAGGTTGCTGGGATCAGCACTGTACATCTTTTCAATTACACATTTGGTGACCCTAGAATACTTGGTTCATATCTGGTCAACCTTGCACCAGTCAAATATTGGGTTTTCGTCCTTCTAAGTAGAATCCCAATAGAGTGAGGGACCATTATAGTCAGAGGATGTCCCATCACAATGGCTTCACAATGTGTAAGGCTTTGACCAACTGCTGCAACTGAACGCAAATAACGTGGTAAGGCTACTGCAACTGGGTCCAAAGTAGCAGAAAATATGCTACTGGGTGATTTACACCTCCATGGACCTCTGTCAAGACCGACAAAGAACATGCATCACGCTCATGTCAAAACAATGTGAAAGGTTTTGTGTAATCAGGCATACCCAAAGCTGGAGCCTTGAACAGACTCTCTCTCACTTCAGTGACCGCTTTCATTCCAGCCTGGTCTAACACTATGGGATCAGTGACTTCCTTATCAGTCAGCTTCTGCAATGGTCTTGAAATGTCTGAAAAAATTGGAATCCATTGGTGACAATTGCCTACCATCCCTAAAAACATTCTGACATCTCTCTGTGTGGTCGGGGGATTTATCTGCTATATAGCTGTAATCCTTTCTCTGGGTATCTTTCTTGATCCCTTCTCAATTTGGTGACCCAAGTATTTCATGACTTTCTGACAGTATTGCAATTTGAGCGGAGACACTTTGTGAACATTCTTTCCCAAATGGTTCAATTGGGCAACGTATAATACTTGCACTCATCCCTTGTTTTGGATGCAATCAGCAAGTCATCAATGTACAACAGCAGGGTCGATTGGAAAGGCAATTCCAATGACTCCAAAGTATTCTTCAAGATCTGATTGAATATGGAAGGTGACTCTGAGAAGCATTGAGGAATTCTGCACCAGCAGTAAACTTGATCCTGAAATTTGAAACAAAAGAGAAATTGGCTATCCTCATGAAGAGGCACAGAAAAGAAGTCTTGCGACAAATCAATGACAGTGCACCACTCAGCATCACATGGAATCTGAAGCATTTTCACAGTTGTATTTGGCACCACAGGACAACATTTGACCACAATCTCATTTTATTTTTCTCAAGTCCTAGACAATTCGAACTTTCCCACAGGGCTTTTGTAAAACCTTTATCGGTGAATTACATGGACTGCTCAGTATTTCCTTCAAAAACCCTTGCTTTACAAAGTCTGTAATTATCTGGGCAACCTTCATAAGGAAGTCCTGTGGCATGTGGTACTGAGGAAGTTGAGGAAAAACTACATTTGGCTTTACAGTAACTTTAACTGTCTCAAGTACCTTTATCAGATCTACTTCTTTCCCTGTTAAATCCCACACTTTCTTTTTAACCATTCCCTGAAAATCAGGATGAAGCTCTTTCACAGTGAACATCAGGAAAAATTAAATCGGAGGGTACTCCTCATTTATAGTTTCACCTTCTATTTCAGGGGCTTGGTCATCATCATCACTATTCGTCTGAATCTCAATTTCATCATTTGAACAATTAATCGAGCATTTCGTTTTTCACAGCAAGTCTCTTCCCAGTAGGGATACCGGACTTGAATCGCAGACTACAAATTTGTGCATTCCCTGAAAGTTGCCAATTTTAACTTGAACTGGTTCTGTAACAGGGTTTGTCAAATACTGATTCGGTACTCCTGTCGCTCATCCAATCATCATTTATTGCATTCTGACTATGTAACAGGAATTGGTGCACTGTGTTTTTACTTTGGTTAAGCCTCTGACCTGTGACCTGTTTAGAAAGCCTCATCTGTTGCTGTTCCATTGGGGCTTGAGGTATTTGAATTTGCTGTCTATGTACCATGGGAACCTGCTGTTGCATTGGCTGCAACTGTGTCATTTGTACACATGCCATTTGCACCTGCTGCATGGGCTGAAAATTCTGCACTTGTTTCACAGTATTTTGAAAATTTGGGATGAGGACCTCTCACTCTTGGCCCTCTCATGTTCTGGAATTAATTGATGTCATTACTCTGCTGAACAACACCTTCCTGCACCATCATCGGACACTCCCATTTCCAATGTCCAATGGCTCCGCAAACATGACCTGGCAACAATTTCTTCATTCCATGCACATCATTCTAAACCTCTACAGTACCTAAGTCTGGACCACGATTCACATTTCCTCCACGACCTCTACCTCTCATCTGGGGCTGAAACATCATGTTTCCCTGCTGCTGCTGCAGTAACTGTTATTGAAAATTCCCTTGCATTCTTGTTTGAGCTGCTTTATTCACCATTGTCTTCTATTTCAATTTTTTCTGTTTCAACTGAATCTCATCACTACAGTATTTCGCACACTACAAAACCTCATCAGTCGGCTTTGCGTGCCAGCAAATCAAATGATTCTTAATCATCTGGCCAATTTCAGGTCTCAACCCTTCCACAAATTTGACAACAAAATGAATCATGTCTCTCGCCTCAATTGTCTCTGTATCACGGTAATGCTTGAACGCCTACAACAATCTCTCATAATACGCATGTATCAATTCTTTTGTTTCCTGAGCTGTCCTGTCAATCCTCTGCCAATCAATATTCTTGGGCGAAATTCTCGTTTTCAAGAATTCAATCACCTCATAGTAATATTTCATTACCTCAGGAGATGGTGCACCTGTATTTTTGTCTTTCTTTGGTTCACGTGTTGGCCAAGCTACACTCCTCTTACACTCGATCCACAGATCAACTGAAACCACTATCTCTATTAATGTGTTCATGAACTCCCACAGGCACCTTGAGAGTTTCACAAACCTGTCTGTTTGCTGATTCCACTCTACTGGCTTCTCTCTCAATTTTGGACAATCATTTGTAAACAATAGAATGTCACTTCGGATTCAAGGGACATGAACAAAATTCCCCCTTGGAATCTCTCTCATTGGTAAAAGTTTCACTGGATATTTATCATGCTGCACATTTGCAGTCAACTCCACAGAATCCCTTTTTCTTTTGTCTCTCTTCTTTAACCATCTGCCTTCCCACTTGTCTAATACTTCCCAGGTCTGAGCACTTTAAGCAACTCTTTAAGGTGTGCCTTCATTCTGGCAGATCTCATGTGTTCAAAATCTTTAACCTCAAAATCTAATCTGTTACTCCTTTTCAAATGCTTTGTTTTCTCTATTTCTATGCCGTACTTCTCTGCCACGTCTGCTACTTTCTGATGCACATTGCTCACTTCCCTCGTAATCTTCGACACAATGTCTCAACTCTGACTCTGTGCAGGATTCTGTTCACCCCCATAGTTCCCTCAATGAGTTCACCCACTTTGTTGCTTAGCCTCGCATAATTCAAACACTCCTCTCCGAGGAGCACTCTGTGAGGTACTCAGCTTGTCTAATCATTCAGTCAACTGCTGAGCTGTCAATCCTTGCAGCGAAATGTTATTTGCTTGGACTGGTGGCACCTGTTGTATAACTGCATTTGGGTCTGTGGTGTCAACAATTTAAAACTCTGGCTAACTGGCTAGTATCTGGAAGTGCTACAAACGGACTAAGGCCTAACAGTGATCCTAATCCATCAAAAGTCTGTCCCACAGGAGAGACGATTCGAACATCTTCATTATGACCTCCCCTCACTATACTCTGGGACATTGCTCCCTGTTCACCTACAGTAGATTTTTTCTGTGCAAATAAGGGTACGACTGGACCAAAAGTAATAGGTAGCGATATAGATTCTGGGGTTGGTCTGGCACTTACGCTCTGTGGGAGAGTAACTCCCATATTCTGATTCATTATCTGAGACATATCTGACTGTGTCCCTGTCACAGGAGTGAATCTTGGCATTACCTGTGGTTGCACTTGGGGCAGGAAAAGTGTAGCTGGTTCAGTCTGAACCAACATTGGTCTCGGGTGAACCTGTTCCATAGGCACCATTAAGTTCGAAGTCGTTTCCATAATGGGCATATCAGGGTAAATTCTCTGAACCTGTGTCTGATGCACCTGATTTTGCACTACAGGAGTAGTAGGCACATTAAGACCACTCTGCATCACATTCTGTGTCAGGCTAGCATTGACCTGCATCGGACTCATTGTCCCATTAATCTGTGTCGGAGTTGTCGGATCAGAACTGGTACTTGGACCACTCTCATGTGCTGTATATGGTGGAGTGCAAATTCTCAATAACTGTAATAAACTCATCATCATCTGATTCCTCCTCAACTGTTGAAGACTTTCTAGCCTCCGTATTTTCGGACGGACTTCTGTTAGTCTTTCTAGTAGCTTTCCTTCCTTACTTCTCATTGCATTGTGTAGTTGCCAGAAACAACTTAATTCTGTGCACAGTCTCCATCCTCCAAACTCCCGAATCATGGTCCCACCTAGCCTCTGCTAAGGTCTTTTCTGCCTTTCTCATCCTCCTCCTGAACGTCTGTTCCTGTTGCTGTCTAGCTACCAGCTCCCAAATCGCTAATGCCTCAATCTGTGCTGGTCTTAGAAGGGGCTTCAATTCATACAGCACCATCCTTAAGTGCTCTAACCCGTCAAATTGAATGTCCCTTTTGTGGGAAATGCTAAGTTCCCACCCTTCTCTTCAATTGCAATGTAAGCTGGTGTATTTTCTGGCAGTGTAGCTGCGTCTATACTCGTTGTAATATACATATCTCCACTTAAGGCACTCTTTAAAGCTTTGAAAAATGTCATCTTTTTGACATTTCTGTTATTCAAAATCAACTCAGGAAGTGACTTTTAATCCTAAGATTCCTTTTACCTACTTTCTCAACCAATTGCCTCTCATGGACAGCTGCCAATCCGTGTGCGACCCTTCTCAGTAACCGACCTATCCCAGCGCAACTCCAATGACGTCCCACTAACAAATACTGTGGCTGACAAAGTCTTGCGGCTTGTCCTCCCAAACTCCAATTCACACAAATTAATGCAAAAATTGCAAGCACTAATCAAAAACCAAAAAACAAATCTGATGGTTTACTACATGAAAGGTAACACAATCGCTTCAGAAACATTTACGGATATTTCACTGACAGCTCTCACTCTAACAGCTACTCTTTCTTTCTCGGTTTTCCAGATTCGCAAGCAAAATTCAACCCGCAAATTTTACTCTCAACTGATCAATGGGTCTGTCTTGGTGCACATAGGACTCGCCAAATCTCAGTCAAAATGTTCTTTTACTCTATTTGACTCACACTCTGACTTGTTGACCACGCCCATCATCCTACTAAACCAGACAGATTATAACATAAAACCAAGTGTCTTATACACTTTTCAATATACTCCGGAGTCTTAGAGCACGCAGGGTCTGTACATAAACAACCATGTGGACAATTTTTTAGCACAAAGCGCCACACACATATGAAGTTCAACGACTTCCCTACTCTCACACTGCTGAGTACGCACACTCCTTCTACAACTTCATTTGAAATACGCAAACTCCCTAAACCTCACAAACCCCACAATTCACCTGTGGTTTGCATAATCTGTGCAAGCACAATCTACTTCATTCACATGGTCATTAGAACACCAAGAACATCCTCAAATAACCATTAGCAGGATCCAGGATTCTGGGAAAGTCATTTCTGGGCTTAAGGAAACATTTTCTCTCCAATCTGCATCATTGAAAAATAAAATCCAAATCTCAATAATAATGAATCTTCACCTCTGTTACTATCTCTGCACATCTATCAAGGGCTCTTACGGAGACAAACCTTCACCTCTCTTTACCAACACTATTAAAACCTGTTATCCTGTACCGGACGTCTATGATAAGCTCTTAAGGATATTAACCATTACCTCTGCTACCATCTCTGTTATTGTGTCTGATCTTAATAAGTAAATTTACAAGGGGATGCGAATAGGTCGATCAACCTTTTGACTTGCAATTAAGATGTTTTTATCATAACTCCAGTACATGCCAATCAATAATCATTAACAGTAGTAATCAATAGTCAGTAATTGTCACGCACCATGACCTTTCAGTCATGAATAACCACACCTTTTAGTAAAAGTTAGAATATGTATTTTCCTATATTAACAATGGTAAGATTAATCTCAATATCAAATGAAACACATACAGAAACAATACTGGCTGTCCAAAGTGGCGGAAAAAAAGGTAATCTAATCAAAGCTTGAACTACGACACATTCTACGGTTATGGCGCAAATTAATAACAAAGCCAACTGCGTCAGAGTGATTACATACATTCAAGTTCAGCAGAGAAATTCATCAAACATTATTCCCTATTAGCACAATTTCATTAGTGAGGATCCTTAACTAACACCACATTAGCATCAGCATGTTGGGCTTCATGCAAAACAATTTAGTAACACCAATTTGGAAAACATCTAACTATGGCTCTATAAAAACAGTGCAGTTAGCACCTAAAAAGGAAAAACAAATATGCATAATAATCAATCGTCTAATTCATAATACCTACCCTCGATGTGGATCAACAAGCAGAGTCAGTCTTCGTCCTCAGGACATCAGTCGATCAGCAAGGCATCAGGATTCAGCAACAAAGTTCAGAAAACACAAAGGCCCTCATTATGACATTGGCGGTAAATCCCCCTTACTGCCGCACTGATGGCTGCCAACTTACCACCGCGCTGGTGAATATCCGTTCACCATATTATGACACACACACGAATGCGACAGAATACAGCCACATACAAAATTCCACCAGCCCAAAGGTCAGTGATAAAGTGGCGGTCCCAAAACCCATACCATTATGCCAACAGAACAACGCCCATCGTATTATGACCCACAAATCACCATGGCGAACATTCTACAGTGGTAAACCATTGGCGGTACATACTGCCACGCTCACAATGGACACCCACGTACAAAACAACACTACATTGGCCAATACAAAAAACACTCACCTGACACTCATACACACACCACACCCACACACGCACACCACTATAAAACACATACCCACAATACCCACAACCCCTTACCAACAACTATTACCACCACGAGACTGAGAAGAAGAGCACAGAGACTAGACACACACACCACTGACACCCAAACACCCCTCATGCACCCCACATCACATACCCCACCAAATTACCCAACACACCCTCACCAACACACATCACTCAACAACCATGACACCACAAAGGCACCCCCGTTTCACTGAGTAGGAATTAAGGGTCATGGTGGAGGACATCATCAGGGTAGATCCACAGCTCTTAGGAGCACAGGTGCAGCAGATATCAATAGCAAGGAAGATGGAGCTATGGCGGAGAATCGTGGACAGGGTCAACGCCGTGGGACAGCACCCAAGAACAAAGGAGGACATCAGGAAGAGGTGGAATGACCTACGGGGGAAGGTACGTTCCATAGCGGCAAGACACCAGCTCACCATACAGAGGACTGGCAGTGGACCTCCACCTCCTCCCCCACAACTCACAGCATGGAAGGAGCAGGTACTGGCAATACTGAATCCTGAGGGTCTCGCCGGAGTTGGCGGAGGACTAGACACAGGTAAGTCAACTTTTAGCAATTATCACCCCCATACCTGCATGCCATCACACACCCTCACTCCCATCACTCCATCACATACCACACACTCCAACATCACATCTCACTAACCCCAATGCCAGGGCCTTGCTGCTGTACCAATGCATGGACACCCCTCCCAGCACTGCCTGGACACTCATCACTAAAGCATGCACAGCATAGGGAAACTAACATAACCACAATACACCAACATACACAGTCAAAAGCTGGCAGGGGAACAACAACCATAGAGGGGAAGCTACAGAAGTACAAATGTCAGACACTTGAAGCATAATACATCATTTACATAACCACAGGTACCCCAGCCTATGTCACTGGAGAGGAGGTGCCACCACTATCCAATCCCCCAACAGGAGAGGCCCACACAGTAGACAGTAACTCTGGACTTCTGGATCTGGACAATCTGCCTGGCCCATCAGGGACCACTGTACAGCCGGTCACCCAGGCCCACTCACAGACCACCACAGAGCCTCCCCCATCAGGAGCCAATACCACAGCACCCACCCAGCGTACCCATACCTCTGTCACTAGGACACGTCAATCAGCAGTGTGCCCTCCTGTACAGGGCACCCAGGCCCCACCTCGCCCACAAGACAATCAGGGACCTGGGGTCAGTGGGAGTGGGCACACTGTTCAGGGGACAGAGGCACAGGCCAACAGGGACACTGGGAGGACTGCTGTGCACCAGGGGGAGGACAGGACCAGGGAACCGACTCTCCAGGAGGCACTCTCTGGAGTCCTGGGAGCCAACTAACATTCCCAGGACACGATGGGCCAGATCCTAGACAATGTGCAGGAGAGCAGGCGGCTGCAGGAGGGACAGTATCAGAGGATCAGGGAGGACTTGCAGGCCATTAACAACACCCTGATCTCCATTGCAGGGGTGCTGGCAGACATGGCCAACATTATGAGATAGGCAGTTTCACACCAGCGGGCCCCTGCCACTAGCCAGTCATCTGAACAGCCCTCCACTTCAGCTGCCGCTAGTGGCCAGGAGGCCCTGCCACAGGACCAGCAGGCCACCAGCACCCCTCCCCCTGCAGAGGGTGACCACCCCACAAATGTTCCCTGCGAACCAGACAGAAGCCAGAGACACTTGCCAAGACCACCGCCTGGAAATAAGACTATCCTGATTGTCCCCCTTGTGTTCTACTCAGTCACCTTGTCCACCTTGAACTGTCATTGCTCCCCTTCCTATGTCCCCATGGACAATGCACCTTTGCTACAAACAGACTGGAACAATACCCTAGACTTTCCTCCATTATCATCCCATTCCATTACACTTCCCCCTCTATATTTTAGCACAGCAATAAACACCCTTAGATACAACTCGACTACTAGTGTTTCATGTATTGATAATTTGTATTGAGGGAAACAGCTACAACCATTGCAAATGAATTGTAAATAGTTTGAGCATAGAATTATTGACATGTAGCTGGCTGCTGTGATCACATCAGGAGAATTTTATCATATAACCAACATCTGAAAAATGAATATCCATAGGTAACAGTAAGTAGGGCAAAGAAGTGGGTCATGCCAGCATGCCAATGCCACACAGAATACACCAATAGTCATAGACATGTGAAGTAGCACTGTCTCACCTGTATGTCATTGAGAGTACTGATGTATCACCAATGCTCTGTTGTCCACATCCTCATCCTCTGCCTCCTCATCCTCACTGTCCTCGGGGTCCACTCCTGCCACAGGGCCACTCCAGTCTCCTCCTCCTGCAGAAAAGGTACATGGCGCCTGAGGCAATGTTGTGCAACATGCAGCATGCCACTACTATCTGGCAGACCTCCTTTGGCGAGTAGCACAGGGATCCACCTGTCAGATGGAGGCACCCAAACCTGGCCTTCAGGAGGCCAAATGTCCTTTCAATGATCCTTCTGGTTCGCCCATGTGCCTCATTATAACGTTCTTTTGCCCTTGTCCTGGCATTCCTCACAGGGGTCAGCAACCATGATAGGTTTGGGTAACCAGAGTCACCTGAAAATATTAAGGGACAACATTTAGCCACACACTATCCTATATACCCAACACCATAGACATCCACCAACATATACCCTGTGCCTCTGTAGTTGGGACATCGCATTTGGGATTCTGCGATTCCTTAGGACAAAGGCATCATGTACTGACCCAGGATACTTAGCATTGACGTGGGAGATGTATTGGTCTACCAGGCACACCATCTGCACATTCATGGAGTGGAAACTCTTATGATTCCTGTACACCTGTTAATTTTGCAAGGGGAGCACAAATGCACTATGTGTTCCATCAATCGCCCCAGTTAAAATGGGAGATATGTCCCATTAAATAAAACCTGCCCTTCACTGTGGCCAAATCCTCCACCTGGGGGAAAGCAATGTAGCTGCACATGTTTTTTTATCGGGCAGACAAGAATCTTGCTAGCACAGTTGAGAACATTGGCTGTGACATTCCTGCTGCCAAGCCCACTGTCACTCGGAAAAAAACAGTTGCCAGGAAATGGAGCACTGATAGAATCTGCACAAGAGGGGGGATCCCAGTGGGATGAAGGATAACTGAGGTCAGGTTCCAACTGGGCACACAGCTCTGTGATTGTGGCCCTGTCCAGTATATAGGTGAGGATAATATGCCTGTCCTCCAGTGTAGCTAGGTCCACCAGGGGTCTGTACATGGGGGTATGTCTCCATCTCCTATTCATCTGCACCGGTAGGTATCTAAGGGACACAAGAGTGAGCAGGCTGTCACAATTTGAAGAACTATACCACAACAGCAGTCCACATCATGCAAACATGTTTTGGGACAGTGTAATTTAAAAAGTATGTGCCTATTTATCCTGTGACACAGCAACTATCAATACGCCTGTTCACCCCCCCTGAAACGGCGACCACCTGTCCTGTGTGGAGGAACAGGTGGAAGTGAGGTAATGCCGCAGACATTGTGCGCCCTGGCGGTAGGCGGCCTTGAACCGCTGTGCAATTCCTTATTGGTTCATATTGGGCCCTATGGGGTACAGTGGCCAATGGGGATCTATGCCGTAGGTGACAGTATGCACTGCCGCGGACGTGACTGCCACTTAAATCACTTTCCTCACTTGTTTCCTGAGTTTCCATGGGAGAGGACAAACACTGCATGTGCTGCTGTGACCTGTGTCTGGAACCTACTATGGCCTGTGTTACTGGGGAAGGGGCCCCAGCCATCACTTCTGAGGAGTTGGATCGACTGGTGGATGGGGTCATACCCCAGTACGGACTGCTGTATGGGCCTCCAGACCAACAGGTGAGTACACCGTGGGCATGATGCATGTGGCATGAATGAATGGAGATGTCTGTGAAGGCATCGTGTAAGGGGGGTGGGTGGATGTCCTCTTGGCGGTGTACATGTTGTGCGCTGGGCTATGTGTGTGCCAATGGTGATGTAAACGGGTACAGTGGGCCGTTTGTGTGACAGGTTGGACTGTTTGTCTAATGGTGTTCTCCTGTCTGTATTGCCTCTGCAGGTCAGCGCCCATCAAAAGAAGGGGATAAGGCGTGCCATCGCCAAGGAGGTGCGGACCCACTGTTGCAAACGGTGGGAGGACCTGAGACGCTGGGCACGAAAAACCGCGGAGGCCCAGCTGGGGATGGCCTCCCAACGAAGAAGGGGTGCCCATTGGACCCTGACCCCACTGATGGCCAGCATACAGGCGGCGGCCTACCCTGAGCTGGATGGGCACTTGAGGACATCACAGCAGCCCAAGGGGGTGAGTACAGTGGCTATCATTACAACTTACGGCTGGTGGGGTGGTATCCGGGTGGTGGTTGTGTGTCACTTGGTGCCCCTAGGCCAGGCCAGACATAGCAGCATAGGTCCTCTGGAGGCTAAGGGTTGAATGGAAAATACTGCTTACCTAGCTTGTTAGTATTCACTTGTGGCAGGGCATTGTGGGTCCCAGGTGTGCTGCAGTTGGTGGTGTGTGCCCCTCCTCATGCTTTGATGACTAGCCATTTCACTGGTAGTGCAATGCATAGTGTGTAGGGCTGTTCCCTGTGTGTGAGGGTGCTGTGTTCAACAACGGTGGTGTTGGTGCAGTCATTGACCCAGTGTATCCTTTGTCTCTCTCCCCCGCTTTCTTGTTTGGTCATCTTGTCCTTATATGCATTAGCATCATCTGGTGGAGGAGCAGAGGCACTGGCGACAGAGGTAGATGCATCCCACAGGACCATGGAGGCAGAGTCCACTGACGCCGAGGAAACCAGTGGGACGGATGGTGTGGGGAGCACCAGGGTAGAGACTTGAGGGGACAACACAGACTCTGATGCCTCCTCCGATGGGAACTCCCTGGTGGTGAGGGACACCTCTGTGACAACCCCAGCTGCAGGTACAGCCACCACCCCGTGCCTGCACCACCCTCCCTGTAGCATCTCAGTAGTGGTGCCCGTCCCCGCTCAATCAGGAGGGCGCTAGCACATACAACTTGCTTTGAATGTTTTAATATGAGGGTGGATATAACCATAACCCGCTACAAAGATTTTTCAAGCACTAATGTTAATTGTTTAAAAGCTGGGATCCGCCAGCTTTATTCTGATTGGTGAATTAATTGTTTAAATGCTGGGATGTGCAAACTTTATTCAGGTGGTAAGTATAAAATGCTGCATCTAAAATTACTAAAGTTTGAGCTACATTTAAGTAATTGTGTGGAATAATAATTTGCAGTGAAATATCAGTATAAACATGAACTCACTTGTGTTCAGGAATATTCTACACCATTTTCTGTCTCCTTTGGGTGGGTGTGGTTTAAAGGCAAGTATTTCTGTTGTTTTTAAAGTTCTTATCCTCACAGCATTTCACTGCAGCAAGTACTTCGTATGGTGTCGCAGCTTGCATTATAGCTCCATGGGCTCTGCCGGGAAGTGTTCGAGCATAGAAAGATCTCTGCAGGGAAAGCCTTCACAGTATGACATACTGACTTTCCCCTTCCAGGATGGACTCGCCCCTGCGGAAAAGCAAGACTTAGGCATCAGAGAGTAACTCCTGTGATGTGATCTCACGTGTAGAGATCTGGTCACTACAGAAACCCTCGAAAATCAGGAACCAGATGATATCACTAAATGCGGAATATGGGTAATCCGTCAGGTCGATTAGTGTTTTACTCCATCTTCCTGACAGTGCAAATACCTTACTCTGCACTTTAAATTCGTCCCTACGTTCAGCAAACAGCAGAAGAGACAAGCATTTGCAGTGCAATGGGTCGAGTTACAGCTTTTAGCGTTGTAACTTCCTAACTGGACTATTCTTGCCACATACATTGAAAATGAAAACTAAGACCCTCATTACAACATTGGCGGTAAAAGCCGCTTACCGCCGTGCAGAAGACCGCCAACACACCGATGCGGAATTCCGCCACAGCTATTATGACCCACAGCACGGAATCCGCCAAAATTCAGACACCCACACAAGTCCGCCACACCAAAGGTCAGTGATAAACTGGTGAAAACAAAACCTCCACCGTCACGCCAACAGAAAAACGCCCACACTATCACGACACACGAATCCACGCAGCGGTCTTTCAACTGCGGTATTCCATTGGCGAAACACACCACCGCGCTCAAAATACACACACTCTTACAAAACACAGCCACATTGGACAATTCGAAATACACACAACTGATACACATACACACACCACTCCCACACACCCATTACAGTATAAAACACACACCCACATCACCCACAAACCCCTACGACGAAAAATACCAGAAGAAGGCCAGAGAGAGACAGCACCAGCAAGAACAACAGCATCCACAGGCACACAACACCATCACCCACAGAACTTCCACGCACCTCATACAACACCCCACTACATATCAGCACACTTATCACCACACACTCCACCCCACACATCACCTACACCACCCCATGGCACGTCGAAGACACCCCAGGTTCTCGGAGGAGGAGCTCAGGGTCATGGTGGAGGAAATCGTCCGGGTAGAGCCACAGCTATTCAGATCACAGGTGCAGCACACCTCAATAGCAAGGAAGATGGAGCTATGGCAAAGAATAGTCGACAGGGTCAACGCAGTGGGACAGCACCCAAGAAATCGGGAGGACATCAGGAAGAAGTGGAACGACCTGCGGGGGAAGGTGCGTTCCGTGGTCTCAAGACCCCATCTGGCGGTTCAGCGGACTGGCGGCGGACCCCCACCTCCTCCCCCATAACTAACAACATGGGAGGAGCAGGTCTTGGCGATTCTGCATCCAGAGGGCCTCACAAGAGTAGGTGGAGGAATGGACTCTGGTAAGACAAATCTTAATTATTACATCCCCCACCCTACCTGCATTCCAGCACATACCCCCACCCTCACCCCCAGCACCCCAACTCCTCACATATGTCCCAACATCACAAACCACCCATCCCAACACCAGGCCCTGCATTCAACAACAAAGCATGGACACACATCACTAAAACACACCCACTGCACCTACCCATACAACCCCCTAAACCATCATCACACAAGGTCCCACACAGGAATGCAAGCACTGGGGTACACGGCCACCCACACATTGCACACCATGACACACTCAGATGTAATAACCATCCTTTTATACCCCTGCAGGACCCCTACCCAATGTCACCGGACAGGAGGGTCCACACATGCCCACACCACCAACAGAAGAGGCCCACAGTGATGACAGCAGCTCTGTCCAACTGGATCTAGATGACCAGCCTGGCCCTGACCCCGGGACAGTCGGTTCCCCTCACCCAGTCACAGGCCACCACAGACCTTCCCCCCTCTGGAAACACCAGCACAGCACTCACCCAGCGGGCCCATACCTCCGTCCCCAGGACACGTCAATCAGCTGTGTGTCCACCACTACAGGGAACCCAGGATAACCCACCACCCCAACAACAACAGGGACCTGGGGGCAGTGGCAGTGGGCTCACGGTCCAGGGGACGGAGGCCCAGGAACACTGGGGAACTGGGAGGGCTGCTGTGCGACAGGGGGCAGACAGGCCAAGGGAACCCACTCTCCACGAGGCCCTCTCCTCCATCATGGGAGCCTACCACCACTCCCAGGAGACGATGGCAACAGTACTGGTCAAGTTTCAGGAGACCCAGCGCCTGCAGGAGGAACAGTGCATGCGCTTCAGGGAGGAACTCAGAACCATCAATTCCACCCTGGGCACCATTGTACGGGTGCTGAAGGAAGTACTCAACACCAGGAGGGACACTGTTGCACAACAAGGGGCCCCTGACACTAGCATGGACGATGCACTGCCCGCCACCTCCGCCGGCGCTAATGCACAGGACGCCCTGCCACAGGACCACCACACCAACACCCCACCCCCTGCAGAGGGAGAACCACCCTGCAAACGGTCCCTGTGATCCAGGACAAAGACAGAGCACGATGCCAAGACCCCCGCCAAGAAATGAGACCACCCTGATTGTCATCCTACTGTCCCACTTTGTCACCCTGTCCATACTCAAACTGCTCCAGCTCCACTTCCTATGCCCATATGGGCAATTGTATTGTATTGTATTGTATTGTAATCGTATTTATATAGCGCTTACTACCCCTGACGAGGCGTTGAAGCGCTTTTCGATGAATAGCACGCTACTCCGGAACCCAACAAGAATTAGTGATGAATTAGTATAGTTTAATAATGAGTACAGTTTTAGTATTATTATGAGTTAATTTGAGCCGCGGATATGAGAGTTTGTTAGTTAGATTGACTGGAGTAATGGAGGGGTGGAGGAGGAAAGAAATCCAGAAGTGTTAATTGGGAGTATAGCCTTCATTTACTCAACCCAAAGGCTTGAGATGAATAAAGGGGGGCGGAGGGGGAAGAGTATGTGGAAGGGTTAGGGAGAGCATAGTAGCAGGGTGAGATGAATGCAGGAGAATTTAGTAGGGTTGTGTGGGAGGTCACAGAGGTAGAGTGAGGTTTGGTGACTTAGATGTGGAGGTGGAGGGAAGAGCTTAGGCAGAGATATTTAGGAGATGAAAGTGGTAGAAGGGATTTGGGATGAGTCAGAGTGAGAATGGAGGATAGTTTGATAGAGACATGACAGAAGAGTGATGAGTAGATAAGTGTGATAAGATGAGAGCAGGAATTCATAGATATCTAGTATAACAACCCAAAACCAGGAGCCATGCAATGATCCACGAACATGCCAAGCACAGAAACAACATATACACATACATACACATATATATATATATATATATACACACACACACATGAATACACACACATGTGCACATACAATACATAATTAGAATCATGGGTAAAAAAGACTTAGTCACACAGGTTTAAAGAGTGTGTGTGTATTTTATTGTTATGACAGTAGCAATACATATTTTCCAAAGAAACTATAAATAAATAGAAATATACATATAATCTGAAAAAAATATTTATCCACATAGGCATATACAGTTCATAGTTGTTTGAAAAAGGTGGTTATGAAGGAAAGAACCAACTCTTGAGTAGTTTTCTGAAGACAAGAAAGTTAACTGCCTCTTATAGTTGGGGGTAATGAATTCCATAGTTTGGTTGCTTGGACGGAGAAGGATGTACCACCTATAGTCTTTTTCTTGTATGGTGGTGTTCTAAGGCGGTGTGCCAGTCTTGAGCGGAGGGTTTTTTGTTGGATGTATTTGGTCATTTTCATTCTTATAAAAAGCGGTCCTGTTCCATGTATAGCTTTGTGGGTGATACAAAGCAGCTTGAAAGTCCATCTTCTGGCAACGGGTAACCAGTGTAGTGCTCTCAAGGCAAGGGAGATGTGGGCTTGCGGCTTTATATGTAGTAGTAGCCTGGCTGCGGAATTCTGGAAACGTTGTAGTTTTTTCATAACAGATAGAGATGATCCATGGTAGAGGCTATTGGCATAATCCAGTTTGGATAGTACAAGCGAGATAGTAGCTTGCACCTTGTGTGGAAATCCGAGGTGGGGGAAGATGCGTCGTAAAGTCTTTAAGGTGATGAAGCTTGTGCGTGCTAATTTGTCTACTTAGGCATTCATAGTTAGCTTGGAATCCATGGTGATTCCTAGGAATTTAACTTCCTTGGATAATTGAGGAGGTGGTCTGAGATCGTCAGGCCAGATGCACAGAGGGTCATCATTTTTCCAGTCACCACATATGAGTATTTCTGTTTTGGAGGTATTTAGTTTGAGATGGCTCCAGGTCATCCACTGATCAACGGCTCTGAGGCAACTGAAGATTTGTGAGTTTTCAATGTTTTTGGGGTCTTCTAATTTAAGTAGTATTTGTGTGTCATCTGCATAGTTGTAGCATGTGAGATGGAAATCATTGATCAGTTCTGGTAAAGATATCATGTAGATGTTGAAAAGCGAAGGTGAGATGATTGACCCTTGGGGGACCCCTGCTTTTGTGAGGTCGGGTTCGGACGAGAAGGGGGGCGAGTGGATGATATTCGCTCTTTTTTGGAGATAGGAAGTAATCCAGTCAAGAGCAATCCCTTGTATGCCGGCTTCGTGGAGTCTTTGAGTTAGGGTGTCATGGTCAACCGTATCAAAGGCAGCTGAGAGGTCCAAGAGAAGTAGTGCAGCAACTCCATTTCAGTCGACTGTGTTTTTAAGATCGTCCCAGATTGCCATGAGTGCTGATTCAGTGCTTCTTCCTGGGCGGAATCCAGTTTGGAAGTCTGAAAGTATAGAATTGTCTTCAATGAATTGTGACATCTGGGCGAATGCTGCTCTTTCTATCAATTTTCCCAGGAAAGGTCCATTTGTGATTGGTCTGTAGTTGTTGGGATCTTGCGGGTCTAGGTTGTTTTCTTTAATAATAGTCGTATGTATGCCTTTTTCAGGTCTGCAGGAAAATTTCCTGATGTTAAAGAGTTGTTGATGATTCTTCTTACAGGTGTGGCAGCAGAAGTAGATAGCAGGATGTTCTTGAAGATTTGTGGTGGGCAAGGGTCAGAAGGGCAACCAGAAGGTCTGCTTGCTTTGACCAAATCCATAAATTCATCCTGGGATATTTGTTTGAAGGACTGTAGAGGTTGGGATGGTTTATTCTTAAAGGGTATTTTAGTAAAGGGGTTGGTGCTGATGATTTTCTTCTGTTTTAAATAGGAGTCCAATGTGTCTGCCTTGGTTGAGTAGTGAGTTGCCAATTTGTTTGTGAAATCTTGAGTGGTGGGATGACTTCCTTCCATGCATTTAGGTTTTCGGAAATTCATTGAGAATTTTATAAAAATTCCTTGGTTGTAGATTGAGCATTTAGAATTCTGTCTGAGTAGTATCTTTTTTTAGCTTTTTTGATTGATGATTTGTATATCCTGTTAAGTTTGTGTAGCTGCAGTTTGTCTTGACTGTTGTTTGTTTTGAGCCAGGTCCGCTGCAACTTTCTGATTTGTTGCTTTATCTTTTTAAGTTCTGTGTTTCTCCAAGGTGTTGGTTTTCTTTTGTCGTGTTTAGTTTTTCTGAGTGGTATTAGGACATCAAAAGCTTCCTGTAGCCACTCATAAAGTTTTGGTACATAATTAATTGTATCTAGATCTGTGTATGCTGTTAGTTGTGTTTCTAAGTGATCCAAATTGAGTTTGCTCCATGGTCGATAAGTGTATGTATGTAAGTAGTTGTGGGGTGTGTTGATTTGTGGAGTTGTATGTCGGAAAGTTATCATATGGTGGTCTGACCAGGTGGTTGGCGTGATGCTATAAATAGTAACGAGTTCAGGCTTAGCAAAAATTACATCTAGGATGTGACCAGCGATGTGTGTGGGATTGTGTACAATCTGATGTAGGTTCAATGCGAGTAGGCCAGTGGGGATAGCTTTTGGATGGGGCATATTGGGTTTGTCAAACCAAATGTTTAGATCCCCAAGAATGCATAGATTGGAGTATAGTGTAATAAGGTTTGAGACTGTGTCAAGAAAAGCATCAGGGAAAGTGGAGTTGTTAGGTGGAGGTCTGTAAAGGAGGAGAAAGTTACAGGAGGAAGTTGGAGTAGGGTGGCATCTGGTAAGGTGGGCTTCACAACCTTGTATGGAGATGTTGTCTGTTTTACTGAGGTTTATTGCCTGTTTGAATATAATAGCTAGTCCACCTCCTCTCTTGCCTATACGGTCATGTGTGATGGTTTGATAGCCCGGAGGAAGGGCTTCGTGCAACACTGGTGCCATGTCATCTCCCAACCAGGATTCCGTAATGAATAGTAAGTCAGATCGAGTGTCTGTGAGCAGGTCGTAGATGTGGTGCTTGTTTTTTGAGAGTGATCGAGCATTTATGAGCTGGCAGTTTAGATAAGGTGTGTTAGTGGTAGTGTTGTTTTGTTTAGTAGAAGTGTAAGTAGTGTAATGTGAGCTTGAAGCAGGAGTGTTGCTAGTTGTGATAACTGTTTGAGGCTCACTATAGTCTTGGTTTTTAATATAGTGTTCCTCTTCCAGCAGGTTAAGGAGGCATTTTGTTGGGTCTGTGTTTGTGGGTGGTGGACTTGGTGGCTGAGAGAGCCATGAGGAGTGTAGTGTTTTTTGTAGGGTAGTTTTATTATGTAACAGACAAGGGGATGCGAGGTTGCTATGAGTGGCATGTTTTTTATTTTGTTTAGTGTGGATGGAGTATGGGTTAGGGGTGGTGGAGGATCATTTGGATCATGATGTAAGGCTCTAAATTGTGCAATGGAGGAGAGGCGAGTGAATGAAAGTTGCTGGGTTGGGGTGCTTGAGGTAGGTGTTTGTGAAGAGTGGGGGGGTAGGGGTGGAGATAGGATGGAATTTGTATCCTTTGTGTAGTCCTGGGGGTGGGAGTGGGTATGACGATGAGTGTAATGTAAGTTTGTGTTGCTTTGATGTGCTGATGTTAGTGGTCGGTATTGTTTTTGTGGAATAATGAGAGGGGATATTGGTGTAGTTGTTTTTGGTGAGGGATTTGTATGTGTGTTAGTGCTGCTAAGTGGAATTTGAGTGTTAGATGGGGTGTTGATGTGTTTTGGAGATGAATGTATGAGGTGTGTGCAGAGGTGATGGGTGTGTGTCAGGGAAGTAAGTATTAGTTGAGATCAACGGAAGAGGTAATATGTGTGGTAGAGTGAAATGTGGGGATTGTGTGGTTGTGTGTAATTGGTGAGGAGAGGGGAAGAGTGTTTGTAGATGATGTGTTTGAATGCAGGGTTTGGGCATTGTTATGATGACAGGTGATCTGTGTGGAGCGAACAGCGGATAGTGTTGTTGGTTAGTATCAGCAGAGAGTGTGTATCTGGGAAACTGAAACTGAGAGAAATATATGTTGTAGTTTTGTATTGTGTGGGTGGTGGCAGGTAGTGTTAGTGGGAGGGGACAGAGTAGTGTTTGCTGTGAGAATGAAGGTGTTTGACTGTAGTAGTTGTGGGTGGTATGTGTATATGTGTTGTATGTAGCGTATTGTGTTGGGTGGTCGGGCAATGCAATCTGTCTGTGGTCAGTTTGTGATGCATGGTTTGGATGTCTTTGTAGAATGTGTGGTTGAATGTTGAGGGATGTGGAGGGGTTGACACCATTCCTGGCCATATGTGAATTGGGCAGCATTTCTGGCCCTAGTCCCTACCTGTCCCGAACAGGCCCAAACAGACAACTGCCCTTGTCCTCTCTGCCCTTAGACTCGACACCCGGGCTGAGACACCCTGAATCCTGGCCTTTTATAGCCCTACTGGCCAATAAGAAGCTGATCCTAACCCTAGCCAATCCAGTTTTAAACCCTGATTTTGCCAACTAATGGGAGACACAGCCCTAATCACCAGTCATAACCCTATTCCTGACCACCAATCACAGCCCCAGCCCTAGAACCAACAGCCAATCAGAATCTCAGCCCTATCCACCAAACATAACTGCATCCCTGGAGCTAGCAAGCAATGAAACCCCATCTCCCAACAACCTATCACAACAGCATATGCAACAACCACAAGGAACTTATATAAGGAGCAAGTTAACTAAACTCCAGTCCCTGTGGGCAGGGGGAAAGGCAACTGCTGCTCTATTCAGAATCTCCTTGGATACAGACAGGCTGAATCCACACTTCCAAGCTAGCAGAGTCTACTTTCCAGGTAAGGGGGAGATTGTTTAAGAGACAAACACTGCAATAGTGCTGGGCGCACACTCTAAAATCGTGCTTTGTAAAGGCAAAAATACAGGGGGGCAGACAGTTTTTAAGCACAATTTAAATCACACAAACAGATTTAAACAGTCTCCTAAAACCACACTGTGAAAGATGTATGTAGCCTTTTTTACTAAGAATAGGGGGGGAAGGGGGGCAGAGGGGGGAGGTGGGGTGCCACAAACTAGCAAGGGAATTCACACAGTCACGGCAAAAACGATTTTGAAAAAAACACCACTTTAAAAGAGGCCAGGCTGCCTGAAACACAGAGAGTCCACAGTAAAACAAACACCTTTTGAACAAATAATACTATTTACCCAAAAAAATCTTTGGGCTCCTTACCTAGGTCTTTTTGCAATCCTTGAACACTGGGCTGTATCAGGACACAGGAGAGATGCACAGAGGAACACAAAATGGAGGTGCCTGTCTTGGCCTTCCCTCCACAAACTTAAGGAGTGCAATGCACCTGTGAGACTAATAGACTGGACTCTGCCATGGACATTCCTCCGCCATCACCCCTCACCATTTCACTGTTCCCTCCAATATTGAGCACTTACGTAAACACACTTAAAGCACAAAACAATCTGGAGTCTGTCTGTGATTTCGAAATAGTGCATTAGCAATTACAGTGACAAAATGCTTTTTCAATTGTAATGTCAACATACCTATGTCACACAGCTCTAGTCCATGAGGAATCTAAGCAGATGTCACACAGTGGGACCCACATCTGTGAAATCGTAAGGGAAAGTGACAACTCAATGACCATACACTGGGTGAAAACAACAGACAGTAGAGAGGTAGTAGTGTTAAAGTTAAATGGTGAGGGACAACTGTTAGACATGCACTAACCTGGCAGGATATCCCCAGACCCAGACAACCATTCCCACTGACTTGCTTCCAGGTGCTCACCTAATAGCCACACAGGGTGCCTCTGAAGTTGACCCATCACATAAGGGATGATGCTATTCTGCAGGATGTAGGCGTCATGCACTGAGCCAGGGAACATGGCATTCACATGGGAGATGTACTGGTCTGCCAAACATACCATCTGTATATTCATCGAATTATAACTCTTCCGGTTTCTGTACACCTGTTCACTCCTGTTGGGGGGGACCAAAGCCACATGGGTCCCATCAATGGCACCTATGATGTTGGGGATGTGTCCCAGGGCATAGAAATCACCTTTCACTGTAGGCAAATCCTCCACCTGAGGAAAAACGATGTAGCTCCGCATGTGTTTCAGAAGGGCAGACAACACTCTGGACAATACGCTGGAAAACATAGGCTGGGACATCCCTGATGCTATGTCCACTGTTGTTTGAAAAGACCCACTTGCAAGGAAATGGAGCACTGACAGCACCTGCACTTGAGGGGGGATTCCTGTGGGATGGCGGATTTCTGACATCAGGTCTGGCTCCAACTGGGTACACAGTTCCTGGATTGTGGCACGGTCAAGCCTGTATGTGATAATCACATGTCACTCCTCCATTGTAGACAGGTCCACCAACGGTCGGTACACTGGAGGATGCCGCCATCTCCTCACATGTCCCAGCGGACGGTGCCTATGAAGGACAACAGCGAGCACAGAGTCAAACAACTCAGAGGTACATACCCACAGTTTCCACAGAACACCATTCATACACAAAAGATGGCCTGTATGTGTGTAGAGTCTAGGCCTAGGTATGTGTGACACAGTTGAAAATGAAGCCATGTGGGGCCCTGAAATGGCGGCTGCCTGACCTGTAAAGTGGGACAATGGGATGTGAGGTAACTGCACTGGCGTTGTACACCGTCGCGGTAGGCAGTCGAAGACCGCGGTGCAATGCTGCATTGGTTAACAATGGACCCTATGGGTCCCAGGAGCCAATGAAGATGTACGCTGGTGGTGACGGTACGCACCACTGAGGACGTGACCGCCATTTTCTATCTGTTCAATCACTCGATACCTGATCTTCGACAGGAGAGGACCTACACTGCAAGTGCTGCTGTGACCTCGGTCTGGAAGAGACAATTGTTCGAGTGTCTGGGGAAAGGGCCCCTGCCTTCACATCGGAGAAGCTCGTGGATGGGATCCTCCCCCAGTACACGCTACTCTACGGTCCTCCAGACAAACAGGTAAGTACACAGGGAGCATGTTGTATGGGCTATGCCTGTGTGGAGAGGATACATTGCGGCCATTAGATTCGGGAACGCTGCGGGGTGAATGGGACCGCGTGGTTTCTCTTTTCCTAAATTCATTTTGATTGACACTCAGACAGGAGATATTAAACGGAGACTACCTCAACGTTATGACTATTTTGAATATATGAAGTACATTAAGCCCTGATGAAGTCCTTAATGAGAGATACTTCTCAGAGGATGAAACAAGTGTTGGCTGTTCTTATGGAGGATATCTGAACATTATGAATAGGCTGTTCTTATGGAGGATATCTGAACATTATGAATAAAATTGGACTGTGATACAAACACAAGTTGGTTGTCAATTTACGAAGGAGACTGGACTTATGAACAACTTCTAACCCTTTTTTATTTCACGAGTGCTACCACACCTGTTCTTATGCTGTTGTGTTTCTCTGGAAACATTGGAGGATTGAGGGAGATCCTCTTGTCAAAAGCACCGTGCCATGAACAGAATGTGTTATTATTTTATGGACTTTCTGTGAGCGCCCAAATCCTATGAATTTCTTCCTTGTTGTCACTGTTTTTTGACTGTGTGGAGAGGGCTCGATGTAAGAAGGAAGGGGGGAGAGTGCTGCGTGCATGAAAGACGGTGAATGCATGTGCCACATGGCAAGGGTAGGGATGGGGGACAATCAGTTTGACGGTTCAGGTGGTAATAACTTCTCTTTTTCCCCTGTACATTTCATGTAGGTCAGCGCCCACCAGAAAAAAGATATTTGGCGTGCCATCGCCAAGGACGTCCGGACCCTGGGGGTCTACCACAGACAGAGCACCTACTGCCGTAAAAGATGGGAGGACATTCGCCGCTGGAGCAAGAAGGCGGCGGAGGCTCAGCTGGGGATGGCCTCCCAAGGTGGGAGGGGGGCCCGTCGCACCATGACCCCTCTAATATTCAGGATCCTGGCGGTGGCCTACCCGGAGTTGGATGGGCGCTTAAGGGCATCACAGCAGCCACAAGGGGGTGAGTACACTCTCATTCTGCTGACTTTACGCGCAGTGGAGGTGTCTGGGTGGGGGAGGAGGGCTGTGGGTTTCTCTAGGCCAGGGCGAGTTCCGTAGGCAAGGCCCCCCGTAAGGCAGGCCATGTGGCACCCCACCCCACCTCTGAAGAGTGCCAAGTACACCTAGTCATGCCCCTGTGTCATCTGTGTGTGCAGATGTCGTCCATAGCCTTGTAGGCCATTTCCCAGGAATTGAACAGTGGACCCCAAGAGCCCGGCGTAGTGCAGGGGGCTTCTGTGTCTGTCGTGTCCGCCAACGGTAGCGGTAATGCATGCACTCAACATGTCTTTCTTCTGTCGTCTCCCCCCTTTTTGTGGTCTCCCTGTTCTTGTGTGCATTAGCATCATCAGGCGGAGGAGCAGTGGCACCGGAGCACGAGGAAGCTGCATCCCACATGGCCCTGGAGGGCGAGACTACGGACTCAGAGTTCACCAGTGGGATGGAGGGCGAGGGGAGCTCCACGGCGGGGACAGGAGCTGACACCAGCGACACTGATTTGTCCTCTGATGGGAGCTCCCTTGTGGTGGTGGCAACATCTGTGCCCCCCCCCGCATCGACAGGTACAGCCGCCAGCTCCCCTATCAGCACCGCCCTCCCAGCAGCCCCTCAGCCTTTGCCCCGTGCCCGCTCACCCAGGAGGGTGGGCATAACCTCACCCCAGGCACCTCAGGCCCTGCCCCAGTCACCCCTGCTGCCCTCAGTGAGAAGGCCATTGACCTCCTGAGGTCCCTCACTGTTGGGCAGTGACCATTTTGAATGCCATCCTGGGTGTAGAGAGGCAGTTGCAACAAATAAATGTGTTCCTGGAGGGCATTCATTCTGGTCAGGCGGCCCTTCAGCGAGCTTTTCAGATTCTGGCCTCAGCACTGATGGCAGCCATTGTCCCCGTCTCTAGCCTCCCCCCTCCAACTTTCTCTACCTAGACCCAATCCCCTGTATCTCAGCCTATCCCAAGCACACCTACAGACCAGCAGGCACACACGTCAACACACAAGGGAAGCTCTGGCAAACATAAGCACCACACATCCCACAGGCACTCACGCAAGCATCAAACACATGCAGACACACCAACATCCACTGCCTCCACTGTGTCCCCCTCCTCCTCGTCTCCCTCCTCCCTCCCAGTCTCATCTACACTCACACCTGCATGCACTACCTCTACAGCCACTACGTCCCTCTCCAGCACACCCACCACCACACCCCGCTCACGTGCATTCACCACCGCCACTACCATTCACACGTCCCCTGTGTCCTCTCCCAGTGTGTCTGTGACACCCCCTCCCAAGATACAGAAACACAGGCACACACCAACCCAACAGCCATCCACCTCACAACAGTCTCCAGCGCATGCACCTTCACCCAAAGTCACCAAACGTACACCTCCTACAACCACCACCTCTTCCTCCACTCCCAAACCCCCTCCAGCTACCCGTCCCAGTGTGTCCAAAAAACTTTTCCTGTCCACCCTTGACCACTTTCCCACACCTCCCCCACCCCATCCGTCTCCTAGGTCCCGAACTAGCACCTCAGCCACAACATTTCCGGGACCAGTGGTGCCTGTAGTCACCGGAATCTGGAGTGCACCGGCCACCAGGGCAGCCAGTGTGCACGGAGCCACAGCACAGACAGTCCCTCACCTGTGAAGCATCAGAAGTTGGCCAGTGCTTGGCGGGAGAGGGGGAAGACTCCAGCCACCAAAGCCGCTCCCATGGGTCCCGGTGGGAGTGTGGAGTCAGCTGTGACACCTTCCAAGGTGGGGAAGGGCCACGAGAAACCCAGCACGTCTGGGAAGAGCAGCACGGCGGAGAAGACCGCCATCATCCCCGATGCCCCAGAGCCCACCTCCAGCACAAACCCAGCTGCCAAGGACAGGACCGCCAGCACTAGCCCACCTGCCCAGGAGGCCACCGCCAGCACCAGCCCACCTGCCCAGGAGGCCACCGCCAGCACCAGCCCACCTGCCCAGGAGGCCACCGCCAATACCAGCCCAGCTGCCCAGGAGGCCACCGTCAGCACTAGCCCCGCTGGGCCATGAAGGACCACCAGCAAAAGCCCCGCTGGGCCATGAAGGACCACCGGCACAAGCCCCGCTGGGCCATGAAGGACCACAAGCCCTGCTGGGCCATGAAGGACCACCAGCAAAAGCCCCACTTGGCCATGAAGGACCGCCAGCAGCTGAGACCCTGCAATGGAGACCGCCATCTCAAGCACCGCTGAACAGGGCACCGCCAACTCAAGCACCGCTGAACAGGGCACCGCCAACTCAAGCACCGCTGAACAGGGCACCGCCGTCTCAAGCACCGCTGAACAGGGCACCGCCTTCTCAAGCACCGCTGAACAGGGCAACGCCATCTCAAGCACTGCTGAACAGGGCACCGCCGTCTCAAGCACCGCTGAACAGTGCACCGCCAACTGAAGCACCGCTGAACAGGGCACCACCATCTCAAGCACCGCTAAACAGGGCGCCGCCATCTCAAGCACCGCTGGCCCATGAGCGGCAAGGGCACTGACACAACTGAGTCCGTCACGGGGTGAATAATGCACTCTGGGCACCATGCCCCCTCCAGAACCGGTGGAGACTGTCATCCACTACCTCTGTCCTTAGCAGGATAAAGCACTCTGGGCACCATGCCCCCTCCAGAATCAGTAGAGACTCTTATCCACTACCTCTGTCCTTAGCAGGATGAAGCACTCTGGGCACCATGCCCCCTCCAGAACCAGTGGAGACTGTTATCCACTTGTGAGACTGTGGCTTTGCACTCCCCAGGATATGGCAGTGGGCAACCCACCCACTGTAGAGACTTGAGAGACTGTGGCTTTGCACTCCCCAGGATTGAACAGTGGGCAAGCCACCCACTATAGAGACTTGAAAGACTGTGGCTTTGCACTCCCCAGGATTGAACAGCGGGCAAACCACCCACTGTAGAGACTTGAGAGACTGTGGCTTTGCACTCCCCAGGATTGAACAGTGGGCAAACCACCTACTGTAGAGACTTGAGAGACTGTGGCTTTGCACTCCCCAGGATGGAACAGTGGGCATGTGACCCCCTCGTGGATTTGGCGTCATGGACTCAAGCGCCTGAGGTGCCCCCCCTTTCCCTCCCCCTAAGGTGCCTGTTTAGTTGCTCTCTGATGCCCCTGCAGTGATCTCTCCGTCATGGTCGGGATTCTTGTGTGGGCCTCACCCATACCGTGTGGTCCCAGTGTTCCACGGACTTTCTTAGAGCATTACCTGGACTACTATGCTTGGTATATATTATGTACATGGTGTATAAATATATTTCTGCCTACTTGCTTTTAATATATTACAATGGTTACACTCATTTTCTATTGTCTTTGCATTCTTCTGGGAGGTTTGGGGGGTGTAACTGTGATGTATTGATATGCATTAGTGTTTGTGTTGTAGTGGGTGAGGGTGGGGGTGTTGCGTGTGTGTGTCGCTGTTTTTTGCCTCCCCCTCCCCTGTGTCGTAGGTGCAGTACTCACCATGGTCTTCGCTGCCGGCGTTTGTGCTCCTGGTAGAGGAGCAGGAAGACTTGTGCAGGTATAATTTGGAGTTCTGGGTCCATGGCATCCTCGTTCCTCGTGGGGTGTGTAGAAGTGAGCGTTTTTCCTTCGGGATTCCTGTTTCCGCCGTGTTTTTATCCGCGGTGAATCCGCCCCGGAAAAGGTGGCGGATTGGCCTATCATAATAGGGTGGGCGGTACATTTTGTCCTGCCTGTCTGTTGGCGGTGACCGCAGCGCTGTTTGTTTGTACCACCGTGGCGGTCGGAGTGGTAAAGTGGCTGTCTTTGTTGGCGGTTTCCGCCACGGTCGTAATTGCAAATTTTTACCGCCGGCCTGTTGCCGGTCTTACTGCCGCTTTAACACCGACTGCCAGGGTTGTAATGACCACCTAAATGAGTTGACATATGCAAGCCAATTCAAAGCGCCATGGCCGCCATGAGCGTGAGCGCAAAGGAGAGACACAAAAGGATAAACGATTTTTCTTGCCATCAAACTTATCAGCAATCATGCAATTATCCATGTAACAGGGTCGATGGCCAAGGCAGTAACAAAACCGCCCCAAGGAGGGACAAATGTAAAGCATTTACAAATAATAACAAAGGATTTTTAAACGTCAGGACCATGAATGAGTGATAGTCATGGGCGTGAGGAGGGAGTAGTTCAAAGCCTACAGATAGATTACAACATTTCAGAGCGCTTGTGCGCTCCACCTAAAATACAGGGACTGGAAAGCCATACTTGCATAGAATAATACACAAAGACTCATACTTTACTCATTGGAGTAAAGACAATATGGTGTGGGTGCAATAATTTGGTTGTTATAATAAAATGCTGATATAATTCTAATAAACATTACAGAGTGAAAAACACTTAAAATGTTTTAAAACACTTTAAATGTTTAAAGCTAATCTATAACATGTTATGGGTATGGGATATTGTGGGGAGACCGTTATCCTACAGTGTCGGTAGCTGAAGTTCAGCTTAAGCTTTCTCCACAAGAATGCATACGTTTTTAAGGGAGGGTTGTCCAGCATCATGGCGCCCCAGTTCTGGCATATAACAAGATCCTCATCATTGCTCTAGACTACTTCAGAATACTGATGTCACTGCGCATGTGCTTGTCACAGGACACTGATTGCTATCGCTAGGTCGTTTCCAGTAGTGGGAGGTCGGTGCTAGTCAGGAACCACACATAGCGGGAGGAGCACTTTCGGGTGAGCGACTCTGCTATATGTACAGAGAAATGACTTCCCTGCACACCTTCACCTGTGACGACCACTTTCGATTCAATAAAATTTGAGTTTAGATTCAAGTAGTAGACTATTTGCACACAAATGACAGGGCCCAGTACCATCTGTACTCGATGCTCGCGTACATCCTGGCGTGCAAGGCTGCAGCAGGGAGACACTGTTGCTCCTTGTGAACATAGTACTGCATCGTATCTACTGTGTGGTGCATGTACTTATTGCAGGTGTTTAAACAAATGAAGGGCGAGATGTATGAAAGCATTTTGCATTCGCAAACGGTGCGAATGCCCGTTTGCAAATGCAAAATGCCATTTCAGAATGTATGAAAGACATTCTGAACGCTAAAATAGCGATTCCTTAAAATTGCGACCCTGTTTAGAGAGTCGCAAATTGCGACTCTCCAAATAAGTAATCGCAAATAAGGAATCCTTATTTGCGATTCCTTAGCACATGTATGAAGCAATTCCTAAATGCGATTTGGGCATTTACGAATCGCTATTTACCACCAAGTTGAACTTAGTGGTAACCATGTGCAAATTTTACAAATGCATTTAAAATGCATTTTTTAAATTTACATGTACCGCACAAATGCCCATTTGGCATGTGTGCACCTTACATGGTGAAAAAAAATATTTTGGTGTGCAGCATTTAGGCCCCCAGCACCCTGGTGTTTTACATTTCCAAAATTGCGATTTCTAGTTAAGAAATCGCAATTTTGGAAATGCCAAAAAATTTCAGATATGGGCCAACAGGCCCATAGGTGCGAATGGGGCAGGTATCGCAATTTGCGATTTGGTAATAGCATTTGCGATTTTTAAGAAATCGCTATTAACGATCTGTATTCCTTCTCCTAAAAGATTTCAAAGCGGTTCTTGTGAGGAGACCCTCCTTCAACATGCAAAGTTGCTCCGCCAACACAAGCACTTACACTTAGCCATATTCAAGGTCTATAGCTTGGACATCTGGGTCCATATTTATTAAGGACTTGCGTTATTCTTGCATGAAGCAAGTCGTCGCAAGGAAGCACAAGTCCTTAAATGGTATTCATAAAGCCATGCAAGAGGCCATTTTCACCACCCTGCGTGATTGTCTAAAGAAGTGTAATGCAATAAAGCGGCTTGCATAGCATTGCATTACATTTCATTGAGTAGGAATTTCCTGGTTAAGCATGGGTGTTCCCATATATCCACTTGTAGAATCTGACGCAACCCTAGTTTTACTAAAGGTAGTAAACCTAGGATTGCATCAAAATGGTGTGCCTACCCACAGCGAGGGATAATGAGGAGAATTTTTTTGTTGTTGTTGTTTTTTTTTAGGTCAAGTGCGCAATCGCTCTGACGTGTTTTAATCTATCTGAGGACTTTTAACCACTTCCACTGCATGCTCATCCCTATCACTCGTTCATGGGTTTGCCTTCAAAAATCCCACATCATCATTGGTAAATGCTTTACATTTGATCCTTTTGTGTCTCTCCTTCGCTCTCATGCTCATGGCTGCCATGACGCTTTGAATTAGCTCGCTTATGTCAATTATTTTACTTTTCATTTTCAATGTATGTGGCAAGTGAAGTCCAGTTAGGAATTTACAATGCTAATAGCTCTAACTCAAGCAAATGCAAGACCGATTGCATTGCAAACACTTGTTTCTTCTGCTGTTTGCTGAACGTAGAGCCTCATCTAAAGTGGGGAGTATGGCATCACCCCTACTTTTCAACCCTAAATTCCATCCATTATCCCTATTTCTCATCCATAATCCATTCTTCTCATCCATCATCCCTTGTTTTCATCCATCTTCCCTACTTCTCATCTATCTTCCTTATTCCTCATGCATCATCCATTATCCCTACTTCTCACAAATCATTCATCATCCCTACTTCTCATCCATGATCCCTACTTCTCATCCCTACTTCTCATCCATCATTCATCATCTCTATTTCTTATTCCTGCATTTCATGAATCATCCATCATCCCTACTCCTCTTCCATCATCCCTACACCTTATTCTTACTTCTCATGCCTCATCCATCATTCTTACTTCACATTCCTCATCCCTCAGTCATACCAACACACTTTCAATATAGTGAAACAAACATTCACACTGATTGGTTGGCAACAGCCAAGGAGAGTTAAAATGGAGGGCTCCATTCTAATGGTCTAGCCACTGAAAAACAGCCTTATCTTTGCACACTGATTTCAGTAAACCCAAGGCTGTACGTCATTTAATTTATTTAAGTGATGTTTCTATTTACACATGCCTCTGCAAAAAGCTCTGTTGGTTTGGGAAAGACAAGGGACCTCTTGGGCCATAAATCAACACTTGGAGAGAGGGGTATAGAGGTCATCAGAAACCTTGTCAGCTTTCAGTTTAGTATTGTAACAAATAAAATGTTTAAAAACAACTCTTGGAAACAGGATAATGTAGCTCACCTGAAACCTTTACTGGTTTCAGTTTTATTCATATCAAAGAATTCAAAGAAAATATTTTAGTCGGAGGCACCCTTTAGCTCTCACAAATGTATTTTCTTTCGTTCCTTGCAATTTGCAGATTACACAGGCTGGTCTTCAGTTGTGTAGGAAATTAGGAAGAGCAAAGCCTGGACAGAGTTGTTACACATGAAACTGAAACCAGAAATATTTCCATTAACTGTATAACCCTCTCTCCAGGCTGAGGCCCCTTCACTCCACTAAATGTTTGAACATTCCTGGAGGCATGTGTAAACAGAAAAACACTTACTTAAATACAATGAAATGCTTTAAGTCTTGGATTCACTAAAAGCAAACACCAGCTGTATTTCCTATCCTCCATCCTCCACCAGCATGTGGAATGAGAAGGCTGTTTTTTCAGTGACTAAACCAATAGAATGCAGCCCTCTCTCTTAACTCTGATTGGCTGTTGCCAACCAATCAGTGTGAATGGGTGTTTTACAACATTGAAAGTGTGTTGGTATGACTGAGGGGTGAGGGACAAAAAGTGGGGTTGATGATTGAGAAGTAAGGATGATGTATGAGAAGTAGAGATGATAGAGACGTAGTTATGGTGGATGAGAAGTAGGGATGAGAAGTAAGTATGATGGAAGGAAGTAGGCATGAGAAGCAAGGATGATGAGTGAGAAGTAAGGGATATGGTTAAGAAGAAGGGAAGATGGATGAGCAGTAGGGATAATGGATGAGAGTGAGAAATGATGGATGGGAAGTAGAGATGAGAAGCAGAAATGACAAGTAGGGGTGATCAATGAGAAGTAGGGATGATGGGTGAAAAGTAGGGATGATGGAGGAGATGTAGGAGTGAAAGGTATGGATGATGGGTAAGAAGTAGGGATGATGGATGAAAAGTGGGAATGAGAAGCAGGAATGAGGGATAAGAAGTAGAGATGATGGAAGAGAACCAGGTATGATGGATAAGAAACAGGGATGATGGATGAAAAGCAAGGATGATGGATGAGAAGTAGAGATGATGGAAAAAGAAGTAGGAATGAGAAGCAGGGATGAGGGATGAAAAGTAGAGATGATGAATGAGATGCAGTGGTGAGAAGATGGAATGATGGATGAGAAGTAAGGATGATGGAAGAGAAGTAGGTAAGATGAGTGAGAAGTACTTATGATGGATGGGAAGTAGGAATGAGAAGCAGGGATGAGAAGTAGGAATGATGGGCGGGAAGTAGGGATGATGGATGAGAAAAAGTGATGATGGATGAGAAATAAGGATACAAAGTAGGGATGAGGAGTAAGGAATGAGGATGTCTTAAAATGGATGCTGCACATACAGCTTTATCACATAACACTCATATTATGTTGATCATTGATGAGGTAAGATCTGATCCAGCATGGTGAAGTGGAGGTTGCATAGCCACATCCTGTAGGATAGGCGAGAGCAGAAAGACATTGAAGAAGCCATTAAAAGCTACATGAGGAAGAATGACTCCAATGAGGTTAGCACAAACAAGATCAGGCACGCTATATTAGTGATTCTTAGAGGTCATATGATTGCCGCGTCTTCACAGGATAACAGACAGGATGGTGACACTCAATTAAGGAATGACACATAGTGTACACATTTGCTGCCTTTTATGAACATCTTTATGAGGCAGAAGACCCATCTGTGAATGTATAAAGAATGCATGGAAACCTCCACTGGCCCCAATTTAAAACAAGAGCAAGTTGCATATTTGGAACGTCCAATGGAATTGGGATCATATGGATTATTAGGAACCTAATGGTAGGGAAGCCCCTGATTTAGCTGCCACACTGGGAAACCTAGAAAACCCATACATTTCTGACAATTAGACTCCAGGAGGAGTCCATGGGGTGTGACTTGCCTGGATCCATAGCCATAATGATCTGTAATCATCAAATTGTAGCTAAAATCTGGCATTTTCCCCAAAATTCTGATGGAGCGTTCAGTGAAAACATGCAAATCAAAATGACTTCTAGCCCTTGCTGCTCTGACACGACTTAGCAATTGAGTACACTCCTTAAATCGTGTGATGATACCTCTAAGTTAAAAATTCCTATTGAGCTGACATTTGCAAGAAATCTCATGTAATTTAGTTTAATAGAATTCATTCATAACTAACATTTATGAGAAGAATGGTTTCAGATATTTAACTCACTTTACCCTTAGTACATTATGAAACTAATCACATGACTTTTAAAGGTTTTGGTGCTTCTTTGAACTTTGCTTTTCAGTCTTCCCTCTATACATATAAGTAAATTATTTCATGATTGAGATTATAGACGTCAGCACATGCTGAGCATGGCTGATTAATTGCTTCTCTCTCCTCATCTACACTTTTCTGTGTGCTAATCCATCAACTGAAACCTATTGTTGAAACCTCAATAAATGGATCTCTAAAGCATTTTTCCGGTCGCAAACTGGAAAAATACTTCTTTCTATGCAGTAAAGCAAAATGCGACTCAGTAATTTGTTTACCGAATCGCATTTTGCTTTTGCGATCGGTATTAGGAAGGGGCGTGTTTAGGGTATCCCTTCCTAATACCGAATTACATTGGCATTTAGAATATGTTTTGCAACCCTGAATGCAGTTGTAAAACATTCTCAGACCCAGAGGACCTCTTCCCCTTTGAGAATGGAAGCAAAAACATTTTTTAAGAGCAGGCAGTGGGCCCACGGACCACCGACTACTCTTAAAAAATAAAAAGAAACCTTTTTGTTTTGCTTTTTTAAATGTATACTGTTTTCCTGTGAGGAAAACAGGATGCATTTTAAAAAAATGCTTTATTTAAAAGCAATCACGGACCTAGTGGTCTGCTGCCCCAGCAGGCCACCATCCCTGTGACTGTCTCAATTCCCAAATGGATCGCAAATTGCGACCTGCCTCAAGGGTACACATGTACATATCTTTTTTCATGTGGCAAACAGCCTGATTCACAGAATCGAGACGTTTGCCACAAGAAAAAAGCATTTTGGTATGTACTAACCCTATTTTGCGATTCAGTAATTTATTTACCGAATCGCAAAATAGGTTTGCAAATCGCAATTAGGAAGGAGCATTCACGTTCTAAATGCAATTCGCAGTGCGATGTATGATCCCAGTTAGCACTAATTTCAAATTGGTGCCAGCTCATTCACAAACGGGAAGGGTTCCCCATGGGACCAGTTCCCCTTTGTGAATGTTAGCAAAAATACTTTTTCAGAGCAGGCGGTGGTCCCACGGAGATAGCAATGAAATAGAAAGGGATGAAGAAAGAGAGGAAAGGCATAACAATGAGTTAGAAAAAGAGGGGAAAAGAGAGTGTGGAAGTGTAAAAGAAAGAAGGTTAAAGGGTGGAAAAAATTAGAGATGAACAGAGAAAGGGAAGAGAGTGAAAACAAGAAAGAAGGGCAACTCAGAGTCCAGCAAACAGTAATCTAACTATCATTAGTGCAGCTGGTGCTATAGCACCAGTGCCTAGAAGAGTGCCTCACCACTTGAATTATGGCTAGCTTTAATACGAAACTTGGGTGCAAGAGGGCCCATTTTCTTTGCTTGCATTGGGACCCATAATACCTTTACTACCCCACTGCTCACTATACACTGTAATAAATCGTTATAAGTTTTTTCTGAAGCATGCGGCTTGCCTTGGGTCGAATGGTCCCTCTGCATATAATTATGTTTATGCTCTTACTCACAACTTGCGCCATAGCCACAGAGGCACACATTTTTTGCTATTCTAACGTTTGGCTTCATAATATGCAGTTTACAAAGTTACACTAACCTTACATACATCACAAACTCTTCTCCTGTAGCAGAGCTAATGATATCAGAAGTACCTTGGAAACTAAATTTAAACACCATCATATTATACAGAAAGTTGTAGTTTTTAATAAACATTTGTAGCGTTACAAAAAAGACTGTTATTCAGGAAACAACTAGCCCAAAATATCTGAACATACTGAAACATATATGCTTACACTGACAACAAACAGATGTCCTGTCAGTAAATCCATCCAGTGAACATCTACCCTTGTCCTGGGTGACACCAGCACTACCCCTAAAGTCACAAATTACTCAAGAACAGCACAAAGGTAGAAAAGAAGTTATGTAAGGACAAATGTGTACCCAAAAAACACCTTGGGTTTATTAACTCAAGAGTAATGAGAATTAAAGGCCATTGACCAGTCTATTATAGTCTCTGCACAGTGTTGTGCACCAGCTTGAACCTCCACTGGAAGGGGCAACAAGTGGGCATGCAGGCACCTCAGGGATCATTCTTGGGTGGGATGGGTCGCATTTGCGATGAATGGGTTTTGGTTTGGGAGGGGTGGGCTTCACTTTGGGAAGGGTGGACTTAACTTTGGGAGTGTTGGGCTTAACTTTTGGAGGGGGGTTTCTTCTTCAGGGTGTTAGGGTATAGCTGGTTTCACGAGGTAGGTGCGACAGGGGAGGACTTGGATGTGGAAGGGATAGGTTGGGATGTGAGTGGGGTCCTTTTCCTTTTGGTTTTGGGAGGGGGGTTGCGAACACAAGTGTAAGGACAAGTTTGAAAAGGACATTTTCTTAGGGGAAACCAGCTGGGGACTTTAGAAGGAATTAAGGGTTTGGGGGTTGAGGAACTGATTGTGTCGGCTGTGGTTATTGATGCTGCTGGTGTGTGCATGTCTGAGGCATGCTTGGGTTTGGGTGGTGTCCGTTTGCATGTGTGAGTGTGTTTTTGGGGGGCTGTGAGGTGGAGGTACTGGGTAATGTGGGAGTAGTGGCTGTGTTTGTGGGTGTTAGGGTGGTATCTGCGGGGGTGGCATGTGTGGTGGCTGTGAGTGTGGGTTTTAGGTGTAGGTTTTAGGGTGGTGTCTGGGGGTATGGTGTCTGTGGTGTGCGGGTCTGTGGGTCTGTTGGGGTGGTGTATGGTGGGCGTGGTGTGACAGTCTGTGGGTGTTGAGGTGGTGTCTGTGGGTATGGTGGGTATGGTGTATGAGTTGTGAGGGTGATATCTGTGGGAATGGTGGGTGTTGTGTGTGTGATGACTGTTGAGTAATTGTGTGCTTGTGTGTCTTATGATGCTTGTGTTTATGTGTGCTGCTTGTGTGTGTTGAGGTGGATGTGTCTGTGTGCTTTGGACAGGTAGGGGAATAGGGAAATTAGATGGGGAAAGGTATGTGTTGAGGAAGGATTATGTGGGGTGGGAGGCTGCCATCAGTAAGGAGGCCCACACCTGAAAAGATCTCTGTGGGCCAGACTTGGCACTATGAATGCCTAACAGGTACGCCACCATCTGCTGGAGCTGGCTGCCTTACACCTGGATGGCATTCAGAATGGCAGACTGACCCACAGAGATACTCCTCAGGAGGTTAATAGCCTCCTCACTCAGGACAGCAGAGGTAATGGGGGCCGGGGCAAGGTGCCTGGGGTGGAGGAGACAACCACCCTTTTGGGTGAGCAGGCATGGCCAAATGGACAGGGAGAAACAGGGAGGGTGGAGATGGAACTGGGGTAGGTGGACAAGGATAGAACAGGCGCAGATCTTGATGGGTCCATCACCACTAGGGAGTGGTGACTGGAGGAAGAATCTGAACATCTTGTGTCTTCTGTGGCACTCCCCTAATCCTCCGGTCCACTGGCTCCCTCCATGTTGGATGTCTCATGATTGGAGGCACCTTGGCCAGTTGCTTATCCACTTGGTTCGGTCCTGTCTCCTACACTTGCCTATGCTGATGCTGAAATTACAAAGACAAATAGGGTACCTACATGGGCCTGCTGATCACACTTAACAGCATCTGTGATTAACAAACATTACCATAATGTACTGTAGCCCCCCAGCCACAAGCTCCAGCAAAGTGGCTCCAACATTTGCCACAGCATATGCATGCATGCTACATGAACTGTGAACAGTCTCCAACAGGAAATTCAGAATCACAGACAACTCCAATTGTAAGGTCATGCGTCCAGCTAACCTTCATATATCCAATATTACATCATGATCAAATGATGGCCAAATATTCCTGCCATGTTACTGAAAGAAGTACAATAGCTGGAAGTAGGTGACATGGAAACACCCATGTCACACTGAAAAAAACAATGGTAACATCACTATATATACATTGTCTAAATAGACTCCTGAAGACTGTACTAAAGTTGCTCAGAAAAATTATACATCTTGCACAGAAATGTACACTGGAGACAAGTTAGGCAAAATGCCTGGGGGGATTTGTCTACAAATATCCACACCACAATGAATCAGCTGTCCCCAGGGAAATCACCTCTGTTGATCACTGTACTCGGCCATGTGTTGGACCTGGAGAGTTGATTAGTCAAAGACTGTAATCTTTTGTGACCTAGGTCTCTGGGCCAATAGGCAAGGCACATCAGCAAGTACCAACTACCATACGTACACAAATAATTACTCATCTTGTGTGTCACACATGTCCATCTCAAATCTTCAGAGTGAGATTGCAGACTCTAACACATTAACTTGGCAATGTAACAGGCCGGAATATGCACAGGACTCACCTCCTTATAGCTACAGTTCTCCCTTAAATACCTATCAGGCTCAGGGTAGGCCACCACCAGAATGCAGGCCACAAGGAGGTCAGGTTCCAATGTGCTCCCCACCTACATTGGGAGAACTGCTCCATCTGGACCTCTGCTATCTTCTGGGCCCAGTGTCTCAGGTCCTACCACTGCTTCCAACAGTGGGCGCTCCACTGGCTACGGATCCCCAGGGTCTGCCACTTCCAGGTGATGGCTCTCCAAATTGCTTTCTTCTGATGGGCGTTGACCTGTATGGATACAAGAGACAAATCAAAAGGTTACAAATCAATTTTTTTGGGCAAATGGTTGTGTCACACACATTTCAGAATCACCAAGCACAAAAATGTAGTAATTGTCAACACACCACAACTGTAAAGCACACATGCTGATAAGTATAGGGACATGACTACACCCTTTTGGAAACCTTTGCAGATTAATCCAATAACCTGCTCATGCCTACACTGACTACGCAAGTCTGCTGACATCAGGTAGCCCAGGCTCAAGCAACATGTACTGTGATGTGAGCCACAATGAAAAACAACACACCCGTGTGGCCTTCTGATGGGTAAACTCCTTGGCCCTAACTGGACAGACACATTTACATCCAGCCACACAGACTCAATACATATTGTCCTTACAGGCAACTACCATAATACAGACTTATCCGTAGGACTTAAATGACAATGAAAGGGCTGCCAAGGGTGGCACAGAAAGTATATTCGCTATGCATATGTGAACATGTGGGCTACCCAATGTAAACTCATACAACTTCAGGGTGGGTTTGTGTGGTATGTACTAGTAGCACGGAACGCACCTTTTCCCATAAGCAATGCTATAGAGATGGCATCCAACATACCATGGTATGGTTGGTCTGATCGGTTTCATGAAACCAAGCTGACTCACATGTCATGCCCTCACAGGAATCAACAAGCTATGTGCAGTGGTGGTTTGTCACTTGTGCAATATGCCTGTACGGGACAAATATGGCTTATGTAAAGGTGACAACAGAGTTGTGGGAGTAATGGGCCTGGCATAAGTCAATGACACACATTGACAATGCGGCAAAATTCACATATGTACTAGGTCAGGGAGTTACCTCAGTACCCATTCCTAATGTAGTCAATGGACAAATGCCTTCAGGTCAAGCCTTTCCACTAGAGACTCATTTTTGCCACATGCCAGGATCTACAGGTCTACAGGGAATGGGCCCTGTGCCACAGTTGCATAGCCACAGTAAATCTACCCAAGCCTACTCTATGTTTCATACTGGAATATACATTTGACAGGCCTTGTTCTCTGCAGTATCTGCAGTCTGAGCATACAGAACCTACAAGACATTCCTATTACCATGACTTCCATGCATGACTGTACATCCAGTGCCCATCATCTATGTGTGTTCATGTTTGTGTGGCACACTGAAGGGCACAGTGAGTTTTACATGGGTCTTATACAACAATTTGGGAAGACCAGATATGGGCTGAGTGATCTGTGGCACTTTACATACTGCTTCCAAGATCCTCAAATGACTCAACAGTATACATACACAGCTCATGCTGTGATGCACATATATGTTGTTTGACATTTACAACCATCATATCCAAAGATATGTCATTGTATGGCTGTGAAGTATCCTTACCTAGTTATATGAATGCAACACAAGAAAGATCTAGTCCTTACCAAACATCACAGAACACAAGGTTAATGTGAAACACAGACTACTTTTATCCACTACCTGCACCATGTACATCCCATGTATGGCACATAAAATGTGACAACAGGCATGCAAACAGTCTAACTGGCACACAGAGGCACATTGTAGCCTATGAGGAAGGAATGGATGGTGTTGAACTGAGTCAAATATGTCTATGAGGTTCATACCTGCTCCTCTGGTGAGCCATAGGGACTCATTTACAAGTGCTTTGCACGACCATTGCGTCATTTTTGTGACACAGCAGTGGCAGTAAGCAGTGCTTTACACTGCTCCACATTAGAAACTGATGCATCAGGCCCAATGCATCATTTTGTAAAGCCTTGGATCACATTATACCTACACCGGGTATAATGTTTGCAAGGTAGGCCTTTCTGGGCAAAAAGCCATGCAGAACTGATGCAATGAAATTTACAACATGCTCAAAGAAGGCGTTAAACGGACACAGGGCTGTTTCCTGTGGAGCCTTCCATGTATTTCTGGAGTAGCATAATGTTTTTGACGCTAGTCCAGCAATGCATCAGTTTAGCACCACAGATGCATCAGAATTTCTGATGCATCTGTGGAAACATGTGCCATGGAGCTCAGTATAGAAAATACAGTACATCCTTGGCGTAGTAAGAGAATCGTTAGGCAGAGCAATAAATCTGATGCATCAGGGCCGATGTGTCAGCTTCTTGTAAAGGAAGCCCATCAAACTGGTCATATAGGGGATGGACCTCCTGAACAAGTCTGTCCAGCTCCTTAGGAGAGAGGGCAAGGGCCCTTTCACCTGCTTGGCCTGGCATGATTGCTCCCAGAGTTGGCACACAGCAGTTGAAGTGGTGAAGGTGTTGATGGCCGCAGTGTCAGGAGAAAAGTGAGTGAATTTGCAAAACACAGTATACATGTAGGCCATTGCATGGTCATCACAACCGACAGACTCAGCCTTTGGCCCGCAATCGCCACAGGCAAAAATCTTAGCCTATGGCTGTGTCCACCATGGTTGAAACTGCCTAGTGCGCGGTCAACTTCTGCGGGCAGCTGCTGGCGCTTCCTAATTTTCAGTGAAGGTCAGGCATCTGGTATTTTGGCGGCTGGAAATACAGTATAAGACCTTTATAAGTGTGTCACAACACCAATGTATTTGTTGGATCATCACAAACTTTCTAAAGCAGCCTTGTTGTGTAGATTCTATGACAGAATCACCAGTGTATTTTGTTACCAAGGTACACTGTCCACCGCAGCTGACGGTATTATTGCCAGTCGGAACAGACTGTTAAGATTCTAGGGGCATTTGAGGAGCAGATTGTTGGGTGTTGGCCAAATCCACATTATCACCACATGTAGAAAGCCATGGGGGTCACATTTGGCTCTTGTGTAGTTGACAGCTGTGATGTATAATGGCTTGTTAGAAATGGGGTATTTGGTTGGCAGTCAGGTTAACCCCTGTCCAAACAAGGACCCTCACTCTAGTCAGGGTAAATCACACACAATCCAAATTATCCTGTGCCCACCCTCTGGTAGCTTGGCACTGGGCAGTCAGGCTTAACTTAGAAGGCAATGTGTAAAGTATTTGTGCAATAAATCATACAAAAACACAATATAGCACCACAAAAATACACCACACAGTGTTTAGAAAAATATAATATTTATCTGGATAAATGCAGGTCAAAACGATTAAAATGCAATACATATATATTGAATTATCACTGAAAAGAGACATAAAGGCCCTCATTACAACCCTAGCGATAAATCCCGCTTACCACCGTGCTGACGGCCGCCAAGAAACCGTCGCCGCAGCGGAAATCCGCTACAGATATTACGACCCACATCTCGTAATCTGCCACAATACAGACACCCACACAAGTCTGCCACACCAAAGGTCAGTGATAAACAGGCAATACCAAAACCTACACTGTCACGCCAATAGAACTACGCCCACACTATCACGACTCATGAATCAACGCGGCGGTCATTCAACTGCGGTAATCCATTGGCAGTACACACTGTCGCGCTCAAAATGCACACACACTTACAAAACACAACTACATTAGACAATTCAAAATACACACACCTGACACACATACACACACCACACTCACACACCCAATCCAATATAAAACACACACCCACATTACCCACAACCCCTTACAATGACCTGTTTGGAAGAAGCCCAGAGAGAGAGAACAGCAAACACAGCACCAGCATCCACAGGCACACAACACCATCACTCATACAACATCCACGCACCTCAAACAACACACCCCAACACATCCCCCCCACACATCACAACAGACAGCACCTCACACATCACCCACACCACATCATGGCACCTCAAAGACACCCCAGGTTTTCTGAGGAGTAGCTCAGGGTCATGGTGGAGGAAATCATCCAGGTAGAGGCACAACTATTCGGATCACAGGTGCAGCAGACACCCATTGCAAGGAAGATGGAGCTATGGCGAAGAATTGTCGACAGGGTCAATGCAGTGGGACAGCATCCAAGAACATGGGATGACATCAGGAAGATGTGGAACTACCTACGGGGGAAGGTGCGTTCAGTGGTATCCAGGCACCAGGTAGCAGTACAGAGCACTAGCGGTGGACCCCCACCTCCTCTCCCACAACTAAGAACATGGGAGGAGCAAATCTTGGCAATCTTGCATCCTGTGGGCCTGGCGGTAGTAGCAGGAGGACTGGACTCTGGTAAGTCATATCTTTACTGCTGCACCCCCCCCACCCTACCTGCATGCCATCACAAACTCCTTCCCCTACCCTTACACCCATCACCCCAAAACCCCACAGATACCTGCATGTCACACCAATGCATGCACACCCATCACCAAAGCATGTCCACTACAGATACTCACCCAGGCCCTAAAATTAACAATCACACAAGGCCAAAGACAATAAGCCAACCACAGGTTGGGTAACTCACACATTGGGCAAGAGGGCACACACAGATACATTAACTGTGCATTTACCCCCCAACAGGACCCCTACCCAACGTCACCGGACAGGGGGTGCCAGTCATATCCAGTCCCCCCACAGAAGAGGCCCACAGTGACGACAGCAGCTCTGCACGCCTGGATCAAGATGACCAGCCCGTCCCATCAGGGACCTCAGGACAGTCGGTTCCCCTGCCACTGTCACAAACAACCACAGAACCTCCTCCCTCAGGAAACACCCCCGTAGCACCCACCCAGCGGGCCCATGCCACTGTACCCAGGACACGTCAATCAGCAGTGTGTCCACCACTACAGGGACCCCAGGCAAACCTGCTAATCCAAGACAATCAGGGACCTGGGGTCAGTGGACACATGGTTCAGGGGACAGAGGCACAGGATAACAGGGAAGCTGGGAGGACCGCTGTGCGACAGGGGAAGGACAGGCCCAGGGAACCCACTCTCCACGAGGCACTCTCAAACATCATGGGAGCATACCATCATTGCCAGGAGGCCATGGGCACAGTACTGGCCAAGTTTCAGGAGACCCAGCGGCTGCAGGAGGCACACTACCTGGGGATCAGGGAGGACTTGAAGTCCATTAACAACACCCTGGTCACCATTGCAGGGGTGCTGGCAGACATGGCCAACACCATGGGGGACACAGTGGCACATCAACGGGCCCCTGAAACTAGCCTGAACGATGAACAGCCCTCCACCTCCGCTGGAGCTAGTGGACCGGAGGTCCCGCCACAGGACTAACAGGCTTCCAGCACCCCACCCCCTGCAGAAGGAGAACCACCCCGCAAACGGTCCCTGAGTTCCAGGCACAAGACAGATAACATTGCCAAGACCCCGCCAGGAAATAAGACTCTCCTGATAGTCACCCTTCTGTCCCACTCTATTACCCTGTCCACCTTCAACTGACATTACTCCACTTCCTATGCCCATTTGGACAATGCACCTGTGATACCAATAGACTGGACTCCACCATGGACATTCCTCCACCATCACCCCAGCCCACTGCACAGCCCCCTCCACTTATTAGCACAGAAATAAACTCCCTTGAATCACAAATCAATCTGGAGTCAGTCTGTACTTTCACAAATGTGTTATTGCAAACTTTCAGAAAAATAGCAAAGCCAATGTTCATTTTCACATACCAATCTTAGACAGTTCTTGGGCAGCAGTAAACATAGCAGAAGGGAGAAAGTGGTACACAGATCTGTAAAATGGATAGCCAAAGTGAACTGTCAGGGTCCATACACAGAGGCAAAAAGGCAGAATCATGCAATGTCCTACAGTAGTCTGATATGAGAGGAGCAGTGCCAGTCTCTTACCTGTGTCTCACTGGAAGTATTGCATGATGATGTTGTTTCGGTTGTCCATATCTTCTTCTGCCTCCTCTTCTTCACTGTCCACAGGCTCCACAGCTGCCACAAGACCAACATCAGGCCCATCCTCCTGCAGAAAAGGCACTTGGTTGTGCAACATACAGAATGCCACGATTATTTGGCACACCTTATTCGGTGAGTAGTATAGGGAGCCACCTGTCAGAGGGAGGCACCGGAACCTGGCCTTCAGGAGGCCGAAAGTACGCTCAATTATCCTCCTAGTCTGCCCATGTGCCTCACTGTAGGGTTCCTCTGCCCTTGTCCTGGGATTCCTCACTAAGGTCAGTAGCCATGACAGGCTGGGGTAACCAGAGTCACCTGCAAATATAGAGGGACAACTGTGAGACATACACCAACCATTAGGGATTCTACCATAGCCAGACACCTATGTAATCTGTGTTGGGACTAATGGTGCCTCTGGAGTTGCCCCCTCACATGAGGGATGCTGATATTCCTCAAAATGTAAGCCTCTTACACTGAGCCAGGATACTTGGCATTCACATGGGAGATGTACTGGTCTGCCAAACAAACCATTTTCACATTCATAGAATGCTAGCTTTTACGGTTTCTGTACACCTGTTTATTTCTGCGGGGGGACAAATGCCACACATGTACCATCAATGGCACTAATGATGTTAGGGATATGTTCCAGGGCATAGAAGTCAGCTTTCACTGTGGGCAAATCCGCTACCTCGGTGAATATGATGTAGCTGCGCATGTGTTTCAGCAGGGCAGACAACACTCTGGACAACACGTTAGAGAACATTGGCTGTGACATCCCTGATGCTATGGCCACTGTTGTTTGAAAGGACCCACTGGCCAGGAAATGGAGTACTGACAGGACCTGCTCTAGAGGGGGGATTCCTGTGGGTTGGCGGATAGCTGACATCAGGTCTGGCTCCAACTGGGCACACAGTTCATGGACTGTGGCACATCAAGTCTGTAGGTGAAGATGATGTGTCTGTCTTCCATTGTCGACAGGTCCACCAGGGATCTGTATACCGGAGGAGGATGCCATCTCATCATCTGCCCCAGCGGACGTGGCCTATGGAGGAGAAGGGTGAGCAGAGGGTCATACACCACATAGGTTTCACAAGGGTGTTTAGAACAAATGTGATGTAATCTGTGTTTAGCGCTGTATGTCCGAATTCCTGCACAAAACTGCTGTGACACAGTTAGTTGGCCTGCCATGTGACCACCTGAAATGGCGGCTGTCTGACCTGTAAGGAGGGACAAGGGGAAATTAGGTAACTGAGCTGGCTTTGTACACCGTTGCGGTAGGCGGAAGAAGACCGCAGCGCAATTCATCATTGGTTATCATTGGGTCCTATGGGTTCCAGGAGCCAATGACAATGTATGCCGGCGGTGCTGGTATGCACCGCTGCGGACGTGACCGCCATTTTCTATCTGTTCACTCACTTGACACCTGACATTCAACAGGAGAGGACCTACACTGCAAGTGCTGCTGTGACCTGAGTCTGGAAGAGACAATGGGGAAAGGGCCCCTGCCTTCACTGCGGAGGAGTTGGACAAACTGGTGGATGGGATCCTCCCCCAGTACACGCAACTCTACGGTCCACTAGACAAACAGGTGAGTACACTGTGAGCATGATGGATGGGACATGAATGTATGGAGTGGCGTTGATAGAAGATACAGGTGGGGGGTGGGCGGAGGTCAGCATGTGAGGATGGTCAGTGCATGTGTTTGTGGGCCAGGGTGGGTGGTTGTGGCCAATGAATAAGAATAACCAGACGGGGGGAGGAAAATTCATTCCTACTTTACATTTCCTCTAGGTCAGCACCCACCAGAAGAAGGGTATTTGGCGTGCCATCGCCAAGGAAGTGCGGACCCTGGGGGTTTACCTTAGACGGAGCACCCACTGCCGCAAAAGATAGGAGGACCTGCGCTGCTGGACCAAGAAGACGGCGGAGGCCCAGCTGGGGATGGCCTCCCAACATGGAGGGGATGCCCATCGCACCATGACCCCCCTGATGTACCGGATCATGGAGGTGGCATATCTGGAGTTGGATTGGCACTTGAGGGCATCAGAGCAGCCACAAAGGGGTGAGTACTGTCTCATTCAGCTGACTCTGTGCGCGTTATGAGGTTTCTGGGTGTGGGAAGAGGGCTGTGGGTTCCCCTAGGGCAGGACAAGCGTGCCAGGGTCGATCCATTGTTAGGCAGGCTCAGTGGCAGTCCAACCCCAAAAGTGGTAGTGGCCCTCTACACCTAGTCAGGCCCTGTGGGTTCCAGGTGTGCATCAAATGGGTATAGGCACAGTCCACCATGGGCATGTGATTTTCCCCTGAACTGTTAGTGCATGGCCTAGTGCATAGGGCTGCTCCCTGTGTGTTGTGTCCGCCAACAGTGGTGTTGTTGCAGGTATTGACATGTCTCTCCTCTGTCTTCCCCCCCTTTTTGTTTTGTCACCCTGACCTTGTGTGCATTAGCATCATCTGGCTGAGGCGCAGTGGCACCGGAGCAGGAGGGAGCTGCAACCCACATGGCCCTGGAGGGTGTATATACGGATTCTTTAGGCACCAGTGGGACGAAGGGCGAGGGGAGCTCCACGACAGGGACAGGAGGAGACACCAGCGACTCCTCCTCTGATGGGAACTCCCTTGCGATGGCGGGCACCTCTGTGCCCACTGCAACAACAGGTACAGCTGCCACCCCCTACCAGCACCACCCTCCCAGCAGCCCCTCATCGAGTTTCCCGTGCCCGCTCACCCAGGAGGGTGGGCATCTCCTTTGTCCCTGGCACCTCAGGCCCTGCCCCAGTCAGCCCTACTGCCGTCAGTGAGGAGGCTATTGACCTCCTGAGATCCCTCACTGTTGGACAATCAACCATTTTGAATGCCAGCCAGGGTGTCGAGAGGCATTTGCAGCAAATAAATGCATACCTGGAGGGCATTCATTCTGGTGTGGCAGCCCAACAGAGAGCATTTCAGGCTCTGGCCTCAGCACTGATGGCAGCCATTGTCCCTGTGTCCAGCCTTCCCCCTCCAACTTCCACTACCCAAACCCAATCCCCTGTACCTCAGCCTATCCCAAGCACACCATCAGACCAGCATGCACACTCATCAACACACAGGAGTGGACATGGCAAACATAAGCACCACACATCCCACAGGCACTCACACAAGCACTATCCCCATGCAGACACACCAACATCCACTGCCTACACTGTGTCCCCCACCTCCACGTCCTCCTCCACCCTCCCAATCTCGTCTCCACTCACACCTGCATGCACTACATCCTCAGCCACTACCTCCATCATCAGCACGCCCATCACCACACACCGCTCACATGCAATTACCACCCCCTCTACCATTCACACGTCCCCTGTGTCCTCTCTCAGTGTGTCTGTGAGCCCTCCTCCCAAACTACACAAACGCCGGCACACACCCACTCAACAGCCATCCACCTCACAACAGCCTCCAGCCCATGCAGCCTCACCCAAATTCAGCAAACGTACACCTCTTGCAACCACTACCTCTTCCTCCACTCCCAAACCCCCTCCATCTTCCTGTCCAGTCTGTCTAAAAAACGTTTCCTCCCTAACTTTGACCTCTTCCCTAAACCTCCCCCCCGTCCTAGCCCTAGGGCCAGAATGTCCAAATCCCAGCCCAGCACCTCAGCCACGAAATCCTCTAGCACTGTGGTCCCTGCAAGTCCTGTAACATCGTGGGCCACACCCATCAGGGCTGCCAGTGCGCCACCTAATGAGGCCAAGGATCACCCTATTCTGCCACCTGCCAAGGTGAAGAAGGGGACAAAATGCCGTAAGGACAAGCCACACCAAGCAAGCAGCAAGGCCTCCTCCAAGACAAAAGAGGACAGTGCCAAGGTCCCAGCAGCGACTTCCAAGGTGGGGAAGGGACACAAAGCTAAAGGGAAGTTAGCTCAGGGCACAAAGCCTCAGGGTGAGGGAATGGTGACACCCCTTCTGCAGGTCAGAACAGCAACCTGTACTACGGTGCACTGCCAACTGCACGCCTACCTGTACGTCTGCTGCCTCTGCTCCAGTCCCCAGCATCATCCCCAGTGGGCAGCTGTCCAAGGCTGCAGGAGACGTCCTGGTGTCTCCCTCCACAGCTTCTGACACATGCACCACCGCCAGCATGTCTGCCTCTGACACTGCCACAACCACCGCCACCTGCCCCGCAACGCACTCAGACTGTGCCACCACAGCCAACATGAACATCATCCCCAGTGGGCAGTCGTCCGAGGCTGCAGGAGATGTCCAGGACCCTGCATAGCGTACATGAGGCACCACAACTAGCACTGGCAGTACCAGCAGTTGGCAGGCTGAGTCGCTGCAGGATGGAGTGTGTCTCTGCCTCCATGGACTATCATGCTACCTGTTCCCAGGAAATCTCGTGGCTCTGACACCCCGGTGCGGGAATGAGAACTTCCACACACCATGTGAAGCACTCTGGGCACAAAGCCCACTCCAGAACCAGTGGAGAACAGCATCCACTACCCCAGTCCTTGGCAGGATGAAGCACTCTGGGCACAAAGCCCCCTCCAGAACCAGTGAAGAACAGCATCCACTACCCCAGTCCTTGGCAGGATGAAGCACTCTGGGCACTAAACCCCCTCCAGAACCAATGGAGAACAGCATCCACTACCCCAGTCCTTGGTAGAATGAAGCACTCTGGGCACAAAACCCCCTCCAAAACCAGTGGAGAACAACATCCACTACCCCAGTCCTTGGCAGGATGAAGCACTCTGGGCACTAAGCCCCCTCCAGAACCAGTGGAGAACAATATCCACTACCCCAGTCCTGGGCAGGATAAAGCACTCTGGGTACTAAGCCCCCTCCAGAACCAGTGGAGAACAGCAACCACTACCCCAGTCCTCGGCAGGATGAAGAACTATGGGCACAAAGCCCCCTCCAGAACCAGTGAAGAACAGCATCCACTACCCCAGTCCTTGGCAGGGTGAAGCACTCTGGGCACTAAACCCCCTCCAGAACCAGTGGAGAACAGTATCCACTACCCCAGTCCTTGGTAGGATTAAGCACTCTGGGCACAAAACCCCCTCCAGAACCAGTGGAGAACAACATTCACTACCCCAGTCCTTGGCAGGATGAAGCACTCTGGGCACTAAGCCCCCTCCAGAACCAGTGGAGAACAATATCCACTACCCCAGTCCTGGGCAGGATAAAGCACTCTGGACACTAAGCCCCCTCCAGAACCAGTGGAGAACAGCAACCACTACCCCAGTCCTTGGCAGGATGAAGCACTCTGGACACTAAGCCCCCTCTAGAACCAGTGGAGAACAGCATCCACTACCCAAGTTCTTCACAGAATGAAGCACTCTGGGCACTAAGCCCCCTCCAGAACCAGAGGAGAAAAGAATCCACTAGAGAGACTGTGGCTTTGCACTCCACAGGACCAAACAGTGGGCAAACCACCCTCTTAAGAGACTTGTGAGACCTTGGCTTTGCACTCCCCAGGAACAAACAGTGGGCAAACCACCCACTTGAGATAATTGTGAGACTGTGGCTTTGCACTCCCCATGACCAATCAGTGGGCATGGAGCCCCCTTGTGGTGCAGTGGGATCGTCCCTTCATCCGGCTGAGGTGCCCTCACTTCCCCCTGAGGTGCCTGTTTCTTTTCGACCTGATGTCCCAGCAGTGTTCTCTCCGTTTAGAGGCAGGTTTCATGTGTGGGCTTCACCCATGCATTTTGGGACCACTGGTCCACGGACAATGAATGGAACACTATCCAGACTTGTGTAGTTGCTTTTCATATTTGTATATACTGATCTGTTACAGACCTGTTTCCATATCTGAATGTGGGTGAGGGTTGGGGGGGTGTTGCGTGTTGCGAGTGTGTGTCACGCTCTTTTTTCTCCCCCCGTGTGCTAGGTGCAGTACTCACCGTGGTCGTCACCACCATCTTTGCTGCTCCTGGTAGAAGAGGAGATAAACCAACATTGGTAGCACCTGTAACTCGGACTCCATGGCGTCCTGGTTCCTCGTTGGGTGTCGAGAGGTGAGTGGTTTCTGTTCCAAGTACTGTTTCTGCTGTGCTTTTGATGGCGTTGGTACCGCCCCAGAAAAGGTAGCGGATTGGTGCCTTGTAATACAGTGGGCGGTACATTGTCTTCCGTCTGTCTGCTGGCAGTTACTGCCATGGTGTTTGTTTCTACCACCATGGCAGTCGGAGTGTTAAAGTGGTTGTATGTGTTGGCGGTTTCCGCCATGGTCGTGATTCCTTTTTTTTTACCGCCGGCCTGTTGACGGTATTACTGCCGCTTTAACACCGACCGTCAGGGTTGTAATGAGGGCCAAAGTGTCTTAAGTCTTTTAAAAGCAAAAAAAGCCTCTTTCAAGCACAAAGTAGCTGGTTCATGTGAAAAATCTCCGCAAATAACTGCATAGGAGGAGATGCGTGGAAAGAAAGGGGTGTGCGTCGATTTCCCGGGCTGCACGCGACAATGCATTGTTTAGTTTTCATGCAGGGACGGCTGTGCATCGATTTCCAGCACTCGATCATGGATCCTCTTCGGATTGTGGGGATTTCAGACACCCTGGCGACGATGCGTGGATTTCCAGCACTGGCAGGAGGAAGTCACAGGAGATGCATCGATTTGGTGGGCATTGCTTCCAATTTTCCACCACACGGCAGAAGCTGCGTCGATTCCTCTCTGGAAGTCGGGCTGCATCATTCCGGCTGGGCTGTTCGTCGATCCGGTAAGGCCGTTCGTTGAATTTCCGGTCGCTACGTTGGAGCAGCATCAATCTTCTTCTTATGAAGTCGGGCTGCATCGTTCTGGTTCAGAATGCAGTGAAATTTTCACCACAGTGCAGGCTGTGCGACGTTTCTGGCAGGCTGTGTGTCGAATTTTGCAGCACAAGGAGTCCTTCATGTCGAGAGGAAGTCTTTTTGGTCCTGATACTTCAGGGAACAGGAGGCAAGCTCTATCAAAGCCCATGGAGAGCACTTATTTGCCACAGAGCAGCAAGGCAGCATGGCAACAGCAAGGCAGCAGTCCTTCACAGAAAGCAGAAAGGTGAGTCCTTTGAGCAGTCATGCTGGTCTTGTTGGCAGGATGCTGGTTCTGGTTCAGGTTCTCTTCTCCAGGAAGTGTCTGAGTTTGTAGGGGCAGAGGCCCTATTTAAATAGCCAAATGTGCTTTGAAGTGGGGGAGACTTCAAAGATTGGCTTAGAAGTGCACATGGTCCCCTTTCAGTTCAACCCTGACTGCCAGGGTCCCAGTAGGGGGGGTGGCAGTCCTTTGTGTGAGGGCAGGCTACTGTCCTTTGACATGCAAGTGTCAGGCCCTCCACCCTCCCAGCCCAGAAAGACCCATTCAAAATGCAGATGTATGCAAGTGAGGCTGAGTATCCTGTGTTTTGGGTGTGTCTGAGTGAATGCACAAGGGATCTGTCAACTAAACCCAGCCAGACGTGGATTGTAAGGCACAGACGGATTCAAGTGCAGAGAAATGCTCGCTTTCTAAAAGTGGCATTTCAAAAACAGTAATATTAAATCTGAATACACCAGTCAGTATAACTTTGTATTACCGTTCTGGCCATACTAAATATCACCTTCCTACTACTTTTAGATCAGAAGTTACTACTCAAACAATATATGAAGGTAGCCCTAATGTTAGCCTTTGAAAGGAGCAGGCCTCACAGTAGTGCAAAAATGAATTTAGGGGTTTTACACTACCAGAACATGTAAAATACACAGGTACATGTCCTGCCTTTTGTCTACACATCACCCTGCCCTATGGGTTACCTAGGGCACACCTTAAGGGTGTCTTATATGTATAAAAAGGGGAGTTTAGGGCTTAGCAAGTACTTTTAATTGCCGAAATGGCAGTGTAACTGCACAAACAAGCACTTCCATTCTATCACCGTGCAAGTTGCTTGTCAGATCTCTAAATCTCAAAAGTCTGTGCTCAATTCCTAGGTTCAGCCCATGATCCCGTTGTACTGCAGAACAGCACCATACCCCAGCTGATGTCACAACTGCAACAAAAGAGGACCTGGCTAGGTGGTAAGTAACATCTGTCCTGATTTTGCGTGTGCAATGTCAGGTGCTACAATTATGAAGTGAGTGACTCTGCAAAACTGTCCTTGGTTATTGACAAACCTGAGGAACCCAACTACGCCAGTGGAAGTCTGTTTCAATGAGGCTATGGAAGAACACAGTGGGTAGTGGAGTGGGATTTTGGGCTCCTGAAGGCCAGATTTCACTGTCTGAACAAGACTAGACAAGCCCTCCTCTACTCACCCCAGGAAAGTGTGTCAGATCAGTGTGTCATGCTGCATGCTCGTAACATTGCCTTGCAGTGAAATTTCCCTTATATCCTAAAGGAGGGGGAGCCTGTGGTACCACCGGGTAAGAATCCTGAAATGCCGAATGAAGATGATAGCAGTGAAGAGGAAGCAGCTGACTTGCGACAAGATCTCATTGACAGCTTCTTCTCATGAGTGTAAGTATGTCATGAGATTTCATGACTTTGACTGTACAATGAACTGTAGTTGTGATAATGTGTGGAGTTTGCTATTGGAAATAGTTAGGGAACTGATGCTCAGGCACAATCAGCCAAAAAGGTGTTTGGTAAGGTAGCTTTTAACACATCCACATCTTGATGATGTTCCTCTGCTTGTGTCAGATGTATTAGGATATACTTTCATCTCCAGATGCTTGCTATGTGACTTGTGTCATATGCATGGTTTCATAAGTATACTTTGTTCAGGTAGCTTCACCATGACATCTTCATGTGGGCATTTCAGAATTGTGATATTGGCAGGTATATGATGCTGCTTGGACTTATGAGGTGCACATGGACTGTTGCTGTGAATGTAGGTCACAGACTTTGGGTGTACAAGACCTGTGCCACAACAGCTTGCACAGTGATAGGATGGAAGTTTGGAAGACTCCATTGGACTTGTTCCTTGTCATGTGGTGGCCCTGATGCATCATGTGTGTCATCATGTGGTCTGAAAATATGTAGTCGTAGGCCACATTCATGTTAGTTTCCCTTCATATTGGATAAACACTCTTTTTGTATGAACTGTATGTAGCTGTTGAAATGTTTCATCATTGTAGGCTAAACTGCCTGTAACACATCACTGACATCTATTTGTGTCATACCACCAAATCTCAAAGCACTGGATTGTAATGACCTTGTGATCAGAAACTGTTGTACTGCCATCTTGAATTGTATTATGTTGGATTACTTTTGTGTGGCAGGCGATATGGCTCCCGCTGATGACATCATCCACTTTAATGTTTGTCTATTCTACAGGACAATGTCTGATAAACAAATTCCTTTCATGGTGTGGAGGTCTATACCTGTAAATGTGATCATTTACCTACTGTGATTCAATCATGTGTATATTACTGTGTTTCAGACATATTGACAGCCTATGCACTGAACGATGTAATGAAATGTCTTACTTGACAAGACACTTGTATGTATGTGTTTGTGTGGAATGGTTTTAATCCTGAGCTGGGAACTGTGTACATGCAACATATCCCTACTTACACAAGCAACTTGGATCTTCATCGTGTGGTTCACACGGTCTGACAAATCTACATGGCTGAATGTTAATGTGAAGACATCATATAATGAGTTTGTGATGGGTGAATTTATTGCAATACTACTACATAAAGGAAAGTGTAGAAAGAAACAAAAATGTAAAATGAAGGGGTCAGTCATGGTAAATGAAATCATTGGAGTAGATGCCACACCATTTAAAATCCAAAGTCCAGAGTACTCCTCCCATTGGAAATGGAATGTGGTTTAGGATCAGGTTCACAGAGTGTATGTGTGACACACAAAGAAGGACATTAAGGAAGAGGTTTATTGCTGGCATTGGTGGGTGTTTTGCCGTCTGCACCTCCTGGATTCTTGCATGGAAATCCCCGCTTGTGGGGGGGTCAGCTACTGCAGAGGCAGAGGTGTCTGTCAGTGGCTGTACCTCTGGCAGGGCCTCCCTTCCTGTGGCTCTGCAGATGTACTTGGGCTGGATGTAGCTGCCCCAAATAAAGGGGAAGATTGGGTTGAAAAAGCCCTGCTCACTGTTGTATGGATGTCCCTCAGCACCCCTATTAGGGAGGCCACGTTGGAATTGCGGGCCTCCATTTGGTTGTACATGTCCCTATTCATGTCTCTCTGCAGCTGCTTCATTTTCCAGAGTTCAGTCAATACCTGACCCATCACGCCTGGGTACTCCTGGTAGACCCCCAAGACTTGGCTGATGGAATCCTGGTTGTGAGTGGCCCCAGTAGACTCACTTTGCCAGCCCACAGCATCCCTCTTGCAGACCCTACCCCCACAAGCCTGTGCCCTTGGTACAGGGTGCCCTCTCCAATTGGTCGTTGGGGCACAAGATGACGGAAACTATGCTAGGTGCAAAGGTTGTGGTGCGCGTTGTTACCTGTGAGGTTGATACAACAGGGCTGGGAGGTGTAGTTGTGGGCACACTGGAAAGGCAACATGTGCATTTGACCATTTGGAGGTCTAGTTCAGTGTGATACAGTCAAACACACAACTTTGTTGTATCTGCAGTCATCATGTGTGCAAGGGTGTGTCAATAGGTTTGCTGCGGCTATCAATATGCTGCTGCAGCTTAAGGCCCTAGGAATACTTAGTGTACAAACTTGGTAAGGTGTCATTCCTGTCCTCACTAGTTTCAATTTGGGATACCCAGTCAAGATGGAACAAGACAGAAACATCTCTGAGCTGAGCGTGGTCTGCCTTTTGTTCACTCTCAGGTGAGTAAACTTAATTTGAGAGTTCACTAACAGGTGTATTTGGGAAAGTGAACACTGGGCTGGTGGTTGGAATTAGAGAAACAGGCCCTTTTGGGCTTTGCAGTCAGGTCAGTCCCTCTACTTCACACACTAGACAAATGGCATCCTACCAGGTGAGTAAACTTCATTTGAGAGTACACCCACAAGTGTCTTTGGGAAAGTGAACACTGGGCTGGTGGTTGGAAATACAGGAACAGGGCCTCCTGGGAGTTGTAGTCAGGTTACTCTCTCTTCTCCACACACTAGATAAATGGCATACTCCCAGGTGAGTAAACTTCATTTTAGAATTCACACACAGGTGGCTTTGGAAAAGTGAACACTGGGCTGGTGGTTGGAGTTACAGGAACAGAGCCTGTCCTGGACTTTGCAGTCAGGCCAGTCCCTCTAATTCACACAATAGACAAATGGCATGCTCCAGGTGAGTAAACTTCATTTTAGAGTACACTAACAGATGTATTTTGGAAAGTGAACACTGGACTGGTAAATGGAGTTATAGAAACAGGGCCTCCTTGGCTTTGTAGTCAGGTCAGTTCCTTTAATTCACACACTAGACAAATGGCATACTCCCAGGTGAGTACATTTCATTTGAGAGTTCATTTGAGAGTTCATTAACAGGAAAGTGAACACAGGGCTGGTGGTTGGAGTTAGAGAAACAGGGCCTTTTGGGCATTGCAGTCAGGTCAACCCCTCTACTTCACTCACTAGATAAATGGCATACTACTAGGTGAGTAAACTTCATTTGAGATTACACACACAAGTGTCTTTGGGAAAGTGAGCACTGGGCTGGTTGTTGGAATTACTGGAACAGGGCCTCCTGGGAGTTGTAGTCAGGTCACTCCTTCTTCTTCACATTCTAAACAAATTTCATATTCCCAGGTGAGTAAACTTCATTTGAGAGTTCAAACACAGGTGTCTTTGGTAAAGTCAGCACTGGACTAGTTGTTGGAGTTATAGGAACAGGGCCTCCTGGACTTTGCAGTCAGGTCAGTCCTACTAATTCACACACTAGACAAATGGCATACTCTTGGGTGAGTACACTTAATTTAAGAGTACATTAACAGATGTATTTAGGCAAGTGAACACTGGGCTTGTGGTTGAAGTTAGAGAAACAAGGTTTTGCAGTCAGGTCAGTCCCTCAACTTTATACAGTGGACAAATGGCATACTACGTAAACTTCATTTGAGAGTACACACACAGGAGGTGTCCTTGGAAAAGTGAACACTTGGCTGGTGGTTGGAGAGGAACAGGGCCTCCTAGGAGTTGTAGTAAGGTCACTCCCTCTACTTCACACACTAGAACGATGGCATTCTCCCAGGTGTGTAAACATCATTTGAGAGTTCACACATAGGTGTCTTTGGGAAAGTAAAAACTGAGCTAGTGGTTGGAGTTACAGGAACAGGGCCTGCAGTCAGGTCAGTCCCACTAATTCACACACTAGCCAAATTGAATACTCCCAGGTGAGTAAACTTAATTTGAGAGTTCACTAACAGATGTATTTGAGAAAGTGAACACTGGGCTGGTGGTTGGAGTTAGAGCAACATGGCCTCTGGGTTTTGCAGTCAGGTTAGTCCCTCTGATTCACATCCTAGACAAATGGCATACTCCCAGGTGAGTAAACTACATTTGAGAGTTCTCTAACAGATGTATTTGGGAAAGTGAACACTGGGGTGGTGGTTGGAGTTACAGAAACTGGGCCTCCTGGGAGTTGCAGTCAGGCCACTCCCTCTATTCGCCAACACTTGATAAATGTTGGGTATTACATATCTGTTGACATAGTGCATTTAATTTGGAGAATTCATTTACATGTTGAGACATGCCATGACTCCTGGGATTAATTTTTATTGAAACACTTCCAGGCACCATTTCAACCTATGGCAAATGATGAGCCTTGGAAACCATGATGTTAGGTCCAACAATTCACACTGCCAGTCTTACTTTTCAGATACTCTGGGTATTGAATGCTGTTAGAGTCAATGAATGACACGTGGCAAAAGGTGAGCTGTGAGCATGCATGGAAGTGCATTTTAACAACAGTTTTTGTATTGTAACTTACAAGACTCTGCTTTTCCAGGTATTCCTGTGAAGTCCTCAGGATGCAGCATGGCCAAGACCCTCTCGTCCCAGAGAAAGAGTTTTAATGGGGTGTTGGGAGGGCCACAGCCAGTCTTGTCGGCCTCCATCTGTTGCATGGAGGTCAGGGAATGCACCTTGCACCTCAGGTCGTTCCACCTCTTCCTAATGTCCTCCTTTGTGTGCATGGTGGTGCCTTCAGCATTCATTCTGTAGAAGATCCTTTGCCACCGTTCCATTTTCCAACTGAGAGCAGTGTGCTGGACTTGGGCTCCAAACATTGGTGGCTCTACTCCTATGATTTCACCTGCCATGACTCACAACTCATGCTCTGAAAAACGTGGGTATTTGGTGCGTGACATGACTGAAAATAAAGAGGGGGACAGTGACAGAGTAAACAAGACAAGTGATTTGTGAGGCAAAAAATGAAAAATAGTAGAAGTGTGGGGGAAAGTGAAAAATGGTATGGGCAAAAATGGCTGCCTAATGTGACACAAATTACAAAAAGTACTGTGGTATCTGCCTTGCTGTGCTGCAGTGGAGAGGCAAAGAATCATGGTCTGTGGAAGGGTGTGTTTTATGGTGTGATTTGCAGGTTAGTCCACTGGGCTCATAATTGTGAGCTGTGTTGTTTTTTCAAATTCATCCTATGTGCTTCAATGTGCATCCAATATTACTTTGCTGAATGAGGACCGTGGTTGTCGACCGCCATTGGCTAACCGCCGCAAGGGGACAGCCACATCGACTGTGTGTTTGCAATAGGCTTGGAGGTTTGCCGTGGCATTGACCGTGCCGGAGTACGGACTCCCACGATAGCAAACTGCCGATCCGCTGGCGGTTTGCACTTTGGCTTCGGGGGCAGATGTTCTTCCTGTCTACATCGCAATATGGTGGTCTGGGGACCGCCAAGCATAGTTGCATTTTTGGGACCACTGTCTTGACGGTTCAACCGCCAAACTCATAAGCAGGCCCTTAGTCATGAATGCTGGCTACTATATGACTATTTACTAATGGACTTCTCCTCCGTTATCCATTTTTATAAAGAACACTCAGTGACGTTGGACCTTTCATTACATCCTTTAGAGTAGTGTTAAATTTAAATAAACTGTTATGACTATTTCACCAGTGAAATGGCTGACAATGTGCTACATTATGATTTTGTCAGGCTTTGCTAGGTCACGGACTGGAACAATTGATTTGCAAATAGAAATACACAGATCCTAACTCTTGAAATCGGTGTCAACAACAATTTTCTTCCACCAGTCAGATGTTCCGCTGGAGGCAATCCGCTAGTTTTCTGGAGTGGAGTAAATCTGTTCTCTTAGGAAGAAAATGTATTGCACAGAAAAAAGTTGGTGATTGGACTTCGCAACATTTTGCAGACCCTGTGTTATCGTGGAACTGTTTGGCAGCATGGAAATGTAATTGATACACCCCCATGCTTAATGATGGCATAGCGGAAAACTTTTACTAACGGTACTCCATCGTTTTAGTTAAGCCATGATGGGGTTTTAATGGTTTCTTTATCGATTTCGGGTGCAGGAAGAATTGGTGCCGTGCCACACCACAGCACTAAATAACTGTCCTCAGTGATCACATTTTTTTTTCGAATTCTGTTCGCACACCACAGTTGCGGACTTCAGCCATTTTTTTTTCATGAGTGTACATCTTCAATATTAAAATTCCTTTAAATGGTATATTTCATTAACGATTTATGACCCATGTCCTACATCTAGTATATTCCGTTTCATTTAGATCAATAAAATTTTTGATATCGATTTTTCGTCTTCGTTTTCATCATACATCTTGTTTACATAACGTGATCAGGCCCAGCTGTGCTTTTAAACATTCTCAATAACACCGCCAGGGTCAAATCAGTGGCACTCGGAGTTCACCGCGACAGCCGTGAGCAGCAGTGGCTTCACGCCGAAGAGCTGCGCGGGTTGCGGTCTGCGGGCAAGATTGCTGACAGTTGATGAAGCTGAAATGAAGGTTTTACATTTATTAACGCATAAACGTAGTGTGAAATAATCATGTGTGACTTTAAACGAACTAATAAAAATTGTACGGGGACAAAATGTGCCCTCAGAGTAGTTTGCCAACATTTATAAGCGTGCTTTATATAATGTGATGTATTAGAATTGCACTAATCCGACATAATCGTAAACGTGTGCTATGATTTGCTTGTTTGAATTATTTTAGCTTAGCATTACTTTAGTGCAGGCTTCGGCCTAGTTGCCTGGTCTCACGGTTTAGATGCTCGTATTTTTCCAATGTGCTATTAAACGTGTATTCCTGCTTGAAGCTGTACTTTTCCACTGAGATCGTTCACATGCTTATCTTAAGGTTTTGTGCCAGCCTGGCATATTTTTCTCTTTACTCCAAGGTCAATCTGCAGGTGCGGACAATGGAAGCTCTGAAAATGAGTTAATGTTGCAACTTGCGTACCCGTCTCCAAGGATAATGTATGCTTAAGTAAAAGCTTGAGAACTGTTGTTTTTGATTGGATAATTTGAAGCCAACCTATGAACCCTCCAATGGAAGACCCTACTGGATTTGAACTGTTGTCTATTTAAACCAGGTGCACGAGAAGGAGGTAGCCATTACAGCCATCATTGCCGTTACCCGCCATTTTGCAGCTATTATGGCCCACCTTGCTGCGATGCCATTTTGAGAGACTTTGATGCTTTCTCTAATCGAGAGAAAGAGACTTAAATGATTCTTACCCTAGAGACTTTAACTTGAATTTGTTCCTTTGCATGAAGTAGTAGTTTATCTTGCCGCCGTGAGGCAACTGCCCCGTCCACCCCTGCCCCTTTGCCCCATCCCATGCTGATCGAGAAACGGTACCTGCGAGACGAAGACTTCCTTGAATGCTGATTGAAATTGGTAAATATGAAAGGAAATTGTAAAATTGCATTGTGTTTCTTTTAGGTAACCAACTGCTGATTTTGATAAGAGCCCTAGTTAGGAGTTTTCTAAATTAATGTTGCTAAATTGTTTTTGCATGAAGTCCCACATGCCGATGCTAATTTGAGGTTAGATGAGGATTCCTTTTGTCGCACGATGCAATTTGAGATCTTGCTATGCTGACTAAATGTATGCAATTAGTTCATTACAGATTATACTGTAGTTCTAGCGATTTGCATTGCTATTATCGAATGCCTTGTTATTCAAATGCTGCATAGATTGCACCTGTTTCGCCGTTATGGACAGCTATTAATGTTCATTTATGTTTATCATTTGGTGTTGAGACACATCTATATTGTGCTAGCTTTGTTAATATAGGGAAATAAAATTCACTAACTTTGAATAAACTGGTGTGGTTATTCCCGACTGAAAGGTCAGGGTTCGCCGAAATGTATTCTGGATTAATTGTTAAGTGTTACGTTGATCAGGGCATTGCTTACGTTCGTTATTGATTATTGATTTGATTAAATTGACTGATTAAGGCTGGAGAGGGTCCCACTTAGCCAAAAGATTCATCGGCCTAAAGAGCGTCCAAAGTATAGGTAAATTACTAGTACGGAACGCTCTATCACAGTTTCCTGCGGTACTCCAGGGAGCGGTCATCCTCCTTCTTCCACCTGCTTCCTCAAGTGCTCCTACTGCCAGATCCAACCTGGAGAGACTGTCCCGTTGTGTTACACCAAGACCAGCATGAGCCTGTGTCAGAATGACTACATGAGATTAGACCTGCTGTTAGCTTCCTGGAGGCGGATGGGGCCCTTGCCCACATCAGAGGTGGTTTGGGAGGCTGGGCATTGGCTGTCATTACTACTTGAGAGCTGTGTGAAGGTTGTTCAGGTTCCACGGTGGCTCTAGGCAGCCACTACCACGACAAGCGTGGATAAGCGCAGGTGCATGAGCTAATCGAACACTGGATTGGTGAAAAGGTACATGTGCACTTTATCAGTAGTTTTCTGGAAAGTGCTGCAGAGCAGGGGACTTCTGGATCTCTCCTAGTAAATGACAGATTCCAGAATACTACCTCCATTTCACTTGCATTCTGAGACTTGTGTGTAGATCATCATCCGCTTGCCTTGAGTGCTGCTCAGGACCCCTTTTTCCAGAATAACTACAAAATAAAAGCAGTTGAGCAGAAGTTTGTTCCAGGTCGTGTGTCCTAAAAGAATCGATGGCTTTCTTAACTCAATATTTAACCTGATGGGTCATTTAATGCATCGCCCAGTCTAGTTTGTTACTTGTACACCACCTTAATCCCCAGTTGGTCCTCACTGCTGTCACTGCATTAGTCCTTTCGGTTCTGTGAGGAGCCTTCTTGCATGCTTGTCAGGTTTGGGGGAGTAGCTGCAGAGACGTTTTAAGGCATGGGTAAAGTGGGCTCTGGCCCAGGGCTCCAGCCTTTCAGGGGGCCCTCTGGCAGAGCCAGCTCTGTTCTGTTGAGTCCTATCCTGATTACTTTAAATAACTCTTAAACAAATTGTTTTAAATAGCCATTTCCTTTAGTTATTTTTAATGGGAGTCTATTACAAACATTTTACAGAGAAATTATCTGTTTATGTTTGATGCAACATCCATATTTTTTTTTTCTTTTAGATCAAAACAGGAACTCGCATATGAGAAACGGGAGGGTGTCAGAGATACTTTGCAGTAATGTTAGTGAACTGCTGCTATGTTGCAATATTGAAACAAACATTACTGTCCCTGATGTAAACACACTTAGAATTTGGAGTGTCTGCACTGTCTGTGACCTGTTCAGAGAGGGGATGAAAGAGATGAAATTGTGACATACATTTTGAAGCTGTTCTAAACAGGGCCCCCAAAATAGGCTTTGCCCAGTGCCCCCAAAATCCTTAAAATGTCCCTATGCATAGTGAAAGAATGGGGCGATACGTCAGAGTTGGTCTGTTTGAACAGACTTGTGCAGTCCAACCTACACTCCCTCCGCCTTTAGGATGTGCTGGTTGCATTGGAGTGGGTGTGAACACTATCATCATCCACCATGGGCTGGTGAGTAGGGATGCCCTACTACAAAGAGCCCAGGTAGAGGGAAGTGTGGAAATAGGTGGATCCTGCCACTGCAGTTTAATGCCCTCTTTTAAAGTGTATGTCCCAGTAGGCAAACCGGAAGTACACTTTCCCATTGCTGCTTCAGGCACCATAGCTCTATGTATGTTGGGACATGTTACTTCTCTGGTGTGGTATTTTCTACAGATTGAAGTTATTGCATGTTGCATAGCAAAGCTACAACATGCCCAAGGGTGTCAACTCCCTAAAATGCTAGGGGTAGCAGAAGGGACATTATGCACCTTCAGATGACTATATCGGGTGGATCTTTTGTTCCTATTTTAACCCAACAAAAGGTTCCAGTTGCTGCTGAGAGCCTGGGGCAAGGAGTGTAACTACAGGAGGTAAGAAAGGATGTTAAATTCCTCTCTTAGAGAAAGGCAAACTATGCTTTGCTCGAGCCAGATTATGGAATCTGATTGACACAGCAAATATTTATTCCTGGATCCACCCTTGTTTCCTTACAAAAATATAGTTATGAAAGATATGTCAATAAAGAGCTGTTAGACCTGACAGCCTTAGGGTTGTCATCCTCAACTTTTTGCCTTCCTCCCTCCACTTTTTGACACTGTTTTTGCTAGTTTTAGGACTCTGAGCACTTTACCACTTCTAACCAGTGCTAAAGTGCATATGCTCTCTCCCTTAAAACATGGTGACATTGGCTCATACCCAATTGGCTTATTTAATTTACTTATAAGTCCCTAGTAAAGTGCCATACATGTGCCCAGGGCCTGTAGATTAAATGCTACTAGTGAGCCTGCAGCACTGATTGTGCCATCCACATAAGTAGCCCCTTAACCATGTCTCAGGCCTGCCACTGCAAGGCCTGTGTGTGCAGTGTCACTGCCAATTCGACTTGGCATTTAAAACGACTTGCCAAGCCTAAAACTCCCTTTTTCTACATATAAGATACCCCTAAGGTAGGCCCTAGATAACCCATAGGGCAGGGTGCTTTGTAGATAAAGGGCAGGACATATACCTGTGTAGTTTATATGCCCTGGTAGTGTAAAACTCCTAAATTCGTTTTTCACTGCTGTGAGGCCTGCTCCTTTTATAGGCTAACATTAGGGCTACACTCATATACTGTTTGAGTGGTAGATTCTGATCTGAAAGAAGTAACAGGATCATATTTAGCTTGGCCAGAATGGTAATACAATATCCTGCTGACTGGTGAAGATGGAATTAATATTATGTTATGATACAATGCACGTCGTAGAAGTTCAGTAAGATTTATTAAATATACGGCCAACCCAACAGGATCCGTGTGACTACGTCTCACTACTGTCTTCACTCCCCAACCATCACTCCTGGAACCCCTGGCTTCTCCAGGCTCCAGAATTAAGTCCTGGAACATAGAAGGCAATGAGGTTCCGGGCCTAACCCAATTCAGGCCTTACATACACCTATCCCTAGTACATAAGAAATAAGTAAAAGTACAACATCACAACACACCCCCCCCTTCGCATTAAATAACGATCCAAAAATTAATAACAATGCAGTGGAAACAAAGATTTGTAGAACAATAGAACAGTCTCGCAAAGTAGAGTCAAGAGAAATAATCTTTCATCCAGGATGGTTGGGAACGTATCCTGGATGATATCCTGGATGGTACACTGGCACGCGGAAACTCCTTGGAAGCTTCAGTGACGTGATTTTTCCTCTGATCTTCCAAATTTGGAGCGTCTGTCCATTTGGTAATTCTAGACATACTCCACGCATCCCCATTGTCTAGGATCACAATGTTTTTCTTTACCTCTCTGATGCGGAAAGGGCCCTTGAAAAGCGATCTACCTTTAGTTTTAAAACACGGGTCCTTTACTAACACCAAGTCACCTACCTTCCACCATACTTTAGCAACCCCATGCTTGACATCAAAACGCAACTTGTAGTTACGTTGGTACTTCTCCCGGAGACTTGGTGCCTTATCAAATTTACTCGGGTCCCTTTTGACCTGTACTAAGGTGTTATTGAACCATGCAGGGAACAATTTGGTGCAAGCCACCCTTCCCCTCATGTGCTCAAAAGGGGCTATGTTGGTAACACTATTTGGAGTGTTGCGATGTGCCCACCACAAACCTCTCAAGATATTAGCTAAGGGAGTTCTTGTCACAATAGCTTCTTGCACACAAGCTTTCACCATCCTGTTCATCCGCTCAGCCAGACCATTAGCTTGTGGCAAATACAAAGCTGTCTTCAAGTGTACAATAGCCACGGAATCTAAGAAATGTTTCATTTCTAGTGATGTCAATTGTATCCCATTATCTGTAACCAAATGACTGGGAATGCCTTCTCTAGAAAATTCTTCCTCCAGAAATTCAATTACTGTACGGGTATCAACTACATTCACACATTTGGTTACCACCCATTTGGATGCATAATCCACCAAGAGTAAAACATAACGTTCATTCGGTGGTAGAAGATGGAAAGGACCCATAAAATATAGGCCAAGCTTAACCCAGGGTTTCTCTGGAACCTCTACAGGGGAGAGTGGCGCACTAACTACCTTCTTGCTTTTATCGCTGCGCGCACAATTCAAACAATCCTTTACAATCGCTTCAACTTCACTATCTAACCCTGGCCACCAACAAATGACTCTAAGTCTAGATTTGGTTAAACTCCTGCCTAAATGCCCTTCATGAGCTAGATTCACAATTTTGTTCCTTAAATCTTTCGGAGGTATGAATTTGTCTCCCCTATATAACTCACTACCATTCAAAGAAAGTTCATCTCTCACATTCCAATAGCCCTTCAATGAATCAGGAATATCTCTAAATTCTGACCATCCCTTAACAATGAATTCTCTAAGCTTATGCCTGTCCGGATCCTTCTCCAGAGCCATTTCCCACTCCTCTCTATTGATAGCCATCTCCCTTACCCAGTTGATAGTAACTTCATCCTCTACCTCTTCCTCACTATCAATCGAAGAACGGGATAAGAAATCTGCTACAACATTTTCGGCCCAGGCACATATTCCACAATAAAGTTGTACTCTAACAACCCTTCAGTCCACCTACGAATTCTCGGGGATAGCTCTTCATTCTTCTTAGGAGAAAAAATGTGGACGAGCGGTCTGTGGTCTGTTCTTACAACAAAAGGTAGGCCCCACAAGTAGAATTTAAAGTGTTTGATCGCCCACATACAGGCAAGTGCCTCTCTTTCTATTACTGAATAGTGTTGTTCAGCCTCCTTGAGGGAACGAGAAGCAAATACTATTACTTTCTCTTCTTGACCTACCTTTTGGATCAGCACCTCCCCTAATCCCTTGACACTACCATCTGTGTACAAAAAGGTTTTCGCACACACATCAAAATGCCCTAAAGTAGGCATCATTCCAATACAGTCTTTCACAAAAGAAAAAGCTGCCGCACAATCCTTCCCCCAGATGAACTCACAACCCTTTTTCAAAAGAGTTCTTAAAGGTTGCGTCACACTGGAAATGTTGGGAATGAATTTGGAGTAAAACTCCGCCAAACCTAGGAAAGACCTCACATTGTCTTTGTCTTTGGGTTCAGGCGCGCGAACTATAGAATCAACAAGTTCTAATTTGGGTTTTATTCCCTCACCAGAAATGGTATGTCCTAGGTAGGTCACTGAAGTAACTCTAAACTTACACTTCTCCTTCTTAACAGTAAGCCCAGCCTCTGCCAGCTTGTTCAAAACTAACCTTAATATTTTGTCATGTTCATCCACAGTTTTGCCATGCACCAAAATATCATCCTGAAAATACAACGTACCATCAATTCCTCCCAAAATTATTTTCATGACACGTTGAAAACACGCAGCCGCAGAGGCGAGACCAAAAGGCATCCTCAAAAACTGATAAGCCCCCAAAGGTGTAACAAAGGAAGTGAGGTGCCTGGACTCAGGGTGTAAAACAATCTGATGATAAGCAGAGGATAGATCCAATACACTAAACACCTTCGAACCACCCAGACCTGACCACGCTTCTGTTATGTTAGGTAAGGGTTGACGATCTATCCATATATTTTTGTTAAGGTCTCTGAGATCCACACACATGCGGATACGCTTCCCATTGTCTTTAGGTGCTAAAACTACTGGAGCCAACCACTCCGAAGATTCAATCTCCTCGATAACCCCAGCCTCAAGTAACCTCTTGAGTTCTGCCTTTAGATGCTCCAACATCATTCTCAGCACCCTTCTGACGTGTTCATGTACAATGGGTACAGAATTTTTCTTTAGAATGAATTTGTGTTCAAAATTTGCTAAACACCCTAAGTTATCACCGAAAACACCAGGGAACACTTTGCAAATCCCTAATGAGTCACTGATATCCTTTACCACCATCTCTTGATTGTCAGAATTAGGGTCTAATTTAATACCCATGTCCCGCTGGTGTCGCCATCCTAATAAATTATTACCACGATTGGCTACGTAATCCTTACCCATGGTGACTCTATCTTGGAATTGGATTTTCATCACTCTTTAACCAATCACCTCAATTCTGGCACCCCCATACCTGACCGGGTTGATATCAGGCTTAACAAGGGGAAAGGGAGACTTTCCAAAAATATCTTGCCAGTTCTTTTCACCAACCATTGTATAAGGCGAACCTGAATCAGCTAGAACAGTAACGGTTCTATCATCAAGTTTTATGGTGCATTCAGGCATAATCACTGGTCCCTCATCTACCACGTTAGAATTATGCTTGATATGATCAATTTCTTGTCCATCAAATAAAACCATCTTATTGACATTTTCTGTGACCAGATCTACGTTATTTTTGTCATTATTACAAACTCTAGCATAATGGCCTCTCTTCCCACACTTCCTACATAAGGAATTACGTGCAAAACAATTGGTACTATTCGCCGTATGCCCCATGTTGCCACAACGATAACAACGTAAAACTTTAACGTCTCTCCTTTTTTCTTGGGAAAACCCTTGAGCTTTATTGTCATTGCCAATCTTCAAAATTTCTTCTTGGTTCCTTGGTAATTGCACAACAGAGAGATTGTCTCCATCGGTAAGGTTAATTTCTTTGATCCAGTTGCTGGTACTCTCCATTCCCTCGACAATCGCAATTGCTTCTCTCAAGTCAGGGTTCTTTGTTAACAGTTTCTCCTGGACTTTATTGTTATTTGTACAACGCACAAGCTGGTCACGAATTAGTGAATCTGTGATTTCACCAAAATCACAAGTGCTTGCTAAAGTGTGTAAGGCGAAGAATTTATGTCTTTCCAACACTACATTATGGGGGTCATTCTGAGTCTGGCGGGCGGCGGAGGCCGCTCGCCAGACTTCCCCCCTCCAAAATACCGCTCTGCGGTCGAAAGACCGCTGAGGGTATTTTGGCTTTTGCACTGGGCTGGCGGGCGACCGCCAAAAGGCCGCCCGCCAGCCCAGTGCAAAAACCCTTCCCACGAGGACGCCGGCTTAGAATTGAGCCGGCGGAGTGGGAAGGTGCGACGGGTGCAGTGGCACCCGTCGCGAATTTCACTGTCTGCAATGCAGACAGTGAAATTCTTTGTGGGGCCCTCTTACGGGGGCCCCTGCAGTGCCCATGCCATTGGCATGGGCACTGCAGGGGCCCCCAGGGGCCCCACGACACCCCATACTGCCATCCTGTTCAATGGGGCAGCGGAAAACCGGCGGGAGACCGCCGGTTTTCCCTTTCTGACCGCGGCCATACCGCCGCGGTCAGAATGCCCTGCGGGGCCCCGCCATCCTGTTGGCGGTGCTCCCGCCGACCCTGGCCCCGGCGGTCCGTGACTGCCCTAAGTTTGGATTCAAAATGTGCTGCAAGAATTGCTATAGACATCTCTTAAACATCCCTGGGTTCACTGTCCGCCCCACCAATGCTCAAAGGTTCAAGACTGTCATATATGTTCCTGCCTTCGATACCAAGATTATGTAGAAGAACTGCTTGTTTCCTGGCTGGAGAGAATTTTTCTCCGCCTATGGCTATTAAGTAAGAGTCAAAAAGATTTTTCCACTGTTTCCAGGGCAGAATGGGGTCACCTTTGTCCGACAAAAAAGGAGGTGGTTGTGACATAGTAGGTGTAGCCATGGTGGTAAAGGTGAAGAAATTAGCTTTTCTTTTCCCTTTATTTTCTTTTCATTTTTTTTTAACAAAATATTTTTTTTCCTGAATATGAGTCAATTGATGCAAAAATGGAACTAATTAATTACTAATAATAATAATGTAATTCAACTTTCTTCATCAAAATCAACCAGAGTAGCGGTGAACATGAGCCAAAGAAAATGAAACAAGTGTAGATTTTTTTTTTCCTCTTCCAGCTGAAGTCGTAACGCGGTGAGCGGTTAAGATTCTGAAATCAGTTTTTTCCTCCTTCCAGTTGAAGCCGTAATGCGGTGAGCGGTCTAGATTCCAAATCCAGACTGCAGAGACAGTAAGTAAGTATGCCGGCTATTCGACAGGACACTGTGTCCAGCTGAAGCCGTAACGCGGTGAGCAGTCTAGATTCCAAGCCCAGCGCTCAAAGAAAACGGGAGTGCGATGAGAAAACACAAGCTTGTCTCGTGCAAAGCAGCAATGGAACAAACGTGCGCGCGGAGGGAACACAAGCTCGTCTCGTGCCCAGTAGCAACGGGAGGAAAGGAAAAAAACGTACAGGCTCGTCGGGATAAAATTTATGCCTGAACAAGACATCAGCGCCCAATTAATAAGGAGGGGCCCGGTGGTCTTCTTTGCTACTCGGACTGGAAGCAAGGATGTCTTCACGGCAAGTATTCTTCCTTCTGCTGTCGCCACTACGTGGATCCAGTCTTTATGCAGGTAACTCCGTGGGTTCAGGGTTGGCCCCTCGTCGCCAGTGTTATGATACAATGCACGTCGTAGAAGTTCAGTAAGATTTATTAAATATACGGCCAACCCAACAGGATCCGTGTGACTACGTCTCACCACTGTCTTCACTCCCCAACCGTCACTCCTGGAACCCCTGGCTTCTCCAGGCTCCAGAATTAAGTCCTGGAACATAGAAGGCAATGAGGTTCCGGGCCTAACCCAATTCAGGCCTTACATACACGTATCCCTAGTACATAAGAAATAAGTAAAAGTACAACATCACAACACATTACTATTTTAGAAAGGCCACTTTTAGAAAGTGAGCATTTCTCTGCGCCTTACAATCCACATCTGGCTTGGTTAGTTGACAGTTCCCTTGTACATTTCACTCAGACAACCCCAAACACAGGATGCTCAGTCACACCTGCACACATCTGCATACTGAATGGGTCTTCCTGGACGGGGAGGGTGGAGGGCCTGACACTTACTTGTCAAAGGACAGTGGCCTGCCCTCAAACAATGGACTTCCAAACACCCTACTGGGACCCTGGCAAACAGGATGGAACTGAAATGGGACCTTGTGCACTTCTAAGTCATTCTTTGAAGTCTCCCCCACTTCAAAGGCTCCTTTGTGTATTTAAACAGGGCCTCTCACCCTACCAACTCAGACACTTCTTAACAAGATACCTACTGGGAAAGGAACTCTGAACCAGAACCTGCAACTTGCCAAGAGAAGCTGCCTGGCTGCCCAAAGGACTCATCTGACTGTTTTGCTGAAATGGACTGCTGCCTTGCTGTTGCCTTGCTGCTTTGCTGCCCTCTGGCTCTGTTGAGAACTGCTCTCCAGGGGCTTGGATTGAGCTTACCTCCTGTTTTCTGAAGACTTAGGGTCAAAAGGACTTCATCTCTGCAAAGAACTCCTTGTGGGGTGAAAATCGACGCACAGTGTGCCGGAATCAACGCACAGCCTGCATTGCGATGAGAAAAACACTGCACGCCCAACTGAAATGGCGCAGCCCAGCTCTCCGAGTGGAGATCGATGCAGCGCCAGCGATGCGACTGGAACTTTGATGCAGGGCCCACTGGATCGACGCACAGCCGAGCCGGAATGACGCAGCCCGACTTCCTGTGAGAAGAATTGGCGCAGCGCCTGCCGTGCAATAGAAATTTTCCCGCATCGCTCACCGGATCGACACAGCACCTGTGACTTAATTCCGCACACCCAGGATTTCTCCGCATCGTCCCCGGGGCATCCAATTACCCAGCAACCCAAATAGGATTCAAGTCTGCACGCCGGAAACCGATGTAAGGCCCTTGTTGCGTGAAAAATTTTGATGCATTATGGGGGTCATTCCGACCCTGGCGGCCGCGAATGACGGAAGCACCGCCAACAGGCTGGCGGTGCTTCCTTGCCCATTCTGACCGCGGCGGTAAAGCCGCGGTCAGAAAACCGGGGCCGGCGGTTTCCCGCCGATTTAGCCCCGGTTGGGCGAATCCACCATGGCAGCGCTGCCTTGGGGATTCTGACCCCCTTCCCGCCAGCCTGTTTCTGGCGGTTTTCACCGCCAGGAAGAGGCTGGCGGGAACGGGTGTCCTGGGGCCCCTGGGGGCCCCTGCACTGCCCATGCCACTGGCATGGGCAGTGCAGGGGTCCCCTAACAGGGCCCAGGGTGGCTTTTCACTGTCTGCTTAGCAGACAGTGAAAAGCGCGACGGGTGCAACTGCACCCGTCGCACCGCCGCAACTCCGCTGCCTCCATTCAGAGCCGGCTCCTGTGTTGCGGCCCCCATTCCTGCTGGGCCGGCGGGAATGTTGGAATGCCGCAAGCGGTCTTTTGACCGCATGGCGGCAGATTGGAGGTCTCGGCCTATCTGTGTGCACCCGGAGAAACTGACGCACACCTCCCAGTTTTCAACACATCTCCTCCTCTGCGGTGCCTTGCAGATAATTTAGACGCAAACCAGGTACTTTTTGCTTGCAAGAGACACTTATTGCTTTTAAAATCTTAAGACTCTTTTTATAATTTTCTAAAGTGATATTTCAACGTGTACTTATCAAATCTTGATCATTTTTTACCTGCATTATATCAGATAAATATTCTATATTTTTCTAAACCTGTGTAGTGTACGTTTGTGGTGTTTATACTGTGGTATTGCATGATTTGCTGTACAAATACTTTACACATTGCCTTCTAAGTTAAGCCTGACTGCTCAGTGCCAAGATACCAGAGGGTGGGCACAGGATAATTTGGATTGTGTGTGACTTACCCTGACTAGCGCAAGGGTCTTTGCTTGGGCAGGGGGTAACCTGAATGCCATCCAAGGACCCCATTTCTAACAAGAGCAATTCATCAAACTTGAAGAAAAATGTTCCATAAGTGGAAATAAACTTGGGACATATGTTGACATTCCAAAAGTTGTTCAAACATAATCACAGGATCAATATTATCCAATCCTACAATAGGAGAAGAGATTAAGCAAATTCTAAGCCTTGATAAAACCTCTAGTACATATTTAACTGTGGCGAATCCAACAACAATGAAAACAAAGGCACATTTATTAAGCACAAAAGAAATATGCATACGGAAGACACACTGCTCCACTGGTAATGCTGCACACAATATCCTAATGACTTCATTATTGAAATGAGACCTGCGATCTGACTTCAGAGAAACTGGCATTCCATTCCTGGGTATTAACTCTCTCAACAGCAGTTAAGCTACAATGAGACTGTCATTTATCTGTGCAGGGTTTGCTTCCACCCATGCACACTATAACTAGGACGTATCTCAGCCCCTTACAAACAGGCATCCCAATACATTCCATCTACATTCTGGTGAAAGACAACCTGATCTACCTACATGACTCAGTGTGACTGGGGTTCTTTTCCCTACATTCATCTGTTGGCGTGTTACACAACAGTGGCACAATTCTTCTGCAAGCATCCTGAACCTGGACTAAACAGCTTTGCCTAAGTAATCTCACCATTGCGTCTCTCCCTGAATGTATGAGGCCATGGAAATGTCAAGTCATGGTGAAGAATAAACTGACTGGTAACACTGGTCTCCCATTTGCCGAAATCCAAATGTCATTTTCATCTTTTCCACATCCTCCTCTGATCTAATCCTGCTGCCCCACTTCTGAAACATGTTTCTGTAATCTCCTGAGCTCTTCCATTGATAAGACAGTGTCCTCATCAGATTCATCGATGTATGTCCCATTAAACATGCAATTTCGTCCACATATCTGTTGCCGACTGTGACATATCCATTGCCACTTTTGTAAGCTGCACATTTACCAACTGCAATTTCAGTTGGAAGTTGTAATACTTCTAGCAATCTCTTTACATGTTTGCCATTTCTCATAGGCAAGGCAGATGAAATCATGAAATCCTTTTGAGACCACAACTGTCCAAAGTCATTGACCACATCAAAGCCACACTTACTATATGTAATATATGTAACCTCACTTAAGCTGTTAGACTGCAAGCTCTGCTAGGGGCCATCAGCTTTGCAGCTTTTGCTAAGGTTACACCTTGAAGTCATGAAGCTTTTACAACTTCTTGAATTGTACAGACAACGTAAGTTGCTATGAGGAAACCTTCATTCGTTCTTAGACAGGATGCATCCACAAAGATTACATAATAAGGCTCAATCAAAGGTTCATCTTTTATGTATGCCCTTGGCTTGGTGCCTAAATCAGTGACATCTAGAAAATCATGCTCAAAATCATCATTTTCTGAAAACCACAGCAAAGTGAATGGCATTCCTTTAAAATAATGTTTTTGGATGCAAGGATTTGCTGCTCATATTTTGTAAGTCTGGAATTTGCCATGTACTGGGTATTTGTTCTGGTAAGCAGAATTTCCACAGAGTGTGGGACCATACCAGTTGAAGGATGTCCCATCATCATGCTGTAACACCTCTCTATGCTGACACCAACAACTGCCACAGAGTTTAGAGAGCTGGGCAGGCCTACAGCTACAAGGTCAAGAGTAAATGAAAAGTATGCCACAGTTCTTCCCGGGTCACAATGCATCTGAGTAAGCACTGAAAGCGCAGTCTTCCCTCTCACTCTATAACAATGTGGACATTTTACTGTAATCTGGCATTCCTAGTGCTGGGGCACAACAGAGACTTTCAGCTATACAAAAGCTCTCAAGCATCCATTATCCCATGGAAACAGGTGGGGCACATATTTGTGTGTCAGCCTCAGTAGAGGCTTAGCCACTAGGGAAAATCAGTATCCACTGCCTACAGTAGCCAACTATTCCCAGGAGCATTCTGACTTCTCTCTTATTTTTGGTTGGTCTCATCCTCAACATTGCCTCAATTCTTTCCTGTGACACCTTTCTTGTTCCTTTTTTAATGGTATGTCCCAAGTAGTGGACTTCTTTTGACAGTATTGTTGTTTGCTTGGTGACACTCTATGTCCATTGTGATCTAGGTGACTGAGCAACACAGTGGTATCTTGCTTACAAGTTTCTCTAGTACTCAATGATGCCACAAGTAGGTCATCTATATCCTGTACAAGAACTGAGCCACAAGGCACCTGTAGAGACTCAAGATTTTTCATGAAAATATGATTGGAAATACAATGACTTTCAGAATACCTTGTGGAACTCAGCACCATGCCAAAGCTCTCACACAACACGAAAAAGAACAAGAATTGACTTCATGATATGAGATTGAGAAAAAAGCTTGGCCAATATCTACAATGGTAAATCATTATGCGGTACATGGAATTTGAAAAAGATAGAGGCTGGATTTGGCACTATGGGACAACATGGAACTACAATGTCATACATGTTTTTGAGATCTTGGGCTATTCTGTACTTCCTGTGGGGTTTCTAGAAACCCATAATTGCTGAGTTACCAGGGTTCCCAAAGATCTCCCTCAGGATCCCTTTTCTGAACATATCCTCAGCTATTGGTCAAATTGTATGGTGGTGGTCTTGAAAAAACTGCATTGTGCTTCTCTCTGTGATACTGACTGATTCTACACCTTTGATTAGTCTGTTGGCTTTTCTTGTAAAGTCTCATACATCTGGGTTTACAGTCTCTCTCAAACAAGGGGCACCTCCTCTCTCACTGGATACATTCCTACAGCTTTGTGCAGGGCCAACTAAACTTCATGTCATTATGCGTATGAAACTCAACTCCATTCAGTGTGCTATCGATTGTACAATTCAACTTGCACAACTAATCTTTTCCTAGCAGCTTTACAAGACTCCAGTCACACACAAGAAAAGTGTGCTTTTCAACCTATTTTTATAGGAACTTCTTCTGAAACTGGATTTGTAATCTGTTTATAACACCTATAACTTGATTCTTCTTTTCCAAGAGGAGTAGGTCTGGGGCATCAACTGTTCTAACAGTGGAACAGGTAGTTCCGATGTCAATAAGAAATGACCCTTGGTGGGCATTTACCTCAGCTTCTACAAATAGTTCACTCATGTCTACCTCTAAGAATATGCCAAGTACGCAATCTTCCTCCCCTCCCAGGCACCATTATTGTGAATTGTCAGATCCAAAGCTTTCACTGTCTAACACATGGAACTATTGAAATGGGTTCTGGTATTGGGCCTGGAGTGGGGTTTTATTTATATAGAGCATCTGATTCATGTTAAATTTAGAATTATCCACATATGTTTGGGCCATCAGGGCTTGTGGAACCTGCATCATTGGAACCTGTGTCTGCAATTGGCACTTTAATTTGCTAAATGGGTCCCTAATGTGTCTGCATCTGATTTCCTCCTTGCATTCAGTTACTAAAAATAATTCTATATGGATTCAGCCTACACTTCCTCTTACAATGGCTGATCTTATTACAGAAATGACAAGGAGCCTTTTTCTTAAAGGTTGCAACATCTACACCAGAACCCAAATCAATTGAAACACTGCAACCTCTACCCTGAGAAACAACCATGCCTCCTTGAACACCTTGAAGTCCAGCTTGAAACAAAACCCTTGCATTCCATTCTGAAATCCAACAACTTGCCTTGCATCTACATTTCCTGCAAATTACTGATTCTGGAAAACTTTCTATGCTAATTTAGTCTGGGCTAACATATACTTTTCCTTAAGCTTCCTTTGCTTCATCTCCTGTTCACCACTAAAGTATGTTGTGTATTTCAGAATCTCATCCATGACTTGGTCTGCCAGCAAAACACACTCTGTTGTAAATGCTGACTAATTTCTGGTCTCAATCCAATAGCGATCTGTGAAATAAAGAATCCCATCTCACTTGGCTCAAAGTTTGATTGATCAGTGTGCTACTGGAATGCCTTTAACAACTGCTCATAATAATCATGCACTGGCTCTTTCAACTCTTGGTAAACAATTCTGTTTAGCCTTGCATAATCCAAATCCTTTAGTATTATTATTATTGTTATTGTGTCTTGTAGAGTGCTGAGCTACCCCAAAGGGTTTTCCAGCACTGGATCAAAGTAGGATGGAACAAGTCCACATGTTAGGACAAGTAGGTCTTCAAGTTCTTACGGAGCACGTTAAGTGAGGTACAGCTTTGCTGAGATTCTGGCAGTGAATTCCGTAGCTTTGGGCCTAAGTATACAAAGGACCGACCTTCCATGCAGGCCAAGCGTATTATAGGCACTTTGCAGAGGGAAAGGTTGAGTGATCAAAGCATGCGAGTGGGATGGTAAGACACCATCAGATCTTGAATGTAACACTGCCCTGTGCTGGATCTGGGCATGTGTATGTAACACAAGGCTTTAAACTATGTTTAGTTATCCACAGCCTGCCAGTGGAGCTTGCAGAGAAGATTCAATACAGAAGCAGACTTTGGAAAGCAATAGAGGAGCCTGGTCATTGCATTCTGGATTACTTGCAGACATCTGATGGCTGCCTTATCTGCTCCAAAATATAAGATGTTCCCGTAGTCAATTCTTAAAAAATTCAAAGCTTGAATCACTGTTTCTTGGGCTGAAAGTGGAATCAGACCAATGTTTTTTTCACCATATTCAGCACTGCAAAGCATGTTCGAGCAACCTTGGTTATCTGCGTCTTCATTGATAGACTTTTTTCCAACCAGAAGCCAGGGCTCCATTCCTTGGGGGTCAGTTCTGGAAGGGTCTCAAGACCCTCCAGCCAGTGCTGGGGGCCCATAATCAAGGGTTTGTGCCCAGAACCATCACCTTGCTCTTTTTGGAACTGGAACTCCCTCCCCACCAGCCTCAGGACCACCCAGGACCACTCCGCTTTCCAGAGACTCCTAAAGACCTGGCTGTTCGAGCAGCGATAACCACCCCCTTTGTCCCTAGCGCCTTGAGACCCGCACGGGTGAGTAGCACGCTTTATAAATGCTAATGATTTGATTTGATTTGATTTGCCGTTAAGTTTGAGAGGATTGTTACTCATCCAGGTAGAGATCCTGCTCAAGCACTTCTTTGTGTTTATCCATCATGATAGATGATGCATTAGTGCAGGTATCTCTCTGTGGCAGTGAGTTTGGCCAAACTACAGCAATTTTGCATTCAGCCCACAAATCATTTGTAACAACAATATCAAAGAACGTATTCAAATCAGTCCACAGTACTTTTGAAATTTTAACAAATCTTTCAACTTGCATGTACCACTGCATAGGGTCCTCTCTAAATTTTGGTCTTAATTTTGGTACATTATTATTAAATGCTGCAAACGCTCCCCTACTCCATGGTACATGAACATACCCTCCACTTGGTATCTCTCTCAATGGATAAGCGGAAGCTTCTCCTACATTTGGGAGACCTAAAGGTGACTTTTATTTTACTTCAGTTGCCTCTGAATATTTATTTTTCTTTTCATGTTTCTTTGCCCATTTACTCTCTAATTTCTCAAACTCATTCCATTTGCAAGTGCATTTTACTAATTGAGTAATGTGTACTCATATTCCTAAAAAACACATTGTATCAATTGTTTCATCATCTAATTGTAACGTGAAACTTTTCTGCAATGGGACAGTTTTTGAAATATTGACTTCATATTTTCTGTCCAATTTAATCAGTTTATCATGTGTAGCTTCTGCATGCCTCGTAATTTCTTTGCTCAAATAGATCAATTATTTTTCTTGGTATTGATTCATATGTTCAAGATCTAAACATCCTCTAATTATCTCTTCTAGCTCTATTTTTAATCTTGGGACATTGAATGGTCTTTCTTTCTCTCTACTCTGAAAGGGGTCTAGACTTCCTATGTTCGCTGTCTTTGTACCATTCTTGACAGCATCCTCAAACCATGGGAAAAAAAATCCCATCTTCAAATAAATTTGTCTCGCCTTGGGTTGTTTGCGCCATGAAGACAATATTTCTCCCTTCCCTTAATGATTGAGTAGTCTGTGGTGGTGTCCATGCAACAATCTGTGTGTTCTGTGAAGTTGGGATAAACCCTGTTGCAGGTGCTTCTCCAACAGCTCTTTCAGCTACAGCATTTGGAACAATGTGAATCAGAGCTGTTGCTGTGAAAATCTCTACTGGCTTTGCTCTTATTACCTATGTAATAGGTGCTGGTACAGTCACAAAAGAAGCAGTAACACCTGAAGGCATCACTGCCTGTGCAGTCTCAATTCGGACAGGTACATCTGTAATGGTTTCTCACTTTGAATTGCATTCTGGTCAACAGGGGCTTTAGCCACTATCACTTCAGTTGTTGTCGTTCCCTCAGTATTTGTCACAAGAACCACATAGGGTGGTGAATGTGCAGCTAATAATTCATCCAATAAATCATCTCCTGACTTACTATCAAGGACTGATTTCTTTACATCTTTCTCATATTTTCTCCCTTAATTTCTGATCTTTTCGGTTTCTTAGGTTTCTCAGACTTCTCATTAGTGATTGTGGGACATACTCTAGTTCCCTCCACTATAGCTTTCATTCATCTCTGTTGTTGCTCATCCCATAATGCATCTGTATAATTTTTCCCAACATTCTTTACAGTCCCAATCACAGTTGTGCAGATGATGATACCTCACAACCTGCACCGCAAATCTTTACCATGTAAGAAAACCGTAAATCTAGTCTTATTTATCCATCCTTGGATCTTGGACTACTTTTCAGTCGAATAACTTCTTCAACTTTTTTACAATAAGCACATAAGCATCAATTATTAATTACAGAGGCAAGTCCCAATACTTGAGGAAAACCATAATGACCAAAACAATTGTGACACATAACCCTATTGATACTCACACCTCCAATTCTGCAGCTGCTTTCAAAACCGTACTCCATCAATCCTCAAAATTCAAGCTTTGGGCTATGGGACATAGGCACCTTTTTATAGCAGGGCAATTAAGTACAGCTCTACTTTCTCAGTAAGTAAACCATCCTCTTCTACCAACTTATCTGGCAGGGTTTCACAGTTAAATATCGGTTTACAAGGCAATACCAACTCATCAAGGAGAAATCCTCATGTCTCAGGCCAATGGACCTTTGATGTAAGATGAGATTATCAGGGAGCTGTTCATCAATTAAAAAGTCATCACAATTTCACATATTATTGTCAGTCAATAATGAGACTTAGTGTGAGTTTAATAGCTTTACTTATAAGTCTTTTTAATAGCCCATCTTTTTTTTACATCAGCATATGGTTTCAATTAATAATCAATAAATCAAAATAGTAATCAGTAAATCAGAATAACTGCATTAAGCATGTTCCATGAAGGAAAGAGTCCCTAGGATTAAGAATGGATTTGGGGAGAATGAGAAAAAAGTGTCAGAACCATAAAGAGCTTCAAATAGAGAGCTTAAAGCATAAAGATTCAGAATTAAATATCCATTATCAATCAGAGCAGAACTCCCCATAAAGTGAGGTTATGTCAAAGTCAGTAGAGTCTCAGAGTAGCATTGATTGGGGCAAAAGGCCGTATGGAAAGGAATGAGATAAAAGAGGTGGCCTATTCAAGGACCACACACTAATATCAACAGCAAAATCTAAGTTTTTGCAACATGTTTCTTCTTCTTACTCCAGTCAGCCAATCAGCTTTCGATATCTTCGTGGAAACAGGAACATTGTTGTCTTCTCATCAGGAAAACAATAGTCCACAGGCAGCAATGTTTCAGTGAATCATTGTTGGATCATTTGTGGAAGCCCATGAGAGTTCTTATCATTTGCTTTCCTTAAGAACACAGCATTTTCATTTCTAAGCTTCAGGATCATCTAACCAAAACTCATGCTATTTATTCATTCTCTATACTAACTATTTGTAAGATTAGAAACACTTTTCAGGGTTAAACTAAACATTTTAATCAATTGTATTCTATAAAAAATATGCCTATGGGAAGGTAAAATAAACTTCTTTTACATTATGGCCCTCATTACAACCCTGGCGGTCAGTGTTAAATCGGCGGTAATACCCCCAACAGGCCAGCGGTAAAAGAAATGGGATCACGACCTCGTCATAAACCGCCAGCACAGCCAGCCACTTCAACACTCCGACCGCCACAGCGGTAGCAACAAACACCGCAGCGGTAACCACCAACAGCCAGGCAGAAGACAATGTACCGCCCCCCCATCACAACCCGCCAATCCGACAGCTTTTCCGGGGCGGTACCAACGCCATCAAAAGCACGTTGGAAACAGGACTTGGAAGGGAAACCACTCACCTCTCGACACTCAACGAAGAACCAGGACACCATGGAGCCTGAGCTGCAAGTCCTGCTCATGCTGGTCTACCTCCTCATCTACCAGGAATACGAAAGGCGGCGGCGAAGACCATGGTGAGTACTGCACCTAGTACACGGGAGGGGGAAGGAAAAAGAGAGTGACACACACACGCAACACCCCCAACACCATACACACAAACACATGTATCAACATTACATTTACACACCGTAACCCCCTGGAAGAACGCAAGGATAAAAGGATTTGAGTTAACAGTGTTATTTTAGAAAAGGCAGATATACATAATAAATAGATAAACAGTATTTACAAAAATAAACAATATGTACATGAGATGGTACATTGTCCATTCAAAATGTCCGTGGACCACTGGGCCAAAAATCATGAGCCAAGCCCACACTTGACTCCTGCCTCAATACGGAGAGAACACTGCAGGGGCATCAGGTCGAAAACACACAGGCACCTCAGGGGGATGGGGAAGGAGGGGCACCTCACCCGGAAGATGGAATAACGCCACTGCTCCTAGAGGGGGCTCCATGCCCACTGCTTGGCCCTGGGGAGTTCAAAGCCACAGTCTCACAAGTCTCTCAAATGAGTGGTTTGCCCACTGCTTGTTCCTGGGGAGTGCAAAGCCACAGTGTCACAGGTCTCTCAAGTGGGTGGTTTGCCGACTGCTTGGTCCTGGGGAGTGCAAAGCCACAGTGTCACAAGTCTCTCAAGTGGGTGGTTTGCCCACTGCTTGCTCCTGGGGAGTGCAAGGCCACAGTTTTCCAAAGTGGATGGCTTCTTGGAGTGGGCCTTGTGCCCAGTGTGCTTCATCCTGCCAAGGATAGGGTGTATGGATGCATATCTCCACTGGTTCTTGAGGGAGCTTTGTGCCCAGTGTGCTTCATCCTGCCAAGTAGGGGGTGAGCTGATGCCTTCTTCCACTGTTCTGGAGGGGGCTTTGTGCCCAATGTGCTTCATCCGGCCAAGGATAGGTTGAGTGGATGCATATTTAAACTGGTTCTGGAGGGGGATTTGTGCTCAGTGTGCTTCATCCTGCCAAGGAGGGGGTGAGTGGATGCCTTGTTCTAATGGTTCTGGAGGGGGCTTTGTGTCCAGGGTGCTTTATCCTGGATGGTGCAAGGTCACAGTCTCTCACCTGGGTGTCTGAGGCACAAGATCTGCAGGGAACAGGTTGCATGATAGTCCATGGAGGCAGGGCTAGACTCCATCCTGCGGCGGCTAAGGCTGCAAACTGGTGATAGTGCTGGGGCTGGTGGGGGTGCTGCCAGTGGTGGTTGGAGGCTCCAGCCCTTCTCCTGCAGCCTCAGACGGCTGCCCACTGGGGCTGCTGCTGCTGGTAGTTGTCCTACTGTTAGTGGTGCAGATGGCGGTGCTTGCGGTGGGGCCTGCGGCGATGCTGCTGTGGTGCAGGTGGTGGTGCTGGCTGTGGTGCAGGTGCCGGTGCTGCCAGTGGTGGAGGGAGGCTCCAGCCCTTCTCCTGCAGCCCCGGACGACTTCCCACTGGGGCTGCTGACAGTAGTGGTGCTGGCAGTGGTGCAGGTGGCAGTGCTAGCGGCGGGGCTGCTGGCGGTGCTGGCCGTGGTGCAGATGGCGGGGCTGGAGATTGTGCTGGTAGCCACCAGGCCTTCATCTTCAGCCTCCGACGGCTGAAGTGCCTTGCCTGGTGTTTCCTGCCCCTTCCTCACCTTGGCAGATGGTGATGTGACCTTGGGTCTGGCAGCTGGAGTTTTTGAGGAGGCCTTGCTGGGTGGTTCGTGCTCCTTGCCCTTGCTGCATCCTGTCCCTCTCTTCATCTTGGCAGGAGGCAGAATGGTTTTGTCCTTTGCAGGGGTTGGCGGCACACTGACTGGGCTGACGGGTGCCCCCTTTGAGCCTCTGTGAGTTGCAGGTACCACAGCGGACGTCGACTTGGTGGCTGAGGTGCTGGCCTGGGTTCTGGACACCCTGCCCCCAGGGAAAGGACGGGAGGGAGGGGTAGGGAATAGGTCAATGTTTGCCAGTAAAAGCTTCTTAGACACACGGGGGCAGGAAGACGGAGAGGGTTTGGGAGTGGAGGAAGAGGGAGTGGTTGTAGGAGGTGTCTGTCTGCTGAGTTTGGGTGCAGGTGCATGGGCTGGATGCTTTTGTGAGGTGAATGGCTGTTGGATGGGTGGGTGCTTGCGTTTGTGTACTTTGGGAGGAGGGGTCATAGACACACTGGGAGAAGACACAGGGGAGGCGTGCATGAATGTGGGGGTGGTGACTGACCGTGAGGGTTGTGTTGTGATGGGCATGCTGGTGATGGAGGTAGTGGATGATGATGTAGTGCATGCAGGTGTGAGTGGAGATGCTACAAGGAGGGAGGTGGACGATGAGGAGGAGGGAGACACAGTGGAGGCAGTGGATGTTGGTGTGTCTGCATGGGGATGGTGCTTGTGTGAGGGCCTGTGAGATGAAGTGTGGTGCTTGTGTTTGCCTGAGCCACTTCTGTGTGTTGATTTGGGTGAATGCTGGTCTGAAGGTGTGCTTGGGATAGGCTGGGGTTGAGGAGATTGGGCCTGGGTAGAGGAAGTTGGAGGGGGGGGCTAGAGACAAGTACAAGGGCTGCCATCAGTGCTGAGGCCAGAGGCTGAAATCTCTCTGTTGTGCCGCCACGCCAGAGTGAATGGCCTCCAAGTATGCATTTTTTGTTGCAAATGCCTCTTGACACCCTGGATGGCATTCAGAATGGTTGACTGCCCAACAGTGAGGGATCTCAGGAGGTCAATAGCCTCCTCACTGAGGGTAGCAGGGCTGACTGGGGCAGGGCCTGAGGTGCCTGGGGCGAAGGAGATGCCCACCCTCCTGGGTGAGCGGGCACGGGAAACACAATGAGGGACTGCTGGGAGGGCGGTGCTGGTAGGGGTGGTGGTGGCTGTACCTGTTGTTGGGGTGGGCATAGAGGTGTCCGCCACCGCCAGGGAACTTCCATCGGAGGAGGAGTCGCTGCCTGTGGTCTCCCCTCCTGTCCCCGTCATGGTGCTCCCCTCACCCTCCGTCCCACTTGTGCCCTCACCCCTGGTGGATTCGGCCTCCAGGCCCATGTGGGAGGCATCTCCCTCCGTCGCCAGTGCCTCTGCTCCTCTGCCAGATGATGCTAATGCACACAAGGACAGGGTGACAAAACAAAAAGGAGGGGAGACAGAGGATACACTTGGCCAATGCCAGCAACACCACTACTGTTGGCGTGCACAACACACAGGGAGCAGCCCTTTGCACTAGGCCATGAACTACCAGTTACTAAGATAGTCACCAGCCCATGGGGTACAATGCCTAACGCCATTAGCTGCACACCTGAAACCCACAGGCCCCTGCCCAGTAGTAGATGCCCACTAACACTATTGGGGTAGGAGTGCTTCAGGGCCTGCCCAACAAGGGACCTACCCTGCCATGTTCGCCCTGGCCTAGGGGTACCCACAGTCCAAATCCCCACCCAGGTAAAACCTTTACGTGCGTAAAGTAATGAATCAGAATTTGTACTCACCCCTTGTGGCTGCTGTGATGCCCTCAAGCGCTCATCCAACTCTGGATAGTCCACCGCCAGGATGCGGAACATCAGGGGGGTCATGGTGCGACAGGCACCCCTTCCTCGTTGGGAGGCTGCTTCAGCTGGGCCTCTGCCATCTTCTTTTCCCAGCGGCGCTGGTCCTCCCACATTTTGCGGCAGTGAGTGCTCCGTCTATCAAAGACCCCAAGGGTGCGCACCTCCTTGGCGATGGCACGCCAAATACCCTTTTTCCCTTGGGTGCTGACCTGCAGGGAAAAGACAGCAGAAAAAGGATTAGTCATACCATCCGGACTGTCAACCTCATGGCCCACCATATCCCTCCTATCCCCTTACGCACATACATTAACCACCATACATGCAGCGCTCTGCCCAGGACCCCTCAGCCCCCCCACATGTGGCTTAAACACACAGCACTCCATACATTCATGGCCCACGCGTCATGCTCACAGTGTACTCACCTGTTTGTCTGGAGGACCCTAGAGTAACGTGTACTGGGGTAGGACCCCATCCACCAGTTTCTCCAACTCCTCCGCAGTGAAGGCAGGGACCCTTTCCCCAGACACATGAGCCATTGTCGCTTCCAGACACAGGTCACAGCAGCACTTGCAGTGTAGGTCCTCTCCTGTTGAAGGTCAGGTATCAAGTGAGTGAACAGATAGAAAATGGCATTCACGTCCACAGCGCTGCGTAACGTCACCGCCAGCGTACATCGCCATTGGCTCCTGGAACCCATAGGGCCCAATGATAACCAATGCGAAGTTACGCGGTGGCGCACAACGCCAGCGGAATTACCTCATTTCCACTTGTCCCTCCTCACAGGTCAGGCAGCTGCCATCTGAAGGGGGCACAAGGCATGGCACCTAACTGCGTCACAGCAGACACTGGCACAGCAACTGACTGTCGGATTAACATACTGGTTCTGTAAAGGAAAAAAATCATCATTAGTGCAACATGTGTGTGAATATGACCCCTGCTCACCGTTTTCTTCCATAGGCTTCAACCGCTGAGGCTGAATATGAGATGATGACATTCTCCGGTGTACAGACCCCTGGTGGACCTTGCGACAATGGAGGACAGACACATTATCCTAACCTACAGACTTGATCAGGCCACAATCCAAGAACTGTGTGCCCAATTGATGTCAGCTAAACGCCAGCCCACAGTTATCCCTCCTCTAGTGCAGGTCCTGTCAGTGCTCCATTTCCTGGCAAGTGGTTCCTTCCAAACAACAGTGGCCATGGCATCAGGGATGTCTCAGCCAATGTTCTCCAACGTGTTGACCAGAGTGTTGTCAGCCCTGCTGACACACATGCGCAGCTACATTGTATTCCCCCAGGTGGATGATTTGGCCACAGTGAAAGCTGACTTTTATGCCCTGGGGCATATCTCCAACATCATTGGTGCCATTGATGGTACACATGTGGCATTTGTCCCCCCCCCCGGAGAAATTAACAAGTTTACAGGAATAGAAAAAGCTATCACTCTATGAATGTGCAGATGGTGTGTTTGGCGGACCAGTACATCTCCCATGTGAATGCCAAACGTCCTGGCTCTGTGCATGACACCTTTATCTTGAGGAATAGAAGCATCACATATGTGATGGGCCAACTCCAGAGGCAATGGGAGTGGCTAATAGGTGAGCCCAAGGTCACCACACAGTATAAGTAGATGCCTTGTCCCTAAGGGTTAGTGTGTGTCTAACAGGTATCCCTCTGTATTTGCAGGTGACTCTGGTTACCCCAACTTCTCATGGCTACTGACCCCAGTGAGGAATGCCAGGACAAGGGCAGAGGAACGTAACAATGAGGCACATGGGCGTACAAGGAGGATTATTGAAAGGACCTTCGGCCTCCTGAAGGCCAGGTTCCGGTGCCTCCATCTGACAGGTGGATCCCTGTACTACTCACCCAAGAAGGTGTGTCCGGTCATCGTTGCATGTTGCATGTTGCACAACTTGGCCTTGAGACGCCAGGTACCTTTTCTGCAGAAAGATGTGCCTGGAGATGATCTTGTGGCAGCGGAGGAACCTGTGGACAGTGAGGAAGAGGAGGCAGAGGAAGAAGATGTTGACAACAGAAGTAATATAATACAGCAGTACTTCCAGTGACACAAGGGTAAGACACTGTAACTTCACTTAACTTTTCAGTTTTCTGTTGGACATTGTACATGGCAGCCTGATTTCCCTATGTCTATGGCCACTTACTGTAACCTTCGGCATCTCTATTTCCAGATCTCTGTGTCCCACTCTGGCTCCTGCTATGTGTACTGCTGCCCAGCATAGGTCATTCCAAAGTATATTTAACTGTACATATGACTTGCAATGCTTTGATAATGTTGAACTAATACATATTCCAATCATTTGTCAGACTCCAGATTTGTTCCAAGGGTGTTTATTTAAATGCTCATAAGTAGAGGGGGATGTGCAATGGGCTGAGGTGATGGTGGAGGAACGTCCAGGATACAGTCCAGTCTCTTGGTATCACAGGTGCATCGTCTAAGGGGGCATAGGAAGGGGAGCAATGTCAGTTCAAGGTGGACAAGGTGACAGAGTGGGACACAAGGTTGACTATCAGGATAGTCTTATTTTCTGGCGGGGGTCTTGGCAATGTTCTCTGGCTTCTTTCTGGATTGCAGGGACCGCTTGCAGGGTGGTTCTCCTTCTGCAGGGGGTGGGGTGCTGGTGGCCTGTTGGTCCTGTGGCAGGGCCTCCTGTTCACTAGCGCCGGCGGAGGTGAAGGGCTATTCTTTGGTGTGACTAGTGTCAGGGGCCCGTTCTTGTGCCACTGCCTCCCTCATGGTCTTGCCCATGTTAGCCAGCACCCCTGCAATGGTGACCAGGATGGTGTAGATGTTTTTAGGTCCTCCCTGATCCCCTGGTACTGTCCCTCCTGCAGCCACTGGGTCTCCTGCAACTTGTACAGTATCTGCCCCATGGTCTCCTGGGAATGGTGGTATGCTCCCAGGATGTTGGAGAGTGCCTCCTGGAGAGTGGATTCCCTGGGCCTGTCCTGCCCCTGTCGCACAGCAGTCCTCCTAGCTTCCTTGTTGTCCTGTGCCTCTGTCCCCTGAACCGTGTGCCCACTGCCACTGACCCCAGGTCCCTGATCGTCCTGTGTTTGTGGGGTTGCCTGGGGCCCCTGTAGTGGTGGACACACTGCTGATTGACGTGTCCTGGGGACAGTGGAATAGGCTCGCTAGGTGGGTGCTGTGCTGGTGTTTCCTGAGGTGGGAGGCTCTGTGGTGGTATGGGACTGTGGCAGGGTAACCGACTGTCCAGGGGTCCCTGATGGGCCAGGTTGGTCATCGTGATCTAGGCGTGCAGAGCTGCTGTCGTCACTGTGGGCCTCTTCTAGGGGTGACTGGATGTAATTGGCACCTCCTCTCCAGTGATGTTGAGTAGGGGTCCTGTGGGGATGCAAATGCATTGTTTATGTATCTGTGTGGGCCATATTGTGCATGGGTGTGTTTCCATCTATGATTGTGATTTCCCTGTCGGCTTGGCCTTGTGTGGCTGGTGATTTTGTGATTTTGTGGGTTGGGTGAGTCACTCTACTGCACATGCTGGGGTGATGGGTGTCCATGCATTGTTATTGTATCTGCATGTCCCATCATGTGCATGGGTGTGTTTCCCTGTCAGCTTTGCTTTGTGTGCATGGTGATTTTGTGGGCTGGGTGAGTCTATGCCGGGCATGCTGTGGTGATGGGTGTCCATGCAGGTCTGTGATGGGGGTCCATGCATTGGTGTTACATGCAGGGCTTGGTAGTGGGATGGGTGGGTTGTGATAGTGGGGTATGTGTGAGGTGGTGGAGTGATGGGGTGAGGGTAGGGGTATGAGTTTGTGATGGCATGCAGGTAGGGTGGGGGGATATAGTAGTAAAGGTTTGACTTACCAGAGTCCAGTCCTCCTGCTACTCCTGCAAGGCCCTCAGGATGCATTATTGCCAAGACTTGTTCCTCCCATGTTGTTAGTTGTGAGGGAGGAAGTGGGGGTCCACCGCCAGTCCTCTGTACGGCTACCTGTTGTTTTGCAAACACGGAACGTACCTTCCCCTGTAGGTCGTTCCACCTCTTCCTGATGTCATCCCTAGTTCTGGGGTGCTGTCCCACAGCATTGACCCTGTCCACGATCCTCCGCCATAGCTCCATCTTCCTTACAATTGTCGTCTGCTGCACCTGTGATCTGAATAGCTGTGGCTCTACCCAGATGATTTCCTCCACCATGACCCTTTGCTCCTCCTCTGAAAACCTGGGGTGTCTTTGGGGTGCCATGGATGTGGTGTGAGTGGTATGTGTGAGGATGTGTGGGGTGTTGTGTTGTGAGGTGCATGGCTGGTGTATGGTAATGATGTATTGTGCCTCTGATTGAGTGGGTGCTCCTGGCTTGTCTCTCTCTGCTTGCTATTTTTTTTTTTGCTGTAAGGGGTTGTGGGTAATGTGGGTTTGTATTTTATAGTGGTGTGGGTGTGGTGTTTGTATGTGTGTCAGGTGTGTGTACTTTGAATTTTCCAATGTGGTGGTGTCTTGTAAGTGTGTGTGTATTTTGAGCACGGCGGTGTGTACCGCCATTGGTTTACCGCAGTTGAAAGACCACTGCGGTGATTCGTGGGTCGTGATACTGTGGGCGTATTCCTGTTATCGTAAAGGTGTGGGTATTGGTACCGCCAGTTTATCACTGACCTTTGGTCTGGCGGACTTGTGTGGGTGTCTGTATAATGGCAGATTTCTAAGTGTGGGTTATAATACCCCTAGCGGAATACCACAGCGGTCATGGTATTTTGGAGGCCAGGGTTGTAATGAGAGCCTAAGTTTGGTCTAAGGCCTACATGTTAATTCTGCATGTTATTGCATAAATTTCAATGTTTTAAAAATGTGTTATCACACGCAACAGTAGTGATGCATTGGTTCTATTCCCGCAGCAGAGAGTGTGTCTGTTTCGCTGGAGGAAGCACTTTAGGCTCACTTCCAAGGGTCCAGAACTGGGGTGGCACCACTTGGTAGGGCAGGTTGACAGCCTGCAGAGTCCAGGTGCAGAGGGCATGGCGTTTGTAAATTTTTTATGTCCCTGAGACTTCAGATCAGGAGGCCAGCCACTAAGCCCTTTGAGTCACTCTGAGTTCGGGAATGGATCGATACAGGTCCAGTTCTTCTCACTCCTAGGAAAGCAGGCAGCAAGTCAGCACAGCAAAGCAGAAGTCCAGCATAGTATCATGTCTTCAGCAGCACAGACATCCTTCTTCCTAGCATAGAATCCACAGGTGCAGACGTGTACTGAATTGGTGGGGTCAGCGGTCCAGTGCTTGTACCCAGTTGGGCCATTGAAGTGAGGGAGCCTTTAAATATATGCCTTTGAAGTACACAGAGTCTGTGCCCTTCTTGCCCTGGCACCAGACACACTGCAGGGGGTTATGCAACCATTTGTATGTGGACAGGACACAGTCTATTCAGGTGCAAGTGAGGCTGTGCTCAGTTTCTCCCTCCCATCCTGCCCAGGATGGCCCGTCAAGGTCCATCATGTCACACCTAAGCTCCCATTGTGTGTGTCTGTATAGGAGGAATACACAAAGTCTAGCTGTCACCCCACCCCAGACATGTGAGCAGAGACAGGCAGCAGACACCAAACGGGGAAAGTAAGAAAAGGTCAACTTTCTAAGAGTGGCATTTTCAGAATTGCAGTTCAAAATCCTACTTCACCATAAGTTAGGATTTTAAATTGGGATTACAGGGACACTAAACTTGGAGGGATATCTCGTCCCATTAGGAAATTATTTTTATTAGGTGTAATAAGGTAACTCCAATGTTATCATATGCGTGATTTTGCAGTAGTGAAAAGCACGTTTAAGAGTTTTTCAAAACTAGGACATGTAAAACTTAAAAGTGCATGTTCAACTTGTTAAATGCACTCCACCCTGCCTTTGTGGCTGGCTAGGGCCTAATTTAGAGGTGACAAATGTATTAATAAGGAAGGTTTAGGCATGGCAGAAGGTTTATTTTGCCAGGTCGACATATCACTTTAAAAGTCCACACACAGACTCTGCAATGGCAGGCCTGAGGCATTTTCAAAGGGCTGCTTAAGAGGGTGGCTCATTCAGTGCTACAGGGCTACCAGAAGCATTTAATTTCCTGCAAATGGAGTGCACTTTACTAGGGAACTATAGATAAATTAAGTATGCCAATAGGGGATAAGCCAATGTTACCATGTTTTAGGGAAAGAGCACAAGCATTTTGCGCTGGCCAGCAGTTGTAAAGTGTGCAGAACCCTAAGACCAGAGAAAACAAAGTCAGCATATATATATATATATATATATATATATATATATATATATATATATCTCCCAGGAAGCCTGCACCAATCTGCACACTGTTCTTCGGGAAATTCTGAGAGACAGCATAAATCCAGTCTAATTAGTTGCTTTTCAAATGGGATTTATTGTTTCATTCAAGAAAGTGCAAAGTGCGAGGTGCCACAAAGAAAACCTGTCCTACGCGTTTTGGTATAAAACCTTTGACTTGGCCATCCCATAGTGCAGTGCAAAACATAGATTTAAAAGGATCTCTTCATTTTTGTCTACACCTTCTCTGAAAGGTATAAATACACACTAACCACTTGTGTAACCATATAGAGCTATTCCTATACAATCAATCCTCCTTATGGCAGTATGAGAAACCTAATCATATAATGACCTTGTAACGAATTACAGTCTATAGAATCACGTGTTCATTTGCATTAATTCACTCATTTTTTGATACAGTACTTCTTTTGATAAAATAGTATATCTCAATAAAATGTGTATCATAGGAGTGACTCCTCAATATCATGATTATTTACATTCGCTACAGCAAATAATTTACTATCTTTTACTATTAGCACATGATCATTTACTAAAATTCACTTGATTTTTTAGTACAGTACTTCTTTTGATAAAGCGCTTTTTCTTAATAAAGTGCTTATCATAGGTTTTACTCAACGATATCATTATTATTTACATTCACTGCAGCAAATGATTTTCTATCTTTCACTATTGCCATCCCATCGAGAAGTAAAGTGCAAAGTGCTGCAAAGAAATTTGACCTGGTAAAGTACCTCATGGTTCATCCTTATCTAAAACAACAGTCAGCCCCACGGAATAAACCATATTACAAATAAGTAATCCATCAAATAATTCTTTGAGGTGGAACTATCTCCAAGTAAAGCACTTATATTTAATTAAGGATTCGTTATACTGGCCCCATATAAGCTAACAATTTCATGATTGTCACATTCTCATATTTTCCCCATGTAAACACTTATATCTCAAAAGAAAGAGAAGATTATATAACTGACAACCTAAATATAAATTATGTGAAAAAACATGTGTGCAAAGATGGAGCAGGTGATAGGCAAAGGGATGGCATAATCTTCTTTCTTTGAATATTCGCCTGTTATAAAAATCAGAGATTTCCTAACAACATTTATCATGTTCATATTATTAATAAATGGACATGAAGTTCCGCATCCCTATTCAAACCCCAAGGTATTTCTGTTCCTATTGTTATCATCCATCTGTATATACTGTATATATAAAAAACTCTATTTTAGCAGCTTGCATCTCATCCTGATGCTTTTCACATCCCCTCGTAAGCCTTAATCATATGTGAATACGTGAGTAGTCTCCATTGTAAAGTGACCTCCTGTTATTTAAATGCAGACTCCTCAATAATCCCGTAGTCATCCAGGCCTACATTTTCCTAAATGCATCATGGAAATCAATAAAACACCCTTCTAAAACTGCAGTGCATTTCATTGTAATTTCATTATAAAATATAATCAGTTCCTCACCAAGGTTTGCGGCTCTTCATATTATTCTTTCTGTTTCCAAAGTGCTTGCCCATAAAGTTACACAGCTGCCACAATCATATGAATGTTTCATGCTGTGTCTTTGTTTGAAATCATCAACAGTCAGCCCAAATACTCATCTCACATCCCTTGCACACCTCCATTTCACATTTAAATTAGGCTTGATGGAGGCAGCGAGTCAGGCCCTCATAATATATCAAGAATCACATTGTCTCTGCTTCATTGGGCTCAGGACCCTGGCAGGGTGCCTTGGTAGTTATAATTAGGACCCAGTTTTTGTTGGGCACTGCCACACGCATAATACTTTAAGGTGGAGTGCATAGCTTTTAAGGCTATGTGTTGCACTGTGATGACTGCTCATCATCAGCCTCCGCCCCTCCCCTGTACTCACCTGTTTCAGAGGTTTCATCCTCGTGTTCTTGGCGTCTTCAAACCCAAGCGCTCAGTGTCTCTTGTGTGGTGGTTTGCTTCCTCGTCGGGTCGTTGGTTTCTCTTCTTCAGTGCTCTTCTAATGCTGTCATCCAGAAAAACAAAAACAAAGGAGATATTCATGCACCAATCAATGATTTCTGGTAACCTTTTCTAAGTGTACTGAGTACAAGGAGAAATACATTTCTAAAGGAATCTGGCTAAAAAGTACTGGTTAAGACAACCACTTTTTCTTTCTTTTGTTGTTTTCCCTAGTGGAAAGAAAATACATTTATTATTTTTTAGCAGCATTGTTTGACATGTTCAAAGATTCGTATTCAAGTTGTTATATTTATATATTTTTATGACATTCATTTTCATTGAAGTGACTCTTAGCACGATAAAATATGGTGTATTATGATTTCAGGGGATGAAAACTGATGAATCCTAAGAACCATTATTTGAACCTCGATCACTGTAAAGGGGACTGATGTTAATTATCTAGATTCAAAAGGGCTATAGACTTAGGTAGGTATTAGTGCGAACAGCCATATGTACACTTGTAGGTGTGATCAGTATCTGTGGAATTAACTGTTCAGAGTTATTTTCGAGAATTACTGCATAGCGTGTTTCAGTCTACAGAATCCAGCATCTAAACAAGGGAGAAGGTACAGTAGGTAATCAAATGTGAGTTACATAAAATTGGGGAGAATCTATGTGAGAGTTATATGTACTAAAGGTATTTGTTTTCAGAAAACCAAACAGCCACTAGACAATACAACATGGAATTCTAGTCAGGTCCGGGTCAAGGTTCGTCCCTTCGTCCCTGTGGGTCAGGCGGGTTTCCATTTGGGGTCCACTTGATTTACAGGGGATGTTGGGAACTATCATTGTGTCTATTTCACTCCTGCGGAAAGGTACAAGCCTGACAATTTGACAAGCCCACATCAATTTCTCAACTGAGTGAAATGAAGACACAAGAGGTTACGCTTGCTGACTTAACAGGTATGATTGGCAATTTACAAAAAGAGACTCAGGCCCTCATTATGACATTGGCGGTAAATCCCCCTTACCGCCATGCTGACTGCTGCCAACATACCCCCACTGCAGCGGATATCCGTTCACCATATTATGACACACTCACCAATCCGTCACTATTCAGCCACACACACAAATCCGCCACACAAAAGGTCAGTGATAAAGTGGCGGTATCAAAACCCACACCGTTACGCCAACAGAACTACACCCACAACATTATGACCCACGAATCACCATGGCAAACTTTCAATGGCGGCAAAGCATTGGCGGTACATACCGCTGCGCTCAAAATACACACACTCATACAAAACTTCCCCACATTGGACAATTCAAACAACAGACACCTGACAACACACCCACACACCACTATAAAACACACACCACATTACCCACAACGCTTTGCGACTACAAACAATTGCCACGAGACAGACACCACGACCACAGACAAGACCAGAGACATACACCACCATCACCTATACACCACCCACGCACCTCACAACACTCACCCCAACACATCACCCTACACACCCTCACCCACACTACTCACACAACACCCATGGCACCACAATGACACCCCAGATTCTCTGAGGAGGAGCTAAGGGTCAAGGGGGAGAAAATCATCGGGGTAGAGCCACAGCTTTTTGGAGCACAGGTGCAGCAGATATCCATTGCTAGGAAGATAGAGCTATGGCAGAGGGTTGTGGGCAGGGTCAATGCCGTGGGACGACACCCAAGAATTAGGGATGACATCAGGAAGAGGTGGAATGACCTATGGGGGAAGGTACGTTCCATTGCAGCAAGACATCAGCTCGCAATCCAGAGAACTGGCGGTGGACCCCCACCTCCACCCCTACAACTTACAACATGGGAGGAGCAAGTCTTGGCAATAATGCATCCTGAGGGCCTGGCAGGAGTAGGAGGAGTACTGGACTCTGGTAAGTCAACTCTTTACTACTATCACCCCCCTACCTGCATGCCATCACATACCCCCACACTCACTCTCACTCCCATCACTCCACCACCTCCCACACACTCCACCATGACATCCCACTCATCTCAATGCCAAGCTCTGCATGCCATACCAGTGCATGGACACCATTCACAGACCTGCATGGACACCTATCACTAAAGCATGCTCACTAGAGAGAAACAGCTAGCTCACCACATACCAACTAACACAAGGTAAAGCTGCCAGGGCAAATACAACCATAGAGGGCAACACACCCATGCACAATATGCCACACACAGAAACAAAAACACTGCAAAACATCCCCACAAGTATTCCAGCAAATGTCACCGGAGAAGAGGTGCCAGCACTATCCAGTCCCCCACATAAGAGGACCACAGTGATGACAGCAACTCTGCTCACCTGGAACTGGATGAACAACCTGGCCCTTTAGGGACCTCAAGACAGTCGGTTACCCAGGCACAGTTACACAGCACCACAGAGCCTCCCCCCACAGGAAATACCACCACAGCACCAACCCAGCGTACCCATACCTCTGTCCCCAGGACACGTCAATCAGCAGTGTGTATACCTCTACAGGGACCCCAGGGCACACCTCATACCCAAGACAATCAGGGACCTGGGGTCAGTGGCAGTGGGCACACAGGTCAGGGGACAGAAGCACAGGTCAACCGGGAAGCTGAGAGGACTGCTGTGCGACAGGGGGAGGAAAGGCCCAGGGAACCGACTCACTAAGAGGACCTCACTGAGATCCTGGGAGCATACCAACATTCCCAGGATATGCTGGGCCAGATCCTGGACAACGTGCAGGATAACAGGTGGCTGCTGGAGGGACAGTACCTGGGGATCAGGGAGGAGTTGAAGGCCATTAATACTACCCTGGTCTCCATTGCAGGGGTGCTGGCTGACATGGCCAACATTATGAGGGAGACAGTCGTACAACAGCGGGCCCTGCCACTATCCAGACTACTGAACCAACACTGGACCAACAGGCTATCAGCACCCATCACCCTGCAGCAGGAGAACCACCCTGCAAATGTTCCCTGCGATCTAGGCAGAAGCCAGAGACTATTGCCAAGACCCCGCCAGGAAATGAGACTCTCCTGATTGTCACCCTTGTGTCCCACTCTGTCACCCTGTCCACCTACATTGCTCCCCTTCCTATGTCCACATGGACAATGCACCCGTGCTACAAATAGACTGGAACTATACCCTGGACTTTCCTCCATCATCACCCCAGCCCATTGCAATTCTCCCTTTTCTTCTTAGCACTGCAAGAAACACACTTAGTACAAACACAAGTATCGAGTATGTCAAAGTATTTAAATATGTATTCATTTAACAAGGTTTAAACATTGCAATTTAACTGTACAGTAATGTTTACATAGGAAAGACCTGTAGTTGGCTGCTGTGAACACGCCAGGCGTGATAGTGGGGCACCAACATCTGCAAAAAGAGTTGCCAAAGGGTACGGTGAGTGGGCATAGAAGTGGAAATTCACAGCCTGCCAGTGACAATGTGAAACAAAAAAATGACAATGAAATGTGAAGTAACACTGTCTTACTTGCGTGTCAGTGGAAGTATTGTCTAATTACTGCAGTTCTGTTGTCCTCATCCTCATCCTCTGCCTCCTCATCTTCACTGTCGACAGGGTCCACTGCTGCCACATGGCCATCTCCATCCTCCTCCTCCTGCAGAAAAGGCACATGGCGTCTCAAAGCAAGTTTATGCAACATACAGCATGCCACGATTATCTGGCAGACCTTCTTGGGTGAGTAGCACAGGGATCCACCTGTTAGATGGAGGCACCGAAACCTGGCCTTCAGGAGGCCAAAGGTAGGTTCAATTATCATTCTTGTTCGCCCATGTGCTCATTGTAACATTCCTCAGCCCTTGTCCTGGGATTCCTCACAGGGGTCAGTAGCCATGATAGGTTGGGGTAACCTGAGTCACCTGCAAATATCGAGGGACAACATTTAGCCACACACTATCCCTTATGGCCCACACCATACCCATACACCAACATCTACTGGGGAAAAACCAGGGCTCACCTATTAGCCACAACCTGTGCCTCTGTAGTTGAGTGATCACATTTGGAATGCTGCTATTCCTCAGGATAAAGGCATCATGCACAGACCCAGGATACTTCGCATTGATGTGGGAGATGTACTGGTCCACCAGGCACACCATCTGCACATTCATCGAGTAAAAACTTTTTTGATTTCTGAATACCTGTTCATTTTGCTGGTGGGAGGACAAATGCAACATGTGCTCCATCAAATGCATCAATTATGTTGGGGATATGTCCCATTACATAGATAGAAGTCAGCCTGGCCAAATCCTCCACCTGGGGAAAAACAATGTAGCTGCACATGTGTTTAATCAGGGCAGCCAAAACTCTGTTCCGCACTATTGAGAACATTGGCTGTGACATTCCCGCTGCCAAGCCCAGTGTCACTTGGAAAGAACCAGTTGCAAAGAAATAGAGCACAGATAGCACTTGTACAAGAGGGGGGATCCCACTGGGGTGATGGATAGCAGATATCTGGTCAGGCTCCATTTGGGCACACAGCTCCGTGATTGTGGCCCTGTCAAGTCTGTAGGTGAGGATAATGTGCCTATCCTCCATTGTTGCCAAGTCTACCAGGGGTCTGTATACAGGGGTATGTCTCCATCTCCTATTCATCCGCAGCGGTTGCAATGTATGGTGCAAAAGAGTGAGGAGCCGGTCACAAACTGTACATTGTAGCCACTACACTTCAATGCATGATTTAAATTTTATATGTATATGTGGCATTTGCCCTGTATGTACAATTGTGATCTGTGACACAGTTAAGATCCATGGACTGCCCCCCCCCCAAAATGGCGTCCGCCTGTCCTGTATGGAGGGACAGGTGGAAGTGAGGTAATTCCGCTGACCTAGTGCACCATTGCGGGAGGCGGTCGGGAACTGCCGTGCAATGCCTTATTTATAATATTGGCCCCTATGGGTACAGTGGCCACTGGTGATGTACACCGGCGGTGACCGTATGCCCGCCGCGGATGTCACCGCCATTTTCTATCTGTTCACTCACTTGCTACCTGACCTTTATTAGGAGAGGACCTACACTGCATGTGCTGCTGTGACCTGTGTCTGGAACCTACCATGGCCCGTGTGACCGGGGAAAAGGCCCCTGACTTCACCTCGATGGAGTTGGAGAGACTAGTGGATGGGGTCCTACCCCAGTACGGACTGCTGTATGGGCCTCCAGACCAACAGGTGAGTACAATGTGAGCACGATGTGTGGGGCATGAATGCATGGGTTTGTATGTGTGAAGGTCTCGTGGAGGGGGTGTTGGTGGATGGCCCCTGGGTGGCGGGCAGCTTGTGTTTTGGGCCATGTCTGTCCAAATTGGGATGGGAAGGGGTATGGTGGGCCATGAGTGTAACACGCAGGACGGTCTGACTAATACCTTTCCCTGTGTGAATTTCCTCTGCAGGACAGCGCCCATCAAAAGAAGGGTATATGGCGTGCCATCGCCAAGGACGTGTGGACTGTGGGGGTCTATGGCAGGCAGAGCACATACTGTTGGAAACTGTGGGAGGACCTGAAATGCTGGGCACGGAAGACAGCGGAGGCCCAGCTGGGGATGGCCTCCCAACGAGGATGGGGTGCCCGTCGAACCCTGACCCCCCTGATGGTCCGCATACTGGCGGTGGCCTATCCGCAGCTGGATGGGCGTTTGAGGGCATCACAGCAGCCACAAGGGGGTGAGTACAGTGCCCATCATTATCACTTACACCTGGTGGAGTGTTATCTGGGTGGGGGATGTGTGTCTGTGGGTGCCCCTTGGCCAGGCCTGACATTGCAGAGTAGGCCCCATGTTGGGCAGGGTTCTGATGTGATATCCCTCCAACCTAGGCAGTAGGCATCCACTACCGGGCAGGGCTGTGTGGGTTCTAGGTATGCTGCAGTTGGCGGTATGTGTCCATGCCCTGGTAACTAGCATTGTTACTGGTGTTGCATTGCATAGTGTGTAGGGATATTCCATGTGTGTGAGGGTGCTGTGTACACCAACGGTGGTGTAGGTGCAGCCATTGACCAAGTGTATCCCTTGTCTCTCCCCCCCTTTTTGTTTTGTCATCCCGTCCTTATGTGCATTAGCATCATCTGGCAGAGGCACCGCCGATGGAGGGAGGTGCATTCCACAGGATCCAGGAGGCAAAGTCCACCTATGCTGAGGGCACCAGTGGGACGGAGGGCGAGGGGAGCACCACAGCGGAGACTGGGGGGGGACAGTCCGGACACGGATACCTATTCTGATGGAAGCTCCCTGGTGGTGGTGGACACCTCTGTGCCCACCCAAGGTACAGGTACAGACGCCACCCCGTACCAGCACCACCCTCCCAGAAGCCCCTTAGAGAGTTTCCCGTGCCTGCTCACCCACGAGGGTGGGCATCTCCTTCACCCAGGCACCTCAGGCCCTGCCCCAGTGAGCCCTGCTGCCCTGAGTGAGGATGCTTTTGAACTCCTGAGATCAATCTCTGTTGGGCAGTCAAGCATTGTGAATGCCATCCAGGGGCTGGCAACCCAAATGCAACACACCAATGCATTTCTGGAGGGCATTCCCACTGGCTTGGTGGCCCAACAGAGATCAATCCAGGCTCTGGCCTTCTCTCTGGTGGCAGCCATTGTCCCTGCTTCCACCCTCCCCCCTCCAACTTCCTCTACCCAATCCCAGTCCCCTCAACCCCAACCTATCTTAAGCACACAATCAGACCAGCGTACTTTGATGCTATTAATTGTGTTTGACCAATGACTTTGTGTTTCACGACTGCGCAAATTAGTTGCTCAATGTTCATCAGTAGCACATTACATGTTGTATTCAGTTTAGCTGCCTATTGGCTTTAACATGACATTAGACATTACATTTGGTATTTGGGTTAGCTGCCTATTGGCTTTAACATGGTATTAGCCATTACATTCTGTATTCAGGTCAGCTGACTATTGGCTTTGACATGCCATTACATTACATTTGTTATTTAGGTTAGCTGCCTATTGGCTTTAACGTGGGGTTAGACATTGCAGTTGAGACATTGCAGATGAGCTGTGGTTTTCCAAGCTGTGTTTTTCCACATGATAGACCAAGCTGTGTTTTTCACACCAGACCCTAGCTGATAAGAGCACGTAGATTTTGTGTTTACCTCTCAATCCAGTCTGAGAACGTGTGAAATTTGGAGAATTGGCCACTCTCCAAGTTTATTTGGTTCTCACACTTTTAACGATGGCTCTGGGCAACATCAGAAATAGAAAGTATCTTGACTTCAGACAGGAACGGACGTCAGTTGCCTGTCCCCGTTTGGGTAGAAAATCTTTTTCTCGCAGTTGAACTGGAGTCATCAACTTGAAGCCCCAGAAAGATGAAGCAGAGGGACAGGCCCTACAGCCCTACGGTGATGCAATTTTGACTTTTATGCTTTGCTTTCAAGTTATGCTCTAATATAATCACATGTATTTGCTGTGTACATTGCAACTGAGAAGTACTTTGATATATTTTGCTTTCATTGCTGCACATGCACACAGGACAACACACAAGAGTTGCACAGGCAAACACAAGCACCACACTTCATCCCACAGGCACTCACACAAACACCATCCAGATGCAGACATACCAACATACACTACCTCCACTTTGTCCCCTCCTCATCCTCCTCCACCTCCCTCCCAGCTGTGTCTACACTCACACCTGCATGCACTACATCCTCATCCACTACCGCCATCACCAGCACACCTAGCAGAACACACACCTCAGTGGCACACACAACCACAACCCCTGTGTCCTCTCCCACTGTGTCTGTCCCCCCCAAGGTACACAAACACAAGCACTCAGACACCCAACAGCCATCCACCTCCCAACAGCATCCAGCCCATGCATCTGCACCCAAACACAGCAGACAGACACCTCCTACAACCACTCCCTCTTCCTCCACTCCCAAACCTTCTGCCACGGAAGCTTTTCATCTCCCCGTTGACCTCTTCCCTACCCCTCCCCCCACGTCCTTCACATCTGGCCAGGGTAGGTAAAACCCAGGCAAGCACCTCAGCTACCCAGTCCACGGGCCTAGTAGTGTCCACAGTAATTCATGGTGGGAAAGGATCCTGGGCACTAGGCAGCCTCACGGAAAGGGTGCCGGCCCCAAGTGCTGCCCAGAAGGGTAAGGTGCCACTCCCAGCTGCTGCCAGGAAGGGCAAGGAGCCATCCACAGCTGCTGCCATGAAGGTCAAAGTGCCACCCCCAGCTGCTGCCAGGAAGGGCAAGGAGCCATCCCCAGCAACTGCCAGGAAGGGCAAGGAGCCATCCCCAGCTGCTGCCAGGAAGGGCAAGGGGCCTGCACCATCAGGCAGAAAGGACAAGGGGCCATGTGCTTGGTGGTGCAGCTGTCTGAGGCTGCAGGGGATAGGCAGGAGCTTCCCCCCACCAGCTGTAGCAGCACCACCACAAGTTTGCAGCCGTCCGAGGCTGCAGGGGATGGGCTGGAGCCCCCCATCCACCACCGACAGCAGCAGCAGCACCAGTGGGCAGTCGCCCGAGGCTCCAGGGGATGGGCTGGAGCCTACCCCCACCCCCACGGCCGCCAGCAGCAGCAGCACTAGTGGGCAGCCGTCCGAGGCTGCAGGGGATGGGCTATAGCCTTCCCCCACCACCACCAGCAGCAGCACCAGTGGGCAGCCATCCAAGACTGCAGGGGATGGGCTGGAGCCTCCCCCCACCACCAGCAGCAGCAGCAGCAGCAGCAGCAGCACCACCACCACCACCAACAGTGGGCAGGCGTCTGAGGCTGCAGGGAGTGGGCTGGAGCCTCCCCACACCAGCAGCACCACAACCAGCAGTGGGCAGCCGTCTGAGCCTGCAGGGGATGGGCTGGATCCTCCCCCCACCACCAGCATCAGCATCAGCAGCACCACCACTGAGCAGCTGTCACCCCGGTGGACAGTCTGTAGTCCTGCGTCCATGGGCTGCTGTGAGGCCTGCCCCCTGCAAATCCTGTGGGTATCACACCCACCTGAGAGACAGTGACCATGCACTAACCAAGATCTGCATCACGGGTCTCAATGTCCCCTCCAGAACCAGTGGGTATGGCACCCACTCACCCCCTCCTCCTCAGGATGAAGGTCACCGGGCACAATGCCCCCTCCAGAACCAATGGGTATGGCACCTACTCACCCCATCCTCCCCAGGATGAAGATCACAGGGCACAATGTCCCCTCCAGAACCAGTGGGGAAAACACCCACTCACCCCATCCTTCCCGGGATGAAGATCACAGGGCACGATGCCCCCTCCAGAACCAGGGGGTATGCCACCCACTCACCCCATCCTCCCCAGCATGAAGATCACAGGGCACTATGCCCCCTCCAGAACCATTGGGGAAAACACCCACTCACCCAATCCTCCCTGGGATGAAGATCACAGGGTACGATGTTCCTTCCAGAACCAGTGGGCAAGTCACCAACTTGAGAGACTGTGGCCATGCACTCCCCAGGACCAAGCTTAGGGCATGTTTCCCCATCCAGAGCATGTGGGCAAGTCACCCACTTGAGAGACTGTGGCCTTGCACTCCCCAGGACCAAGCACAGGGAATGTTGCCCCCGCCAGGACCAGTGGTGTTGTTCCATTTGCCAGCTGAGGTGCACCCCCGTTCCCCATCCCCCTGAGGTGCCTGCCTATTTTCACACTGATGCCCCTGCAGTGGTCTCTCCGTGTTGTTGCAGGAGACAAGTGGGGCCTTGGACTTTGTAATGTGGCCCTGTGGCCCATGCACATTGAGGAATGGGCAGTGTCTCTTGATTTGTACATATGTATATACTTTTAGATTGGATGTACGTATTTGTACTTAATTTATATTATTACACTCAGTTTCCTCTATTCTTGTGGTCCTTGCATTATTCCTGAGGGGTATGGGTTAAATATGTTATATTACTGCATCTGATTGTGTGTATGGTGTTGGGGGTGGGGGTGTTGCATGTTGCGTGTGTGTCTCTCTCTTTTTCCTCCCCCTCTACCCAGTGTGCTAGGCAGCTGTACTCACTGTGGTCGTCTTCGCCGTTGTTAGTGTTCGTGGTGGAGCAGGACGTAGAAAATCATTGGGAAGCTCTGCAGTTCAGGCTCCATGGCGGCGTGGTTCTTCCTTGAGTCTCCAATTGTGAGCCATTTCCATTCTGTGCAGTGTTTCCGCCAGGCTTTTGATGTCGTTGGTACCACCTCAGAAAAGGTGATGGATTGGGCTGTCATAATACAGTGGGCATAACATTGGCTTACGTCTGGCTGTAGGTGGCTACCGCCGTGGTGCCTGTTGATTCCACCCTGGTGGTCGGTGTGGTAAAGTGGCTCTCTGTCTGAGTTATTTCCACCATGGTCATAATTTTGCGGTATTTACCACCACCCTGTTGGCGGTATTACCGCCACTTTTTCACCGACCGCCAGGGTTATAATGAGGGCTCAGTTACTAACACAAAGAGTAGATGCCTTACAAGTCAGAGCCAGAGCTACACCTCTTGTTCCATTTATGAATCCAGGGCCTAGCTCCTCAGATGGGGTTTTTCACAGTAGGGGGGGTCTAGAACTAGTCATAGCACAGTTACACCAATAATCCAAGTCACCACACCACCTGCTTTACCTTTGACTTCTCCTGAGCGTTTTTGGGGGATCCTTCAAAATTCGCCACATTCATAAATCAATGTCATTTACAATTTGTTTGTAAACCTGCTGGCTTTCCTAATGATCAGTCTAACTCTCACTCTCTTTTTCTGGAACTAGTCATAGCACATGTACAACAGTAATCCAAGTCACTACACCACCCGCATTTCCTTTGACTTCTCCTGAGCAATTTTTGGGGATCCTTCAAAATTTGCCACATTCATAAATCAATGTCAGTTACATTTTGTTTGTAAACCTGCTTGCTTTCCTAATGATCAGTCTAACGCTCACTCTCTTGTACATCCCACTCTACCCTGTGTGCTAGGCGGCTGTACTCACCGTGGTCGTCTTCGCCATCGTTGGTGTTCGTGGTGGAGCAGAACGTAGAAAATCATTGGGAAGATCTCCAGTTCAGGCTCCATGGTGGCGTGGTTCTTCCTTGAGTCTTCAATGGCGAGCCGTTTGCATTCTGTGTAGTGTTTCTGCCAGGCTTTTGATGTTGTTGGCACCACCCGGAAAAGGTGGCGGATTGGGCTGTCAGAAGACAGTAGGCGGAACATTGGCTTCCGCCTGGCTGTAGGCAGCTACTGCTGTGGTGCCTGTTGATTTCCACCCTGGTGGTCGGTGTGGTAAAGTGGCTGTCTGTCTGAGCTCTTTCCACCATGGTCATAATTTGGCGGTACTTACCGGCAGCCTGTTGGTGTTATTATTGCCACTTTATCACCAACCGCCAGGTTTGTAATGAGAGCCTCAGTTACTAACACAAAGAGTAGATGTCTTACAAGTCAGAGCCAGAGCTACACCTCTTGTTCCAGGTAAGAATCCAGGGTCTAGCTCCTCATATGGGGTTTTTCACAGTACGGGGGGTCTGGAACTAGTCATAGCACAGGTACACAGTAATCCAAGTCACTATACCACCTGCTTTTCCTTTGACTTATCTGAGTTGCACAGCAGCCATGTGGTCAATCCCCATTGTAGGAAGAGATGACCCTTTATTAAATAACTATCCTGGATTTAATACTGAATTGAAAACCTTGTTTGACCGATAGGCATTCATTCAATCAGTAGATGCAGAGTTATTGAACCTAAGAAAAAGTAGAAAAGATCTGTTGACCTATGTTAATACATTAGATAATAATTAGATCCAGAATCAGGGTGGCAAGAGAATAAAAGAATCTCCTTGTTTTTTAAATGATTGTGTGATGAATTGAAAGATTTATTGGCTCAAGTGGTTTACCCTCCAAATAACTGTAGTGAACTCTTAGATTTGGTTGTGAAACTGGATCATTGTTTGGCTGAGCGTAGGTAAGATAAAGGTCGAACTGACACTAAAGTAATGATATTCAAGGAAAAAAGGTCTGACTCTACTAAACTTGATGAACCAGAAATCATGCACGACTCTGCACACTTTACCACTGCTAACCAGTGCTAAAGTGCATATGCTCACTCCCTTTAAACATGGTAACATGGGATCATACCCAATTGGACTATTTAATTTACTTATAAGTATAAGCCCTAGTAAAGTGCACTAGAGGTGCCCATGGCCTGCAGATTAAATGCTACTAGTGGGCTGCAGCACTGATTGTGTTACCCACTTAAGTAGCCTCTTAACCTTGTCTCCGGCCTGCCATTGCAAGGCCTGTGTGTGCAGTTTCACTGCCACTTCGACTTGGCATTTAAAAGTACTTGCCAAGTCTAAAATTCTCCTTTTTCTACATATAAGACACCCCTAAGGTATGCCCTAGGTAACCCACATGGCAGGGTGCTGTGTAGGCAAAAGGCACGACATGTACCTGTGTAGTTTACATGTCCTGGTAGTGTAAAACTCCTAAATTAGTTTTTACACTGCTGTGAGGCCTGCTCCCTTCATAGGCTAACATTGGGGCTGCCCTCATACAGTGTTTGGGTGGTAGCTGCTGATCGGAAAGGGGTAGGAAGGTCATATTTAGTATGGCCAGAATGGTAATAGAAAATCCTGCTGACTGGTGAAGTTGGATTTAATATTACTATTTTAGAAATGCCACTTCTTGAAAGTGAGCATTTTCTGCACTTAAATCTTTCTATGCCTTACAATCCACGTCTGGCTGGGTTTAGTTTACAGCATTTTGAATGGGTCTTCTTGGACTGGGATGGTGTAGGGCCTGACACTTACATGACAATGAAAAGTAGCCTGCCCTCACACAAAGGACAGCCACACCCCCTACTGGGACCCTGGCAGACAGGATTGAACTGAAAGGGGAACTTGTGCACTTCTGAGCTACTCTTTGTAGTCTCCCCCACTTCAAAGGCACTTTTGGGTATAAAAACAGGGCCCCTGCCCTACCAAGACAGACACTCCCTGGAGAAGAAGAAGAAACCTGAATCAGAACCTGCATCCTGCCAAGAAGAACTGCCTGGCTACCCAAAGGACTCACCTGACTGCTTTCTGTGAAGGACTGCTGCCTTGCTGTTGCCCTGCTGTCTTGCTGCTCTCTTACTGTGCTGCAGAAGTGCTCTCCAAGGGCTTGGATTGAGCTTGCCTTCTGTTCCCTGAAGTCTCAGGACCAGAAAATACTTCATCTCTGCAACAAATTCCTTGTGTGCCGAAAAACGACACACAGCTTGCGAAAAACAGACAGCCTGCACCGCATTGAAAAATCACCGCACGCCGAATCCGGAATGATGCTGCCTGACTCCGTAACAGGAAGATCGACGCAGCGCCTGCGACGCGACCAGAACTTCGACGCCTGGCCCACTGGATCGACGCACAGCCGACCTGGAACGACGCAGCCCGACTTCCAGAGAGGAATCAACGCTACGCCTGTCGTGCGGGAGAAATTTCCACGCATCGCCCACTGGAATCGAAGCAGCGCTTGTGACTTCGACGCAAGCCGAGGATTTTCCACACATCGACCCCGGGGCGTCCGAAAACCCCGCAACCTGAAGAGGATCCGAGTCAGCGTGCCGAAAATCGACGCACGGCTTCCCAGCATGGAAAATATCGATGTAAGTCCATGTGCGAAGGGGCAAAACCGACGCACACCTACCTGTTTTCCACGCATCTCCTCCTCTGCGGCCCCTTGCGAGGATTTTTCAATGAAAACCAGGTACTTTGCCCTGCAAGAGACACTTGTTGATTCTAGAAGACTTTAAGACACTTTATATTGCTTTTGCGGTAAAGTTACAATTCTAAAGACATTTTATATTACTTTTCCAGTAATATTTCAATGTATACTTATTGCATTCTAATTGTTTTTGACCTACAATTATTCAGATAAAGATTCTATATTTTTACAAACATTGTGTGGTGTGTTTTTGGTACTACTATATGGTGTTATTGTATGATTTATTGCACAGATACTTTACACATTGCCTTCTAAGTTAAGCCTAACTGCTCAGTGCCAAGTTACCAGAGAGTGGGCACAGGATAATTTGGCTTGAGTGTGACGTACCCTGACTAGAGTGAGGGTACTTGCTTGGACAGGGGGTAACCTGACTGCCAACCAAAGATCCCTTTTCTAACAACTTGGAATGGGGTTTCGATTACCTTTCAATTATTAGGGGATTCATGAGCTACAGGGAATTTTAGTGATCGTTCCCCCCGCTTTGTCAAAAAATGTGCAGCAAAATGTTCTAACGCAATTTTTGCAGCATTAGCGTCATTTTTACCTACGGCATGTTGCAGAGATTAGCATGATTTTTTTTTAAGCTAACAGTTTCTTAGCGCCATCATGTGTCACTTTATAAATATGGTGCTATGGGATGGTGCTAGCTCACAGTAATTTTTTTGACGCACAACTTGGTGCAGAGGTCTCCAAACTGGGGGGTGGGCCCCCCTAGGGGGGCCTCAAGTGATCCCAGGGTGGGCGCCAAACGCTGGCCAAAAGAAATATTATACAGATAACATGCCTTTGTTTTAAGCAGAAGCATGTTATTGCAGGTTTAAAAAGGTAACAGTACTTCACTGCAATGTTTAAATAGGTTTAGACATATTTAAACATTGCCATCTTTCTAAAATAATTGTGAAAACTTCTGAGGGGGGCCCAAAGATTTTTATTTTTCAACTGGGGGGGCGCGGCATTAAAAAGTTTGAAGACCACTGACTTAGGGTGACCAGATGTCCCGGATTTCCCCAGACGGTCCCAGTTTTTAGAGAAGTGTCCCTGTGTCCCAACACTTTTCTGAAAACTACAGAAATGTCCCGGTTTTTGAGGAGTGTACGGAATATTTTAATAAATGTTGTGGTTTTGCGATACATTGTGGGTGAGAATGCACATTGTTGTACAGGAGACGTGTGCATGCTCACTTTTCGCCACTGCAAAAGTCGCGGCATGACTTCACTTAGGTGAAAATTGTAGCGGGGAGGGAAACCCTTTAAAGAGAGACATTTTCTCTCTGGATTCCTCTTCTCCTTCTACAATGCATCAGCAATGTAGTTGTGCCAGCCCAAGGAAAAAGCTCCTCACCAGTGACCAGAATGACCCTGCTCTGCTCACAGGAGTCAGAGGTCACCACCTGCACAAAGATCCAGCCACTTGCCTGACTTTGCTCTGCCCTTTTAAAGAGCTCAGCATCCAGCATCTTTCAAAATCTAAGGGGCCCTGGCTGGAGTGGAACCATCCAGCATGATCCTTCCACAAACTTAACAACACTACCAAGCCAGGATCCAGCCTCCGTATCGGAGCTGCTCCAGCCAGGAATCATATCCTTTGGCAGCCACACCGACTTGCCCTCCAAGTGGCAAGAAAGCAAAAGTCTCACAACGTGAGTATTCAGATGCCAATGCAACATTTTCACTTTGTGATTTGTCTTCTGTTTGGCTTGTGTTTGGCCATCCCCACTGAAAAAATACTGGCAATTTGTTTAAAGTTTAATGGACACAAGTCGGAGGTGTGAGCAGGGCCAGCCTTAGTGCTTGTGGCACCCAGTACAACAGTGTTTGATGTACCCTCCCCCCGACCACCTCTGCCACAAATTCCCTCGCTACCACCCTTTAAATGCAGACCAGTGCCCCTCAAGTTTCTCTAACACCTCTCTCTCAGATTCATTTAGTAAGATTTATACCACCACCCATACTAGTATAGGGTCAAAGCACTTTACATTGCACACACATTACACTGACAATCAATGATATGTGTGGAAATCAGTGTATATGAAATATCACATAAGACAGAGAACTGCAAGGTGTAGGAGTCACATGTCATCCATATTGGTAGGCAGTATAGTTTGAGTGCTTGGTGTGCAAAAGCACAAACTCAGAATTTAAAATGTAACACCACGGTGTAGGGTTTTCTTTAATTAAAAAAATGAATTCTACCTAAATGAACACTTTTTGCAACATTAGAATAATGAAGGACTGGCGACAAATCATAGCGCTCTAATCTATAACTTGCAGTTTGCATGCAGCTCATTAATGACAGGTAATGGCTCACTGATATATATTTGGATTCTAACTTAACTAAAGTATTTCTCCGCCACATGTAGTAAGCCACTGACCTATTTGCACTATAGATACTTAATATGCCTGGTTCACATTCTTTGCAACAGGCATAATAACCCTCTACGATACCGTAAAATGTCCAATAAAGAATGCAATCTCTTGCCAGGCAGAACATTAATTACCAGAGTTATGTTAGCATATTTATTGTTGCTTAAAAACTGCTAGAGCCAAGGAACAGGTGCTTTTAAAACCATAATATACCTCCAAACATGGTGCCTCCACCCAAACTCAGCACACGGTGCGGTGACACCAGTTGCACTGCCCTAGAGCCGGCCCTGTGTGCGAGTGACTACTGAACAGGAGGTAAGTGTGACAGAGGGGCTGGACTTGTGATTGACTGAAGGGGAGGAGGTAAATTTCACTGCTGTAGAGGAGACGGAGGTTGAATTTATGGACTGTCCACTGGAACAACAAAAAAACTGATAGAAACTCCTTAGATGGACTCTTGATGTGTTATGAGGCTTGTTTCGTGGTAGTGGGGGGTTGGTCCCTCATCCAAACAGTTTTTGAGGAACTTGTTAAATCCTGAAGTCTTTGCACCTTCATCGTGCTTTGACAAAGGGAAGGTCAAATATACCATGCAGTTCTAAGCCAGGCTTTCCCATCGGGTTTTCAAGCATTTTCTATGAACTCACTGTCTAAGTCTTGAAAATGCATAACCCAAAGTCCCCATCTCTTTATCATCAGATACTGCATCTCCCACCGACTCACATGAATAAATATGTACAGCATGTAAATGGGTTCTAAATTTATGTTTTTAGTATAAGTTCCATCACTCAAGGTTTCAAAATCAGTATATTATTTCTATGTTATCACTCTACTGGTAGTTGTTTGTGTGCTGTGCAATGTGAGTTGGCTGGTCAGGACACTAAGGAAATCTCATTCCACTCCAGCATACATCTGTATATCACTACAGGGTAGAAGCAAAATAGAAAACAATGTCATTCCACAGACATGTAGGGAAACTAGACCCATTTTGCAGGAGATCTGATGCCTGTTTAAAGATCATGCCATGTTTTCATGCCCCTGCTAACATAGGGGGTCATTACGACCCTGGCTTTCGGTGGTAAAGCGGCGATTAGACCGCAAACAGACCAGCGGAAAAAAAATGGAATTATGACCGCAGCGGTTACCGCCGCTTTCATCCGCCACTTCACCATTCCAACCGCCATGGCGGTGAAGACCGCTGGGCTGTAAATTGCGGTCTCCAGCCCAGCGGTCGTCACTAGACCGCCAAAGGTATCAGGACCCTGCATACCGCCATGGATCTCGGGCAGTTGGGAACCGCCATGAGATCCATGGCGGTAGGCACTATCAGTGCCATGGAATTCCTTCTCTGGAACTGATATGGGTCTCCCCTACCCCCGCTACCCCCGCTACCCGCCACAGATCCTCCCCCCACACTCCCCACCCTCCTGCCACCCCCCAAAGGTGGCACAACCCCTCTCCCCACCCTGACCCCGAACATGCACATATACACACCCCTACACGCACAACCCCGAACATGCACATATACACACCCCTACACGCGCACATACACCCCAACAACACATACCCGCACACATACAGACATGCACACCGTCCGACCCACCCACATTTCCCATAAACACAACACCCCTGCACGCATACACTCACTCACTCACCCCCTCTACACTCTCACACGCACACCCCCATGCACGCACACAACACACAACACCCCCTTACCCCCTTCCCTAACGGACGATCAACTTACATTGTCCGTTGATCCTCCGGGAGGGGACGGGATCCATGGGGGCAGCTCCGCCACCAGCACACCATCACCAGAACACCGCCAAACTGAATCATGGGACGTGATTCAATGGGCGTTGTTCTGTTGACGTGGCGGTAGAGGTTGAGCAACCTCCACTTTCCCGCCATCCGCCAGTATGGCTGCTGGCGGCTTTCCGTACGAAAAAGGACGGTGGGCTGCCAGCGGTCATAATACGCGGCGCGGAAGACCGCCACCACTGGCGGTCTTTAGCACGGCGGTACCTCAGCGGTCTTGCGAAAAGACCGCCAAGGTCGTAATGACCCCCATAATCTGGAAGTGTCAATATCATTAACCGCCCCACGTAGCTGCCAAGTTTCCAAGGTCCATGCATGATGTGCTGCTTCAGTCCAGGTTCTTTATTGGAATTCTTAGTCTTGTAGTCCTGTTTTAGAATTGCGTTGCAGTATTATTTATTCCCAGAATTCCAAACTATGTCCTACACATGCATATGTGTGTTTTATACATTTTGTGTAGGGTGTAATGGAGTCAAACTTATCTGTACTGAACGTTACTGCGCTGCATGAAATGGAGACAGTGCAACAGTGCCGTAAACTCAGAGATCTGACTCTGTTGTTCTAGCCCTAGCGGTGGCACACATTAGGCTGCCTTGCACCAGTTTACACACCTTTGTACTCTAGTGCAATTGTGTAGTGCAATTGTGTGGGTACCGGAAAGGTGCCGCATCCTGTTCAAAATACTCCGATTTGGCAAAGTAAAATCCTTTTCCCACTATAGATTCCAATCAAAATGCATGGGAAATCCAATGTACCCTCCCCTGAGGTAAAGTAGCATTTGTTGCTGTTTTACTTTATGACTACTTTCTAATGCAAATACGGATTTACATTGAAAAGTAAAACCCCAAGACAACTCTTTGTGCTGGGTTTGCATCTCTTTATTTGAATTCTTAGTCTTGTAGTCCTGTTTTGGAATTGAGTTGTAGTATTGTTTATTCCCAGAATTCCATACTATGTCCTACACATGCATATGTGTGTTTTATGCATTTTGTGTAGGGTGTAATGGAGTCAAACCTATCTGTACTGAACTTTACTGTGCTGCTTGAAATGGAGACAGTGCAACAGTGCTATAACCTCCGAGATCTGACTCTGCTGTTCTAGCCCTAGCGGTGGCACACATTAGGTTTCCTTGCACCAGTGAACGCACCTTTGTACTCTAGTGCAATTGTGTAGTGCAATTGTGTGTGTACCGAAAAGGTGCCTCTTCCAGTTCAAAATACTCTGATTTGGCAAATTAAAATACTTTTCCCACTATAGATTCCAATCAAAATGTATGGGAACCCCAGTAGACCCCCCCCTGAGGCAAAGTAGCATTTGTTGCATTTTAACTTATGGCTACTTTCCAATGCAAATACGGATTTACATTGGAAAGTAAAACCCCAAGACAACTCTTTGCGCTGGGTTTGCATCACTTTTGTGAAATAGACATGGTGCAGTGCATTAGTAAAACTGCCCCACAAACTCAGGGTTTAAAACAAAGCACAGTGTTCGTCCTTGTCTATGCTAATAGGAATATCTTTTTACCTCAAATATGCCCTTGTTAGCAACATTAGTATAATGAAAGGTTGAGGGAAAACACAAAAAGGTTCTAAACCTGTGCCTTGTAGTTTGCATGTAGCCCTTTGATGCTCATTCATAGATCACTGTTATACATTAGGATTGTAACTTTTGAACAGCAACCAATAAAAATGATTTCTGAGATAAAAGCAATAACCCACTAAGCTATCTACATAAAATACAAATATGTGATGTGCTAAGCAGCAGGAGCTTTACTCCTCTTTGCTACGTTATGATGAGTAAAAGTTATTCACTGCTAATTGGTGACACAAAGCACTACGCAAATGCAATTAAAGTACAGTAATGTGCATGGTTTCACAGCACGAGTTAAAAACATTATGCTATGATGCTAAGATGTGCCATGACCATGTTTTCAGAGTGCTGTGTGTTTGTCATGACCGTGTTTTTGGCCCAATTAGTGTTACATGTTCATCTTCATCGGTGTAGGAAGCACTGTGAGAATGCAGTTACAAAACTATACATGTCAGTGTGTGCTGTGCCATTTTGTGGCATGTCTGCTTACATGTCCCCCATCTTATGGACTTTTGGAGCTCTGGGCAAAACATATTTTTGGTCTCCTATTCAGGAAAACCCTACACCCAACTTCAGCTATTTCAAGCCTCTATGATGCCAAACAATATTGAATTATATGAAGGTTTTCCAAAATTTAGTTACTCAAAACACCCAAAAGCTCAATCAGCATGGCGCTTCTCAGCCAAAAATAAATAAAATAAAGCTTTAACATGGTCTTTTCTTTTTGGTGCTATGATCTCAATATATTTGTCTTGTAACACCAGTATATTAGGTGTAATTCAGTTGTCTCCTTAAACCATTAAATTAATTGCTGAAACCACAACTAATTAACAAATTGAACAGTGGTAACATTCCAAAATGCTTGTTCAAATCAATAATTGAGCTCCAGAATTGGCACCAATACTGTACTGTGGTGTTTCATACCAGACTCTCCACTTGGCAAGGATGATCATACAACTGGCAGGATGGTAAAAATGAATTCTGGCACATTTTATATATGATTTTCATCCTCAAAGTTAAAGACACTGACACAAGAACCTTTTTGCAATGCTGATTCCTGCTCCCTTTTGAAATGTTTCAAACTCAGGGGCACTATTTGGTCCCTGGTGCTTCATTACGGGTATTTTGAAAAGAAGATTGTTGCTTTCTATATCTTTAAATAGGAGCTTTAGGAAGCCACGATGTTTCTGTAGTACTGCTATATACCCGAGAAGTAATGCACAATTATGCAGTTAGTGTGTGTAAACTTGCACTTGCTTATATTTCTTTTTTACATGAAACTTAGATATATTTTTTTAATCAATGTGCTTCATAGTTACATGACTTTTTTTCTCCAAATAGAATAATAGAAAGGCTAGTTAGCTAACTACCTACCAGAGAGATGCCTAAGCGAAAGTGTTCCATCAGCGAGGAGATGCAAAGGTCTTTCCTGTTTTTGAGCGAGGTCAGGAACAGTGATGCCAACAAATCCTGCAAGATCTGCAAATCCACATTCTCCATTAGCCATGGTGGAAGGTCTGATGTAAAGGAGCACATGCAGACAAAAAACAGGTCAAATCTTCAAGCAGCAACTTCAACATTACCACTTTTTGGGGAAAGGCAGCCCCTGGAAATGCTGAATTCAGTAGGGCATGCTGAAGGTACATTAGCATATAATCTTGCTAAGCATAACCACAGTTTTCAGTCAATGGACTGTACATCAGCATTGATTTGGACACTGTATGACGAGAAGTTTTGCTGTGCTTACACCAAGACAGAAGTCATGATTACGAACGTGCTTGCTCCTCTTGCAATGAGTGACCTAAATTCTGACTTGAATAACATTCCTTGTATATCTGTGTCTATTGATGCTTCCAACAGGAAATACGTTAAATTAGTACCAATTGTTATTAGGCATTTCACATACTTTGAGGGTGTCAAAGTGAAAATTTTAGAGTTTGCCTTTGTTCCTGGTAAAACTGCAATACTCTTTGAACAATTGTACCAAGCCCTTAAGAAGTGTAATCTGATTGAAAAAGTACTTGGGTTTTGTGCAGATAACACTAACACAAATTTTGGGTGAAAGACTGGAGCAGGAAAGAACAATGTGTTCTGCAGGCTTAACAAAGCTATTCCTGATAATAAAGTACTTGGAATAGGATGTGCAGCAGGCATTGCCCATAATGCAGTGCAACCGCTGCTGATGGGCTGGCTATGGACATAGAAACTTTTGTGTTAAAATTATACAAATATTTTCTCATCTGCACTGTCCAACTGAACAACTGAAAGAATTTTGTGAGTTTCTTGATATAGATTATCTATGACTCCTAAATACTAACAACACTCGCTGGCTTTCCGTACTTCCTGCAGTTGACAGGGTGCTAAAACTGTTCCCAACCCTACATTCTTATTTTTTTGTCCCAAGCAAATCCCCCAACAACAATTGTCAGATTTGTTTTGCCGAAGTTTGGCTCTGGTTTTTGCTCAACCGTCTCTTTTTAGTGACACAATAAAGGAGATAGAAAAGCAGAATGCAAATCCCATAGATATTACAAGACAACTTACACAACTGATAGGAAAGCGAAGGAAAGGAGAGATTCCTATTTCATGGGTCTGGAGGTGATGGAGCTTCTTAAATCCCTGAAAGAAAAATGACTCTTACCAGAAACAAAAATCTGCAACACTGTGTGTACTTTTTATAACAGCAGTATTGATTACTTGGAAGAGTGAGCGGCATATTTTGGTGACTTACACACTTTTTCCTTGATCCTTCTTGACACTGTTCCTGTCAGGGATAATGTTGAAATGTCTCTGATATTTGTAAAATATGTATCAAAGACACTTGAGATAGATCATATTGAGCTTTTTGACGAAATCACCTGTGTATGAAAGTGCACAGCAGACAGACTCGTGGAATGGAATGACCAGAAAAAGACTGCAGAGGAACTTTGGGTGGAAATTTTCAACTATTTCCAAAATCAGAATATTACATTTAAGAACATTGGCCTGAATGTCCAGTCTGCATTATGTCTACTAGGAACGAATCGTCCGGTGGAAAGAATATTTTTCATTATGAGTAACATGTGGACTGATGAAAGAAACCAAATAGAACCGGAGACTCTGAAAGCATAGTTGACCACAATGGTCCACTTTGAACAAACCTGCAGTGAGTTCCACAATCAGTTGTTGCAAAACAAATGGGGCTGCACCAGATCCATTCCTCAGATAAGTACTGTGTAATGCAGCTATAGGCCTTTTACATCCTTTTTGGCTGCCTTTCAGTTGTTCCTACTTTATGCATCTTTACCCCCGTATATATTTCTTCAATCAATAATGTCTTGGAAATGTGAACCTTTTTTTATTGAAGCAAAAATTATTTATATGTCAGTCAACTCTGCAGAATGTAGGGGAGTGCTTTATGGGAACAGTATTGTGCAAACAGCAGTATCCAATTTTGCCGACTACTGTCTATGTATATTGCCTTATCTAATAAAAACACATACTTGGAGTTTCAAGGCAAGGGTGGTCACCAACTATAGTAAAGGTTGAGGCAAAGTCTGTTAAAATGGAACTAGGTTTACTGCCAGTAGAAGACCTCTTATTTGTCATCTGCAATTTTTCATATGGGTCTGTGGAAGAGTCGGTCATAGTTCTTTTTCTATGTTTATGACAGCTGTCAAGTAGTCCTACTTTTATGTTGATGGTTGTTGCAAACTGTAGTCCTACTTCTATCTCTATTATGTGTCCCTTTTTTTGTTTTGAGAATCTGTCACCCTGGCACAACTCCGCTAGTGCAGTTGTGCATCGTTTTTCTTAAATATATGCCTTAATGAGGTGACAGCAAGGGCAGTGAGCATGGGGGAAGGGCAAACCAACCACCAACAGGGCTGTCAAATTTTTTGCACTTTCGCATTAGTAGATTGAATGACAGCCTTGTTTAGGATGGGGTGGGGTGATGTCAATATTTTTTTTTTAGAACACAGTGCAGGCTTTTTTCAAAATGTTAATCCACCATTCATGCCAACTCGTTTGCCTAAAGCAGTTTACCTGTGAACAAACTTGTGTAACTCAATAACACCTACAGACTGTGGGAAGGAATGAAAGGTGTAAACATTACTTAGGTAGGAGTTAATAGTGCACATTGTACCTAAGTGTAAATAGTGCTGCATGTGTGATGAGACACATTTACATTGTGCAGTCGCACCTCTAAATCAAAGCGAGAAACGTTTCAGTCATATTTATATTTGTATTTATTTTTTAAGTGTGATTTCCATTGAACCACTCTGTAATCCTACCACTATTTTAAAGCACAAGGGGATAGGAGGTGGGTGTGCTGCATGAGTGCAGCACACAGAGTCAGCTTATACATTTCATTCACTTGCTTTACAGGTTTGCATAGCGCTATATTCCCTAAGTCTTCCAGCGCTCACTTTTGACTAGGCCAACTGGTTACTGAGTGCAGTTTATACTACTGTACACTGTCACACCGCAATCACACTGAGAAGGTGGGTCTGACCCTACCTGAGACCTCATTTGCCAACCTTCAACATTTTTTAAATCCAGCAGCTACTGATGAAATATGACCATTTCTCTGTTGCGTGCAAAGTGCTTGTTGGCTTGCTGTAAAGCAGGGGGTAATTTTAAGGCACTCTGCACTGCCCACTTCACGTTTTATAATACAGGCCATTACTTTAGGCAAATTTATTGGACCCTTGTAATAATTCCCATTTCAAATATATTTGCTGCCGGGGATTGGGGTGCAAGGGGGGCCTTAAAGTGGCAAGCTTTCAGTGCCCTAGAGATCGAGTTTTACAGTCCTTAGTTTGTACTAGTGTGGTTGCAGGTTGTGCACACTGACTTTGATTTGGGAATCATATCTTAATGTTTTTTATTGGGCTTTCACCAGGAGAAATAGTGAAAAATCCAGAGAGGGAGGCAGAAAAGGGTGAAAGAAGGAAGAAGACTTAAGCAGAAACCCAAAATGGCTGCAAACACTTCCTGGTCGAAGTGCTGGCAGCCTATCAGATCTGTTAACAAGATCAGAAGTATTTGCAAATTTGTCACAACCCTAAATATGGAACTTTGAATTTCCTTTAATTTCTCGAAAACCACTAAACAAAATAACAAAAAGCGAGATTTCTGGACCAAGAGCTACCTTTCTGCCAAATTTGGTGTAATTCCGTCCAGCGGTTTGGGCTGTGGTGGTGTTCAAAATCCCTATGGGAATTACCATGGGAGACACACTTTTTTTATCACCCCCCTCTTTTCCTTGGCCCCGCTTGATGGATCTCCCGAAACATTACATGTGCAACAAGACCCTAGAGGACATTTTTTAAAGAAAATTTCACGAAGATTTCGCAAATGGTGCCAAAGATATAGCCAAGTCAAAACATGGTTTTCCTATGGAAACCAGGTGACTATCTACTGGAGACTGTCAGTGGGTAATATATATATATATATATAAATATGTATATATATATATATATATATATATATATATAAATATTCGCAGAAAAAAAAAGGTTACAGGGACGGTATAGTTAGGTTGAATTTACTCAACTCATAAAAAACTATTGAAATTCAGCATCTATACAGTTATAGTTAGAGTTATTTCAAGTAACTATAATTCACAGACTAAGATAACTATAACTTGAGACCTCACCATACACAGGTTTTTAAAAAAAATGTGACTAATGTTTCATTTAGATTTTTAATGATGTTATAGACGTTGCCAGGAGTGCTTTAATATATGGGGTAATTAGCAGTGCATGGCGATTGTGCAAGTTATAGATACCTTAGGGCCTATGTTATAGTTACTTGAAATAATTCTAACTCTAACTGCTGAATTTCTATGGTTTTGTACTAGTAAATTCAGAACCTAACTATAACGTCCCTGTAACCTTTGTTTTTTTCAGAGTATTTCTAATTTCTATTTTTTTTCCAATGTAAGGTATTTTTTATTACTATATACTCTAAACCAACCCCATAACCACCCAACCCTGCACCATGCCAGCCGAATGGTCTGTCTCTCTCAGTGTGAGAATAGGTGTGAGAGGGTGTTTCTGGGTGTGAGAGTGTCTGTCTCGGTGTGAGAGTGTGTGTGTGAGGGTCTGAGTGGTTCTGTGAGTGGATGTGTGATGTCTGAGTTTGATTGTGAGTGGGTGTGTAATTGTCTCAGTGGGTATGTGAGTGGGTGCATGAAGGTCTGAGTGGGTCTGTGAGTAGGTGCATGAGTGTCTGAGTGGGTCTGTGAGTGTGTGCATCAGTGTCTGAGTGGGTCTGTGAGAGGGTGTGTGAGTGTCTAGATGGGTCTGTGGTTGGGTGTGAGAGTGCTACTATAAGTGAATGAATTAGTGCATGAGTGACTGTGAATATTTTTTTTTATTGCTGATATTCGCAAATTTGTTTCAGCATTACACAGGGGAGGCACACTGGGCATTGTGACGTATTCCTAATATCGCGCAGCAGAAAAAAGTATTTTTAAGGACATAATTTCACCCTCACAGACCCCTATATCACAGCTCTGCGTTCAGGGTACCTCCACCCTGACCCTTTATGCTATTTTTCATTTTATTTTTCAGCCCCGATTACTGTGTCCCATTACCTAAAATGGCCGCCACAAATTTCTGGTCAGGTTGCAGCAATCCTGTTGACACCCACATTCGCGTTCACACTGTGATTGCAGCGAAAACATTGCAATAGATGTGCGGCCCAAGATATACAAATTTATTTCCCCTTTAATATCTCAAAAACTACTGAACGGATTTAAACCAAATCTGTAAAAGTGTAATCTGTGAACCGAAACCTACATTTCTGCTAATTTTGATGTCATTCCGTCCAGTTGGTCGGGCTGTAGTTTTTAAAGCTCCTTTACTAAATTAATATGGGAACATTTTTGAACCCCTTTTTCTCAGCCCCCACTTGACGGATCACCCCTTATGTGTGCAGCAAGAATCACCAGGACACTATTTTTGGAACATTTTGTGAAGAATCATCAAACGTTGCCAAAAATATAGGCAAGTCAAAAAGTGCTTTTCTATGGAAGCATGGTACTAACTATAATTACCTACTTTTTTCCACTGAAATAAACCAAAGCATATAAACACTGCTATGCCATGTAAGGCTGAATCCTACAGCTGACATCATGTGCTGGTCTTCTGGGACTATGCAGATATCTGCACTAAGGTGTTTTTGAATGAGTTATACATATTTATTTTACATAACCTCTGCAGCATGGTTGTGGGAATTCATGTTCAAAATTACATTTAAAGTGTGTTTTTTCTAATTCTTGTGTGAACAACTTGAATTTGACTAATTGTTCTATTTCGTCAGCTATAGTTCTTTTCATTACAGATGTGGCTGTGTTTGTGCGCCTGTATGTGATTGAATATGCGTAGGTGTTGTGTTGAATAATGCATGCATTAGTCACTCAGAAGCTAAGAAAAGTATGTGGCAGGAAGATTAGTTGCTTAGCAGTACCATTAATCTGATTTTCTGTTAATCCTAGTTCATTACTGGTAAGGCCTAGTATGAAGAAGCTAGATGAGGAGGTCAAACAGTCTTCACGTTGTGTTTTGTGTGCTTTCTTAGTCGTCTTCTCCACAATTCTATTATGTGTTTGTTATCTTAGCCTGTACTATAAATGTGTTTTTGGTACATTGGCTTCTACTGTGCATGACTTTGGCATACGTTTGCTTGATTGGGGTTACTGAGTTTGCACACACTGGCAATCTCTTAGCAAACTTTATCTTCACATTTTCTGTATATTTTCGGCAGTTTACCCAACAGTACTCGATCTGCAATACGTTTCACTAAACATTGAGAAATACCAAAGGCAACGCTTGGTTTTCACAGTCTGCTCAGGTGGTATTTTGCAGAAACCCAGACGACTCCTCAATAAAAAAAAAAATGCTTTCACCTTGAATCTAAGCAATTACAAGTACACAAGCGGTGGCCCAGATGGAGCAGGCATTAGCCGATGATCTCCCTCAGGATCTCTTTTCTCAATGTATCCTCAGCTATTGGTCACTTTTATGGTGATGTTCTTGAAAAAACTGCATTGTGCTTCTCTGTGATACTGACTGATTCTACACCTTTGATCAGTCTGATGGCTTTTTCTGGAAAGTCTCATACTTCTGGGTTTACGGTCTCTATCAAATCAAGGGGCAACTCCTCTATTGTTCTCATTGGATACATTCCTACACCTTCTTGCAGGCCAACTAAACTCCATGTCATCATGAGTCTGAAACACAACTCCATTCAGTGTACTACTTATTGTACAATTTAACTTGCACAACTAATCTTTTCCCAGCAGGTTTACAGGACTCCAGTCACACACAAGAAAGGTGTGCTTCTGAACCTATTTTTATAGGATCTTCTTCTGAAACTGTATTTGTAATCTGTTTATTATAAAACCTATAACTTGGATCTTCTTTCCCAAGAGGAGTAGGTCTGGGACTTCAACTGTTCTAACAGTGGAACAGGTAGTTCCGATGTCAATCAGAAATGACCCTTGGTGGCTATTTACCTCACCTTCTACTAATAGTTTACTCGCGTGTAGATCTAAGAATGTGCCAAGTACACAACCATCCTCCTCTCCCAGGCATCATTATTGTGAATTGTCAGATCGAAAGCTTTCACTGTCCAACATAGGGAAATGTTGAAATGGGTTCTGGTACTGGGCCTGGAGTGGGGTTTTATTTATATAGAGCATCTGATCATGTTAAATGTAGAATTAGCCACATATTGTCGGGCCATTAGAGCTTGTGGAAACCATCATTGGACCCTGTGTCTGCAATTGGCACCTTCATTTGCTAAATTGGTACATTCTGTGCCTGCATCTGATTTCTTCCTTGCATTTGGTTATTACAAATAATTCTATATGGATTCAGCCTACATGCTCTCTTACAATGGCTGATCTTGTTACAGAAATGACAAGGAGCCATATTTTTAAAGGTTGGAACTTCTACACCAGAACTCAAATCAATTGGAACTCTGCAACCTCTACCTTGGAAAACAACCATGCCTCCTTGAACACCTTGAAATCCAGCTTGAAAACCAACCCCGACATTCCATTCGGAAATCCAACACCTTGCCTCGCTCCTACATTTACTGCAAATTAAGGATTCTGAAAAACTTTCTGTGCCAATTTCATCTGGGCTAACATATACTTTTCCTTAAGCTTCCTTTGCTTCATCTCCTGCTCATCATTACAACATGTTGCATATTTCAGAATCTCATCAATGACTTGGTCTGCCAGCAAAACACACTCTGTTGTATATGCTGACTAATTTCTGGTCTCAATCCAATAGCGATCTGTGAAATAAAGAATCCCATCTCACTTGGCTCAAAGTATGATTGATCAGTGTGCTACTGGAATGCCTTTAACAACTGTTCATAATAATCATGCACTGACTCTTTCAACTCTTGGTGAACATTTCTATTTAGCCTTATATAATCCAAATTATTTGGAGAAACTCTGCCTTTATTATTATTATTCTTGTTATTGTGTCTTTAAGAGCGGTGAGCTACCCCAACAGTATTCCCGGCACTGGACGAAAGTAGGATGAAACAAGCCCACATGTTAGGACAACTAGGTCTTAAAGTTCTTACGGAGCACGGTAAGTGAGGTATAGCTTTGATGAGATTCTGGCAGGGAATTCTGTAGCTTTGGGCGTAAGCATACAAAGGACCGACCTTCCATGCAGGCCAAATGTATTCTAGGCACTTTGTAGAGGGAAAGGTTGAGTGATCAAAGCATGCGAGTGGGATGATAAGGCACCACTAGATCTTAAATGTAACGCTGTGCTGGATTTGGCCTTGTGCATGTAACACAAGGCTTTAAGCTGTATTTACTTATCCACAGCCGGCCGGTAGAGCTTGCAGAGAAGATTTAATACAGAAGACGACTTCGGAAAGCAGTAGAGGAGCCTGGCCGTGGCATTCTGGATTACTTGTAGGCATCAGTTACCTGCCTTATCTGCTCCTAGATATAAGATGTTCCCATAGTAGATTCTTTAAAGAATCAAGGCTTGAACTACTGTTTTTTGGGCTGACAGTGGAATCACACCAATGATTTATTTTTTACCAAAGTCAGCACTGCAAAGCATGTTGAAGCCACAAAAAAGTAATCACTTTGTGTTTATTCATCATGATAGATGATGCATGAGTGCGGGTATTTCTCGGTGGCTCTGAGTTTGGCCAATCTACAGCAATGGTGCATTCAACCCACAAATCATTTGGAACACCGCAGTACTTTTGAAATGTTAACAAATCTTTAAACTTGCGTCTACCGCCGCATAGGGTTCTCTCAAAATTTTGGTCTTAATTTTGGAATATTATTCTTAAAGGCTACAAACTCTCCCCTAAGCCATGGCACATGAACATACCCTCCACCTTTTATCTCTCTCAATGGATAAGCTGAAACTTCTGCTTAATCTGGGAGACCTAAAGGTGGCTTTTCTTTTACTTTAGCTGCCTCTGAATGTTTCTTTTTCTTTTCATGTTTCTTTGCCCATTTACTCTCTAATTTCTCAAACTCATTCCATTTACAAGTGCATTTTACTAACAGAGTAATGTGTACTCGCATTCCTAAAGAACACATTGTATCAATTGTTTCATCATCTAATTGTACTGTGAACCTTTTCTGCAATGGGACAGCTTTTGAAAGATCGACTTCATATTTTCTATCCAATTTAGTCAGTTTATCATGTGTAGCTGCTGCACGCCTCGTAATTTCTTTGCTCAAATAGATCAATCTTTTTCTTGGTATTGCTTCATATGCTCAAGATCTAAACATCCTCTAATTATCTCTTCTAGATCTATTTTTAATCCTAGGACCTTTAATGGTCTTTCTTTCTCTGTACTCTGACTGGGGTCTAGACTTCCTATGTTCTCTGTCTTTGTACCATTCTTGACAGCTTCCTCAAACCATAGGGAAAAAATCTCAGCTTCAGCTAAATTTGTCTACCCTTGAGTTGTTTGTGCTATAAAGACAATCCTTCTCCCTTCCCTTAATGATTGAGTAGTCTGTGGTGGTGTCCATGCAACAATCTGTGTGTTCTATGAAGTCGGGATAAACCCTGTTGCAGGCGCTCCTCCAACAGCTCTTTGAGCTACAGCATTTGAAACAATATGAAATGGAGCTGTTGCTATGTGAATCTCTTCTGGCTGGGCTCTTATTAACCATATAATAGGTGCTGGTACAGTCACAAAAGAAGCAGTAACACCTGAAGGCATCAAAGCCCGTGCAGTCTCAATTCAGACAGGTACATGATTAGGTTTAACAGGTTGTACGACAGGCTTTTCATAACACACTGTGTCATCTGTAATGGTTTCTCACTTTAAATTGCATTCGGGTCAACAGGGGCTGTAGCCACTGTCACATTAGTGGTTGTCGTTCCCTCAGTATTTGTCACAGGAACCACATAAGGTGGTGGATGTGCAGCTAATAATTCATCCAATAAATCATCTCCTGACTTACTATCAAGGACTGATTTCTTTTCATCTTTCTCATCTTTTCTCCCTTAATTTCTGACCTTTTCAGTTTCGCAGGTTTCTCAGATTTCTCATTAGTGATTGTGGGATATAATATAGTTCCCTCCACTATAGCTTTCCTCCATCCCTGTTGTTGCTCTTCCCATATTGCATCTTTATAATTTTTCTCCCAAGCACTTAGTGCTTCAAATTGTGTAGGTCTAGGAGGTTGTTTCATGTCATAAGGTTTGGTCTCTTAGGCTGTTACTTATTCTCAATTCAAATGTTCTACATCTTGGACAACTCAAAGGACCTTACTTCCCTGTGATCCTGCACCATTGACGAAGCAACACAAACCTTCCTCATTCATCATATGATAAGTAGGCATGCCCTCAGAAGGTGTCACTTCACCATCCTGTACTGAAATTGTCACGTCACTTCTCATCACATTTCTATCAGCTTTGAAAAATGTCATATTTTGCATTAAGTCAACAAATAGCAAGCAACGTAATTCAATTCTTAAATGTTTTGATTCTCTTCTGTAGATTTTTCAGTAAGCCCATCTCGGATTCTTGGCATGGCTCTTTACACCAGTCAACAAATCACTACACAGCTCTTCACACAGACCAACCAAACACTGCACAACTTTTCACACTAACCAACCAATTTCAAAGCAGCACAATATGATTTAACAGCTTGCTCCCTGCAGTGGTTCACCCACCTCTACAATTTCTTCGTACACACACAATGTTACAATTCTACAACTCTATGCAACATAAAATAACAGTCCTTGTGTGCTCCTCTAAAGAAAACAAAAAGAACAATTCAACAACTCGAATAAAAGGTGTTTACACCCTCCAACTCTTCTCACTCAAAATAATTTTCACAAAAAATTTGACCAGTGGGATATCACCTTAATGGATGTAATGCCACCTTTGTGCTGTAAGTTCCACTAACAATAATCAATATTAGTACATTCCCAACTAAATTTTAGAGTCCCTATCTCAGTTGTGCCGATGACGGTACGTCACAACCTGCACTGCCAATCTTTGGCTGGTAAGAATCCCATAAATGAACTCTGATTTATCTATTCTGGGATCTTGGACTACTTTTCAGTCCAATATTTCTTCAACTTTTTTACAATATGCACCTGAGTATCAATGATTCATTAAACAGGCATATCCCAATACTTAAATAAAACCATAATAACCAAAACAATTGCGACACATAACCCTATTGATACTCACACCTTCAATTCTGCAACTGCCTTCGAAACCATACTCCATCAATCTTCATGGGCATCTCTGTGTAGCAGGGCAATTAAGTACAGCTCTACTTTCTCATAAAGTAAACCATCATCTGCTACCAACTTTTCTGGTGGGGGATCACAGTTAAATATCAGTTTCCAAAGTAAGGCTTACCAACTCATCAAGGAAAAATCTCCATGTCTCCGGCCAATGGACCTTTGACGTAAGATGAGCTTAGCATGGAGCTGTTCATCAATTAAAAAAGCAGCACAATTTCACATATTATTGTCAGTCAATAATGAGAGTTGGTGTGAGTTTAAAAGCTTTACTTTCAAGTCTTTTTACTAGACCATCTTTTTAACATCAGCAGATGGTGTCACAAATTTCAATTAATAATCAATAAATCAAAATAGTAATCAGTAAATTAGAATAACTGCATCAAGTATGTTTCATGAAGGAAAGAGTCCCTATTCTAGGATTAAGAATGGATTTGAGGAGAACGAGAAAATAGTGTCAGAACCATGAAGAGCTCCAAATAGAGAGGTTAAAGTATAAAGATTTGGAATTAAATATCAATTATCAACCAGAGCAGAAATTCCCATAAAGAGAGGTTTATGAAAGTCAGTAGAGTCTCAGAGCAGCATTGAATTGGGCAAAAGGCAGTGTGGAAAGGAATGAGAAAAAAGAGATCACCTACTCTATGACCAAGCACTAATATCAACAGCATAATCTAAGTTTTTGCCACATGTTTCTTCTTCTTACTCCAGTCAGCCAATCAGCTTTCCATATCTTCATTGAAACAGGAACATTGTGTTGTCTTCTCTCCAGGAAAACAATAGTCCACAGGCAGCAATGTTTCAGTGACTCATTTTTGGATCATTTGTAGATGCCCATGAGAGTTCTAATCATTTGCTTTCCTTAAGAACACAGTATTTTCATTTCTAAGATTCAGGATCATCTCACCAAAACTCAAGTTACTTATTTGTTCTCTATACTAACTATTTGTAAGATTAGAAACATTTTTTAGGGTTAAACTTAACATTTTAATAAATTGTATTCTATAAAAATGTGCCTATGGGAAGGGAAAAACAAACTTCTTTTACATTAAGTCATCACTTTCACAACATATCAGCTTGTCAAAAATTAAACATTTCACATTCTTAACCTATGTCAGCTTTGCACAAAATGCTGCTTCAGTTATTCAAGCCTAATATATGTAAATGTGGCAGTAGACAACATTTCCTCAAATTAAAAAAAACAGTACATTTTGTCTAAGGCCTGCATGTTAATTCTGCATGTTACTGGTTAATTTTCAATGTTTTAAAAATGTGTCATCACATTGTTCTACTCCCACAGCAGACTGTGTTTTTGTTCCACTGGAGCAAGCACCTTAGGCTCACTTCCAAGGGTCCAGAACTGGAGTGGCACCACTTGGTAGGGCAGACTTACAGTCTGCAGAGTCCAGGTGAAAGGGCATGGTGGTTGTACATCTTTTTTGTCCCTGAGACTTCAGATCAGGAGGCCAGACTCTATGCCCTTAGAGTCACTCTGAGTTCTGGGTTGTAGAGATGTAGGTCCAGTTCTTCTCACTTCTAGGAAAGATGGAAGCAGGTCAGCACAGCAAAGCAGAAGTCCAGCATAGTATCAGGTCTTCAGCATCACAGAAGTCCTTCTTCCTGGCATAGAATCCACAGGTGCAGACGTGTACTGAATTGGTGGTATCAGCAGTCCAGTGCTTGCACCCAGTTGGGCCATTGAAGTGGTGGAGACATTAAATGTATGCCTTTGAAGTACACAGAGTCTATGCCCTTCCTGCCCTGGCACCAGACACACTGCAGGGGGTTATCCAACCAGTTTGTATGTGGACAGGACACAGTCTATTCAGGTGCAAGTGAGGCTGTTCCCAGCTTCTCCCTCCTATCCTGTCCAGGATGGCCCGTCAAGGTCCATCATGTCTACGAGGAATACACAAAGCCCAGCTGTCAACCCACCCCAGACATGTGAGCAGAGACAGGCAGCAGGCACCAAATGGCGAAAGTAAGAAAAGGTCACCTTCCTAAGAGTGGCATTTTCAGAATAACAATTCAAAATCAGACTTCGCCATACGTTAGGATTTTAAATTGTGCTTACAGGGACACTAAACTTGGAGGGATATCTCGTCCCATTTGGAAATTAAGTTTATTAGGAGTAATAAGGTAACTCCGCTGTTATCATATGGGAGATCTAAGCCTTGCAGTAGTGAAAAGCAAGTTTAAGAGTTTTTCAAAACTAGGACATGTAAAACTTAAAAGTGCATGTTCAACTTTTTAAATACACTCCACCCTGCAGTTGTGGCTGTCTAGGGCTTAATTTAGAGGTGACAAATGTATTAATAAGGAAGGTTTAGGCATGGCAGAAGGTTTATTTTGCCAGGTCAACATGCACTTTAAAAGTGCACACAGACTCTGCAATGACGGGCCTGGGGCATTTTTAAAGGGCTGCTTAAGTGGGAGGCTCATTCAGTGCTGCAGGCCTACTAGTCGCATTTTACACTGGTCAGCAGTTGTAAAGTGTGCAGAACCCTAAGGCCAGAGAAAACAAAGTCAGCTAAATTATATACATAACTCTATTTCAGCATCTTGCATCTCAACCTGAAGCATTTCGGCTCTCCTTGTGAGCCTTTATCATAGGTGAGTAAAGTCTCCATTGTAAAGTGACCTCCTGTTATTTAAATGCAGAATTCTCAATAATTCCACAGTCATCCAGGCCTAATTTTCCAGAATGCATCATGGAAATCAATAAAACATCCTTCTAAAACTGCAGTGTATTTCATTATAATTTCATTATAAAATATAATCAGTTCCTCACCAAGCATTGCGGTTCTTTATTTTAATCTTTGTATTTCCAATGTGCTTGCCTATAAAGTTATAAAGCTGTCGCAATCATATGAATGTTTCATGCTGCGTCTTTGTTTGAAATCACCAACAGTCAGTCCAAATACTCATCTCGCGTCCCTTGCACACCTCCATTTCACATTTAAATTAGGCTAAGTCCTCTTCTTCCTTTGATGAAGGCAGCAGGTTGGGCCATCATAATATATCAAGACTCACATGTTGTCTGCTTCATTGGGCTCTAGTCCCAGGCAGGGCAGCCTTGGTAGTTATAGTTAGGACCTAGTTTCTGTTGGGCGCCGCCACACGCATACCGCGATGGGCCCTTTAAGGTGGAGTGCGAAGCCTTTAAGGCTACACGTTGCACTGTGATGACTGCTCATCGTAAGCCTCCACCCCTCCCTCGTACTCTCCTGTGTCAGAGGCTCCATCCTCATGTTCTTGGCGTCTTCAATCCCAAGCGCTCAGTGTCTCTTGTGCAGTGGTTTCCTTCCTCGTCGGGTCGTCAGTTTCTGTTCTTCAATGCTCCGCTAAAGCTGTCATGCAGCAAAATATAAACAAAGGAGATATTCATGCACTAATCCATGATTTCTGGTAACCTTTTCTAAGTGTACTGAAAACAAGGAGAAATACATATCTTAAGGCATCCTGCTAAAAAGGACTTATTAGGACAACCATTTTTTCTTTCTTTTGTTGCTTTTCCTAGTGGAAAGAAAATACATTTATAATTTTTTAGCAGCATTGTTTGACATGTTAAAAGATTCGTATTCAAGTTGTTTTTTTCATATATGTATATGACATTAATTTTCACTGAAGTGACTCTTAGCTCGATAAACAATATATGGTGTATTATGATTTCAAGAGATGACAATTGATGAATCCAAAGCAACATTATTTGATCCTTGATCACTGTAAAGGGACTGATGTCAATTATTTGGATTCAAAAGGACTATACACTTAGGTAGGTTTTAGTGCAAACAGCTATATGTATACTTGTAGGTGTGATGAATATCTCTGGAATTAACTGATCTGAGTTATTTTCTAGAATTACTGTATAGCGTGTGCCAGTCTACAGAATCCAGCATCTAAACAAGGGAGAAGGGACAGTAGCTAATCAAATGTGGGTTACATAAAATTGGGGAAGAATCTATGTGAGAGTTATATGTACTAAAGTTTTTTTTTCTTCAGAAAACCAAACAGCCACTAGACAATACAACATGGAATTTTGGTCAGGTCCTGGTCAAGGTTCGTCCCTTCGTCCCTGTGGGTCAGGTGAGTCTCCATTTGGGGTCCACTTGATTTACAGGGGATGTTGGGAACTATCATTGTATCTATTTCACTCCTGCAGAAAGGTACAAGCCTCACAATTTGACAAGCCCACATTAATGTCTCAACTGAGTGAAATGAAGACACAAGAGGTTACGCTTGCTGACTTAACCTGTATGATTGGCAATTTACAAAAAGAGACTCAGGCCCTCATTATGACATTGGCAGTAAATCCCACTTACCGCCATGCTGACTGCTGCCAAAATACCGCCACTGCAGCAGATATCCGTTCACCATATTAAGACACACACCAATCCATCACTATTCAGCCACATTCACAAATCCGCCACACCAAAGGTCAGTGATAAAGTGGCGGTATCAAAACCCACACTATTACACCAACAGAACTACACCCACAACATTATGACCCACAAATCACCATGGCGGACATTTAATGGCGGCAAACCACTGGCGGTACATATCGCCGCGCTCACAATACACACACTCAAACAAAACACCACCACATTGGACAATTCAAACAACACACACCTGACATCCATACACACACCACAGACACACACCCACACAACTATAAAACACACACCCACATTACCTACAACACTTTACGACTACAAACAATTGCCACGAGACAGACACCATGACCACAGACAAGACCAGAGACACACACCACCATCACCTATACACCACCCACGCACCTCACAACACTCACCCCAACACATCACCCCACACACCTTCACCCACACTACTCACACAACAGCCATGGCATCACAACGACACCCCAGATTCTGTGAGGAGGAGCTAAGGGTCATGGTGGAGGAAATCATCGGGGTAGAACCACAGCTTTTTGGAGCACAGGTGCAGCAGATATCCATTGTTTGGAAGATAGAGCTATGGCGGTGGGTTTAGGGCAGGGTTAACTCTGTGGGACAGCACCCAAGAACAAGGGATGACATCAGGAAGAGGTGGAACAACCTACGGGGGAAGGTACGTTCCATTGCAGGAAGACACCAGCTCGCAATCCAGAGGACTGGCGGTGGACCACCACCTCCACCCCCACAACTTACAACATGAGAGGAGTAAGTCTTGGCAATCATGCATCCTGAGGGCCTGGCAGGAGTAGGAGGAGGACTAGACTCTGGTAAGTCAACTCTTTACCACTATCACCTCCCTACCTGAATGCCATCACATACCCCAACACTCACTTTTACTCCCATCACTCCACCACCTCCCACACACCCCACCATCATGTCCCACTCATCTCAATGCCAAGCCCTGCATGCCATACCAATGCATGGACACTGTTCTGCTTTCCTTCTCTTATCTTATGACCGAGCTTAACTGCAATGTCTAACTCCACGTTAAAGCCAATAGGCAGCTAACCTAAATACCAAATGTAATGTCTAATGTCATGTTAAAGCCAATAGGCAGCTAACCTGAATGCAGAATGTAATGGCTAACTCCATGTTAAAACCAATAGGCAGCTAAACCCAAATACCAAATGTAATGTCTAATGTCCTGTTAAAGCCAATAGGCAGCTAACCTGAATCATGTGCTACTGGTGAACATTGAGCAACTAATATGCGCAGTGGTGAAACACAAAGTCATTAGTCAAACACAATTAATGGCATCACAGACACGTATCACTAAAGCATGCTCACTAGAGAGAAACAGCTAGCTCACCACATACCAACTAACACAAGGTAAAGCTGCCAGGGCAAATGCAACTATAGAGGGCAACACACCCATGCACAATAGGCCACACACAGAAACAATAACACTGCAGAACATCCCCACAAGTATCCCAGCAAATGTCACCAGAGAAGAGGTGCCAGCACTATTCAGTCCCCCCACATAAGAGGATCACAGTGATGACAGCGACTCTGCTCACCTGGAACTGGATGACCAACCTGGCCCATTAGGGCCCTCCAGACAGTCGGTTACCCAGGCACAGTCACACAGCACCACAGAGCCTCCCCCCTCAGGAAATACCACCACACCACCAACTCAGCGTACCCATACCTCTGTCAATCAGCAGTGTATCCACCTCTACAGGGACCCCAGGGCACACCTCATACCCAAGACAATCAGGGACCAGGGGTCAGTGGCAGGGGCACACGGTTCAGGGTACAGAGGCACAGGACAACTGGGAAGCTGGGAGGACTGCTGTGCACCAGGGGAGGACAGGCCCAGGGAACTGATTCGCTAGGAGGACCTCACTGAGATCCTGGGAGCATACCAACATTCCCAGGATACGCTGGGCCAGATCCTGGACAACGTGCAGGATAACAGGTGGCTGCTGGAGGGACAGTACCAGGGGATCAGGGAGGACTTGAAGGCCATTAACAGCACCCTGGTATCCATTGCAGGGGTGCTGGCAGGCACGGCCAACATTGTGAGGGAGGGAGTCGTACAACAGCGGGCCCTGCCACTAGCCAGACTACTGAACTGCCCTTCACCTCCGCTGCTGCTAGTGGACAGGAGGCCCCGCCACAGGACCAACAGGCCACCAGCACCCATCCCCCTGCAGGAGGAGAACCACCCTGCAAACGTTCCCTGCGATCCAGGCAGAAGCCAGAGACTATTGCCAAGACCCCCACCAGGCAATAAGACTCACCTGATTGTCACCCTTGTGTCCCACTCTGTCACCCTGTCCACCTTGAACTGCCATTGCTCCCCTTCCTATGCCCCCATTGACAATGCACCTGTGCTACAAAGAGACTGGAACTATAGCCTGGACTTTCCTCCATCATCACCCCAGCCAATTGCACTTCTCCCTTTTCTTCTTAGCACTGCAATAAACCCACTTAGTGCAAACACAAGCATGGAGTATGTCAAAGTATTTAAATATGTATAAGTTTAACAAGGTTTAAACATTGCAATTCAACTGTACAGTAATGTTTACATAGGAAAGACCTGTAGTTAGCTGCTGTGAACACACCAGGCACGATAGTGGGGCACCAACATCTGCAAAAAGAGTTGCCAAAGGGTACAGTGAGTGGGCATTGAAGTGGAAATTCACAGCCTGCCAGTGACAATGTGAAACAAAAAAATGACAATGAAATGTGAAGTAACACTGTCTTACTTGTGTGTCATTGGAAGTATAGTCTAATTATTGCAGTTCTGCTGTCCTCATCCTCATCCTCTGCCTCCCCATCTTCACTGTCGACAGGGTCCACTGCTGCCACACGGCCATCTCTAGCCTCCTCCTCCTGCAGAAAAGGCACATGGCATCTCAAGGCAAGTTTATACAACATGCAGCATGCCACGATTATCTGGCAGACCTTCTTGAGTGAGTAGCACAGGGAACCACCTGTTAGATGAAGGCACCAAAACCTGTCCTTCAGGAGGCCAAAGGTACGTTCAATGATCATTCTTGTTCGCCCATGTGCCTCATTGTAACGTTCCTCAGCCCTTGTCCTGGGATTCCTCACAGGTGTCAGTAGCCATGATAGGTTAGGGTAACCTCAGTCACCTGCAAATATCGAGAGACAACATTTAGCCACACACTATCCCTTATGGCCCACACCATACCCATACACCAACATCTACTAGGTGGAAACCAGGGCTCACCTATTGGCCACACCCTGTGCCTCTGTAGTAGGGCCATCACATTTGGAATGCTGCTATTCCTCAGGATAAAGGCATCATGCACAGACCCAGGATACTTTGCATTGATGTGGGAGATGTACTGGTCCGCCAGGCACACCATCTGCATATTCATCGAGTAAAAACTTTTTCGATTTCTGAAGACCTGTTCATTTTGCTGGGGGGGGACAAATGCAACATGTGCTCCATCAATCGCCCCAGTTTTGTTCGGGATATGTCCCATTGCATAGACAGAAGTCAGCCTTCACTGTGGCCAAATACTCCACCTGGGAAAAAACAATGCAGCCGCACATGTGTTTAATCAGGGCAGCCAAAACTCTGTTCAGCACTATTGAGAACATTGGCTGTGTCATTCCCGCTGCCAAGCCCACTGTCACTTGGAAAGAACCAGTTGCCAAGAAATAGAGCACAGATAGCACTTGCACAAGAGGGGGGATCCCAGTGGGGTGACGGATAGCATATATCAGGTTAGGCTCCAATTGGGTACACAGCTCCGTGATTGTGGCCCTGTCAAGTCTGTAGGTGAGGACAATGTGCCTATCCTCCATTGTTGCCAAGTCTACTAGGGGTCTGTACACAGGGGTATGTCTCCATCTCCTATTCATCCACAGAAGTTGCAATCTATGGGGCAAAAGAGTGAGGAGCCAGTCATAAACTGTACATTGTAGCCACTACAGTTCAATGCATGATGTGAATTTTAAATGTATATGTGGCATTAGTCCTGTATGTACAATTGCGATCTGTGACGCAGTTAAGATCCATGACCTGCCCCCCCCAAAATGGCGTCCGCCTGTCCTGTATGGAGGGACAGGTGGAAGTGAGGTAATTCCGCTGACGTAGTGTCCCATTGTGGGAGGCGGTCAAGAACCGCCGTGCAATGCCTCATTGGATAATATTGGCCCCTATGAGGTACAGTGGCCACTGGTGATGTACGCCGGCGGTGACGGTATGCACCGCCACGGATGTCACCGCCATTTTCTGTCTGTTCACTCACTTGCTACCTGACCTTCATCAGGAGAGGACCTACACTGCATGTGCTGCTGTAAACTGTGTCTGGATCCTACCATGGCCCGTGTGGCTGGGGAAACGGCCCCTGCCTTCACCTCGGTGGAGTTGTAGAGACTAGTGGTTGGGGCCCTACCCCAGTACAGACTGCTGTATGGGCCTCCAGACCAACAGGTGAGTACACTGTGAACACGATGCATGAGGCATGAATGCATGGAGTGGTGTTTGTGAAGGCCTCGTGGCGGGGGGTTGGTGGATGGCCCCTGGGTGGTGGGAAGCTTGTGTGGTGGGCCATGTCCGTCCAAATTGGGATGGGAAGGGGTATGGTGGGCCATGACTGTAACAGGCCGTCATTCATGTCTGGCCAGGGTGGGTAAAAGCCAGGCAAGTACCTCAGCCAACCAGTCCACGGGCCTAGTAGTGTCCACAGCAACTTGTGGTGGGAAAGGATCCTGGGCACCAGGCAGCCTCAAGGAAAGGGTGCCTGCCCCAAGTGCTGCCCGGAAGGGCAAGGTGCCACTCCCAGCTGCTGCCAGGAAGGGCAAGGAGCCAGCCTCAGCTGCTGCCACGAAGGTCAAGGTGCCACCCCCAGCTGCTGCCAGGAAGGGCAAGGAGCCACCCCCAGCAACTGCCAGGAAGGGCAAGGAGCCATCCCCAGCTGCTGCCAGGAAGGGCAAGGGGCCTGCACCAACAGGCAGAAAGGACAAGGGGCCTGGTGCTGGGACTCAGTCAGAGCCCCCACCACCAACCATGGTGGTGCAGCTGTCCAAGGCTGCAGGGGATGGGTAGGAGCTTCCCCCCACCACCACCAGCAGTAGCAGAACCAGAGGGCAGTCGTCAGAGGCTGCAGGGGATGGGCTGGAGCCTGCCCCCACCACCACCAGCAGCAGCACCAGCGGATAGCCGTCCAAGGCTGCATGGGATGGGCTGGAGCCTCCCCCATCACCACCAGCAGCAGCAGCACCTAGGATGAAGATCACAGGGCACGATGTTCCCTCCAGAACCAGTGGACAAGTCACCAACTTGAGAGACTGTGGCCTTGCACTCCCGAGGACCAAGCACAGGGCATGTTGGCCCCACCAGAGCATATGGGCTAGTCACCCACTTGAGAGACTGTGGCCTTGCACTCCCCAGGACCAAGCACAGAGCATGTTGGCCCCTCCAGAGCATGTGGGAAAGTCACCCACTTGAGAGACTGTGGCCTTGCACTCCCCTAGACCAAGCACAGGGCATGTTGCCCCCTGCAGAGCATGTGGGCAAGTCACCCACATGAGACACTGTGGCGTTGCACTCCCCAGGACCAAGCACAGGGCATGTTTCCCCGTCCAGAGCATGTGGGCAAGTCGCCCACTTGAGAGACTGTGGCCTTGCACTCCCCAGGACCAAGCACAGGGCATGTTGCCCCCTCCAGGACCAGTAGTGTTGTTCCATTTGCCAGCTGAGGTGCTCCCCCGTTCCCTGTTCCCCTGAGGTGCCTGCCTATTTTCACACTGATGCCCCTGCAGTGTTCTCTCCATGTTGTTGCAGGAGACAAGTGGGGCCTTGGACTTTGTAATATTTCCCTGTGGCCCATGCACATTGAGAACTGGGCAGTGTCCTTTGATTTGTACATATGTATATACTTTTAGATTGGATGTACGTATTTCTAATTTATTTATATTATTACACTCAGTTTCATCTATTCCTGTGGTCCTTGCGTTATTCCTGAGAGGTATGGGTTAAATATGTTATATTACTGCATCTGATTGTGTGTATGGTGTTGAGGGTGGGGGTGTTGCGTGTTGCATGTGTGTGTCACTCTCTTTTTCCTCCCCCTCTACCCTGTGTGCCAGGCGGCTGTACTCACCGTGGTTGTCTTCACCGTCGTTAGTGTTCTAGCTATACCAGATAATTGCAAGATCACCAGAAGAGACTGCAACAACAAACCAGGAGGAGGAATCGCCATAGTCCACAGAAAGAGTCTCCACCAACTCCGACGACATAATCAAGTCCGCCGAGGACCTCCACTTCACAATCTACGTAAACGCCAACAACACACTCAGAGGAACACTGGTCTACAGACCCCCTGGACCTAGACCACATTCTGTGACAACATCGCCAACACCATCAGCTCCCAAGCCCTCGCCTCAACGGACTACATCCTCCGACCTGAACTTCCACCTGGAGAATAACAATGATACCAACACCACCAACCTAATCGACAACCTCGCCAACCTCTGCCTCAAGCAACTCGTCACTCCACAGGCCACACACTCGATCCCATCTTCTCAACCAGCAACCACGTCTCCTTCAGCCACACCACCGAACTCCACTGGACAGACCACCGATGCATCCATTTCTCCTACCAGAAACCAGTCACACACCACCACCGCACACAACCTCCCCGACGCAACTGGAGCAAAATATCCACGGACCAACTGATCTCCACCCTCGCCCGGACCCCCTGCGGGAACTCGGACCCCAACACAGCCGCCATCAACCTGCACCACTTGATAGAAGACTGCTCCAACACCCTTGCACCACTCAAAAAACACCCAAACACCCCCCACAGAATCAAGGCCAGCTGTTTCACCCCAGATCTATAGGAATCCAAACGACTATGCCGCAGAATGGAAAAAACCTGGCACCGTGACCCTACTATCACCAATCGCATCAACTTCAAGGATGCCCTACGCAGACATCACCAACTGATCCGTACCGCCAAAAGGACTGCATCAACACCAATGCTCACAACAGCAAAGAGCTCTTCGGCATCATTAAAGAGCTCTCCACCCCAGGGCCTGCTCCAACGAACCCCCCGCCATCACAGGAGCTCTGCAACTCACTCACAACCCACTTCCGTTGAAAGATAGAAGAAATCCACAACAGCTTCAACTCCCAGACCCACCAGCTAACTACAAACACCCACGAACCCTACGCTCCAAGCAACACCCACCTCCTCCACACCTGGACCCCTGTCAACACAGAAGACACCTCCAGCACCATGGCTTCCATCCACTCCGGATCACCATCGGACCCCTGCCCACACCATATCTTCAACAAAGCTAGTACCATCATCTCTCCCCATCTCTGCCACACCATCAACAGTTCCTTCGAATCAGCCACCTTCCCAGAGAGATGGAAGCACGCAGAAATCAACGCCTTGCTAAAGAAACCGAAGGCAGACCCTGACGACCCCAAGAACTACCGACCGATCCCCCTCCTCCCCTTCCCAGCCAAGGTCATCGAAACAATTGTGAACAATCAACTATCCCGGTTCTTGGAAGACAGCAAGACAGTCGACACCTCCCAAACCAGATTCCGCAAAAACCACAGCACCGAGACCGCACTCATTGCTGCCACAGACGACATCAGGACCTTGCTCGACGAAGAAGAAACAGCATCACTCATCCTCCTGGACCTCTCCGCAGCTTTCGACACAGTATGTCATCACACTCTCCGCACACGCTTCCACAACGCTGGAATCCACGACAAAGCACTGGACTGGATCTCGCCATTTCTCACAGACAGGATCCAGAGAGTCCGCCTCCCGCTGTTCCTGTCAGAAGCCTCCGGAATCACCTGTGGCGTCCATCAAGGATCTTCGCTCAGCCCCACACTTTTCAACGTGTACATGGCCCCCCTCGCCAACATTGCACGAACATACCACATCAACATAGTCTCCTACGCTGACGACACTCAGCTCATCATTTCCCTCACAAAAGACCCCACTACTGCAAAGGACAACATCCACAATGCACACCACGCCATCGCCAGCTTGATGGAATCAAGCCACCTCGGGTTAAACGCAGACAAGACAGAATTACTCATCTTCGGCGCCAACCCTTCAGCTTGGAATGACTCCTGGTGGCCCACCTCCCTAGGATCCGCACCCTCACCCACCACCCATGCACGCAACTTGGGCTTCATCTTGGATTCCACACTCAGCATGACTCAGCAGGTCAATGCCATCTCCTCTACCTGCTACAACACCCTCCACCTGCTCCGCAAAATCTTCAAATGGATTCCCATCGAAACCAGGAAAACCGTCACCCATGCCTTGATCAGTAACCGATTGGACTACGGAAACGCCCTATATGCAGGAATAACAAACAAACTCAAAACAAAGCTGCAAAGATCACATCTGTCTTACGACCGGTGAAGGAAGATCATTCTCTCACCTTGCTGCCAAGACCTGGAACTCCTTACCGCTTCACCTCCGCCTGACCCAAGATCTTCTCTCATTCAGGAAACACCTCAAGACTTGGCTTTTCGACCAGTAGCTCTCCCCCGTGCCTTGAGACCCTACAGGGTGAGTAGTGCACTCTATAAATCCCTGATTGATTGATTGATTGATTGGTGGAGCAGGACGTAGAAAATAATTGGGAAGATCTGCAGTTCAGGCTCCATTGCGGCGTGGTCTTCCTTGAGTCTCCAATGGTCAGCCATTTCCATTCTGTACAGTGTTTCTGCCAGGCTTTTGATGTTGTTGGAACCGCGCCGGAAAAGGTGATGGATTGGGCTGTCATAATACAGTGGGCGGAACATGGCCTCCGCCTGGCTGTAGGTGGCTACCCCCGTGGTGCCTGTTGATTCCACCATGGCGGTCGGTGTGGTAACACAAAGAGTAGATGCCTTACAAGTCAGAGCCAGAGCTACACCTCTTGTTCCAGGTAAGAATCAAGGGCCTAGCTCTTCAGATGGGGTTTTTCACAGTACGAGGGGTCTGGAACTAGTCATAGCACAGGTACACAGTAATCCAAGTCACTACACCACCTGCTTTTCCTTTGAATTATTTGAGTTGCACAGCAGCCATGTGGTCAATCCCCATTGTAAAAAGAGATGACCCTTTATTATATAACTATCCTGGATATAAGACTGAATTGAAAACATTGCTTGACCGATAGGCATTCATTCAGTCAGTAGATGAAGAGTTATTGAACCTAAGACAAGGTAGAAAAGATCTGTTGACCTATGTTAATACGTTCCATCAATTAGATGCAGAATCAGGGTGGCGAGAGAATAAAATAATCTCCTCATTTTTTAAATGATTGTGTGATGAATTGAACGATTTATTGGCTCAAGTGGTTGACCCTCCAAATAACTGTAGTGAACTCTTAGATTTGGTTGTGAAACTGGATCATTGTTTGGCTGAGCGTAGATGAGATAAAGGTCAAGTAATGATATTCAAGGAAAAAAGACCTGACTCTACTAAACTTGATAAACCAGAAATTATGCACTAAAGTAATTATATTCAAGGAAAAAAGATCTGACTCTACTAAACTTGATGAACCAGAGCCCATGCAGATAGATAGCCTAAGGGGCCACTTTAGTGATGAGGAAAGGTAAAACTTTGCCTATATTGCAGTGATAAGGTTCAATTCTTGCGTGACTATCCTAAGAAACTGAAAAGGAAAAGGGAGGCAGGAAACTAGAACACCCGGAACCAGATGAGGCAAGTGTTTTGGGTGCACAGACAAGTTTAGCCTTCAAAACACTAGCACAGACATATTATATCCATCACTACCCTCATTTCTATGTAGCAGCCCAATTGACTTGGAATGGGGTTTTGATTACTTTTCAATTATTAGGAGATTCATAAGCCACAGGAAATTTTATGGATCGTTCCCCCGCTTTGTCAAAAAATGTGCCGCAGAACGTTCTAACGCCATTTTTGCAGCATTAGCATCATTTTTACCTACGGCATGTTGCAGAGGTTAGTGTGATTTTTTTTTTTAAGCTAACAGTTTCTTAGCGCCATCATGTGTCACTTTATAAATATGGCGCACAAATTGTGCTATGGGATGGCGCTAGCTCACAGTAATTTTTTTGACTCACAACTTAGGGTGACCAGATGTCCGGATTTCCCCAGACGGTCCCAGTTTTTACAGAAGCGTCCCTGTGTCCCAACACTTTTCTGAAAACTACAGAAATGCCCCAGTTTTTGAGGAGTGTACGGAATATTTTAATAAATGTTGTGGTTTTGCGATACATTGTGGGTGAGCATGCACACTAGTGTACAGGAGACGTGTGCATGCCCACTTTTCGCCACTGCAAAAGTTGCAGCATGACATCACTTAGGTGAACGTTGTAGCTGGGAGGGAAAACCATTAAAGAGAGACATTTTCTCTCTGGATTTCCCTTCTCCTTCTACAATGCATCAGCAATGTAGTTGTGCCAGCCGCCAGGAAAAAGCTCCTCACAAGTGACCAGAATGACTCTGCACTGCTCACAGGAGTCAGAGGTCACCACCTGCACAAAGATCCAGCCACTTGACTGACTTTGCTCTGCCCTTTTAAAGAGCTCAGCATCCAGCATCTGTCAAAATCTAAGGGGGCCTGGCTGGAGTGGAACCATCCTGCATGATCCTTCCCCAGCCCTAGCAACACCAGCAATCCAGGACCCAGCCTCCATATCGGAGCTGCTCCAGCCAGGAATCATATCCTTTGGCAGCCACACCGACTTGCCTTCCAAGTGACAAGAAAGCAAAAGACTCACAACAGGAGTATTCAGATGCTAATTCAACATTTTCACTTTGTGATTTGTCTTCTGTTTGGCTTGTGTTTGGCAACCCCCACTGAAAAAATACTGGCAAATTGTTTAAAGTTTAATGGACACAAGCCGGAGGTGTGAGCAGGGCCAGCCTTAGTGCTGGTGACACCCAGTACGACAGTGTTTGATGTACCCTCCCCCTGGCCACCTCCACCACAAATTCCCTTACTACCACCCTTTAAATGCAGACCAGTGCCCCTCAAGTTTCTCTAACACCTCTCTCTCAGATTAATTTAGTACGATTTATACCACCACTCATACTAGTGTAGGGTGTCAGAGCACTTTACATTGCACACACATTACACTGACAATCAATGATATGTGTGGAAATCAATGTACATGAAATATTACATAAGACAGAGAACTGCAAGGTGTAGGAGTCACGTGTCATTGATACTGGTAGGCAGTTTAGTTTGAGTACTTGGTGTGCAAAAGCACAAACTCAGAATTTAAAATGTAACACCATGGTGTAGGGTTTTCTTTAATTAAAAAAAATGAATTCTACCTAAATGAACACTTTTTGCAACATTAGAATAACAAAGGATTGGTGAAAAATCATAACGCTCTAATCCATAACTTGCAGTTTGCATGCAGCTCATTAATGACAGGTAATGTCTCACTGATTTATTTGGATTCTAACTTAACTAAAGTATTTCTCTGACATGTGTAGTAAGCCACTGACCTATTTGCACTATAGGTACTTAAGCTGCCTGGTTCACATTCTTTGCAACAGGCATATTAACCCTCTACAATATCTTAAAATGTCCAATAAAGAATGCAATCTCTTGCCAGGCAGAACATTAATTACCAGAGTTATGTTGGCATATTTATTGTTGCTTTAAAAACTGCTAGAGGCAAGGAACAGATGCGTTTAAAACCATAATATACCTGCAAACATGGTGCCTCCACCCAAACTCAGCACACGGTGCGGTGGCACCAGTTGCACTGCCCTAGAGCCGGCCCTGTGTGCGAGTGACAGCTGAACAGGAGGTAAGTGTGACAGAGGGGCTGGACTTGTGATTAGCTGAAGGGGAGGAGGTAAATTTCACTGCGGTAGAGGAGAAGGAGGTTGAATTTATGGACTGTCCACTGGAGCAAACAAAACTGACAGAAACTCCTTAGATAGACTCTTGAGGTGTTATGAGGCTTGTTTCGTGGTGGTGGGGGGTTGGTCCCTCATCCAAACTGTTTTTAAGGAACTTGTTACATCCTGAAGTCTTTGCACCTTCATCGTGCTTTGACGAAGAGAAGGTAAAATATACCATGCAGTTCTAAGCCAGGCTTTCCCATCTGGTTTTCAAGCATTTTCTATGAACTCACTGTCTAAGTCTTGAAAATGCATTACCCAATGTCCCCATCTCTTTATCATCAGATACTGCATCTGCCACTGATTCACATGTTTAAATATGTACAGCATGTAAATGGGTTCTAATCTATGTTTTTAGTCTAAGTTCCATCACTCAAGGTTTCAACATCAATATATTCTTTCTACGTTATCACTCTACTGGTAGTTGTTTGTGTGCTGTGCAATGTGAGTTGTCTGGTCAGGACACTAAGGAAATCTAATTCCACTCCAGCATACATCTGTATATCACTACAGAGTAGAAGCAAAATAGAAAACAATGTTATTCCACAGACATGTAGGGAAACTAGACCCATTTTGCAGGAGATCTGGTGCCTGTTTAAAGATCATGCCATGTTTTCATGCCCCTTCTAACATAATCTGGAAGTGTCAATATCATTAACTGCCCCACGTAGCTGCCAAGTTTTCAAGGTCCATGCATGATGTGCTGCTCCAGTCCAGGTTCTTTATTGGAATTCTTAGTCTTGTAGTCCTGTTTTAGAATTGATTTGCAGTATTGTTTATTCCCAGAATTCAATACTATGTCCTACACATGCATATGTGTGTTTTATACATTTTGTGTAGGCTGTAATGGGGTCAAACCTATATGTACTGAACGTTAATGTGCTGCATGAAATGGAGACAGTGCAACAGTGCTATAACCTCCGAGATAAGACTCTGCTGTACTAGCCCTAGCGGTGGCACACATTAGGCTGCCTTGCACCAGTGAACACACCTTTGTACTCTAGTGCAATTGTGTAGTGCAATTGTGTGTGCACCAGAAAGGTGCCTCTTCCAGTTCAAAATACTCTGATTTGGCAAAGTAAAATACTTTTCCCACTATAGATTCCAATCAAAATGTATGGGAACCCCAGTATACGCTCCCCTGAGGCAAAGTAGCATTTGTTGCATTTTAATTTATGGCTACTTTCCAATGCAAATAAGGATTTACATTCGAAAGCAAAACCCCAAGACAACTCTTTGCACTGGGTTTGCATCACTTTTGTGAAGTAAACATGGTGCAGTGCATTAGTAAAACTGCCCCACAAACTCAGGGTTTAAAACACAGCACAGTGTTCGGCCTTTTCTATGCTAATAGGAATATCTTTTTACCTCAAATAAGCCCTTGTTAGCAACATTAGTATAATGAAAGGTTGAGGGAAAACACAAAAAGGTTCTAAATCTGTGCCTTGTAGTTTACATGTAGCCCTTTGATGCTCATTCATAGATCACTGTGATACATTAGGATTGTAACTTTTGAACAGCAAACTTTAAAAATGATCTCTGAGATAAGAGCAATAACCCACTAAGCTATCTATATAAAATACAAATATGTGAACCACATGGTACTCATTGTTCTAAGCAGCAGGAACTTTACTCCTCTTTGCTACGTTATGATGAGCAAAAATTAATTAATGCTAATTGGTGACACAAAGCAAATGCAATTTAAGTACAGTAATGTGCATGTTTTCACAGCACGAGTTAAACACATTTTGCTATGATGCTAAGATGTGCCATGATCATGTTTTCAGAGTGCTGTGTGTTTGTCATGACCATGTTTTTGGTCCAATTAGTGTTACATCTTCATCTTCATCTGTGTAGGAGGCACCGTGCGAATGCAGTTACAAAACTATACATGTCAGTGTGTGCTGTGCCATTTTGTGGCATGTCTGCTTACATGTCCCTCATCTTATGGACTTTTGGAGCTCTGAGCAAGACATATTTTTGATCTCCTAGTCAGGAAAACCCTACACCCAACTTCAGCTATTTCAAGCCTCCATGATGCCAAACAATATTGAATTATATTAAGGTTTTCCAAAATGTAGTTACTCAAAACACCCAAAAGCTCAAGCAGCGTGGCACTTCTCAGCCAAAAATAAATAAAATAAAGCTTTAACATGGTCTTTCCTTTTTGGTGCTATGATCTCAATATATTTGTCTTGTAACACCATTATATTAGGTGGAATTTAATTCTGGCACATTTTATATATGATTTTCATCCTCAAAGTTAAAGACACTGATGCAAGTATTTTTTTGCAATGCTGATTCCTACTCCCTTCTGAAATCTTTCAAACTCAGGGGCACTATTTGGTTCCTGGAGCTTCATTACGGGTATTTTGAAAAGAAGATTGTTGCTTTCTATATCTTTAAATAGGAGTTTTAGGAAGCCATGGTGTGGCTGTACTACTGCTGTATACCCGAGAAGTAATGCACAATTCTGCTGTTAGTGTGTGTAAACTTGCACTTACTTATATTTTTACATGAAACTTGGATACTTTTTTAAATCAATGTGCTTCATAGTTACATTACTTTTTTTCTCCAAATAGAATAATAGAAAGGCTAGTTAGCTAACTACCTACCAGAGAGATGCTTAAGCGAAAGTGTTCCATCAGCGAAGAGATGCAAAGGTCTTTCCTGTTTTTGAGCGAGGTCAGGAACAGTGATGCCAAAATGTTCTGCAAGATCTGCAAATCCTCATTCTCCATTAGCCATGGTGGAAGGTCTGATGTAAAGGAGCACATGCAGACAAAAAAAACAGGTCAAATCTTCAAGCAACAACTTCAACATTACCACTTTTTGGGGAAAGGCAGCCCCTGGAAATGCTGAATTCAGTAGGGCAGCTGCTGAAGGTACATTAGCATATAATCTTGATAAGTATAACCACATTTTTCAGTCAATGGTCTGTAAATCAGCATTGATTTGGAAATTGTATGACGAGACGTTTTGCTGTGCCTACACCAAGACAGAAGTCATGATTGCGAAAGTGCTTGCTCTTCTTGCAATGAGTGACGTAAATTCTGACTTGAATAACACTCCTTATATATCTGTGTCTATTGATGCTTCCAACAGGAAATACGTTAAATTAGTACCAATTGTTATTAGGCATTTCACGTACTTTGAGGGTGTTAAAGTGAAAATTTTAAGGTTTGCCTTTGCTCCTAGTAAAACACCTGTAATACTCTTTTAACAATTGTACCAAGCCCTTGAGAAGTGTAATCTGCTTGAAAAAGTACTTGGGTTTTGTGTAGGTAACACTAACACATACTTTGGGGGAAAGACTGGAGCAGGAAAGAACAATGGCCCTGTAAGGAAATGCCTCCTTGGCATGGTTACCCCCTGACGTTTTGCCTTTGCTGATGCCAAGTTATGATTTGAAAGTGTGCTGAGGCCTGCTAACCAGGCCCCAGCACCAGTGTTCTTTCCCTAAACTGTACCTTTGTTTCCACAATTGGCACACCCTGGCATCCAGGTAAGTCCCTTGTAACTGGTACCCCTGGTACCAAGGGCCCTGATGCCAGGAAGGTCTCTAAGGGCTGCAGCATGTCTTATGCCACCCTAGGGCCCCCTCACTTAGCACAGACACACTGCTTGCCAGCTTGTGTGTGCTGGTGGGGAGAAAATGACTAAGTCGACATGGCACTCCCCTCAGGGTGCCATGCCAACCTCACACTGCCTATGGCATAGGTAAGTCACCCCTCTAGCAGGCCTTACAGCCCTAAGGCAGGGTGCACTATACCACAGGTGAGGGCATAGGTGCATGAGCACTATGCCCCTACAGTGTCTAAGCAAAACCTTAGACCTTGTAAGTGCAGGGTAGCCATAAGAGTACATGGTCTGGGAGTCTGTCAAACACGAACTCCACAGCACCATAATGGCTACACTGAAAACTGTGAAGTTTGGTATCAAACTTCTCAGCACAATAAATGCACAATGGTGCCAGTGTTCACTTTATTGTACAAATACACCCAGAGGGCATCTTAGAAATGCCCCCTGAAAACATACCCGACTCTAGTGTAGGCTGACTAGTTTTTGACAGCCTGCCACACACCGGACATGTTGCTGGCCACATGGAGAGAGTGCCTTTGTCTCTCTGTGGCCAGTAACAAAGCCTGTACTGGGTGGAGGTGCTTCACACCTCCCCCTGCAGGAACTGTAACACCTGGCGGTGAGCCACAAAGGCTCACCCCCTTTGTTACAGCGCCACAGGGGATCCCAGCTAGTGGAGATGCCCGCCCCTCCGGCTACTGCCCCCACTTTTGGTGGCAAGGCTGGAGGAAATAATGAGAAAAACAAGGAGGAGTCACTGGCCAGTCAGGACAACCCCTAAGGTGTCCTGAGCTGAGGTGACTCTGACTTTTAGAAATCCTCCATCTTGCAGATGGAGGATTCCCCAGTAGGATTAGGGATGTTCCCCCCTCCCCACAGGGAGGAGGCACAAAGAGGGTGTAGCCACCCTCAGGACTAGTAGCCATTGGCTACTATCCTCCCAGACCTAAACACACCCCTAAATAGAGTATTTTGGGGCTCCAAGAACCGAGGAAGATGCCACCCTAGGGACCCCTCACTCAGCACAGACACACTGCTTGCAGATTCCTGCAACCTGAAGATGAAGAAGGACTGCTGACCTGAAGCCCTACAGAGAAGACGGAGACACCAACTGCTTTGGCCCCAGCCCTACCGGCCTGTCTCCCCACTTCAAGAAAAACTGCAACAGCGAGGCGTCCCCCAGGGTCCAGCGACCTCTGAAGCCTCAGAGGATTACCCTGCATCTAAAAGAACCAAGAAACTCCAGAGGACAGCGGCCCTGCTCCACAGAAACTGCAACTTTACAACAAAGAAGCAACTTTTAAAGACCACACGATTCCCGCCGGAAGCGTGAGACTTTCCACTCTGCACCCGACGCCCCCAACGCTCGACCTGCGGAAAACTAACTCTACAGGGAGGACTCCCCGGCGACTGGGAGCCCATGAGTAGCCAGAGTTGACCCCCCTGAGCCCCCACAGTGACGTCTGCAGAGGGAATCCAGAGGCTCCCCCTGACCGAGACTGCCTGCTTCAAGGAACCCGAAGCCTGGAAAACACACTGCACCCGCAGCCCCCAGGACCTTAAGGAACCGAACTCCAGTGCAGGAGCGACCCCCAGGCGGCCCTCTTCCTACCCCAGGTGGTGGCTACCCCGAGGAGCCCCACCTTGCCTGCCTGCATCGTTAAAGAGACCCCCGGGTCTCCCATTAAATTCTATTGCAAACCCAACGCCTGTTTGCACTCTGCACCCCGCCGCCCCTGTGCCGCTGAGGGTGTACTTTCTGTGCCTACTTGTGTCCCCCCCGGTGCCCTACAAAACCCCCTTGGTCTGCCCTCCGAAGTCACGGGTACTTACCTGCTGGCAGACTGGAACCGGGGCACCCCCATTTCCTTTGAAGCCTATGTGTGTTGGGCACCACTTTGACCTCTGCACCTGACCGGCCCTGAGCTGCTGGTGTGGTAACTTTGGGGTTGCCTTGAACCCCCAACGGTGGGCTACCTTGGACCCAACTTTGAACCCTATAAGTGTTTTATTTACCTGTGAACTTAACATTTACTTACCTCCCCCAGGAACTGTTGATTTTGGGAGTGTGTCCACTTTTAAAATAGCTTATTGCCATTTTTGCCAAAACTGTACATGCTATTGTGATTATTCAAAGTTTCTAAGATACCTGAGTGAAATACCTTTAATTTAAAGTATTGTTTGTAAATCTTGAACCTGTGGTTCTTAAAATAAACTAAAAAAAAGATATTTTTCTTTGTAAAAACCTATTGGCCTGGAATTGTCTTTGAGTGTGTGTTCCTCATTTATTGCCTGTGTGTGTACAACAAATGCTTAACACTACCCTCTGATAAGCCTACTGCTCGACCACACTGCCACAAAATAGAGCATTAGAATTATCTCTTTTTGCCACTATCTTACCTCTAAGGGTAACCCTTGGACTCTGTGCACACTATTTCTTACTTTGAAATAGTGTATAGAGAGCCAACTTCCTACAGGCCCTCATTACGACCCTGGCGGTAAATCCCGCTTACCGCCATGCTGAAGGCTGCCAACATACCGTGGCCGAGGTGGAAATCCACTATAGGTATTACGACCCACATCTCGTAATCCGCCATAATACAGACACCCACACAAGTCCGCCACACCAAATGTCAGTGATAAACTGGCGATAGCAAAACCTACACCGTCACACCAACAGTAATACGCCACACTATCACGACCCACGAATCAACGCAGCGGTCTTTTAACTGCGGTAATCCATTGGCGGTACACACCGCCGTGCTCATGATACACACACATTTACAAAACACAACCATATTGGACAATTCAAGATACACACACCTGATACACATACACACACCTGATACACATACCCACACTCACACCACTATAAAACACACACCCACATTACTCATAACCCCTCACAACAACATTTTTTCAAAAAGCAGAGAGAGAGAGAGAACAACAAACACAACACCAGAGTCCACAGGCACACAAACACCATCACTCATACAACATCCACGCACCTCAAAGAACACACACCAACACAACACATCACACAGCACAACAAACAGCACCTCACACATCACCCACACCACATTATGGCACCTCAAAGTCACCCCAGGTTTTCTGAGGAGATCCTTAGGGTCATGGTGGAGGAAATCATCTGGGTAGAGCCACAGCTTTTCGGATCACATGTGCAGCAGACCTCCATTTCAAGGAAGATGGAGCTATGGCGGAGAATTGTCGACAGGGTCAACACAGTGGGACAGCACCCCAGAACACAGGATGACATCAGGAAGAGGTGGAACGACTTACGGGGGAAGGTGCGTTCCGTGGTATCCAGACACCAGGTAGCAGTACCTCCTTCCCCACAACTAACAACATGGGAAGAGAAAGTCTTGGCAATCATGCATCCTGAGGGCCTCGCAGGAGTAGCAGGAGGACTGGACTCTGGCAAGTCAAATCTTTACTACTACATCCCCCACCCCATCTGCATGCCTTCACATACCCCCACCCTCACCCCCATCACTCCAACACCTAACATATGCCCCACCTTCACAACCCACCCATCCCAATACCAAGCCCTGCATGCAACACCTATGCAGGGACCCCCAACACCAAAGCATGTCCAGTACAGATACGTACCCAGACCCCAACATCACTAATCACACAAGGGCAAACACATTAATGCAAGCACAGGAGTAGAGGGTAACTCACCCATTGCACAAGATGGCACACACAGATACAATAACTCTGTATTTACCCCCCAACAGGACCCATACCCAACGTCACCAGACATATCCAGTCCCCCCACAGAAGAGGCCCACAGTGATGACAGCAGCTCTGCACGCCTGGATCAAGATGACCAGCCCAGCCCATCAGGGACCTCTGGACAGTCGGTTCCCCTGCCACAGTAACAAACCAGCACTGAACCTCCCCCCTCAGGAAACACCACCACAGCACCCACCCTCTGTCCCCAGGACACGTCAATCAGCAGTGTGTCCACCACTACAGGGACCCCAGGCAAACCCACCAACCCAAGACAATCAGGGACCTCGGGTCAGTGGGCACACGGTTCAGTGGACAGAGGCACAGGATAACAGGGAAACTGGGAAGACTGCTGTGCGACAGGGGGAGGACAGGCCCAGGGAACCCACTCTCCACAAGGCACTTTCCAACATCATGGGAGCATACCGTCATTCCCAGGAGACCATGGGCACGGTACTGGCCAAGTTTCAGGAGACCCAGCGGCTGCAGGAGGAACACTACCTGTGGATCAGGGAGGACTTGAAGTTCATCAACACCACCCTGGTCACCATTGCAGGGGTGCTGGTAGACATGGCCAACACCATAAGGGATGCAGTAGCACACAAACGGGCCCCTTACATGAGCCTGAACGACAAACAGCCCTCCACCTCCGCCGGCGCTAGTGGAGAGGAGGTCGCGCTACAGGACCAACAGGCCACCAGCACCCCACCCAATGCAGAAGGAGAACCAGCCCGCAAACGGTCCCTGAGATCCAGGAACAAGACATAGAACATTGCCAAGACCCCCGCCAGGAAATAACACTCTCCTGATTGTCACCCTTTTGTCCCACTTTGTCACCCTGACAACTCTGACCTGCCATTACTCCACTTCCAATGCCCCCTTGGACAATGCACCTGTGATACCAAGAGACTGGACTCTACCATGGACATTCCTCCACCATCACCCCAGCCAATTGCACAGCCCCCTCCACTTATTAGCACAGAAATAAACACCCTTAAATCACAAACCAATCTGGAGTCAGTCTGTACTTTCACAAATGTGTAATTGCAATCTCTCAGAAATATAGCAATTTCAATGTTCATGTTCACATACCAATGTTCGACAGTTGTTGGGCATCAGTAAACATAGCAGAAGGCAGAAAGTGTGACCTAGATCTGTGAAATGGAAAGCCAAAGCGACATGTCAGGGTCCATACACAGAGGTAAAAAGACAGATTCAGGCAATGTCCAACATTAGTATGATATGAGAGGAGCAGTGCTAGTCTCTTACCTGTGTCTCACTGGAAGTATTGCATGATGATGTTGTTTCAGTTGTCTATATCTTCTTCTTCTGACCCCTCTTCTTCACTGTCCACAGGCTCCACAGCTGCCACAAGACCAGCATCAGGCCCATCCTCCTGCAGAAAAGGCACCTGGCGTTGCAAACCCAGGTTGTGCAACATACAGCATGCCACGATGACCTGGCACACCTTCTTCGGTGAGTAGTATAGGGAGCCACCTGTCAGATGGAGGCACCAGAATCTGGCCTTCAGGAAGCCGAAGGTGCGCTCTATTATCCTCCTAGTTCGCCCATGTGCCTCATTGTAGTGTTCCTCTGCCCTTGTCCTGGGATTCCGCACTGGGGTCAGTAGTCATGACAGGTTGGGGTAACCAGAGTCAACTGCAAATATCGAGTGACAACTGTTAGACATCTTCCAACCCTTGGGGACTGTCTCATACCCAGACACCTATGTCAACTGTGTTGGGACCTTGGGCTCACCTATTAGCCACACACGGTGCCTCTGGAGTTGCCCCATCACATAAGGGATGCTGCTATTCCTCAAAATGTAAGCGTCATGTACTGAGCCAGGATACTATGCATTCACATGGAAGATGTACTGGTCTGCCAAGCACACCATCAGCCCATTCATAGAATAGTAGCTTTTGCGGTTTCTGTACACCTGTTCATTCCTGCGGGGGGGATAAATGCCACATGTGTACCATCAATGGCACCAGTGATGTTGGGGATATGTCCCAGGGCATAGAAGTCAGCTTTCGCTGTGGGGAAATCCTCCACCTGATGGAAAACGCATGTGTTTCAGCAGGGCAGACAACAGTCTGGACAACACATTGGCTGTGACATCCCTGAGGCCATGGCCACTGTTGTTTGAAAGGAACCACTGGCCAGGAAATGGAGTACTGACAGGACCTGCACTAGAGGGGGGATTCCTGTGGGATGGAGGATAGCTGACATCAGGTCTGACTCCAACTGGGCACACAGTTCATGGATTGTGGCACGATCAAGTCAGTAGGTGATAATGATGTGTCTTTCTTCCATTGTTGACAGGTCCACCCGGGGTCTGTATACCGGAGGATGACACCATCTCATCACCTGCCCCAGCGGAAGTGCCCTATGGAGGAGAAGAGTGAGCAGAGGGTCATACACCACATAGGTTTCACAAGAGTGTTTAGAACAATCGTGATGTAATCGGTGTGTGGCGCTGTCTGTCTGTATTCCTGCCCAAAAGTGCTGTGACGCAGTTAGTTGCCCTGCCATGTGCCCCCCTGAAATGGCAGCTGCCTGACCTGTAAGGAGGGACAAGGGGAAATGAGGTAACTGCACTGGCGTTGTGCAGAGTCGTGGTAGGCGGTCGAAGACCGTGGCGCAAATCAGCATTGGTTATCATTGGGCCCTATGGGTTCCAGGAGCCAATGACGATGTACGCCGGCGGTGACGGTATACACCACTGCGGACGTGACCGCCATTTTATATCTGTTCACTCACTTGATACCTGACCTTAAACAGGAGAGGACCTACACTGCAAGTGCTGCTGTGACCGGAGTCTGGAAGCGACAATGGCTACAGTGTCTGGGGAAAGGGCCCCTGCCTTCACCGCGGAGGAGTTGGACAAGCTGGTGGATGGGGGCCTCCCACAGTACACGCTACTCTACAGTCCTCCAGACAAACAGGTGAGTACACTGTGAGCATGATGCATTGCACATGAATGTATGGAGTGGTGTGGATGGAAGATACGGGGGCAGAGGCCAGCATGTGAGGATGGTGAGTTTATGTTTTTCTGGGCGAGGGTGGGAGGTTTGTGTCCAATGAATAAGAAGAACCAGATGGGGTAGCAACATCCATTCTTACTTCACTTTTCCTCTAGGTCAGCGCCCACCAGAAGAAGGGGATTTGGCGTGCCATCGCCAAGGAAGTGCGGACCCTGGGGGTCTACCATTGATGGAGCACCCACTGCCAGAAAAGATGGGAGGACCTGCGCCGCTGGACCAAGAAGACGGCGGAGGCCCAGCTGGGGATGGCCTCCCAGCGTGGAAGGGGTGCCTGTTGCCCATGACCCCCCTGATGTACCGGATCCTGGCGGTGGCATATCCTGAGTTGGATGGGCACTTGAGGTCATCACAGCAGCCACAAGGGGGTGAGTACAGTTTCATTCAGCTGACTCTACGCGCTTTATGAGGTTTCTGGGTGGGGGAAGCCAGCTGTGGGTTCCCCTAGGTCAGAGCAGACACACCAAGGTAGATCCATTGTTTGGCAGGCTCAGTGGCACTCAAAACCCAAAAGTGGTAGTGGCCCTCTACACCTAGTCAGGCTCCTGTGGGTTCCAGCTGTGCATCAAATGGGTCTAGGCAGAGTCCCCCATGGGCATGTGATTTTCCCCTGAACTGTTAGTGCATGGGCTAGTGCATAGGGCTGCGCCCTGTGTGTTGTGTCCGCCAACAGTAGTGGTGTTGCAGGAATGGACCATGTATCTCTTCTGTCTTTCCTCCCCTTTTTGTTTTGTCACCCTGTCCTTGTGTGCATTAGCATCATCTGTCGGAGGAGCATTGGCACCGGAGCAGAAGGGAGCTGCAACCCACATGGCCCTGGAGGGTGAATTTACGGAGTCTGAAGGCACCAGTGGGAAGGAGGGCGAGGGGAGCTCCACGACGGGGACAGGAGGAGACACCAGCGACAGCGACTCCTCCTCTGATGGGAGCTCCCTTGCAGGGGCGGGCACCTCTGTGCCCACTGCATCAACAGGTACAGCCGCAACCCCCTTACCAGCACCGCCCTCCTAGCAGCCCCTCAGTGTGTTTCCCATGCCTGCTCACCCAGGAGGGTGGGCATCTCCTTCGCCCCAGGCACCTCAGGCCCTGCCCCAGTCAGTCCTGCTGCCCTCAGTGAGGAGGCTATTGACCTCCTGAGATCCCTCACTGTTGGGCAATCAACTATTTTGAATGCCATCCAGGGTGTTGAGAGGCATTTGCAGCAAACAAATGCATACCTGGAAGGCATTCATTCTAGCGTGGCAGCCCAACAGAGAGCTTTTCAGGCTCTGGCCTCAGCACTGATGGCAGCCATTGTCCCTATGTCCAGCCTCCCCCTCCAACTTCCACTACCCAGACCCAATCCCCTGTACCTCAGCCTATCCCAAGACCAGCATGCACACTCATCAACAGACAAGAGTGGACATGGCAAACATAAGCACCACACATCCCACAGGCACTCACACAAGTACCATCCCCATGCAGACACGTCAATATCCACTTCCTCCACTGTGTCCCCCTCCTCCACGTCCTCCTCCTCCCTCCCAGTCTCATCTCTACTCACACCTGCATGCACTACATCGTCAGCCACTACCCCCATCACCAGCACGCCCATCACTACACACCGCTCACGTGCAATCACCACCCCCACCATCATTCACACGTCGCCTGTGTCCTCTCCCAGTGTGTCTGTGAGCCCTCCTCTCCAACTACAAAAACGCCGGCACACACCCACTCAACGGCCATCCAACTCACAACAGCCTCCAGCCCATGCACCTTCACCCAAACTCAGCAGACGTACACCTCCTACAACCACTACCTCTTCCTCCACTCCCAAACTCCCTCCATCACCCCATCCCAGTGTGTCTAAAAAACTTTTCCTGGCTAACATTGACCTCTTCCCTACACCTCCCCCCGGTCCTTCCCCTAGGGCCAGGATGTCCAGATCCCAGCCCAACACCTCAGCCACCAAATCCTCCAGCACTGTGGTCCCTGCAAGTCCAGTAACATTGTGGGCGGCACCCATCAGGGCTGCCAGTGTGCCACCTAGCGAAAGCCAAGGATCACCCTATTCCGCCACCTGCCAAGGTGAAGAAGGGGCCCACATGCTGTAGGGAAAAGCTGCACCAACCACCCAACCAGGCTTCCTCCAAGACAAAAGGGGACAGTGCCAAGGTCCCAGCAGCAACTTCCAAGGTGGGGAAGGGACACAAGGCTAAAGGGAAGTCAGTTCAGGGCACGGAGCCTCCGGCTGAGGGACTGGTGTCACCCCTTCTGCCAAACAGGACAGCAACCTGTACGGTCGTGGACACCACCACAACCACCGCCACCTGCACCTCTGCTGCCTCAGCAACAGTCCCCAGCATCATCCCCAGTGGGCAGCCGTCCGAGGCTGCAGGAGACATCCTGCTGTCTCCCTCCACAGGTGCTGACACATGCACTACCGGCTGCATCTCCGCCACAGACACCGCCGCAACCACAGCCACCTGCCCCGCGATGTGCACAGACAGTGCCACCACACCCAACATGGACAACATTCCCAGTGGGCAGCCGACCGAGGCTGCAGGAGACGTCCTGGACCCTGCACAAACTACATGAGGCACCACAACCAGCACCGTTTGTTCCAGCAGTTGGCAGGCAAAGTCGCAGCAGGGTGGAGTGTGTCTCTGACTCCATGGATTATCATGCTACCTGTTTCCAGGAAATCTCGTGGCACACACACCCAGGTGAGGAAATGGGAACTGCCACACCCCAGGTGCAGCACTCTGGGCACCATGCCCCCTCCAGAACCAGTGGAGAGATACATCCACTACCCCAGTCCTTGACAGGATGAAGCACCCTGGGCACAAAGTTCCCTCCAGAACCAGTGGAGAACAGCATTCACTCATCCTGTCCTTGGCAGGATAAAGCACTCTGGGCACAAAGCCCCCTCCAGAACCAGTGGAGAACAGCATCCACTCACCCAGTCCTTGGCAGGATGAAGCACTCTGGGCACAAAGCCCCCTCCAGAACCAGTGGAGAACAGTATCCACTCACCCAGTCCTTGGCAGGATGAAGCACTCTGGGCACAAAGCCCCCCTCCAGAACTAGTGGAGAACAGCATCCACTACCTCAGTCCTTGGCAGGATGAAGCACTCTGGGCACAAAGCCCCCTCCAGAACGAGTGGAGAAAAGCATCCACTTGAGAGACTGTGGCTTTGCTCTCCCCAGGACCAATCAGTGGGCAAACCACCCACTTGAGAGGCTTGAGAGACTGTGGCTTTGCATTTCCCAGGATCAATCAGTGGGCAAACCACCCACTTGAGAGACTTGTGAGACTGTGGCTTTGCACTCTCCATGACCATTCTGTGGGCATTGAGCCCCGTCCTGGAGCAGTGGCGTCATCCCTTCATCCGGCTGAGGTGCCCCCCCTCCCCTTCCCCCTGAGGTGCCTGTTTATTTTTGACCTGATGCCCCAGCAGTGTTCTTTCCGTTTAGAGGCAGGTATCACGTGTGGGCTTCGCCCATGCATTTTGGGACCACTGGTCCACGGACAATGATTGGAACACTATCCGGACTTGTGTAGTTGCTGTACATATTTGTATATAATGATTTGTTACAGACCTGTTTCCATCTCTGAATTTTAGATGATTACACTTGTTACAATCATTTTCTTTTGTCCTTGCGTTCTTCCAGAGGGTTACGGGGTGTATATGTAATGTTGTTGCATGCATTTGTGTGTATGGTGTTGGGGGTGAGGGTGGGAGTGGGGGTGTTGCGTGTGTGTGTCACTCTCTTTTTCCCCCCCCTGCTTGCTAGGTGCAGTACTCACCGTGGTCGTCGCTGCCGTCTTTGCTGCTCCTGGTAGAAGAGGAGGTAAACCAACATTGATAGCACCTCTCACTCGGGCTCCATGGCGTCCTGGTTCCTCGTAGGGTGTCGAGAGGTGAGTGGTTTCCCTTCTGTGTACTGTTTCTGCCGTGCTTTTGATGGCGCTGGTACTGCCCCCGAAAAGGTGGTGGATTGGTGCCTTGTAATAAAGTGGGCGGTACATTGTCTTCCGCCTGTCTGTTGGCGGTTAACGCCGTGGTGTTTGTTTCTACCGCCGTGGCGGTCGGAGTGTTAAAGTGTCTGTCTGTGTGGGTGTTTCCGCCATGGTCTTGATCCCATTTTTTTTCTGCCTGCCTGTTGGCGGTATTACCGCCACTTTAGCACCGACCGCCAGGGTTGTAATGAGGGCCTAAGTGTTCTGCAGGCTTAAGGAAGCTAATCCTGATAATAAAGTACTTGGAATAGGGTGTACAACAGACACTGTCCATAATGCAGGGCAAGCCACTGCTGATGGGCTGCCTATGGACATAGAATCTTTTGTGTTAAAATTATATAAATATTTTCACATCTACACTGTCCAAATGAACAACTGAAAGAACTTTGTGAGTTTCTTGATATAGATTACTAACAACTCTAAATACTAGCAACACTTGCTGGCTTTCCCTACTTCCCGCAGTTGACAGAGTGCTAAATCTGTTCCCAGCCCTACATTCTTATTTTGTGTCCCAAGCAAATCCCCCAGCACCAATTGTCACATTTTTAAAACCCTCTTGCCGAAGTCTGGCTCTGTTTTTTGCACAACTGTCTCTTTTTAGTGACACAATAAAGGAGATAGAAAAGCAGAATGCAAATCTCATAGATATTACGAGACAAATACACAACTGATAGGAAGGCTGAAGGAAAGGAGTGTTGCACATTTCATGGGCCTTAGTGTGACGGAGCGTCTTAAATCCCTGAAAGAAAAAGGATTCTCACCAGAAACAAAAATCTGCAACTCTGTGTGCGCATTCTACAACAGCAGTATTGATTCCTTGGAAGAGTGAGGGGCATATTTTGGTGACTTAATTTTTTCCTGGATCCTTCTTGATCCTGTTCCTGTGTGGGATAATCTTGAAATGTCTCTGTTATTTGTAAAATCTGTATCAATCTCACTTGAGATAGATCAAATGGAGCTTTTTGACAAAATCACCTGTGTATGAAAGTGCACAGCAGACAGACTCGTCGAATGGAATGACCAGAAAAAGACTGCAGAGGAAGTTTTGGTGGAAATTTTCTATTATTTCCAAAATCAGAATATTATATTTAAGAACATTCGCCTGATGGTCCAGTTTGCATTATGTTTGCCAGGAACTAATGCTCCAATGGAACGAATATTTTCCATTATGAATAACATGTGGACTGATGAAAGAAACTAAATAGAACCGGAGACTCTGAAAGCATTGTTGACCACAAGGGTCAACTTTGAACAAACCTGCAGTGAGTTCCACAATCAGTTGCTGCAAAACAAAATGGTGCTGCACGAGATCCATTCCTCAGATAAGTACTGTGCAATGCAGCAATAGGCCTTTTATAACATTTTTAGCTGTCTTTCAGTTGCTCCTACCTTTTGGATCTTTACCCTGCGTATGTAATTCTTCAATCAATAATGTCTTGGAAATGTGAACCTTTTTTTTATTGAAGCAAAAACTATTCATTTTTCAGTCAACTCTGCTGAGTGCAGTGGAGTGCTTTGTGGGAACAGTATTGTGCAAACAGCAGGACCCAATTTTGATGACTACTGCATATTTATATTGCCTTATTTAATAAGAACACATACTTGGAGTTTCAAGGCAAGGGTGGTCACCAACTATAGTAAATGTTGAGACAAAGTCTGTTAAAATGGAACTAGGTTTACTGTCAATAAAAGACTTCTGATTTGTCGTCTTTAATTCTTCATATGTGTCTGTGAAAGAAGCGGTCGTAGTTGTTTTTCTATCCAAAGAACAGATTGCTATGGCACAATTCTCTATACTTATGGAATGCCCTATTCTGTGTTTTCATGGGTGATCGGATGGGGTATGGGCCAATTTTGCCCTAAGTTTTAGCCTTATAGTGATAAAAGATTGAAAACCAACTGGATGAATTCAGAGGTATTTATTGAAGTCCATTTCCAACAGACATTGTAGGCAATTGAGCAAAAAGCCTAAAGGTTCAAAGTTAATTGTAAATGTCCATTTTAAGCAGAAGTCGTAGACATTTTGGGCAGAAAAGCCAGAGTGCTGACATGTGTTTCGCCCCCTTTTGGTGAGTCCACCTGGGGCTTTTTCAGGGCTACAAGATATAGACGGTAAAGGTTCAGTTTGTGAAGAAGCTGTTATGGGACTAGAAGGTGCGTTTCATGCAGATTCTTGGATGTGTTGTAGAAAAAGTAGTGCCTTGAAGTGCCCAGTTACTTCAGTTCAATTATATAAAATGGAAGGTGTAATTAAGAACACCGCCTTGTGAGGGAAAGTATCCAAGAATGCCTAGGAGAAGGAAAGAATTACAGAATAATATTGTTGATAGCTTACATGTGAAAAATTGTAGTCAAAGTCATGATTTGCTTTACTACTCAGGGGTGAGTCATGCATGTCTAGATGTGCTATGAATTAGTACAACAGATGCTGGCGAAGAATGGTCAGTAACATATTTCCATTGTAGGTGCCATGTTACAGAATCCTTTTAGTGATGTTATATTATATTACCAGTAGGTGACATAAATAGACAACTCACACCTAAGGCGTCATCAAAGTACATCCATTTTAAGAACACAGCGGTGGTCATTATATTCCATCTGCTTAAAACAATGATATCATTTAAAATATAGTATAAATTATGGTGCTGTAGAACAGATCATATTATAGGTAAGTATGTCATTTAAAACTAAAAACATGTTCATTTATGTCTCTAATCATAAAGAGGAATATAGTCAATAATAATCTAGAGTAAGAAAAACTGTTGTGTACATTTTAAGAATTACAAAAGCATTAGATATATATGTATGTGCAGAGCACTTCAAACTGATCAATGCCCCAACAGAGAAAAGTTATGTCAGGATTAAAGTAAATCTGAAAACATTAATGATTCTTATAGAAATTAAACCCGTAAAAGATGAGCCCCTTACAGTACTTAATATATACTAAATTCACCCTGAGGGGTGTTAGCGGAAATATAGTATGTAGATGCTGATCAAAGTTGCGAATGAGGCGATCTACAGATTTGATAACTGACCCTCCTAAGCCATCAAACTTCTCAAGTTGAAAATGTTATGTCTACGGGAAAAGGGGAATAATGCTCACTAATTTATATGCACGTTTAAAGATTATTTTGTGTGTTGGTGTAGTGTAGGATCCATCCTGTTTATTCATTAAACAATTTAAATGACAGGTGAACATTGATAGTGGATAAACATTGAGTGAGTCAATTATCATTAAAATTGTTAACTTCTTCCAGTAGTGCCATTCTGCATATTTGTTGAGACCAAGTCGAACTGCCTCAAAGCGAAAAATAAGAGTACTTTCACATTGTCGTAGTTTTAGTTCGAGGTCCTCTCCCTGAGGATGTTGTTTAAGTTGTTTTATGCCACAAAATGTAAAAGTACGTTTGAAAGAATGGCATTTGACAAATTGTTCAACCAATGGGAGTGTTACATCGTCCTTTTATATATTTCAATAGTGTTCCTATATTCTCAGTTTCAGTGCTCTAGTGGAACTGCCTATGTAGTTCTTGTTGCAGGGACAGGTAATGAGATGTACTGTATTGGTGCTTTCCAAGTTGATGAAATCACGTATTGGTAAATGTTGTTCATTGAAGGCAATTTCCTTAGATTTTGATAAGCCCAGTTTGCTGGACAGACAAATTGAAGAAGAAAATTGGGGTGAAATCACCAGGAACAATTACAACATTCTTAACAAAATCATAGATTAATATGAAGAAGACATAATCCAAAGGAAAAATAGAAAATTTTGCAGAGATCTTACCGACTATCAACTTGGTGGTGTTTATACCTTCAGCAAAAAATATGACAACATCAAAACATCCAACTCCTCCATAGAATTACACAGTTGATCTGAGACACTACCATCATCAAAGATAGACTCTCTATAGGAAGCAGGTACATGCCAAACATCAAGACCAGGAGCAAATTTTTTTTATGAAGAAGAAAGAAGACATTGTCTTGGCACAGCTCAAGACAATCACAGAAGGCCACCAAGTTCCACAATCCCAACATCCAGCACATCGGCAATACAGACACGGGCTGGCAGCAAAGAAGCCAGGAACAAAACTTAAACAAGGAACTAATTGTCAACTTATCTTATAAAGCTCTATCTAAACCTCAAACCTCCTAGCTAGGGGGTCCTTCTTTTTGCCCCACCCGAAACTGGGACCTAGTCCAAACAAAAATAGACATTCAAATTTGCCAGAAAATTGAAACTCCAATCTTTTTTGCCACTCAGGAACTTGATAAAACCCACCCTCCACAACAAATTACTACAGGTGATATCACAGTTGAAGACCTAACAACCATACAATTACTTAACAACCTTTCCAGCACTGAAGAGCATGAACAACCACTAACTGATATAGCATTGGAACTTTACATTGACGCATTCAATACCAAACAAGCTAGATTACCAATAAAATCTACTTTCACACCAATACTACCATCATGCAACACTATTGACCTTTTCTTCACAGCCATGATGCAGGACTTTGATCAGGAATATCAAAAATACACTAGAAAACAAAAATATATTTCTCCTAATGCCAACTTCAAACAAAGGCAGGCAATACATGAGCTACAAACAGATAATGATATTCGGATTAAGGAAGTAGATAAAGGGGCAACATTGTTGTTCTCAATAAAAGGGACTATCTTCATGAGGCATATCCCCAAATCAACAATACCACATGCTATAAAAAACTTACACACAATCCAACAGAGGAGGTCCAAGTGAAACTAGAAGAACTATTGGACCACTGGTTCTCAAGGGAATTTCTTACCCAGGAAGAGCACAAATTCCCATTTATCAAATACCCAACTAAACCCACCCTGTATCTTCTCCCGAAAATACATAAGGGGGATTGTCCACCTAAAGGTAGACTGATCATCGCAGGCATTAACTCAATCTGCTCAAATTTGGGCATTTTTATTGATTCTGAACTACAACCCTTCATGAAGAACTTACCTTCCTACATCAAAGATACAAAGGACATACTTCAAAAATTCAAAACATTGATTGGCAACCAGACTATATACTAGTAACTATAGATGTGGTCAGCCTCTACACCTCAATCAAACATCAACAAGGCATTGAAGCAGTCCAGAGATGTTTATCCACTAGATCAGTACATTTTCATGAAAGAAATGAAATGATTATAACTATGCTGTTCTTCTCTCTCAAAAATATCTTCTACCTCTTCAAAGGCAATTACTATCTTCAGCAACAAGAGACCGCAATGGGAACTCGCTTTGCTCCACTGTACTCCTTCATCTTTATGGGAGAAGTAGAAAGACACTGGCTCTGGAATCAAACTGAGGAGGACTTCTCACAACACCTGATCATCTGGGGCCGATATATTGATGATATTCCCTATAACTGGCAAGGTCAAGAATCCCTCCTTCAACAATTCTTACAGCTAACAAGTGGGGAATTGAACTGACCTACCGGTTCTCGAGGAAGTCTCTTGAATACTTGGATCTCACTCTCTACGTAGATAAAAACCAGTTGCGTACCCGGTTCCATAGAAAAACAACAGCTGCCAACTCTATTCTTCATGCAACCAGCTGCCACCCACAAAGTACAATACGCAATATTCCAGCAGGGGAATATAGACGGGCCAGACGTAACTGCAGCAACATAGAGGACTATCAGACAGCAGCATCAAAAATTTCAGAACAGCTATCTAAAAGAGGGTACAAAACATCTAAACTGAACCACATTGAAGTGCACTTTGCTAAAATTGACCACAATTATATTTTAAATAAAGGTAAACCTATTACCAATCAGACACCTCTTCGCTTCATCACCCAATTCCACAATTGTCAACAATATATCTACAAATTGCTCCAAAAACATTGGTACCTACTTACTAAAAATCCCTCAATTGCACAGAATATTCAACAAGTCCCACATATGGGCTTTAAAAGAGCACCAAATCTAAGAGACAAAATATGCTACTCATTCTTTTAAGAAAGGAAAACTGTGAAACATTTCTTGAAGCAAACCACAGGATTCTACACCTTCACTAACTGCTCAATATGCAAACTGGGCTTATTGAAATCTAAGGAAATTGCCTGCAATAAGCAAACTGGGCTTATCAAAATCTAGAAAATTGCCTTCAATGAACAACATTTAGCAATACGTGATTTCATCAACTGTGAATGCACCAATACAGTCTATCTCAATTCCTGCCACCTGCAACAAGACCTACATAGGCAGCACTACCAGAGCACTGAAACTGAGAATACAGGAACACTATCGAAATACATAGAAGGATGACAAAAGACTCCCATTGGTTGAACAATTTGTCAAATGCCATTCTTTCACATATACTTTTAAATTTTGTGGCATAAAAAACTTAAACAACGTCCTCAGGGAGGGGACCTCAAACTAAAACTACGACAATGTGAAAGTACTCTTATTCTTCACTTTGACACAGTTTGACGTGGTTGCAACAAAGATGCAGAATGGCACTACTGGCTCCTTTGAAGAAGTGAACAATTTGAATGATAATTGACTCACTCAATGTTTATCCACTATCAATGTTCGCCTGTCATTTAAATTGTTTAATGATTAAACAGGATGGATCCTACACTACACCAATACACAAAATAATCTTTAAACATGCATATAAATTAGTGAGCATTATCCCCCTTTTCTCGCAGACATAACATTTCCTACATGAGAATTATGATGGCATGGGAGGGTCAGTTATCAAATCTCTAGACCTCCTCATTCGCAACTTTGATCACATTCTACATACTATATTTCCGCTAACACCCTTCAGGGCATATTTAGTGTATATTAAGTACTGTAAAGGGCTCATCTTTTAGGGGTTTAATTCCATACAAATCACTAATGTTTTAAGATCTACTCTAACCTTGACATAACTGCTAGCTCAAATTTTTCACTCGCCATAGACCAAAGCCATTTAAATATGGCTGGATTTAAAAGTGGCCGCATTTCCAGTGCTATTCATTCTTATTACCCCCTAGGTGTCATAATAACAACAATTTCCAACTTATCAGATTAAATATCAAGCATGGCATTTAAATTTAATTAAACATAGGACTGACATATATATCAATGCCACAGTGTTTACGGACACCGTTGGCAATTCTAATGGTTAATCAGCTGGAACACTGTATCTGTAATACACAAGATTTCTCCATTTCAAACATGGCCGCGATTATCACCTCTTCCTCTGTCTGTCTCTCGGACGATAACAATCGAAGAAGGACTTTGGGAACTAAACAAAAATGGTGCTCGCCTAAGACGCCGCAGGGCACCGAGAGATTCAGCCAAGGACATTTGGGCCCATATTTATACTTTTTTAGTCCACATTTGTGCTGCTTTTTGACGCAACAACGGTGTAAACTTGCAAAATACAATTGTTACGACCATTTCAATCAATTGTCGTAACATGCTGGCTGTCTGTAAATTGGCTTCCCATTGTTTGAGCCTTTCTGGGGAAGTGGTTTCAACAGGTGGAAAGATCAGAATTTTTAGACCTGTTGGTATAAGGTGATGCTAAACATATTTCTTTTAATGAAGCTGCCTCCCACCATTTGTACGTTTCTACAACACATCCAAGAATCTGCATGAAACATATCTTCTTGTCCCATAACACCTTCTTCACAAACTGAACCTTTACCATCTATATCTTGCAGCCTTGAAAAAGCCCCAGGTTGACTCACCAAAGGGGGCAAAACACGTCAGCACTCTGACTTTTCTGGCCAAAATGTCTACGACTTCTGCTTAAAATGGACATTTACAACTAACTTTGGACCTTAAGGCTTTTTGCTCAATTGTCTACAATTTTTGTTGGAAATAGACTTCAATAAATAACTTTTATCACTTTAAGGTAGTTCTTTTTCTATCCTTATGAAAGCTGTCAAGTAGTCCTACTTTTATGTGGATGGTTGCTGCAAACTGTAGTCCTACTTCTTTGTCTACAACCTGTCCCAGTTTTTTGCTTTGAGAATCTGTCACCCTAGCACAACTGCGCTAGTGCAGTTGTGCATCATTTTTCTTAAATATGGGCCTTAATTATGTGAGAGCAAGGGAAGTGAGCACAGGGGAAGGGCAAATCAACCACCAACAGGGCTGTTAAATTTTTTGCACTTTTGCATTACTAGATTGAATGACGCCCTTGTTTAAGATGGGATGGGGTGGTGTTAATATATATTTTTTAAAACGCAGTGCAAGTTTCAGCACATGTGAAGCATGTGCGCGTGCTGTGATGCTACAGTGTGCTGCTGGCGTTCCATTTTTTTTTATTGAATTCCACCACTCATGCCAACTCATCTGCCTAAAGCTGTGTACCCATGTGCCTGTTCTGCATCTTTATCCATGTACGTCTTTTGATGACATCTTGTTATAGTTCAACACACTCCTGTTTTAGCCTTTGCACTGATTAGAAGCGGTAATTGCTCTCGATCATACACAGAAAAATACAGCCAAGCTGGGAATGGTGGTCAAAACCCATGCAAGCGCCAACGTGCACCTTAATGGTGAGTGAACAAACGTGTGTAACTCAATAATACCTACAGACTGGGGGAAGGAGTGAAAGGTTAAACATTACTTATGTAGGGGTTATTAGTGCACTTTGTACCTAGGTGTAAATAGCGCTGTACGTTTGCTGAGACACATGCACATTGTGAAGGCACACCTCTAAATCAACGAGAAAAACAGTTCAGCATTATTTATATTTGTATTTATTTTTAAGTGTGGTTTCCATTGAGCCACTCTGTAATCCTACCATTATTTTAAAAAGGAGGTGGGTGTGCTGTATGAGAGTAGTACACAGAGTCAGCTTAGGCATTTCATTCACTTGCTTTACAGTTTTGCATAGCGTTATATTCCCTAAGTCTGCCAGCGCTCACTTTTGACTAGGCCACCTGCCCCTGGTTACTGAGTGCAGTTGATACTACTGTACGCTGTCACACATCAATCGTGTTAAGAATGTGAGTCTGGCCCTACCTGAAACCTCAGCTGCCAACCTCCAACATTTTTAAAATCCATCAACTAGCAACTGATGAAATATGACAATTTCTCTGTTGCATGCGAGGTGCTTGTTGACTTGCTGTAAAGCAGGGGGTCATTTTAAGTCACTCTTCACTGCCCACTTCACCTTTTATAATATGGGCCATTATTTCAGGCAAATTTATTGGACCCTTTTACTAATTCCCATTTCAAATGTATTTGCTGTGGCGGGGATAAGGGGTGGAAGGGGGGCCTTAAAGTGGCAAGCTTTCAGTGCCCTAGAGCTCAAGCTTTACATTCCTTAATGTATACTGGTGTGGTTGCAGAATGTGCACACTGACTTTGTTTTTGGAATCATATCTTAGTGTTTTCCTTTGGGCTTTCACCAAGAGAAATAGAGATAAATCCAGAGAGGGAGGCAGAAAAGGGCAAAAGAAGGAAGAAGACTGAAGCAGAGTCAAAACATGGCTGCCAACACTTCCTGGTTGAAATGTTGGCAACCAATCAGATTTCTGAAGAGGATCAGAAGTATTTGCAAATGTGTCACAACCCTAAATATGCAAATTTAATTTCCTTTAATTTCTAAAAACTACTGAACAAAATAACAAAAGGTGAGCTTTCTGGACCAAGAGCTACCTTTCTGCCAAATTTGGTGTAGTTTGGGCTGTGGTGGTGTTCAAATTCCCTATGGGAATTAACACGAGAGACACACTTTTTTTGACCCTCTCCTGTTTTTCTTGGCCCCCGCTTGACGGATCACTCCGAAACCTTCCATGTGCATCAAGACCCTAGAACATTTCATGAAGATTTATCAAATGGTGCCAAAGATATAGCTAAGTCAAAAAACATTTTTCCTATAGAAACTAGGTCACTACCTACTGGAGACTGTCAATATGTAATATATATACATATATATATAACCACTGACAGTCTAATAATATATATATATATATATATATATATATATATATATATATATATATATATATATACACACATATATATATACATATATACATATATCTATCTATCTATGTACATATATATATATTATATATATATATATATATATATATATATATATATATATATATATATATATATACATATTCACAGAAAAAACAAATGTTACAGGGACGTTATAGTTAGGCTCTGAATTTACTCGGCTCATACAAAACCACCATAGAAATTCAGCAGTTATACAGTTATAGTTAGAGTTATTTCAAGTAACTATAACTCACACCTTACGGTAACTATAACTTGAGACCTCACCATGCACAGTTTTTTTTCCAATAATTTGACTAATGTTTCATTTATATTTGTAATGATGTTATAGATGTTGCCAGGAGTGCTTTAATATCTGGGGTAATTAGCAGTGCATGACGAGTGTGCAAATTATAGTTACCTTAGGGCACGAGTTATAGTTACTTGAAATAACTAACTATTACTGCTGAATTTCTATGGTTTTGTACGAGTAAATTCAGAACCTAACCATATCGTCCTTGTAACCTTTGTTTTTTCAGTGAATTTCTAAGTTTTTTTTCAATGTCAAGTATTCTTGATTACTATACATTAAACCAATCCCATAACCACCGAACCCTGCACCCTGCACAGCCGAATGGTCTGTCTCTCTGAGTGTGAGAATAGGTGTGAGAGGGTTTTTCTGGTTGTGAGAGTGTCTGTCTCTGTGTGAGAGTGTGTGTGAGGGTCTGAGTGGTTCTGTGAGTGGATGTGTGACATCTGAGTTGGTCTGTGAGTGGCTGAGTCAGTGTCTGAGTGGGTCTGTGAGTGGGTGCGTCAGTGTCTGAGTGGGTCTGTGAGTAGGTGCATGAGTGTCTGAGTGGGTCTGTGAGGGTATGCATCAGTGTCTGAGTGGATCTGTGAGTAGGTGCGTGAGTGTCTCCATGGGTCTGTGAGTGGGTGTGAGAGTGCTACCATAAGTAAATGAATTAGTGTATGAGTGACTGTGAATGTTTTTTGTTGTTGCCGATATTCGTAATTTGTTGCAGCATTACACGGGGGAGGCACGCTGAGCATTGTGACGTATTCCTAATATCACACAGCAGGAAAAAAGTACTTTTAAGGACATAATTTCACCCTCACAGAACCCTATATCACAGCTCTGGGTTCAGGGTACCTCCACCCTGACCCCTTATACCATTTGTCATTTTATTTTTCAGCCCTGATTACTGTGTCCCATTACCTATAATGGCAGCCACAAATTTCTGGACAGGTTGCAGCTAGTCAAATACAGCATTCCTGTTGACACCCGCATTCGCGAATACATCGTGATTGCCACAAAAACATTGCGACAGATTCGCGGCCCTAGATATAAAAATGTTATACCCTTCAATTTCTCAAAAACTGCTGAACGGATTTACACCAAATCTGTAAAAGCATAAACTGTGTACCAAAACCTACCTTTCTGCCAAATTTGATGTAATTCTGTCCAGTTGGTTGGGCTGTAATTGTTTTCAAAGCTCTTTTACTAAATTAACATGGGAAACACATGTGTTTGACCCCCTTTTTCTCAGTCCCCACTTGATGGATCACCCGAAACTTTATGTTACAAGAATCACCAAGGCAATTTTTCTGGAACATTTTATGAAGATTCATCAAACGGTGCCAAAGATATAGGCAAGTCAAAAAAATGCTTTTTCAATGGAAACAAGGTACTAACTATAAGTACCTACATTTTTTCCAATGAAATAAACCAAAGCATATAAATACTGTTATGCCATTTGAGCCTGAATCCTACAGCTGACATCATGTACTGATCTTCTGGGACTGTGCACATATCTGCACTAAAGTGTTTTTGAATGAGCTATACATATTTATTTTGCATAATCTCTGCAGCATGGTTGTGGGAATTCCCGTTACATTTAAAGTTTTTTTTTTCTAATTCTTCTGTGAACACCTTGAATTTGACTAATTGTTCTATTTCATCAGCTATGCTTCATTTCATTACAGATGTGGCTGTGTTTGCGCGCCTGTATGTGAATGAATTTGTGTAGGTGTTGTGTTGAATAATGCATGCATTAGTCACTCAGAAGCTACGAACAGAACGCGGCAGGAAAATTGGTTGCTTAGCAGTATCATTACTCCGATTTTCTGTTCATCCTTGACCTTTACTAGTAAGGCCTAGTATGAAGAAGCTAGACGGGATGGTCAAACAGTCTGCGGGTTGCGTTTTGTGTGCTTTCTTGGTCGTCTTCACCAGTCCTCTATTATCCGTTTGTAATCTTGTTCTGTACTATACATGTGTTTGTTATCTTGGCTTGTACTGTGCATGACTTTGGCATACATTTGCTTGATTGGGGTTGCTGAGTTTGCATGCTCTGGCAGTCCCTTAGCAAACTTTATCTTCACATTTTCTGTATATTTTCGACAGTTTACCCAACAGTGCTCGACCCGCAGTACGTTTCACTAAACATTGAGAAATACCAAAGTCAACGCTTGGTTTTCACTATCTGCTCAGGTGGTATTTTGCAGAAACTCGGACTTGACTCCTCAATAAAAAAAACGATTTCACCTTGAATTTAAGCAATTACAAGTGCACAGGCGGTGGCCTAGAGGGAGCAGGCATGAGCAGAAGACTGTGACCATTTCTATTACTTTCATCACAGCCACTTGATATTCCGATAGGAGCCCAGGAGGGGGATTAAATGGTATCTTGTGAGATGTTCTCTCCTCATTTGGGAAAGCTATTTTCTGAGACCCATTTGTAACACTTTCCCTGTGGTGCAAGAAGGAGCAAATGGAATGGCGATTATAAAGAGATTTTCTTCGTGGCAGTAACCTTCTTAGAGAAGATGCAACACTGGCTTTTGTTAATCTTGACTCGTTTTACTGTTTGCAATAGCCAGCATTGTAAAGGAAAGATATAATGTTTTAGACGATTCAGAGCTAATATTCGATAAATCAGTATAGTGCTTTCATCTTTGTTGTGCTATATCATTGCAACAATCAGACTTTCCCTCTGTGCTCCTCACTTCGGTAAGCTTAGTGCACATAACAGCAACCGAAATAAACATGAACAATAAAACAATAAAATAGGTAGTATGAATGTTGCGCACTTAGGGGCATATTTATACTCTGTTTGCGCCGAATTTGCGTCGTTTTTTTTGACGCAAATTCGACGCAAAACTAACGCCATATTTATACTTTGGCGTTAGACGCGTCTAGCGCCAAAGTGCACGGAGTTAGCGTCATTTTTTAGCGTGAACCCCTTCCTTGCGTTAATGAGATGCAAGGGAGGCGTTCCCGTCTAAAAAAATGACTCCGTGGCATGTGCGTGGTATTTATACTCCCGGGCAAAAATCACGCCCGGGAGTGGGCGGGGCAAAAAACCCTGCATTTGCGCCTCTTTTTAACGCCTGGGTCAGGGCAGGCGTTAAGGGACCTGTGGGCTCAAAATGAGCCTACAGCTGCCCTCCCCTGCCCCCAGGGACCCCCCCTGCCACCCTTGCCCACCCCAGGAGGACACCCAAGGATGGAGGGACCCACCCCAGGGACATTAAGGTAAGTTCAGGTAAGTATATATATATATATATATATTTTTTTTTGCGGCATAGGGGGGCCTTATTTGTGCCCCCCTACATGCCACTATGCCCAATGACCATGCCCAGAGGACATAAGTCCCCTGGGCATGGCCATTGGGCAAGGGGGCATGACTCCTATCTTTACTAAGACAGGAGTCATGTTAATGGGGGATGGGTGTCGTAAAAAAATGGCGCAAATCGGGTTAAGACGATTTTTTTGCCTCAACCTGACTTGCCCCATTTTAAGACGCCCATACGCCATTTTCCCCCTACGCCGGCGCTGCCTGGTGTACGTGTTTTTTTTTCACGCACACCAGGCAGCGCCGGTCTGCTAGCGCCGGCTAACGCCATTCAATAAATACGGCGCCCGCATGGCGCTTCAGAATGGCGTTAGACGGCGCTAATTTTTTTCACGCTAAACTGCGATAGCGCAGTTTAGCGTCAAAAAGTATCAATATGGCCCTAAGTGATCCGCATGGCATGTTACGATGAGTCGCCGTTGTAGTATATTGTCATATGTGTCCGTGCCTCATATATTTTTGCTGATAGGTTGCCAGAACAGACATCTTGCGCTCATGAGTTTTCTTGGTCACTACGCAGTGTGCCCCAAAAAAATCTCACTAGCCTTCCTTTTCCTTGTAATACTGACCTGTTAACGAACCATATTTGCCAATTTTCTTGCCTTTGTTATCCCGAGAGATGTGCTGTTCGATGGAGCTGTTTATTAATTATAGTCTAAAATCTTGTTTGTTGCTTTACAGGTTCTCCTGCATTGGTTAAACGTGCTGTATGGTTTTCAACTATTCTTCTTATTACCATTAGGCCATTTGCTCAATATGCTTGTGTAATATATGTAATCTATGCACATAAACTTGTTTCATTGCACAAGGAGTAAACCTACTGTTACATATTAGGTGGATGCAGTACATTTCAAGCCTACGCAAGCCTGTTTCTTAAATAAATCCTATTGATCAGTCCTCATAGTCGGCATAATGCAGGAAAAGAAGGAATGTGTAATACACAGATCAAAGGCTCGCTAACAATAAACACATTTATTTATACCAGTATTCAGCATGCAATATGTGCGAGAAGAAAAGCGAACCCACAATTTTTCTCATCCACAGAAATAAGTTCCAATAGACACAAGTGGTATCTTGATGCAGGGCCTAATTGATAGCTTGCAGGGCACTTGCGTTTTCCAGTCTGTTGTTTTTGCTCTGAGCAAAAATGTATTCAGTTGATGAGAACATTTTGACAAGCATGCCTATAAATGTTCAGGAGCTGCAGCTTGGTGTGAATTTTCCTGATGCACTGACCCAGTTTTAGGAGACAAAATGAGCATGCGCAACTTTCACGCAGAAGCATCGAACGGTAACTGGCAAACTAAAAAGAGAGGACAATGTGGGGAAGCAAAGCCTACAGAATCTCGGCAAACACACTCTGTTAAATGAGGAAATGAAAACATAATCACAACAATATTTAAGGAAATACGGTAGAAAGGCATCACTGTAACGATCAATTAGTGCTGCAGAGACATATCAATATTTGATGACATCGCTTTCTCTGAATGATGTTGTACTTTTAAATATTAATTAACGGTTCCAAATTATTAGATTGCATTTTTAATTGTTTACCTCTGATGAAGCAGAAAATGAAGGTTTTGGTTTATTAACGCTTAAACGTAGTGCTGAAATAATCATGTGTGACTTTAACCGAACTAATTAAGATTGTACGGGGACAAAATGTGCCCTTAGAGTAGTTTGCCAACATTTATATGCGTGCTTTATATAACGTGGTGTATTAGAATTGCACTAATCCGACATAATCATAAACGTATGCTACGATTTGCTCGTTTGAAATGCTTTAGCTTAGCATTACTTTAGCGGAGGCTTTGGCCTAGTGGCCTGGTCTCACGGTTTAGATGTTCGTATTTTTCCAATGTGCTATTAAACGTGTATTTCTGCTTGAAGCTGTACTTTTCCACAGAAACTGTTCACATGCTTATCTTAAAGTTTCGTGCCAGCATGGCATATTTTCTCTTTAATTCAAGGTCGACTTGCAGGTGCGGACAATGGAGGCTCTGAAAGTGAGCTAATTGGGAGACAATGTTGCGATTTGCGTACCCATCTCCAAGGATAATGTATGCTTAAGTAAAAGCTTGAGAACTGTCGTTTTTGATTGGACAATTTGAAGCTAACCTATGAACCCTCCAATGGAGACCCTACTGGATTCGAACTGTTGTCTATAAAACCCAGGTGCACGAGAAGAAGGTAGCCATTACCAGCCATTGCGCTATTATTGGCCATTATCAGCTCGATACCCGCCATTTTGCAGACTTCGTAGCTATTATGGCCCACTTTGCTACAACGCCATTTTGAGAGACTTTGATGCTTTCTCTAGTCGAGAGAAAGAGACTTTAATGATTCTTGCCCTAGAGACTTTAACTTTGATTTGTCCCTTTGCATGAAGTAGTAGTTTTACCTCGCCGCCGTGAGGCAATTGCCCCGTTCACCCCTGCCCCTTTGTCCCGACCCATGCTGATTAAGAAATGGTACCCATGCTGACTGAGAAACGATACCTGTGAGACGAAGACTTCATTGATTGCTGATCGTAATTGGTAAATATGAAAGGAAATTGTAAAATTGCATTGTGTTTCTTTTAGGTAACCAACTGCTGATTTTGACAAGAGCCCCAGCTAGGAGTTTTCTAAATTGATGTTGCTAAATTGTTTTTGCATGAAGTCCCACATGCCGATGCTAATTTGAGGTTAGACGAGGTTTCCATATGTCGCACAATGCAATTTGGGATCTTGTTATGCTGACTAAATGTACGCAATTAGTTCATTACAGATTATCGTATTAGTGCTTTGCATTGCCATTATCGAATGTCTGGTGATTCAAATGCTACATAGATTACACTTGTTTCGACGTTATGGACAGCTATTAATGTTCATTTATGTTTAGCATTTGGTGTTGAGACACATTTATATTGTGCTAGCTTTGTTAATATAGGGAAATAAATCCACTAACTTTGCAATAAACTGGTGTGGTTATTCCTGACTGAAAGGTCAGGGTTCGCCGAAATGTATTCTGGATTGATTGTAAAGTGTTATGTCGTTCAAGGTGTTGCTTATGTTCGTTATTAATTATTGATTTGGTGCGACTGATCGATTAAGAGTACAGAGTGTTCCCACTAAGTCAAAAGATTCATCGGCCTAAAGAGCGTCCGAACACAGGTAAATTATTAATACGGACTGCTCTATCAGTAGATGGTAGCAGAGGACGGTTACGTCTTTTGGGACCCTGTACTAGTAGAGTACATGGTGTTGGATTAGCGGTTACGCATTTTTGAGACCCCACTCGAGAAGTTGAATTAGATTTTCTTGGGTAAAACAGATTGACAGAATGATGATGGGCTAGGTCCACCGCGACTTTCCCGGGATCTCGAAGCTTGCGAATGGAGAGAAAGGAGATGTGGAAACAGCGTTGGCGGTACTAGTGATGGTATGAGTGAAGTTAGGGTTTTGCGCTTGCACAGCTTATTGCCGCAGGGTGTGTGAAAAGGTTGCGAGGATTTTTTTTCTTTTTTAAGGATAGCGGAGGTGCGACTCCGAGTGTAGAAGTAGAGAAGTCGTCGAACTTCATAGAGATATCGGAGGTGCGGCTCCGAGTGTGAGAGTAGGGAAGTCGTCGAACTTCATGTGCGTCTGGCGCTTTGTGCATAAAAAGGTCCACGTGGTTGTTGTGGTTGAGACGGGCCCTGCGAGGTCAAGAGACTCCGGAGTATGTTGATCCATGTTGTGGTCTGGGCGGTTTAGTAGGTTGATCGGGCGTGGTCAACGAGTCGGGTACGGGTGTTAGGGAGTGAAAGAAACTTCGACTTCGGGCTTTGACAAGATTCTAAGTGCACGAGAACAGATCATTGACAAGTTGAGAGTAGGTCTGCAGGTCAGATTTGCTTGCGAATGTGGGGACTGAGAAAGACGGAATAGCGGCCAGAGGCTAGTGAAAAGTCCCGAGGCTAGTGAAAGGTCCCTAAGGTCCTGAAGCGATTGTGTTACCCTTCCTGTAGTAAACCGACAGATCTGTTTTAGTTTTTGGTAGCTCGCGATACATGCAAAAAGTTGTTACGGGAGGAACTGAGTGAAGGAGGACTAGCCGCGAGGCTTTGTCAGCCGCAGTGTGTGTGAGTGTGACGTCACTAGAAGCCGCGCTGGGATAGGTTGGTTGGAGAGAAGGGTCGCGCACGGATTGGACGCAGTCCGTGGGACTCGATTGGAAGGGGAAAGGCAGGTGAAGAGTATTCCGGGAATTAAAGTCACCTATTGATTACAAACTTTGTGGAATAAAAGTGACCTATTGACTATAAATTTGGTGAAATAAAAGACGTGAAAATGAAATTCCTTAAGGCATTTAGGAGTGCGATGAAGGGGGAGTCTTACATTAAAGCGAGCGTAGGAGAGGAGACGCCACCTGAAGGTACACCAGCTTACATTGTAATGGAGGAAAAAGGGGTAGCTCCGTGTCTTTGGCTAAAGCAATGGCACAAACTGACAGAGAAACATGGGAGCGTAGCGTTCCCGATACATGGGACATTCAATATAAGGATCCTAGAGAATTTGAGATTCGCGATGTACGACATGAAGGTGCCTCCAAGGCCAGCACAGTTTGAGGCTCTAGCAATCTGGGAATTAATGGCTAGACAGCAACAGAAGAACAAGTTTGAAACAAGGATGAGGAAGGTAGAAAAGACACTAGCGGATGCTAGGTGGGATAATGCGCAGAAGGTGTGGAGGTCAGATGTATTGCAGGGAATAAAATTGTTTCCCGCAATTACTAAGGATGAAGAGGAGACAGGTAAGAAAGCTACCTGTAAAACAGACAGGAAGTGTTCGAAGGATAGAGAGGATGAGGAAAAGTTGAGAAGAGAAGAGGAGTTAGAGGATGAGGAGTTAATAATGCAATTGCTGAACGACCGTCCACCACCTTATGCAGAAAATGGACAAGGTCCAAGTACCAGTTCTGCCCCTCCGGCACTAGTACAGAACAGTGAAACCCAGAGTCCAGGAGCACCATCGGGATCTAAGGACCCGAGTCTGCTGTTCACCCCGCAGATACCGCAGGTTAGGCGAATATATCCAGATGTGCCCGTGTTGAAACCAGCAGAAAATTATCAGCCGCAGATGCCAGGGTACTACAGCAGTGAAAATAGTGGAGGAATGATCCTAGATCCAACCGTAAGGGGCGTACAGAATGGCTACAACCCAACAATAGCACAAGCTGAATCAACTCAGTTTATGATGCCTCAGAAGCAGATGCAGGGAGGAAACGCATATGCTCAAATGACGGGGAGCCAGATGGGCATGCCGGCAATGATGACCCATGGTGTGGGAATGAACATGCCACAGAACATGGGGAATGGACAGAACCCAGACGCGATATCCTTACCCATTACCGTAGGTCCAGCGGTACCTCTGTATAGTCAGCCTAATTCGGGTCTGAGCAGTCAGGGATCAATGCTGCAGAATGGGACAGAAAGAAGGTACATAGAAAACACTCCAGGGATAACTCCGATAGCGGCTCAGCCAACTGGGTCTGGGTCCCTGATGGAGTTTAGTCCCATATGTGCTCAGTCAACACTGGTGAGGTCGAGCCCCCCACTGATAATACCATTAACATCGAACACTGAAAAGTTGCCGCAACCATCGATGGCAGTCGATGTGAATGCTACACTGATGGGGGTAAATGCGCAACAGCTGACCCAGTGGTTTAACAGTCTAAATTCCACACAAGGTTCAGGCAGTGGGAAAGGAGAAGAGTACCTGAATAGGATGAGGCTGAACATGGAAGCACAAGAATTGGTGGAAGGGAATATGGGTGTGAACAGGTTAGAGTCCTACACGGAAGAGGAGCTGAGGTATCTATGTCCAAAGATCACGAAAGAAGTAAACAAGGTACATAAAAGTTTGCAGGAAGTAGCGGACAGAAACGGGATTGACATAGGCAAGACGAAACACTTGAGCAGGAGCTATAGGTTGGATTTTGGGACCACAGATTTTGAACACATGAGATCAGCAGGCATGAAGGCACACCTTAGAGAATTGTTGCAGAGTGCACAAGTGTGGAGGTGATTAGACAAGTGGGAAAGCAGGTGGGTAAAGAGGAAGGATAAGAGGAGGGACAGTGCTACAGAGCACAATGAGAAAGGACCGCAGAGTAGTGATACAGTAACAATGTTACCAATGAGGGAGACAGCAGGGGGAAAACTAGTACATGTACCATGGCACAGAAGCGACATTCAGTCTTTTACGAATGATTTTCCCAAACTGAGAGAGAAGCCGATTGAATGGTATCAACAGACTGATAGGTTTGTGAAGCTTGCAAAATGTCTCTGGGAAGACCTGAACACTCTATTCGAGATTGTGGTTCCGGCAGATTTGTGAGAGGATTGCAAAAGAGCTGTAGGTTGGCCGACAAGTGAACCAGAGAGAGACAGAGAGACGGGTGCACCATCACCTATGGTGATGAGCTTGTACTATAAGGTGATTGAGCATTTGAAGACGAAGGTTGCCGCGAAAAATGTGGATTGGCAGAAAATTGATCGAACTGCCCAAGAGGCTAAAGAATCGATTCATAGTTACTATGAAAGGTTGTTGAAAGCGTTCAAGAATTACAGTGGCACGGAAACGATCGAGGCGAAAGATATGCTTCATTTTGTGTTCAGATTCGTGGAAGGGCTGAGACCAGAGATAAGTCAGATGATAAAGTCGCATTTGATTTGCTGGCAGTCGAACCCGATTGATGAAGTCTTGACTTATGCGAAATACTGTAGCGACGAAATTGAAGTGAAACAGAAAAAGCTGAAAGAGAAGGTGATGATGATGCAGCTTAAGGCGGCTCAGACAGGTTTGCAAGGTCTGCAAGGTCTGCAGGGGTTGCAAGGGATGCAAGGGTTCCAACAGCAGGTACCGCAACCGCAGCCGCAGCTGCAGGGAAACATGGCGTTTCAGCCACAAGCGAGAGGCAGAGGCAGAGGAGGTTTTGTGAATAATGGTCCGGATTTAAACACTGTTGTGACGGGTGTGCAGGCAATGAAAAAAGTGATGCTGTGTCACGTGTGCGGAAATGTAGGTCATTGGAAACGCGAGTGCCCGATGGTGGTGCAGGAAGGTGCAGGTGCAGGTGTAGGTGTTGGTCAGCAAAACAATGATGTCAATGCATTTCAGACAATGAGAGGACCGAAAATGAGAGGTCCAAACTCAAATTTTCAGACCATAAATCAATTGCAGGGATTACAACCTATGCAGCCGCAGCAGATGCAGATGCCCCGTATGCAGATGACGCAAATGCAGCCGATGCAACAGCAGTTACCTATGGTACCTAATCAGCAAATGCAAATACCTTTGGCACCAATGAGTCAGCAGCAAGTGATGGTTTCTCCACAGGTAACGGGTCAGGTAATGAGTACAAACGGCACAGTACAACAGTTCCCATTACACAGTGAAAGTGGAATAAACAATGTATGGGAGAGTGAAAGCTCAGAAGAGGAAGGAGATTGTGTGCTTGCGGCATCCCTAGAAGTTGATCAAAGGGGTCCGTACGTAGAGGGAAGAGTAATGGGTCATCGTGTCTCATTCTTGGTTGACACGGGAGCCACACGTTCAACTGTTAAGAGCAGTGAAGTACCAAATTTGCCACTCTCAGGGAGGACAGTTCAAGTGGTGGGAGTAGCAAACAGACATCTGACGAACCCAATTACAGATCTGGTACCAGTCAACATTGGTAACTATCAAGGGGTACATCAGTTTGTGGTGTGTGACTCAAGCCCGATAGCACTGTTAGGAAGAGACCTATTGTGTAAATTGGGTTGTTCGATAATGTGTTCAAACGAAGGAATAACAATACAGACGAGCAGTGATAGGGAAGAAGAGGACAGTGTAGAGGGGGATGAGATGGAAACAGTCGACGAAGAGTATCCTCTGATTTGTCTTTTCCCGATGATAACTGAAGAAGATATCCCAGCAGAATTACGGGAAACAGTCGGAAAGGAAGTGTGGGACATGACAGGGAAAGAGGTGGGATTGATGAAAGGAGTGGAACCAGTAAAAGTGATGGTAAAGCCCAATGCGATCTTTCCCCAGACCCCACAATACCACATGCCACAAGATACCCTCATGAAAGTTGCCCAACTTATTGACGAATTCGTAAAGCAGGGAGTACTGAAAGAAGTGTTAAGCAGCCCATGTAATTCACCGATAATGGGACTAATAAAGCCAAGTGGGAAAGTCCGACTCGTGCAGGATTTGAGGAAAATAAATGACATCATAATAAAGTGCTGCCCTGTCGTGCCGAATCCAGCTGTGATAATGTTTCAAGTCCCTTGCGATGCTGAATGGTTCTCAGTCATCGATTTGTCACAGGCATTCTTTTCTGTGCCTCTTCATGAGGACAGCCAATTCCTCTTTTGTTTCAAATTCCTAGACAGAGTGTACAGTTGGTGTCGAATTCCTTAAGGGTTTTCTGAGTCACCGTCAATATTCAATCAAGTTCTAAAGAAAGATTTGGAAGAATTAGAATTGCCATACGAGTCAATTCTAGTACAGTACATTGATGACTTACTGGTTGCATCAAAGACGGAAAATGGCTGCACAGCCGATACCATTGCTCTGTTGAATAATTTGGGAAGGAATGGACATAAAGTGTCCCCTTCCAAATTACAGTTCTGTCAGAAGAAAGTGAAATACTTGGGTCACCAAATAGAGAAAGGGTCACGGAGAATAATGAAGGAAAGAATTACAAGCATACTCCAAATGAGTCCACCAAAGACAAGGAAGGAGGTGAGGAAGTTTTTGGGAATGGTGGGATATTGTCGCCAGTGGATTCCCAACTTCTCGTCTCTAGCAAAGCCCCTACTGAAATTGACCCAAAAGGATGCCTTGGATGAAATTGAGCTGAAAGGAGACGAGATGGATGCTTTTGTTGAACTGAAAGAATGCATGTGCAGGGCTCCAGCTTTAGGTATGCCTGACTACACAAAGACTTTCACATTGTTTTGTCATGAACGTGATGCATGTTCTTTGTCTGTCTTGACTCAAGCCCATGGTGGCGTAAAAAGACCAGTAGCGTATTTTTCAGCTACTTTGGATCCCGTCGCAGCAGCACTCCCAGGGTGTTTGCGCGCCGTAGCAGCAGTTGGTATCAGCCTCACTCAGAGTGAAGGGATAGTGATGGGACACCCAGTAACAGTCATGGTCCCTCACTCAGTTGAAATACTTTTGACCCGCTCCCGAACGCAACACATGACTGGAGCTAGACTCACAAGGTATGAAACGATAATTCTGGGCTCACCGAATGTGCAGCTGAAAAGGTGCACTACGTTGAATCCAGCTACCTTGCTTCCTGGAGAAAATGCTGAAATTGAGAACGCTGAAGACGTCGAGCATGACTGCCTTCAGGTGACTGAATTTTGCACAAAACCCCGACCGGACATCAAGGATACTAAACTTGATGAAAATGACCAAATTCTTTTTGTTGATGGTTCATGTCTAAGAGATGGGATGGGAATTTTGAAAGCAGGATACGCTGTATGCACTGTAACAGGTGTCTTGGAAGCGGGATGGCTTCAAGGAGTCTATTCTGCACAAGTAGCAGAACTTGTAGCCCTTACCAGAGCATGTCAACTGTCTGCATTGATGAAAGTCACCATTTACACTGATAGTCAATACGGGTTTGGGATTGTGCATGACTTTGGACAACTATGGTCGCAGAGAGGTTTCCTGACTTCTTCAGGATCCCCATTGAAGAACGGGGAGAGGATAAGGGAATTGTTACACGCCATTCAAGTGCCAGCCGAAGTTGCAGTGGTGAAGTGTAGTGCTCACACGAAAGGACAAGACTATGGGCCTCATTATGACCCTGGCGGGCGGCGGAGGCCGCCCGCCAGGATCCCGCCCTCCAAATTACCGCGCCGCGGTCAAAAGACCGCGGCGGGTATTACGAGTTTTCCCCTGGGCTGGCGGGCGGTTCCAGTTAAACCGCCCGCCAGCCCAGGGGAAAACGACCTTCCCACGAGGATGCCGGCTCGTAATCGTGCCGGCGAAGTGGGAAGGTGCGACGGGTGCTACTGCACCCGTCGCGTATTTCACTGTCTGCAAGGCAGACAGTGAAATACATTTTGGGGCCCTCTTACGGGGGCCCCTGCCGTGCCCATGCCATTGGCATGGGCACGGCAGGGGCCCCCAGGGGCCCCGCGACCCCCCCTACCGCCATCCTGTTCATGGCGGCTTTCCCGCCATGAACTGGATGGCGGTAGGGGGGGTCAGAATCCTCATGGCTGCGGAGCGCGCTCCGCAGCCATGGAGGATTCCAATGAGCAGCGGAAAGTCAGCGGGAGACCGCTGACTTTCCGCTTCTGACCGCGGCTGAACCGCCGCGGTCAGAATGCTCATTGGAGCACCGCCAGCCTGTCGGCGGTGCTCCCGTGGTCGGTGGCCCTGGCGGCCACCGGCCGCCAGGGTCAGAATGACCCTCTATGTGTCTCTGGGAAATGCATATGCAGATCAAGTCGCAAGATTTTGTGCTTTGAACTGTATATTGCTAAGGGATGATTGGAATACAATAAGTGAACCAGAACTCGAACCAGCTGAAGCATTTGCCTTGAAGGTCGTAGATACAATAGAGGAACTAAAAGCACTACAGAATAATGTCAGGGAGGATGAAAGAGATTCCTGGATTAAATCACAATGTATAAAGAGACAAGACGAGCTATGGGTTTCACATGAGGGAAAATTTGTTTTGCCAAATGGTCTCTTATCGCAGCTTGCGCGGTTCTATCATGGGCAGGCTCACCTAGGGAGAGATGCCATGATAAGATTGTTCAAAACTGATTGGTTTAACCCCAGATTTCGTCAAGCTGCAGAAGCAGTTTGCCATCGATGTGTCACTTGCCAGCAGATGAACCCAGGAAAGGGAACAGTTGTGAACGCGAGTCACATTGGTAGGGCAAGCGGACCTTTTAGTCGAATGCAGATGGATTTCATTGAGATGCCTGTGCATGGGGGTCTGAAATATGTGTTGGTGATTGTGTGCATTTTTAGTCACTGGATTGAAGCATACCCCACACGTAGAAACGACAGCCTTACAGTTGCCAAGCTATTATTGAGGGAGTTAATACCACGTTTCGGATTCCCGATCTCTTTAGAATCAGATAGGGGAAGTCACTTCAATAACGAGGTGATAAAGTTACTTTGCGAAGCACTGAACATTGAGCAAAAGCTGCACTGTAGCTATCGCCCTGAAGCCTCAAGATTGGTGGAGCAGATGAATGGTACGCTGAAATCGAGAATGGCAAAAATATGTGCATCAACAAATTTGAAATGGCCTGACGCATTGCCCTTAGTGCTAATGTCAATGAGAAACACTCCTGATAGAAAAACTGGATTGTCTCCGCACGAAATTCTCATGGGCAGGGCTATGAGACTTCCTGCAGTTCCCGCAAACATGCTTTTGAATATTACAGATGATATGGTGTTAGACTACTGCAAAGGACTGGCTGACGTGGTTCGCTCTTTCTCTCACCAGGTGGAAGCGACCACCTTGCCACCGATCCAAGGTCCAGGACACACACTGAAAGCAGGTGACTGGGTTGTGATAAAGAAGCACGTGAGAAAATCGTGTCTGGAACCCCGTTGGAAAGGCCCTTTTCAAGTGATCCTGACGACAACTACCGCTGTGAAGTGTGCAGGGGTTCCCAACTGGATTCACGCCAGTCACACAAAGAAGGTGTTGTGTCCCACAGATGAGGAAGTTGAAGCGCTGAAACTACCAGTGCCTGACAAAACAGTGCCGAGTGCTGAGACAGAACAAAAGCGAACTGAAAGCGAACAGGCAGAAGCAGGAGAAAAAGAGATATTCTCCAACGACGAAGACACCAACTCACTTGGGGGAGACCAACGAGAAAGTTCAGATAGCGACGAAGAAGATGCAGGTGACAAAGAACCTGAAGCAGCTGAGGGTAGCAAAAAGCCTGAAGCAGCTGAAGGTGACAAGGAGCCTGAAGCAGCTGAAAGTGATAAAGAGCCTGAAGAAAGTGACGGTGACGAAGGGCTCGAAAAAGGTGAAAAGGCAGGAGAGCCTGATCAGAGGAAGGCTTTCCCAGAAGCAGACGATACAGAAAGAGAAAAGGAGAACGTGATCGATTCCCCGGAAGAAGGGGACAAGGCAGAACAGAACGAAAAGGTTCAAGCTTCCACAGAAAAGATCGCAGGTCCATCAAATGGACATGGTGCAAAGAGAAGACTAAGGCCCTCATTCTGACCCTGGCGGTCGGTGATAAAGCGGCGGCCAAGCCGCCAACAGGCCGGCGGCCTAAAATATGCAATTCTGACCCTGGCGGGAACCGCCAACACAGCCCGCCAACTTAACACTCCGCCCGCCACAGCGGTACAAACAAACAGCGCGGCGGTTCCCGCCAACAGCCAGGCGGCAGACAATGTACCGCCCACCCTATTACGACCCACCAATCTGCCACCTTTTCCGGGGCGGGAGCACCGCCGATAAGAACACGGCGGAAACAGACTACGAACGGGAAAACGCTCACGTCTACGCACTCCACGAGAGATTCCGGCAGCATGGAACCAGAGTTGCAGGTCATCCCCGCACTCCTATTCCTGCTCATATACCAGGAGCAAGCCCGGCGGCGCGGAAGACATCGGTGAGTACTGCACCTACGACACAGGGGAGGGAAAAGATTACCGGCACATCCCCACCCACCCACACCCACTACAACACACACATCAATGCATTCCCACAGATCACTGTCACAACCCACAAACCACCCCCCTCCGAAATAATGCAAAGACCAAAAGAAGAGATCATAAACGGGCAGATATATTGAAATATGGACACCAGTAATCGCAATAAATAAATAAACTATATACAAAATATATACAGCTACTAAATGTAGTCCAACCACTGTCCGTGGATCACAGGGTTCCTGTGCAAAGGGGCAAGGCCCAGTCCCACGACAAGAACTCCACGGAGAGAACACTGCAAGGGCATCAGAAAGAAAATCGGACAGGCACCTCAGGGGGAAGGGAAGGGGGGGCACCTCAGCCACTTGAGTACACGACGCCAGATCCACGAGGGGACTCCATGACCACTGGCCCATCCTGGGGAGAGCAAAGCCACAGTCCATACAGTCCATACAGTGGGTGGCCTGCCCACTGGGCCATCCTGGGGAGAGCAAAGCCACAGTCCATACAGTGGGTGGCCTGCCCACTGGGCCATCCTGGGGAGAGCAAAGCCACAGTCCAAACAGTCCATACAGTGGGTGGCCTGCCCACTGGGCCATCCTGGGGAGAGCAAAGCCACAGTCCATACAGTCCATACAGTGGGTGGCCTGCCCACTGGGCCATCCTGGGGAGAGCAAAGCCACAGTCCAAACAGTCCATACAGTGGGTGGCCTGCCCACTGGGCCATCCTGGGGAGAGCAAAGCCACAGTCCATACAGTCCATACAGTGGGTGGGCTGCCCACTGGGCCATCCTGGGGAGAGCAAAGCCACAGTCCAAACAGTCCATACAGTGGGTGGCCTGCCCACTGGGCCATCCTGGGGAGAGCAAAGCCACAGTCCATACAGTGGGTGGCCCGCCCACTGGGCCATCCTGGGGAGAGCAAAGCCACAGTCCATACAGTCCATACAGTGGGTGGCCTGCCCACTGGGCCATCCTGGGGAGAGCAAAGCCACAGTCCATACAGTCCATAACAGACCCCACTGCCACTGGAGGAGGCAAGTTGGCCAGAGGACATCCTGCAGCCCTGCCCGAGATAGATCCTGCCCTGCCACGTCTGCCAAAGGGCCAGCGGTTCTTGCCTTGAAGGGCCCAGTTCAGCGGTGCTTGAGACGGCGGGGCCCAGTTCAGCGCTCCTTGCCTTGAAGGGCCCAGTTCAGCGGTGCTTGAGACGGCGGGGCCCAGCGGAGCGGTTCTTGAGACGGCGGGGCCCAGCGGAGCGGTGCTTGAGACGGCGGGGCCCAGTTCAGCGCTCCTTGCCTTGAAGGGCCCAGTTCAGCGGTGCTTGAGACTGCGGGGCCCAGCGGAGCGGTTCTTGAGACGGCGGGGCCCAGCGGAGCGGTGCTTGAGACGGCGGGGCCCAGTTCAGCGCTCCTTGCCTTGAAGGGCCCAGTTCAGCGGTGCTTGAGACGGCGGGGCCCAGTTCAGCGCTCCTTGCCTTGAAGGGCCCAGTTCAGCGGTGCTTGAGACTGCGGGGCCCAGCGGAGCGGTTCTGGAGACGGCGGACGGTCTATGGCCAACTGCTCATTGCCTGGTGGTGCCCTCCTGGGCAGCGGGGATGGTGCTCCTTCAATGCCCACCTGGGCTGTGGGTGGTGGGGCCCTCCTGGCCAGCTGGGCTGGGTCCTCCCTGGGCAGCGGCTATGGGGGTGGTGGGCTCTCCCGGGGCAGCTGTGCCGGTTCCTCCCGGGGCAGCGGCTATGGGGGTTGTGGGCTCCTCCTGGGCAGCAGGCCTGCTGCCTGACCTCTCCGACTTGCTGCCCTTGCCCTCCTTAGTCGTGGGCCTGTGGCCCTTTCCTCCCTTTGGAGCTGTGGCTGGTGACTGTCTCTGGGTGGTGTCCGGGGGGGATGTAGAAGGCGGGCTCCTGCGGCGCCCCTTCCGCCTTCTGCTCCTCTTCCCAGGGGGTGGGCTGCCTGTCCCCTTGCTGCTGGGCGAAGATCCAGACATGCGGGCTGGCGGGCTCCAATACCCCTGCACCCTTGTCAAGGGGGCTGCAGGGCTGGTGGTGGCTGAGGTGCTCTTCTTACCCCGACGAGAAGGAGGGGGGGGCTCAGGGTCAGGAAAGAAGTTAGTAGTGGCGAGGAAGAGCTTCTTGGGACAATGGAGAGTGGTAGGTACAGTGGGAATGGGAGTGGAGGGAGAGGATGTGGTTGTAGGTGAGTCACGTTTGCTGTCTTTGGGTGCAGGTGCAGGAGGGATAGGCTGTCGTGAGGTGGATGGCTGTTGGGTGGGTGGGTGGCTGCGTTTGTGTGGTGTGGAAGAGGGGGTGACAGACACAGTGGGAGAGGACACAGGGGACGTGTAAATGGCAGTGGGGGTGGTGACTGCACGTGTGCGGACTGGAGTGGAGGGTGTGCTGGTGATGGAAACACTGGCTGATGGTGAGGTGAATGGAGGTGTGAGTGTAGACGTCACAGGGAGGGAGGAGGGAGACGAGGAGGTGGGGGTCACAGAGGTGGTAGTGACTGTTGGCATGTCTGCATCGGAATGTTGCGTGTGTGAATGTCTGCGTGATCTGTGGTGCTTATGTTTGGATGAGCTTCTCTTGGGTGTTGAGGTGTGTGCAGGCTGGTCTGATGGTGTGGGTGGGACAGGCAGAGGAACAGGAGACTGGGAGGAGGGAGTTAGTAGAGGCAGGCAGGAGACAGGGACAATGGCTGCCGTCAGTGCTGAGGCCAGAGCCTGGAACGATCGCTGATGGGCAGCCTGACCTGAATGAATGCCCTCCAGGTACGCATTGCTGCGATGAACCTCCCTCTCCACCCCCTGGATGGCATTCAAAAGGGTAGTCTGCCCAACAATGAGCGTTCGGAGGAGGTCAATGACCTCCTCACTGAGGGCAGCGGGGGTAACAGGGGCAGGGCCTGAGGTGCCTGGGGCGAAGGAGATGCCCGGCTTCCTGGCAGAGCGGGCACGGGGCGAACGCTGAGGGGCTGCTGGGAGGGCGGAGATGGTGCGCTGGGTGGCGGCTGTACCTGTAATGGCAGGGGGCACGGATGGTGCCACCCCCGCAAGGGAGCCCCCTTCCGAGGACGTGTCCGTGTCGCTGCAGGCTCCAGTCGTCCCCGTCGTGGAGCTCCCCTCGCCCTCCGTCTCACTGGTCCAGTCTGACTCTGTGGCATGGCCCTCCTGGGCCATGTGAGATGCAGCTCCCTCCTGCCCCGATGCCACTTCTCCTCCGCCTGATGATGCTGATGCACACAAGCACAGAAAGACAAACAAAAAGGGGGGGGGAGAGAGAAATAAAGGGATATTGAGTACATGGATCTCCGGTACAGTTAGCGGACATGACAGACACAGATGCCCCCTGCACTAAGTTGCGCACTTGGGGTCCGCTACGCATTCCGTGGAACATGCCCTACACGCCCAGAGTTGACAACTGCACCCATGGATGAAACGGCCCAGGGATGGCTGTACTGACAAACTACTGAGGGTGGTGGCTGGGGACACAGGGGCTTACGGGGGTGCCCAGCCTACAGATATCGCCCTGGCCTAGGGGGATCCCCAGCCCTCCTCCCCCACCCAGACACCTCCACTGCGCGACAACAGAGTAGATAATGCTTGTCCTCACCCCCTTGTGTCTGCTGTGCTGCCCTCACGCGCCCATCCAAATCAGGGTAGGCCACCGCCAGGATCCGGAACATCAGGGGGCTCAGTTGACGGCAGGCACCCCGCCTACGTTGGGAGGCCATCCCCAGCAGAGACTCGGCGGTCTTCTTGGTCCCGCGGCGGATGTCCTCCCACCTCTTGCGGCAGTGGGTGCCCCGTCGATGGTGGACCCCCAGGGTCCACACTTCCTTGGCGATGGCACGCCAAATCCCGATCTTCTCATGGGCGCGGACCTATGTGACACGTACAGGGAGGGAGAAATACCACGTTCAAGTTTGTCAGCATTTTCCTTTCCAGTGGCCCAACGCCCCCCATCCCCGCCAGGCCCCCCGCCATGCCCAACATGCCCCCCATCCCCGCCAGGCCCCCCGCCATGCCCAACATGCCCCCCATCCCCGCCAGGCCCCCCGCCAGGCCCAACATGCCCCCCATCCCCGCCATGCCCCCCGCCAGGCCCAACATGCCCCCCATCCCCGCCAGGCCCCCCGCCATGCCCCCCGCCATGCCCAACATGCCCCCCATCCCTGCCAGGCCCCCCGCCAGGCCCAACATGCCCCCCATCCCCGCCAGGCCCCCCGCCAGGCCCCCAAGCCAGCCAGTGTCCCCAAATCCAGATTGAATTAAACTCACTTGTTGGTCTGGAGGACCGTAGAGTAGCGCATACTGGGGGAGGACCCCATCCACGAGTTTCTCCAACTCCTCTCCAGTGAAGGCAGGGGCCCTTTCCCCAGGTGCAGCAGCCATTGTCCCTTCCAGACCGAGGTCACAGCAACACTTGCAGTATAGGTCCTCTCCTGTGAAAGTTCAAGTCGCAAGTGGATAAGTAGATAGAAAATGGCGGTGACGTCCGCGGCGGTGCGTACCGCGGCGGTGCGTCCCGCCACCGCCGGCGCCCTTCGCCATTGGCTCCTGAAACCCATAGGCTTCAATGTTAACAAATGCGGCTTTGCGCCGCGGTCTTCGCCCGCCGCCCGCCGCGGTGTGCCACGCCAGCGCATTGACCTCACATCCCATTGTCACACTTCACAGGTCAGGCAGCCGCCATTTCCAGGGCCCACATGGCTCAATTTCAACTGCGTCACACAGGCCTAGGCCTTGCATAGCCACTCAGACACGCCATTCACTGCATAGAGAATCGTATACTGTGCTAGCTGTGAGTACGTACCTGTGGGTTGCTTGACTGTGTGCTCCATGTTGTCCTTCCTAGGCACCGTCCGCTGGGTTGGGCGAGGAGACGGATGAATCCTCCCGTGTACCGACCGCTGGTGGACCTGTCGACAATGGAAGAACGCCACATTATCCTGACCTACCGTCTTAACCGTGCCACTATCCATGAACTGTGTGCCCAGCTGGAGCCCGACCTGATGTCCCCCATCCGCCAACCCACAGGGATTCCCCCTCTGGTGCAGGTCATGTCAGTACTCCTATTCTTGGCAAGTGGGTCATTTCAGACAACCGTGGGAATTGCTTCTGGGATGTCTCAGCCCATGTTTTCGAAGGTGTTATCCAGAGTGTTGTCTGCCCTGATGAAATCCGTGAGGAGCTACATCATTTTCCCTGAGGTGGGCGAATTGGCTACAGTGAAGGGTGATTTCTACACCCTTGGACATATTCCCAACGTAATTGGTGCCATTGATGGGACCCATGTGGCTTTGGTTCCCCCAAGAGACAGGGAGCAGGTGTACAGGAACAGAAAAAATTACCATTCGATGAACATCCAGGTGGTGTGTTTGGCTGACCAGTACATCTCGCATGTCAATGCCAAATTCCCAGGGTCAGTGCATGACGCCTACATCCTAAGGAAGCAGCATCCCTTACGTGATGGAACAGCTACAGAGACACCGTGTATGGCTAGTGGGGGACTCTGGGTACCCCAACCTGTCGTGGCTACTGACCCCAGTAAGGAATCCCCGGACCAGGGCAGAGGAACGGTACAATGAGGCCCATGGGCGTACTAGGAGGGTGATCGAACGCACCTTTGGCCTCCTAAAGGCCAGGTTTAGGTGCCTGCATATGACAGGTGGATCCCTAATGTACTCACCTAAGAAGGTGTGTCACATCATCGTGGCCTGCTGCATGCTTCACAACCTGGCTTTGTGCCGCCAGGTGCCTTTCCTGCAGGAGGATGGTCGAGACGGTGGTGTTGTATCAGCGGTGGAACCTGAGGAGAGTGACGAGGAGGAAGACGACGGGGCTGAAACAGACAACAGGGACAGAATCATTGAACAGTACTTCCAATAGGACACAGGTAACATTTCAAAGATAATTTAGTAAATGTTAACTACTCTCCAGCATCTCTGCTGCCTGTCTATTTGCCCCAGTGTATGATGACTGAGTTTTGGCTTTTCCCTCCCTATTTCAGATCTGGGGTCCCCACTACGAGTCCTGTGCTTCGTTTCCCCATGGACTACAGCTTTGTGGCAGCTGTTTGTTGACTTCACCATGTACAAGGACATATTTGCACTGTCATGTCAATTACAATCTATTGAAATCACAGCCAGACTCCAGATATTTTGGTGCAAAATAGGTGTTTATTGAAGTGCTCAAAATGGGATGGGTGGTTTCAAGTGGGTGGGGGCTATGGTGAAGGAATGTCCATGGCAGAGTCCAGAGTAACAGTCACACAGGTGCATTGTCCAGAGGCCTGTGGAGAGATGGAGCATGGGCAGTTCAAGGATGGACAGGGTGACAATGTGGGACAGTGGGATGACATCAGGTGGTATCCATTGCTGGCGGGGGTCTTGACATCCTACTCTGTCTTCTTGCGAGATCTCAGGGCCCTCTTGCGGGGTGGTTCTTCTCCTGCAGGACGTGGGGGTCTGGTGGGCTGCTGCTGTGCGGGGGCCTCCTGTCCACTAGCGCCGGCGGAGGTGGTTGGCTGTTCTTGGTCCAGGCTAGTGGCAGGGGCCCTTGGGTGTTGTTCAGTGTCCGCCCTGGTGTTTACGAGGTCCTGCAGCAGCCCTACCATGGTAACCAGGGTGGTGTTGATGGCTCTGATGTTCTCCCTGTACCCCCGATAGTGTTCCTCCTGCAGTACCTGGATCTCCTGGAACCGGGCCAGTACCGTCGCCATCGTCTCCTGGGAGCGGTTGTATGCTCCCATGATGGTGGTGAGGACCTCGTGGAGAGTGGGTTCCCTGGGCCTCTCCTCCCCCCCCTGTCGCACAGCTGCCCTCCGAGTTCCCCTGTTTCCCTGGGCCTCTGCCCCCTGGCCGGTGTGCCCACTACCACTGCCCCCAGGTCCCTGTTGTTGTTGGGGTGGTGGGTTATCCTGGGTGCCCTGTAGTGGTAGACACACCGCAGATTGACGCGCCCTGGAGACAGAGGCATGGGCCCGCTGGGAGGGAGCTGTGCTGGTGTTCCCAGAGGGGTTAGGGTCTGTAGTGGCCTGGGCCTGTGTGAGGGGAACCGACTGTCCAGAGGTCCCCGATGGTCCGGGCTGGTCATCGGTGTCCAGGTCGACAGAGCTGCTGTCATCGCTGACGGCCTCTTGGGTGGGGGGTGTGGATAATTCTGGCCCCTCCGCCGCGGTGTGTTGACGGTCGGGTCCTGCAGGGGTATAGAGGTATGGTTATAGTTTCAATGTGTGGCATATGGGTGTATCTGTGGGTTCTCGTGTCCCCAAGTGCTGGCATTCGTGTGTGGGGGCTTTGGTGAGGGTGGCTTGTGGGGGGGATGTGTATATGCATTGGGCATGCTTTGGTGATGGGTGTCCATGCTTAGTGGACGCATGCAGGCCTATGTTTTGGGATGTGTGGGTTGTGATGGTGAGACATTGGCGGGGAATAGGTGTGCTGGGGGTGGGGGTGAGGATGGTGGTGGGGGTGAGGATGGTGGTGGGGGTGAGGGTGGGGGTGAGGATGGGGGTGGGGGTGAGGGTGGGGTTCGAGGATGGGGGTGAGGGTTGGGGTCTGATTTGGCATGCAGGTGGGGGGGAAGCAGTATTGAAGCTTCAACTTACCAGTATCCATTCCTCCGCCGACTCCTGCGAGGCCGTCAGGATGCAGGATGTTCAAGACTTCCTCCTCCCATGATGTGAATTGTGGGGGTTGAGGTGGGGGTCCTCCGCCAGTCTTCTGCATGGCGATGTTGTGCCTGGATACCATGGAACGCACCTTCCCCCGTAGGTCGTTCCATCGCTTCCTGATGTCTTCCCGATTTCTGGGGTGCTGTCCCACTGCGTTCACCCTGTCGACAATCCTCTGCCATAGCTCCGTCCTCCGGGCAATGCTGGTGTATTGTATCTGTGTGCCGAACAGCTGGGGCTCTACCCGAACGATTTCCTCCACCATGACCCTGAGTTCTTCGTCTGTGAAGCGGGGTTGTCTTTGGGGTGCCATGGGGTGGTGTGTATGATGTGTGGGGTGGAGTATGTGTATTTAAGTGAGTTGAGTGTGGTGGTGTGTGTTGTTTTGTGTGTGGATAGTGTGTGGGTGATGGTGTTGAGTGGCTGTGGCTGTTATTTTTTGGATGCTGGTGTCTCGCTCTTGCCTTCGTTACGAATTTTTTAGCGTAGGGGTTTGTGGGTGATGTGGGTGTGTGTTTTATATTGTATTGTGTGTGTGGGAGTGGTGTGTGTATGTGTATCAGGTGTGTGGGATTCAAATCGTCCAATGTGGCAGGGTTTTGTTCGTTTGTGTGTATTCTGACCGCGGCGGTGTGTCCCGCCAATGGAATACCACGTTTGAATGACCGCCGCGTGGATTTGTGGGTCGTAATGGCATGGGCGTATTTCTGTTGGCGTGACGGTGGAGGTTTTGTCACCTCCACCTTTCCGCCGACCGCTGGTCTGGCGGTCTGTTGTGGCGGTCGGATTTTCGGAGGTTTGCCTTCTGCGGGTCAGAATGACCGTGGCGGGTTTCCGCGACCGCGGCGGGATTATGGAGGATTTCTGACCGGCGGTAGGCGCCTTTTACCGCCGAGGTCAGAATGACCCCCTAAGTATCTCACCAATAAAAGAAAGGGGTAAAGAAAGTTTGAACGAAGGAGGAAGGCCAAAAGTGAAAGAGAAAAGAAAGGAAGTGACTGTTGTGGAACAATCGTCAAGTGAAGAAAAAGACTTGACAAAAGAGGAGAGTACCAGCGAAGCAGAATCGAAAAGAGAAGCAAAATTGAAAAGGAAAAGGATACCAAACAGGAGGTATTCCGGTCCTGAATGGGCATATGCAGTAAATGATGATTGGACTGATGAGTTTGTATCTCTAAGCATCGAGAACGAAGAAGAAGAAGAGATACCAATAGAAAAGAAAAGTTTCATAGACTCTGTCGATTGAAAGGGTAGTAAATGGTATTGCTTGCTGCAATCTAACGTGAGACAAACAACCAGTTGAGACATTGCTAAACCGAATTGAGACAAATGCTGCTAACCGATAAGTGACTGGCCTTTTGAAGAAGACGGTGTGAACATTGCGCTCGCTCAGCTTTGTAACGGAATTGCTAAATAGTTTCGTTTATAAGTGCTTCTAGCTCTCTGATTCTATACAGATCATGACGCAAAACAATAGAAAGAAATATTGTAAATACGTGTGTATAGGCTTGGTAGTAACATGTGTACTAATAATAATGGCAATTGTGTTTGGAATGCATGGAAAGGGTGAGAATGAGACTATTGCTGCTTCTACTATTGCTCCTGTTACTGTCACTGAACTAACACCATTGAAAAGACTAGCACTGGATGAAAGGCTCTTGCACGATAAGAAAGAGCTTTCATATAACGTTTTCTATCGCTTATTAACAGAATATGTTGAGACTATGGATGCGAAAGATTGTTATGTGTGTACCCAGATACCGACATCAGTAAAGGAAGGGGTAACTTATCACCACATGCCTCTTACATATGGGATTACATGTAGTATAGTAATGTCTAGGTTTTATGGTCAAACTAACATACAGTATTTTTACTCGAATTATGATGTTACCTTTGCTTATGTTCCTATAATAGCGCAGCTAAGCCAGACTGCAAAAGATTGGGATTTTACAATTATGAGGGAATTTTTCGAGCCAATGCTACCTTTTGAGACGGCTCATGCTCATAGGGAGAACCTTACTTGCTCCGTCTCTGCTGTAGAAATAAGCTTTTTAGATCGCACAGATGATAGGAGGGCTCAAATGAAAGCGAAATTAGAAAAGGAGCTACATAAGAGGACTTCAGTAGATAATTATGATTTTGCTGCTATAAAGACACAGGGGAAAATAGCTTTAGATGCTTGGCATGTAGGGAAGTTTTGTATATATCGAGGAGAATCTTATTATGACAATATTTTTGTAGGAGCGAGTGAATGCAAACATACGTTTATTTTTAAGGCCAAATGGACATTCATGATGAACGGACTTGACCCTGTCATTCCAGGTGTATATTACATTTGTGGGCATAACGCCTATTATCGTCTTCCAAAGGGATGGTGGGGGAGATGTTATTTGGGTATAGTGTTCCCAAAGGTTTATCAACTGGATGACGTATCGATGATTCAAAAGACATCTGGATCCCATCGTATCCAGAAAAGAGAGACCGCAGCTGCTGTGGTAGGTGATATATTTGGAGCCATGATTCCTTCATTAGGAGTTGTGTTGAATTCCATCAAGATACGAAAGTTGTCTACTATAGTGGATAACATGTTGACAAAATTTTCAGGTGCTATAATCCTGATAGATGCTGAGCTTGCAGCGGAAAGAGCTATGACTCTTCAAAATAGGCTTGCTCTAGACATTCTTTTAGCAAAGGATGGAGGCGTTTGCACAATGATTGGTGCACATCACTGTTGTACCTATATACCAGATAATAGTGTGAAAATTAAAACTATGCTTGCTAATCTAACAAAAGAAAGTGCAGATTTGAAGGAACTGAAAGAACCAGGAGTGTGGGAGAAGGTTGGAAAGGGACTAGCTTCAGTGGGACATTGGATTGGGGGAATTTGGAATGGGATATTATTGAAAATAATAGAAGGAATATTAATAGTAATAATTTGTGTATTTGGGATTTGGGGAATAAAAAGGGGAATAATAATGATTATGGAAAGAATTAAAAGAAGAAAGGAGGAGAAAATTATGAAAAGAATGGCAGAAGAATACAAAGTGCAAACTAGGGGTACTAAAAGGAAAAGGGAACTGACAGAATTTTAATGGAATAAAATTTGTGGGCTAGATTTGTGTGATGACAATTAGTCATCAGAGGAGGGATTGATGAAGCAGAAAATGAAGGTTTTGGTTTATTAACGCTTAAACGTAGTGCTGAAATAATCATGTGTGTCTTTAACCGAACTAATTAAGATTGTACGGGGACAAAATGTGCCCTTAGAGTAGTTTGCCAACATTTATATGCGTGCTTTATATAACGTGGTGTATTAGAATTGCACTAATCCGACATAATCATAAACGTATGCTACGATTTGCTCGTTTGAAATGCTTTAGCTTAGCATTACTTTAGCGGAGGCTTTGGCCTAGTGGCCTGGTCTCACGGTTTAGATGTTCGTATTTTTCCAATGTGCTATTAAACGTGTATTTCTGCTTGAAGCTGTACTTTTCCACAGAAACTGTTCACATGCTTATCTTAAAGTTTCGTGCCAGCATGGCATATTTTCTCTTTAATTCAAGGTCGACTTGCAGGTGCGGACAATGGAGGCTCTGAAAGTGAGCTAATTGGGAGACAATGTTGCGATTTGCGTACCCATCTCCAAGGATAATGTATGCTTAAGTAAAAGCTTGAGAACTGTCGTTTTTGATTGGACAATTTGAAGCTAACCTATGAACCCTCCAATGGAGACCCTACTGGATTCGAACTGTTGTCTATAAAACCCAGGTGCACGAGAAGAAGGTAGCCATTACCAGCCATTGCGCTATTATTGGCCATTATCAGCTCGATACCCGCCATTTTGCAGACTTCGTAGCTATTATGGCCCACTTTGCTACGATGCCATTTTGAGAGACTTTGATGCTTTCTCTAGTCGAGAGAAAGAGACTTTAATGATTCTTGCCCTAGAGACTTTAACTTTGATTTGTCCCTTTGCATGAAGTAGTAGTTTTACCTCGCCGCCGTGAGGCAATTGCCCCGTTCACCCCTGCCCCTTTGTCCCGACCCATGCTGATTAAGAAACGGTACCCATGCTGACTGAGAAACGATACCTGTGAGACGAAGACTTCATTGATTGCTGATCGTAATTGGTAAATATGAAAGGAAATTGTAAAATTGCATTGTGTTTCTTTTAGGTAACCAACTGCTGATTTTGACAAGAGCCCCAGCTAGGAGTTTTCTAAATTGATGTTGCTAAATTGTTTTTGCATGAAGTCCCACATGCCGATGCTAATTTGAGGTTAGACGAGGTTTCCATATGTCGCACGATGCAATTTGGGATCTTGTTATGCTGACTAAATGTACGCAATTAGTTCATTACAGATTATCGTATTAGTGCTTTGCATTGCCATTATCGAATGTCTGGTGATTCAAATGCTACATAGATTACACTTGTTTCGACGTTATGGACAGCTATTAATGTTCATTTATGTTTATCATTTGGTGTTGAGACACATTTATATTGTGCTAGCTTTGTTAATATAGGGAAATAAATCCACTAACTTTGCAATAAACTGGTGTGGTTATTCCTGACTGAAAGGTCAGGGTTCGCCGAAATGTATTCTGGATTGATTGTAAAGTGTTATGTCGTTCAAGGTGTTGCTTATGTTCGTTATTAATTATTGATTTGGTGCGACTGATCGATTAAGAGTACAGAGTGTTCCCACTAAGACAAAAGATTCATTGGCCTAAAGAGCGTCCGAACACAGGTAAATTATTAATACGGACTGCTCTATCACCTCCTGATCGCAAATGTACTGAAAATCTGCTGATTTTGTGTGCTCGTTAGGCCTCCGTTATGAGACACCCAATACTTCCAGTACAGTAATACTGCACTTGGAATGACCAATACCAGGGGTACTGGCAATTCTGGGATTGTTAATCCCCTATAGAAGCCCATGTAATGGGGATGCGTGACATGCTGAAACAGACCAATTTCAACATTTCAGCCATCGGCACGGGTCTTTTCGCTGCATAATGCTTTCCAGGCGTGACATGGATGATTTTTTCTCCGGAATTCATTATGACATCGCAGCATGTGGTAATAGTGCAGGACTCATAATATTGTTTCGGGAAGAAACTCATGATTCCATCAAAAAAGTATTGGGAGGCTACTAATTTGGAGTGCCTTAATATTTTAAAACACAAGGGTTCTAGTCAAAATGAAACATTATACTGCTGCGGCATGAGTAATTACCTTATTGATTCAGCTAAAACCATATAATGATCATAATACACTCTAGGATAGCTGGTAGATATTACGTTCCCTGAGATCCAGGCAGAAGCCAGAGAACATTGCCAAGACCCCACCAGGAAATGAGACCCTCCTGATTGTCACCCTTGTGTCGCACTCTGTCACCCTGTCCACCTTGAACTGCCATTGCCCCCCTTCCTATGCCCCCTTAGACACTGCACCTGTGCTACAAATAGACTGGACTCTAAACTGGACTTTCCTCCATCATCACCCCAGCCCATTGCACTACCCCCTCTTCTTCAGACCACTGCAATAAACACACTTTGAAAAAATACAAGTATGGGTTATGTCAAATGATTTCAAAATGTATTGGTATAACAAGGTTAAAACATTGCAGTTCAAATGTACAGTAATGTTTACATAGGAAAGACCTGTAGTTGGCTGCACTGAACACACCAGGAGCAATAGTGGGGCACCAACATCTGCAAAAGGAGATGCCAAAGGGTACAGTGAGTGGGCATGATAGAGCGGTCCGTAGTAATAATTTACCTGTGTTCGGACGCTCTTTAGGCCGATGAATCTTTTGACTAAGTGGGAACTCTCTGTACTCTTAATCAATCAATTTCATTAAAATCAATAATCAATAACGAACATAAGCAATACCTTGATCAACATAACACTTAACAATTAATCCAGAATACATTTCGGCGAACCCTGACCTTTCAGTCAGGAATAACCACACCAGTTTATTCAAAGTTAGTGAATTTTATTTCCCTATATTAACAAAGCTAGCACAATATAAATGTGTCTCAACACCAAATGATAAACGTAAATGAACATTAATAGCTGTCCGTAGCGGCGAAACAGGTGCAATCTATGTAGCATTTGAATCACAAGACATTCGATAATGGCAATGCAAATCACTAATACGATAATCTGTAATGAACTAATTGCATACATTTAGTCAGCATAACAAGATCTCAAATTGCATCGTGCGACACATGGAATCCTCGTCTAACCTCAAATTAGCATCGGCATGTGGGACTTCATGCAAAAACAATTTAGCAACATTAATTTAGAAAAACTCCTAACTAGGGCTCTTATCAAAATCAGCAGTTGGTTACCTAAAAGAAACACAATGCAATTTTACAATTTCCTTTCATATTTACCAATTACGATCAGCATTCAAGGAAGTCTTCGTCTCACAGGTACCGTTCTTCGGTCAGCATGGGTACCGTTTCGATCAGCATGGGACGGGGCAAAGGGGCAAGGGGTGGACGGGGCAATTGCCTCACGGCGGCAAGGTAAACTACTACTTCATGCAAAGGGATCAAAGTTAAAGTCTCTAGGGCAAGAATCATTAAAGTCTCTTTCTCTCAATTAGAGAAAGCATCAAAGTTTCTTTCAAAATGCGTCGCAGCAAAGTGGGCCATAATAGCTGCAATGTCCGAATGTTGTAATCGCGGGCAAATGGCTACCTTCTTCTCGTGCACCTGGGTTTTATAGACAACAGTTCAAATCCAGTAGGGTCTTCCATTGGAGGGTTCATAGATTAGCTTCAAATTGTCCAATCAAAAACGACAGTTCTCAAGCTTTTACTTAAGCATACATTATCCTTGGAGATGGGTACGCAAGTTGCAACATGTTATACCAATTAACTCACTTTCAGAGCTTCCATTGTCCGCACCTGCAAATCGACCTTGGAGTAAAGAGAAAATATGCCAGGCTGGCACGAAACCTTAAGATAAGCATGTGAACGGTTTCAGTGGAAAAGTACAGCTTCAAGCAAAAATACACGTTTATTAGCACAGTGGAAAAATACGAGCATCTAAACCGTGAGACCAGGCCACTAGGCCGAAGCCTCCGCTAAAGTCATACTAAGCTAAAGCATTTCAAACAAGCAAATCGTAGCACACGTTTATGATTATGTCGGATTAGTGCAATTCTAATACACCACGTTATATAAAGCACGCTTATAAATGTTGGCAAACTACTCTGAGGGCACATTTTGTCCCCGTACAATCTTTATTAGTTCGGTTAAAGTCACACATGATTATTTCACACTACGTTTATGCATTAATAAATGTAAAACCTTCATTTTCTGCTTCATCAATCCCTCCTCTGATGACTACTTGTCATCACACCAAATCATGCCCACAAATTTTATTCCATTAAAATTCTGTCAGTTCTCTTTTCCTTTTAATTCCCCTAGTTTGCACTTTGTATTCTTCTGCCATTCTTTTAATAATTTTCTCTTCTTTTCTTCTCTTAATTCTTTCCATAATCATTATTATTCCCCTTTTTATTCCCCAAATTCCAAATATGCAAATTATTACTATTAATATTCCCTCTATTATTTTCAGCAGTATTCCATTCCAAATTCCCCCAATCCAATGTCCCACTGAAGCAAGTCCTTTTCCAACCTTCTCCCACACTCCTGGTTCTTTCAATTCCTTAAAATCTGCACTCTCTTTTGTTAGATTAGCAAGCATAGTTTTAATTTTCACACTATTGTCAGGAATATAGGTACAACAGTGTCATGCACCAAGCATTTTGCAAACACCACCATCCTTTGCTAAAAGAATGTCTAAAGCAAGCCTATTTTGAAGAGTCATAGCTCTTTCCGCTGCAAGTTCAGCATCTATCAGGATTATAGCACCTGAAAACTTTGTCAACATGTTATCCACAATGGTAGACAACTTTCTTATTTTGATGGAATTCAACACGACTCCCAACGAAGGAATCATGGCTCCAAATATATCTCCTACCACAGCAGCTGCGGTCTCTCTTTTCTGGATACGATGGGATCCAGATGTCTTTTTAATCATCGATAGGTCATCCAGTTGATAAACCTTTGGGAACACTATACCCAAATAACATCTCCCCCACCATCCCTTTGGAAGACGATAATAGGCATTATACCCACAAATGTAATATACACCTGGAATGACAGGGTCAAGTCCGTTCATCATGAATGTCCATTTGGCCTTAAAAATAAACGTATGTTTACACTCACTCGCTCCTACAAAAATGTTGTCATAATAAGATTCACCTCGATATATACAAAATTTCCCTACATGCCAAGCATCTAAAGCTATTTTCCCTTGTGTCTTTATTGCAGCAAAATCATAATTATCTACTGAAGTCCTCTTATGTAGCTCTTTTTCTAATTTCGCCTTCATTTGTGCTCTTCTATCATCTGTACGATCTAAAAAGCTTATTTCTACTGCAGAGAGCGAGCAGGTAAGATTTTCCCTATGAGCGTGAGCCGTTTCAAAAGGTTGCATTGGCTCGAAAAATTCCCTCATAATTTTAGCATCCCAATCTTTAGCAATCTGGCTTAGCTGCGCTATTATAGGAACATATGCAAAGGTAACATCATAATTTGAGTAAAAATACTGTATGTTAGTTTGACGATAAAATCTAGACATTACTGTACTACATGTAATCCCGTATGTAAGAGGCATGTGGTGATAAGTCACCCCTTCCTTTACTGATGTCGGTATCTGTGTACACACATAACAATCTTTCGCATCCATAGTCTCAACATATTCTGTTAGTAAACGATAGAAAACATTATACGAAAGTTCTTTCTTATCATGCAAGAGCCTCTCATCTAAGTCTAGTCTTTTCAATGCGGTTAGTTCAGTGACAGTAATAGGAGCAAAAGTAGAAGCATCAACTCTCTCATTCTCACCCCTACCATGCATTCCAAGTACAATTGCCATTATTATTAGTACACATGCAATTATCAAGCCTATACACACATATTTACAATATTTCTTTCTATTGTTTTGCGTCATGATCTGTATAGAATCAGAGAGCTAGAAGCACTTGTAAAAGAAACTATTTAGCAATTCAGTTACAAAGCTGAGCGAGCGCAATGTTCACACCGTCTTCTTCAAGAGGCCAGTCACTTATCGGTTAGCAGCATTTGTCTCAATTCGGCAATGACTCAGTCTTTATTGGTTTAGCAAATGTCTCATCTGGTTTAGCAATATGTCTCAGCTGGTTGTTTGTATCACGTTAGATTGTAGCAAGCAATATCATTTATTACCCTTTCAATCGACAGAGTCCATAAAACTTTTCTTTTCTATTGGTATCTCTTCCTCTTCTTCGTTCTCGATGCTTAGAGATACAAACTCGTCAGTCCAATCGTCATTGACTACATATGCCCATTCAGGACCGGAATACCTCCTGTTTGGTATCCTTTTCCTTTTCAATTTTGCTTCTCTTTTCGATTCTGCTTCGCTGGTACTTTCCTCTTTTGTCAAGTCCTTTTCTTCACTTGAGGATTGTTCCACAACAGTCACTTCCTTTCTTTTCTCTTTCACTTTTGGCCTTTCTCCGTCGTTCAGACTTTCTTTAGCCCTTTCTTTTATTGGTGATATACTTAGTCTCCTCTTTGCACCGTGACCATTTGATGGACCTGCGATCTTTTCTGAGGAAGCTTGAACTTTTTCGTTCTGTTCTGCCTTGTCCCCTCCTTCTGGGGAATCAATCACGTTCTCTTTTTCCTTTTCTGTATCGTCTGCTTCTGGGAAAGCCCTCCTCTGATCAGGCTCTCCTGCTTTTTCACCTTTTTCGAGCCCTTCGTCACCGTTACTTTCGTCAGGCTCTGTATCACTTTCAGCTGCTTCAGGTTCCTTGTCACCCTCAGCTGCTTCAGGCTCTTTGCTACCCTCAGCTGCTTCAGGATCTTTGTCACCTTCAGCTGCTTCGTCACTGTCTGAACTTTCTCCTTGGTCTTCCCCAAGTGAGTTAGTCTCTTCGTCCCCAGAGAATATTTCTCTCTCCTCCGTTCCTGCCTGTTCGCTTTCAGTTCGGTTTTGCTCTGTCTCAGCACTCAGCACTGTTTTATCAGGCACTGGCAGTTTTAGCGCTTCAACTTCCTCATCTGTGGGACACAACACTTTCTTTGTGTGACTGGCGTGAATCCAGTTAGGAACCCCCGCACACTTCACAGCGGTAGTTGTCGTCAGGATCACTTGGAAAGGGCCTTTCCAACGGGGTTCCAAACACGACTTTCTCACGTGCTTCTTTACCACGACCCAGTCACCTGCTTTCAGTGCGTGTCCTGGACCTTGGATCGGTGGCAAGGTGGTCACTTCCACCTGGTGAGAGAAAGAGCGAACCACGTCAGCCAGACCTTTGCAGTAGTCTAACACCATATCATCTGTAATATTCAAAAGCGCGTTTGCGGGAACTGCAGGAAGTCTCATAGCCCTGCCCATGAGAATTTCGTGCGGAGACAATCCAGTCTTTCTATCAGGGGTGTTTCTCATTGACATTAGCGCCAAGGGCAATGCGTCAGGCCATTTCAAATTTGTCGATGCACATATTTTCGCCATTCTTGATTTCAGTGTACCATTCATCTGCTCCACCAGTCCTGAGGCCTCAGGGCGATAGCTACAATGCAGTTTTTGCTCAATGTTCAGCGCTTCGCAAAGTAACTTTATCACCTCGTTATTGAAGTGACTTCCCCTATCTGATTCTAAAGAGATCGGGAATCCGAAACGTGGTATTAACTCTCTCAACAATAGCTTGGCAACTGTAAGGCTGTCATTTCTACGTGTGGGGTATGCCTCAATCCAGTGACTAAAAATGCACACAATCACCAACACATACTTCAGACCTCCCTGCACGGGCATTTCAATGAAGTCCATCTGCATTCGGCTAAAAGGCCCGATTGCCCTACCAATGTGGCTCGCGTTCACAACTGTTCCCTTTCCTGGGTTCATCTGCTGGCAAGTGACACATCGATGGCAAACTGCTTCTGCAGCTTGACGAAATCTGGGGTTAAACCAATCAGTTTTGAACAATCTTATCATGGCATCTCTCCCTAGGTGAGCCTGCCCATGATAGAACCGCGCAAGCTGTGATAAGAGACTGTTTGGCAAAACAAATTTTCCCTCATGTGAAACCCATAGCTCGTCTGGTCTCTTTATACATTGTGATTTAATCCAGGAATCTCTTTCATCCTCCCTGACATTATTTTGTAATGCTTTTAATTCATCTATTGTATCTACGACCTTCAAGGCAAATGCTTCAGCTGGTTCGAGTTCTGGCTCACTTATTGAGTTCCATTCATCTCTCAGTAATATACAGTTCAAGGCACAAAATCTTGCGACTTGATCCGCATATGCATTTCCCAGAGAAACATAGTCCTGTCCTTTCGTATGAGCACTACACTTTACCACTGCAACTTCGGCTGGCACTTGAATGGCGTGTAACAATTCCCTTATCCTCTCCCCGTTCTTCACTGGGGATCCTGAAGAAGTCAGGAAACCTCTCTGGGACCATAGTTGTCCAAAGTCATGCACAATCCCAAACCCGTATTGACTATCAGTGTAAATGGTGACTTTCATCAATGCAGACAGTTGACATGCTCTGGTAAGGGCTACAAGTTCTGCTACTTGTGCAGAATAGACTCCTTGAAGCCATCCCGCTTCCAAGACCCCTGTTACAGTACAGACAGCATATCCTGCTTTCAAAATCCCCATCCCGTCTCTTAGACATGAACCATCAACAAAAAGAATTTGGTCGTTTTCATCAAGCTTAGTATCCTTAATGTCCGGTCGAGGTTTTGTGCAAAATTCAGTCACCTGAAGGCAGTCATGCTCGACGTCTTCAGCGTTCTCAATTTCAACATTTTCTCCAGGAAGCAAGGTTGCTGGATTCAACGTAGTGCACCTTTTCAGCTGCACATTCGGTGAGCCCAGAATTATCGTTTCATACCTTGTGAGTCTTGCTCCAGTCATGTGCTGCGTTCGGGAGCGGGTCAAAAGTATCTCAACTGAGTGAGGGACCATGACTGTTACTGGGTGTCCCATCACTATTCCTTCACTCTGAGTGAGGCTGATACCAACTGCTGCTACGGCGCGCAAACACCCTGGGAGTGCTGCTGCGACCGGATCCAAAGTAGCTGAAAAATACGCTACTGGTCTGTTTACGCCACCATGGGCTTGAGTCAAGACAGACAGAGAACATGCATCACGTTCATGACAAAACAATGTGAAAGGCTTTGTGTAGTCAGGCATACCTAAAGCTGGAGCCCTGCACATGCATTCTTTCAGTTCAACAAAAGCATCCATCTCATCTCCTTTCAGCTCAATTTGATCCAAGGCATCCTTCTGGGTCAATTTCAGTAAAGGCTTCGCTAGAGTCGAGAAGTTGGGAATCCACTGGCGACAGTAGCCCACCATTCCCCAAAACTTCCTCACCTCCTTCCTTGTCTTTGGTGGACTCATTTGGAGTATACTCGTTATTCTTTCCTTCATTATTCTCCGTGACCCTTTCTCTATCTGGTGACCCAAGTATTTCACTTTCTTCTGACAAAACTGTAATTTGGAAGGAGACACTTTATGTCCATTCCTTCCCAAATGATTCAACAGAGCAATGGTATCGGCTGTGCAGCCACTTTCTGTCTTTGATGCAACCAGTAAGTCATCAATGTACTGTACTAGGGTTGACTCAAATGGCAATTCTAATGCTTCCAAATCTTTCTTTAGAATCTGATTGAATATTGACGGTGACTCAGAAAACCCTTGAGGAATTCGACACCAACTGTACACTCTGTCTAGGAATTTGAAACAAAAGAGAAATTGGCTGTCCTCATGAAGAGGCACAGAAAAGAATGCTTGTGACAAGTCGATGACTGAGAACCACTCGGCATCGCAAGGAACTTGAAACATTATCACAGCTGGATTTGGTACGACAGTGCAACATTTGACTATGATGTCATTTATTTTCCTCAAGTCCTGCACAAGTCGGACCTTTCCACTTGGGTTTATTAGTCCCATTATTGGTGAATTACATGGACTGCTTAACACTTCTTTCAGTACTCCCTGTTTTACAAATTCGTCAATGAGTTGGGCAACTTTCATGAGGGTGTTTTGTGCCATGTGGTATTGTGGGGTCTGGGGAAAGATTGCATTGGGCTTTACAGTCACTTTCACTGGTTCCACTCCTTTCATCAATCCCACCTCTTTCCCTGTCATATCCCACACTTCCTTTCCGACTGTTTCCCGTAATTCGGCTGGAATATCTTCTTCAGTTATCATCGGGAAAAGACAAATCAGAGCGTACTCTTCATCGACAGTTTCCATCTCATCCCCCTCTACACTGTCCTCTTCTTCCCCATCACTGCTCGTCTGAATTTTTATTCCATCGTTCGAACACATAATCGAACATCCCAATTTGCACAATAGGTCTCTCCCTAACAGTGCTATCGGGCTTGAGTCACATACCACAAACTGATGTAACTCTTGATAATTACCAATGCTGACTGGTACCGGATCTGTAATTGGGTTTGTCAGGTGCCTGTTTGCTACTCCCACCACTTGAACTGTCCTCCCTGAGAGCGGCAAATTTGGTACTTCACTGCTCTTAACAGTTGAACGTGTGGCTCCTGTGTCAACCAAGAATGAAACACAATGACCCATTACTCTTCCCTCTACGTACGGACCCTTTTGATCAACTTCCAAGGATGCTGCAAGCACACAATCTCCTTCTTCTTCTGAACTTTCACTCTCCCATACATTGTTTATTCCACTCTCACTGTGTAATGGGAACTGTTGTACAGTGCCATTTGTACTCATTACCTGACCCGAGACCTGTGGAGGAACCATCACTTGCTGCTGACTCATTGGTGCCAAGGGTATTTGCATTTGCTGATTAGGTACCATGGGTAACTGCTGTTGCATTGGCTGCATTTGCGTCATCTGCATACGGGGCATCTGCATCTGCTGCGGCTGCATAGGTTGTAATCCCTGCAACTGATTTACAGTCTGAAAATTTGGGTTTGGACCTCTCATTTTCGGTCCCTTCATTGTCTGAAATGCATTGACATCATTGTTTTGCTGACCAACACCTGCACCTGCACCTGCACCTTCCTGCACCACCATTGGGCACTCGCGTTTCCAATGACCTACAATTCCGCACACGTGACACGGCATCACCTTTTTCATTGCCTGCACACCCGTCACAACAGTGTTCAAATCCGGACCATTATTCACAAAACCTCCTCTGCCTCTGCCTCTAGGCTGTGACTGAAACGCCATGTTTCCCTGCAACTGTGGCTGCGGTTGCGGTACCTGCTGTTGGAACCCTTGCAACCCTTGCAGACCTTGCAAACCTGTCTGAGCTGCTTTAAGCTGCATCATCATCACCTTCTCTTTCAACCTTTTCTGTTTCACTTCAATTTCGTCGCTACAGTATTTTGCATAATTCAAGACTTCGTCAATCGGTTTAGACTGCCAGCAAATCAAATGCGACTTTATCATCTGACTTATCTCCGGCCTCAGCCCTTCCACAAATCGAAACACAAAATGAAGCATGTCCTTCGCCTCTATTGTTTCCGTGCCACTGTAGTTCTTAAACGCCTTCAACAACCTCTCATAGTAACTGTGAATCGATTCTCTTGGGCCGTTCGATCGATCTTCTGCCAATCCACATTTTTCGCGGCAACCTTCGTCTTCAAATGCTCAATCACCTTATAGTATAAGCTCATCACCATAGGTGATGGTGCACCCGTCTCCCTGTCTCTCTCTGGTTCACTTGTCGGCCAACCTACAGCTCTTTTGCAAACCTCCCACAAATCTGCCGGAACCACAATCTCAAAGAGAGTATTCAGGTCTTCCCAGAGACATTTTGCAAGCTTCACAAACCTATCAGTCTGCTGATACCATTCAATCGGTTTCTCTCTCAGTTTGGGAAAATCATCCGTAAAAGACTGAATATCGCTTCTGTGCCATGGTACATGTATTAATTTTCCCCCTGCTGTCTCCCTCATTGGTAACATAGTTACTGTCTTGCTGCTTTGTGGTCTTTTCTCATTATGCTCTGTAGCACTGTCCCTCCTCTTTTCCTTTCTCTTTACCCACCTGCTTTCCCACTTGTCTAAACACCTCCACACTTGTGCACTCTGCAACAATTCTCTAAGGTGTGCCTTCATGCCTGCTGACCTCATGTGTTCAAAATCTGTGGCCCCAAAATCCAACCTGTAGCTTCTGCTCAGGTGTTTTGTCTTGTCTATGTCAACCCCGTTTTTGTCAGCTATTTCCTGCAAGCTTTTATGTACCTTATTCACTTCCTTCGTAATCTTTGGACATAGATACCTCAGCTCCTCTTCCGTGTAGGACTCTAACCTATTCACACCCATAGTCCCTTCCACCAATTCTTGTGCTTCCATGTTCAACCTGACCCTATTCATATAATCTTCTCCCTTCCCACTGTCTGAGCTTTGTGTGGAATTCAGACTGTTGAACCACTGTATCAGCTGTTGCGCATTCAACCCCATAAGTGTAGCATTTACATCGACTGCCATTGATGGTTGCGGCAACTTTTCAGTATTCGATGTTAGGGGTATTATCAGTGGGGGACTCGACCTCACCAGTGTTGACTGAGCACATATGGGACTAAACTCCATCAAGGACCCAGATCCATTTGGCTGAGCCGCTATAGGAGTTATCCCTGGAGTGTTTTCTATGCCCCTTCTTTCTGTCCCACTCTGCAGCATTGGTCCCTGACCGCTCATACCTAAGTTAGGCTGACTGTACAAAGGTACCGGTGGACCTACAGTAATGGGTAGTGATATCGCATCTGGGTTTTGTCCATTTCCCATATTCTGAGGCATGTTCATGCCCACACCATGGGTCATCATTGCCGGCATACCCATCTGACTCCCCGTCATTTGAGCATGTGCGTTTCCCCCCTGCATCTGTTTTTGAGGCATCAAAAACTGGGTTGATTCAGCTTGTGTCAATGTCTGGTTGTGACCATTCTGTATTCCCCTTATGGTTTGTTCTAGAATCATTCCTCCACTGTTGTCACTGTTGTAGTACCCTGGCATCTGCGGCTGATAATTTTCTGCTGGTTTCAACATGGGCACATCTGGATATATTCTCTTAACCTGCGGTATCTGCGGGGTGAACAATAAACTCGGGTCCTTAGATCCCGATGATGCTCCTGAACTCTGGGTTTCATTGTTCTGTACCGGTGCCGGAGGGGCAGAACTGGTACTTGGACCTTGTCCATTCTCCGCATAAGGTGGTGGACGGTCGTTCAGCAATTGCATTATTAACTCCTCATCCTCTAACTCCTCTTCTCTTCTCAACTTTTCCTCGTCCTCTCTATCCTTGGAACACTTCCTGTCTGTCTTACAGGTAGCTTTCTTACCTGCCTCCCCTTCTTCCTTAGTAATTGCGGGAAACAACTTTATCCCCTGCAATACATCTGACCTCCACACCTTTTGTGCATTATCCCACCTAGCATCCGCTAGTGTCTTTTCTACCTTTCTCATCCTGGTCTCAAACTTCATCTGCTGTTGCTGTCTGGCCATTAGTTCCCAAATCGCTAGAGCCTCAAACTGTGCTGGCCTTGGAGGCACCTTCATGTCGTACATCGTGAATATCAAGTTCTCTAGGATCCTTATATTGAATGTCCCATGTATCGGGAACGCTACGCTCCCATGTTTTTCTGTCAACTTGTGCCATTGCTTTAGCCAAAGACACGGAGCTACCCCCTTCTCTTCCATTACAATGTAAGCTGGTGTACCCTCGGGTGGCGTCTCCTCTCCTACGCTCGCTTTAATGTAAGACTCCCCCTTCATCGCGCTCCTGAATGCTTTAAAGAATTTCATTTTCTCGTCTTTTATTTCACAAAGTTTGTAATCAATAGGTGACTTTAATTCCCGGAATACTCTTCACTTGCCTTTCCCCTTCCAATCGAGTCCCACGGACTGCGTCCAATCCGTGCGCGACCCTTCTCTACACCCAACCTATCCCAGCGCGGCTCCTAGTGACGTCACACTCACACACACTGCGGCTGACAAAGCCTCGCGGCTAGTCTTCCTTCACTCACCTCCTCTCGTAACAACTTCTTGCATGTATCGCGAGCTACCAAAATAAAACAGATCTGTCGGTTTACTACAGGAAGGGTAACACAGTCGCTTCAGGACCTTAGAGACTTTTCACTAGCCTCGGCCGCTATTCCGTCTTTCTCGGTCCCCACGTTCGCAAGCAAATCTGACCCGCAGACCTACTCTCAACTTGTCAATGATCTGTTCTAGTGCACTTAGAATCTTGTCAAAGCCCGAAGTCGAAGTTTCTTTCTCTCCCTAACACACGTACCGACTCGTTGACCACGCCCGATCAACCTACTAAACCGCCCAGACCACAACATGGATCAACATACTCCGGAGTCTCTTGACCTCTCAGGGCCCGTCTCAACAACAACAACCACGTGGACCTTTTTATGCACAAAGCGCCACACGCACATGAAGTTCGACGACTTCCCTACTCTCACACTCGGAGTCGCACCTCCGCTATCTCTATGAAGTTCGACGACTTCACTACTTCTACACTCGGAGTCGCACCTCCGCTATCCTCTAAAAAAAGAAAAAAAATCCTCACAACCTTTTCACACACCCTGCGGCAATAAGCTGTGCAAGCGCAAAACCCTAACTTCTCTCATACCATCACTAGTACCGCCAACGCCGATTCCACACCTCCATTCTCTCCATTCGCAAGCTCCGAGATCCCGGGAAAGTCGCGGTGAACCTAGCCCATCATCATTCTGTCAATCTATTTTACCCAAGAAAAATCTAATTCAACTTCTCGAGTGGGGTCTCAAAATGCGTAACCGTTAATTCAACACCATGTACTTTAAGAGTACAGGGTCCCAAAAGACAAAACCGTCCTCTGCTACCATCTACTGATAGAGCGGTCCGTACTAATAATTTTACCTGTGTTCGGACGCTCTTTAGGCCGATGAATCTTTTGACTAAGTGGGAACTCTCTGTACTCTTAATCAATCAATTTCATTAAAATCAATAATCAATAACGAACATAAGCAATACCTTGATCAACATAACACTTAACAATTAATCCAGAATACATTTCGGCGAACCCTGACCTTTCAGTCAGGAATAACCACACCAGTTTATTCAAAGTTAGTGAATTTTATTTCCCTATATTAACAAAGCTAGCACAATATAAATGTGTCTCAACACCAAATGATAAACGTAAATGAACATTAATAGCTGTCCGTAGCGGCGAAACAGGTGCAATCTATGTAGCATTTGAATCACAAGACATTCGATAATGGCAATGCAAATCACTAATACGATAATCTGTAATGAACTAATTGCATACATTTAGTCAGCATAACAAGATCTCAAATTGCATCGTGCGACACATGGAATCCTCGTCTAACCTCAAATTAGCATCGGCATGTGGGACTTCATGCAAAAACAATTTAGCAACATTAATTTAGAAAAACTCCTAACTAGGGCTCTTATCAAAATCAGCAGTTGGTTACCTAAAAGAAACACAATGCAATTTTACAATTTCCTTTCATATTTACCAATTACGATCAGCATTCAAGGAAGTCTTCGTCTCACAGGTACCGTTCTTCGGTCAGCATGGGTACCGTTTCGATCAGCATGGGACGGGGCAAAGGGGCAAGGGGTGGACGGGGCAATTGCCTCACGGCGGCAAGGTAAACTACTACTTCATGCAAAGGGATCAAAGTTAAAGTCTCTAGGGCAAGAATCATTAAAGTCTCTTTCTCTCGATTAGAGAAAGCATCAAAGTTTCTTTCAAAATGGCGTCGCAGCAAAGTGGGCCATAATAGCTGCAATGTCCGAATGTTGTAATCGCGGGCAAATGGCTACCTTCTTCTCGTGCACCTGGGTTTTATAGACAACAGTTCAAATCCAGTAGGGTCTTCCATTGGAGGGTTCATAGGTTAGCTTCAAATTGTCCAATCAAAAACGACAGTTCTCAAGCTTTTACTTAAGCATACATTATCCTTGGAGATGGGTACGCAAGTTGCAACATTTTATACCAATTAACTCACTTTCAGAGCTTCCATTGTCCGCACCTGCAAATCGACCTTGGAGTAAAGAGAAAATATGCCAGGCTGGCACGAAACCTTAAGATAAGCATGTGAACGGTTTCTGTGGAAAAGTACAGCTTCAAGCAAAAATACACGTTTATTAGCACAGTGGAAAAATACGAGCATCTAAACCGTGAGACCAGGCCACTAGGCCGAAGCCTCCGCTAAAGTCATGCTAAGCTAAAGCATTTCAAACAAGCAAATCGTAGCACACGTTTATGATTATGTCGGATTAGTGCAATTCTAATACACCACGTTATATAAAGCACGCTTATAAATGTTGGCAAACTACTCTGAGGGCACATTTTGTCCCCGTACAATCTTTATTAGTTCGGTTAAAGTCACACATGATTATTTCACACTACGTTTATGCATTAATAAATGTAAAACCTTCATTTTCTGCTTCATCAGGCATAGAGTTAGGAATTCACAGCCTGCGAGTGACAATGTCACACATCAAACTGTAAATGAAATGTGAAATAACACTGTCTTACCTGTGTGTCATTGGAAGTATTGACGAATGACTGCACTTCTTTTGTCCTCATCCTCATCCTCTGCCTCCTCATCTTCACTGTCCATAGGGTCCACTGCTGCCACATGGCCATCTCCAGCCTCCTCCTCCTGCAGAAAAGGCACATGCTGGTGCAAGGCAAGGTTGTGCAACATACAGCATGCCACGGTGATCTGGCAGACCTTCTTGGGGGAGTAGCACAGGGATCCACCAGTTAGATTGAGGCAACAAAACTTGGCCTTCAGGAGGCCAAATGTCCTTTCTATTATCCTTCTTGTACGCCCATGTGCCTCATTTTAATGTTCCTCTACCCTTGTCCTGGGATTCCTCACAGGGGTCAGAAGCCATGAGAGGTTGGGGTAACCAGAGTCACCTCCAAATATCGAGGGACAACTGTTAGCAACACACTTACCCTTATGGCTCACGACATACCCATACACCAACATCCACTGGATGGTAACCAGGGCTCACCTATTAGCCACACCAGGTGCCTCTGGAGTTGGGCCATCATATTTGGGATGCTGCTATTCCTCTGGATAAAAGCATCATGCACCGACTCAGGATACTTAGCACTGACATGGGAGATGAACTGGTCTGCCAAACACACCATCTGCACATTCATAGAGTGATAACTTTTACGGTTTCTGAAGACCTGTTCATTTTGCCAGGGGGGGACAAATGCAATATGTGTCCCATCAATCGCACCTATGATGTTGGGGATATGTCCCATTGCATAGAAGTAAGCCTTCACTGTGGCCAAATCTTCGACCTGGGGGAAAACGATGTAGCTGCACATGTGTTTAATCAGGGCAGACAACACTCTGGTCAGCACTATTGAGAACATTGGCTGAGACATTCCTGCTGCCAAGCCCACTGTCACTTGGAAAGAACCAGTTGCCAAGAAATGGAGCACAGATAGGACTTGCACAAGAGGGGGGATCCCGGTGGGGTGACGGATAGCAGATATTAGGTCAGGCTCCAATTGGGGACACAGCTCTGTGATTGTACCCCTGTCCAGTCTATAGGTGAGGGTAATGTGCCTGTCTTCCATGGTTGCCAAGTCTACCAGGGGTACGTACATGGGGGGATGTCTCCATCTTCTATTCATCCGTAGCAGTTACAATCTATGGGGAAAAAGAGTGAGCAGCTGTTTATTGTAACCACTACAGTTCAATGCATATTGTGATTTTACAATATATTGGTGGCATATGTCCAAAATGTGAATTTGTGTACTGTGACGCAGTTAGGTTCCATGGCCTGCCCCCCACCTGAATGGCGTCCGCCTGTCCAGTATGGAGGGACAGGTGGAAATGAGGTAATTCTGCTGCGGTTGTGTGCCGTTGTGGAAGCGGGTTGAGAACCGTTGTGCGACTCCTCATTGGTTATCATTGAGCCCTATAGGGTGCAGTGGCCAATGGTGATGTACGCGGGCAGTGACAGTACGCACCGCTGCAGACATGACCGCCATTTTCTATCTGTTCACTCACTAACTACCTGACCTCAAACAGGAAAGGACCTACACTGCATGTGCTGCTGTGACCTGTGTCTGGAACAGACCATGGCTCGTGTGACTGGGGAAGGGGCCCCTGCCTTTACCTCATCAGAGTTGGAGCGACTGGTGGATGGGGTCCTACCCCAGTGCCGTAGAAGAAATAAAGCACTCATCTTAAATCCTTCTTTCTTGTGTTTGTAATGTATGAAAAGCTTCTTTATTCTCTATTGAAATTGTAACTTCAGTGAAAAAATCACTTCCACTTCAGCCCACTTTCACTTCTGCCAACACGTCTTTCATCAGGGATTTTAACCCAATGACTTCCTCAGGACTGCAAGATACATATACACAAAACACATATAGAAACCATTTCCAAAATGTTCTGTTCAAAATAAATTCATCAGATCCATAGATGTATAACTATATATATGGAAAACACTTGTGTTGGAAACCCTCAAAACAATAGAGAGAAAATAGTTTTTTACATTCGTTCTTCCAATTCAAGTGTTATAAAACTCGTACCTCGGAAATTGTGCTCTCTCATTATATTGGAATAATAAGTGCAGTGTATCTGGTGCCCGTAATAATAACCAACATTGCTAGACGTGTTGTAGCATGCACACACTTGTGGAACCACTTTTTATCTCCGTACACCTCTATTAATGTCCTTATATCCCCAATTTGAAACCAATATGATCTTATAATCTGTACCATAGCTCTCAACGTTTCGAATACTTCCTGCTGCTCCTTATTTCAACTTTCAAACTATTGTAATCGTGTCCCAACAGGCTGTTCAGAAATCATATCAAAATAAATCCACGGGGGTCAGTATAAGTATGGAAACAGTAATTATAAATGTTTGAAAGATTCCCGTATACTTTGCTTAACTACTAAATACCGTTTGGGGAGATGATAAGAGCAAGAAGGAACTGTAGCAAGGAGATGGATTTTTATGAGTGCATCCAGGATATGGGAAAACGATTTGTATCTAGAGGGTATCAAATATTCAATGTCAGAAAGGCCCAACAAAAGGCATATGGAATAGACAGACAGCGAACCTTGGAATTGGGCAGCAATACAGAGAAGACAGGAAATAGAAATAAGGCAAGAATACTGCTGGATTATACTGAGAATTCAGCTATACTATATAGAATCATGAAAAAACATTGGGGCATCCTAACCCAGGATGCGGTGTTAAAAGAATGCATTACAACCAGACCGGAGGTGGCATACCGTAGAGGTAAACCCTTAAGAAATATTCTTAGTCCAAGTTACCCAAAAGGTCATAAAAAGGCCAATTGGCTAGATACACACAATAGAGGATTCTTCAAATGTGGAGCATGTGGAGTATATAAGTGGGCTTGGCATGGGAAAAAAGATTTTGAAACCTCCGGAAGCCAGAGGTATTTGATACAGACACATATAAATTGTAATACATCTTTTGTGATATATCGTAAAGTGCAAATGCGAACCTATATATGTTGGAAGTACAATACATTCCCTTAAAACTAGGATTGGAGAACATTGGAGAGCAATCAGAGAAGAGGATGAGCGGTATCCAATTGCACAGCACATGAAAATATGTGACATGCAAGGTGCATACAAGGAATTTACATTTTTTGGGATTGAACATGTTGCTAAAGATCCCAGGGGAGGAAACCAGGAACTATATCTAAGAAGGAGGGAATCAATGTGCATCATGCGTTTAAAAGCAGTAGAACGCAGATTGAATTCTGATCAAGAATTGGAATCTTTTTTAGGCAGAGAATATATGTTAATGTGAGAGTGAGGTGGACAGTCTGCTAAGAGTATGTATAGCATGGGCAGTCGTAATAAGGCAACAAACAGAAATTTGAAGAGGGTATCTGTATGGATGCACACACTTGTCGAATGCTTTAACATAATATTCTAAAACACTTATTTCTATTAAATTAAATACACACGAGAGGACGAATAGAGGGTGGTGGACAATAGGAGTACTAGGATGTTAAACACATTACACATGTAGGATTAAGATCACTAATTTGTGACAAAAGAGTACTTGCTTTATTAGGAGTACATGGTATGTAAGAGAACCAATAAGGAATAGAGATTTCTGAGGAACTGATGCTATCGATAGCTTTTGGGTTAGTAATATTTGTCCGGAACATTTGAAAATATGAGGGGCTCATCACTTACAAGTCAGTAAAAAGGGCATACAATAAAATGACTTATACTGCACCGTGCATCAGAGCAGCTAGTAATACTGACATTAATTCTAGTATGAAATATGGAGAGATATGTGTTTTGATTGAGCACTGCATTATAACCACCTGGTTAGTTTACACGATATGGTTAAACATACACAAGATGACACCGATAGATAAACGCATATGAGAAATTGATAGTCCGCTTTCTATGGTCATGCAAGGGGCCGTTTCTACGGGAGGAGGTAGGAAGGAGCTTAATACAAGATAATGTGTAGCCTAGTCGTGTCGATACAGAGAATAACTTTTAAGGCGACTTGCGAGGCGCTTACTGTACGGTTGGAGTAGCGGTATGTTCGGTTTTATATTACTGAGGAGGGACAAGGCAATGCATGGTGACTGGATAGGATGAAGCTTAGGTAATATTTAATATTTAAGTGGGGTGTTTGGTGTCACTGATTAGACTCGTTACTGATTACAGCTTACTCGTTGAGAATCAGAGAATATCTTATATTGTGGGAGATGGGCGGTTGTGATACGATAAGAGTACTGGTAGTTTTCATAGTTTTCTCTCCCTTTGTTTATAACCATGAGTAAACACTGATATAGACTTTGGTCTACCTATAGGACAGCATCAGAATTCTCAAGCGACTGTGAACAAGGTACGAAGTGTTGTGGAATTTATTAGGTAAGCACAGTATACAGGAAACTTTCAAACATTTATATTTACTGTTTCCAGTGCTTATTCTGACCTCCGTGGATTTATTTTGATATGATTTCTGAACAGCCTCTTGGGCCACAATTACAATAGTTTGAAAGTCGAGATAACGAACAGCAGGAAGTACTCGAAACGTTGTAGCACTAAGATGCAGATTACAAGATCATATCAGTTTCAAATTGGGGATAGAAGGAACTCAATAGGGGTGATTGGAGATTAAAAGTGGTTCCACAAGTGTGCATGCTACAACACGTCTGGCAGTGTTGGTTATTATTACGTGCACCAGATGCACTGCACTTATGATTCCAATATAATGAAAGAGTGCAATATCCGAGGTACGAGTTTTATAACACTTGAATTGGAAGAAAGAAAGTAAAAAACTATTTTCTCTCTATTCTTTTGAGGGTTTCTAACACCAGTAGTTAACACATATATAGTTATACATCTATGGATCTGATGAATTTATTTTGAACAGAACATTTTGACAATGGTTTCTATATATGTTTTGTGTATATGTATCTTGCAGCCCTGAGGAAGTCAATGGATTACATCCGTGACGAAACACGTGTTGGAAGAAGTGGAAGTGGGCTGAAGTGGAAGTGATTTCGTCACTGAAGTTACGATTTCAACAGAGAATAAAAAAGCTTTTCATACATTACGAACACAAGAAATAAGGATTGAAGACTAGTGCTTTATTTCTTCTGCAATTTAAGAGCAATCATCGGATTGCCACAGTACAGGGTTGGGTGGATTCCCTGATTGAGCACCGTCCTAATTTATTTTTGGGGACAGGACATTGAACTGCATCAAATAATGGACATATACTTTTTTTTGTGTGTGCCGTTTGTTCTTTTCCCACAAAAACCGCCCACTTGTATAATTAGCATTCCTACTTCAGTACCGACTGCTGTATGTGCCTCCAGACCAACATGTGAGTACACTGTGAGCACTTTGCATGGGGTGCTGTGTGTGAAGGCCTCATGGGGGCGTGCAGCATGTATGCTGGGATATGGCTGTGCTAATGGGGATGGGAAGGGGCATGGTGGGCCATGAGTGTAACAGGCAGAACAGTCGGACTAATACCTTTCCCTGTGTGTATTTCTCTGCAGGTCAGCGCCCATCAAAAGAAGGGTATATGGCGTGCCATCGCCAAGGAAGTGCAGATCTTGGGGGTCTACGGCAGGCGGAGCACCCACTGTCGCAAATGGTGGGATGACCTGAGACGCTGGGCACGGAAGACGGTGGAGGGCCAGCTGTGGGTGGCCTCCCAACAAGGAAGAGGTGCCTGTCAAACCCTGACCCCCCTGATGGCCCACATGCTGGCGGTGGCCTATCTGGATCTAGATGGGCCCTTGAGGGCATCACAGCAGCAACAAGGGGGTGAGTAAAGTGCCCTTCATTACAACTTACTCCTGGTGGGGTGGTACCCGGGTGGGGGATGTGGGCCTTGTGGGTGCCCCTAGGCCAGGCCTGAAATTGCAGAGTAGGTCCCATGTTGGGTAGGGCAGGTTTCTGATGTGAAAGTCCTCCAACCAAGCACGTGGGCATCCACTACTGGACAGGGGTCTGTGGGTCTCAGGTATGCTGCAATTGGGGGTATGTGTCCCTATCCATGGGCTGGTGACTAGCATTGTAACTGGTAGTGCATTGCCCAGTGCATAGGGCTGTTCCCTGTGTGAGTGTGTTGTGTGCGCCAATGGTGGTGTTGGTGCCACCATTGACCAAGTGTATCCTTTGTCTCCCCCCCTTTTTGTTTTGTCACCCTGTCCTTTTGTGCATTAGCATCATCTGGCGGAAGAGCAGAGGCACCAGCGACGGAGGGAGCTGCATCCCACAGGACCCAGGAGGCCGAATCTACTGACGGTAAGGTCACCAGTGGGATGGAGGGCGAGGGGAGCACCACAGTAGAGACAGGAGGGGACAGTTCGGGCACGGATACCTCCTCCGATGGAAGCTCCCTGGTGGAATGGACACCTCTGTGCCCACCCCAGCTACAGGTACAGCTGCCACCCCCGTAGCAGCACCCCTTCCCAGCAGCCCCTCAGCAAGTTTCCCGTGCCCGCACACCCAGGACAGTGGACATCTCCTTCGCCCTAGGCACCTCAGGCCCTGCACCAATTAGCCCTGTGCCCTGAGTGAGGAGGCTCTTGACCTCCTGCGATCCATCTCTGTTGGGCAGCCAACTATTGTGAATGCCATCCAGTGGCTGGCAGCCCAAATGCAACAGACCAACTCATTTCTTGAGGGCATTCACACTGGCTTCGCCCGCCCAGCAGAGATCAATCCAGGCTCTAGCCTACCCTCTGACAGCAGCCATTGTCCCTGTTTCCACCCTCCAGCTTCCTCCACCCAATCCCATTCCCCTCAACCACGACCTATCCCAAGCACACAGGCAGATGAGCCTGCACCCAGGACAACACACAAGAGTCGACATGGCAAACACAAGCACCACACTTCATCCCACAGGCACTCACACAAACACCATCCAGATGCAGACATACCAACATCCACTGCCTCCACTGTGTCCCCCTCCTCTTCCTCATCCACCTCCCTCCCAGTTGTGTCTCCACTCACATGTGCATGCACTACATCCTGATCCACTACCGCCATCACCAGCACACCTATCAGTACACACCCCTCACTGGCAGTCACCACCCCCACATCCATGCACACTTCCCCTGTGTCCTCTCCCACTATGTCTGTGCTCCCTCCTCCCAAAGTACACAAACGCAAGGACTAAGACACCCAACAGCCATCCACCTCACAACAGCATCCAGCCCATGCACCTGCACCCAAACACAGCAGACTGACACCTCCTACTACCACTCCCTCTACTCCCAAACCATCTCCCTCTTCCCGTCCTATGTCCCTGAGAAGCTTTTCCTCTCCACCGTTGACCTCTTCCCTACCCCTTCCCCTCTCCTTCGCGTCAGGCCAGGGTGGTCAACACCCAGCCACCCAGTCCAAGGGCACAGTAGTGTCCCCAGCAACTCAAGGTGGGAAAGGATCCCAGCCACCAGCCAGCCAAAAAGGGTGCCTGGCCCAAGTGCTGCAGGAAGTAAGGGCAAGGAGGCAGCCCCAAGTGCTGCAGGAAAGAAGGGCAAGGAGCCATCCTCAAGTGCTGCAGGAAAGAAGGGCAAATAGCCATCCCCAAGTGCTGCAGGAAAGAAGGGCAAGGAGCCATCCCCAAGTGCTACAGGAAAGAAGGGCAAGGAGCCATCTCCAAGTGCTGCAGGAAGGAAGGGCAAGGAGCCAGCTCCAGCTGCTGGCAGGAAGGGCAAGGGGCCTGCACCAGCAGGCAGTGAGGACAAGGAGCCGCCCAAGGCTGCAGGGGATGGGCTAGAGCCCCCCCACCATTACCAGCAGCAGCAGCATACCACCACCTCCAGCACCAGTGAGCAGCCGTCCAAAGCTGCAGGGGATGGGCTGGTGCCTTCCCCCACCACTACCAGCAGCAGCATCACCACTGCCACAACTGAACACCCATCACCGCCGGCAGACAGTGTATAGTCCTGCGTCCATGGGCTATTGTGTGGCCTGGCCCCAGCAAATCCTGTGGGTTTGACACCCAGCTGAGAGACTGTGACGTTGCACTCCCCAAGATCTGCATCACAGGGCACAATGCCCCCTCCAGAACCAATGGAGATGCCATCCACTCACCCCATCCTCCCAGGATGAAGCTCACTGGGCACGATGCCCCCTCCAGAACCAGTGGAAATGCCATCCACTCACCCCATCCTCCCCAGGATGAAGCTCACTGGGCACGATGCTCCCTCCAGAACCAGTGGAGATGCCATCCACTCACCCCATCCTCCCCAGGATGCACGATGCCCCCTCCACAACCAGTGGAAATGCCATCCACTCACCCCATCCTCCCCAGGATGAAGCTCACTGGGCACAATGCTCCCTCCAGAACCAGTGGAGATGCCATCCACTTACCCCATTCTCCCCAGGATGAAGCTCACTGGGCACGATGCCCCCTCCAGAACCAGTGGAGAAGTCATCCACTTGAGAGACTGTTGCCTTGCACTCCCCAGGACAGAGTAATGGGCATGTTGCCCCCTCCAGAGCCAGTGGGCAAGTCACCCATTTGAGACACTGTGGCCGTGCACTCCCCAGGACCTTCCACTGGGCATGTTGCCCCCTCCGGGAGGGACCAGTGGCATTGTACCATCTTACGGCTGAGGTACCCCCCATTCTCCATCCCACTGAGGTGCCTGGCTATTTTCGACCTGATGCCCCTGCAATGTTCTCTCCATGGTGTTGCAGGAGTGAGGTGGGGCCTTGGACTTTGTGATGTGCCCTGTGGCCCATGAACATTGAGGACTGGGCAGTGTCTCTTGATTTATAAATATGTATATACTTTTTGATTTGGATGCACGTCTTGCTACTAATTTATCTTATTACACTCTTTTTACTCTATTGTAGTTGTCCTTGTATTATTCCTCAGGGTTACGGGGTCAGTATGTTATGTTACTGCATCTGCTTGTGTGCATGGTGTTGGGGGTGGGGTTGTTGCATGTATGCATGTGTCACTCTCTTTTTCCTCCCTTCCTCCCCTGTATGCTAGGCGGCTGTACTCACTGTGGTCATCTTCACTGTCGTTGGTGTTCGTAGTGGAGCAGCACGTAGAAAAGCACTGGGAGGACATGCAACTCGGGCTCCATGGCGGCGTGGTTGTTCCCTGAGTCTCCACAGGGGAGTCCTTTGACTTCTGAGCTCTGTTTCCGTCAGGCTTTTGATGTCGTTGGTACCACTCCGGAAAAGGTAGCGGATTGGCCTCTCATAATATGGTGGGCAGAACATTGTCTTCGGCCTGGCTGTAGGCAGTTACCACCATGGTGCCTGTTGATTCCACCCTGCCGGTCGGTGTGTTAAAGTGACTGTCTGTCTGAGCTGTTTCTGTTATGGTCACACTTTGGCGGTAATTACCACCAGACTATTGGCGGCATTACCGCTACTTTATCACCGACCGCCAGGGTTGTAATGCGGGCCATAGGAAGGAGCGCACATATCCATATCGAAACAAAGATTTTTACCAACATGGTACAGTAAATACTGGCGGTACTCAGAAACATATGGTTACTTTCTCAAATACTAAGAGTGATTTTGACAGTGACAACTCTGTTTCTACTGCGGGCCTCCCTAATACAAGTTGTAATACTGAACCCTCCACCTCTAGACAAACTTTTTTAGAAAGGGATCAGAGACCAGTACGTGGAAGGGTAAGGAACTTAAGGCGGGGGTGTTCAGGAAACAATACTCACCAGGGTTCGGACAAACCAGAAATCAATATCACGAGTGGTAGACAATGTGACACACAATCCTGGTTTCGAGGAGGTACCGATCTTCAACTTGTCCTCACATGAGTTAAGTTCTAAAGAAATTGAAGTTCTGAGTACCGGTCTATCCTTTTTGCCAACTCATAGGAATGACCCATTTTCTACTCAAATAGAGTTATATACATTTTTTAGGACCTTGAGACTTCAATTTTGGTTTACCAAAAATCCACATGTGAGTCCAGAAAGTATCACAGGCTTGCGATGTGCCTCTAAATTTTTTCCTCCAACTAACTTGATGCCAAAGGAAATTATAACATTTGAGAATGCTGTTCTGTTTGAGGTAGAAAGAGTATTCAAGGAACATACATATGTGCAGTTTACTAGAGCTCAAAGTGAAGCTTTTTCCTCCCTGACCAGCAATAAAAATATAGTTATCAAACCTGCTGATAAAGGAGGAATCATCATTATTCATGATAGAAAAGATTATGAACAGGAAGTTTTAAGACAACTACTTAATCCTTCAAATTACAGCAAATTAAAGAAAGACCCTACACTATCCATCAGAAGTGAAATTCATGAAGTGATCTATAAGGATCTGCATGGTGGGTGGTTAAGCAAAATGGAATATGACTACCTTAATAAGGATGATTTTGCCATGCCAGCCTTTTATGTTTTACCCAAAATCCACAAAGATACAAAGAAACCACCAAGAAGACCCATCATGGATGGCTGCCAGTCTGTTTTACAACCACTTGAAGAATATGTTGATTTTTTCATCAAACCATTTGTACCCCTAACCAAGTCATACACAAGAGATAGTCTGTCTGTGATCACTCAAATAGAAGGGGCTTCATTTAATCCTGAGGTTGACATCTAGGTTACAATGGATATAGAAAATGTATCCACAAGGTGAGGCACTTGAGGTAATTACCATCATTCTTGACTCTAGACCAAGAACTCATAGGGTCCCTACTGATTTTATCACACGTGTGCTCAGATTTTATTGGAATGCAATTACTTTCTATTCAATGATGAGTTCTTTGCACAAGTAAAGGGAGTAGCGATGGGAGCTATTTTTGCTCTTGATATTGCAAATCTATATGTGGCCACTTTTGAAGAGTATACCATCAATAAGGGGGATAATCCTTATGGCAGTTACATCACAAAATGGCTCCGGTATATAGATTACATCTTCTTTATTTGGCATGGTCCAATAAGTGACTTACTACAGTTTCACAAATTGATTAATAATCAAAACACCAACTTAAAATTTACCCTGGAGTATCATACCCATTCCATTCATATTTTAGATTTAAAAATTTCATTTATTGAGGGTGAGCTGTATGTAGGCCTATATACTAAACCCACTGCCAGAAATACTCTTCTGAGATATAATAGCCATCATCCCAGGAATTTAAGGGACAATTTACCATTTGGGCAATTCTTAAGGATTAAACGTAATTGAACCAAGAAAGATGACTATTTTTTGGAAGCCAAGACTCTAATGACAAAATTGATCAAAAGAGGCTATCCATATTGATTGGTTAAAAGATCCCTGAAACGTGCCTGGTATTATGATCGACAAGCCTTACTCCAGGTCAAAGAGAAAGCTGTTTACTCTTCCATGACTTGTTTTACAACTTTTGGTTCAGAGTCAAATGGAATTAAAAATATTAATTAAAAAAATTGGCACTTATTAGCCTCTCTTGATATTCCACTTGAGAAACCATCCTTTGCCTACAAAAGGAGTAAAAACTTGAGAGACAGTCTAGTGAGGGCCTACATTGAATCAGAACCACGCACACTGAGTAACATCTGGGGGCTAACACCGAAGGTTGGACATTACCCGTGTGGGAATTGCAGTGCATGTGCTTCCACTAAAATTGTAAAGACGTTGTCTAAATGAGAGAACTTGACAGCTGAAACATTTTTCTAATTGCGGCTCTGAAAATTGACTGTATTCAATGCCCATGTTCTTTGTTTTACATTGGTAAAACAACTCAGGAGGTCAGAAAATGGATTATTCAACATCAATCATGAATACGGTGTAATGTTGTGAATGCTCCTATGGTTGAACATTACAATCTTATGGAACATGCCCCCAACAACATGCACTGGTTTGTACTTGATGTTATAAAACCCTCGAAAAGAGGTGTAAATGTGGACTGCATGTTAACCATTAAAGGGAACCGATGGATTTGGCGTGCAGATACAGTTAAAAAGTGTCTGAATCAACAGGTGGAATGGCAGATATTAGCAACGTCGTAGATAGACTATCTTGAACGGAACAGTTATTGTGATGTATTCCAAATAGACAGTTATGGATCTTAACCGCCTTTTATGGTTCTATGCCTGCAGTTGCGGACACTGAATCAATATGTAGCAGCTCTACTAGAGAGGGTATGGTCACTTTCAGGGGTTCCTATTGAGTCCTTTTCTTTCTTATTGTTGGTATGAGGGATATGAGTCCCTTTATCTGTACTTTCATTTCTGACATTTAGTTGCATTGGTTGTCGTGGCTGATGGCTAATAATGCCCTGAGAATAATCGGCTGGGTCTTTTCTATCTGTTCTATGGATAAGCTAGACTCTGGGGCTACCTACAACAGGGTTGTAAAAGTAGATTTAGTATTTGAGAGTATTTAGATGGGCCAGTATTATATTTAAAGATGGCCGCCACAGTTACTGCATTGGTCATGTGACATGTGACTACCTGAATGCTCTGTAATACGGAGACAGACAGCGTGTGCGTCTTACTAACATGGACTGAGCTGGTGGCTCAGATGGATATTTTATTTATTAACTTACTGAGGTCCACAACAGTATGCTTACTGTAATTATACATGTAAGTAAGAATCAGTTACCAAACTCTGGGTATTAGTTAGGCATTTTTACCAGTTTAAGATGGCCGCCATAGTCACTGGAATGGTCACATGACCTTTCACTTCCTTATTTACCCTCACCGGGAAGGCCAGCAATGCTTGATTCTGACTCGCATGTGTTGAGCAGATGTGGATGGAGACGGACGCTAGTGGTCCCATATTTAAAAGGTATAAGTACACTGTTATGGAGGCAGAGTTTTTCTAGAGTTTATGTTGTATGACGGTTAAGCAGTTCTAATATTTTAATCTCTATAGATTTGATTACTTGAGCTTGTAGGTTGAAGTCCCCAGGTGTGTTGCTACAGAGCCTATTTTTGCAATCTGTTGTAAATAGCAGAATATGGCTATTCTGTTTGGGAGCCTGACACAGTGTACTTTATGGTGCACGTTTGCTATGTTTTTAAAGTATTTTTTGAACTTTCCTTGTCATATAGGTAGTGGCTTATACTAGTATCCACACCTGTGTTATGGTGTTTTTTTGCTGGTACAACAGGTGTGATTTATTAGATTGCACGTACTGTTTTTTAATTAATATTTCTTATGTGTAGGTATTATTTAACAACACTGAGTCCTGATGATGGTCTGACGGACCTCTGACTGCCACTACAGGCCAAAACGTCTACATTACCTTCTCATTTGACAAGCTGAAATGAAAGTCCATGATATTGCTTGAACTGGGACTGAAAACCAGTGAATTATTGTGCAGAACTGTGTCATGCGGAGGTTTATAACCCCTTTTTGGATCTGCAGTTGGGATTCAATCTTATGATCTAGAGGGGTGATATATAGTGTTGTTGTTTATGAAATAGACATTTGTTGGATTTTTTTTTTTTTAAATTTGTTGGAATTATTGTATATTTTTTTGTACTTCCTGAATCCTATTCAGTAATATATTGGATTTTAACAGTACAGAGTTGCCTTATTCATTAATTGAAGACTGGAACATGCATACACATACTTTATCTAAATAATTTCTGTAGGCGCACTTTTAAGTGACACATTGGCTGCACCCAGTTCCTAGGGGAATACTCGGTTGCCCCAAGTGTGTTCACTTTTAGAAAGTTGTAATTTTTCTGTCTAGAACAAATGTGCCTTTCTGTTGGTGCCCAGGGTCAAAGGACTGTGAATGGCTCTCCGTTGGTGTTTTGTGCATTCTTTCCTGACATGGAGAAAAAGGGGCCTTGGGTGTGGGGCAATGTGTTCCTCTCCTGAGCAGGATGTTCTTGGGGTCTGTAACCAGCCTTCAAAGGGTAGCCTAAGGGCTGTGCCCACCACATCCTGACATCTAAGGGTTACTTGCTCTGCCAATGACAAATTCAGCTCACTTCTAGGCCTGAATGTCCTTTGTTACCCTAAACAGTTTGGAGCCAAAACCAAGAAAGAGGTAAGGTTAGACAAAGTAGGCATTCCCAACCCAAAAGCTGAGACCGAGGATAAACATGGCAACTTCAGAACCTCTCAATAGTGTACTCTTTAACCTGCAGAAGATTTAGAAGAAGGACTGCCCTACTGTCTGAAGAGGAAGATTGGGCCTGCTTGCCTTGAGCCCAGGCTCCTCAGAACTGACTCCAAGGGTCAATTGGCTGACTTTCTGTTTGAGCTGCAGGGACACAGCAAGCTTCCAGAGGCCTTTCCTGCTGTTTACCTGACTAAACCCATCAGACCTGACTTGATCCCCTGTGCTGGCCTCTGGGAGTGCATCCTGACAGTCCAACGTCTGCCCTCATGGAACCTTTGTTGGAGTCTCAGTGACTTCTCTCTACCTAAGTGAAGGTTCCATCAGATCCATAAAGCGTGAAGCAACAAAGCCCCACAAAGCTGAAAAGTTCCCAACCGAAGGCTTCACCGGAATCAACAACAACTGACTCAAAGCCTTGCAGTGTCATACCAGCCAGGTCTGTCTGAAAGCTACAGCTGCTCCAATGCAGAGAAAACAAAGGCTTCATCAGATCTAATGCCAAGCATCCTGAAGCCCTACAAAGCTTCACAGCGCTGCTAAAAACTTCACTGGAACCAATGCCAAGCAATGCAAAGTCTTTCAGAACCATTCCGCACAGTCCTCGAACCTAGAGCAAAAGATACAACTCCTAGCAGGCCAATCTTGGTCCTGTATCTGGCCCACACTCCATCAATGTTGTCTTGAACTTGTGACTTTACCCTCGTCCAGCACAACCAGATAAACTTAACTGGCACTTTGTGCTTTTTGGAGCTATTCTCGCTTGAAATTTTAAAAATTCATAACTCCAGTTCTACTGATTGGATTTTGTAGTTTTGGTGTCATTTTATTTATTAAAATTAACTTTTGTGAATTGGTTTGGGACTTTTCTTATGTTGTTTACACTTTATTACTGTTTAAATATTGCCTAAATACTTTACACATTGCCTTTATGTTAAGCCTGACTGCTTTTGTGCCACCCTACCGAAAGTTATTTAGTAACTTTTGTGTTTCAACCTTACAAGAATAGTGTTTATTATTTGAGAGGGGTTTCTATTCTTGTCAATTAATAATCCAATTTCTAACAATAATCCATGTATTGATTCATTGGTCAGCTACCTCACAGAGAAGGCTCAGACGAGTAGTATCCCAAGCCTGAATTTTATATAGAAGAATCATTGCCAGTCAGGTTTAAACACATCCAGATAATGTTCTATGCCCAATTGCAGTTTTGCAGTTAGTTTTAGTTGCATAGCAATGACACTACTTTAGTACTACTGATAATGTGCCTTGTTTTTATGTGCAAATACTTCATCTTGATAGTCCATGCACTTGTCAGTCTCACTTAATAGGGGTTTTCCCAGAGGCCTCCAAAGCCGATTGCTTCAGGAGTCTTTTCCACATGCCTTATCCAAGGGATCTTAACAGAGCTAGTAATGGCCAGAACATTGTGATAAAACTAAATAAAATTTTGCGTGCTGGTCTGTGTATAGTTTGGACCAGTATATGACTAGGTGCAGTTGGATATCATCTTCCATTGAGTTCAGGCCTAATTCCATCCCAATAAGTGTTAGCAGGGTTCCTTGAACTAGTAGGTGAAGCTTCCTAACAAAACAACTTTTTTTTTCTGTTATTGTGCACTTGGTCCTCATAAGTCTGCTCCATATATTGAAGCGGATGCAGTTTTTATCCTGTAAACCTTGAGAATTTCTGTAATTGAGTCTCCTCTGATATTCTGTGTACGGCCGAGGACGGATCCTGCACTTTTTTCAAAGCGTACACGTCTTTGCTTTTTACTGTGCCCGTGTTAGTGTACTGTTGATTCTAAGGTCTAAATAACCAAAATTGTTTAATTTATCATAAGCTTCTATGAGTGGCAGTAAATTTCAAAGGCTTTGAGTGCAGGGTGCATTGCCAACTCTATGAGACAAATAGTATGGTGTTTTCGGGGAAGAGTAATAATGCAGCCTTTTCTCTTGCTTTCTGGAAAGTCGAACTTCATATGGAAAAATTGATTTGTTGCACAATCTATGCATGGGGTAAATCGGTGAGGGGCAAAACCTATCCATGTCCATTCCAATATTCACTGTAATACCTTTGCGCTTTATTGTTACTTCCTCCAGATAATTTGCCAGCTGTGAAAACAATGAGTTTAACCAAAAAGTCTGCAGGAGACATCTAGATTCAATTATATAATACTTTTGAAGAATGAGAACAAGCATAAATGACTTTTGAAAACCAACATAAGGTATTTTCTCTAGTGTACTTCACGTAAGACACTAGTCAATAATCTTTCACACAAAATTTAGTTTTCATCATAAAATAATACCAATAGCCTCGTGACAATTGTGATTGCCTGCGAAAGATGGTTTAAGGATGCCTTTCTGTGAATAGTTTTATCCAGACTTCCACGGAAATTAATGTAGTTTTCTTAAAACTAGCAATGTATGTTCTATAACTGTTTCTACTTGAGTCTGCTGATTAAGGTTTGTTAGAAATGGGGTCTATGGTTGGCAGTCAGGTTACCCCCTGTCCAAACAAGGATCCTCACTCTAGTCAGGGTAAGTCACACACAATCCAAATTATCCTCTGCCCACCCTCTAGTAGCTTGGCACTGAACAGTCAGGCTTAACTTAGAAGGCATTGTGTAAAGTATGTGTGCAATAAATCATACAATAACACAATATAGCACCACAAAAATACACCACACAGTGTTTAGAAAAATATATAATATTTATCTGGCTATTTGCAGGTCAAAACAATCAAAGATGCAATAAGTAAATGTAGAGATATCACTGAAAAGTAATATTAAGTGTCAAGTCTTTTTAAAGCAAACAAAGGCCCTCATTACAACATTGGCGGTAAAAGCTGCTTACCGCCGTGCAGAAGATGGCCAAAACACCGCAGCGGCAGCGGAATTCCGCCAAGGTCATTATGACCCAATGTTCGGAATCCGCCAAAATTCAGACACCCACAGAAGTCCGCCACACCAAAGGTCAGTGATAAACTGGCGAAAACAAAACCTCCACTGTCACGCCAACAGAAATACGCTCACACTATCACAACCCATGAATCCACGTGGCGGTCTTTCAACCGCGGTATTCCATTGGTGGTATACACCGCCCGCTCAAAATACACACACATCTCCAAAACACAGCAACATTGGACAATTCGAAATACACACACCTGATACACATACACACACCACTCCCACACACTCAATACAATATAAAACACACACCCACATCACCCACAAACCCTTACGACCACAAATCACGAACGAAAGCCAGAGAGAGACACCACCATCAACAACACTAGCATCCACAGGCACACAACACCATCACCCACATAAATTCCACGCACCTCACACAACACACCACTACATATCAGCACACTTATCACCCCACACACCACTCCACACATAACCTACACCACCCCATGGCACGGCAAAGAGACCCCAGGTTCTCGGAGGAGGAGCTCAGGGTCATGGTCGAGGAAATCATTCGGGTAGAGCCACAGCTATTTGGATCACAGGTGCAGCACACCTCAATTGCAAGGAAGATGGAGCTATGGCGAAGAATAGTGGACAGGGTCAACGCAGTGGGAGAGCACCCAAGTAATCGGGAGGACATCAGGAAGAGGTGGAATGACCTATGGGGGAAGGTGCGTTCCGTGGTCTCCAGACACCACCTGGTGGTTTAGCGGACTGGCGGCGGACCCCCACCTCCTCCCCCACAACTAACAACATGGGAGGAACAGGTCTTGGTGATTCTGCATCCTGAGGGCCTCGCAGGAATAGGTGGAGGAATGGACTCTGGTAAGTCAAATCTTAACTATTACATCATCCACCCTACCTGCATGCCATCACATACCCCCACCCTCACCCTCACCCCCATCACTCATACTCCTCACAAATGTCCCACTATCACAACCCAACCATCCCAAACACCAAGCCGTGCATGCAACAACAAAGCATGGACACCCATCACTAAAGCATGCCCACTGCACATACCCATACACCCCCCTAAACCATCATCACACAAGGTCCCACAAAGGAATGCTAGTAATGGGGTACACGGTCACCCACCCATCACACACCTTGACACACACAGATGCAATAATCATGCCTTTATACCCCTGCAAGTACCCTACCCAACGTCACCGGACAGGAGGGTCCACACATGTCCACACCACCAACAGAAGAGGCCCACAGTGATGACAGCACCTCTGTCCAACTGGATCTAGATGACAAGCCCGGCCCATCGGGGACCTCGGGACAGTCGGTTCCCCACACCCAGTCACAGGCCACTACAGAGCTTCCCCCCTCTGGAAACACCAGCACAGCACCCACCCAGCAGGCCCATACCTCCGTCCCCAGGACACGTCAATCAGCAGTGTGTCCACCACTACAGGGAACCCAGGCTAACCCACCACCCCAACAACAATAGGGACCTGGGGGCAGTGGTAGAGGGCACAAGGTCCAGGGGACGGCGGCCCAGGAACACAGGGGAACTGGGAGGGCTGCTGTGCGACAGGGGGCAGATAGTCCCAGAGAACCCACTCTCCACGAGGCCCTCTCCTCCATCATGGGAACCTACCACCACTCCCAGGAGACGATGGCTACGGTACTGGCCTAGTTTCAGGAGACCCAGCGCCTGCAGGAGGAACAGTATTTGGGCCTCAGGGAGGAACTCAGAACCATCAATTCCACCCTGGGCACCATCGTAGGAGTGCTGAAGGAAGTACTCAACACCAGGAGGGACACTGTGGCACTACAAGGGACCCCTGGCACTAGCCTGGACGAGGAACTGCCCACCACCTCCGCCGGCGCTAGTGGACAGGAGGCACCGCCACAGGACCACCACACCAGCACCCTACCCCCTGCAGAGGGAGAACCACCCCGCAAAAGGTCCCTGAGATCCAGGACAAAGACAGAGAACGATGCCAAGACCCCCGCCAAGAAATGAGACCACCCTGATTGTTATCCTTCTGTCCCACTTTGTCACCCTGTCCATCCTTTAACTGCCCCAGCTCCACTTCCTATGCCCATTTGGGCAATGCACCTGTGAGACTAATAGGCTGGACTCTGCCATGGACATTCCTCCGCCATCACTCCTCACCATTTTACAACACCCTCCAATATTGAGCACTTAAATAAACACCCTTAAAGCACAAAACAATCTGGAGTCTGTCCGTGATTTTGGAATACTGCATTAGCAATAACTGTGGCTAAAAGCTTTTTCATTGGTAATGTCAACATACCTATGTCACACAGCTCTAGTCCATGAGGAATCAAAGCAGATGTCACACAGTGAAACCCACATCTGTGAAATCGTAAGGGAAAGTGACAACTCAGTGACCATACACTGGGTGAAAACGACAGACAGTAGAGAGGTAGTAGTGTTTAAGTACATGTAGTAGGCAGGTTTGTATTCTTACCTGTGTATCACTGGAAATATTGCTGGATCACTGAGTCCCTGTTGTCCATGTCTTCTTCCTCTGCTTCCTCGTCTTCACTGTCCACAGGCTCCACAGCTGCAACAACACCGCCATCTGGACCATCCTCCTGCAGAAAAGGCACCTGTTATCGCAAAGCCAAGTTGTGAAGCATACAGCAGGCCACGATGATCTGGCACACCTTCTTTTGTGAGTAGAATAGGGAACCACCTGTCATATGGAGGCACCTGAACCTGGCCTTAAGGAGGCTGAAGGTCCGCTCGATCACCCTCCTATTTCGCCCATGGGCCTCATTGTAGCGTTCCTCTGCCCTTGTCCTGGGATTCCTCACTAGGGTCAGTAGCCATGACAGGTTGGGGTAACCAGAGTCACCTGCAAATGGCGAGGGACAACTGTTAGACACACATTAACCTGGAGGGATATCCCCAGACCCAGACAACCATTCCCACTGACTAACTTCCATGATCTCACCTAATAGCCACACACGGTGCCACTGGAGTTGACCCATCACATAAGGGATGCTGCTATTCCGCAGGATGTAAGCGTCATGCACTGAGCCAGGGAACATGGCATTCACATGGGAGATGTACTGGTCTGCCAAAATTCCATCTGTACATTCATTGAATGATAACTCTTCCAGTTTCTGTACACCTGTTCACTCCTGTGGGGGGGTACCAAAGCCACATATGTCCCATCAATGGCACCTATGATGTTGGGGATATGTTCCAGGGCATAGAAATCCCCTTTCACTGTAGGCAAATCCTCCACCTGAGGGAAAACGATGTAGCTCCGCATATGTTTCAGCAGGGCAGACAACACTCTGGACAACACGTTGGAAAACATAGGCTGGGACATCCCTGATGCTATGGCTACTGTTGTTTGAAATGACCCACTTGCAAGGAAATGGAGTACTGACAGCACCTGCACTTGAGGGGGGATTCCTGTGCGATGTCAGATTGCTGACATCAGGTCTGGCTCCAACTGGGTACACAGTTCCTGGATTGTGGCACGGTCAAGCCTGTATGTGATTATCACATGTCTTTCCTCCATTGTCAACAGGTCCACCAACGGTTGGTACACCGGAGGATGCCACCATCTCCTCACATGTCCCAGCAGACGGTGCCTATAAAGGACAACAGCAAGCACAGAGTCAAAAAACTCAGACGTACGCACCCACAGCTTACCCAGAACACCATTCATAATCAAAAAGTGGCCTGTATGTGTGTTGAGTCTAGCCCTAGGTATGTGTGACGCAGTTGAAAATGAAGCCATGTGGGCCCCCGAAATGGCAGCTGCCTGACCTCTAAAGTGGGACAATGGGATGTGAGGTAACTACGCTGGCGTTGTACACCGTCGCGGTAGGCAGTCAAAGACCGCGGCGCAATGCTGCATTGGTTAACATTGGACCCTATGGGTCCCAGGAGCCAATGACGATGTACGCCGGCGGTGACGGTACGCACCGCCACGGACGTGACCGCCATTTTCTATCTGTTCATTCACTCGATACCTGATCTTCGACAGGAGAGGACCTACACTGCAAGTGCTGCTGTGACCTCGGTCTGGAAGAATCAATGGCTCGAGTGTCTGAGGAAAGGGTCCCTGCCTTCACATCAGAGGAGTTGGAGAAACTCGTGGAGGGGATCCTCCCCCAGTACACGCTTCTCTACGGTCCTCCAGACCGACAGGTAAGTACTCTTGGAGCATGATGTATGTGCTATGCCTGTGTGGAGAGGGCTGGATGAAAGAAGGAGGGGGGAGAGTGCAGCATGCATGAAACGACGGTGAGTGCATGTGCCACACGGCAAGGGTAGGGATGGGAGCCAATCACTTGGTGCAGTTGGTAATAACTTTCTCTTCCCCCTGTACAAATCATGTAGGTCAGCGCCCACCAAAAAAAAGATATTTGGCGTGCCATCGCCAAGGACGTCCGGACCCTGGGGGTCTACCACAGATGGAGCACCCACTGCTGGGAAAGATGGGAGAACATTCGCCGCTGGAGCAAGAATACGGCGGAGGCTCAGCTGGGGATGGCCTCCCAATGTGGGAGGGGTGCCCGTCGCACCATGACCCCCCTGATGTTCAGGATCCTGGCTGTGGCCTACCCGGAGTTGGATGGACGCTTGAGGGCATCACAGCAGCCACAAGGGGGTGAGTACACTCGCATTCTGCTGACTTTGTGCGCAGTGGAGGGGTCTGGGTGGGGGAGGTGGGTTGTGGGTTTCCCTAGGCCAGGGCAAGTTCCATAGGCAAGGTCCCTCCATAAGGCAGGCCATGTGGCACCCCAGCCCACCTCTGTAGAGTACAACTAGTCATGCCCCTGTGTTATCTATGTGTGCAGATGTCGTCCATAGCCTTGTAGGCCATTTTCCAGGAATTGAACAGTGGAGCCCAAGAGCCCGGCGTAGTGCAGGGGGCTTCTGTGTCTGTTGTGTCCGCCAACGGTAGCGGTAATGCATGCACTCAACATGTCTCTCTTCTGTCGTCCCCCCCTTTTTGTGGTCTCCCTGTTCTTGTGTGCATTAGCATCATCAGGCGGAGGAGCAGTGCCACTGGAGCACCGGGGGCTGCATCCCACATGACCATTGAGGGCCACACTACGGAATCGGACTTCACCAGTGGGACGGAGGGCAAGGGGAGCTCCACGGCGGGGACAGGAGCTGAGACCAGTGACACGTACTCGTCCTCTGATGGGAGCTCCCTTGTGGTGGCAGCAACATCTGTGCCCCCCCCCCATCTACAGGTACAGCCGCCACCCCCCCTTCCAGTACCACCCTCCAGCAGTCCCTCAGCCATCGCCCGTGCCCGCTTACCTGGGAGGGTGGGCATCACCTTCGCCCCAGGCACCTCAGGCCCTGCCCCAGTCACCCCTGCTGCCTTCAGTGAGGAGGCCATTGACCTCCTCAGGTCCCTCACTGTTGGGCAGTCTACCATTTTGAATGCCATCCAGGATGTAGAAAGGCAGTTGCAACAAACAAATGAATTCCTGGAGGGCATTCATTCTGGTCAGGAGGCCCTTCAGCGAGCTTTTCAGACTCTGGTCTCAGCACTGATGGCAGCCATTGTCCCTGTGTCTAGCCTCCCCCCTCCAACTTCCTCCACCCGACACAATCCCCTGTACCTCAGCCTATCCCAAGCACACCTACAGACCAGCATGCACACACGTCAACACACAAGGAAAGCTCAGCCAAACATAAGCATCACACATCCCACAGGCACTCACGCAAGCATCACACACATGCAGACATAGCAACATCCACTGCCTCCACTGTGTCCCCCTCCTCCTCGTCTCACTCCTCCCTCCCTGTCTCGTATACACTCACACCTGCATGCACTACCTCTACAGCCACTTCGTCCCTCTCCAGCACACCCACCAACACACCCCTCTCACGTGCAGTCACCACCCCCACTGCCATTCACACGTCCCCTGTGTCCTCTCCCAGTATGTCTGTGACGCCCCCTCCGAAGATACACAAACACAGGCACACACCCACCCAACAGCCATCCACCTCACGACAGCCTCCAGCGCATGCACTTTCACCCAAAGTCAGCAAACGAACACCTCCTACAACCACAACCTCTTCCTCCACTCCCAAACCCCCTCCAGCTACCCGTCCCAGTGTGTCCCAAAAACTTTTCCTGTCCAACCTTGACCTCTTTCCCACACATCCCCCACCCCGTCCGTCTCCTAGGTCCCGAACTAGCACCTCAGCCACAACATCTCCGGGACCAGTGGTGCCTGTAGTCACTGGAATCTGGAGTGCACCGGCCACCAGGGCAGCCAGTGTGGCACAGAGCCACAGCACAGACAGTCCACCACCTGTGAAGCATCAGAAGTTGGCCAGTGCCCGGTGGGAGAGGGGGAAAACTCCAGCCACCAAAGCCGCTCCCAGGGGCGGGTCTTGGGCTCAATTTCCTCAGACCTGATAATTCTCGCATCGGTGCCTAATCTAATTCATGGGTCCCATTCTGTAACTCTGGGCAATAGCTTGCTTAATCTCCACAACGGCCCCAACAGCGCTGGGATGCCTAGCTTCACCTTGGAGGTTGCCCAGGAGTGGGCACCTCACAGGGAAAAGCCAGGAGGGGTTCCACAGCGGTATGCGTACAGCGCCTTGAGACCCTAACGGGTGAGTAGTGCGCTATACAAGTATGAAGTTTACAGGGGTCCAGGTGGGAGTGTGGAGTCAGCTGTGACACCTTCCAAGGTGGGGAAGGGGCACAAGAAGGTCAGCAAGTCTGGGAAGAGCAGCACGGTGGAGAAGACCGCCATCATCCCAGCTGCCCAGGAGGCCACCGACAGCACAAGCCCAGCTGCCCAGAAGGCCACCCCCAGCACCAGCCCAGCTGCCCAGGAGGGCACCGCCAGCACAAGCTCAGCTGCCCAGGAGGCCACCGCCAGCACAAGCCCAGCTGCCCAAGAGGCCACCGCCAGCACAAGCCCAGCTGCCCAGAAGGCCACCGCCAGCACAAGCCCAGCTGCCCAGGAGGCCGCTGCCCAGGAGACCACCGCCAGCACAAGCCCTGCTGGGCCATGAAGGACCGCCAGCAAAAGCCCCGCTGGGCCATGAAGGTCCGCCAGCAGTTGAGTCACTGCAATGGAGACCACCGTCTCAAGCACCGCTGAACAGGGCACCGCCGCCTCAAGCACTGCTGAACAGGGCACCGCCGTCTCAAGCACCGCTGAACAGGGCACCGCCGTCTCAAGCACCGCTGAAAAAGGCACCGACGTCTCATGCACCGCTGGCCCATGAGCGCCAAGGGCACTGACGCTACTGAGTCCGTCACGGGCAGAATGAAGCACTCTGGGCACCATGCCCCCTCCAGAACCAGTGGAGAGATCCATCCACTACCTCAGTCCTTGTCAGGATGAAGCCCTCTGGGCACCATGCCCCCTCCAGAACCAGTGGAGAGATCCATCCACTACCTCTGTCCTTAGCAGGATAAAGCACTCTGTGCACCATGCCCCCTCCAGAACCAGTGGAGACTGTTATCCACTTGAGAGACTATGGCTTTGCACTCCCCAGGATGGAACAGTGGGCAAACCACCCACTGTATAGACTCGAGAGACTGTGGCTTTGCACTCCCCAGGATGGAACAGTGGGCAAACCACCCACTGTATAGACTTAAGAGACTGCGGCTTTGCACTCCCCAGGATGGAACAGTGGGCAAACAACCCACTGTAGAGACTTGAGAGACTGTGGCTTTGCACTCCCCAGGATGGAACAGTGGGCAAACCATAGAGACTTGAGAGACTGTGGCTTTGCACCCCCCAGGATGGAACAGTGGGCAAACCACCCACTGTAGAGACTTGAGAGACTGTGACTTTGCACTCCCCAGGATGGAACAGTAGGCAATCCACCCACTTGTGAGACTTGAGAGACTTTGGCTTTGCACTCCCCAAGATGGAACAGTGGGCAACCCACCCACTGTAGAGACTTGAGAGACTATGGCTTTGCACTCCCCAGCATTTTACAGTGGGCATGTGGCCCCCTCGTGGATTTGGCATCGTGCACTCAAGCGGCTGATGTGCCCCCCCTTTCTCTCCCCCTGAGGTGCCTGTTTTGTTGCTCTCTGATGCCCCTGCAGTGTTCTCTCCATCATGGTCGGGGATCTTGTGTGGGCCTTGCCCATACCGTGTGGGCCCAGTGTTCCACAGACTAAATTGGAGCACTACCTGGACTACTATGCTTGGTATATATTTTGTAAATGGTGTATATATTTTTTTGCCTACTTGATTTTAATATATTACAATGGTTACACTCATTTTCTATTGTCTTTGCATTCTTCCGGGGGGGCTGGAGGGTGTAACTGTGATGTATCAATATGCATTAGTGTGTGTGTTGTAGTGGGTGAGGGTGGGGGTTTCCCTCCCCCCTCCCCTGTGTCGTAGGTGCAGTACTCACCGTGGTCTTCGACCGCCGGCATTCGTGCTCCTGGTAGAAGAGCAGGAAGACCATCGCAGGGAGAACTTGGAGTTCCGGGTCCATGGTGTCCTCGTTCCACGTGGGGTGTGTAGAGGTGAGCGTTTTCCCTCCGGAATTCCTGTTTCTGCCGTGTTTTTATCCGCAGTGAATCCGCCCCGGATAAACCTCTTCCGGGGCGGATTTGTGGGCGGTACATTGTCTCCCACCTGTCTGTTAACGGTGACCGCTGCGCTGTTTGTTTAGTACCGCCGTGGTGGGCGGAGTGTTAAAGTGGCTGTCTTTGTTGGCGGTTTACGCCACGGTCGTGATTCCATTTTATTTACCGCCGGCCTGTTGGCAGTTTTACCGCTGCTTTAACACCAACTGCCAGGGTTGTAATGACCACCAAAGTCTCTTTTCAAGCACAAAGTACCTGGTTTGCGTGAACATTTCCCGAAAAGGGCCACAGAGGAGGAGAAGAGTGGAAACAAAGGGGTGTGCACCGATTTCTTGGGCCGCACACGGCGATGCGTCATTTAGTTTCCACGCATGGACAGCTGTGTGTTGATTTCTGGCACTCATTCATGGATCCTCTTTGGACGCCCCGGGGTCTGTACGTGGAATCCTGGGCTTGCGGAGCGCAGTCACAAGTGCTGCGTCATTCCGGTGGGTGTTGTTTCTCCCGCATGGCAGGCGCTGCGTCGATTCCCCTCTGGAAGTCTGGCTGCGTCGTTCCAGGTCGGCTGTGCGTCAATCCGGTGGGCTGTGCATCAAAGTTCCGGGCGCAACGCAGGTGCCACGTCGATCTTCTCCTTGCGAAGTCACGCTGCGTCGTGCTGGTTTGGCGTGCAGTGAATTTCTCACCACGGGGCAGGCTGTGTGTCGGTGTTAGCATGGAGTCCAGTTGCAAGAGAGAAGTCTTTTTGGTCCTGAGACTTCAGGGAACAGGAGGTAAGCTCTATCCAAGCCCTTGAGAGCACTTCTTCACCACAGCCAGAGAGCAGCAAGGCAGCAGGTCAACAGCAAGGCAGCAGTCCTTCACAGAAAGCAGTCAGGTGAGTCCTTTGGGCAGCTAGGCAGTTCTTCTTGGCAGGATGCAGGTTCTGGTTACACGTTTCTCCTCCGGGAAGTGTCTGAGTTGGAAGTAGCAGAGGCCCTGTTTCTATACCTGAATGTGCCTTTGAAGTGGGGGAGACTTCAAAGAGTGGCTTAGAAGTGCAGCAGGTCCCCTTTCAGTTCAATCATGTCTGCCAGGGTCCCAGTAGGGTGTGTGGCAGTCCTTTGTGTGAGAGCATGTCCTCCATCCTCCGAGCCCAGGAAGACCCATTCAAAATGCAGATGTATGCAAGTGAGGCTGAGTCACCTGTGTTTGGGGTTTGTCTGAGTGAATGCACAAGGAGCTGTTAACGAAACCCAGCCAGACGTGGATTGTAAGGCACAGAAAGATTTAAGTGCAGAGAAATGCTCACTTTATAAAAGTGGCATTTCTAAAATAGTAATATCAAATCCAACTTCACCAGTCAGCAGGATTTTATATCACCATTCTGGCCATACTAAATATGACCTTCCTACTACTTTCAGATCAGCAGCTACCACTCAAAAAATGTATGAGGGCAGCCCCATTGTAGCATATGAAGGGAGCAGGCCTCACAGCACCACAAAAATGAATTTAGGAGTTTTACACTACCAGGACATGTAAACTACCTAGGTACATGTCCTGCCTTTTGCCTACACAGCACCCTGCCCTATGGGTTACCTAGGGCATACCCTAGGGATGTTGTATATGTAGAAAAAGGGGTGTTTTAGGCTCGGCAAGTACTTTTAAATGCCAAGTCGAATTGGCAGTGAAAACTGCACACACAGGCCTTGCAATGGCAGGCCAGAAACAAGGTTAAGGGGCTACGTAAGTGGGTGGCACAGTCAGTGCTGCAGGCCCACTAGTAGCATTTAATCTGCAGGCCCGATAACTCTGAGCATCATATCCCTTCATTCGTTTACTTTTATAAACATTTTTCTACCTCCTTCGGATCAGGTTTTTGTTGCCAGTGTTAATAAAGGTTTTTGTTGCCATTGTTGCCAGTGCTCTAAATTAAAGGTATATGGTAAAATGGTACAATTACAGTTGTCAATGATAGATCCCTGTAAGTCCCTCGAAAATAACAGGGCAAGGGGAGATTCAATCTACCTATAAGTCCCTACTATATATTAAGGCAGGGGAGATTAGAGGCCCAGTAGATTTCCTGCACTGGAGTGTGTACTGCTGTGTTACTGTCAGGAATAAGGCCATGCGCGGTCCAGGTCTCACCCAAAACTCCGCTGCACGGCTCTGCAGCGCTTTATGCGCACCACTTGTCATCCCCTCTTGTTCCAAAGTCGGCCATCAGCGTTGTATGCCCTGTGGCAAAGCTCATAGATCTGCAGGTTCAGGACATTGGTGGACAAGATGCACTTGTCAGTGCTATTCAATGAAGGGACTACAATTCCCATGTTTTTAGAGGCAGCAGCCATCTTGGGGTGTGGCAGGCCTATAAAGCCCAGCCAACCCAAGCACGTTGCTCACTATTTTGAAGACTACGATGGAGTCAGACCTCGTGGGGGTTTCTCTGAAGAAGGGCAGAGTTCCTGAATGGCAGAGTGACATTCAACCAAAGGATCCTTATTTTCATGGTGCATCTATAAACGAGTAGGTCGCACTCATAGTGGTAAGGCCTTGATGAATCCAATTTTGGAGGAAGTCATTACTTCCAAAACGTAAATCGCCCCTTAGCACAATGAGCAAAGCGTTTTCAGTTTACAGAGTACAGCGGCCTTGGCACAACGATCAAAGGCGTTTCAGAGCACAGGTGTAAAGCGCTCTTTACACAGCAATTCAAGCTATTCAGTTAATAGATGTAAAGCGCTCTTGGCACGGCAATTCAAGCGCTTCAGTTCACAAATGCAAAGTGCTCTTGGCACGGCAGTTCAAGGGCTTCAATTCATAGATGTAAAGCGCTCTTGGCATGACAATTCAATTGCTTCAGTTCATAGATGTAAAGCGCTCTTGGCACGGCACTTCAAGCTCTTCAGTTCACAGATGTAAAGCGCTATTGGCACGACAATCCAAGCGCTTCAGTTCATAGATGTAAAGCGCTCTTGGCACGGCAATTCAAGCGATTCACTTCACAGATGTAAAGTGCTCTTGGTACAGCAATTCGAGGGCTTCAGTCCACAGGTTTAAAGCGCTCTTGACACGACAATCAAAGCGCTTCAATTCACAGGAGTAAAAGGTTCTTGGCACAACAATCAAAGTGATTCAGGCCACTTGAGTAAAAGCGCCCCTTAGCATAATGCGTATCGCTTTAAGGCAAGACACTTAAAAGCGCTTCCTGGTATTATAAGTAAAGCGCTTCAAGTTCAATGAGTAAAAACTTTTCGGCCTTTGAAGTTGTGAATGTGAAAGTATTTTTGGAGATGAGTAAATCATAGTTATTATTGTTCTTTGAAAAGCTTACGATGTGAAAAGCATATTTAATTCTTTGAGATTTTCTAGGTCAAGATCAAAGGTTTATGTTGTGAATGCATAGATGTTACAGGATTGATATTCTGAGTATAATTATAGTCCAACGCTCGTGCCATCTCTTGATTCTGAGGTCGTAGTTTACTCTTGTTCCATGTTTCAAAGAAGAGTTTTGCCCTCATTTCAAAAGGGGTCTCCATCTGATATCTCGGAGACGCATTTAGTCAAGAGTCTATTAATGAGTTACATTTCTTTGAATGAGTAAATGCACATTTGTTCTAACCTTTTCTTTTCAGATCTCTCTCCCTGCTGTTCCCTACCCTAATTCCCTTCCCCCCGACTGGCTTCATCATAACTCTGTGCTATAATAGCTTTCTGAGTTGGTGATTCCGGAAGGTGGGCCTTTTGTTCAGCGACGTGCAGATCCCGAGGAAAAGACACTGTGACAGAATAGTGAGCCCACAAGTTTATACTTTCCTCTCGGTCTGTACGTGAGCTATGCAAATTGGCCACCCTTGATACCCTTCTGCAAGTAGTCACTCAGATGCAAAGGGATTTGACAGACTCAAAAAATGTTTCAGCTGATTTAGTGAATAAAGTAACTCAGTTACGAAGTAAGGTGGATGGTTCTGAATCTGAGTCTCGTCCTACGCCTTCCACACCTACTAACATAGCTGTGAATGTGCCGACACAGATTCCTTTAGCTGCACCAGAGAGGTTTTCTGGGGATCCCAATAAGGTTAACATTTTTCTGACACAGGTGGAACTATATTTTACGTTTCGGCCTAGTGCCTTTCCAGATGCACAATCTAGAATTGCATTCCTTATATCATATCTGAATGGTGATGCAGCTACTTGGGCAGTGCCATTAGTCAGATTAGACAGTCTTCTTGTATATAACTGGTGTCATTTTGTAGAGGAATTCATAAAGGTTTTTGACAGACGCGCAATCACTATGTCCGCAGACAAAGAGCTATTAGAATTACGTCAAGGAAATAAAGACCTGATCACATATTTGTCACACTTCAACAGGTTAGTGGTGGAAACCGCTTGGCCTGAGGAAAAAAGGTCAGCAGTATTTTATCAAGGGCTAAAAGATGAACTAAAAGATGTATTGGCCCAAATTGAACCACAACCAGAAACTTGATTTAATTAATCTAACCCTGCGGATAGATCACAGAAGTTCTGAAAGAAAAGGAGTAAGGAAAAAATGGGAAAAAACAAACTGGCGAATGGAAAGATCCAAACACTTTCAATTGTCTTCAGATTCTATGATAGAACCGATGAATATCGGAACTGTTCACCCACCACTGACCAAAGAGGAGAAAGACATGCAAGGAAAAACGGTCAGTGTCTATATTGTGGGAAAAAGGGTAATTTCGTAAAAGAATGTAAAAATAAAAACCAAAGGTAAAATTGACCCAAAATCTGTGTCTAAGAAAAAGATAGTGGTTGCTTTGGAAAATTGACAGGAAAAATAAAGTGCCCAAGAAAAAACGAAGGGGACCTCTTGGGCGAATTGACAATCCCTTCAGTGTGCTCTTGCACTAATTGTTATGTCAAACATTTCCGAATTTTAGTACAAATGACTGTGCGGGGAAAAAGACATAGGTGGTTATTACAACCCTGGCGGACGGTGTTAAAACGACGGTAAGACCGCCAACAGGCCGGCCGTAAAAAAATTGGAATTATGACCGTGGCGGAAACCGCCAAACAAAGACAGCCACTTTAACACTCAGACCGCCAAGTGGTACAGACGAACAGCACAGTGCTCACCGTCAACAGACAGGCGGAGGACAATGTACCACCCACAGTATCACAACCTACCAATCCGCCACCTTTTCCGGGGCGGATTCACCGCGGATAAAAACACGGCGGAAACAGGAATTTCGAAGGAAAAACGCTCACCTCTACACACTCCACGAGGAAGGAGGGCACCATGGAGCCGGAACTCCATATTCTCCCTGCGATAGTCTTCCTGCTCCTATACGAGGATCATCAATGCCGGCGGCGAAGACCACGGTGAGTACTGCACCTACAACATAGGGGCGGGGGGAGGCAAAAACACAGAGACACACACAACCAACATCCCAACCCCCACCCCGACCCTCACCCACTACAACACACACACCAATGCATATCTATACATTACAGTAACACCCCCAACCCCCCCGGAAGAATGCAAAGACAAAAGGAAATGAGTTGAACCATTGTAATGTATCAAAATACAGTAAGGAAATATATACATATATATATATATCCACAATAAACAAAATATACACCACGTTTAGTAGTGCAGGTATTGCACCATTCATAGTCCGTGGACCACTGGGCCCAAAATGCATGGGCGAGGCCCACACAAGATACCCGATCAAAACGGAGAGAACACTGCAGGGGCATCAGATAAAAATACAATAGGCACCTCAGGGGGAAAGGACGGGGGGCACCTCAGCCGGATGAGTGCACCACGCCAGATCCACGAGGGGGCTCCATGCCCATTGATGTATCCTGGGGAGTGCAGAGCCACAGTCTCTCAAGTCTCTGCAGTGGGTGGTTTGCCCACTCTACCATCCTGGGGAGTGCAAAGCCACAGTCTCTCAAGTCTCTGCAGTGGGTGGTTTGCCCACTGTACCATCCTGGGGAGTGCAGAGCCACAATCTCTCAAGTGGATAACAGTCTCCACTGGTTTTGGAGGGGGAATGCTGCCCAGAGTGCTTCATCCTGCCAAGGACTGAGGTAGTGGATGCCTTTCTCCACTGGTTCTGGAGGGGGCTTTGTTCCCAGAGTGCTTCATCCTGCCAAGGACTGAGGTAGTGGATGCCTTTCCCCACTGGCTCTGGAGGGGGCTTTGTGCCCAGAGTGCTTCATCCTGCCAAGGACTGAGGTAGTGGATGCCTTTCCCCACTGGTTCTGGAGGGAGCTTTGTGCCCAGAGTGCTTCATCCTGCCAAGGACTGAGGTAGTGGATGCCTTTCTCCACTGGTTCTGGAGGGGGCTTTGTGCCCAGAGTGCTTCATCCTGTGCAGGACAGACGGAGTGGATGCAAATCTCCACTGGTTCTGGAGGAGGACTGGTGCCCAGAGTGCAGCACACACCCCGTGACGGTCCCAGTTGCGTCACTGCCCCTGCCACAAATGGGCTAGCGGTGCATTCCATGGCGGTCTTTGCCCTGTTCAGCGGTCCCTGACCTGTTCAGCGGTGCTTGAGTTGCCAGTGTCAGACCTGTTCAGCGGTGCATTCCATGGCAGTCTTTGCCCTGTTCAGCGGTCCCCAGCCTGTTCAGCGGTGCTTGAGTTGCCAGTATCAGACCTGTTCAGCGGTGCAGTCCATTGCGGTCTTTGCCCTGTTCAGCGGTCCCTACCATGTTCATCGGTGCTTGAGTTGCCAGTGTCAGACCTGTTCAGCGGTGCATTCCATGGCGGTCTTTGCCCTGTTCAGCAGTCCCTGGCCTGTTCAGCGGTGCTGGAGTTGCCAGTGTCAGAGCTGTTCAGCGGTGCATTCCATGGCGGTCTTTGCCCTGTTCAGCAGTCCCTAGCCTGTTCTGCGGTGCTTGAGTTGCCAGTGTCAGACCTGTTCAGCGGTGCTTCCATGGCGGTCTTTGCCCTGTTGAGCGGTCCCTGGCCTCTTCAGCGGTCCTTCATTGCCCAGCAGGGCTGTGGCTGGCGGTCCTTCATGGGTCAGCTGGGCTGTGGCTTGCGGGGCCCTCCTGGCCAGCTGGGCTGTGGCTGGCGGTGACCTCCTGGCCAGTGACGATGGGGCTGGCCTCCTGGGCAGTGACTCTGGCGGTGGCCTCCTGGCCAGTGACGATAGGGCTGGCCTCCTGGGCAGTGACTCTGGCGGTGGCCTCCTGGCCAGTGACGATGGGGCTGGTGGTGGCATCCTGGGCAGCAGGGATGATGGCGGTCTTCTCCGCCGTGCTGCTCCTCCCAGACGTTGGAGATTTCTTCTGCCCCCTGCCCACCTTGGGAGGAGTCACAGCTGAGTCGACACTCCCCCCAAGACCCTTGTGAGCGGCTTTGCTGGCTGGAGTCTTCCCCCTCTCCCGCCGGGCACTGTCCAACTTCTGGTGCTTCACAGGGGGGGGGACTGGCTGTGCTGTGGCTCCGTGCCACACTGGTTGTCCTGGTGGCCGGTGCACTCCACATACCTGTAACAACAGGCACCACTGGTCCCGAAGATTTCTTGACTGAGGTGCTAGTACGGGACCTATGAGTTGGAAGGGGGGTGATGGGAAATAGGTTAAGGGGGGACAGGAAAAGTTTTTTGGAGACACTGGGACGGGTAGCTGAAGGGGGTTTGGGAGTGGAGGAAGAGGTGGTGGTTGTAGGAGGTGTAACTTTTGTGGATTTGGGTGCAGGTGCATGGGCTGGAGGCTGTCGTGAGGTGGATGGCTGTTGGGTGGGTGTGTGCCTGCGTTTGTGTATCTTTGGAGGGGGCGTCACAGACACACTGGGAGAGGACACAGGGAACGTGGAAATGGTAGTGGGGGTGGTGACCACGTGAGCGGGGTGTGGTGGTGGGTGTGCTGGTGCGGGACGTAGGTGCAGTAGTGGTAGTGCATGCAGGTGTGAGTGTAGACGAGACTGGGAGGGTGGAGGGAGACGACGAGGAGGGGGACACAGTGGAGGCAGTGGATGTTGGTGTGTCTGTATGTGTGTGATGCTTGCGTGAGTGCCTGTGGAATGTGTGGTGCTTATGCTTGCCTGAGCTTTCCTTGTGTGGTGAGGTGTGTGCAGGCTGGTCTGATGGTGTGCTTGGGATAGGCTGGGGTACAGGGGATTGGGTCTGGGTGGAGGAAGTTGGAGGGGGGGAGGCTAGATACAGGGACAATGGCTGCCATCAGTGCTGATGCCAGAGTTTGCAGGGTTCGATGAAGGGCAGCCTGACCAGAATGAATGCCCTCCAGGAATGCATTTGTGTGTTGCAATTCCCTTTCTACACCCTGGATGGCATTCAAAATGGTAGACTGCCCAACAGTGAGGGACCTGAGGAGGTCAATGGCCTCCTCACTGAGGGCAGCAGAGGTGACAGGGGTAGGGGCTGAGGTGCTTGGGGCGAAGGTGATGCCCACCCTCCTGGGTGAGCGGGCACAGGGCGAAGGCTGAGGGGCTGCTAGGAGGGTGGTGCTGGTAAGGGGGGTGGCGGCTGTACCTGTAGAAGTGGGGGGCACAGATTTTGCCGCCACCACAAGGGAGCTCCCATCGGAGGACGAGTCCGTGTCTCTGGTTGCAGATCCTGTGACTGCCATGGTGCTCCCCTCGCCCTCCGTCCCACTGGTGTATTCTGAGTCCGTGGTGTGGCCCTCCACGGCCATGTGGGATGCAGCTCCCTCGTGCTCCGGTGCCACTGTACCTCCGCATGATGATGCTGATGCACAAAAGAACAGGGAGACTACAAAAAGGGGGGACGATGACAGAAGAAAGACAGGTTGAGTGCATGGCTTACCGCTACCGTTGGTGGACAATACAGACACAGCAGCCCCCTGCACTACGTCGCGCTGTTGGGCTCTACAGATGCAATTCCTGGGATATGGCCTACATGGCTATGGATGACATCTGCACACATAGATGACACAGGGGCATGAATACCTGTACTTGGCACTCTACAGAGTAGGGGTGGGGTGCCACATGGCCTGCACTACGGAGGGGCCTAACCTACGGAACTCGCCCTGGCCTAGGGAAACCCACAGCCCTCCTCCCCCACTCAGATACCTTCACTGCGCGCAGAGTCAGCTGAATGATGTTGTACTCACCCCCTTGTGTCTGCTGTGATGCCCTCAAGTGCCCATCCAAATCAGGGTAGGCCACCGCCAGGATCCGGAACATCAGGGGGGTCATGGTTCGACGGGCACCCCTCCCACGTTGGGAGGCCATCCCCAGCTGAGCCTCCGCCGTCTTCTTGCTCCAGCGGCAAATGTCCTCCCATCTTTTCCGGCAGTGGGTGCTCCGTATGTGGTGGACCCCCAGGGTCCAGACGTCCTTGACGATGGCACGCCAAATATCCTTCTTCTGGTGAGCGCTGACCTACATGACATGTACAGGGGAAGAAGAGAAGTCATTACCAACTGCACCATCTAAGTGAGTGGCCCAGATCCCTACCCTTGCCATGTGGCACATGCATTCACAGTCCTTCATGCACGCAGAACTGTGCCCCCTTCATTCTTACAACCAGCCCTCTCCACACAGGCATAGCCCATACAACGTGCTCCCTGTGTACTTACCTGTTGGTCTGGAGGACCGTAGAGTAGCGTGTACTGGGGGAGGACCCCGTCCACGAGCTTCTCCAACTCCTCTGCAGTGAAGGCAGGGGCCCTTTCCCCAGACGCATGAGCCATTGTCTCTTCCAGACTGAGGTCACAGCAGCACTTGCAGTGTAGGTCCTCTCCTGTCGAAGATCAGGTATCGAGTGATTGAACAGATAGAAAATGGCGGTCACGTCCGCGGCAGTGTGTACCATCACCGCCGGCGTACATCGTCATGGCTCCTGGGACCCATAGGGTCCAATGTTAACCAATGCAGCATTGTGCCGCGGTCTTCAACCGCCTACCGCAACGGTGTACAACGCCAGCGCAGTTACCTCACATCCCATTGTCCCAGTTTAGAGGTCAGGCAGCCGCCATTTCAGGGGCCCACATGGCCTAATTACCAACTGCGTCACACATACCTAGGCCTTGTCTCACAACACAAATACAGGCCACATTTTGTGTATGAATGGTGTTCTGTGCAGACTGTGGGTACATACTCTGAGTTGTTTGACTCTGTGGTCGCTGTTGTCCTTCCTAGGCACCGTCCGCTGGGACATGTGAGGAGATGGCGGAATCCTCCGTGTACCGATGGATGGTGGACCTGTCGACAATGGAGGAAAGAAGTTTGATCATCAGCTACAGGTTTGACCGTGCCACAATCCAGGAACTGTGTGCCCAGTTGGAGCCTGACCTGATGTCAGCAATCCGCCATCCCACAGGAATCCCCCCTGACGTGCAGGTGCTATCAGTGCTCCATTTCCTTGCAAGTGGGTCATTTCAAACAACAGTGACCATGGCATCAGGGATGTCCCAGCCTATGTTTTCCAACGTGTTGTCCAGAGTGTTGTCTGCCCTGCTGAAACACATGTGGAGCTACATCGTTTTCTCTCAGGTGGAGGATTTGCCTACAGTGAAAGGTGACTTCTATACCCTTGGAGAAATCCCCAACATCATAGGTGCCATTGATGGGACCCATGTAGCTCTAGTCCCCCCCCACAGGAGTGAACAGGTGTATAGGAACCGGAAGAGTTATCATTCCATGAATGTACAGATAGTATGTTTGGCAGACCAGTACATCTCCCAGGTAAATGCTATGATCCCTGGCTCTGTGCATGACGCCTACATCATGCGGAATAGCAGCATCCCTCATGTGATGGGTCAACTCCAGAGGCACCGGGTGTGGCTATTAGGGGACTCTGGTTACCCCAACCTGTCATGGCTACTGACCCCAGTGAGGAATCCCAGGGCAGAGGAACGCTACAATGAGGCCCATGGGTGGACTAGGAGGGTGATCGAATGCACCTTCGGCCTCCTGAAGGCCAGGTTCAGGTGCCTCCATATAACAGGTGGTTCCCTATTCTACTCACCAAAGAAGGTGTGCCAGATCATCGTGGCCTGCTGTATACTTCACAACTTGGCTTTGCGACGACAGGTGCCTTTTCTGCAGGAGGATGGTCCAGATGACGGTGTTGTGGCAGCTGTGGAGCCTGTGGACAGTGATGAGGAGGAAGCAGAGGAAGAAGACATTGACAACAGGGACTCAGTTATCCAGCAATATTTCCAGTGACACACAGGCGAGAAAACATTCCTGCCTACCACAAGTACTTTCACACTTCTACCTCTATCCTATCTGTCGATTTCAACCAGTATATGGTCACTGAGTTGTACATTTCCTTTACGGTTTCACAGGTGTGGTTTCCAACGTGTATCATCTGCTTAGATTCCTCATGGACTTGAGATGTGTGACATAGGTATGTTGACATTTCATTTGAAAACGCATTTTGTCACTTTCATTGCTAATACACATTTTCGAAATCACAGACTGACTACGGATTGTTTTGTGCTTCAAGGGTGTTTATTGAAGTGCTCAATATTGGAAGGGGGTTGTAAAATGGTGAGGGGTGATGGTGGAGGAATGTCCATGGCAGAGTCCAGTCTATTAGTCTCACAGGTGCATTGCCCAAATGGGCATAGGAAGTGGAGCTGGGGCAGTTCCAATATGGACAGGGTTACAAAGTGGGACAGTGGTTTGACAATCAGGGTGGTCTCATTTCTTGGCGGGGGTCTTGGCATCGTGCTCTGTCTTGTTCCTGGATCTCAGGGACCGCTTGCAGGGTGGTTCTCCGTCTGCAGGGGGTGGGGTGCTGGTGTGGTGGTCCTGTGGCGGTGCCTCCTGTCCACTAGCGCCGGCGGAGGTGGTGGGCAGTTCATCATCCATGCTAGTGTCAGGGGCCCCTTGAAGTGCCACAGTGTCCCTCCTGGTGTTAAGTATTTCCTTCAGCACCCATACGATGGTGCCCAGGGCGGAGCTGATGGTTCTGAGTTCCTCCCTGAACCCCAAATACTGTTCCTCCTGCATGCGCTGGGTCTCCTGAAACTTGGCCAGGACCGTTGCCATCATCTCTTGGGAGTGGTGGTATGCTCCCATGATGGAGGAGAGGGCCTCGTGGAGAGTGGGTTCCCTTGGCCTGTCCGCCCCCTGTCGCACGGCAGTCCTCCCAGTTCCCCTGTGTTCCTGTTTTATTGTTGGGGTGGTGGGTTATCCTGGGTTCCCTGTAGTGGTGGACACACAGTTGATTGACGTGTCCTGGGGACGGAGGTATGGGCCAGCTGGGTGGGTGCTGTGCTGGTGTTACCAGAGGGTGGAAGGTCTGTGGTGGGCTGCGCCTGTGTGGGGGGAACCGACTGTCCCGAGGCCCATGATGGTCCAGGCTGGTCATCTGGATCTAGTTGGACAGAGCTGCTGTCATCACTGTGGGCCTCTTCAGTGGGTGGGGTGGAGATGTCTGGACCCTCCTGTCTGGTGACGTTGGGTAGTGGTCCTGCAGGGGTGTAAAAGCATGATTATTGCATCTGTGTGTGTCATGGTGTGCAATGGGTGGGTGACCGTGTACCCCAGTGCTAGCATTCCTGTGTGGGGGCTTGTGTGATGATGGTTGAGGGGGGTGTTATGGGTATGTGCAGTGGGCATGCTTTAGTGATGGGTGTCCATCCTTTGTTGTGTTATGCAGGGCTTGGTGTTGGGATGTGTGGTTTGTGTTATTAGTACATTTGTGAGGAGTTGGAGTGATAGGGGAGGGGGCGAGGGTCGGGGTCTGTGATAGCATGAAGGTAGGGTGGGGGATATCATAGTTAAAGGTTTGACTTACCAGAGTCCATTCCTCCACCGACTCCTGCGAGGCCCTCAGGATGCAGAATCGTCAAGACCTGCTCCTCCCATGTTGTTAATTGTGGGGGAGGAGGTGGGGGTCCGCCGCCAGTCCGCTGTACCGCCAGGTGGTGTCTGGAGACCACGGAACGCACCTTCCCCCGTAGGTCGTTCCACCTCTTCCTGATGTCATCCCGATTTCTTGGGTGCTGTCCCACTGCGTTGACCCAGTCGACTATTCTTCGCCATAGCTCCATCTTCCTAGCTATGGAGGTGTGCTGCACCTGTGCTCCAAATAGCTGTGGCTCTACCCGGACGATTTCCTCCACCATGACCCCGAGCTTCTCCTTCGAGAACCTGAGGTGTCTTTGCCGTGCCATGGGGTGGTGCAGGTGAAGTGTGGGGTGGTGTGTGTGGTGATATGTGTGGTGATATATAGTGGTGTGTGGTGTTTTGTGCGTGGAAGTTATGTGGGTGATGGTGTTGAGTGCCTGTGGCTGCTAGTTTGTTGATGGTGGTGTCTCTCTCTGGCCTTCTCTCGGTAATTGTGGTCATAGGGTTTTGTGGGTAATGTGGGTGTGTGTTTTATATTGTATTGGATGTGTGGGAGTGATGTGTGTATGTGTATCAGGTGTGTGAATTTCAAATTGTCCAATGTGGTGGTGTTTTGGAGATGTGTGTGTATTTTGAGCGCAGCGCTGTGTATCGCCAATGGAATACCGCAGTTGAAAGACCACCACGTGTATTCGTGGGTCGTGATAGCATGGGCGTATTTCTGTTGGTGTGATGGTGGAGGTTTTGTTTTCGCCAGTTTATCACTGACCTTTGGTGTGGTGGACTTGTGTGGGTGTCTGGATTTTGTCGGATTTCGAGATGTGGGTCGTAATAGCTGTGGCTTTTCCGCGGCCGCGGCGGTGTGTTGGCGGTCTTCTGCACGGCGGTAAGCGGCTTTTACCGCCAATGTTGTATTGACCCCCATAATGTACAAGTTCTAATTGATCCAGGGGCAACAGGAAATTTTGTGGACCAACAAAATGCACTAGACTTGCATGTACCCAGTGTCAAGAAAAAGATTCCAGAAGTTGTTTATGCAGTTGATGGTAGTGAGTTGGCAGAAGGCCCTGTTACTAAACAAACCTCACAAATTCAAATGATTTGCAAAGATGATGAGAATCAGAACGACTGTGAGATAATTCGCTTTGATATAATCCAAGCACCTCAATATGGTTTTATCTCAGGAATGCCGTGGTTAATGTTACATAATCCATGTATGGACTGGCGCAACGGGGTTTGCGTTTTTCTTCTTCTTTTGCAAATAAATGATTTCAATCAAGACAAAACAAAGAAAGAAATCTTCAACACTCCATTGCTACTGCAGTTGAAAAGGAAATTGATTTGCCATCACAGTATTCAGAATATACTGATGTTTTTAGTGAAAAGAAAGCGAGCTCATTACCACCTCACAGGCCGTACGATTGTCATATCAACCTTGTACCAGGCGCCAATATACCAAATTGTAGGATCTATGCTCTATCGGAGAAAGAAAATCAAGTCCTGCGAGAATACCTTGATCAATGTTTAGCCAACAAGCTAATTCGACCATCACGATCTCCAGCAGCTTCTCCACTGTTTTTGGTACCGAAAGCAAATGGCGATTTGAGGCCTTGTATTGACTTTAGAGCGATAAATAAGATCACAGTTAAAAAAAAATTTCCACTACCTCTCATACCAGTCTTGTTAGATCATGTAAAATCCGCCGTAATTTATACCAAACTTGACTTACGAGGTGCTTATCACCTAGTTCGAATTCGAGAGGGAGATGAGTGGAAAACGGCTTTTAAGACTCGTTATGGCCTCTTTGAGTATCTAGTAATGCCGTTCGGTCTAGGTAATGCCCCAGCAGCCTTTCAATATTCCTAAACGATGTTTTGAGAGAATATCTAGACTTCTTTGTTATTGTTTATATTGATCATATATTGATTTATGCAAACTCTGAAGATACACATGAAGAACATGTTAAAAAAGTATTGCGAGCTCTGCAAAAACATAAATTGTTTTGTAAGCTAAGTAAATGCGAATTCCATACCAAAGAAGTTGAATTTCTAGGAGTCATTTTAACACCTGACGGCATGCAAATGACTGAAAGAAAAATTCAATCTGTATCCGAATGGCCCACACCAAAATCAGTACGAGATATTCAATGCTTTTTGGGTTTTGCAAATTCTTATCGATGCTTCATCCATCACTTTTCCCAAAAGGTAGCACCAATCACCAAATTGCTAAGAAAAAAGGCCGTCTTCAGCTGGTCCCAAGAGACAGAGAAAGCGTTTCAGGATTTAAAAAAGGCTTTTACTACAGCTCCCATTCTAGCTCACCCTAATATGGAGGAACCATTCACCGTGGAAGCTGATGCATCTGATGCTGCCGTTGGGGCCATCCTGGCTCAACGTCATCGAGAAACTGGACAATTGCACCCCATAGCATATGCGTCAAGAAAATTTAATGAAGCAGAACAGAATTACACCATAGCAGAGAAAGAATTACTAGCAATTCGTAATGCTTTAAAAGAATGGAGACATTATCAGTTGGGAGCAAAACACACCACAACTGTATTTTCTGATCATAGAAATTTACAATTTATGAGTTCTGCCAGACTACTAACTCCTACACAACTAAGACGGATGCTCTTCTATGCAGAATTTGATTTCATAGTGACCTTTAGACCAGGAATAGCTAATCGTAAGGCCGATGCATTATCTAGACAAGATTCTTCAATTACACTTACTGAACAAAAACCTATGCCTATTATAACGCCTTCAAAAGTGTTGTGTTTAGTAGCTGCAGAGAAATTTTTTGATCTCATTCGTAATCATTTTCAGATCACTGAGTGGCAAGAGTGATTACAACAAGACACCAAGAGGTCTATTCAACAAGGTTTACGTCTACATGAATCTTGAGTATTAATGCCTACTGAGGAGTTAAGAGAGACAGCTTTTCATTGGCTACACAGTCATCATCTGGCAGGTCACCCAGGTCCTCCAAAAACAATAGAACTCATGAAAAGGTATTTTTGGTGGCCTACATTTGTTCGCGATCTTAAGCAAATGCTACAATCATGTGAAGTATGTGCAAGATGCAAAAGCGAACATAACAAGCCCAAAGGTCTACTGATACCTCTACCCGTTCCCAATCATCCATGGGAACATCTCTTTATGGATTTTATTACTGACCTTCCTCAAATAAAACAATTTACAACCATTCTAGTGGTGGTAGACAGTCTTACCAAGTATGCTCATTTCATTGCCTGTAAAGGACTCCCACCTTCTGACACCTTAGCGACTATCATCTTAGAAAATATAGTTTGTCTTCACGGACTTCCAAGGGTTATCCTCTCTCATAGAAGAACACAGTTTTCTGCAACTTTTTGGCAACAACGGTGCAAGGCTCTACAAATGTATTTGTCTTTATCTACTAGATATCATCCACAAACGGATGGTCAAACAAAGAGACTAAACCAAACTTTGAAACAATATTTACGATGTTATGCAACAAAGTCTTAAAAAACCTGGTTGGATATTTTGTGGCTTGCAGAACTGGCTTATAATAACTCTCACCACTCTTCAATAAACTCAACTCCTTTCTATGGTTTATATGGGCATCATCCGCACATTTTGCTAGTTACATTACCTGCCTTCACTCAAACCACTCCAGCAGTCATGGACATGCTAACCCACATGAAAATTATACATTCACAATTACAAACAAATCTTCATCAACCAAAGAAAAAATGTAAAATGCAATATGACAAGAAACACCAGCCTGGTCCTCAGTATACAAACAAAGATAGAGTTTGGTTATCCACCAAAAACTTTGTATTCAAAAATAAAAATATGTTTCATCCAAAATTAACAGGGCCCTATGAAGTACTACGACAAGTGAACCCAATAACATATAAGCTAAAATGACCATTGTCTTTGAAAGTTCATCCGGTGTTTCACACTTTGCTTCTCAAACCTGCTTTGCCCTCAAGTATCGCACAACCTGCTCCTCGATTAGTCCAAGGTCATTGGGAGGATGAGGTGCGATCTATTCTAGACTCTAAATATAGGGGGTCTTCCCCTTGGTACTTGGTGTCCTGGAAAGGATACGGACAGGAAAATGGCTCTTGGGAACCTGCAAGACATGTTCATGCACCACGTTTGGTGCGACGATTTCACCGCCTCCATCCTGATAAACCAGGTCCTGGACCGCGCTTGGGAGAGGGGTGTAATTTCAGGAATAAGGCCATACGCGGTCCAGGTCTCGCCCAAAACTCCGCTGTGCAGCTCTGCGGCACTTTATTCGCACCACTTGTCATCCCCTCTTGTTCCAAAGGTGGCCATCAGCGTCATATGCCCTGTGGCAAAGCTCATAGAGCTACTGGTTCAGGACATTGGTGGACAAGATGCACTTGTCAGTGCTATTCAATGAAGGGACTACAATTCCCATGTTTTTAGAGGCAGCAGCCATCTTGGGGTGTGGCAGGCCTATAAAGCCCAGCCACACCCAAGCACGTTGCTCACTATTTTGAAGACTTCGATGTAGTCAGACCTCGTGAGGGTTTCCCTGAAGCAGAGTTCCTGAATGGCAGAGTGACATCCAACCGAAGGATCCTTGTTTCCATGGTGCATCCAAAAACAAGTAGGTCGTACTCGTAGCGGTAAGGCCTTGATGAATCCAATTTTGGAGGAAGTCGTTACTTCCAAAAGGTAAAGCGCCCCTTTGCACAATGAGCAAATCGTTTTCAGTTTCCAGAGTACAGCGGCCTTGGCGCAACGATCAAAGGCGTTTCAGAGCACAGGAGTAAAGCACTCTTTTCATAGATGTAGAGCGCTCTTGGCACGGCAATTCAAGCGCTTCAGTTCATAGATGTAAGGCGCTCTTGGCATGACAATTCAAACGCTTCCGTTCATAGATGTAAAACGCTCCAGGCACGAGAATTCAAGCGCTTCAGTTCATAGTTGTAAAGCGCTCTTGGCACGGCAATTCAAGTGCTTCAGTTTACAGATGCAAAGCGCTCTTGGCATGGCAATTCAAGCAATTCAGTTCACAGATGCAAAGCGCTCTTGGCACGGCAATTCAAGCATTTCAGTTCACAGATGTAAAGCGCTCTTGGCACGACAATCCAAATGCTTCAGTTCATAGATGTAAAGCGCTCTTGGCACGGCAATTCAAGCGCTTTAGTTCACAGATGTAAAGCGCTCTTGGTACATCAATTCAAGCGCTTCAGTCCACAGGTTTAAAGCGCTCTTGAAACGACAATCAAAGCGCTTCAATTCACAGGATTAAAACGTTCTTGGCACAACAATCAAAGTGATTCAGGCCACTTGAGTAAAAGCGCCCCTTAGGATAATGAGCGTATCGCTTTCAGGCAAGACACTTAAAAGCGCTTCCTGGTATTATAAGTAAAGCGCTTCAAGTTCAATGAGTAAAAACTTTTCGGCCTTTAAAGTTGTGAATGTGAAAGTATTTTTGGAGATAAGCAAATCATAGTTTTCATTGTTCTTTGAAAGGCTTACAATGTGAAAAGCATATTTAATTCTTTGAGATTTTCTAGGTCATGATCAAAGGTTTATGTTGTGAATGCATAGATGTTACAGGATTGATATTCTGAGTATAATTATAGTCCAACGCTCTTGCCATCTCTTGATTCTGAGGTTAGCAGTTTACTCTTGTTCCATGTTTCAAAGAAGGGGCTTTGCCCTCATTTCAAAAGGGGTCTCCATCTGATATCTCAGAGACACATTTAGTCAAGAGTCTATTGATGAGTTACATTTCTATGAATAAGTAAATGCATATTTGTTCTAACCTTTTCTTTTCAGTTCTCTCTCCCTGCTGTTCCCTACCCTAATTCCCTTACCCCCGACTGGCTTCATCATAACTCTGTGCTATAATAGCTTTCTGAGTTGGTGACGCTGGGAGGTGGGCCTTTTGTTCAGCGACGTACAGATCCCGAGGAAAGGACTCTGTGACAGTTACCTGCTGTCATTTTTAAATACAGCCCTGCCTGACAGACTGACTTTAAAAAGTAAAATGTGTGCAAATTCGACTTTGGAATTTAAGTAACTTCCAGAGTAGTAATCTACCTTATTTTTACATATAAATGTACATATCAATGAATCCTAAGGTGATGCCCCAGGGGTGAGGTGTCTTATAACTATAAGCAGGGACATTGTAAAAGATGTTTTAAATGCCCGGGTAAGGGAGGAAAAACTGATTCTTCCATTCTTTCTCATTGAAGCTACTTATCTACATAGGCTAAAAATGGGAATATGTTCCATAAGCATAAGTATTGCTAGGAGGGAGTTAAATGTATCAAAAAAGGACTCAAAAATGATAATGATAAATCCATCAACTTGCCACTGTTGAAGTTATCATAACTAGTACAGAAACACAGTTAGAACACTTTCTTTTCTGTAAACCAAATTCCACCCTGCTAGTGACTTCCCCTGATGGGTCAGTCCCCGTGATTAACCAGGCTGCTTTGAAAAGGTGATAAGTGACCTGCACTGAGCGGAGTTTATGTGATGGGGTAGGTTGGCAGATGCTGAGGACAGGCCAGGCCAGGAAGGGGCCTAGAAAGGAATGCCAGCTACACAGCCTTCTCACCCTGTACCACACAGATAGGTCACAGGCACAAGAAAGAAATTTGCAGATGTCCAGACGTAGGGTGGTAATGTAAATGAGCCACACCAGTAGGTTGGTTTAACCAGGTCCTGCTCCTCCGGAGGAACATTGTATAATTTGGAATTTTAAAGCGCAGTGCTTTATGGGACAAGAAAATGCTTCACTTTGGAGGGAGCTGTCATGTTTTTGGGTGGCACCCTGCAGTTCATTGGACAATAGTGCCCCCCTTCTTGTCCCCCAAGATGATTGAATAAAAGTGGCTGATCTGCATTGCAACTAAGATCTGCTGCCTAAAACCACAAGAAGAAGGTCTGCTCTGCTGGAACTCTGGTCCGCAACCCAGAGGACTGCCCACTAGAGTCCTGTTGCACACTGGAACAACAACCCAAAGGACTTTGCCTTGCTTCATAAAGGACTCAGGAGTGGACTACCTAAAAGAAACAGGTTAATGGAGCTTGCATGTACCATCTATCACAAAATTTCCCAACCTGAAGTGCCTCCAGTGGACTTTTGAGGATTTGGCCAGGTGCATTGTGGGAATTGTAGTCCTAAACTTCCATCTGAAGCCACTGAAGCCACTAGATCCTTAGATTTGTATTTTGGACACTTTGAACCCTCAAGAGGAAACTTAGGAAGAAGTGCCAGAAGTTTGGAGCAACTTTAGTAAATAGCTATATAAGTGGACAACTCGGCGTTGTGAGTCAAGCTGACTACCTCCAACCACGACCTGGCCTTGATTTCAGGTTTGTCCTGCCGAAAGCTCCAGAGCTCGCAACTTCCAGGATTTGACGGGGCCCTGCGGAAAAGCAGTCCGACGATGTCACATCGAAATTGGCTTACTGAGGAGGACCACACAATGTTGAGAGAGAGAAGCTCCAGAAATGTTTCTAACTGCGAAGGTAAAATTTTGACTGAGGCCTTCCACTCAGTGTAGCTGAGCAGGGCTCCATCACGGTTGGCCTCAAACTTTGACTTTGTCCTGGTCAAGCGTGACCAGATGTCCCTGGTTGGTGCTATTGATTTCTAAGCACTGGAAAGCACTTTTTTTTAAAAATCTATAAAAAGATCACAACTCCTGTTTCCTGTATTGGATTTGTATCGTTTTGGTCTAATTTTAAAGAATAAAAATATAGTTAAGAGATTAAAAAAGGTCTCACTACAACAACATTTTCTGCACAGAGGAAATCATCATTTATAGAAGGCTTCTATTATGTGTTTCAAGCTCTGTGGTCACATCGATTTGACAAGAAAATTGCCCCCTTGTAAATCTCTAGAGTGGAGTTGCAGGTGAAGAAATAATATATATTATTCACTTCTCATTGAGTCCAGTGTTCAATGTGTACAGTTTCAGTATGTGTTCTTTTGTATTCAGTTAGAGGTGTTCCGTACATCCTCTTCTCAGTCCTCTGGTAATACATCTAGCACTGTCCATCTGAATTGGCTTTTCATATGGTGTTCCTGTAGGTAATGTCGGACCACAGGTGTAGGTGCCATTTTCCGGCAAATTCTTGATGTGTCCTGTCCAAATCTTTTTCTCACTTTTTGATTAGTTGTTTCTTATATATGGTTTGTTCCAAGGGCATGAAGTTCCAATCACAACAGTCTTGGCTTTACAATTAAAAAATGTTAGTGAATTACTTTTTTGTTATCAAATAGAAACTCAGTTGCTTCAAATGGTTGTTAGCAAATAGAGCTATTCCCACCCCTTTGGTGTCCCTGGATTGAACATTTCTCTGAAGTTCTTTTTGTATGTTGTGTCTGGTTCTGTGTCTGCTATGACTAATTGATACTTTGAACTGCATGCTTTTTAAGCGCAAACATTTGTTGCTTAAGCTACAACGTTGGCAAAAGTCTACCTTGGGTACCTTTCCATCCACAGGTGACACAGGTGAACTTGGTTCAATGCACCAGTGCTGAGTGTGAAAGACAAGTTATTGTAACCCTGCAATGCACTTTTCAATGTGTTTTGATATAGACATATGGCTTTTATGTTACTGACAAATGCATGAAGGAATCAGGGGCACTGTGGAAACAGCAGCAACCTTATATCATTATTCACAATATCAAAGTCACTGTACTAAGAAGAATTAACACTTTTATGTAAAATATTCATATATTTGCTGCTGAACCAATCTGCGTCTTAGCAGATCTATGTGAGAGAACAGGGCTGATTGCAGAGGCCCCCTAGCTTTTTGCCCCCATTCTCCACTTTTTGCTGTTGTTTTCCTGACTCTGATGGTGCCCTGGGTACTGCTAACCAGTCCCAGGGCCTATGCTCTGTGTAAAATCAGTATGCAAATTATGCTAATTATAATTGGCTAAGTCAACCTACCTATAAGTCTCTATTATATGGTAGGTTTAGGGACCCCAGCATAGGAAGTGCACCCATAGGTGCACTGCTGAGGTGCCCAGTGTCATTTTAAAGGCAGGCCTGCCTTGCTGGCTGCTTTTAAATTAAAGTTACATGCAAATTCGACTTTGGAATTAAAAGTAGTTTCAAAGTCTTAAACTACCTTATTGTAACATATAAGTCACCCCTAAGGTGTGCCCTATGTGCCCCTAGGGCTGAGTGCCATGTAACTATAATCAGGGACCTTATAAAAATAGTTTTATAAGCCCTGGTGAGGTAAAACAGCCACATTAGTTTTCCCTCATTGTAGTGAATGACCTCCATAGGATAGAATGGGGAAACTTTATTTTAATTGTAAAAGTCCCCTTAAGTAACAGATACAAAGAGTTTGGTATCAAATTAATTGTTATAATAAATCCCACAACTTCCAGTTGTTAGATTTAATATAACTTGTTCAGGTAAAGAGTTTTAAACTTTACCTGAAAAGTTGCCAACTTCAGCCCTGTAGTGTTTTTGCTGCTGTGCTCTGATTGGCCAGGCTGCCTTGATGAGGTGTGAAGTGGCCTGGCTTCACACAAAGAGATGTGCCTGTGGGAGGAGATCTCCCCTCAGCAGATGGTGAGGCGGTAAGGGGGAGGGCTGCCAAACTGGTCTTCAAAAGCAGAGAAGGACATTTGGAGCAACCCAGCAACACCCCCACATCCTGCAAACCCAGACAATTAGGTGCCACCTTGATTAGATTAGGAGAGGGCAGGAAAGGGGTGTGTTTAGGATTTTTAGCCACACCAGCGGGTGGGCTCAGCCAGATGTAACCTCCAAAAATCACTTTCAGCCATGATGGGTTTTTGAGGAATGTTGCTCCCTGGGATTGATTATTGCCACACTTCCCAGGAAGTGGTCATCACAGGGGGAAGGTTCCATGGGATATAATAGACTCGTAATATGGCGGGTGGTATATCCGTCACATTTGGGATGGATTAACAACCTCCTCCAAAGTTGTAATCAGGCCATAAGTCCGAACGTAGAAAGTTGACCGGGACCTCCCAGCCAGAGTATCCGAGGAGGGCTCCAAGGACGTCGGATCAAGATCCAGGTTTGCCCCGGCCAAAGGATTTTCACCCCGAAAAAATGACTAAGTCCGAAGGTAAAAATCTCCACCAGGTGCTCCCGTGACGCGTATCCGGAGAAGATTTCCAGGAGGTCGGATAGGACTGGCAGGTTCGTCCCGCTGAAGGAAATCTTCAGAAAAGAGACTAAGGGGGTTATTACAACTTTGCAGGAGGTGTTAATCCGTCCCAAAAGTGAGGGTAAAGTGACGGATATACCACCAGCCGTATTACGAGTTCAATAGGATATAATGGACTCGTAATACGGCTGGTGGTATATCCGTCACTTTACCATCACTTTTGGGATGGATTAACACCTCCTCCAAAGTTGTAATAAACCCCTAAGTCTGAAGGTAAACTTTTGACCGAGGCCTCCTGCGGGCTGTAGCCGAGCCGGGCTCCATCGTGGTCGGGCTTAAACTTTGACTTTGCCCCGGTCGAGGTGCGACCAGATGACCAGATTGGCGCTTTTTGTTTCTATGCGCTAGAAAATAATAATTCTTTAAAAATTCATGTCTCCGGTTCCCCTTATCCGATCTTATTCGTTTTTGTGTCATTTTAAAGATAGAAATATATTCTATTTTTATAAATTGGTTATGGACTTTTAAAGAGTTTCCTGTGTTTTATTTAATTAATGTTTTGTGATATTTGAATGCTTTACACTCTGTCTCCTAAGTTAAGCCTTGTCGCTCGTTGCCAAGCTACCAAGGGTTGAGCTGGGTTTAATTTACTGAGACGTAACTGGACCTAAGTGGAGGTTAGTGGCCTATTGCTAAGTGTAGGTACCTACCTGCCCTTACCAATAGCCTATTTTCCAACAATCTAAAACAACTACACAGAATATTATGAAAACAGTAATTCTAGGATATGTGTGTATTCAATCTTTCTAATTAATTTGGTTGTGTTCTTGGTACATGACCTTACAGTCTCACAGATTTAAAAAATGTGTCTACATATTTGGAGATTGCAACAGAGATGGAATCACATCCTGAAAAGATGGGCCTTTCCATTGGATGTCTATGACCTTTGTGAATTTTTAGAAGGAGGTTGTTCACAAAAAACTCACGTTCATAAGAGCATTTCAACCCTCATTAAATACCCATGGGAGTGACCCTTTGTTTTCTTTTGTAGTTGATATGTAGGATCATAGTTCACTTTTCAGTAGTGCTCCTGATTATCATGTCCCTCTCAGAGGTAATCATCTTTGTTCATTATCCCTATAGCACCACCATTATCAGCAAGCTTTAAGTTCATGTTTCAGCTTTAAAATTGACTTGAATTTTCATTCAGGAATATTTAGTTTCTAGTATTTTAATTTATTTTCTAATTGCCTAGTGATGGAAAGAACTGCTGTTTTAAATGTGATGATATTTTCTAGCATTTCAGATATGGGAGTAACAAATATAGGGGGTCATTCTGACCCTGGCGGTAAAAGGCTGTTACCGCCGGTCAGAAGACCGCCATAACACCGCCGCGGCCGCGGTAACCCGCCAGGGTCATTCTGACCCACAACTGCCAAACCGCCAAAAACCCGACCTCCACTGAAGGCCGCCACATCAGCGGTCAGCGATAAACTGGAGATGACCAAACCTCCACCGTCACGCCAACAGAAATACGCCCATGCCATTACGACCCACGAATCCACGCGGCGGTCTTTCAACCGCGGTATCCCATTGGCGGTACACACCGCCGCGGTCAAAATACACACACACATAGAAAACTCAGCCACATTGGACAATTACAAATACACACACCTGATACACATACAAACACCACTCCCACACAATCAATATGATATAAAACACACACCCACATCACCCACAAACCCCCACAAATCGAAATTCAGAGACAAGGCGCAATACACAGAGAGAGAGCACAGGGAACGCAAACCACAACACACACAGGAACCCAACATCATCCCCCACACTACATCTACGCACAAAACACCACACACCACTACACTCATCACCACAAACACCACCCCATGGCACCCCAAAGACATCCCAGGTTCTCGGACCAAGAACTCAGGGTCATGGTGGAGGAAATAATTAGGGTAGAGCCCCAGCTCTTCGGCACACAGGTGCAGCACACCACAATAGCCAGGAAGGCGGAGCTATGGCAAAGGATCGTTGACAGGGTCAACGCTGTGGGACAGCATCCCAGAAATCGGGAAGACATCCGAAAGCGCTGGAACGACCTACGGGGGAAGGTGCGGACGATGGTGTCAAGACACAACATCGCTGTGCAGAAGACTGGCGGCGGACCCCCACCCACTCCACCCGAATTCACAGCATGGGAGCAAGAGGTCTTGAACATCCTGCATCCTGAGGGCCTCGCTGGAGTAGGCGGAGGAATGGACTCTGGTAAGTCTAATCTCAACTACTTCACCCCCCCCAACCACCAGCATGCCAACCCCCACCCCCACCCTCACCCCCAACCCCCCAGCACATATCCTCCCTGCTAATGTCTCAACAGCACAACCCACCCAAACCAACACCAACCCCTGAATGCCAACACAAACCATGGACACCCATCACCTAAGCATGACCACTGCACATACCCATCCCCCCCCAAACCACCCTCACAACTCCTCCCACAAGGGAATGCCAGCACTGGGGGACAAGGGCACCCACAAATCGCACGCCATGGCACACACAGAAGCAATAACCATTCTCTTTTACCCCTGCAGGGCCCGAACGCCAACACACCGGCCCGGAGGGTCCAGAAATGTCCATCCCACCCCCAGAACAGGCCCCCAGTGATGACAGCAGCTCTGTCGACCTAGAACCTGATGACCAACCCGGACCATCGGGGACCTCTAGACAGTCGGTTCCCCTCAGGCAGCCACAGGCCCCAGCAGACCTACCCCCCTCTGGAAACCCCAGCACAGCATCCACCCAGCGGGCCCATGCCTCTGTCTCCAGGACAGGTCAAGCAGCGGTGTGTCTACCACTACAGGGCACCCAGGGCAACCCACCACCCCAACAACAACAGGGACCTGGGGGCAGTGGTAGTGGGCACACCGTCCAGGGGACAGAGGCCCAGGAACAAAGGGGAACTGGGAGGGCTGCTGTGCGACAGAGGGAGGACAGGCCTAGGGAACCCACTGTCCAAGAGGCCCTCACCACCATCATGGGAGCGTACCACCACTCCCAAGAGACGATGGCGACGGTCCTGGCCAGGTTCCAGGAGATCCAGGCCATGCAGGAGGGCCAGTACATGGGGTTCCGGGAAGAACTGCGCAGCATCAGTTCCGCAATGGGTACAATCGTGGTGGCACTCAACCAGATTGTCACCACATTGCGGGACTATGTGGCCCCCAAAGGGCCCCTGCCACTAGCATGTAGGAAGAACAGCCCACCACCTCCGCTGGCGCTAGTGGTCAGGAGGCCTGACACAACAGCAACGGGCCACCCGGACCCCACCCCCTGCAGAACATGAACCACCCCGCAAGAAAGGCCTGAGATCTAGGAAGAAGACAGAGTAGGATATCAAGACCCCCGCCATGCACGGATCCCCCCGGATGTCATCCCACTGTCCCACTTGTTCACCCTGTCCAACCTTGAACTGCCCCTGCTCCACCTTCCACAGGCATATGGACAATGCACCTGTGCGAACAAGAGTCTGGACTCTGCCATGGACATGCCTCCACCATCACCCATCACCCTTTTTGAACTATACACCAATTTTTGCACTTCAATAAACACAATTATTGCACAAAAACCATCTGGAGTCTGCTATTTATTTTTTTAAACCAAATGTATTCGATATAACCAACCAAAAATGTCCAAATACATTGTGATGACAACATACCAGTGTCACACAGCGGTAGTCCATGGGGAAATAAACCAGAGGGCACTCCGTGGGGACCAGATCACTGAAATAGGAAGGCAAATTCACAACTAAGTTACCATACATTGGGGTGAAAGGTCAGACAGTAGAGAGCCAGTACTGTTACAGATATAATAAAATGCAGGAGTAGATTCTTACCTGTGTGTTACTGGAAATACTGCAGTATCACTCTGTCTCTGTTGTCTGTGTCGTCCTCTTCGTCTTCCTCCTCTTCACTCTCCGCAGGCTCCACAGCGGCCACAACACCACCATCTGGAACATCCTCCTGCAGGAAAGGCACCTGGCGTCGCAAAGCCAGGTTGTAAAGCATGCAGCAGGCCACGATGATATGACACACATTCTTTGGTGAGTACATTAGGGATCCACCTGTCATATGCAGGCACCTAAACTTGGCCTTCAGGAGGCCGAAGGTCCGCTCGATCACCCTCCTAGTAAGCCCATGGGCCTCATTGTACCGTTCCTCTGCCCTTGTCCTGGGATTCCACACTGGGGTCAATAGCCAAGGCAGGTTGGGGTAACCAGAGTCACCAATTAGCCACACACGCTGTCTCTGTAGCTGTTCCATCACATAAGGGATGCTGCTATTTCGCATGACGTACGCGTCATGCACTGACCCTGGGAACTTGGCAGTTAAATGGGAGATGTACTGGTCAGCCAAACAGACCACCTGGACATTCATCGAATGATAACTTTTTCAGTTCCTGTACACCTGTTCATTGTCTTTTGGGGGGACCAAAGCCACATGGGTACCATCAATGACACCAATGATATTGGGAATGTGTCCAAGGCCATAGAAATCCCCCTTCACTGTAGGCAAGTCACCCACCTCAGGGAAAATGATGTAGCTCCGCATGTATTTCATCAGGGCAGACAACACTCTGGACAATACCCTTGAAAACATAGGCTGAGACATCCCAGATGAAATGGCCACTGTAGTTTGAAATGATCCACTAGCCAAAAAATGGAGTACTGACAGCACCTGCACTAGAGGCGGAATCCCTGTGGGTTGGCGGATGGGTGACATCAGGTCTAGCTCCAGCTGGGCACACAGTTCCTGTATAATGGCACTGTTGAGTCTGTAGGTGAGTATGACATGTCGTTCTTCCATTATCGACAGGTCCACCAGCGGTCTGTACATGAGAACATTCCTCCGTCTCCTCGCAAGTCCCAGCGGACGGTGCCTAGGAAGGACAACATGGAGCACAGAGTCAATCAACCCACAGGTAAGTTCCCACAGCCTGCACAGTACACAAATCTCTCTGGATTGAATTTCTTGTATGAGTGTCGATGCAAGGCCTAGCCATGTGTGACACAGTAGGAATTAAGCCACGTGGGCCCTTGAAATGGCGGCTGCCTGACCTGTGAAGTGTGACAATGTGAAGTGAGGTCATTGCGCTGGTGTGGCACGCCGTGGCGGTAGGCGGTCGAAGACCGCGGCGCAAAGCAGCTTTGGTTAACATTGAACCCTATGGGTTTCAGGAGCCAATGACGATGTGCGCCGGCGGTCGCGGTACGCACCGCTGCGGTACGCACCGCCGCGGGCGTGACCGCCATTTTCTCTCTGCTTAATCACACGAGACCTGAGCTTCCACAGGAGAGGACCTATACTGCAAGTGCTGCTGTGACCTCGGTCTGGAAGTGACAATGGCTGCTGCGACTGGGGAAAGGGCCCCCGCCTTCAGTTCCGAAGAGTTGGAGAAGCTCATGGACGGGGTCCTCCCCCAGTATGCGCTACTCTACGGTCCTCCAGACCAACAGGTGAGTACACGGGGGCCAATGCATAGTGGGCAATGCCTGTGATGAGTGGGGTGGATGTACAATGGAGGGGAGGGGAGCGAATTACGAATGCATGGCACGACAGATGAGAGCATGTGCCACATGGCAAGTTTGGGGAGGGGGGCCACTCACATCGAGCATGCAGAAAAGTGATGATGTTTCTTTTCCCCCCCTGTACATGTCACATAGGTCAGCGCCCATCAGAAGATCGATATTTGGCGTGCCATCGCCAAGGACGTCCAGGCCCTGGGGGTCCACAACAGACGGGGCACCCACTGCCGCAAGAGGTGGGAGGACATCCGCCGCTGGAGCAGGAAGACCGCCGAGGCTCTGCTGGGGATGGCCTCCCAACCTAGGAGGGGTGCCAGTCGTACCTTGACCCCCCTGATGTCCCGGATCCTGGCGGTGGCCTACCCCGATTTAGATTGGCGCTTGAGGACATCACAGCAGACACAAGGGGGTGAGTACCAGCACATTCAGCTATATTTGCGCGCAGTGGAGGTGCCTGGGTGGGGGAGGAGGGCTGTGGGTATCCCTAGGCCAGGGCGAATTCTGTAGGCTAGGCCCCTCCGTGAGGTATGGTCCTGTGCCCCCGCCCCCCACCTCTGTAGGGTGCCTAGTAACGCTATTCATGGACCTGTGTATTCTGTGTGGGCAGTTGTCGCCCATAGGCTTGTAGGGCATGTCCCAGTGAATGAGTAGTGTACCCCAAGAGCGCAGCGTAGTGCAGGGGGCTTCTGTGTCTGTCCTCTCCGCCAACGGGTGTCCCCAATGCATGCACTCAACTTGTCTTTATTTCTCCACCCCCCCATTTTCTTTGTTTTTCTGTGAATGTGTGCATTAGCATCATCAGGCGGAGGAGAAGTGGCATCAGCGCAAGAGGGAGCTGCATCTCACATGGCCCCGGAGGGCCATGCAACGGACTCCGACATGACCAGTGAGACGGAGGGCGAGGGGGGCTCCACCACAGGGACCCGTGCAGACGTCAGTGACACCGACACGTCCTCGGATGGGAGCTCCCTTGCGGTGGCGGCAACATCCGTGCCCACCGATACTACAGGTACAGCCACCACCCAGCGCACCAGCTCCGCCCTCCCAGCAGCCCCTCGGCCTTCGGCCCGTGCCCTCACGGCCAGGAAGGCGGCCATCTCCTTCGCCCCAGGCACCTCAGGCCCTGCCCCAGTCACCCCTGCTGCCCTCAGTGAGGAGGTCATTGACCTCCTGAGGACCATCATTGTTGGGCAGTCTACCCTTTTGAATGCCATCCAGGGTGTGGAGAGGGAGGTGCATCAAAGCAATGCATACCTGGAGGGCCTTCATTCGGGTCAGGCTGCCCAGCAGCGATCGTTCAACGCTCTGGCCTCAGCGCTGACGGCAGCGATTGTCCCTTTCTCCAGCCTCCCTCTTCTAACTCCCTCCACCCAGTCCCACTCCCCTGTTCCTCTGCCTATCCCATCCACACCTACAGACCAGCCTGCACACACCTCAACACCCAAGGGAAGCTCATCCAGACATAAGCACCACAGAACACACAAGCATTCACACAAGCAACATACAGATGCAGACATGCCAACAGCCACTACCTCCTCTGTGTCCCCCACCACCTCGTCTCCCTCCTCCCTCCCTGTGACGTCTACACTCACACCTGCATGCACACCACCATCAGCCAGTACACCCATCACCAGCACACCCTCCAGACCAGTCCGCACACGTGCAGTCACCACCCCCACTGCCATGTACACGTCCCCTGTGTCCTCTCCCAGTGTGTCCGTCACCCCCGCTTCCAAACCACACAAACGCAGGCAGGCACCCAACCAACAGCCATTAGTGGAGAAGTGTGGCTCAATGGTTAGAGCGGCAGACCCTGAAGCAGAGATCTGGCTCAAGACCAGGGTTCAAGTCCCGCTTCGGCAGGTCTTGGGCTCAATTCCCCTTGACCAGATAATTCTCGCCTCGGTGCCTAATCTAATTCATGGGTCCCACTCTGCAACTCTGGGCAATAGCTTGCTTAATCTCCACAACGGCCCCAACAGCGCTTGGATGCCTGGCTTCACCCTGGGGGTGCTCAGGAGTGGGCGCCTCACAGGGAAAAGCCAGGAGGGGTTCCATAGCAGTATGAGTACAGCGCCTTGAGACCCTAACGGGTGAGTAGTGCGCTATACAAGTGCTAATTTACATTTTACATTTTACATCCACCTCACGTCAGCCTCCAGCCCAAGCACCTGCACACAAAGACACCAGACTTGACTCTCCTACAACCACATCCTCTTCCTCCACTCCCATACCCACTCCAGCTACCCTTCCCATGGCTCCTAAAAAACTAATCCTCTATAAACTGGACCTCTTTTTCTCACCTGACCCACCCCCTCCATCTCGTAAGAGTTCCAAAAACACCTCAGCCACCACCAGCCCAGCAACTCCCAAGAACGTCGTGCCTGGTTTTTGGAGTCCGCCCTTTCCTTGGGCAGGGACATCGGCCAGCAGCAAAGGCACAGCCAGCCCCCCCCCTGGGAAGAGGAGCAAAAAACTGAAGGGCAGGCGCGACAGGCCTGATACGCCTGCCCCCAAGGAGGGTAGCCTTGCACCGTCACCTGCCACATCGGGTAAGGGAGCCAAGGGCCACGGAGAGTCTGCCAAGGAGGGCAAGGGCAGCAAAGCGCAAAAGGCAGGGAGCAGCCGACCTGGCCATGAGGGCCCCACCAGCCCCATTCCGGGGGTATCGGAGGAGACCCAGGGCCCCAGGACTCCATCACAGGAGGGCCCCGCAACGGAAAGGTCCGATGCTGACTGAGCGGGAAGTATTGGCCAGGTGTGGTTCAAACGAAACACAAGACAGGCACCGCTGAACAGGGCCCCACCGTGAGGAGCACCGCTGAACAGGGCACCGCCGTGAGGAGCACCGCTGAACAGGGCCCGCCGTGAGAAGCACCGCTGAACAGGGCCCCGCCAAGACAGGCACCGCTGAACAGGGCCCCGCCGTGAGAAGCACCGCTGAACAGGGCCCCGCCAAGACAGGCACCGCTGAACAGGGCCCCGCCGTGAGGAGCCCCGCTGAACAGAGCCCCGCCGTGAGAAGCACCGCTGAACAGGGCCCCGCCAAGACAGGCACCGCTGAACAGGGCCCCGCCGTGAGAAGCACCGCTGAACAGGGCCCCGCCGTGAGAAGCACCGCTGAACAGGGCCCCGCCGTGAGAAGCACCGCTGAACAGGGCCCCGCCAAGACAGGCACCGCTGAACAGGGCCCCGCCGTGAGAAGCACCGCTGAACAGGGCCCCGCCGTGAGAAGCACCGCTGAACAGGGCCCCGCCGTGAGAAGCACCGCTGAACAGGGCCCGCCAAGACAGGCACCGCTGAACAAGGCCCCGCCGTGAGAAGCACCGCTGAACAGGGCCCCGCCAAGACAGGCACCGCTGAACAGGGCCCTCCTGTCAAGCACCGCTCCGCTGGGCCCTCATCTCAAGCACCGTGCCGCTGGGCCCTCCTGTCAAGCACTGCTCCGCTGGGCCCTCCTGTCAAGCACCGCTCCGCTGGGCCCTCCTGTCAAGCACCGCTCCGCTGGGCCCTCATCTCAAGCACCGCTCCGCTGGGCCCTCATCTCAAGCACCGCTCCGCTGGGCCCTCCTGTCAAGCACCGCTCCGCTGGGCCCTCCTGTCAAGCACCGCTCCGCTGGGCCCTCATCTCAAGCACCGCACCGCTGGGCCCTCCTGTCACGCACCGCTCCGCTGGGCCCTCCTGTCAAGCACCGCTCCGCTGGGCCCTCCTGTCAAGCACCGCTCTGCTGGGCCCTCATCTCAAGCACTGCTCCGCTGGGCCCTCATCTCAAGCACCGCTCCGCTGGGCCCTCCTGTCAAGCACCGCTCCGCTGGGCCCTCCTGTCAAGCACCGCTCCGCTGGGCCCTCATCTCAAGCAACGCTCCGCTGGGCCCTCATATCAAGCACCGCTGGCCCATTGGCAGGCCCGGTTCTGTGTCGGGCAGGGCTTCACGAGGCACTCTGCCCACCATGCCTCCTCCATGACCAGTGGACTCTGTAATCCACCTGATGGACTGTGGCTTTGCACTCCCCGGGATGGCACAGTGGGCAATCCACCCACTGTAGAGACTTGAGAGACTGTGGCTTTGCACTCCCCAGGATGGCACAGTGGGCAATCCACCCACTGTAGAGACTTGAGAGACTGTGGCTTTGCACTCCCCAGGATGGCACAGTGGGCATGGAGGCCCTTCGTGGATCTGGCGTCGTGGACTCATGTGGCTGAGGTGCCCCCCCTTCCCTTCCCCCTGAGGTGCCAGTATTTTATTTTTGTGATGCCCCAGCAGTGTTCTCTCCAATGGACGCGATCTCGTGTGTGGGCTTTTCCCATGTGTTGCTGCACATTGGCTCACGGACATTTGAACTTTGCAAAACTGTGCTGGACTTTTGCTACTTGTATATATATATAGTTCTAGATGTGTAATAATTCTTTATATATTGCTAAGTTCGCTATACTTAATTATTGCTATAATATAGTTCTATTTTTACAATCATTGCCTTTTGTCTTTGCTTTTTTGTTTTGGGGGTTTGGGGGTGTCACTCTGACTTTTTAATCTGCATTGGTGTGTAGGTATTTCGGTGGGGGTGAGGGTGGGGGTGGGTGTGTGGCGTATGTGTGTGCCCGTAACCTTTCCTCCTCCCCCCTCCCCTGTGTCGTAGGTGCAGTACTCACCGTTGTTGTCTGCGGCGACGTTCGTGATCCTGGAAGAAGAGCAGGAAGGCAATGGCTGGGAGGAAGTGGAGTTCCGGTTCCATGCTGTCCCGATTCCGTGTGGAGTGTGTCGAGGTGAGCATTTTCCATTGAAATGTCTGTTTCCGCCGTGTTTTTATCGGCGGGGCTCCCGCCCTGGAAAAGGTGGCGGATTGGTGAGTCGTGATATGGTGGGCGGTACATTGTCTGCCGCCTGGCTGTTGGTGGTGACCGCCGCGCTGTTTGTTTGTGCCGCCGTGGCGGTCGGAGTGTTAAAGCGGCGGCCTGTGTTGGCGGTTTCACTAGAGAGACTGTGGCCTTGGACTCCCCAGGACCAAGCAGTGGGCAAACCACTCACTTGAGAGACTGTGGCTTTGCACTCCCCAGGAACAAGGAGTGGGCAGACCATCCACTAGAGAGACTGTGGCTTTGCACTCCCCAGGGCAGAGTGATGGGCATGTGGCCCCCTCCAGGGGCAGTGGTATTGTACCATCTTCCGGCTGAGGTGCCCCCTTTCCCATTCCCCCTGAGGTGCCTGTGAATTTTCGACCTGATGCCCCAGCAGTGTTCTCTCTGTATTGAGGCAGGAGTCAAGAGGGGCCTTGGCCTATGTGATATGGCCCCGAGGCCCACGGACATTATGGACTGGGCAGTGTCCCTCCATTTGTATATATTGTAGACACTGTTTTGTGCTTTGAGGATGTATTTCTAGAACTTTATATTATTACACTGACTTTACTCACTTCCTTTTGTCCTTGCGTTATTCCTGATGGGTACGGGGTGGATATGTAATGTTGTTGCAACTGTTTGTGTGTATGGTGTTGGGGGTGAGGGTGTTGTTTGTTGCATGTGTGTGTCACTCTCTTTTTCCTCCCCCCTCCCTTGTGTGCTAGGTGCAGTACTCACCGTGGTCATCTTAGCTGCCTTGGTATTCCTGGTGTAGGAGGAGGTACACCAGCACCGGTAACACCTGTAGTTTGGGCTCCATGGCGTCGTGGTTCTTCCTTGAGTGTCCAGAGGTGAGTCGTTTCCCTTCTGTGTACTGTTTCCGCCGTCCTTTGATGGCATTGGTACCGCCCCGGAAAAGCTGGCAGATTGGCTTGTTGTAATACGGTGGGCGGTACATTGTCTTTCGCCTTGCTGTTGGAGGTTACTGCCGCAGTGCTTTTTGCTACCGCCGTGGCGGTCAGTGTGTTAAAGTGGCTGTCTGTGTGAGCAGTTTCCGCTGTGGTCATAATTCCATTTTTTTACCAGCGGCTTGTTAACGGTATTACGGGCTGCTTTATCATCAACCGCCAGGGTTGTAATGAGGGCCTTAATCTCAGAGTCATGTAGACAGTTCTCAAGACAAAGGTATGAAGATACAAAATCATCAAGGGTTGACCAAGGCAACAAAATAAATTCAAGTGTACATCAAGAGAAGTAGGCTGTCAAAAAAGGCAATACAGAACATCAGTAAAATAGCCTGATGAATGTAAAACAAGGGTTGCTCAGATTTAATAAACGTCAAGGCAATTCAAACCATCAAAGCTCAGTTTAGTTGGGCAAGGGGAAACCCTAAGGATTAACCAATCAGGGACTAACGTGTGGTCTGAACACATGAGGGCAAAAGACTAAAAGAACAAAAAGGGCAAGGAGAATTTGGTAAAAGATAATCTTGGGCAACAGGTCACTAACTAAAAAATGCAAAATAAATAAAATGGAAAGTGTCAGCGTATCAGAAGCGCAATCAAAAATCCCCTTCTTTGGGTTAGGAAATATCTCTATGTCTCAGCAAGGCATTTCAAAACAGCAACAGCAGAGAGGACAGTATCTCAGAATTCAAGGAGCTCACCATGTTGTGAAAATGTCAGTGAGAGTTCAGCTGAATTTGATTCCTAGTTTCACTGTTCACTATTTTAAAGTCCATAGGGCAAAATGATTCATCAGTTTCTCGACCCATCTGACGTTGAAGGGACAACATCCAATAGAAATCAATCATGCGATTTCAACATGAAACATCCACATGCTTTCCCAGGTCTGTAATGAGAACGGTACCCATCTGTACACTTCCACGCAAGACTGACACAATTGTTAATACTGTCAGCCCACTGTTCATACAATTCATATACTTTGCTGGTTGGGTTTGGGTCATATTTTGTCTCATTTTGCTGTGATTTATTTAGTCAGTGGTATCTTCTCGTAATATCATTTGGTGTGTGGTAACTGAGCTCAATGTACATTATACAGACTACTAGTATCTCTGTATATTATTGTTGGAAATGGTCTCTCTGCAGGGTCACTCCCAAACATTTTGCCTTACTCCTTTTCTTCTTCTGACCTCATTTATGCTTTCTTTAGGATTCTAGACACTTTACCACTGCTAACCAGTGCTAAGGTGCATGTGCTCTCTCCCTAAAAATATGGTAACATTGGCTCATACCCAATTGGCACATTTAATTTACTTGTAGGTCCCTAATAAAGTTCACTACATGTGCCCAGGGCCTATTAATTGAATTCTACTAGTGGGCCTGCAGTACTGGTTGTGCCACTAACATAAGTAGCCCCTTAAACATGTCTCAGGCCTACCCTGGCAAGGCCTGTGTGTGTAGTTTCACTGCCACTTTGACTTGGCATTTAAAAGTACTTGCCAAGCATTACACTCCCCTTTTTCTACATATAAGTCACCCTTATGGTAGGCCCTAGATAACCCATAAGGCAGGGTACTATGTAGTTAAACGGCAGGACATGTACATGTGTGGTATATATGTCTTGGTAGTGGAACACTGCTAAATCGGTTTTCCACTACTGTGAGGCCTGCTTCTTACATAGGAAAGCATTAAGGTTAACCTCACACACTGTTTGAGTCATAGATTCTTATCAGAAAGGGGTAACCAAGTCATATTTAGTATGGCCAGAATGGTAATACAACATCCTGCTTTTTGGTGAGGTTGGAATTTATATCACTATTTTTAAAATGCCACTTTTAGAAAGTGAGCCTTTCTTTGCACTTAAAATCCATCCATTCCTTACAGCCTGTCTCCAATCCAAGTCTGGGCTGTGCTGGTTGACAGCTCCCTTATGCATTTCACCCAGACAACCACAAATACAGGATACTCAGTCACACCTGCACTTATCTGAATACTGAATGTGTTTTCCTGGGCTGTGAGGGTGGAGGGCCTGACACTTACATTCCAAAGGCTAGTGGCCTGCCCCCACATAATGGACTCCCAACCCCCCTACTGGGACCCTGGCAGACAGAGCTGTACTGAAAGGGGGCCTTGTGCACTTCAAAACCACTCTTTGAAGTCTCCCCCAATTCAAAGACATTTTGGGGTATTTAAACTGTGTTCCTGACCCCACCTGTCAAGAGGAACTGCCTGGCTGCCCAAAGGTCTCATCTGGGCTGCTTTGCTGTGAAGAACTGCTGCTCTGCTGTTGCCCTGCTGCCCTCTGACTTTGCTGAGAAGTGCTCTCCAAGGGCTTGGATTCAGCTTGCCTCCTGTTTTCTGAAGTCTCAGGGCCAAAAAGACTTAATCTCTTCCAAGAACTCCTTGTGTGCCAAAAATCGATGCACAGCCTGCCTTGTGATGAGAAAATCGCTGCCCAGCCGAACTGGAACTATGTAGACCGACTTCCAGAGTGAAGAATCGACACAGCACCAGAAAATGTGATGCATCAGCATACCAGATCGACGCAATGCCTGTGACTTCGTCCCACGCACCTAGGTTTACATGCATCGTCCGTTGGTGTCAAAAAGATCCCCGCATCGCAGTGAGGAACCAAGATTGCGCAAAAGAAATCAACGCAAAGCCCATTGCAGCGTGGAAAGAAATGACGTATTGTCTGTGCTGCATCAGAAAATCCGACGCACACCCTATTTTTCCACTCATCTCCTCCTCTGCGGTTCCTGTGCATGTTATTTTTGATGCAACCCAGGTACTTTGTGCAAACAAGAGACAACTATTGATTTCTAAGATTTAAGGCTCTTTTTAAACCTGCAAAAGTGATATTTCAAGTTGTGCTTATTGTATCCGTATTGTTTTGACCTGAATTAAATCAGATTAACATCCTATATTTTTCTAAACGTGTGGTGTATTTTTGTGGTGTTTGCACTGTATTATTGTATGATTTATTGCACAAATACTTTACACATTGCCTTCTAAGTTAATCCTGACTGCTCAGTGCCATGTTACCAGAAGGTGGGCACAGGATAATTTGGATTGTGTGTGACATACCCTGATTAGGATTTGGTCCCTATTTGGATAAAGGTGAATTCCTCTGCCAACTAGATACACAATTTCTAACAATTCTGTTTTTTTCATTTCTTCTTTCTTTCTTTCTTTCATTATTTGTTGTTTTGATCTTTCTGTCATTTTGTGTCACTTTTTCAGCCCTGAAGAAGCAGAGATTCTGTGAAACATGTGTTGGCTACTTGAGTGCTAAGATTGTGCATCATCACATTATCAAGACATCAATTCATTGGGATGTTTGTGGAAGTATTTGTGTATAGAAACTTTGATCGTTTTTGAGTCTTAACAATGTTTTGGAGCAATTCATTTGGTCAACCATGAAAATTCATTTGCATAGAAACTGGGGATTATTTTGAGGAATAGTAATGCTTTGGAGTAATTTTGTGTATAGAGATGACTACATATACTTCAATCGGTAATGTATTGTTGACTATTGTCAATGGATATAATTATTTTGCTATAGGCAATATAAAAATACTTATTTAAGTTACTTCTTAGTGGTGGAGTTTGCTATGCATGTGTGCCTCATCTCTTGACTTTTACTCCCCTTCCTTCTTCATGTTATTTATTTAATTTGTGTAAGTATGGTAAAACTGACTCTGTGGGTGATTACGCAGGGCCATTTCTCAGTTTACCCACTCTCCTATGTTAAATACTACCATGATGTCAAGTATGCGTCTGCAACAAACTCTACCTAAGTGGCCCACACTTTTACCATACCATATGAATGCATGCCATCTGAACTGTCAACAGTTGCCCAAAGGAAAATTAGGATCTCAAACAACTATAATTGCATGGCTAAAGTTGTGCAATAACAGTAACCATCGAACAGGTAGGAGACCACCTTTAATGCTTTGCCTCGTGGAGCATACATCACTTACCTATTGTCATACAATAGTAGGCCTATGCCAACTCCATTTACACAGTTCCCACACAAGGTCATGCAGACATTTAGTTGTCACATACACAGTACTGCAACAATAGGAAATGATGCTCCCAGAACATGCCATGTTGCTGACAACAGTACTGTAGCCTGGAGAAGGTGACATGGAATTACTCATGCCACACTGGAAACATATCCACAATGCACATTTCACCAAGTGAACATTGTCCAAATGAAGTCATGGAGGTAGTACCAATGTTGATTTAATAGGCCAAGCATTTGGCATGGAAGTTTACACTGTAGACATCATGTGCAAATTGTCAGGGAGATATGTCCCTAAAAACCACAGCACAATGAATCAGCAAGCCCCAGGGAAATCACTACTAATGTCTAGACCCCTTACAATTACATGCTCTGATTGCATCAGTAGAAGCCATTAGTCCTTTCTAAGTCAGTGAGACAAAGATTTGCAAGTACCTTTAGGTACTGACAGGACCTGTAGGACCATTAGTCCTTTCTATGTCAGACAGACATATAGATTTGCAACTATCTGTAGGAGGCCCTCAACATGTTGCCCAATGAGAAGCTACAGCGCCGTCTATATTTTTGTCATGCAAACCCAGATTTCTGTGGATGAATGGTTGTCCCCAAACACATGCGATTTCAACATAACTGCAAGACATTCCATGATGCATGCCAACAGTCAAGTAAAAAACCTTCCGCATTACACATGCGCAGTGCACTTTGCTACATGATGCCACATCAGTGGCCTGGAAATGCACGTTGTGGCTAAAACATCTAGTCACACACATCTTGTACCTCATTTCTGCAGCAGTTATGAATGCCAAAGAACATGCAGTGATGGCTGAGCGTATGTGTGAGCCAACAATCAATGGTTACACACTCCTGACTGTGGCCCTGCATGAAATGGTCTCCCATCGCAAATGTCCTATTCCACACACAGGTTGGAATGTACATATATGTGAGGAAATACAGGAATCATCCCATGAAGACAGGTAGACCATGCATGAAAAAGCACCGTACACATTTTGTCAAAAAAGAAAGAGACACATGCTAACATGTAAGCACAAGAAATGCTGGCAACAATGACAGCCCCAGCTGGACCTCTGTGATCTTCTGGGCCCAATGTCTCAGGTCCTCCCACCTCTTGCGACAGCAGGTGCTCCACGGGTTGTGGACCCCCAGGGTCTGCACCTTCCAGGCGAAGTACAGGACATGACTACACTCTTTTGTATCCATCTGCAGGCTAACCAACTACCCTGTGGCTACGGCTGCACACTGGTGGTAGTGCCGGTGCCAGTGGGGGTGCTGCCAGTGGAGGAGGGAGGCTCCAGCCCCTCTCCTGCAGCCTCGGACGGCTGCCCACTGGGACTGCTGCTGCTGGCAGTGGTGCTACTGTCAGCGGTGCAGGTAGCGGTGCTTGCGACGGTGCTTGCGGAGTTGCAGGTGGCGGTGGTGGCCGCGGTGCAGGTGCCGGTGCTGCCAGTGGTGGGGGGAGGCACCAGCCCTTCTCCTGCAGCTTTGTACAGTTGTCCACTGGGGCTGCTGCTGCTGACAGTAGTGGTGCTTGAGGTGGTGCAGGTGATGGTGCAGGTGGCAGTGCTTGCAGCGGTGCTAGCAATGGGGCTTCTGGCGGCGCTGGCCGTGGTGCAGGTGGCGGTGCTGGCGGTTGTATTGGTAGCCACCAGGTCTTCACCTTCAGCCTCGGACGGCTGAAGTGCCTTGCTAGATGTTTTGTGCCCATTCCTCACCTTGGGAGATGGTGGTGTCACCTTGGGTCTAACAGCTGGAGTCTTTGAGGCAGCCTTGCTGGGTGGTTGTGGCTCCTTCCCCTTGCTGGATGCTGTCCCCTTCTTCACCTTGCTAGGTGGCGGAATGGATTTTGCCTTGGCAGGGGTTGGTGGCACACTGGCTGGCCTCACAGGTGCTCCCTTTGATCCTCTGACAGCTGCAGGAACCACAGCGGACGTGGACTTGGTGGCTGAGGTGCTGGGCTGGGTTTTGCCCACCCTGGCTTGAGGGGAAGGACGGGGGAGAGGGGTAAGGAAGAGGTCAACGTTTTCCAGGAATATGTTCTTAGGGACACTGGGGCAGGAAGAGGGAGAAGGTCTGGGAGTGGAGGAAGAGGGAGTTGTTGTAGGAGGTGTCTGTCTGCTGAATTTGGGTGCATGTGCATGGGCTGGATACTGTTGGGAGGTGGATGGCTGTTGGGTGGGTGGGTGCTTACGTTTGTGTACTTTGGGAGGAGGGGTCATGGACACACTGGGAGAGGACACAGGGGATGTGTGCATGGATGTGGTGACTGCCAGTGGGGGGTATGTAGTGATGGGCATGCTGGTGATGGAGGTAGTGGATGAGGATGTAGTGCATGCAGGTGTCAGTGGAGACACTACTAGGAGGGAGGTGGATGAGTAGGAAGAGGGGTACACAGTGGAGGCAGTGGATGTTGGTGTGTCTGCATTGGGATGGTGCTTGTGTGAGTGCCTGTGAGATGAAGTGTGGTGCTTGTGTTTGCCTGAGACACTTTTGACTGTTGATTTGGGTGCATGCTGGGGAGAAGGTGTGCTTGGGATAGGATGGGGCTGAGGGGATTGGGACTGGGTAGAGGAAGTTGGAGGGGGGTGGCTAGAGACAGGGACAATGGCTGCCATCAGGGAGTTGACCAGAGCCTGGAATGCTCTCTGTTGGGCCACCACGCCAGAGTGAATGCCCTCCAGGTATGCATTTGTTTGTTGCAAATGCCTCTCGACACCCTGGATGGCATTCAGAATGGTTGACTGCCCAACAGTGAGGGATCTCTGGAGGTCAATAGCCTCCTCACTGAGGACAGCAGGGCTGATTGGGGCAGGGCCTGAGGTGCCTGCGGCAAAGGAGATGCCCACACTCCTGGGTGAGTGGGCATGGGAAACACGCTGAGGGGCTGCTGGGCGGGCAGTGCTGGTGGGAGGTGGCGGCTGTACCTGTTGTTGGGGTGGGCATAGAGGTGTCCGCCAATGCCAGGGAGCTTCCATCGGAGGAGGAGTCACTGTCTTTGGTCTCCCCTCCTGTCCCAGTCGTGGTGCTCCCCTCGCCCTCCGTCCCACTGGTTCCTTCAACCTCAGTAGATTCGGCCTCCAGGCCCATGTAGGATGCAGCTCTCTCCATCGCTGGTGCCTCTGCTCCTCTGCCAGATGATGCTAATGTACACAAGGACAGGGTGACAAAACAAAAAGGGGTGGAGAGACAGAGGATACACTTGGTCAATGCCAGCAACAACACCACTGTTCTAAACAACAGTGGCCATGGCATCAGGGATGTCTCAGACAATGTTCTCCAACATGTTGACCAGAGTGTTGTCAGCCCTGCTTAAACACATGCAGACCTACATTGTATTCCCCAGGTGGAGGATCCGGCCACAGTGAAAGCTGACTTTTATGCCCTGGGACATGTCCCGAACATCATTGGTGCCATAGATGAAACACATGTAGCATTTGTCCCCGTCCCCCCGGAGAAATGAACAAGTGTTCAGGAATGGAAAAAGCCATCCCTCTATGAATGTGCAGATGGTGTTTTTGGCAGACCAGTACATCTCCCATGTGAATGCCAAGTATCCTGGCTCTGTGTGTGACGCCATTATCTTGAGGAATAGCAGCATCCCATATGTGATGGGCCAACTCCAGAGGCACCGGGTGTGGCTAATAGGTAAGCCCAAGGTCCCCACCCAGTATATGTTGGTGTGTGGGTATGGGGTTGTCCCTAAGGGTTAGTGTGTGTCTGATAGTTGGCCCTTGATATTTGCAGGTGACTCTGGTTACCCCAACCTCTCATGGCTACTGACCGCAGTGAGGAATGCCAGGACAAGGGCAGAGGAACGTTACAATGAGGCACATGGGTGAACAAGGAGGATCATTGAGAGGACCTTCGGCCTCCTGAAGGCCAGACTCCGGTGCCACCATCTGACAGGTGAATCCCTGTACTACTCACCCAAGAAGGTGTGCCAGATCATCGTTGCATGCTGTGCAACCTGGCCGTGAGACACCAGGTGCCTTTTCTGCAGGAGGATGAGCCTGGAGATGGTCTTGTGGCAGCGGTGGAGCCTGTGGACAGTGAGGAAGAGGAGGCAGAGGAAGAAGATGTGGACAACAGAAGTAATATAATTCTACAGTTCTTCCAGTGACACACAGATAAGACACTGTAACTTCACTTTACTTCTCAGTTTTGTGTTGGACATTGTACATGGCAGCCTGATTTCCCAATGTCTATGGCCACTTACTGTACCCTTTACCATCTCTAATTTCAGATCTCTGTGGCCCACTCCGGCTCCTGGTGTGTTTACTGCTGCCCACTTAAGGTCATACCAATGTTTATCTAACTGTACATATGACTTGCAATGTTTTCAGAATGTTGTACTAATACATATTTCAATCATTTGACAGACTCAAGATTTGTTTTTGTTCCAAGGGTGTTTATTTGAGTGCTCATATGTAGAGGGGTATTTGCAATGGGCTGGGGTGATGGAGGAGGAATGTCCAGTTAGAGTCTCTTGGTACCACAGTGCATTGTCCAATGGGGCATAGGAAGGGGAGTAATGGTAATTCAAGCTGGACAGGGTGACAGAGTGGGACAGAAGGGTGACAATCAGGAGAGTCCTATTTCCTGGCGGGGGTCTTGGCAATGTTCTCTGGCTTCTGCCTGGATCGCAGGGACCGCTTGTGGGGTGGTTCTCCTTCTACAGGGAGTGGGGTGCTAGTGGCCTGTTGGTCCTGTGGTGGGGCCTCCTGTCCACTAGCGACGGCGGATGTGGAGAGCTGTTCTTCGGTGTGGCTAGTGTCAGGGGCCCGTTGTTGTGCCACTGCCTCCCTCATGGTGTTGCCCGTGTCAGCCAGCACCCCTGCAATGGTGACCAGGATGGTGTAGATGCCTTTTAGGTCCTCCCTGATCCCCAGGTACTGTATCCCCAGGTACTGTCCCTCCTGCAGCCGCTGGGTCTCCTGCAACTTGTACAGTATCTGGCCCCTGGTTTCCTGGGAATGGTGGTATGCTCCCAGGATTTTGGTGAGTGCCTCCTAGAGAGTCAGTTCCCTGGGCCTGTCCTCCCCCTGTCACACAGCAGTCTTCCCAGCTTCCCTGTTGTCCTGTGCCTCTGTCCCCTGAACCTTGTGCCCACTGCCACTGACCCCAGGTCCCTGATCGTCCTGTGTTTGTGGGGTTGCCTGGTTTCCCTGTAGTGGTGGACACACTGCTGATTGACGTGTCTTGGGGAGAGTGGCATGGGCCTGCTGGGTGGGTGCTGTGCTGGTGTTTCTGAGGGGGGAGGGTCTGTGGTGGGTTGGGACTGTGACAGTGGAACCAACTGTCCAGAGGTCCCTGATGGGCCAGGTTGCTCATCGTGATCCAGGCGTGCAGACTGCTGTCATTACTGTGGACTTACTCTGAGGGGGGACTGGATGTTTCTGGCAGCTCTTCTCCAGTGATGTTGAGTAAGGATCCTGTGGGGATGAAAATGCATTGTTATTGTATTTGTATGTGCCATCTTGTGCATGGGTGTGTTTCCATGTATGGTTGTGATTGCCCTGTCAGCTTTGCATTGTGTGTGTGGTGATTTTGTGGGCTAGGTGATTCTCTCTAATTGGCATGCTCTGGTGATGGGTGTCCATGCAGGTCTGTCATGGGAGTCCATGGATTAGTGTGACATGCAGGGCTTGCTTCTGGGATGGGTGGGTTGCGATAGTGGGGTATACGTGAGGTGGTGGAGTGATGGGGATAGGGTAGGTGTAGGAGTTTGTGATGGCATGTAGGTAGGGTGGGGTATATAGAAGTAAAGATATGACTTACCAGAGTCCAGCCCTCCTGCTACTCCTGCGAGGTCCTCAGGATGCATGATTGCCAAGACTTGCTCCTCCCATGTTGTTAGTCGTGGGGGAGGACGGGGGATCCACCGCCAGTCCTTTGTACAGCTACCTGGTGTCTTGCAACCACAGAACCCCCGTAGGTCGTTCCACCTCTTCCTGATGTCATCCCTTTTTTCTGGGGTGCTGTCCCGCGGCGTTGACCCTGTCCATGATTCTCCGCCATAGCTCCATCTTCCTAGCAATGGACGTCTGCTGCACCTGTGATCCGAATAGCTGTTGCTCTACCTGGATGATTTCCTCCACCATGACCCTTAGCTCCTCCTGAAAACCTAGGGTGTCTGGGTAGCCATGGATGTGGTGTGAGTGATATGTGTGAGAATGTGTGGGTTGATGTGTTGTTGTCAACATCAGGGCAGTGCACGCTCTACAGGCGACTAGAATGCAAAAACCCAGCACTTTCCAGATAACGTAATTTATGCATTGTGCTGATATGCTTTTGTTTAACCTTTTACATTGCAGAGTTTAATCCTGAAGACATATGTTCATGGTGCTTATAAATACTGTTAATTTGCAATGTATTGTTGCAGGCTTTCAGAGTGTGTCAGGGTGTGGTCCCTTTCCAGGGCCTTCTAGAAGCTTTCCCTGCAGCATGCATGGGTGTGGTTTGTGGGCTGGGCCAAGACTCTATATAAGGGAGCCAGCCCAGCTCCACGTGCTCACTATTCAGAGGTCCTGGTGCAGAGCAGCAGCAACTTCCTGAGCACCTGTTCCGGAGGCCTACTTTGATCTTCCAGGCCTTGCCCTTTCACTTTGTTGGTGATTCTTGATCAGGGCGGTAAGACCGAGGTCGGGTTGGGTCCCGATCCCGTTCTCGAAGGTTTTTGAGTTCTTGGGCCTAATTTGCATGCTAAACAATTTTACCCTTGTGCGTGTGAATGTTCGCTTGTTTTTTTTATGGCATTTACATGTTGTTACTCGAATCGGCAAGACGCACGATTCATTGTTTGTGTGCAATTCATGTTGTTCATTGTGCGCTACCATTTCTTAGCATTTACAGGGTAGCATTCGAATTGGCAAGACGCGTGATTTGTTTCTTGGCTTTAATTCATGTTATTCATTGTGCGCTACCATTTCTGGCATTTACAAGGTAGCATTCGAATCGGCAAGATGCGCAAATCATTTCTTGTGCTTAATCCGTGTTACTCATTGTTCGCTACCATTTTATGGCATTTACAAGGTAACATTCGAATCGGCAAGACGCGTGATTAATTTCATGTGCTTAATCCATGTTACTCATTGTTTGCTACCATTTCATGGCATTTACAAGGTAGTATTCAAATTGGCAAGGCGCGCAATTCATTTCTTGCACTTAATTCATGTTATTCATTGTGCGTTACCATTTCATGGCATTTACATGGTGGCCTTCGAATGGGCAAGACGCGCAATTCATTCGTTGTGCTTAATTCATCAATATTCAGTATGCGCTACCATTTCATGGCATTCTTAAGGTAGCATTCGAATCGGCAAAACGAGCGATTAATTTCTTGTGCTTAATTCATGATATTCATTGTGTGTTACCATTTCATGGCATTTACATGGTTAAATTCGAACCAGCAAGACGCACAATTAATTTCTTGTGCTTAATCCATGTTACACATTGTTTGCTACCATTTTATGGCATTTACAAGGTAGCATTCGAATCGGCAAGACGTGTGATTGATTTCTTGTGCTTAATCCATGTTACTCATTGTTCGCTACCATTTCATGGCATTTACAAGGTAGCATTCGAATCGGCAAGACGCCCGATTCAGTTCTTGTGCTTAATTCATGTTAATCATGGTGCGCTACCTTTTCATGGCATTCACATGGTGGCATTCGAATCGGCAAGACGCGCAATTCATTTCTTGAACTTAATTCATGTTATTCATTGTGCGCTATCATTTTATGGCATTTACATGGTGGCCTTCGAATCGGCAAGTCGCTCAATTCATTCCTTGTGCTTAATTCATGAATATTCAGTGTGCGCTACCATTTCATGGCATTCGCAAGGTAGCATTCGAATCGGCAAAACAAGCGATTCATTTCTTGTGCTTAATTCATGATATTCATTGTGTGTTACCATTTCATGGCATTTACGTGGTGACATTCGAATCGGCAAGACGCGCGATTCATTTTTTGTGCTGAACTCATGTTACTCATTGTGTTCTACCCTTTCGTGGCATTCACATGGTGGTATTCGAATCAGCAAGACGCTTGATTCATTTCTTGTGCTTAACTCATGATGTTCATTGTGCACTACCATTTCATGGCATTTACTTGGTGGCCTTCGAATCGGCAGGACGCGCAATTCGTTTCTTGTGCTTAATTCATGTTATTCATTGTGCGCTACCATTTATGGCACTTACAAGGTAGCATTCGAATCGGCAAGATGCGCAATTCATTTCTTGTGCTTAATCTGTGTTACTCATTGTTCGCTATCATTTTATGGCATTCGAATCGGCAAGACGCGCAATTCATTTCTTGTGTTTAATCCATGTTACTCATTGTTCGCTACCATTTCATGGCATTTACAAGGAAGCATTGGAATCGGCAAGACGTGCAATTAATTTATTGTGCTTAATTCATGTTAATCATGGTGCGCTACCATTTCATGGCATTCACATGGTGGCATTCGAATCAGCAAGACGCGCGATTCATTTCTTGAGCTTAAATCATGTTATCATTGTGCGCTACCATTTCATGGCATTTACATGGGGGCCTTCGAATCGGCAAGACGCGCGATTCATTCCTGGTGCTTAATTCATGAATATTCATTGTTCGCCACCATTTCATGGCATTTACAAGGAAGCATTCTAGTCGGCAAGACGCGCGATTCATATCTTGTGCTTAATTCATGTTAATCATGGTGCGCTACCATTTCATGGCATTCAAATGGTGGCATTCGAATCAGCAAGACGCGCAATTTATTTCTTGGGCTTAATTCATGATATTCATTGTGTGTTACCATTTCATGGCATTTACGTGGTGACATTCGAATCGGCAAGACGCGCGATTCATTTCTTGTGCTGAACTCATGTTACTCATTGTGCGCTACCATTTCGTGGCATTCACAATGTGGTATTCGAATCGGCAAGACGCACAATTTATTTCTTGTGCTTAACTCATGATGTTCATTGTGCTCTACCATTTCACGGCATTTACATGGTGGCCTTAGAATCGGCAAGACACGCGATTCATTTCTTGTGCCTAACTCATGTTATTCATTGCGCGCAACCATTTCATGACATTTACAAACTCTTGTGGAAATCCGCAATGTGCGCAATTCATGTTCCTGCATTTTAAGAAGCTAAAGTGCTAGAATTCTAGATGTTATATTGTATGTGCATAATAAGTCCCTTAAGTACAATTCCTATGGTGTTATAGAATTCTTTCAGATTATTTTCTTGTCCTCATGCAAAAGACTATGCTTGAATTTGAAAACGTAATTCTAGAAGGTTCTGATGTTTCTTATACATGTGTAAGATTTCATTGAGAGGTTAATTGGAACGTTTGTATTAATTCTTCTTGATTCCTTCACAGGTAACCAGACATCTTGAGGCCTAGTTATTTAGTCCATGCTTAAGTTATCCATGTTTCCAGTATGACAATGCTTAGAATCATAGTCTAGTAATGATTAATATGATATAATTTGATATTGTGTGTTTTAAACTTTTGCGTCCTACAGATCTCCTTCCCAGCTGTTCCCTAACTAATCCCCTTTCCCTACTTGGACTCTCTTAGACTCTGTGACATTCTAATCAGAGAATTGGAGCTGTCTTGTGGTGGACGTGTTGGGAACGTGCGCAGACCCCGAGGATCTGGTGACTCTGACAGTTGTGGTGTGAGCTGTGAGGTACGTGGATGGTATATGGGTGATGGGTTCTGTGGCTCAGATTGAGTGGGTGCTCCTGGCTTCTGTCTCTCTCTGCAATCTTTTTTTTCATTGAAAGGGTTGTGGGTAATATGGGTGTGTGTTTTATAGTGGTCTGAGTGTGTGGGTGTGGTGTGTGTATGTGTGTCAGGTGTGTGGAATTTGAATTGTCCAATGTGGTGGTGTTTTATAAATGTGTGGGTATTTTGAGCGGTGATTCGTGGGTCCTGATACTCTGGGCGTATTCCTGTTGGCATAACGGTATGGGTTTTGTTACCGCCAATTTATCACTGACCTTTGGGCTGGCAGACTTGTGTGGGTGTAGTTGTGGATTTCTCTGTGTGGGTCATAATACCCATAGTGGTATACCGCCGCGCTCACGGTATCTAGGTGGCTTTCAGAGCGGCGGTAGGCAGCATTTACCACCAAGTTTGTAATGAGGGCCTTACACACCGTGGGCGATTCTGCCGCTCAAAATCCAGTAGTCTCATTAGAATAATGAGAGCCTATGCAACAGTATCTGATGCTGTTCTGACATACTAGGTGGACATGGGTTGTACCAGGTTATGTAGATTGCAGATTTGGGATGTATGAGACCTGTATCTAGACAGTTAGCACAGTTTCTGGGTGAAGGTACAGAAGTGGCCACTGCACTTGTTTTGTAAGTTGTGGGGGCCTGATGTGTGTCATCATGTGGTAATAAAATATGCAGTCCTAGTATTTGACCAAGTCATTTTCCCTTCGAATAGCTTAATACACTTTTTATATGACCTGTATGGAGCTGTAGATGTGTTTCATCATTGTAGGCCACGGTGCCTGTGCCACAACACTGACATATGTCTGGCCATACCACCAGATGCATGGTCATTGGATTAGGATGGCCCTGTGATCAGAGACTGTTGTATTGCAATCTGTCTGTATCTTGGATTATGTGATGATGGATTACGTTGGTGTGGTATGTGATAAGGTTCAAACTGATGGCATTAACCACTTCTATGTTTTGATATACCACAAGACAATGGCCCTCATTACAACCCTGGTGGTAAATGCCGCTGACCGCCGTGCTGACGGCCGCCAACATACTGTGACCGCGGCGGTAATCTGCCACGGGTATTATGACCCACACATGGAAATCCGCCACTATACAGACACCCACACAAGTCCACCAGACCAGAGGTCAGTGATAAACTGGCAAGAGCAAAACCCACACCGTAACACCAACAGGACTACGCCCACAGTATCACTACCCATGAATCACCGCAGCGGTCCTTCAATCACGGTAAACCATTGGCGGTACATACCGCCATGCACAAAATACACACACTTACAAAACCACACCACATTGGACAATTCAAAATACACACACTTGACACACATACACACACCACACTACTATGAAATACACATCCACATTACCCACAACCCCTTCCACGAAAAAAATAATTGCGAACAGAGAGAGACAAGCAAGGATCACCAACTCAATCAGAGACACAGAACACCATCACCCCTACACCATTCACGCACATCACAGCATACACCACAACACATCACCCCACACATCACACCACACATCCTCACACATATCACTCGCACCACATCCATGGCACCCCAAAGACACCCCAGGTTTTCTGAGGAGGAGATAAGGGTAATGGTGGAGGAAATCATCCGGGTAGAGCCACAGCTATTCGGATCACAGGTGCAGCAGACGTCCATTGCAAGGAAGATGGACCTATGGCAGAGAATAGTGGACAGGGTCAACGCAGTGGGATAGCACTCAAGAACCAGGGATGACATCAGGACGAGGTGGAATGACCCACGGGGGAAGGTGCGTTCCGTGGTAGCAAGACACCAGATTGCTGTACAGAGGACTGGCGGCAGACCCCCACCTCTTACCCCACAACTAACAACATGGGAGGAGCAAGTCTTGGCGATCATGCAACCTGAGGGCCTTGCAGGAGTAGCAGGAGGACTGGACTCTGGTAAGTCAAATCTGAACTTCTTCATCCCCCCCACCCTACCTTCATGCCATCACTAACTCATACCCCTACCCTCAACCCATCACTCCAAAACCTCACATATACCCCACTATCACAACCCATCCATCACAATACCAAGTCCAGCATGCCACACCAATGCATGGACCCCCATCACAGACCTGCATGGACAACCATCACCCCAGCATGTGCAGTAGAGTGACTCACCCAACCCACAAAATCACCACTCACACAAGGCCAAGCCGACAGGGAAATCACAATCATAGATGGAAACTCACCCATGCACAATATGGCCCACACAGATACATAAACAATGCATTTGCATCCCCACAGGACCCCTACTCAACGTCACCGGAGAGGAGGTGCCAGCTACATCCAGTCCCCCCCCGAAGAGGCCCACAGTGACGACAGCAGCTCTGCATGCCTGGATCACGATGACCAACCTGGCCTGTCATGGGCCTCTGGACAGTCGGTTCCCCTGCCACAGTCCCAACCCACCACAGAGCCTCCCCCCTCAGGAAACACCAGCACAGCGCCCACCCAACGGGCCCATGCCACTGTCCCCAGGACACGTCAATCAGCAGTGTGTCCACCACTACAGGAACCCTAGGTAACCCCACAAGCACAGGACGATCAGGGACCTGGGGTCAGTGGCAGTGGGTGCACGTTTCAGGGGACAATGGCACAGGACAACAGGGAAGCTGGGAGGACTGCTGTGCGACAGGGGTATGACAGGCCCAGGGAACCCACTATCCACGAGGTACTCTCAAACAGCCTGGGAGCATACCACCATTCCCAGGAGACCATAGGCCAGATACTGGCCAAGTTGCAGGAGACCCAGCGGCTGCAGGAGGGACAGTACCTGGGGATCAGGGATGACCTAACAAAAATATACACCATCCTGGTCACCATTGCAGGGGTACTGGCTGACATGGGCCAGACCATGGGGGAGGCAGTGGCATAACAAAGGGCGCCTAGCCAAACCGAGGAACAGCCTTCCACCTCCGCCGGCACTAGTGGACAGGAGGCCCTGCCACAGGACCAACAGGCTACCAGCACCCCACCCCCTGCAGAAGGAGAACCACCCCGCAAACGGTCCCTGCGATCCAGGCAGAAGACATAGGGGGCCAAGACCCCTGCCAGGAAATAAGACTCTCCTGATAGTCTCCCTTCTGTCCCACTCTATTACCCTGTCCACCTTGAACTGCCATTGCTCCCCTTCCTATGCCCCTTTAGACAATGCACCTGTGATACCAAGAGACTGGACTCTACCCTGGACTTTCCTCCACCATCATGCCAGCCCCTTGCACATACACCTATACTATTAGCACCTAAATAAACACCCTTCAAACAAATACCAATCTGGAGTCAGTCTAATGAGTCACAAATGTATTAGAACAACATTATCAAAGTATTGCAACGTATATGTACAGTGAAATATACTACAGGATGACCTTTGGTGGGCAGCAGTACATATAGCAGGAGACAGAATGGGGCCCAGAGATCTGAAATTAGAGAATCCAAAAGGAACAGTCAGTGGCCATAGACATAGGGTAAAAGGCTGCCTTGTACAATGTCCAACATATTACTGAAATGTTAAGTGCAGTTACAGTGTCTTACCTGTGCGTCACTGGAAATACTGCTGTATTATATTTTTTCTGTTGTCAACATCTTCTTCCTCTGCCTCCTTTTCCTCACTGTCCACAGGCACCACCGCTGCCACAAGACCATCTCCAGGTACATCCTCCTGCAGAAAAGGCACATGGCGTCTCAAGGCCAGGTTGTGCAACATGCAGCATGCAACGATGATCTGGCACACCTTCTTAGGTGAGCAGTACAGGGAGCCACCTGTCAAATGGAGGCACAGGAACCTGGCCTTCAGGAGGCCAAAGGTTCTTTGTATAATCCTCCTTATATGCCCAATTGCCTCATTGTAAAGTTCCTCTGCCCTTGTCCTGGCATTCCTCACTTGGGTCAGTAGCCATGAGAGGTTGGGGTAACCAAAGTCACCTGTAAATATAGGGTGACAACTGTTAGACACACAATAACTCTTAGGGGCAATTCCATACCCAGACATCAACATATACTGTGTGGGGACCTTTGGCTCACCTATTAGCCACACCCGGTGCCTCTGGAGTTGGCTTATCACATATGGGATGCTGCTATTCCTCAAGATAAAGGCGTCATGCACAGAGCCAGGATATTTGGCATTCACATGGGAGATGTACTGGTCCGCCAAACACACCATCTGCACATTCATTGAGTGCTTTTTCCATTCCTGTAAACCTGTTCATTCCTCTGAGGGGGGAAACAAATGCCACATGTGTACCATCAATGGCACCAATGATGTTGGTGATACGTCCCAGGGCATAAAAGTCAGCCATCACTGTGGCCAAATCATCCATCTGGGGGAACACAATGTAGCTGCGCATGTGTTTCAGCAGGGCTGACAACACTCTGGTCAACACGTTGGAGAACATTGGCTGAGACATCCCTGATGCCATGGCCACTATTGTTTGGAAGGAACCACTTGCAAGGAAATGGAGCACTGACAGGACCTGCACTAGAGGGGGGATTCCTTTGGGCTGGCGGATAGCTGACATCAGGTCTGGCTTCAATTGGGCACACTGTTCTTGAATTGTGACACGATCAAGTCTGTATGTGATGATAATGTGTCTGTCCTCCATTGCCGCCAGGTCCACCGGGGATCTGTACACCGGAGGATACCGCCATCTCACATGCTGCCTCAGCGGTTGAAACCTATGGAAGAGAATGGTGAGAGAGGGTCATATGTCCACATCTTTTGCACTAATGTTGAATAATTTACTTTACAGAAGCAGTATCTGAACTCAAAAGACAGTTGATTTGCCAATGTCTGCTGTGACACAGTTAGGTGCCAGGCCCTGTGCCCCCCTGAAATGGCGGCTGCCTGACCTGTGAGGAGGGACAAGTGGAAATTAGGTAATTGTGCTGACTTTGTATACCATCGCAGTAGGCGGTCGATGACCGCCGCACAACTTCGCATTGGTTATTATTGGGCCCTATGGGTTCCAGGAGCCGAAGGCGATGTACGCTGGCGGTGACGGTACTCACTGCTGTGGATATGACCACCATTTTCTAACTATTCACTCACTTGCTACCTGACCTTCAACAGGAGAGGACCTACACTGCAAGTGCTGCTGTGACCTGTGTCTGGAAGGGACAATGGCTCATGTGTCTGGGGAAAGTGCCCCTGCCTTCTCTGCGGAGGAGTTGGAGAAACTGCTGGATGTGGTCCTACCCCAGTACACATTACTCTACGGTCCTCCAGACAAACAGGTGAGTACACTGTCAGCATTATTGTGGGCCATGAATGTATGGAGTGCTGTGGATGTAAGCCACATGTTGGGGGGTGCTGAGGCGTCCTGGCCAGAGTGCAGAGTGTATGTGTGTCAGGGCATGTGTGGGAACTGGTGGGCAATGATTATGACGGTCCAGACGGGTGAGTGATTTCATTTTCTGCTGTCTTTTCCCTCCAAGTCAGTGCCCACCAGAAAAAGGGTATTTGGCGTGCCATCGCCAAGGAGGTGTGGACCCTTGGGGTCTTTCACAGACAGAGCACCCACTGGCGCAAGAGATGGGAGGACCCGCGCCGCTGGTCAAAGAAGATGGCAGAGGCCCGGCTGGGGTTGGCCTCCAATGTGGAAGGTGTGCCCTTCGCACCATGGCCCCCCTAATGTTTCGCATCCTGGGGGTGGCCTATCCGGAGTTGGATGGGTGCTTGAGGGCATCACAGCAGCCACAAGGGGGTGAGTACAGATTCACAATCATGACTTTGCGTGCATTAAGATGTTACCTGGGTCGGGGATGTGGGCTGTGGGTGCCCCTAGGGCAGGGCGAAGATAGCATGGTAGGTCCCTTGTTGGGGAGGCTCTGGAGCACTCCTATCCCAGTAGGGTAAGTGGCTATCTACTACTGGGCAGGGTCATGTGGGTTTCTGGTGTGCAGATGCTGGCATTAGGCATTGTACCCCATGGGCTGGTGACTAGCTGTGTAACTTTTAGTGCATGGCCTAGTGCATAGGGCAGCTCCCTGTGTGTAGTGTACACCAACAGTGGTGTTGTTGCTGGCATTGACCAAGTGTATCCTCTGACTCTCCCCCCCCCCTTTTTGTTTTGTCACCCTGTCCTTGTGTGCATTAGCATCCTCTGGCGGAGGAGCAGAGGCACCAGTGATGGAGGAAGCTGCATCCCACATGGGCCTGGAGGCCAAATCTACCGAGGGTGAAGGCACCAGTGGGACGGAGGGAGAGGGGAGCACCACGACTGGGACAGGAGGGGAGACCACAGACAGCGACTCCTCCTCTGATGGAAGTTCCCTAGCAGTGGTGGACACCTCTGTGCCTACCCCAACAACAGGTACAGCCGCCACCCCCCTACCAGCACTGGCCTCTCAGCAGCCCTCAGCGTGTTTCCCGTCCCCACTCACCCAGGAGGGTGGGCATTTCCTTCACCCCAGGCACCTCAGGCTCTACCCCAGTCAGCCCTGCTGCCCTCAGTGAAGAGGCTTTTGACCTCCTGAGTTCCCTCTTTGTTGGGCAGTCAACCATTCTGAATGCCATTCAGGGTGTTTATAGGCATTTGCAACAAACAAATGCATTCCTGGAGGGCATTCACTCTGGTGTTGCGGCCCAACAGAGAGCATTTCAGGCTCTAGCCTCAGCACTGATGGCAGCCATTGTCCCTTTGTCTAGCCCCCCCCCCTCCAACTTCCTCTACCCAGTCCCAATCCCCTAAACCTCAGCCTATCCCAAGCACACCTTCAGACCAGCATTCACCTAAATCAACACACAAAAGTGGCTCAGGCAAACATAAGCCCCACACTTCATCTCACAGGCACTCACACAAGAACCATGCCCATGCACACACAACAACATCCACTGCCTCCACTGTGTCCCCCTCCTCCTCATTGTCCACCTCCCTACCAGTATCGTCTCCACTCACACCTGCATGCACTACATCCTCATCCACTACCTCCATCACCAGCACGCCCATCACAACACACCCCTCACTGGCAGTCACCACACCCACAACCATGCACACATCCCCTGTGTCCTCTCCCAGTGTGTCTGTGACCCCCCTCCTCCCAAAGTACACAAAAAACGCAAGCACCCACCCACCCAACAGGCATCTACTTCACAACTGCATCCAGCCCAGGCACCTTCACCCAAACTCAGCAGACAGACACCTCCTACAACCACTCCTTCTTCCTGCACACCCAAACCCTCTCCATCTTCCCGTCCCAGTGTGTCTAAAAAACTTTTCCTGGCTAACGTTGACCTCTTCCCCACCCCTCCCCCCATCCTTCCCCTCGGGCCAGGGTGGCCAGATCCCAGGCCAACACCTCAGCCACCAAGTCGGCGTCTGCTGTGGCACCTGCAACTCTCAGAGGATCAAAGGGGGCACCCATCAGGCCAGGCAGTGTGACACCGACCCCTGCAAAGGACCAACCCATTCTGCCACCTGCCAAGGTGAAGAAGGGGCCAGCATGCAACACGGCCAAGGAGCACGACCCACCCAGCAAGGCCTCCACCAAAACTCAAGCTGCCAGTGCCAAGGCCCCAGCAGCATCTGACAAGGTGAGGAAGGGGCAGAAAAGCCAAGGCAAGGCACTTTTGGCCTCTGAGGCTACAGGTGAGGGCCTGGGGCCCACCATCAGAACCGACAGCCCTGCCACCTGCACCCCAAGTGCAGCATCACTGGGCACAAAGCCCTCTCCAGAACCAGTGGAGAAATGCATCCACTCCCCCTATACTTGGCAGGATGAAGCACACTGGGCACAAAGCCCCCTCCAGAACCAGTGGAGATATGCATCCACTCCCCCTATCCTTGGCAGGATGAAGCACACCGGGCACAAAGCCCCCTCCAGAACCAGTGGAAGAAGGCATCCACTCACCCTATCCTTGGCAGGATGAAGCACACCGGGCACAAAGCCCCCAGTGGAAGAAGGCATCCACTCCCCCTATCCTTGGCAGGATGAAGCAGACTGGGCAGAAAGCCCCCTCCAGAACCAGTGAAGATGCCACCCACTTGAGAGACTGTGGCTTTGCACTCCTCAAGACCAATCAATGGGCAACCCACCCACTTGAGAGACTGTGGCTTTGCACTCCCCCGGAGCAAGCAGTGGGAACCCACCCACTTGAGAGACTGTGGCTTTGCACTCCCCAGGAGCAAGCAGTGGGCAACCTACCCACTTAAGAGACTGTGGCTTTTCACTCCCCAGGACATGGCTGTGTGCATGAGGCCCCCTCAAGGAGCAGTGGCATAGTACCATCTTCGGGCTGAGGTGCCCCCCCTTCCCCATCCCCCTGAGGTGCCTGTGTGTTTTTGACCTGATGCCCCTGCAGTGTTCTCTCCGTATTGAGTCAGGAGTCAAGTGTGGGCTTGGCCCATGATTTTTGGCCCAGTGGGTCACGGACATTGCAAAGGACAGTGTACCGCCTTCTGTACATATTGTAAATATTTGTATATATTGTTTTTCTATTAGTTAAGTATATCTGCCTATTTCTAAAATATCACAGATTTAACTAAATTCCTTTGTCCTTGCGTTCTTCCAGGGGGTAACAGGGTGTAAATGTAATGTTGAGGCATGTGTTTGTGTGTATGGTGTTGTGGGTGTTGCATGTTGCGTGTGTGTGTCACTCTCTTTTTCCTCCCCCCTCCCCTGTGTGCTAGGTGCAGTACTCACTGTGGTTGTCGCCGCCGCCTCCTGTGATATTCTTCGTGTATGTGGAGGTAGACCAGCATGGGGAGGACCTGCAGCTCATGCTCCATGGCATCCTGGTTCTTCGTTGATTGTCGGAAGGTGAGTGGTTTCCCTTCCAAATACTTTTTGCCGCGTGCTTTTGATGGCGTTGGTACCGCCCCGGAAAAGCTGGCGGATTGGCGGGTTGCAATAGTGTGGGCGGTACATTGTCTTCCGCCTGTCTGTTGGCAGTGACCGCTGCTGTGTTTGTTGCTACCGCCGTGGCAATCGGTGTGTTTAAGTGGCTGTCTGTGTTGGAGGTTTCCGCTGTGGTCGTGATCCCATTTTTGTTACCACCGGCCTGTTGGCGGTATTACCACTGCATTAACACCGACTGCCAGGGTTGTAATGAGGGCCAATGTCAGTACAAATCCCTTCCTTTTGTGGTCTGGGGGTGGCCTGTACCTGTGTAGTTCTATTGAGTAAGAGTCACACATTCTTGATTTCCAATAGTCAAGCCATATTGGCACATCCTATATGCTGAATACTGGATTCACCTTTTTGGTACACCTGACACTTGGACTATTATGTTGGTGCGTAATGGTTATAATCCTGAGCTGTACACTGTGAACCTGTGACATACCCCTGCTTGCACAAGTAGCTTATATGTTCGTTGTATGATTCACATGGTCTTACATCTCTACATAGCTAAATGAGAAATCAAATCAAGCAGACAATGAGTTTGTGATGGGTGAATTTATTTTGACTCCAATCCAGGAAATTAAATTTAGGATTGAAAGAAACAAAAATGAAAAGCGAAGGGTAAGTCATGGTGAATGAATCATAGAAGTAGATACCACACCAATAGGAGTCTAAAGTCCAGAGTACTCCTTCAAATGGATCAGGTAGGTGGTTCAGGGTTAGTCCACAGAGTGAATGTGTGGCACACAAAGGAGGTCCTTAAGGAATAGGGTTATTACTGGCAGTGATGGGTGTCTTACAATCTGCACCTCCTGTATTTTTGGCTGGAATCCCCCGCTTGCGTGGGGAGGGTGGATCTGCTTCAGAGGCAGGGGTGTCTGTGGATTGTTCCTCTGGCAGGGCCTCCCTTCCAGTGGCTGCCACAGATAAAGAAGGGCCTGATGTTAGTGCTCCACAGTAAAAGGTAGAGCAGCGTTGTTGAGCCCTGGTCAGGGTGCTGCTAACGTCCCTTAACACCCTTTAAGGAGGCCATGTTGGCATTGTGGGCCTCCCACTGTTCACACATATCCCTATAGATGGCCCTCTGCAGCTGCTTGATTTTCCAGAGTTCGGTCAAGACCTGGCCCATCACACCTTTGGACTCCTGAGAGACTGGACTGTTTCCTTGCTGCATGTTGCCCTCTCCAACTTGTTCCTGGACCACCATTGCTGGAAGTGTTGCACTACAATTCAGGATCCAGGACTGGGGGCACGAGGTTTTAGACAGTGTGTGAGGTACACAGGTTGGGGCCAAATAGTTGCCTGTGATGTCGAAGCAACAGGGCTGGGCTTAGAGGTGATGTAGTGGGCACAGTGAGACTTACTGTTGCCGTCTGACCAGGTTTTTCAGATGGAACAGTAGTGTCCACCACATTCAGACGTCCAGGAGTGTCTTCTTCACGGAGGGCTTCATCCAGGGGCATAGTGGAATTCTGTTCTGTGGCCTCTGTGTACCTACCGGCATCTCCACCTGTTGATGTAAAACAATGTTACTGGTTGTATTGTGATATCTACCTCCAATGGTTTGGGGTTACAATAAGCTGAGACCATGTTCAAAGTTAAGTTGCAGTTAATCCAATTGTGCCAAATGACCATATGGGTGTTTTGACTTATCATGTGTGAAGTTTGTCAATTTACTTTGACTCAAGCAGCTGATGTGATGTGCAGATCATTTGCACTTTGGAGGATGGCCTGGAAATGACATCTTGCCACCAGTGCAGGCAAGACAATGGCTAGGCAAGATATGGATTTGCCTATTTTGAGGCCTAGTTGAGTGTGATGCAGGCAAACGTAGGACTTTGTTGTCTGCCACCGTCTGCCACCACGCCCTACGCACACGCCTCAACAACACAGGGTTCCGCAACAGAGCCCTGGACTAGATCACCTCATTCTTCACCTGCAGAACCCAGAGAGTTCGCCTCTCTCCATTCCGCTCTGAAGCCACCAAAATCATCTACAGCGTACCCCAGGGATTGTCCCTCAGCCTTTAACGTCTACATGGCTTGCCCACAAACATCGTTTGATCTCACAACCTCAACATCATCTCATATGCAGATGACACCCAGCTGATCCTCTCCTTCACCAAGGACACCACCACCACCAAAACCAAAAGCCACGAAGGAATGAAGGCCATCGCCGAATGGATGAAGAACAGCTCCCTGAAACTGAATTCTGACAAAACTGGGGTCCTCATTCTCGGCTCCACCCCTTCCGTCTCCTCCTGCTTCAACACTCTCCACATGCTTTGGAAGATCTACAAATGGATCCCAACTGGAACCAGAAGGACGGTCACCCAAGCCCTCATAAGCAGCAGACTGGTTTCCGCAACACCCTATATGCAGGAAGCACAGCCAAACTTCAAAAAAGACTGCAACACATATAGAAGGCCTATGGTCCCTTCATCCTTGACATCCCCTGCCACATCACAGCCCACCTGAGAGACCTGACTGGCTCCCATCAACAAGAGAATCATGTTCAAACTCCTCACCCAAGCTCACAAGTCACTGCCCAACACCGGACCAGAATACCTCAACAGACTGCTCTCATGCCACACCCTGACCCAAAGGCTTTGCTCCGCTGACCTTGTCCCCGCCACCATCCCATGCATCCACAGAATGACAGCCGGTGGCAGATCGTTCTCCCACCTCGCCGCCAAGACGTGGAACACTCTTCCCACCCACCTGTGACAGACACAGGGCCTACTTACCCTCAGGAGACCCCCCAAGACTTGGCAGTTTGAGATTGATTGATTGTTGTAAAAGTGACTTGAGTCATCATGTGCACAACGCAGTGTGAATGTGTCTGCTCCCAGTAACAATTTGGAGAGGCATCTTGAGGCCTTACGAATACTTCTTATTCACACGGGGTAAGGTGTCATTCCTGTACTCAAATGTTTAATCTTGGATTTGCAATACAAAATGGAGATATGTTGACAGATAGGTCTCTAATTTGTGCATATTGTGTACTTGATAACCTCTAGGTGGGTATACTTCATTTGAGAGTTGACAAACAAGGGTGGGCTCGGTGCTGGTGGTTGGAGTAAGAGTGACAGGGCCTATTGGGCTTTGTAGTCAGATCAGTCCCTCTACTTCACACAGTAGACAAATGTTCTCCTTCCAGGTGAGTAAACTTCATTTGTGAGTTGATACACAGGTGTATTTGGTCGAAGGAACACTGGGCTGGTGGTTGGAGTTTCAGAAATAGGGCCTATTAGGGGCTGTAGCTAGCTCACTCCTTATACTTCACAGACTAGACAACTGGTATTCTCCCAGATACATTTACTTAATTTGTGAGTTGATACACAGGTGTATTTGGTCAAGGAACACTGGGCTGGTCTTTGGCGTTTCAGAAGCAAGGCATATTGGGAGCTGTAGCCAGCTCACTCCCTCTACTTCACACACTAGACAAATGGTATCCTCCCAGGTGAGTAAACATGAATTGTGAGTTGATACATAGGTCTATTTGATCAAAGGAACACTGAGCTGGGGGTTGGAATTTCAGAAAAAGGGCCTATGGGGAGCTGTAGTCAGCTCACTCCCTCTACTTCACACACTAGACAAAGGGTTTCCTCCTAGGCGAGTAAACATCATTTGTGAGTTGATACACAGGTGTATTTGGACACAGGCACACAGGTCTGGTATTTAGAGTTGCAGAGACAATGCCTGCTAGGAGTTGCAGTTAGGTCATTCTCTCTCCTACACACACACTGTACAAATGTTGGGTTTTACATATCTGTATGTAGACTGCAGTTACAGTTTGGGCTTACATCTACCTGCTGAGACATACCATAGGTCCTGGGTTTGTTGTTGTATATTGTAAGACTTACAAGCCTCATTTCTACCAATGACATGTGATGTTTGGTCCAACAATACAAATTGACAAGGTGAACACCAAGATACTCTGGACATTTGATGTCCGTGTGGTAGATGAAAAAGACAGTGGGAAAAGGTGAGCTATGATCATACATGGCATGGCATTTCTGTGACATTCTTTGTGTTGTGACTTACCAAACTCCACTACCCCAGGTATTCCTGTCAAGCCCTCAGGATGCAGGATGGACAAGACTTTCTCCTCCCAGGGAAAGAGATGTAATGGGGCACTGGGAGGGCCACCCCCGGTCTTCTTGGCCTGCAGATGGTACCTGGAGACCAGGGAATGCACCTTTCCCCTGAGGTCGTTCAACCTCTTCCTGATGTTGTCCTTTGTGTGCAGGGTGGTGCCTACATGATTCCCTCTGTAGACTATCCTGTCCCACATTTCCATTTTCCTACTGAGAGAGTATGCTGGACTTGTGCTCCAAACAACTGTGGCTCTACTCTTATGATTTCATCCACCATGGCTTTTACCTCATCATTAGAAAAACGTAGGTTTTTGGAAAGTGACATGTTGGAGAAAGAGGGTGACAGTGACTTACTGAATTGTGGAAGTGCAAAAGGGCGTGAATGGACAAAAGTGTGTGCAGGGTGTTCTATGGTGGTGCCTTGGACATGAACAGATGTGCAGATGATGCTGAGTGTTGTTGGTTGGAGAGTCAAGATGCAAAGGATTGTGGTCTGTAAAGGGTTGTTTATTTATTGTGTCCTTTGCAGGTGTGTCCACTGTGGATTGTGTGTCAGCTGTGTTGTTTTCCAAATCCTCCAGTGTGCAGTTGTCTTACTCTGCAGACCGCGAACCACTGTGGTTTGCATCGCCATTGGCTGATCGCTGTGAAGGGACTGTGAACTTGTAATATGCTTAGTGATTTGTTAGTTCTGTGTATCTCCTAACAGGGTTGTCTGAAGACTGCCAACATGGGTGTCTTTTTCAGGACTGCTAATTTGGGGGTCTAGAAGACCGCCCGCCAAACTCATAATGAGGTCCTAAATTTAAAACAGCAATGAACCAGACTGTAAAACTTCAAGGTGAGATCAAGACTGGCTCATTTCTCAGTCAAGTGTTGTGATTTTCAGCAATGTTCTATACCATATTTCGTTTTTTCTTTACAGTTTGTAGTTCTTAATCGCATAGATCTTTTAAAACTGCTGAGGACAATCTGACTGTTAAGCATTTGTAATCACCAAAGATGAGAAAAAAACTATTGCTACAGTTGAATATCCATGCACCGTATTTAAGGATTACCAGCCAGCAAAACAAAGACTCTACTGTAGTTCATAGAAAATCTTTGTCAAACAACTTGCAACTCAGTTTCACTGCTTTTTAACTTAGATTTGCATTTTGTCCTGCCATCTGGTTCGGGGTTTTTACAGTAACAGCAAGGGATAATAGCCCGACAAAGGAAATACATTACTAACGAGATTCTTACATTCACCTTTTCCTCATACCGAAAGGAGTGATCAAAATGCATGGCACGCGAAAAGCCTGCCATTATTCATGACAACTTAATTCTCATCGTGTACTTTTTGTTTTACTCTCATTTCATCAAACTTTTACTTTTTAATACGATTTTCTCATTTAAAAAAAAATCGAGTTGATATGTAGGTATTCCAAATGTTCTTCAGCCCCCATCTTTACTACAGCACATATACTTATAAAACTGTACATTCATGAGTTATTCATGAAAAATAGGACTAGAATCCAAAATACGAAATGAATAAGATCGTGCTGTAATAGGAGGCAAAAATGAATTATGTATAGAAAACATAAAAAGGCAACACAGGGGGAATGTGCATACCAAAAGATTCTCCATCAGAATATGTGCTGCATAATGATTGGGCCCATTTCCAACGAGATGCTTTAAAGGAATATCAACCACAGTATCGCTATGTCAAGGTACAGCATCACGTTAGTAGCATAACGCACAGAAGAGGAAAAACAAACATGACCATAAAGCAATAGCCCCAGCCCATTTCCCATCCCAGCACTTCCCCTCCACTGGGACCTAGGTATTCATGCATATCTGACCAATAGACCTCAAATCATTAGTGTCCCAATTCTCATGATCCATGTTTTGATTCCCTGTAGCATATCTGGAGCTGTGATAAAGACTTTCAAACACCTCAGTCTCGGGAGTTAAACTAGGGAGTCCTGTGGACAAATATTCCAGTTTTCTATGTGAACTCAAATTTTAGATGGTAGCCTTTAATATTATTAATTCACTTCTCAATAGTTAGAATATCCCATACTCTTCAATGGCTTTGCGCTATGGATGAAGGGTCGTTTTCCTTCCTATTGCCAATTTGTTTCTTTCCAAACATTGCAAAATCAGGATCCTGTCTTCACCAGTGATTCTACTTTGAGGCTTTGGGCCACAGACCTAGCAGCACTATACCATGATATGGGATCTCCATGTATTGTCTGAATTGTACTCAGCACCTTGCTCCAGTTTTGGCGGTTACCATGAAAAATATGGTCAGTCTTTCAGTTTACCACAATTCCTTCAACACTTTAGCCTCACAGAAGGATACTTGTGTTTAAATTCCTGGGTGTAGCACCAATTACAGAGAACTATGGGCAAAATTTGTGATTTTGCAAATTGCAATCAGTAATTTTACTTCCTGTAAAGATTTTTAAGAACCAACCTACGTACTAATAAGTCGGATGTCAAAAGTCCAAATCGCAGTCAGTCCCAATCCAACTCATTTAATGAACATTAAGGTATGTTGCAAATTGAAACTCACAACAATTGGAGGCCACCATAGGGATGGTGGAGTGCTTGAGCCTGCAGACCGCCATGTCTTTGACGACTTTTAAATAAAGCTAACTTTTATTTTTAAATGCATCCTATTTTCCTGAAGGGGAAATGGGCTGCGCTTAAAAAAAAGTTTTAAAAAAAAGGTTTATTTAAGAGAGGGCAGTGGTCTCCTGCATTGCTACATCCCCTTAACCTCTTTGCTGCCAGGCCTTTCCCCCTCCTGTACTGAGCCTTTTTTTTTGTTATTTGGGGTAGTTCACACTTAGGCCCTCATAACTTTCTGTCCACATAAGCTATCCACACCAAATGTGTGTCCTTATCTTCCAACATCTTAGGGATTATAAAGGTACCCAGAGTTTGTGGGTTCCCCTGGAGGAGAACAAGAAATCAGCCAAAATACAGCATAAATTTAGTTTTTTTCCCAACATTTTAAAAAGGGCTGCAGAAGAAAGCATGTGTTTTTTTCCGTGCAAATGGCATCAACAAAGGGTTTGTGGTTCTAAATTCACCATCTTCCCAGCTTTCAGTGACAGGCACACTTGAAATCAGAAAAACACATTTTTCAACACAATTTTGGCATTGAACTGGGACATACCCCATTTTTACAATTTTTTGTGCTTTCAGCCTCCTTCCCGTTAGTGACAGAAATGGGTATGCAACTTATGGTGGATCCCGGGCAGCTAAACATTTCTGAAAATTAGACAAAATTATGAATTCGGCAAGGGGTCATTTGTGTAGATCCTTCAAGGTTTTCCTACAGAAAGTAACAGCTGAAATACAAAATATTGAAATTGAGTAGAAAAACACAGCCATTTCTGTCCACATTTTCTTCTGTAACTTTTTCCATCTGTGGCAGATTTTTGAAAAGAATATACTGTTACGTCTGCTGGACTCTTGTGGTTGTGGGGATATATAGGGCTTGTAGGTTCATCAAGAACCCTAGGTACCCAGAGGAAATTAATGTGCTGCACCTTGCAATGGGTTTTCATTCTATACCGGGTATACAGCGATTCATTTGGTAAAATATAAAGAGGGAAAAATAGGTATCAAGGAAACCTTTGTATGTCCAAAATGGGCTCAAGACAAGGTGTTGAGAAGCAGTGGTTATTTGCACTTCTCTGAATTTGGGGGTCCCCATACTAGCATGTGAATTACAGGGCATTTCTCAAATAGACTTCTTTTTGACACACTGTCTTACGTTGGAACGAAAAAATGTAGAGAAAGACAAGGGGAAGAACACTTGTTCTTCTATTCTGTGTTCCCCCAACAAAAATGGCACCTCACTTGTGTGGGTAGGCCTAGTGCCCGTGACAGAAAACGCCCCAAAATGCAACATGGACACATCACAATTTTACATCAAAATCTGATGTGTTTTTTGGAAAGTGTCCAGCTGTCGATTTTTGTCTCTATCTCAGAAGGCACCTGGGGAAACCTAGCATATCTGTCCATTTATGAGAACTAGACACCTAGTGGAATCCAGGATGGGGTGGCTTGTGGGACTCTCACCAGGTTCTGTTATACAGAATGCTTTGCAATCCTCATAATTTGGCCAAAAAAAACACTTTTCCCTCACATTTCGGTGATGGGAAGTTCTGAAGTCTGAGGGGAGCTACAAATGCCCTTGCCCCTGACATTCCTCCAAGTCTCCCAATAACAATGGTACCTCACTTGTGTGTGTAGGCCTACTGACCGCAAAAGAAATTGCCCCAAAACACAACGTGGACACATCACATTTCCCAAAGAAAACTGATATGTTTTTTGCAAAGTGCCTACCTGTGGATTTTGGCCTGTAGATCAACTGGCACTTAGGGAAACCTACCAAACCCGGGTATTTTTCAAAATTAGACACCTAGGGAAATCCAGGGTGGTATGACTTGTGGGGCTCTCACCAGGTTCCAGCACCCAGAATCCTTTGCAAATCTCAAAATGTGGCAAAAAACATACTGTTTCTTCACATTTCAGTCATGGAAAGTTCTTGAACCTGAGGGGAGCCACAAACGTCCTTCCACCCAGCATTCCCCCAAGTCTCCCAGTGAAAATGGTACCTCATTTGTGTGGGTAGACTTACCCCGCAACATAAAATGCCCCAAAACACAACGTGGACACATCACATTTTCCAAAAGAAAACTGACATGTTTTTTGCAAAGTGCCTAGCAGTGTATTTTGGCATCTAGCTCAGCCAATACTGTGGGAAACCTAGCAAACCTATACATTTTTAAACACAAGACACCTAGAGAAATCCAGAATAGGGTGACTTGTAGGATCTCACCAGGTTATAATACCCAGAATCTTTTGCAAACCTCAAGATTTTGCAAAAAAAACACTTTTACCTCACACTTTGGTGAGGGAAAGTTCTTGAATCTGAGGGGAGCCACAAACTTCCTTCTATCCAGCACTACCCCAAGTCTCCTGTGGAAAATAGTACCTCACTTGTGTGGGTAGACCTAATCCCCGCAACAAGGAATGCCCCAAAACACAAGATAAACACATCACCAAAACATTTTTCAAAACTAGACACGTAGGGGAATCCTGGATGGGATGACTTGTGGGGTTCTCACCAGGTTCTGGCACTCAAAATCCTTTGCAAATCTCAAAATGTGTCCAAAAAAACACTTTTGCATCACATTTTGGTGATGGAAAGTCCTGGAATCTGGGGCAGCCACAAACTTCCTTCCACCCAGTATTTCCCCAAGTCTCCTGATACAAATGGTATCTCACTTGTGTGGGTAGGCCTCGTACCCACGGCAGGGAAGGGTCCAAAACACAACATGGACACAACAAAATGATCTATTGCAAAACGACCTGTTTTTGCAGGGTGTCCTGTGTTTTTGGTCCTGGGCCTGGCAGCCATCTAGGGTCAGCCAGATTTTCTTTAAAACTAGACACCCAGTGTAGTCTAGGGAGGTGTGGCTTGTATGGATCCATGTGTTTTTTAAGCAGATTTTGAGGTTTGCAGAGGAGTCTGGGCAAGGAACTGTTGGGTGATCCACCAAAGTCACACCTCCCTGGACTCCACCAGGTGTCACATTTTCAAAAATGTCTGGGTTTGGTAGGTTTCCCTAGATGACCACCATCGCCGGGACCGAAAACGCAGGTGCCCCCCTGCAAAAACAGGTAGTTTTATAATAGATGTGTCGACGTTGTGTTTTGCCCCCTCCCTGTTGTGGACACTTGGCCTACCCACACAAGTGAGGTAGCATTTATATCAGGAGACTGGGGGAACAGTGGGTGGTATACGCTTCTGGTTTATTTTTGCGCCTGGAAGAATATAGTACAGAAATGCAAGAAAAAATGAGATTTTAGTCACATTCTAAGGCTTACAAGCCATTGCGGCTAAGAAACATGTTGTGATCCACAAGAGGCACACCACCCTGTACTACACTGGGTGTCTAGTTTTCAAACTAATCTAGAGTTGGTACTATTTCCCCAGAGCAAGCACACTACCAAGACTCTTACAGCTGTGATGTTCCAAACATTCAAACTGTGAAAAGAAATGCCCTTAGGTTATGTTAAAAAGAACCCTCACCCACCAACATAGTTGGTGGCATGCTTCATCATTGGGGTCCCACCTGAGACACCTAGCATGTCACGGGTGTGCTTCGACGCCTGATTACAGCGAAGCAGGTTTTTCATTTTTTATTTTACCACACATACTGGTTGGATTTGGCACATGGGTGAGTGATGGTTCAATAGATTAATTTTATTAACAAGAGATTTCCCAAAAATGAAATGCACTGTTAATAAATGAAAGGCCAAAAAAACTGAACCAATGACTCACAACACATGAGCTGTAAAGCCACATCACAGCACCAACCGCTTTACAGTCCATTCTCACACCTTTCATAAGTGACATGCACAAGACCATTCAAACCGCCATCAGCGGTGCCATCACATTGCAACTCTTACATCAACAGACACCGCCATTCAAGGGCCCATCACTTTCATAAACCCTGACGCAGCAATCACACCAGCTGACGGAGTCTGTGGACTGGCATTTGGCTAGCAGTGGGTTGCAGTGGCCAACAGCAAGTCACCATTTACACTGCCAGCCTAGCCCACTCCATGCACACCGCCAGTCAAGAGCCACTCCGTGCAAACACCGCCAGCCAAGTGCCACTCCACGAACACTGTCAGCGAAGCCACACTCTATGCACACTGGCATCACTTTTTTAAAACAAAAATGTAAACACTAACTAATTATAAGTAAGTACAAAACTTCAAACAAAAATCCCTAATTACATGACAGTAATTCCAACGGTGAAACTGAACAAAAAATATAAAACACTGTAGTACAGGCAGTTTATGCTCACAGTAGTTCCCAATAATTCCTTTGGGTGTGGTAACTTCTGAAACACCCGGCCACACACAGCCCAGGCTTAGAAGGACAATCAGGGCAGTTTATATGAGTCTCTCTCTGGATGCCTCTCTGGGCACAGATTCTATACTTTTTATGGGAAAGTCTTTTTTGGGAGTGGGAGGAATGTGATCAGGAAAGTGGCAATCTTTCAATCTTGCCACATCCTCCACCGCTGCTACTCTAGAAACTCTTTCCTGTTCCACCACAACAAGGCTCTCTATCAGAGACTCCTCAAATTTAACAAATTTCATCTTTGACTCAGGGGAACAAAAGCATTAAAAGTTACTAAATGGAAGAGATGTAGAGCCAACTTTTTATTCCAAACGTAAGATTTACGAACAGCAATGTAAGGTGCCAACCTCTGATCTACTCTATCTACACCACCCATGTGCTTATTGCAGTCTAAAATGCACACCGGTTCCACACTTCAGCAACCAGTCACAGGGGAAGTACGCTCGTCATGGATGGCAGTCAGCGTGTAGACATCCCTCCTGTTTGCAAATTTCACAGCTAGCAGCTCATCATTATGCAAGACACTGCACTGTCTCCTCTCAAGTTTTTTACACTCAAGCTCCCTTGGATAGTCTTTACGGTTAAAGCGGATTGTGCCACAAGCAGCAGTGTCCACTCTGAACAATTTCCTGAACAATTGCACTCCAGTGTAGAAGTAATCTAGGTACAATTGGTGACCTTTGTTGAACAGTTGTCTACCAAGTTCCCACACAATTTTCTCACTTACTCCAAAAGTGGGTGGACAACCAGGGCAGTCAATACTGGAATACCTACCAGTGTCGACCCGGAAATTATAAAACTATCCTGTACTACTTTAAGACAGCATATACATCTTAATTCCATACCGTGCACTCTTATTAGAAATGTACTGCCGAAAAACCAAATGGCCCTTGAACATGACCAAATACTCGTCCACAGCTTTTTCTTTCCCTGGAACATAGAGCTCTGAAAACCAAACTAGAAAATGATCAAGGACAGGCCTAATCTTAAAAAAGACGGTCCGAATCAAGGTGATCTTGTGGCAAGGCTAAAGCATTGTCAACAAAATGCAGCATCTGAAGAAGAAGCAAATACCGATTACTACTCATGGTTGCCGGGAAATATAGCCTTTGCCATCAAGAGACAAGAAGACCAATATGAAGACAGTGATGGCTTCCTTATCAACCCCATCAAAAAACTTAAACCCAAGAACTTTTTCAACTCTTCCAGATTTGTGGGAATCCACTGGGTAGCCTAAGTATGGCACTGTTGTCCCTCAAATATTGCTCAGAATTACAAATAAGGCTGCTCAACAATCTCTTCCAAAAATACATCGTCCATAAACAACAAAATAAGGAAATTGATAGGCAAAAAGTTTTCTGTATTCACTCTACACCCCAGGAGACCAGTAAAGGCAGGGAACTCTGGCTGCTCCATGTTTGGGGCAACCCAGAGTTCAGGTCTTCCAGTGGGAAGCCTTTCAGCCCCAGGCTGCTGCACTATTGGCACATCAGTGTCCCCCTCTAAAACAGGCACTTCATCTGCACTGAGAGTGGCTTCCTCATCAGATGATTCCTCTTGGACAGAAAATTCACTGCCAGAATCTTGCACTTCCTCCTCTCCCTCAGATGCAGAGTCAGTCTCATAATTACGGTCAGAAGATGACTCAAAAAGCATTCCTGCTGAGCGGTCACCCTGCAGCTAGTCATGATCCTTTCTAATAAAAGTAACTTGCAAATGCACCAACAACAACCAGCACTGTGTAAAATAAGTAATTAACAAAGTAGCCCTCATTATGACATCGGCAGTAAATCCCACTTACCGCCACGCTGACGGCTGCCAATTTACCCCCGCTGTGGCGGATATCCGTTCACTATATTATGACACACACACACCAATCTGTCAGTATTCAGCCACATACACAAATCTGCCACACCAAAGATCACTAATAAACTGGCGGTATCAAAACCCACACCGCTGAGCCAACAGTACTACACCCACCACATTGTGACCCACGAATCACCACGGCGGACATTCAATCACGGTAAACCATTGGCGGTACTTACCGCCGCAGTTGCAATAGACACCCATACACAAAACAACACCACATTGGACTATTCAAGCAACATACCTGACACTAATACACACACCACACGCACACACCCACCCCACTATAAAACACCCACCCACATCACCCACAACCCTTTATAAACAACAATTACTGGCAGGAGATTTACACCAAGACCACAGACACAACTAGAGCCACACACTATTCACACCTATACACAACTCACAAACTACTCATCACACACCCCGACACATCACCCAACACACCCTCACCAACACACCTCACACAACACCCTTGACACCACAAATACATCCCAATTCACAGATAGAGCTAAGGGTCATGGTGAAGAAAATTGTCAGGGTAGAGCCACAGCTATTTGGAGCACAGGTGCAGCAGATATCTATAGCTAGGAAGATGGAGCTATGGTGGAGAATCGTGGATAGGGTCAATGCCGTGGGACAGCACCCAAGAACTAGGGATGACATTGGGAAGAGGTGGAACAACCTACAGGGGAAGGTACGTTCCATTGCTGCAAGACACCAGATCACTATCCAGAGGACTGGCAGTGGACCCCCACCTCCTCCCCCACAACTCACAACATGGGAGGAGCAAGTCTTGGCAATACTGCATCCTGAGGGCCTAGCCGGAGTCAGAAGAGGACTGGACTCTGGTAAGTCAACTCTCTACTACTATCACCCCCTACCTGCATGCCATCACATATCCTCACACTCACCCTCATTCCCAGCACTCAACTACTTCCCAAACACTCCACCATCCCATCTCACTTATCCCAATGCCAAGCCCTGCATGCCATACCAATGCATGGACACCCCTCACAGCCCTGCATGGACACTCAGCACTAAAGCATGCACACCATAGAGAACTAACGATCCCACCATACACTAACGTACAAAAGTAAAAGCTGGCAGGGCAAATCCAACCAAAGAGGGAAAGCCACAGATGTACAATATGTCAGACACAGAAACCATAACACATCATTTACATCCCCACAGGTACCCCAGCCAATGTCAGCAGAGAGGAAGTGCCAGCACTATCCAGTCCCCCAACTGAAGAGGCCCACAGTGATGACAGTAACTCTGGTCTTCAGGATCTGGATGGCCTACCTGGACCTTCAGGGACCACTGGACAGCTGGTTACCCTAGCCCAGTCACACACCACCACAGAGCCTCCCTCATTAGGAATCACCACCACAGCACTCACCCAGTGTACCTATACCTCTGTCCCCAGGACACGTCAATCAACAGTGGGTCCATCTCTACCGGGACCCTAGGGCACATCTAGCCCCCAAGACAAGCAGGGTACTGGGGTCAGCGGCAGTGGGCACACATTTCAGGGGACAGAGGCACAGGCCAGCAGGGAAACTAGGAGGACTGCTGTGCGCCAGGGGGAGGACAGGCCCAGGGAACCGACTCTCCAGGAGGCTCTCGCAGAGATCCTGGGAACCTATCAACATTCCCAGGACACGATGGGCCAGATCCTGGATAATGTGCAAGAGAACAGGCGGCTGCAGGAGGGACAGTACCAGGGGATCAGGGAGGACTTGCAGGCCGTTAACAACACTGATCTCCATTGCTGGAGTGCTGGCAGACATGGCTAGCATTATGAGGGAGGCAGTCTCACACCAGCGGGCCCCTGCCACTAGCCAGACATCTGAACAGCCTTCCATCTCCACTGCCGCTAGTGGCCAGGAGACCCAGCCACAGGACGAACAGGCCACCAGACCCCTTCCCCTGCAGAAGGTGAACTACCCCACAAAAGTTCCCTGCGATCCAGACAGAAGCCAGAGACACTTGCCAGGAAATGAAACTCTCCTGATTGTCACCCTTGTGTCCCACTCTCTCACCCTGTCCACCTTTAACTGCCATTGCTCCCCTTCCTATGTCCCCATAGACAATGTCCTGTGCTACAAATAGACTGGAACTATACCCTGGACTTTCCTCCATCATCACCCCATCCCATTGCACTTGCCCCTCCATATATTAGCACTTCAATAAACACCCGTTGAAAAAAAAACATTTTTGGAGTATGTCATGTATATCAAATATGTATTCATTGTAACAGGTACAAACATTGCAAATCAACTGTACAGAGAATGAGCATGAATTAATGACCTATACCTGGCTGTAGTGATTGTTGTGTCCGGCCCCAGATCATTCCAGTAAACCCCGGGAGGGGTGACTCATAATACTGTGGTGACAATAGCGGTGACCCCATGTTTAGCGCTAAGGTGGTAGGGTCCTGACGTCAGGACTCGGGGGTAATAAAGAGGACCGCGTAGTTTGGCGCGGTAGTGAGAAAGTACATCCAATGTGTGTGTGTGCGTTCTTTATTGCGCCTGCTGTTCCGAAACACGCTGTCCGTTATCCTGGCCCGGGGCACTGAGTGAGTGTACACCTCGGGGGCTGTACTTAACAAATTGGCGACGAAAGTGGGACCACTCACCGTGTATTCCACTCCGTGTGAACGGAGCGACGGGGGAGGAGCGGCGGAGCCGCGGCGGCCGGGCAAGTTGGGAGACGCTTCAGGAGACAAGGCGCCTGGAGCGGCAAAAAAAAAAAAGGAAAACGGACCCCGGCACAGTCCCGAGGCGGCACGACGAGCGGAGGCGGAACCACTGAACACACTTGGCGTCCGCACTCCGACAAGCCCACAGAGCGGGCGAACAGCGTCACAAGGCGGCGAGGCACACGGTGAGAGAAGGGGGCGGGTCTGCTGAAAAGGAGGAATCCCAAAAGGAGAGCAGGCCGCGCGAACCTCGCATCAGAGCACCGTGCTTCAGCAGAGAACAAAATAAACAAATACCCCATGAAGCACGTGGTGAGAAATAATTGGGCCCCACGCGCAGAGCTCACACCACTAATCTAGAGGCCTAGGGAAAGGAAATACCAGAGCACAATAGAAGAACAATAACATAATAAAAAAAAAATAATAATAATAATTTTGTGCAGCAGTACCATGGCCACGTTCCCAGCATTAGAGCCGTTTGTAGTGGAAGGGCCTCCATCAGCTCAGGCAGCTAAGTGGAAATCATGGGTGGAGCGCCTGGAAAATTATTTTGCAGCAATGGCGCTGGACCCAGACAGGCAGAGACCGATGCTCTTGCACATGGGGGGAGCCATGATACATAGAATTAGCAAAACAGTAGTGGAGGAGGGACCCCTGTTCAACTACCGAACTCTAAAAAGGGCAATCACAGCTTATTTTGAACCCATGGCGAACCCAGACTATGAACGATTTCTTCTCCGCCAAGCCAGACAGCAAGCGGAAGAGTCAGTAGACACTTACTATGCAAGATTACGGGAATTAGCCAGCACATGCACACTACAAGACCCGGAGGATGAGATAAGAGCCCAATTCATCCAAGGATGCTACTCCACAAAACTGAGGGAACACATTTTGCAAATCCCTGGCATGGCAATGGCTGACATGTTAACAATGGGCAGATCAAAAGAACTCTCCAAAGTGAGAGCAGCACACATGGAATCAGCGCTCACGCAAGTGATTAAAAAACAGAGCCAGTGAATACTATCAACTCGGGACCCATTACGAAAAGGAAAGACAAACCAAGGTTGGTGACCAACCAGAGGCAATGCTACATGTGTGGGGGGACATTCCCACATCAAGGAAGATGTCCGGCATCAGGAAAACAATGCTCAAACTGTCAAAAACCAAATCACTTCGCGAAAGTGTGTCGCTCCGCGACAAAACCGAAGGCAGCGAGACAAGGAGGGAATCATGCGGCGAAAACCGTTCAACAACCAGACGCAAGTCCAGACATGGATGATGATGATGAACCAGAGGGGACAGTATATGTAATACACGCCACAGAACCTGGCAGCCGGACAAGAAAAAGGGCCCCGAAATGCACAGTGAAAATAGACGGCCACCAAGTAACAGCGCTAATCGACACAGGGGCTTCAATCAACATCCTAGCCCAATCGGCGTTCAGACAGCTGCAACACACCCCCTTACTTCGCTGCACTGCCGTGCAAGTATTCGCTTTTGGATCAACCACGCCGATTCCGCTGGCAGGGGTATTTACAACAAACATCAGTCATGAAGAACACACAGTCCAAGCCAAGGTGTATGTCGCCAAGATAGGAACGGGGATGCTACTCAGCTGCCGCACAGCGGAAGAATTAAAATTGGTAACCTTTGCATTCAGCATACACCTAGGAACGCTGGATAACCTCCAGGAAGAATATAGAAACTTGTTCAGAGGGATTGGCTGTTTAAAAGGGAGGCAAGTGAAACTGCACATTGATAAATCGATAGAGCCAGTGGCCCTAAAACACCGAAGGATAGCGTTTCACCTCAGACCGCAAGTGGAGGCTGAACTCAAGAAATTGGAAGACGCAGACATCATCGAAAAGGTGGAGGGGCCTACACCATGGGTCTCTCCTATTGTAGTCACCACAAAACCGAAACAGCCAGGAGAGGTGCGCATATGCGTGGACATGCGCCTACCCAATGTGGCCATTAGGAGAGAACGCCACCTCACGCCTACAGTGGATGACATCGTGACAGAGGTCAGTGGATCGAAATGGTTCTCAAAAATTGATTTGAGGGCTGGATATCATCAGATCATGTTAGCCCCGGAGTCGCGGGCAATAACAACATTCTCAACATATGTGGGGCTGAGGTGGTACAAACGCCTAAGTTTTGGAATTGCCAGTGCGGCGGAAGTGTTCCAGGACACCATACGAGGGACACTAGCTGGGCTGGAAGGAGTAATCAACGTCAGTGATGACATTTTAGTACATGCCCCCACAATAGAAATTCATCTAAAGAGACTTCGGGCGGTGTTTCAACGACTACAAGCGAATGGGCTGACCCTACACAGAGAAAAGTGTGAGTTCCTAAGACAGGACATTGCATTCTTTGGGTACCGTTTTTCAGAACAGGGTGTCCAACCTGACCCTGAGAAAGTAGCAGACATAAAGTCTGCGCCTGCTCCCACTTCTGTCACAGGAGTTCGAAGTTTTTTGGGAATGGCGACTTACTGCGGAAGATTCATGAAGAACCTAGCTTCACTCCCAGCCCCGCTAAGAGAGCTTACGAAGGCAAACACCCCATGGGAATGGAATCAGACACAGGAGGCAGCGTTTCAAGCGACAAAACAAGCACTTTCCTCAGAAACAACGTTAGTGTATTTTGACCCGGCAAGAGACACCGAACTGTCGGTAGATGCTAGCCCCGTTGGGCTGGGGGCTGTATTATCCCAAAAAGGCAAAGATGGGGAGTGGGCCCCAGTGGCATATGCCAGCAGAGCTCTGACGGTGACTGAACAAAGATACTCTCACATAGAGAAAGAGGCCTTAGCAGTGAGTTGGGGATGCCGCCACTACCACTTATACCTATATGGTCATCCATTCATTGTCTACACGGATCACAAGCCTCTGATCCGTTTGTTTAACAAAACAGCATCTCAGCCACCACCAAGAATAAAGAAGTGGATTTTACAACTTCAAGAGTATCAATTCTCGGTGTTTTATCGGCCAGGAACCCAAAATCCGGCTGATTATTTATCACGTCATGCAAGACCGGCCTCTGATGAAGAAAGGGAGGAAGCAGAAAACGTTGAGGAGTATGTCCGACTAGTGGTAGAAAGGTCCAAGCCACTGCCAATGTCGCTGGAAGAAATTCAGGAAGCTACCCAACGGGATGAAGTGTTACAGTTGGCCATGTCATGTGTTCAGGATGGGACGTGGCACATGCTGAAACAAAACCTGGCGCGAAGAACCGAGGATGCACGTTTGGCACTACAGGCATTATTCCGTGTTCGACATGAGCTAGCTGTATCGTCGGAGGACTGCCTTTTACGAGGTTGTCACCTTGTCATCCCAGATGCTCTTCAACAACGCACGATTGATCTCGCTCATGCTGCCCATCAAGGCATGGTAAAAACCAAAGCCAGACTGAGAAGTAAAGTGTGGTTTCCGAAGATGGACTCTAGAGTAGAACAGACAATACAGAGGTGTCATGTTTGCCAAATGATGGGACCGGCGGATCCCCCGTCCCCCATAATCACAGAACCGATTCCATCCGCCCCGTGTCACAGGGCAAGTGCCGACTTAGGTAGCTTACCAGATGGTCGACACATGGTGGTGGTCATTGATGACTTCTCAAAGTATCCGGAAGTCGAGCTGGTGGAGTCGACCACCACGGACAAGGTGATATCGTGCCTGGAAAAAATAATGGCCACCCATGGAATTATGCAAGAGTTGAGAACCGACAATGGTCCCCCTTTTTCAAGCCATGATTTTGCTAAGTATCTCGCTTCGCACTCGATTCATCACCGCAAGATCACTCCTCGGTGGCCTCAAGCCAATGGGGAAGCTGAAAGATTCATGCGTACCATCAACAAAGTGATACGAATTGCAGTAGCCCAAGGAAGGAATCTAGACTGTGCTATATTTGAATTTTTCAGAGAGTATCGTTTGACACCACACAGCACCACTGGAGTATCTCCTGGCTCCCTATGTATAAAAAGGAATGTGAGAGATACAATACCTCAAATCAGCACGCCCACAAAAATCCAGGATCAGGTGGAAAGGAGGTTACGAGACAGACAAGCTAAGAATGACAAGATGTCAAAGAAAAGACGAGCTCGGGTGAAAGACATACAAGTGGGGGACAGAGTGTTAATAAAAAACTGACATCCCGGAGGGAAGTTCAAGACTCCTTTTGAGCCATACCCATGGGCAGTGGTGAGAATGAAAGGGACATTAGTGACTGCCAAGAGGAACGAGGAAATCGTCACCAGGAACGTATCTTGGTTCAAGCGATGTAACTATGACGAAAAGGCAATTGAGGGAACTACACCAAGGGATGAGGTCAAGGAAGAGCCGGAGGAATTCGTGATACCCGAAGTACCGGGAAACCTCTGTCCCCCGGTGACAGTCCAAGGCAGCCCAGAAGCTTAGCAAGGAGTGGAAGAGAACGAAGCTGGTGAGTCGAACCAAGAGTCTGGAATGAGAGAATCTGAAGGGATGCCAGAAGCTGAGGTGCCAGAGAGTGTGCTGAAAAGAGGTGGGGACAGATATAATCTGCGACCCCGCATCACCGTCTCTAGGAGACTCAAAGACTATGGCCCTCATTCGGACCTTGGCGGGCGGCGGAGGACGCCCGCCAAAGTCCCGCCGTCAAAATACCGTACCGCGGTCGCAAGACCGCGGCGGGTATTTTGACTTTTCCCCTGGGCTGGCGGGCGGTCGCCAAAAGACTGCCCGCCAGCCCAGGGAAAAACTCCCTTCCCACGAGGATGCCGGCTCGTAATCGAGGCGGCGGAGTGGGAAGGTGCGACGGGTGCTGTTGCACCTGTCGCGTATTTCACTGTCTGCCAAGCAGACAGTGAAATACTTGTAGGGGCCCTCTTATGGGGGCCCCTGCAGTGCCCATGCCAGTGGCATGGGCACTGCAGGGGCCCCCAGGGGCCCCGCGACCCCCCCTACCGCCATCCGGTTCCCGGCAGGCGGACCGCCGGGAACTGGATGGCGGTAGGGGGGGTCGGAATCCCCTCGGCGGCGCAGCTAGCTGCGCCGCCTTGGAGGATTCAAAAGGGCGGCGGTACACTGGCGGGAGACCGCCAGTGTTGCCGGTCCGACCGCGGCTTTACCGCCGCGGTCGGAATGCCCTTGGGAGCACCGCCGGCTTGTCGGCGGTGCTACCGCGGTCCTCCAACCCGGCGGTCATTGACCGCCAGGGTTGGAATGACCACCTATGTCTGTGAACAGATGAATCCTTCTCATCGGGGAAATGGATTATCAAGTTACTGGTTGTGCTATGTTAATGACTTTCATGCTAGAGAGACGAAGTTATGTTTATAGTTGTTGTTTTTATTTTAGTTTAAGTTGAGGAGGAATGTTGTGTCCGGCCCCGGATTATACCAGTAAACCCCGGGAGGGGTGACTCATAATACTGTGGTGACAATAGTGGTGACCCCATGTTTAGCGCTAAGGTGGTAGGGTCCTGACGTCAGGACTCGAGGGTAATAAAGAGGACCACGTAGTTTGGCGCGGTAGTGAGAAAGTACATCCAATGTGTGTGTGTGCGTTCTTTATTGCGCCCGCTGTTCCGAAACACGCTGTCCGTTATCCTGGCCCGGGGCACTGAGTGAGTGTACAACTCGGGGGCTGTACTTAACAGTGATCACACCAGGAGTACATATCAAGACAACAACATCTGCAAAAATGAATTGACAGAGGGAACAGTAAGTGGGCATAGAAGTTGTAAATATCAGCATGCCATTGGCACACAGATTAAAACAAGTCATACAAATGTGAAGTAACACTGTCCTGCCTGTGTGTCATTGGAAGTATTGTCTGATAACATTTGTTGTGTTGTCCTCGTACTCATACTTATCCTCTCTGTCCACAGGGTCTACTGCTGCCACACGGGCATCTCCAGCCTCCTCTTCCGGCAGGAATCGGACATGGCGTCTGAGGGCCAGATTATGCAACATGCAGCATGCCACCATTATCTGGCAGACCTTCTTTGGTGAGTAGCACAGGGATCCACCTGTTAAATGGAGATACCGGAACCTGGCCTTTAGGAGGCCAAAGGTCCTTTCAATTATCCATATGGTTCACCCATGTGCCTCATTATAACGTTCTTCTGCCCTTGTCCTGGCATTCCTCACTGGGGTCAGTAGCCATGATAGGTCTGGGTAACCAGAGTCACCTGCAAATATTGAGGGACAACATTTAACCACACACTATCCTATATGGCCCACACCATACCCATACACCAACATGTACTGGGTGGGAACCAGGGCTCACCTATTAGCCACACCCTGCGCCTCTGCAGTTGGGCCATCACATTTGGGATGCTGCTATTCCTTAGGACAAAGGCATCATGCACCGACCCAGGATACTTAGCATTGGCGTGTGAGATGTACTGGTCTGCCAAGCACACCATCTGAACATTCATAGAGTGGAAACTCTTACACCTGTTCATTCTGGCGGGGGCAAAAATGCAATATGTCTTCCATTAACCGCCCCAATTTTGTTGGGGATATGTCCTATTGCATAAAACTCGGCCTTCACAGTGGCTAAATCCTCAACCTGGGGAAAAACAATGTAGCTGCACATGTGTTTTATCAGGGCAGACAACACTCTTGTCAGCACTATTGAGAACATTGGCTGCAACATTCCTGCTGCCAAGCCCACTGTAACTTGGAAAGAACCAGTTGCCAGGAAATGGAGAACAGATAGCACTTGCACAAGAGGGGGGATCCCAGTGGGGGTGACTGATAGCAGATATCAGGTCATGCTCCAATTGGGCACACAGCTCAGTGACTGTGTCCTTGTCCAGTCTATAGGTGAGTATTATGTGCCTGTCCTCCAGTGTAGCCAAGTCCACCAGGGGTCTGTGCACGAGGATATGTCTCCATCTCCTATTCATCTGCAGCAGTAGGTATCTAAGGGACACAAGCGTGAGGAGCCGGTCACAAACAGAACAACGGAACAAGAACAGAACTTTGCATGCTGTAAACATGAAATGAGTCATTGTGATTTGTTTAGTATGTGCTACTATCTCCTGTGGTGCAGCATGATTCCAGGGCCTGACCCCCCACCCCCCTGAAATGGCATCCACCTGTCCTGTGTGGAGGGACAGGTGGAAGTGAGGAAATTCCACTGACGTTCTGCGCTGTTGCGGGAGACAGTCGGGAACCGCCGTGCAACTCCTCATTGGCTAACATTGGGCTCTATGGGTTACAGTGGCCATTGGTGATCTACACTGGTGGTGACGGTATGCACTGCTGAAGATGTGACTGCCATTTGCTATCTGATTCCTCACTTGTTACCTAGCCTTCCATAGGAGAGGACCTACACTACATGTGCTGCTGTGACCTGTGTCCGGAACCTACCATGGCCCATGTGACTGGGGAAAGGGCCCCAGCCTTCACTTCGGAGGAGATGGAGAGACTGGTGGATGGGGTCCTACCCCAGTACTGACTACTGTGTGGGCGCCCAGAACAACAGGTGAGTAGACTGTGAGCATGATGCATGTGGCATGAATGCATGGAGTTGTGTGTGTGATGGCCTTTTGTAAGAGGGGTGGGTGGATGTCCTCTTGGCGGCGTACAGGTTGTGTGCTGGGTCATGTATATGGAAATGGTGATGTGAAGGGGTATGGTGGGCCATGTATGTAACAGGCAGGACTGTTTGTCTAATTCTATTTTCCTGTCTGTATTGCCTCTGCAGGTCAGTGCCCATCAAAAGAAGGGTATATGGCGTGCCATCCCCAAGGAGGTAGGACCCTAGGAGTCTATGGCTAGCAGAGCAACCACTGTCGCAAACGGTGGGAGGCCCGAGATGCTGTGCACGGAAGACAGAGGAGGCCCAGTTGGGGATGGTCTCCCAACAAGGAAGGGGTGCCCGTTGAACTCTGATCCCCCTGAAGGCCTGCATACTGGAGGTGGCCTATCCAGAGCTGGATGGGCGCTTGAGGGCAACACAGCAGCCACAAGGGGGTGAGTACAGTGCCCATCATTTCAAATTACCCATGATATGGTGGTATCTGGGTGGGGATGTGTGTCAGTGGGTGCCCCTAGGCCAAGCCTGACATTACAATGTAAGTCTCCAGGTGGCTAGGGTGCAGAAGGGCAAATTTGGCTACCTAGCTCGTAGGCAACCACTACTGGTCAGGGCTGCTTGGGTCCCAGGTGTGCTGCAGTTGGGAGTGTGTGCCCCTCCCCATGCCTTCGAGGCATGCTATTTCTCTGAAAGTGCAATGCATATTGAGTAGGCCTGTTCCTTGTGTGTGAGGGTGCTGTGTGTGCTAACGGTAGTGTTAGCGCAGCCATTGACGCAGTGTATCCATTGTCTCTCTGCCCCCTTTCTTGTTTTGTCATCCTGTCCTTATGTGCATTAGCATCATCTGGCAGAGGAGCAGAGGCACTGGCGACGGAGGGAGCTGCATCCCACAGGACCCAGGAGGCAGAGTCCACCAACGCTGAGGGGACCAGTGGGACGGTGGGCGAGGGGAGCACCACAGCGGAGACTGGAAGAGGACACTTCAGACTCAGATACCTCCTCTGATGGAAGCTCCCTGGTGGTTGCAGCCAATTCTTTGACCAACCCAGCTACAGGTACATCCGCCGCCCCATAACAGCACCACCCTCCCAGCAGCACCTCATCGAGTTGCCTGTACCCGATCACCCAGGAGGGTGTCCATCTCCTTCGCCCCAGGCACCTCAGGCCCTGCCCCACTGAGCCCTGCTGCCCTGAGTGAGGAGGCTATTGACCTCCTGAGATCCAGCTCTGTAGGGCAGTCAACCATTGTGAATGCCATCCAGGGGCTGGCAGCATAGATGCAACACACTAATGCATTCCTGGAGGGCATTCACACTGGATTGGCGGCCCAACAGAGATCGATTCAGGCTCTGGCCTCCTCTCTGATGGCAGCCATTGTCCCTGTTTCTAACATCCACCCTCCAACTTCCACTGCCCAGTCCCACTCCCCTCAACACCAACCTGTCCCAAGCACACATACAGATAAGCATGCACACAAGACAACATCCAAGAGTGTCACAGGCAAACACAAGCACCACACTTCATCCCACAGGCACTCACACAAACACCATCCAGTTGCATACACACCAACATCCACTATTTCTATTGTTCTCCCCCTCGTCCCCCTCCACCACCTCCCTCCCAGCCACGTCCACACACACACCTGCATGCACTACATCATCATCCACTACCAGCATCATCACCACACCAAGCAGAACACACACCTCACTGGCAGACACCTCCACAACATCCTAGCACATGTCCCCTGTGTACTCTCCCACTGTGTCTGTCCCACCCCCTCCTAAGGTACACAAACGCAAGCACTCAGACACCCAACAGCCATCCACCTCACAACAGCATACACCCCATGCACCTGCACCCAAAAGCTGCAGACAGACACCTCCTACAACCACTCCCTCATCCTCCACTCCCAATCCTTCTCCCTCTTCCGGCCCCAATGTCCCTAAAAAACTATTCCTATCCACCATTGACCTCTTCCCTACCCCGACCCCATCCTGCACGTACGGGCAGGGTATCAAGAACCCATCCAAGCACCCCAGCCACACAGTTCACGGGCCCAGTCCTAACCACAACCCTTCATGGTGGAAAGAGATCCAGGCCACATGTATTGAAGGGGAAGGAGCCTGCACCAGCCTGCCTTAAGGGGAGGAAGACAGTCCCAGCAGTGAAAAAGGGCAAGGACCCTGCACCTGCCACACGAAAGGCCAAGGAGTCTGCCCCAGCAGGTAAGAAGGCCAAGGAGGCTGCACCAGCAGGCAGGAAGGGCAAGGATCCTGCACCAGCAGGCAGGAAGATCAAGGAACCTGCACCAGCAGGCAGGAAGGGCAAGTAGCCTGCACCAGCAGTCAGCAAGGAGCCTGCACCCGGAACAGTCACAGCACCCCACCACCAACTATGGTTGTGCAGCTGTCCAAGGTTGCAGGGGATGGGCAGGAGCCTCCCCCCACCAGCAGCACCACCACTGTGCAGCCATCCGAGGTTGTAGGGGATGGGCAGGAGCCTCCCCCCACCAGCAGCACCACCACTGTGCAGCGGCCACTGCCGGAAGACGCTATGTAATCCTGCATTCATGGGCTGCTGTGTGGTCTGTCCACTCCAGAAACCAGTGTTATGACACCCACCTTAGAGACTGTGACCTTGCACTCCCCAGGATCAAGCACAGGGCACGTTGCCTCCTCCAGAACCAGTGGGTATGACACCCACCTTAGAGACTGTGGCCTATCACGCCCCAGGATCAAGCACAGGGCACGTTGACCCCTCCAGAACCAGTAGGTATGACACCCACCTGAGAGACTGTGGCCCATCACTCCCCAGGATCAAGCACAGGGCACGTTCCCTCCTCCAGAACCATTGGTCTTGTTACATCTCCAGGCTGAGGTGTCACCCGTCCATCATCCCCTTGAGGTGCCTGCCTATTTGCAAACTGATGCCCCTGCAGTGTTCTATCTGTGTTGAAGCAGGTGACATGTGTGGCCTTGGACTTTGGCCTGTGGCCATGTGGCCTACGAAAATTGAGGACTGGGCTGTGTCCCTTTTTCTGCACATATGTATATATCAATTATCTTGTCTAACTTATTATTTCTACTGTCTTGATCTTATTGCAAACACTTTTACGAAATTGTTTTGTCCTTGCATTATTCGGCGGAGTTACGGGGTCAAATAGTTTTTTTAATGCATCTGGTTGTGTGTATGGTATGTGTGTATGGGGTGTGAGTGGTGCGTGTGTATGTGTCACTTGTTTTCCTCCTTCTCTCCCTTGTGTGCTAGGCGGCTGTACTCACCATCATCGTCTTTGCCGGAGTTGGTGTTCGTGGTGAACGCATAATAACATTGGGAACACATACAGTTCAGGTTCCATGGTGGCATGGTTCTTCCTTGTGTGTCCAATGGTGAGTCCTTTGACTTCTGAGCTCAGTTTTCCCCAGGCATTTGATGTCATTGGTACTGCCCCGGAAAAGGTGGTGGAATGCCCAGTCATAATATGGTGGCCAGAACATTGACTTCTTCCTGGCTGTAGGAGGCTCCCGCCGTGGTGGTTGTTGTTTCCGTTCTGGTGTTCCGTATGGTACATTAGCTGTCTTTCGGAGAGCTCTCCAACATGGTCATAATTTGGATGTAGTTACCACCAGCCTGTTGGTGGTAATCTCACCACTTTATCACCAGCTGCCAGGGTCGTAATGAGGGCCAGTGTGGCTTTATCACAAAGTGTTATGTACTCAAAAACTATACCACTCACTTGCCTGAAAAAGCTAGACTCACCAGCAACTACTTTGCACAGACACAGCAATCACCAACGATATCCCACTAAAAAGGAAAAAGAAAAGAAAATTACACATAAGACAACACAAATATCATTGTACACAAATCTAAAGACTATTTCACACATAATCCTGCATTTAGCACACCATTTACAAAAATATAATTCATGCATGAAAACAATACTCAATTGGAGTAAAAAAAATTTCTTACCCAAATAATGCAACTACGCAAACTACAGGTCAACCACTGCCAACACCTCAAGGAGTCACAGCAAAGGAAGCACAGGCTTTGAACTAGAACAAAAAGAAGAAATAAACTGTTACAATCACAAATGTAAATACTTCACCAGTTCACAACCATACCTGCACCAAACATTTAGAAATTTACCCTGGGGCAGATGGGCCCAAACAAATGACCAACAGTTATGTGTCCCCTTGCCCAAAGGGTCATCCCCCCACACAAACAAAACAAAAGGAACAAAAACCCTGATGTCTTTGTGGCTTCTCAGATGAGCCTAAAAATAATAGGCCAGTCTGCCCACAAGGGGGGCTGAATTGTCCAACAGTCATATGCACCCTTTGGTGGGGTGACCCTTGTCCAAAGGGCTGCTCCCCACAAAAAAAAAAAAACAGAAACAAAAAAAATCCCTGACACCTTAGTGGATTCTGCCTCCCTTGAGGCAAAAGGGCCTAAAGAAAATAGACCAATCTGCCCCCCAGGGGGGCAGAAATGGTCAACAGTTGAGTGCTTCCTTTGGGGAGCGACCCTTGGCCAAAGGGTTGCCCTCACATACAAAAACAAAAAACAAAAGAAATAAAACCCTGTTGGCTTTGTGGCTTCTTCCCCCCTTGGGAGCAGATGGGTCTAAAAATAATTGGCTGATCAGCCCCTAAGGGAGGCATAATGGCCAACAGTTCTGTGTCCCATTTGGGGACTGACCCTTGCCCAAGGGACTGCCCCCAACAAACAAAAAAACAGGAATCTGTTCAAAACGGGCCCGGGGGAAATGAAAGAGTTGTTCCTTGCCCCTTGTGTCTGTTTTCCCCTCTCCAACTCCCAGGAGAATGACTTACCTAAATGGTGTCCTCTGTCCTAGAAACACTGGAAGCAAATCCTCTTCCCCGGGAGCATCTAATCACGTAAGCGCTGTGAGCGTGCCAACATCATCATATCGCTTAGGGGGTGCTTCCTCTGCCATCCCTGACCGGGGGTTGTGGGTGGGTGACCGATGGAGGAGCGTTAGTGCTCCCCCCATGGGCCAGGGTGCAGGATATGCTGGTCTCATCCTCGACACACGAGCACTGTAGCTGAGGACAAGACCAACTCATCCACAGCACCCAAGGGGTTAAACAAACTTTTTGTTTAACATTTGCAAACGGGAAGGCGGCTCTATTCCATTTACAAATGGGTTACTGTCTCTGTTGTGGTGTCAGTAAACCATCAGTTTGATGACTGGATTTCAGTTGCAAAACCTTAATACAGTAGATCCTAAATAGGTATTTAGAAGGAATGCCTACAACATACCCCTTCCAGATAACAAATTGGTATCCATTTGCAATCCCATATTGGGAGTCAGAAAATATTTTTTAACCATTAAAATGCTTAGCACATCTGGCCACCTGTAATGATCCTCCCTATCCTGAACTCCGACCTATAGGGCATCGTGATAGTCCATCTCTACTCTCAGAAATTAGATCTGTTTCTGTTAGGTAGGCTCTATGTACATACCTCATACTACTCTGCAAATCTCATCTTAAAGGTATCACATTCCTGGTCATGAATTTCTCTGTTCAAGGTCTTTCCCCATCCCTTCATGTAAGATCATCTGTAACGTATTGACTCCAACATGTAATCATTTAAGCAACAAATGAGACCTTGCTGCTGAAGCTATGTATTGTCAAATCTAGTTTTAAATCTCACCACCATGATGAGGTTGGGCTGCATTACTCAGTGTCACATCCTTGTCGAGTGCAAAAACATATTTTCATTAAGATAAACAACTGGCTTGCATTTATCATTAAAGAAAATCCACCCCACAACATGTCTGAGATTACCCTGCGCACCATCTCTCTATATTTATCGAAGTGGCACACATCAAGTGAAGCCTTCCACTCCACTTTTCTTGTGCCCCTTAGCAGCCCCCTAACACTACCATGTGTGCACCATATTTAAGGTCCGGCACACCATGGCGGTAGTTAGGGAACTAGCATCAACATTTTTTACGCTAGTTTGGTGCTTAGCAAGATTAGCAGTAAAAATGTTTACGCTAATCCTCCAAAGTAGATTGAGGCCCATTATAAATAATTGTATGCCTCCTTTTAATGCCTGCTCTGTGCAAGCAGTAAAAATGGCGGAAAAAATTGCACAAAGAAATCCTTAGATTTCTTTGCACCATTTCACCCCCCCAATAGGGAACACCCACCTTACATACATTATGCCTGGCACAGGCATAATGTGGCACAAGGGATTACACAGTGGCGAAATCCATGCATTACGCCACTTTGTAAATCTGGTGCAGCGATTTTTGAAGCCTAATGCCACATTAGTGTCAACAAAATAACACTAATGTGGCACTAGAACTTCTTCAATCTGGGCCTTAGTGTGTGGGTTACCAATTTAGGGCCTGATTTAGAACTTGGCAGATGAGTTACTCCATCACAAGTGATGGATATCCCGTCTGATGAAATCTAAATGCCGTACACTTAATGCGATTTAGATTTTGGTCGGTGGGGTATCTGTTACTGTTGCGATGGAGTAACCAATCTGCTAAATTCTAAATCAGGACCTCAGTCTGAGATTTAAGAACTCACACATTAATTGTAAGAACAGGCACATTCTCAGTTTTCAATTCATCCCATTGGTTTATAAATTCTTGGAGGGATTTATCTGGTGTGCCCATGGTGACGAAATTATAATCCGGAAACATCGATATTTTATGATCAAGGCTGATGGATATTCCTTGAATCATCCTTTCTGCTCTTGTACGGGTAGCTAGGGGCCCACTGCTATGGCATACAGCAGGGATGAAATGAGATGTTCAGTCTCATAACATTCTTGAGGGTCCTGGAGCTGAATGCCCTGCTACTGAAAATAGTTCTCGTCAAGAAGGTCGCATAATTTACAAATATCAGATGTGAACCACAGACCCAGTCCACCCCCCTCGAGCACTAGAGTAAAAAAGAATCAGAACATCTAGTCAAAAGCCTTTTGCATATCCTTTTTAATATCCAAGGGCATCAGTACAGCTATAATATTCTTGCTTCTAACGTTTTCAACCAGATGGATGACTCATCATGTTGTCTCGCATCTCTCTATTCCTTATAAAAGCAGACTGATCTGGATGAATCAGTTTGAAAATGTTGGTTTCCAACCTCAACACCAGTATCTTGGGGAACAATTTGGCATCCACATTTATCAACACTATGGGCCTATACGATACACATATACACTAGTCTTTACTCAACTTTAGTAGCACTGGCACATCTACCTCACATATTGAAAAAGTTGCCATACCTGTTACAATAATAATTATAGAGTGCAGTCATTTCTGGCACTAACACCTGAGCAGACTACTGTAAAATCATCCAGTTTTACTATAGGTCAATATTGGCCCCAGAGATTTTTTTATCTTGTTGTTGATATTGTGGCAGTCAATCAGAACTCATCTCCTGATCTGCTGGGTGTGTGGTGTACAATATATATAATTTCTGAACCTTAATTTCTCAAAAACGTCTGAACGGATTCACACCAAATCACAGAATGCTCACTTTCTGGAACAAGATCAAGCTATCTGCCAAAATGTGTGGTACTTTTGTTCAGCCATTTTAGCTGTAGCTCTGTCTAACTTTCCCTTGGAAAATTGCATTGGGAAAACTCATTTTGGGACTCTCCTTTTTCTTGGCCTCTGCTTGACAGATATCCCTGAACCTTTGCAGGAAGCTAAGATTTGTTTTGGAAACCTTATGAAGATTCGCCAAACAGCACCAAAGCTATTAGCAAACTAAAAGATCTATTTCCTATAGAAATGTGGTCCTAACTATAACTCCCCAGCGTCAACCGTCACTGGGTGATGGGTTTTACTTACCTTAAATAGTCTTATCATGTATGGTAAACACTTATCAAAAAGGTTGCATGGTAAAAGCATGTGTGGTAAAGGCAATCTTTGTATGTGCATTCATCCCTGAACCCTTTAAGGGACTGTTAGTATCCCAGAAAGCACAAACATCATGCCTGCAGAAATGCTCAAGGGGTTGTTTGGGGCTACAGTAACATTGAATTCCTTGTTCATGCGATGGTGCACTGAATTCAGTCCTGCACCCATGGGTTGGAAATCCAAACCTTGTAGAACAGGGCCTGTGGCCTAGGATTTGCAACAATCCCAAGGTCATGAAGCATGGGTATAGGGTTACAATTAAGTTGGACGAAGAGCCCATTGTCGCAGCCCACATCATTGCTACCAGTTTAGTATTCGCAAAGCTATATTCTATTTGGGGGAAGGTTCTTCGAAAATGTAAGCTGGATGTATTATCTCTCTCTCTTTACTGACAATTGCAGTTTTTTGGAGGAGGCAATGGATGATGCCTCTCCCTCCTTAGCTAGATCTATACGTCTCGGTGCCCAAAACCATGAGTAGTAAGTCTCAAATGTCAAAACTGGAGAATAACTGTTCAACATTTTGTAAGGAAGCATTCTGGGCTATATTAGTTCATATATAGGAGCTAGGGTCATGTTTCCATCTTAAAAAAAGTCCCTTATAATCACACTTCTAACTTTGTTTTGTTATGCATTCAGTAGCCTGACACTGGGAATCTCTGTGAAACTGAAAGTGTGACCCCATTGATTTTTAGTAAATATTGTTAAACAGTAAGCAGTGTTGTAAAGAGTTTTACTCCATTTTGATATATCTATTCTAATAATGTGGGCTCTGAAATGAATAAAATATCGGACATCGTGCCTACTAGGAAAAAATGTAACCTTGTATTAAGAGAGGTACCCATAAGCAATGCACATTCACATTAAGGATAGTTTGGAAATGAAGCACGTTTCTTGAAATTTGTGTGCATTGGAAAGAGAGGTAAATGTTCACGAGGCAGTGAATGAGAACACCAATGTACGACATTGGGGTGGAAAATTATTATTTGATTCCCTACATTAAAAGAACATGGCATTAATTTTGAAAAAGATTTACACATATTTTCATAATAGATGTTTGCTTAGAGATCTAGGGCCAGATGTAGCAAAGTATTTGCACGTCGCAAACGGCGAAAATCGCCGTTTGCGAGGTGCAAATGCCTCTTTGCTATGCAGAAATGCATATTGCGAGTCGGTACCGACTCGCAATATGCATTTCCGACTCGCAAATAGGAAGGGGTGTTCCCTTCCTATTTGCGAGTCTGAGTGGTATGCAATACCATTTGCGACCGCGTATCGCAGTTACCATCCACTTCAAGTGGATGGTAACCCACTCGCAAATTGGAAGGGGTACCCCTTCCAGTTTGTGACTGGACCCACAAATATTTTTTCAGGGCAGGGAGTGGTCCAAGGGACCACTCCCTGCCCTGAAAAAATACCGAAACTAAAGGTTTCGTTTTTTTTTTAAGTGCAGCTCGTTTTCCTGCAAGGAAAACGGGCTACACTTAAAAAAAAAAAAACTGCTTTATTTAACAGCAGTCACGAACATGGAGGTCTGCTGACGACAGCAGGCCTCCATGTTTGCGAGTGCCTATACTCGCTATGGGGCCGCAATTTGCGACCCACCTCATGAATAGTCATGAGGTGGGTCATTGCGACCCCACAGCGAGTTGCAGTCGGTGTCTGAGACACCGTACTGCATACCAATTTGCGAGGTGCAAAGTGCGAGTCGCATGGACTCGCACTTTGCACCTCGCAAATTTAAAATTTGCTACATCTGGCCCCTACTCTCCTCTTGCATATTTCCCTTATGAACTGAATTACATATGAGTGGACAGTGTGGTCCTGATTCACAGAGGTAAAACTACATGCTTGTGAAAGGGTGACCTTTTTCAGTATTAAAAAAAAATGTATTTTAACAGTTAAGTTTATGAGTGCGGAGACTCTGTAGTGCGGCGGAGACCTCAGCATATAAACAGATAGGCCTGTCCTGGTCAGACCTCTTTCTTTGTCATGGTCTTCCTTCTCTCTTTTACTACTAATTCCTTTGCCATTCTTTATTTCTTCCTCTGCTGTCATTCATTATGTACATTGTTTCCTTTTTCTTCCTCCTCCATTTTCTTCCTATTTTCTTTCTTCCTTTATCTCCTTCCATTGTTTTGATCCCTTCTCTTTTTATTTTGTATTTTTTCCTCATTGTTTCTCTACTTTCTTGTGTTCTCTTTATTTCCCTGACTTTCTCTGCTTCTTCTTTTATTCTTAGTTTCTTTTCTTCTCTCCTGCCTTTTTTTCTCTCATGCTGTCATTCTTTAGTTTCTTTGCCTCTTTCTCCCTTTGGGCCTGATACAGAGTTCAGTGGATGGAGTTACTCCGTCACAAGCATGACGGACATCCCGCCTGCAGTATTACAATTCCATTATATCCTACGGAAATTGTAATATGTTCGTGATGGAGTAACCCGTCCCCCAATCTCTAAGTCAGGCCCTTTGTCTTTTCTCTTCTCCGATTTTCCATCACATTCTCTGATTCTCTTCCCATCTCTCTATTTCTCTCTCTTTCTCCTGCTGCTGTCTCAGAAACAAAGGCACAAAACTGATTGTTAGAGACCTTAAATGCTGACCCTTCGCAATAAAGCTCCTGTACAAGTAATGTATTATACGTTCTTTGTTTAAGTTATTTGATATCTGTGTAAATTTTTCGTACCCCTATTTTAGGCAACAACTCACAGCAGTTTACAATGATGCAAAGTAGCTCTCACTATAGGAAAGGATGGAGACCCCTGTTTTTAATTCTTTGTCTTGTACCTTTACGCAACAATTGGCCAAGTCTCCACATAGAGCATAAAATCAATGTAATGCTGGTGCTAAGGCCATGTAATGTGTTGCCTGTGATCTATTGTCAAATACTCCATCGTTACACACAAAAATGTGAAACCATATGTGAGAGAACAGGGCTGATTGCAGAGGCCCCCTAACTTTTTGCCCCTATTTTCCACTCTTTGCTGATGTTTTCCTGACTCTGATGGTGCCCTGGGTACTGCTAACCAGTCCCAGGGCCTGAGCTCTGTGTAAAACCAGTATGCAAATTAGGCTAATTATAATTGGCTAAGTCAACCTACCTATAAGTCCCTAGTATATGGTAGGGCATGTAGGTTTAGGGACCCCAGCATAGGTAGTACACCCATAGGTGCACTGCTGAGGTGCCCAGTGTCATTTTAAAGGTAGGCCTGCCTTGCTGGCTGCTTTTAAATTAAAGTTATATGCAAATTCGACTTTGGAATTAAAAGTAGTTCCAAAGTCTTAAACTACCTTATTTTTACATATAAGTCACCCCCAAGGTGTGCCCTATGTGCCCCTAGGGCTGGGGGCCATGTAACTATAAGCAGGGGCCTTATAAAAATAGTTTTATAAGCCCTGGTGAGGTAAAACAGCCAAATTTGTTTTTCCCTCAGTGTAGTGAATGGCCTCCATATGCTAGAATCGGGAGACTTTATTTTAATTTTTAAAGTCCCCTTAAGTAACAGATACCAGAAGTTTGGTATCAAATTAATTGTTATAATAAATCCCACAACTTCCAGTTGTGGGATTTAATATAACTTGTTCAGGTAAAGAGTTTTAAACTTTACCTGAAATGTTGCCAACTTCAGCCCTGCAGTGTTTTTGCTGCTGTGCTCTGATTGGCCAGCCTCTGGCAGCCTGGCCAGGATGCCTTGATGAGGTGTGAAGTGGCCTGGCTTCACACAAAGAGATGTGCCTGTGGGAGGAGATCTCCCCTCAGGAGATGGTGAGGCAGGAAGGGGGAGGGCTGCCAAACTGGTCTTCAAAGGCAGAGAAGGACATTTGGAGCAACCCAGCAACACCCCCACATCCTGCAAGCCCAGACAATTAGGTGCCCCATTGATTAGATTAGGAGATGGGTGTGTGGGTGGGCTCATCCGGATGTAACCTAAAAAAATCACTTTCAGCCATGATGGATTTTTGAGGAATGTTGCTCCCTGGGATTGATTTTTCCACACTTCCCAGGAAGTGGTCATCAAAGGGGGAAGGACCCTGTCCCTGATTGGAGACCCAGGACCCCCCTGTTTTTCACCCAGGAGCAAGGATAAAACTGGCAGACCTGCGCCCACACCTCAGTTCCCTACCAGATCCCCACCAGGAAGAACTACAGAAGAAGAAGGACTGCCCTGCTGGACCCCTGGCCTGCATCTGGACCCTGCACTCTGGAGGACTGCACCAGCTGCACACTTGGGCTTCACCACAAGAAGGACTTGCCTGGCCTCAACTGGTTCAAGGAAGGACTCTCTGTTTCCTACAGGTGAAAAATTGCTAACCAGAGTCCCCTGCACCAACTCCTGAAGAAACCAACCAGCTGACCACTGTCCAGAGGCCAAAAAGTAGTTTGCGCCAGATGCATTCTGGGAGTTGTATTTCACACCCCCAAGGATCATCTCAGAGCTTCTGGAACCTTGGGGTGAGCTGTGGACCCCAAAAGAACCTTAAAGGAACATCTGAAAGAAGATCCAGAAGTTTGGAGAAGTTTGGAGAACTTTTGGAAAAAAGCTCCATAGAGGGACCGACCCGCTGTGGCAACTCTAGCCGGCTTGCCTCAACCGCGACCCGGCCTGACTTGCAGGTTCGTCCCGTTCGAGGTGCGACCAGATGACCAGATTGGCCCTTTTTGTTTCTAGGCACTAGAAAACAAAAATTCTTTAAAAATTCATATCTACGGTCCCCCTTATCCGATTTTATTTGTTTTTGTGTCATTTTAAAGATAAACATATAGGGGGTCATTCTGACCCTGGCGGTCATTGACCGCCAGGGCCAACGACCACGGAAGCACCGCCAACAGGCTGGTGGTGCTTCCTGGCCAATTCTGACCGCGGCGGTAAAGCCGCGGTCAGAAAAGGGGAACCGGCGGTTTCCCACCGGTTTTCCCCTGGCCAAAGGAATCCTCAAGCAGCGCCGCCATGGGGATTCCGACCCCCTTCCCGCCATCCTGTTTCTGGCGGGGAACGGGTGTCGTGGGGCCCCCTAACAGGGCCCCAGCAAGGTTTTCAGTGTCTGCTTGGCAGACACTAAAAATCGCGACGGGTGCCACTGCACCCGTCGCACCTCAGCAAATCTGCCGGCTCCATTCGGAGCCGGCTTCCTCTTTGCTGGGTCTTTCCCGCTGGGCCGGCGGGCGATCTTTTGCAGATTGCCCGCCGGCCCAGCGGGAAAGTTGGAATGCTCCCCGCGGTCATCTGACCGCGGGCGGTGTTTGGGCGGTTTCCGCCCGGCGGGCGGTGCCCGCCGCCCGCCGGGGTCGGAATGACCCCCATAATCTATTTCTATAAATTGATTTTGGATTTTTAAACTGTTTCCTGTGTTTTATTTAATTACTGTTTTGTGATATTTGAATGCTTTACGCTTTGTCTCCTAAGTAAAGCCTTGTCCCTCGTTGCCAAGCTACCAAGGGTTGAGGTGGATTTAATTTACTGGACCTAAGTGGAGGTTAGTGGCCTATTGCTAAGTGTAGGTACTTACCTGCCCTTACCAATAACCCATTTTCCAACACTATCGGTATATTTCTCTCCTGCCAGAGTGTATTTGAACTTGAAATCCAACCATATTTCATATTGAAGATCAGTCCATTTTTTGGACAATTTTCATGTACCTTTGGTTGATGCATGGCCACATTTAATACAATTATGTTTAAACCACATTATTTTTTATATCTGACCATATGTTACCCCCTTGTATAGATTAGTACCTCACTACCTTATCATTGCTTAACACATGTTGATTGATACATGGTGCAATGTACTTATAATTTAGGTAATCTGGATTGATGGAGAAATATAGCGGCCATCATTTCTTTACAGGTAATAGGCTCATATAATGAGAAACACTTCTAATGAGGCACATCTATACCCAGTGTCGGGAGGGTTATATCTGCCAAGAATGCAACACCATGGTCTTTCATTTTTTCTTTTCAGTCAGTATATAGTTTACCCAGATGAGCTCTAAACTTTTCATTTATCGCCATTTGCATGTTAGCAAGGGTTCCCTTCTCACTCCATAATAACACAACTGGATGCTGTGACTCCTCCTTCCTAATTAGTCGTGCAAGGAAGGCTGCTGTCTTATTCCCCTCTTTATGTAATCTCTGATGATCGGCTGTGTAAATATGTTTTAGCCTACACCAGCTATATAAGAGTTCTCTCTGGGTCTGTTGCCAATCCTTTAATTTTTGTGGTTGGGATGGGAGGACATTTTCTAGGTCCTGCAAGTGTATCTCCTGATGGATAAGGTCCCTCTCTGGTTGTTTCCTGAACTCATAGGTAGTTTTGATGCAAGCTCTCTCAGCACCACCCTCATCGCCTCCCAGTCATGTACCCTACTACTAGAGCTTTCCCAGTTCTCACTAACTTAAACAGAAAGTCCATATCATATAACTGCCTTAAAGAGGAATACAAGGGTCAGTCAGCGCCTCCACCAGTAGGTGGCAGAGCTGAACCGTATTGTGCCCACGTACCCTACCAACACTCATCAGTACTGGGGCATGGTAAGAAAGATGTTGGGAAAGGTAAGTGATGTTCTTCACCTGTTGGGCCAAGTTAGTTGACACAAAGTAGTAATCTAATCCACTATGGGGGTTATTACAACTTTGGAGGAGGTGTTAATCCGTCCCAAAAGTGATGATAAAGTGACGGATATACCACCAGCCGTATTACGAGTCCATTATATCCTATGGAACTCGTAATACGGCTGGTGGTATATCCATCACATTTAGGACGGATTAACACCTCCTCCAAAGTTGTAATAACCCCCTATATGTTCCTGTTGTAGGTGTGAAACAGGAAAATACCCTAGACTGTGGGTGCTTCTGTCTTCATGAATTAAATAGTTTAAATTCTCCCACGAGATCCACCAACCGTCCATTATGTGTGACTTTGTGTGTAATTTCTGGGGCGCATGATCTAGCTCTCCATCAAGCAAGCAATTACAATCTCCAACTAAGATTATGGGCCTGATTACAACTTTGGAGGAGGTGTTAATCCGTCCCAAATGGGACGGATATATCACCAGACGTATTACGAGTTCCGTAGGATATAATGGACTCGTAATACGGCTGGTGGTATATCTGTCACATTTGGGACAGATTAACACCTTCCTCCAAAGTTGTAATCAGGCCCTCTATCTGCTGCTAAAAATGTGACAGCCGCAATGACCACCCCACTGTAGAAGTCCCTGCAGTCAGTGTTAGGGGCATAGGGACATCTCACATCCATCCAGATTAACAAAAAGGATCACATATCTCCCCTCTGGGTCAAGTACATAGCAGCTATGCTGGAAGGGGATCCCGGGCACCACCGAAATAAGCGCACCTCATGCATACTCTGAGACTAGATATATTACCTCCATACATGTGTCTCCTGTAAGAAGGAAATTGGCACCTATCGTTTTAGGTAAGCATGTACTCTGCAGAGCTTCTCAAGTTGTGCCAGGCCCTCACATTCCATGTCATGAACTTGTATACCTCATCCATTTCTTGGCATCCATATTAAAAGGCCGTCCCACAACATCCATCGTCACCACACCAGCACACATCCAGCATGCAAAGTCCCACTCTTGCTGGGCATCAAATCACCCATTAATACGAGTAGCAATCATTCCCTGTAAACTGGAAACCAAACCAACCATAACAATGTCCCAACGCCCCCATCCCCTTGGGCAGTGAAGCTGTCTCGCCCAGTCTACGACAACTCTGTGCATCTCACTCAGTCTTTGGCACCTCTAGGTGCGAACTTACAGAACCCTCCACATTCCCACCCTGAAAGCGTTCCAGTACCCTAAAACAACACTCTGAACTTACAGATTCTCAATGTTTCATTAAAGGCAGGAACATTGCAGGCGCCATTAGGCCGCAGCACTAAAGCAGCTCCCACAATGCCTAGGCCCCTTGGTCCCTTCTGCTCCTGCCAGCATGTAGAGATTAACAGTGGTATAGTCTGTAAAGGTACATCAATGGTGTCTTCTCACTCTAAAAATTAAGTAACCCATAGTTCACAATAAAATCTGCCCACCTTCAATTCAAACATCGTATTGTTTCAGGATTCATGGAGGCTAGAAATGAGATTCACAGTCCCTACATATTTCATCAATACAGTTCGGTATGCAAGCTACAAGCATCTGGCCTGAACCAAGAGTGTCATAGTTTTTTTTAGTTCATCCCCTCCTCTGAGCTGTCTGTGCCCAATCCAGGGTGATTCCATTGCTCCTGAAAGGAGGCACTGTGGTCCGTCATCGCTTCAGCTTCCATGAGTGTTTCACCTGGTCCTACCACTATATGGCCTGTCATTCCAGATGCTCTCTGGTCTTTCTCCCGTCTGTCCTGTTTCCTGGACCTATTTGACTGCCTTGACTGCCTTGACCCTCCTGGGATTGCAGAGTCACCACGTTGGTTCTTCGATCAAAGGCTCCTGCCAGTGTGTCTACCCAATCACTCGCCTAGCTGGCACTGAAGAGGAAATTTACTTAGGAAAAATTGATTTTTTTTCCCCTCAAATTGGGGTTGCCCATTCAGCTGTACATGGGGAAGGATAGTGTTTTGGTCCCAATAATTGAATAAGCAACTATGATCACACGTGGTGGTGCCCCAGGCTTTGGTGGGGGGCCAGGGCTTGGTATGCTCCTTCCATAGTAAAAAAATTGGAGAGTCCATGTATAGGCATGACAGACATAATCCATTCCTCCAAAAAGTTTTCTGCAGACCGCCCCTTTGCCCTCTCTGGAAACCCCCAAAAAACGCAAATTATTCCTCCTTGATCATCCCTCTGAGTCTTCCCCCTGCAGTATCACAGACAGCTTCTGTAGTGAAGACACCGTCTGCTTCAAGGTGGCCACCTCTTGTTGTAGGTCTCTGACATTCTCCTCAGTTGTTGTCACTCTTTCTGCCACCTTACAAAGTTCTGTTCTCAGGAGGTTTTCATCAATGGCAATCGAGCCAATCTTAGTTTCCAGTTCAAAACCGGTTCATTTGATTGCATCCATAAGATCTGTTAAGGACAGGTCCTGTATTGCTTGAGTTGGGGTACAGTCCTGTTTGTCACCTGTCCTGTTATATGCTGTATTTTCCTTTACCTTTGTTGCCTGGGTGTAGCTATCAATTTTGTTGGTCTGAGGTTGTTGTGTTGCATTGTTGTTCACCATTTTGCCTGTAGCCATCTGAGGGACTCCCCTATCCAGTAATTCCTATTGGGCCTGACAAGCCCCAGCAGCACACTCCACCAGTCTAGGCTGCAGGCAATTCTTAAAATGTGCATAGTAAAACAGGGTGTTCCAGCACGCTCATGTCAATTTCATACTGCATGACTAGTAGGCGTCAGGAAGTGTTACAATATTAAGGTGTTAGGTGCCTACTCTGGGTAGTCCACTTTCTTGACAGACCTAATGGGGCTGTCAGTCTTAGACCAACAATACACTGCTGTGGGCCCCAGTAGTTCACTCCCTGTTAAATACCTGAGCCAAGTGGCACTCATTCTTTCAAATGACCCTGTCAGCATTGTCTCTCAGTAGAGGGGGACCCTCCACACCATCATCATCTCCAGGGGCCCAGTTATCTACTGAAAGGTGGCAGGGTTATCGTAGCAGATTAGCACCTGTGAGCCTCCCAGCTCTACTTATTACTCTGGCAATAGAAGCCAAGCCCATCAGTACCACTAGCTCATTGGCAGTCCACAATAGAACTTTGTTCACCACAGGGCCCAGGTCCCCAGTCAGAGAGGGTAAGCCCGCTCACAGAAGACACCCAGCTTCCCGGCCCCCTCACGCAGGCCTCATACTCAGGGCTCACCTCTCTTTCTCGTAGCTGGTGTGCTGAACTAAATACCAAGTTCAGAGTAGTGATGCAGGAGTACCACACGTGTGTCCACTATCAGGCCCAGGCCTCCACATCTGATGCACTGCCCCTCTCACTTAAGCCATTCGAGCCCTGTGGACCACCGTGCTGCTGGACCGGCACCTTTGCAGCTTGCCAACATAGTCCCCAAAAGCTTGCCAGTGTGTGCAAAAGGGGATGCATCTTCTAGTGCCCCCCACGTCACAAATGCAAAAACAACAGAAGATGGACGGAATGCAGAAAACCTCAAACATTCACCCCCAGTCACAGACAGATCTGGGTTTAATCCATCAGTTTTTTTGCTTGCCATGCCATTCCAGCTCAGGCCCAGCCATATGCAAATCAGTCTTGACCCTGTTCCCCATTGGAACAGTCCAGCCCGAACTGCCAGGGCAGATCCTCCCTGGACCAGAAACAAGCATCCTGGGACCGGTTTCAGGGTATCACTATTCATCAGCCAGGCTAGCTTGAATCTGGTGGCATAGCAAGCACAGGACCCATGTCTGGGCATACCCTTCCCACTTAGGGTGACAAATGCAAAAACAACATAAGATGGACGGAATGCAGAAAAAATCAAACATTCACCCCCAGTCACAGATCTGGTTTCAATCCATCAGTTTTTTTGCTTGCCATGCCAGCTCAGACCCAGCCATATGCAAAGCAGTCTTGACCCTGTTCCCCATGGGAACAGTCCAGCCCGAACTGCCAGGCAGGTCCTCCCGGGACCAGAAACAAGCATCCTGGGACCAGTTTCAGGGTATCACCCTTCATCAGCCAGGCTAGCTTGAATCTGGTGGCATAGCAAGCACGGGACCCACGTCGGGGCATACCCTTCCCACTTAGGGTGACAAATGCAAAAACAACAGACGATGAACGGAATGCAGAAAAAATCAAACATTCATCCCCAGTCACAGATCTGGGTTTAATCCATCAGTTTTTTTGCTTGCCATACCATTCCAGCTCAGACCCAGCCATATGCAAATCAGTCTTGACCCTGTTCCCCATGGGAACAGTCCAGCCCGAACTGCCAGGCCAGGTCCTCCCTGGACCAGAAACAGGCATCCTGGGACCGGTTTCACAAGCACACAAGTTTGCAGTGCCCCGGCCTCACAGCTGCACTCTGGCTCTGTGTCCCCCAGGGCAACCGGAAAGGGCCTGCCTCTCCCATCTCCACCAGACAACCCCAGTCCTGTATATGTTCGTATATCAGTATCAATGGTTGAAAATGGTGAAGTGTGGTGCCAGAAGGATAATATTTCTGTACTCTGCCCATTTACTCTATCTCTTCTCATGTTTCTGGGATCACCCTCTAGCTTCAGTGACAGGCTGCTCCCTGACCATGCACCAATCAGTGTCTCTTTTTCACCCTGCAGCTGATAGTGAGGCCTTGGAGTTCCAGTGGCTTGCAATATCACTTTTTGCAGCTGTAAGGCTCACTCAGAGTACGACCAGTTGGTTGCGTTTCATATCTACATCTTTAGTGATGTGTAGGAGGATTAACCTAGGGTTGCGCAGTGTTGGATAACCCAGAATGTCATCCAAGCAGTCAGACCTTTCCATAAAGAGCTTAATTTTGTGCAGTCCCATGTGGTGTGTAGAAAGTCTCTTGCATGATCACTCCTGTCTGCCTAAGTCTGTGGAACATGAGGTAAACTCTAGGTAGATATTTTACCTGGATGAGGTGAAATCAAGTGGTGATCACTGCAAGTCTCAGAGGCCCTTACCTCCCCACAATCCTCATCGTGCAGATGACTTAGGTCCCATTCCCAAGCAGCTCTAAACACTGCAAAAATGTCTGTTGTTTTGAGAATCAAGGAACAATAGTTTTGGGATATTTTGAGGTTGTCTAGTTCCCCCAAGAGCAGTTTAGTCTCCAAATGGTTAATTTCGGGAAGGTCTTCGAGTTCAGCAATATAGGGTATGAGGGCACATGATAGGTGCATGTACCAATAAAATGGGATGTGATGTAGGGCAGAATTGCTTTGTAATGTCTGGTATGCTTTAAGTGTTGTGTCAACCATCAGGTTGCCTAGTGTGGAAATCCCAAAAGCATCCCAAACGTGGATCCTCCCTAAGGCTGGCGCTTGGGGAGCATAATATCTGCCCACAGAGGTGTCTGGCCTGTGAGTCACCCTTCCCATCCCATAATCTTTAAGGCCATTATTTATGACTGTAGGACCAAGGTCGTGGTCGGGGGTGTATGTGTGAGACCTTTCCCTCATATAATAAGCTTTTGAAAGATGTGCCTCGGAGGGCCCATTTCTCAGCGGTTTAGGCAAGGTCTCCTTGGGTGACACACCACCACTTGCTGATGACCATCAGGTGATAAGCCCTGTACTATGTTTTAACATCTGCTGCAGCTTTGCTTCCCACATATATTGATTTCAAACATTTAGCAAATGCAATTTGTAGTGTGCTCTGATCCCACAGTAAGCTCCTAGATATGAAATGGATTTTGTGAAAGAAGGATTTGGGCAGAGGGTAAAGATCATTCCATAGGCACTCTAGAAGGCAGGGGAGTGATACCATGTAAAAAATGGCAGACCTCCTTATCAGAGATAGTAGGAGTGTAATTCATGTCTTGATGTTTGCCGGTGACCAGTCTAGTAGTGGCTGGATGTTTATTACTCAAGCGAGCATAGTATTAGGAGTGAAGATCCTCCCATAAAAAACATGGGGACTCCAAAGTGTCCCGGATATGTGTGAAGTAGTGGCCTATCACATTGCCTATGTGTGAGGCAAGCACAGAGTCCCTGAACTGTAAACTGTAAACTTCGTACTTGTATAGCACACTACTCACCCGTTAGGGTCTCAAGGCGCTGTACGAATACCGCTGTGGAACCCCTCCAGGCTTTTCCCTTTGAGGTGCCCACTCCTGGGCAACCTCCAAGGTGAAGCCAGGCATCCCAGCGCTGTTGGGGCCGTTGTGGAGTTTAAGCAAGCTATTGCCCAGAGTTACAGAGTGGGCCCCATGAATTAGATTAGGCACCAATGTGAGAATTATCAGGTCTGAGGAAATTGAGCCCAAGACCTGCCGAGGCGGGAATTGAACCCTGGTCCCGGGCCAGATTTCTGCATCCGGGTCTGCCGCTCTAACCATTAAGACACACTTCTCCACTGAGAGACCATGCCGACAGTCTCCACCGCAGGTCGGGCCTGCGTGGAGCAACTCATAAACTAAGCATTATGGGAGAATGATCAGAAATACTCTGAGGTAGTGTGTCCAGAATTCTAGGTGTTTCTGTTATGGGTAGGAAGAAATAGTCTAGGTAGGATGAAGAGGAGTGCACCCCAGAATAAAAGGTGCATCCAGTTTCACATTGGCGAAAAAGGAACCAGGCGTCCATGAGGCTGAGTGCCTCTAGAATGGGCTGCAATAAGGAACAAGTGTCGCCCACCCATCCAGTGGACCCGAAGCCTATTGAGTACTCCATCCACCAGTCTGTTCCTGTCACCTCCCAGCATCAAGGGGCCTATCAGGAGTTCACCTAGAAGTTTTGTTACCAGTTCAAGGAAGAATTCTTTTAGTGGAGGAAGTGCATAAACATTAACCAGGGATAGTTGTGTACCATGAAGGAGACCTAGTTTTGCCTTGTACCTACCCTGAGTGTCGCAATTTAGTGACCTCAAAGTGGATATGCCTTATGGGCAGTATTGCCCCCCCGAGAGCCCCTCACAAACCCAGCATGGGAAACCTGGTTATAGCCGTATCTAGCTAGGAGGGGAGTTGTGTTCCCTGGAGAAATAGGATGTCTGCCTGTCGTCGCTTAGCTGTTCCTTTAATCTTTTCCAATAACCCATTAGCGTTCCAGGGTACAATGTGAGTTGGAGAGTCCAGGGTTTTGTGTTCACTAGTAGTTGTCTGGGCTGGGTTGATTGGGGGAGCAGTGAGGGGTAGCAGGGGCACCCACTTAGAGCATTTATCATGTCATCAAGTAACAAACAAAGGTAAAACCAACAACATTTCCATCCTCCCCATACTTCGACCATAAAGCATCTGTCACAGGGCTGAGAGTCTAGCAGCATCAAAGGGGCTCTCCCGGCCTCGTGCCCCAATAAACCCCCTCCCATCATGAACTAACACCAGAAACATCAATCCAGCTTGGTTTTGATAATTACACAGGAACAGAGAGTCTCTAGAATGAAGAAGGGGAGCAGAATCTGGGTGTTGTGAGGGAGTCCTCCTGTCAAAAAAACAAAGAGTAAAATAGGCCCTGCTGCACCAACTAAAATAATACAATCACTTCCCTTTGTGGGAGAGCTTCTACCAACAAGAGGTGTAACAGCACCCAAGGCAAGGACAAGGGCAATACAATCTCTAGTCCTCCTGGCACAAGGCCAAGGAGGAGGCCTTCACGCGGGCACCATGTGTTCCAGCCACAGCTCCCGCTGCACCTACCTTTAGTTGGTCATCCAGATGATCTGATCCATACTGCTGTGATGAACTGGAGTGGTGTCTGCCACATCTCTGGATTGTGGATGTCCGCAGGGTAGACTGCACCACCCTATGAGACGGCAAAGGAGTGCCTCCCCTCATTGTCTGTGGCCAAAGTGATATCTTCTGATCATTTCACTGGGAGACTTCCTCCAAGGTGTTGAAGAAGAAGGTTCTCTTTTGATAAAGGACCTCAAGTTTGGCAGATTATAACAGCATTTATCAAATGTTCAGGTCTTTCAATCATGTTTTGGGGGCAGTGAACGATTTCTGTTGGTTTTGGACCAATTTGGTGTAATGTGGAAATATCAGGTTTTTGTGGGGTTGGAACCTTATTACTCCAGGGCCTCTCTTGATAATACCTCAGGTTGAGAGTACCTTCGTTGGTATGAAGGAGTACATCCAGTGATCGAAGAATCGTTCGGGGGGGACCTCTCATAGCCCTCAGGGAATCCTATAAAGTGTAGATTGGTTCTGTTCTCCCCTCTGCATCCTCTATATTTGCAGTACATTCTTTAGTTGTTGATGAGAGTCTCATGATTGTCCTCGGCATGTCAGCAATAGTATCTTCCACCGAAACTGCCCTCATTGCCGACGACATCAGAATACTTGACAGCAACGAAACCGTGGCCCTCATCCTCCTGGATCTCTCAGCCACGTTCAACACCATCTGCCACCCCACCCTATGCGCACGCCTCAGTGATGCAGGAATCAGCGACAGAGCCCTGGACTGGATCACCTCCTTTCTCACCAGCAGAACTCAGAGCCCGCCTTCCTCCATTCCTCTCTGAAGCCACCAAAATCATCTGTGGCATACCCCCAGGGTTCGTCCCTCAGCCTGACCCTCTTTAACTTCTACATGTCTCCGCTCACTAACATCGCCCGATCTCACAACATCAACATCTTCTCATACGCCGATGACACCCAGCTGATCCTCTTTCTCACCAAGGACACCACCAAGACCAACCTTCATGAAGGAATGAAGGGCATTGCCAAATGGATGAAGAACAGCTGCCTGAAACTGAATTCTGACTAGACTGAGGTCCTCATTTTTGGCTTCATCCCCTCCCCATGAAATGACTCCTGGTGGCCTGCCACACTGGGAACCGCACTGACACCCACCGACCACGCACGCAACCTGGGATTCATCCTGGACTCTTCACTATCTACGACCCAGCAAGTCAATGCCATCTCCTCCTCCTGCTTCAACACCCTCGGCATGCTTCGGAAGATCTACAAATGGATCCCCACTGAAACCAGAAGAACAGTCACTCAAGCCCACGTAAGCAGCATACGGCAATGCCCTCTACACAGGAACCACGGCCAAACTCCATAAAAGACTGCAACACATCCAGAACACCTCCGCACGCCTCATCCTGGGCAACCCCTGCCACTGCTATATCACAGCCCACCTGAGAGACCTGCATTGGCTCCCCATCAACAAGAGAATCACCTTCAAACTCCTCACCCAAGTTCACAAGGCATTGTACAACACTGGACCAGAATATCTCACCAGATGGCTCTCCTTCTACGACCCGACCCAACAGCTTCGCTCCACTGACCTTGCCCTCGCCACCATCCCACGCTTCCGCAGAACAACCACCGGTGGCACATCATTTTCGCCCCTCGCCGCCAAGATGTGGAACACTCTTCCCACCCATCTGCATCAGACCAAGGACCTCCTTACCTTCAGAAGACATCTCAAGACATGGGTGTGCGAGCAATTGCAGCCCCCCCTCAGCGCCTTGAGACCCTCACAGATGAGTCGTGTGCTTTACAAATTCCCTGATTTATTGATTGATTACACGTCCAAGAGTCTTACCTCTGCCTCACCTATCCTGTTCACAGCTTTGGGCAAGTTTTGCTTGAATAGAGTACCATCAATGCCAACTGCCCCAGTTTCAGCATCCAGAGCATCGTGGGATTGAGTATTAGTATTAATCTTTATATGGTTGCATAAAAGAACCATAAAAGCACAACAATATTAAAATACAAAGGCAAATACAAATATAATCCCACTGATGAATGAATAAAATGAATTAAAAACAACAATATGCATATAAATCTAAATATAAATTGTTCATTAATCATAAAATCACACTCATCATTAATTATTATAGAGCAAATACAATGCAATATTAGTTCACATGGAACATTTAATCCACAAACAATATACACCAATCAATAGGTAGGTAAGCATGGTACAGTAGCTTGATAAAGGTTTAATTAACAGACCAACACAACCTGCATCTAACTCTCCAAGAATTCATCGGGTGTTTAGACAGGACAAAAACTAGCCAGCCTCTAGCGTCACTTTTGATGATCCGCAACATAAACCTAAACTATCTAGATTCAAGGACTCGGCAGATAGGTAACAACCAAGTCCTCCTGATTTTTGATTAATAAGAGCAACAAAAAAAATATGTCCTTCTGTTTTTTTCAGAAGCAATACAGAGTGGACATTCTGTGGGGTACTTGACCCATTCCAGCCTCTACAGAAACTGTTGAGTGGCAGGATACTATACCTAAATAGAGATACAAAGATTTTGCTTCAGGGCATTGAATCATGCTCATAAAGTCCTCATAGCACATTTGGTCTTTAAAAATACCAAAAGCCTCTCAGTCAAGCTCCCCCATTAGTCTTCTGCAACCATACGTTGCACACTTAGGCCCAGTACCTTTATTTCAGGAGCACAATAGATTTTTCACTGGTATTAAAGGGGCTAATTCACAAATCACCCATACCCAAGATCTCACTATTTCAACCAGGGGATGCAATTGCTGTAACTGAACTCTAAAATGTTAGTCAATAACTCTTGCAGTAGTAGTGGCGTTTTAATAGCCCATACTCGCAACAAATAAACCAGGGGTTGCAGAGCCGCAACATGAGCAATATTACGCAAGCCAAGATCTAGCTGTAAGGGGGTAAGGTGTGTATTCTGAGGTAGATCTACAACTGACCTCATGAAGCTGATCTCAACTCTTTCCAGTGCTCCCAATGTAGAGTTCCTCAAAGCTCTTCACCAAAAAGCGCAGAACTAACCCCTTTTGCCCAAAAGATTTCAACAATCTGTCTAGCTGGTTCTAATCTGCATGTTTTCCATCTTCTAAGTGAAACAAAACAAATTTGTTGGAAGGAAAGCTGGCTTTTGGCAAGCTGCAGAGACCATGCTAATAACTGTGCAAGCCATACCCCTAAATAATCAAGTTACATTCCATCCAGCATTACCTTACCATTAAAAGATTTGGAAATGCCATGAAATTAGTTTTATTGATGTTAATTTCTAAACCCAAATAGTGCACGCCTCAGAAAATCTATTCAGGAGATTTTGGAGACCCCCCTGTGTCCTTGATATTAATGGAGTGTCATCAGTGAACATCAGTGATACTACTGGATTACCAGTTGGCTTAGGGGGTCTTCTTTAAAAGAGATGGAGCCATTACACACCCTTGCCTGACTTCGCTCTCTACTCTGATATGGTCGGTGAGCTCCCCATTCTGGCCCCATCTGATCTGCTCATAGTTCATATGGTGTAGTTTTATGTTAACCTGCAAAAGATAATTTAGGACATCCAACAGATGCAGGGGCATATTTATACTCCGTTTGCGCCAAATTTGCGTCGTTATTTTCGACGCAAATTCGACGCAAAACTAACACCATATTTATACTTTGGCGTTAGACGCGTCTAGCGCCAAAGTTCATGGAATTAGCGTCATTTTTTTGCGTGAACACCTTCCTTGCGTTAATGATATGCAAGGTAGGCGTTCCCGTCTTAAAAAATGACTCCGATGCTATTGCGTCAGATTTATACTCCCGGGCAAAAATTACGCCCGGGAGTGGGCGGGTCTAAAAAACCCGCATTTGCGCTGGATTTTAGCGTCTGGGTCAGGGCAGGCGTTAAGGGACCTGTGGGCTCAGAATGAGCCCAGAGGTGCCCTCCCCTGCCCCCAGGGACACCCCCTGCCACCCTTGCCCACCCCAGGAGGACACCCAAGGATGGAGGGACCCACCCCAGGGACATTAAGATAAGTCCAGGTAAGTATTTTTTTAAATTTCTTTTTGTGGCATAGGGGGGCCTGATTTGTGCCCCTCTACATGCCACTATGCCCAATGGCCATGCCCAGGGGACAGAAGTCCCCTGGGCATGGCCATTGGGCAAGGGGGCATGACTCCTGTCTTTGCTAAGACAGGAGTCATTTCAATGGGGGATGGGCGTCGTAAAAAAATGGCGCAAATCGGGTTAAGACGATTTTTTTGCCTCAGCCTGACTTGCACCATTTTTGGACGCCCAAACGCCATTTTTCCCTACGCCGGCGCTGCCTGGTGTACGTGTTTTTTTTTCACGCACACCAGGCAGCGCCGGTCGGCTAACGCCGGCTAACGCCATTCAATAAATACGGCGCCCGCATGGTGCTTCAGAATGGCGTTAGCCGGCGCAAATTTTTTGGGCGCAAAACTGCGGTAGCGCAGTTTTGCGTCAAAAAGTATAAATATGGGCCCCAATGTCTCCCACAATTTCCATCTTGGGATGAGAATGAAAACTGCCCATAGATCCACAAACACCACATACACATGCAGTCTTTTAATTAACACATATTTCTATAGTATAAGCAGGAATCTGAACAATTGATCAATAGTACCAGTGCTTTCTCTAAATCCTGCCGGAACAGGTGGAAGGAAACAATTTTCTTCTATTTAAACCAGTAACTTGCCTAACACATGTCTACTAAACAAATTTTGGGTAACATCTATAGATTTATGGGCCTATAATTTGTGGGATTAGATTTGTTATCCTTTTCATAAATAGGGACTACCTCTGTTCCAAGCCATGTGTCTAGAATTTGTGAGCCTGCCAGGATAGCATTAAAGCATTGATTCAAGATAACACACCAGACCCCTCTTTCAGCAAGGTACAATACACCTGGAATTTTGTCCAGGCCTGGTGCTTTGCCACTTTGTAAAGTAAGAAGGGCCCGGTTAGTGTCCTCAAAGCTGAAAGCAACATAGGGTTCCCGGGAACCAAGGTCACCTTGGCCTTAAATCCCCATCATCCCCTTATTTGCATGATTCAAATCAGCGTATAGAGAACTGAAGTGCCTTTCCCTTACTTGTGGTTGTGTATAGTGGTCTTTTTCAATAACATGCTTCCTGGTACCTTTAGCCACACAATGCCAAAACAATTTGCCCTCCTTATATTGGCCACCTGCAACAATTCTCCCCATTGTGAATCTTCCCATTCCCTCTTAGCATCCCTTTGCACCTTTACATAAAGCTTTCTTTTGTAGGTTATCAATGTTCTGCACCCAGATTTCAATGCTTCCATCATTTCCTTCCTGGCGTCCTTACAGGAGTCATTGCACCATTCATTTTTGTTTTTACACAAATAATTGCCCTTTCCCTTACAGTCTGCTACATAATAAAAAGGGGGCGTAAGATTTTCCAGTAATTTGCAAAAAATAGTTGCAAAATAGTGTATGTCATCCCTGCAATCCCTTAACTCAAAGAGAGCATTTACCACCTCCCTATAGATGGTAGCCATAGCCTCAGCACAACTCTCAATCGCAGGCCATTTAACCCTCCTCTTACTGTTAGTAGTGACAATGGGGTGAGGTGTAGTTGTCATCAAAGCAGCTCCAGTTGTGTGCTGCAAATAGTCTATCTCCAGATCTATGACTAAAGTGTTATGATTGCTATCTAATTTGTCAATAAAGGCCATGCTTAAGTGTCATCAGGGAATCTTGGAATGCAACTTTACTTTGCCTAGCCAGGATGGCAGCCTCTAACCCAGGATACCCCCACACCGGATTTTCTTCCTCTGTGGCCATGGTCACGAACTCTGATGGCTTGTAAGTGGTATTAAAGTCTCCTTCCACCAGGAGGAGATCATAAAGGTCAATTGTATCCAACAAATTATCCAAAACTGCAATTGTGGGTGATTCCTGATGCTATTAGACAAATCTATTGTAAACGTTATTCACCAGAACAGCCTTTAACTTTCATGGGTTGTGTAATTCAGCTGCCAATATATATCTAGAATTAACATTTAATATTTTTGCAGTATAATGTAAGGCAGTACTGACCCATATAAGAGACCTTCTGTGGGCCATCCTTTTGGAAAGGAGGTTGATTCAGTGCTAATTTTAGTAAAGCCAACCCTATGAACCAAATCAGTCGACCATGACTCTTGGAAAATACAGACATCAAAGCTGTCTACAAATTTTTCTCAACTCTCACAATCTAACTCAGACTTATTACCTGCCAAGTTCCAGGAAAACATTCTTAGCTTCTTGGGAACTCAATGCAAGAGGGGGTTAATAAAGCCACACCGCTAGTCCTTCAGACCACTCCCTGATTTTAACAACCCACTTTCATAAATCATATTAATAAAGGAAGAATTGGCTTTACCAAACTGAGACACTCCAATCTACAGGCCCGTCTTGGTGATGTGTTATTTCCCTGTGAATTTTCCCAATAACGGGGGCACATTATATTGGCGTCCGTCCGAGTCATCCAAAGTGACTAGGGGCATGCAAATGATTTAGCAAGAGGAAAAAATCTACCTGTATTCTGGGCCTCTGCTTATAAAAATAGCCCAACAGAACTGGTTGGATGTAATCTGCTGAATGATGGAATCATTTCCAAATTAAACCATTAAGAGAAATTTCTATAGAAGCGGTGATTTAAAGCTTATTATTACACAGTGTCCTGCTACCTCTTTAAATCCTGTACCTACCCAAGATGTTCTGCTAACCATTTTTATCTCTGTCTGGAAATTAATAAAACTCCCCACATGGCAAGTTAGCTAATTCATTGCTTTAAGACAGTAGAAATCTTCAACCATGCCTGGGGCCAGAACTGGAACGTTTTTAAGGATCAATATATATGGTGTGCACTCAGGTGGCAAATGGAGAAAAATCATCAACCTTGCCCCTTTGTTAAATGGCAGACTTCCATTTGCCTCAGACCTCTTAGGGTCATGAGTGCCAAGTGCAATTCTAGTGGCTGTATCGCTATGTGTTGGGTCAGCACATAGCCTAGCATTGTTACCTGACAGCCTCACGGTGTTACTAGATGAAGACATCTCATCATCTTGCTTAAGATGCTCTCTTTAACTAGCAGATCCACAGCTCAGCATGTTATTTGTTTGTTTGGATTCGGAGGGTTTTGCAAATGCCATGATTCTTTGACAGCAGTTGCAATGTAAAGATAAGTGCCATCACTGCTCATTACCTAATGTGCTTAACCCAATATTCCCATTCTATTCAATTTGACCACAATTTTCCCCAGTCATACAGAAATCAAATTAAACTGTTCCATCAGAAATGTCTTTAATTCCTAACTCAATGGCATATTTATTTGAGCTATAGCACTTGTTATGCCTTTATTTTGCTGATGCATCTCAGTCTGCCAGTTCGACTGTGAGCCAAGATTCAATGTGCACGGTCTCTTAGGTTTTCACCCTGGTCTGTCTTCTTCCTTTGTCCTGGTGGGGCCTTCTTTTTCCCACTGACACACACTCCACCCCCACTTCATCAGTAATTGGTGCAATAATAATAATGGAATTAGTTTGATTAAGGCCGCTAGAGTGACTAAAAGTAAGTTCTGCGGCTCCTGTCAGATTTGTATGTAGTAAGCATGCAGGCACCTGTCAAGACTCTTCGAAGGACAAATTGAAGCTAATAGATGTTGCTAGAGGAAGGGTTAAAAACAACCTGCGCTCTGCCTGCAGAATGTGACCCTCAATAACCCCAACTGCACTTTTTAGACACCTATCAAGCATGGCCTCCTGCCCCCTAGTGCAGTCTATGGAAATCCTGCACTGGGCAAAAGAGGGGAGGCCCTGTCCAGCTTCTTCCAGTCTCTGATACGTGCAAACAGGCCTGCACATTGACCACCCCCGTGTGGTCCAAGCACAGCCTGTGCTTGTCCCACACAGCTGGTTTCAAAGTTTAAATAAATGCGTCTGATGGTGTCAAGACAAAGTGGTGACAGCGGATCCTGCCGCACAGATCTCTGGGACCTGTAGTCCACTGATCCTCCGAGCCCCACCGCACAATCAGAGGCATATTGTGCAGTGGGTTTCAATGTTTGAATATATACACCCGATGGTGCCAAGCCAAGATGGTGATAGCGGCTCCTGCCACACAGGTCTCTGGGCACTGCAGTCCACCAGTCCTCCGCCCCACACATTCAGAGGCGTGGGATTGAGCAAATGCGGCCATGATCATTGTAGTTTCTAGTCCAGTAGAGCCTGGAATCATTGCAGCCATTGCAAGCCGGTGCCACTCCCAATATCTTTTTGGTCGCTTGGGTAAACTTCTCCATAGTACCCTGCTGAGGTATCTTGTCTCTAGCCAGAGTGATAGTTTTAAGGCTGGGACACATGCTGGTCCAAGCAACCCTGGTCAGTCCAGACCCGCCAGCCATCCTGGTCCTGGGAGGTGGCACGTGCAGTCTGACGGGGACTTGTGCCCAAGCACCAGACGCTAGTCCTCTCAGCTTCACAGATCTTCAGTGAGTAACAGCAGGGGGAAGAGAGAAGAGAGAGAGGGCTAGTTGCAGCTCCTCCTGCTTGGATACGGTGGGGAACACCCGACAGGTGTGCAATCAGGATGTAGTCCTTCAAAGATCTCACCTCCTCAGGCAGACCTGAAGCTGCACAGCAGGCCACCGTGTCTCAATGACCAGGCCACCCATTTGTGCCCAGGGCATAACAATAATGTCGGAGAGATGCACTGAGTGCAGCCATGCCCACAGTATCACCGTGCACGGGCCACACCATACAACCAGTCAAGCACCCAGGGCTCAGTTCCTCTGGGCTCTACCGTACCTCGGCCCTCCTCCAGAGTCCAACTGTTGTGATATGAGGGCTCAGATGGATGTGATCCACCGAGCCTCCTCATCCAATCGTAGCCCTGCTCAGCAACTCTTCTCCGGCTGCCAGTAGATTTCACGTCTCCTGTAGCACCATGAAGGCCCCAATACGGCCCTTCAGCGGGATACTGAGTGTCCAACAGTTCTGCCCCTTGCCAAGGGATGAGGGGAGGCCGATTGGAGGAAACAGCATGCAGAATGTGGCAGGATAGCTGGCATGGAGCCTGGAGCCAAGTTATCCTGTGAGAGCCATCTTAGGTAGCCAAGCCTTGACATGCTGTTTTGAATTCTATCTTTACGGATACATTTCTTCATCTATTGTTCAGGACAACACCGTCCCCATTCCTATGATTATCTTGTCATTCATCTGACAGATATCGCTAACAATATCTCAAATCAACAGAGAACATTTTGTGCAAGTTGTGCTGTCTAGATGACCCTGAGTTTCTGGACTCAACAGTCCTTCATGAGTCAGGTTTGTGGGTGGAAAGAATTGGACCTACTCATATCATTTCTGTGTTAGTGTGCAGTGGTGTTTTTCACAGCCATTGCAAGCCAGTGTCAGTGCTACAATTTGAGATATAGTTACCATCTTGATTTGTGCTGTTGATCGAGCATCGTCCCAGGAATGCATTCAACCCAGCCGGTTTCCTGAGTGTGCAGCGGTCTCTATATTCAGAGATGATTAACACTCCGATCATCTGCTCCTGCAGTGTTCCCCCCTGGGCAAGTGCCCAAATTGGGTCATTCAAGCCCCGGTCAGAGGGTGTGGTTCTTGACGCGCCGTCAACTCCTCGATCACCCCTCAATGAGGGAGGAAGCAAGAAAAATGCTTTACTGTCTCCTTCAAAGGACTGTATGCTTCATCCTGTGTTGAGTGCGTTGTGGCCTTATGTAAAATTCCAGCTGCAGAAAACCACTAAGCAACACAAGTCACAATAATTTAATGCTCATTGCAGCACTCAGCGAGGTGAACAGGCAGCACCTCGCTTGAGTTGAGCTGCCATCAAGTCCTTTATTATTACTAGAATGCAAGATACAGATACACATGGGTGTTTGGACTTTTCAGGCGGATCTGATATTCAGAACATCTTGTCAAGCGGTATTGTTGGCAGGTCCTACCACTAAGAGATCCCTTTTACTGTGTGCGATTTGAACACATTTTTTGGGGGGCTTCAAAGAGCGTATGCTGGAGCATGAAGGATGGCCTGTGGTGGGCAAGGGCACATTGAAATCATCTAGGTATAAGAGAACAACCTCCTGAAAAACAGGTCTGCATTTTTAATGATGATTGACTGTTTCAATTTTCTTAGGAGAATTTGGAAGGATGCTTATGTTTGGAGATTTGGGGTCTCATCTGTAGCTTTGGGTCTGAGATAAGGCATCTTGATTTGCAAAGATGACCAACTTGTGGAAGAAGTAAATGTTTGAAAGATTTTTAAGCCATTTTTGAAAAACTGAACCTCAGTCCTCACATATTCCCTGTGCTCCTGTCAGCCCCAAGCTCTGACGAACAGATTTTAGCTCATTAAATGCTCTTTTGAAAACTATTAGTGAATATCTTTTACTGTATTTGCCCGTTGCATATACATTATAATACTAGGGGCCAGATGTAGCAAAGGATTTGCGCCTCGCAAACGGCGAAAATCGCCGTTTGCGAGGCGCAAATGCCTCTTTGCTATGCAGAAATGCATATTGCGAGTCGGGACCGACTCGCAATATGCATTTCAGAATCGCAAATAGTAAGGGGTGTTCCCTTCCTATTTGCGATTCTGAGTGGTATGCAATACCATTTGCGACCGCATGGTGTCGCAGTTACCATCCACTTCTAGTGGATGGTAACCCACTCGCAAATTGGAAGGGGTCCCCATGGGACCCCTTCCCCTTTGTGAATGGACCCACAAATATTTTTTCAGGGTAGGTAGTGGTCCAAGGGACCACTACCTGCCCTGAAAAAAAACTGAAACTAAAGGTTTTTTTTTTTTTTTTAAGTGCAGCTCGTTTTCCTTTAAGGAAAACGGGCTACACTTAAAAAAAAAAAAACTGCTTTATTGAAAGCAGTCACGAACATGGAGGTCTGCTGACGACAGCAGGCCTCCATGTTTGCGAGTGCCTAGACTCGGTATGGGGCCGCAATTTGCGACCCACCTCATTAATATTAATGAGGTGGGTCTTTGCGACCCCATACCGACTCGCAGAAGGTGTCTGAGACACCTTTCTGCATAACATTTTGCGAGTTGCAAATTGCGAGTCGCTAGTACTCGCAATTTGCAAGTCGCAAAATGTTATTTTGCTACATCTGGCCCCTAGTATTCTTACGTTCAGCATTAGGGCATCGGTAGGGGCATGGTACAGGCTATAAAAACTGCAAAAATGAAAGAAAATGTAAGTAGTTGAAGTAAATTGCCAAATAAGTACATACCGTTATTTCATTATCCGGGTTATCCTGTTTCACAAACCCGATATAGAATATTAAGGCACTCGAATTCAAGTCATATTGCACAAGTGCAGTTCTTAATAGATATAAAGCAGAATAAGCAACTCGCAAATTTACAGAATTGACAAATATGTTGTGTAGTAGTATCTATGCAATCAGTGAGACACACTTTAATATGAAGTGTGCTTTCAAGGCTAATACTTCGCAAAGTGAACTACTGACCTTTCACTGCTCAGAATTAAAAAATAGTTGTAGTTGGTTTGAAGGGCTTATATCTTTAGCTTCAAAGAATAACACCAGCATATCACTTTCTTCGTAGTACAAAGCTTGGCACTTGTTAAGATCAAATATTGAACAAAAAAAATAAGAAAAATATCATCAGGATGTTGGTGCATTTTCCATAACTTTTACTGTACGATTACCCAATGCGAATCATAATCAAGTGCTTGCCTTGAACAATGGATGAATATATTTTGAGGGCTGAGAAGTAAATTGATATATTTAAGGTAATCAGAAGAGAAAAAATATTTGTTATGCTTGGGTTTCATAGAGACCTATTAGAGTGAATGACTGGATTCACAATCTAGTAATGCGCTGCCATGATATAGTAACGGTGGATGACAGAACAGAAGGAATTCTAGGATGCTCTGTGTCGAAAAGCCCACTATCACAACATCCTCTTGTGCCCTTTGTGCTGTAGGTTTTACACACCGGGATAATGTATTCCTTCCCTTCTGGTACCTTTCTGGTTTGTGCAACTCATAATCTCCCTTCCCGGCGTTCTTGCACCATTGAACCTTCTGTATTGTTGCTAGTTTGTTTGACCTTGCAACTGCCGTCGCACCATGTGTTTCCTGGCAATGAGTTGACTATGATGCTTCTGGGTTCCGCTAATCTGTTGTTTCCTGCTGCCACTTCCACCTGCAAGATGTCATATCTGAACCTGAATCTGACCTTGGCCTTGTTCCAGTCCGACGTGAGCATCTTCCCTGCACTCACCTACCAAGTTGCCAGGAACCTTCAGTGTTCTAGTCTTCCAAACCTTCCTGCTGAACCTGTGATCCTGACTCCTACGAACCTTCAAGTGTCTACACTTTTGGCTACATTTCCAGCTCTTCTTGACTTCTTGCACCAGACCCTTCTGTCTTCTTTCAGATTCCAGTTAAAGTACTAAGACAAGGCTAAGTACTTGATCATCAGGTTAGTGTACTCTAATCCATAGTTTAGTTAAAATATTCAAAGGCTAAGTTTTTGTGAAGACGTAAGTACATTTTTGGAAATTGAACAATGTATGAGTCCCTCGGACCCAAAAACACTCATCACTCCTGACTCTTTTCTTGGGAGTGTTCTGAAGTTCATTATTCTTGAACTGAGGGATTTTTCTACAGTATTCCTTAACTTGTTGTTTTGAGTACTGGCGAAGCTTCTAGAGCACAAACTTGCATTTGAGTTTTGATCTGAACTTTGTATGTTATGACCTTCTCGGAAGTGTCAGAAAACTACAGCAGGGGATTATCTTCAGTGGGGTGTTGGAGGTGTTAACCCCCCCATAACTAAATATTTTTGGGAAAATAATTGGGTATAGATGCATTCAGTCTGGTATGGTGTAGTGTCTGTCGGATTTCACAAGGATTTTTTACATGCACAGACAAAAACATACACACACTCTCTACCTCTCTGCTTTGAAAGTCTTTAAAAACATTGGTTATTTTAGAAAATATTGGGCCTGATTATAACCGCGGCGGGCGGCGGCCGCCGCCCGCCATGCAGTTACCGTCAAATGACCGCACCGCGGTCACAAGACCGCGGCGGCCATTCTGGCTTTCCCGCTGTGCTGGCGGGCTACCGCCAAAAGGCCGCCCGCCAGCACAGCGGGAAAGACCCAGCAACGATGAAGCCGGCTCCGAATGGAGCCGGCGGAGTTGCTGGAGTGCGACGGGTGCAGTAGCACCCGTCGCGAATTTCAGTGTCTGCTAGGCAGACACTGAAATTCTTTTTGGGGCCCTCTTACGGGGGCCCCTGCAGTGCCCATGCCATTGGCATGGGCACTGCAGGGGCCTCCAGTGGCCCCGCGGCACCCCCTACCGCCATCCTGTTCCTGGCGGGAGACTGCCCAGCGGTGCACCGCCAGCCTGTTGGCGGTGCTACCGCGGTCATTCGCCCTGGCGGTTTTTACCGCCAGGGTTAGAATGACCCCCATTGTGTTTTCTCTCACTTGGTACCCCTACCATTTCACATTTGTCTCCCTTTCTACTGCCCCTTTAGTCTCTCTCATGTGAACTGATTGCCGCATAATGTATTTTGACATAATATGCCAGCGTGATTGTTGGAAAATCTGAAGCTTATCCCTCCCAATCTTACTGACCAAGCTACGCCTCTGTACTCCAGATTACTGTTGAAATTGTTCCTCCTCTCCTATGCTATATTCATTATGAAAACTGTAACTGTACATCATTTGTAAACTACTTTATGAGCTGAGAATTGTTGGTAAATTGTGCTTCTTGTTATTTCTAGTGCTCCACACTTGCATCAACACTAAAGGGGCCCAAATACTTTAGATCCTTATAGGCTGGGTTGCATGGGAGCTGAGAAGGCCAGTGAATCGAGTACATCTTTTCTTGTTTTATCCCATCCTCCTTTTCCCCAGGAGGCAATGGGTGCATTAGGCCTGATGTTACCTGATTTCATTCCCTACCTCGGTGGGATTAGAGGTTCAGCAATATCCCCACAGTTGGAACCACATGAGTGAGCGGCACTCTGGCATGGTCTGAGTAAAATTATAGACCACTTAAGCATTGCTCTCATTGTCTATGTGATGTCACCTAGAATACCTTGGAGAAAAATACTTCTAAAATTCACAGTTACCCATTTATAATTCTATATGTTAGGATGACAACTGGAATCATTAAAAATGATTTTTGTCTACAGGCTTAGTAGTGGCTTATTGATGAGGACACAGTAGGTCATGTTCTTCTGCGTGTCCATAAATTGTCAATCTTGGTCAGCATGGACTTGTCTCCCTTCGCTCTCCTCATCTACTAAGCCTTTCCATACCCAATTTCATCTAGTTATGTTCCATACCCCCACAAAGTGAAGTGCACTCCTTTCCCAGCCCCTGTGAATTTACGTGCGCCTCCTCGTTTTTTCTCTTTTCACTTTGTCTCATGGTGATAATGTTCCCAGTACAATAGGCTACATGTGCAATAATTATTGTGTGTATTTATTTTAGTTATTAAATATTTTTGAATAACATGAACCTTTTTTTCACACAGACACCAGAGCACTTTGCATTAAACCAGAAATGATAGTGAAGTATTCTCAGAGAAGTTAGTTTAAAGCATGAGTACACTCAGGAAATGGTTAGGTGCACTGAAACTCTAGATTTGTAGTTATAAGTGGACTCATAATCCACACTCATGGCTATAGTCCTTATCAAGATGACAACATGTTTAATTATAAGGAAAGTCAATACTCCAAGATGCACCACACCAAAGTGCTTTTAAGCAGGAATTCTACTCTTTCAAGCTGTACTGTTTGACCCCATACCCTAACCCAACAAGGCAAGAAAATAAGATATTTTTCACTTATCCCAGTTGTATTCAAAATCCATGTGGCTTTCTGGTGCTTTTGCATTTCAAAAAGAAGTGCAGATGATACTGCAGCACTCCAGTAATACAAATCATGTCCGTACTACATCTCCTCTGGCCTGATTGGAAGGGACTGCTCCTTCATATTGGATATGACCCTATGCAAATGAGGAAAGGTTTTGCCTCTGTGCTGCAGTATATTACAAACACAGGTGCAAAGGAACTTTCAGGGGTCTCACTGGTTGGCCTCAACATGGAGACTTTGCATATTTAGTACACCCAGATGGTCCTCCTTGAAAGGTGGGAATTGATATCTCAGGAATCCCCAGAGATCCCCTAGCAGGCAGGTGTTGTCACTCATCATACCCACCCACTGGGTAGTCTTTCCCTGCCCTTTCAAAAGCAGGCCACAGACCTACCTGCACTGTGAAAAGTGGACTAGTGGATTCAAACACCTGGTCTTTCTTTCCCTAATGGGTTGTTACCTGTGTAGGCACAGATTCACACCAGCAGTGAGAGCAGTCCAATTGGTGTGATACATTGCGCTAGCTAACTCTACACCTGGTGCACAGACTTTAGTGTGTTCCGCAATGCAGAGTGGGATAGTATGCGTTGGACAAGATGTTACATGAATTTGTGTATATAGTAATGGAGTGTCATCCAGGAAGCTATTGTAGACATCAAAAAGTCTGATGCAAATCATCACATATTGTCACTCTCTCAGAGATGTGGTCTGGGGTTAAGGATGATGACTGAGTAGACTTGAAGAACATCTGATAAGACTGAAACCGGTTACCCTCCACAGTATTTTAATATATGGTAATACAAAAAAATCTGTATAAGATTGAAAATGGGGCTGAAGCAGAAGCAGGTTTGGTTGAGTGTTTCAGGCTGTCTTGTTTCTACAATTTCAACAAGTTGCAATTTGCTTGTGGTTGATTTCATTCACATTCAGCTTTTCTTTCAAATGCAGAAGCCAAGCCTAGGAGCTTAATTATATTCACTCATTACTTATAAGGTGAATGTTTACTTCAAAGTGCACTTTGTTTCTAAAAACACAAAGATCAATAGTAGTGAAACAATTGAGGACATCCCCTTCTACAAACTATGGGCCGGATTTAGAATTTGGAGGATGGGGCTACTCTGTCACAAACATGATGGATATCCCCTCTGCAGTACTATGATCCCATGATATCCTTCGGGAAGTGTAATAAGGAGGGCAGGATATCTGTCACGTTTGTGACAGAGTAACCCATCTGCCAAACTCTAAATCAGGCCCTTTATTTTAACATGAAAGACGTCTTAAGAGCTTTCCAGAATGAAAGATACTTCTATATGCTATACAGCAGACTAAGCAGATTGTTCCATAGTTTAGGCCTGAGCACAAGTAACAGCAAATGAGAATTTGATTTGAAAACCCTGACCTAGTTCTTTTACAAAACATGTCCCTTAGACAAGAATTTCTGGCGTAAAAAAAAAACTCTGTGCATTAGGCATAAGGTATTGAAAACAAGGATGCCTCTTTTTATTATCTGGAACATGATTACACTTTCTCAGTCCCGCCATTTTCTTAACTGCTAACATCATTATCGTATGTGTTTTGTGGGTGTTAGGTGCAATTCAGAAACTGATTATGGCTTCCAGGGGGAACAAGTGATGGAGTCTCAGTCCAATGCCATGGATCCCTTTTTTATACAAACATTATTGAGTTTTACCTCAATACAGTACATTAAACAGGAAACGAAACAGCCCAAGTAGTCCCCAAGCATCCAGAATAGATATTCAGCATCATAAAGAGAAAGAGTCAATCAAAACACACATTGCAGAGTGGTGTTGCCTAACTTCATATGCCATGGCAGTTCTGGATATAGGGGACATTTTGTGAGTGGTGAAAAAATATAGGAAGGCAGTGTCATGTGCACCCAAACGTCCTGCATATATTTGACTTTTTGTCCTCCCATCACATAAATTACTAAAATTGGATCATTAGGGGGGCGTGGCTGGGCCACGAAGAAAGATGGCCGCCTAGAACGAGAGCTCCGTGTCGCAGCGAATACGGGGGGCGGCGGGGGCGCTGAGACGGCAGGAGAACACGCCATGCACGGCGACACCTGCTCCGACAACTGTTGTGCCCCAGATGGTGCGACAACGGCGACCGTGGAACGGACTGACAAGCCGCGGGACTGCGAGGAGCAGCCCACACAGGATACCTAGATCTCCAGGACTTCAACGGGGAGATACGCCGAGGCGTCAGGGTATACTACACGAAGGCCCTGCAGAAGAGCTGGGACGTTGGAAGAGAGAAAAAGTACAGATCAACGGAGGTGGAGGTACGATCTCTCCCCTTCCCCCGCCACTCACCCACCGCTCTCCATAAAACTGAAAACCACTGGGCTATCGGATCTCTCCCCCCCCACAGAGACACCAAACCCAATTACCCCTTCCCCCCCCATAAACTGTAAACAACATTGAACGAACAGGAGAAGATAGAGGAGGAGGTAGAGAGATCGAAAGAGGGGGAGTGGAGGGGACGAGAGGAAAGCGTAAAGCAGAAAAAAAAGGGCAGAGAAACAGACGAGGGGCAGAGAGACGACGACAAGCACGCATATCGCATTCAATCCTCGTATATACACCTCTCCCCACAAGAACACAGCCACGTGCAACCCCCCGACCAGACTAGACGACAGGCGAAAGACTCGGAGGAGGCCACATTCCCCCATCGCTCTCTGTACGTAACAACAATCACAAGAGAGTCAGGCATAGGGAATAGTGACTAAACCTTTACAAATACTCTGGGCTATGACAACCCCCACACTAGTTCCACCACAGCGGAACTAACAATGATATAACCTCCTCCCTGAACCGAAAACAAAGACAGGTCGTTGCACACCGCCTTAGCAGCCAAAGGGGGAAAAGACAAAAGAAGAAAACGATGAACAACGAATAAGAGAAAACGTACATAGGAGGGCAAGAAGTCAAGACAAACAAACAACAAAAAAAAAACAAAGAGGAAGGATAGAACAGAAACAAGAACCAACAGACACAGAAAGCCCATGTCCCAACTGGATCTCGAGGAGGGAAAACAGTATACTAAGTAGAGGATCCGGGCGGACTGCTGAGGCGATGCCCGGTAACAAACTGAATCAAAAATCCGCCAGTAAACCCGCACGACAACTATTATTTTCGGAAGCACTTCAACCTAAACGCCTAGCCTCGGCCACAACCAGCCTCAAACATCGTCTCCTCCAACTGAGTCCACCACAATGGTAGATAAGAGCCATCCCACAACAATGGACCGGATATTACAGGAAATTACCACTGTCAGTCGCCGCATAGAGGGGATGGACGCCTCTATAACTTCACTAACGCTAGAGACCAAATCCATGCGAGCTAAAATTGCAAGCTTCCAATCCAGAGTGACAGGACTGGAACAACGCATGGGATTAGTAGAGGCGCAGACCACCATGTCCCGGGACCGAGACCAAGACCTCCTCTACCTGAGGAGCAAGCTAACGGACATGGAGGATAGGAGCTGGAGAGATAATATCCGCTTACACCGGATCCCGAAAATGAAGAAGGCGCGGACATGCAGTCCTTCCTGAGTTCCGCCCTCCCAAAACTGACCTCATTGGATTTCGACCCACCGATAGAATTCCAACGGGCGCATAGAGTAGGACCAAAGCGCTTCGGCAACCCCTCAAGACCCAGACCAATCATCGCATGCCTACTACGGCACAACCAGACCCGCCAAATACTTCAAGCGGCACGCAAACATGGACTTTTCCGAATGGATCAGCATGACATCTGCATAACCGCTGACTACTCTAAGGAAACCAACGACCGCAGAAAGGCCTTCCTAGCTCTGCGACCCCGACTGCGTCAACTGGAAATAAAATACGGCCTCTTTGATCCCGCAAGAATGTGGGTCACTAAAAACGGAGTGTCTAAGGACTTCTACAACCCCGAAGAACTGCAGCTCTTTCTAGACTCCTTCCAACCCCAACCAATGAACTCTACCAGCACAAATGATTCATATGGCAACGGAGGCGACAATGAAGGGATCGGAAACTTACCCCCAGGACAGGAAAAGACGGACATGGCCCTGTGTGACACTGAAGTCGGACAAAGAGGCAGAGACATAGAGAGAATGGTCAGATCTCATGATGATAGGGGCCAAGTGTTGCACGCAGTGGGAACCCACACCCAGCTTTCGGAAAGGGACACATCTCGTTCCCCATTGAAACCAACGACTGTGCCCCCTTGAGTGGAAGACATGATACTGCACACAAGAAAGACCTTTGCCTGAAACCAAGACAATCGCAGTAGCTCTCGACTCAGTGGACGGATGAGTACCTAATCAGTTCATATATATGAGTGTCTTTTTCATAATTTCATAATTGTTTAAGATCGTTAATATAGCCGTCTACACCTGACATTCCAAAAGCACATGTACACTGTAACCCGATATAAGGCCTTACAATGGGTAAAAACTGTCACTTGCCCGGAGTGTATGACAGAACACGCACACCAACGTAAGGACTAGACTCTCCCCCCTCTTGCGGACTACATAAGAGCCTAGACCAGGTTTTACAATGAAACACAAAGGGTATCATATAAAGAACAACTGTTGTAGAGAGTGACATGTTCTTACCATAATACAGAATACTCTATAGTAGCAAGCATCACAACACTAGCTAACCCTATCCCAGCACACAATAAATAAGAACAATGCTGAGACCGAAAGTAACAATCCTCATTGATACTCCAGGGGCCGCGATCAGGACACAAAAGGATATATCAATCTATCCTTTGAGACACATGTAATACAATGTAACCCATTGTATATCAATACCCCTGTTAACACCACAAACTAAAACTACACAGGAAGACACAATATAACATAGCACAATTACACTGGGCCCCACACACTAAGGTATTGCAACACAAATAAGTTAAATACCCCTCCTGGGATGTCCTCAACCGTCCGTAGATCATTTATCATGGACATCTGTGAACTCCCTCTAGGAAGGACGACTATGAGGGTAGTACGCACCACACTACTAAACCGTCGATACCCGACTACTACCCACCCTATAACAGTATTATGATGTAATAATACTTGACAGGACGCCAGTAAGGGGGTGGACAACACAATGCTTTCACACATCACAGAACTTTGTTGCAATCACTGCTTACCGTACGATACATAGGCCGACACCCAGATCAACAGTTTATAACATAACAAGGTAACAATAGTCATAAGGATGTATAATGTTAATAAGAATGAATAGGTTATAGAAATGTTGAAGTAGATTAAAATGTGATGTTAGAGGGAGAGGGACCCGGGGTATACTGCGTACCTATAACTCTCTGCATCTCTATCCACATAGGTACTAACGTTACATAACTCCGTTTGCCCCTCTGCTGCTTCTACTCCCTTCCCGCTCCAACCTTCCACTAATTGAATATCCTCTCCACTCTATAAACTATGCCCTGCCCGACAATACCACCACAGGATCCCCCCCCATCACATCATACCCGTACACCCTTGCCCTCCCCATCCCCAGAAACACCAGAAATCATGTAATATGCACCAAGCCCCACCCTGTACAAACTTTTTCTACCCTTCCCTCCCACCCCCCCAACCTACTGTCACCCCTCACAAACAGCTAATAATAATCTACGACAATACCACCCAGCCATATGATAATTCATTACCCCCCCACCCTCCCTACTCCTAAAAAATACATATTCCAGTCACATAAACGACTAAACATGACAACCATCACAACCCACCGGCAATTAGTATTAGACTTGCCCCCTGACCCTTGTTACACAATCAAGATCCCTACGCATCTCATTGCCATTAACATGCAGATAGCCGACTATCAACTGCCTTCCGCCTCCCGGCCCCCCCCTCTGCCCTCCCAATAGGGACCACCCCGACGACACGCGAGCCCAAAGAGCCGGACCCGCCGTCAACAGAACTAGCTAAGGAGGCAGGACCTCCAGCCTTCCCTTTCTTCCTTTTTTCCTTTTCCCTTTCTCTTATCTTCCTTTTCCCCCACCCACTCCGCTCTTCCCTCCCCTCTCCAATCTTTACCTTTTCTCTCTTCTTCTCTTCCCTAGAGTGCATTTTCGACCCCCGCCAGCTGCACCCCCTCCTCCCATAACCCATCATATTATAACAAAAACCACTCTTACTTGAACAAAAGAGACAGCTGTCACTTCGCTCCCCCGCTAGGGTTGACATTGGAACAAGTACGACCCGACACACTTGTTCAAAAATGCCGAGAAGAGCTCCTCAAGTGACACGACCACTGCGTATCCTCTCTTGGAATGTACATGGCATGACAAGCTATGTTAAACGGAAAAAAATATTATCCTACCTTCAATCCAAAAAAGCAGACATTGCCTTAATACAGGAGACCCACCTTGACACTTTGGAATCCGATAAGCTTAAACGGGACTGGGTAGGGAGGGTCGTTCATAGCTGCTGCCAAGAGAACCAAGAACCTGGGAGCAGCACACCCCGCAAGTGTGGGGTGGCGATATTAATACGAAAATCTCTTCCGATTACAATCATTAAAACATGGAGCGATGTAGAAGAAAGATACACATTCGTTAAACTAAAAATAGGGAATACTTTTTTATGCGTGGGCTCCATCTATGCACCAACCGGTTCAAAACGCGCATTCTTCCTACAACTAAACCGCCTCTTGACAGAAATCGGGACTGCCCGATATATAATCGGGGGAGACTGGAACCTTGCCCAAGACGCAATACTGGACAGAACAGGCCCCATTGATATAGGCAACAATCACGACAGAGCACTCCTAACAGACATAACGACGGACGTCGGCCTAGTGGACTGTTGGAGAATACAACACCCGAAAGATAAGGAATACACTTTTTTATCGGCCGTCCATGGCACCCAATCACGCTTGGACTACTTTCTGGTGTCACACACTGTAATCCCCGGATTGCTGGATTCCAGCATCCTAGACAGTGGCCTTTCAGACCACTCCCCAGTACTGACTTTGATTCAGGTAGGCCTGTCCCCTCCGGGCCGAAAACCGTGGCGCCTCGCTGTACGCAGATACCGCTCCCCCCAAGGGAAGGAGCAATTAAGAGCACGCGCATCTACATATATGACAGAGAACGTAGGTACTGTGACCTCCAAAAGGATCTTATGGGCAGCGGCAAAGGCGACACTGAGAGGCAATATGATGCGAGACGCAGCATTGGCCAACAAAGATAGAATAGCCCGCCAAACCATCCTAGAGACCACAATTCAGAATCTCACTAAACAGTATACCGCCCAACCGTCCCCTAGGCTACGCCGCTCCTTAGAACAAGCCAGAATAGCACACAATGAACTCTTCATGTCCCAGGCAGAATTCGCGCTACAAAAATTGCGAGACCGTCACAACGAACAAGGAGAGAAAGCAGGACGCCTTCTAGCGGCCCAGCTCTGACAAGAAGAGCCAGCTTCCGCCATTTCAGCCATAACATCCTCATCTGGGGCAGTGTTAACTCATCCACAAGATATCGTGAATGAGTTTGCTAAGTACTACCGGCACCTTTATATGTCGGAAACGCCGTCTGATCAGACACAGATAGAGACATTTCTTAGTACGGCCAATCTGCCTTGCTTGTCGGAAGCAGGCAGAGCCCTCCTAGATGGTGATATAAGCAGAGAAGAGATAACACAAGTTGTAACAAACCTCCCTTACCATAAATCTCCAGGAGAGGACGGATTCGCTGCGGAATTTTATAAATGGGCCGGGGAAGAGGCAATCAATGCAGTACATGGAGCACTAACCGAAGCATGTCAGGAAGGCTCCTTAGGAGCTTTATCCAGCAGGGCTACAATTGTCGTTCTGCCTAAACCAGGGAAAGATCCCCTCCTTTGCGGCAGCTATCGCCCCATTTCCCTCCTGAATGGAGACGTCAAACTCCTAGCCAGCATCCTAGCAGCACGCCTGCGCAAAGTGATACCATCTTTGATCCATAACACCCAAGTGGGATTTGTGCCCGGCCGCACCTCCAGAAACCACATGCGCATTCTCTATCATACACTGCTGGAAGCTCTAAATATGCCTGACAAGGCCCTTGCGTTATCTTTAGATGCAGAGAAAGCATTCAACCGCATCGAATGGCCCTATTTATTCACCATCATGAAACACTTTGGCCTAGGGGAACAATTCATCTCTAAAGTACGTTTATTATATGACCATCCCACAGCACAGGTTAACTGCGGGGGTTTCTTATCAGACCCCTTCCCCATTGGAAGAGGCACTTGTCAGGGCTGTCCCCTCTCGCCACTCCTTTTCCTATTGGCCATGGAACCCTTGGCAGCTACTATACGGAACTCCCAACAGATAAAAGGTATCCAAATAACCGGGGGTTTATCCAAAATTTATCTCTATGCAGATGATATCCTATTAACCCTGACCGATCTAGAAACTTCCCTACCCACACTGCTTTCCACAATAGAGGAATTCGCACCTCTATCTGGATACCGGGTAAATTGGGACAAAAGTGAAGCACTACCTCTATCCCGCATAACGACGAGAGCAGCAGTGTATGGTCTGCCATTCCAATGGACGCCAACCCGCCTCAAATACCTAGGAACGTATATCAACCGAGGCCTGGAACATATAGTTAGGGATAACCTAGATCCCCTAATATCAAAAGTGAAAAAGGATTTTGCTAAATGGTCACTATTGGGCCTGCCTATGTGGGGTAGGACACAGGCAGTTAGAATGACTACATTACCACGCTTCACATACGTGCTGGGCATGCTCCCCCTACAGGTACCCCTCCCTATACTCCGTTCGATCGACGCATCCATGAGGACCTTTGTGTGGGGCTCCCTACGCCCAAGACTGAAGCCTGCAATTATCCTAGCTCGACGTCCCTATGGAGGCTTAGGCCTACCCTCGATAGAACAATACTCACTAGCTCTACAACTTTCACAGTTAGTACACACTCTTCCAGATACGCCAGACCCACCACAATGGGTGATCACAGAGAGACTCCTAAGAGGTCAGCATACGATGGGAGGGGTATACACCGACCACCCTTCCCCGTCTAACCCCATTCTCAAAGCCACCGACACAGCATGGCGCAGAGCCCATCGCCTGCTGGGCGTACATCCCTCCCTACACACCCAGGCCCCTATAGCGGGGAACAAAAACATAAAAATAGGAGGGAGCCCCCTCATGTGGCCCCAATGGTCCGAGGCAGGAATCCATAATATATCCCATATAATAGACGGAAATAAATTACAAACCTTCGCCTCCCTCCAGGAGGAGTTCGGCATCCATAGTAATCAAGAATGGAGATACTTGCAGCTTAAACATTGTATGCACAGCATGCTAGGGGCTCCCCCATGGACGTGTAAAACCTCACCCATTGTTACTCATCTTCAGAAATGGGGCAGACACAAAGGCGTTATGGCGGGCCTTTATGCCGAGCTAACAAATCATCTCTACTCACAACCCCTCCTAGAACGTCTACGTTTAAAATGGCAGGATAGACTTGGGTTAACCTACACGGAAGAAGAATGGTCAGACATACTAGAAGCCCTTCAAAGGGGAGTACGCGAAGCCCGCCTGAAATTCTGCCTATTTAAAGTTCTACAAGATTGGTACTGGACCCCCGTTAAACTTTTCAGGGCAGGACTGCTAACGCACGCAAAATGTTGGAGATGTATAGAACCCCACTGCGATCTACTCCACATCCTATGTCATTGTCCGGCGATACAGCCCTTATGGGATGCAGTACGCCATGCCCTGCTGGATGTTATCCAGATTCCAAATCCGACCCCTCCACCACTTATTCTCCTGCATGACATACTCCTGTATCCCTCCCTGACACGTGCCCAAAAAAGGTTATTACACACTGCACTTGCCACGGCCAAAATATGTGTGCTCCGGCATTGGAGGGCTAGTACTGCCCCCACGCCGACAGAATGGATGACTGCCATGTATCAAACAGCCACCCATGAACGAGTGATCTATAACCTACAGGACCAAACAGCGCAATTTGAGGAAGTCTGGCGTCCATTTTTGATAAAGCCATAAAGCAGCTGGCGGAGGGCCAATGACCAACGGTTTAAGAGAAATAATGACCCCCTCATAACACATAACACTTTACCTCCCTATACCTCCCCCCCCAATCCTTCCCCTCTCTTATGTGGCTGCTCACCTCACTCTCTCTTTCCTTCTTCCACTTTCCAGTTGTCCCACTTAGATAACCGCATTAGACTCTGGATTGAATAAGCAGACATCTTCTCCCAGTCCCTCCCCATAACCTATTCCAGGAAACCAATACACGCAAGAAGAACTCATAATTTAAAAAGGACTTTGTCATAATGAACAAGCCGCTATGGACGGCCTCATCACTCCCTCTTCTATACAATCCCTCCTCGACATTACCCCCCAATAGAGGCAGGAACCCTTACCCTCATGTTATTCTATATCACAAAAAGAAAAGGACCAAACCCTATACTGACCGCCCTCGACTGATAATCCACGACGGACGGGGAATTACGGTTGACATGGGGACAATAACTCCCCCTCATCTATATATATCTACTAGCCCTCACACCAAGCAACCCTTCCCCCTCCCTCAAACCCCCTCCCTCTTTTCTCTCTATCTTCCATCACTCTTAATTCATAAGACACCCCTATCCATCGTTCTTCTGCTGTAAGATTATCATTTTGAACGTGCTTATAATATCTCACTTACTTGGCCAGAAATTGCTGTCAGATTGTAAACGTGTATATATCTATTACAGAAACATTTAATGTGAAAAAGAAAAAGCTGTGAAAAAATAATCTCTATATATTTGTATTGCTTTATACCTTTAATAAAAAATGTAAATAAAAAAAATAAAAATAAAAATTGGATCATTAGGTTAAACCATACCCCCACTTTCAGCTCTCCCCTTATGTATTTGCGTCCAGTAGACCATCCAGGTCCCTCGTTTGATACATGTGGCCAAATATAAATGCTAACCATCTGACCAGTCATCTCACCCAAACTCTTTCCTTGTATTAGTCACACAGGTCTTATGCACATGTATTCAGTTTAAGAGAACTGATCATCAGATTTACTTAGAAATTCGCTTAGCACTTCTTCCCACTTGGATAATGCCTTATGTCCCTCCCCCTTGGAGTCAGGTGTATGCACTACTAAAAAACTGTGATTTGCCCAAGTTCAATAAAAGCCCTAGAAGGGAAATGCATGGTGACAGAGCAAGGAAGTTCTCAGTTACTTCCTCAATGGCCTCAAGAATCGCAGTACAATAGGAGGATTTGGGGAGGCAACTCCAGACCCTACGAATTTAATTTACCACTGGGGTGCGACACTGGGGCAGTGGCCGAATCATGAACCAAACATCCTTTGCAGTCTGTGTTGTGCAAGGTAACTGATGATGGTAACTCAAATGGATCCATTTGAATCCATTATTTCAAGATACAATGACCACAAAGGTTGATTCTCTACCTGGTTCAGCATCACCCATGCCCTCTCTAAGTTCACTGCCCATGTGTTTTATATGGCTTAAAATGATTTAGTGTTAGTATCCAGTAGTAGATTATACTATGTCATTATGTGTCCCTTTCCTACCTTTTCCATTATCAGCAAAGCATGCACATTCAAATTGGTGTCTACTTTCATTTTCCCCTTATTCAAGTCATGTCAAACTGTCCTAATCAATTGCCCATGTGCCAGGAACTATCCCAGTGGTATTTTGTATTCCTCCATTGCTTCTACACCCATCCTGCTGAATGCACATCTCATCAAGGTCATCCAGACAAAATTCACTATTAAATCCTGTTGGAAATGGGCCTTTTAGCAGGGTTATCCCCAAACATTTTGTCTCCGACCTCTTGTTTTTGATCCTGTGCTTAGTTTCAGTTTTGCTGGCTTTAGGACTCTGGGCACTGTACCACTATTGACCAGTGCTGAAGTGCTCCCAGTCTAAAATGTATTGGTGATTAGTTTATCCATGATTGGCTAATTTGATTTACTAGTAAGTCCCTAGTAAAGTGCACTAATTGTGCCCAGGGATTGTATGTCAAATGCTACTGATGGGCCTGCAGCACTGATTGTGCCACCCACATGAGTAGCCCTGTAAACATGTTTTAGACCTGCCACTGCAGTGTCTGCCTGGGTACTTTTGACCTGTAGTTTCGTTCATCAAGTGCACCTACTTGCCAGGCCCAAACATTACCTTTTACTACATGTAAGTCACTCTTGAAGTGGGTCAAAGGCAGCTCAATGGGCAGGGTGCAATGTATTTAAAAGGTAGAACATGTACTGGTGTGTTTTACATGTCCTGATAGTGAAATACTGCTAAATTCATTTTCACTGTTGCAATGCCTATCTCTCCCATAGGGTAACAGAGATTTCCTTGAACTATTTTGTAATTTCCCATTGGGAGCAGATAGAGATTGGACTTTGGGGGTCTTCAAACTCACAATTTAAAAATAAAACTTTTGGTGAAGTTGGTTTTTGAAATGCAGGTTAAAAAAGTGGTAATTTTCTTGCTTAACCTTTGTGTGTCTCTGTCTGTCTGCTGAATCCACGTCTGGGTGAAGAAGACAATTAGACTGTTTGTGTATTCACTCTAGACAGTCACACAAAGGGACCTGAGGTCTGCCCTGCATATCCTGATGGCCCATCACCAGACTGCTGGGTCTTACTGAGCAAGAATGGTGGGAGGAGCTGACACTTGCTCCTGAATAGGGCTTTGCCTGGACTCACACAAAGCTGTTCCCAGCCCCCCGGAGTGTGTCTGGGGCCAGGGCAGGGAAATGCAGGGTCTTGCGCACTACAAAGACTTCTCTTTGAAGTTAGCCTACTTCAAAGACAGAAATGGCTATAAGTATTTGACCTCTGACACCAAATAGATAGAACACTTCTGAACTGAGGACATTCTAACAGGAAGAAGAGCTGGATGTTATTGGAGCCCTGAAGCAGTTCTGCCTCTTGCTTTGTTGTTCTGGCCTGCAGCTTGCCGCTTCTGTCCTGGGAGTGAAAGGACTGGACTTTGCTTTCTACATGCTGCTTTCCAAGATTCTGCAAGGGCTTGAACTGAGCTTCAGGGCAATCAAAGGCTTCACCTGCCAGTCCCTGTACTCTCTTGCTGAGAGTCCTGACTTGACAAGTGGTTTCAAATCCAGAACCTAGGCCCTGGGAAGTGAGCTTCCGTGCAACCAGAAGAAACTAAATCAAATCAAACATTCACCCCAGACACAGATCTGGGTTTAGGCCATCAGTTTTTTTGCTCACCATGCCATTCCAGTTTGGACCGAGCCATATGCAAATCAGTCTCTATTCCCCATTGGAACAGTTCAGCCCGAACTGCCAGGCCAGGTCCTCCCTGTACCACAAACAAGCATCCTGGGACCACTTTCGGGGTATCACCCCTCTTCAGCCAGGCTAGCTTAAATCTGGTGGCATAGTGAGCACGGGACCCATGTCTGGGCATACCCTTCCCAATTGGGGCAACAATTACAAAAAGAACAGTTGATGGACGGAATGTAGATCAAATCAAACATTCACCCCAGTCACAGATATGGGTTTAGTCCATCAGTTTTTTTGCTCACCATGCCATTCCAGTTTGGACACAGCCATATGCAAATTATTCTTGACCCTGTTCCCCATGGTAACAGTCCAGCCCGAACTGCCAGGCTAGGATTCATGCTAGACTAGCTGATGAAGGGTGATACCCTGAAATCGGTCCTAGGATGCTTGTTTCCGGTCCAGGGAGGACCTGGCTTCGCTGGACTGTTTCCATGAGGAACAGGGTCGAGACTGATTTGCATATAGCTGGTTCCACACTGGTGTGGTGAACAAAAAAATGATGGATTAATCCCAGATCTTTGTGACTGGGGTGAATGTCTGGATTGTTCAGCATTCACTCCATCATCTGCTCTTTTTGCATTTGTGCCCCAAGTGGGAAGGGTATGCCCAGACGTGGGTCCCTTGCTCACTGCTCCACTGTATTCAAGCTAGTCTAGCTGATGAAGGGTGATGTCCTGAAACCCATCCTAGGATACTTGTTTCTGGTCCAGGGAGGACCTGGTTTGGTAGTTAGGGCTGGACTGTTCCCATGAGGAACAGGGTGGGGCTGATTTGCATATGGCTCGGTCCAAACTGGGGTGGCGTGGTGAGCAAAAAAAGATGGATTAAACCCAGATCTTTGTGACTGGGGGTGAATGTCTGCATTGTCCAGCATTCCGTCCATCATCTGTTCTTTTTCCAGAAGAACTAAGCACATCGACTCCAGAGGGACTTCAGAACCGGCACTGCTATCTGACTCCGTGCTGCTGCCTGCACCGGAGCTGGGTCCCTTGTGGAGTGCAGTGACTGCGACTTCCAATGCAAGTCCAGTGCCGCAACAGCTCCTTCAAAGTCCCTGCACACTGTGATTCCAGAGCGCCGTTCACCAGCATTCATGGCATTCAACTCCGCCATAGCACTTGTGGCCCCGTGGTGCGATCGTAACACCACAATATTGATACCTCACGTCTTGACCTGCTGGTCCCATCGACCCCACCTTGCCATAACGAACCGATGCAACCGTAAGGAACCAATGCCTCATCTCCCCTGCTTAGCAGTAAAGAACCAACACTTCACCTCCCCAGTGGCAGTAAGGAGCCAATGCTGCTCCAGGTCAAGCGACGCCTCATCTCCCTGACAACATACAATGCCTTAGTTTCCTCATCGTTTTCCAAGGTACTGTAACTGGGGTCCGTGTGACTCCTGTATCTGCCCACACTTCATCGCGAGTGGTGTTGGACTGTTGGAGACCACTCCCCCAAGATGTCATGATAGCAGTAATATGGTGGTAACCCGCCAATGTACCACTCCGACCGCCATGGCGGTAACAGCGCTGGGCTAGAGATATCTATCTCCAGCCCAGTGGCCGTCACTGTTACGCCCACGGGATTATGACCCCGCCTAACACCCTGGTTTTCGTGGCTTCCTTACCACCACGAAAACCATGGTGGTAGGCACCATCAGTGACAGGGAATTCTTTCCCTGTCACTGATATGGTTCTCCCCTCCACCTCCCTCTCCAGTTAGTCCCCCCACCCTCCTGCCACTCCAAAGCACACACACACACATACACACACCCTTGCCCACAAACATCCACGCATGTATACATCCCCTCACATACACCTGCACACACGTTCAAACATAAACGCAGACATACAGTCACAAAACACAACATACAAGCACCTACGCCTTCATACATGCACACTCTCTTCCAACACACAACATACACCCGCATCCACACACACAAACATACGAACACACACCCACACACACATAACACCCCCGCCCCCTCCCCTTTTGGAGACCCAACTTACCTGTAGTCAGGGGGTCCTCCTGCAGGAGACGGGATGGGACGCTGCTGCCACCAGTAGTGTCTGCCACCAGTAGTGTCCGTCAGCAGAACACCGCCGGACGGCTGGTAGACACGGCGATGGTCATTTGATGGCCATCGCCGTGGCGGTAGGCGGTTTTTACCACCATTGTCAAAATGAGGGCCTTAATCTTTTAAAATTCCTATCTTTGCTTGTGTTTGCTGATTTTTGTCGTTTTGATCTTGTTTTACTCAGATAAATATTGGCTATTTTTCTAAACTGGTGTGGATTACCTTTGTGGTGTTCTCACTGTGTTACTGTGTGTGTGTGCAAAAATACTTTGCACATTGCGTCTAAGATAAGTCTGATTGCTCATCATAGAAGATATCTGTGTTCCAACCAAATAATCAAGGCAACTTGGTGGCTGGGATAACATCACCTAGTTTTTCATTGAGACAAATAAGAGTCAATCCTCATCTTTGGAATGCAGCACCTGGTATTCCTAATATTACCATACTTTATCACAACACCATCTGATGTCATCGGAGTAACCACAGGTCCATCCCACAGTATATCTATTAAGTCATCAGTATCATCATTTCACCCACAAACTCCAAAATCTCATCTGATGCAATTGCTGTTTCTTTTGGCTTTAGCATCTGCTGTGTGGTGATCTTCTTCAATCTGAATACATATTTTCTATGGTGGGGTGACAGACAATTCTTCATTATGTGATGGTGTGTCCGAGCATACACATCTTTGCTGAGGTGATCTCACACTGCCACCTATTGGTTGTGAAGTGAATTTTCCCATTTCTGATAACTGAGTTTTGCTGGGAAGAGCAGCTTTTATTTGATGTGGCAGTCGGACATTTTCCTTCTTACTTCCATCAAGTACCTGCACTTTTGTTGAACTGCAGTTGTGTAATCTGTGAAGCTCGGTACTGCCACACTAACTAAAGTGAACAGGACCTTTTTTCTTGATTCTTTTGGTACACAACTATGGTCACACTGATATAGCATTTTGGGTATGATTGCACTGGAAAGGACACCAGATATTGGATGTATGGCCATTGCTCTTTGATTGCACATAATTTGGATAGCCCAGTCCTGGCCACAATTTTCTACAGCTAAACCTTATGGAAAAGTTCTACATTTGACCCCGCATCCAATTTTGGCACTCCTATGATCGAGATGTTGTGCTTGTGAGTACTTTCTTTAGAGTCTTCAGCTCTAAATGTGAGTAGCGGACTACATCCAGTGTTCAGCAATGTGTTTTAATGTATTCCTCTGTATTCAATTGAGGATCACCACTGTGGTTATCACTCTGTCAGACATTTTGTGATGTCAGCACATAACATGCACAGAAATAGCCACTTTGTCCATCTTTGGTTGAAGTTCATTGTGGGATTCCCGATTTGTGGACAGCATGCAATCCTAACGGGCTGGGAACTTTGTTGTATCATGATTAGAGAAGGATGTAGTTGCAGCTGACCCAGCTGTCTTCTTATCGGGTGATTTCACCTTCATTTTCAGGTGCCATTGTTGCATCTTTTTTTTGTTTCCCCCTTTCACTATCAGATAGTGAGCATCCTAACACAGGAAGTGACTTTATCTGAGTTCTTAGGAAGTATTTCAATACTAGGGTCAGTCACTCACTTTTGTAACTTGCACACGGTGTACCCACTGGTCACTGCATTTTGCAAATACCTGCATTTTTAATTTAGTAAATGCAAAAAATCCCCCATACATAATTTCAGCTGTGGCTCATCCTGCTCATGGTATCTTAAATCAGGAGTGGGACTTCAGAGGTCTCTTTATGGAATTTGTGGCATCTAAAGGAGACAATATTTCTTGATTTTGTAGCACTGCGTGAATCACACCTATGGGGGGAATGAATGAGATCAACTCATTCTGTTCTACTATTCAAGTGCAGTGGTATTTTCTACAGTCCAACTCTCACTCAGCTCTACCATTTCAAACTGATGCCTGTGCTGCAATTCCCAGACACCATCTTCTTTTCAGCTGTTGATTGGGTGTCAGCCCAGACCATCTCACCCCCTGTACTGATTGTACCTAGTCCCTATATTTGCGTGGGGTACAGCAGACATTCCCCCATGCTGGTCTCCCGCGCAACTATTCAGCATTCCTCTTCTTGTATCAGTGCCACTGCCTCTGCCTTCTGCTCTCAATGATGTTTTATATTGCAACATCCTCTCTTGCCTGTCCTGCAGGATTTGTTTGTTGCCTCTGTTCCACTTTCCCCTGCCCTGCATGGTTCATTGTGCTGCCACTGCCCCTCCCACCTGCCCAGCATGCTCATCTTGTTGCATCCCTCCTGCCCTCAATTATCATAATCCATGCCCTAGCCCACCCCTCAGTATTCTAATGAACAGGTAGCTTGCTAACATTCTTCATCAAAAGTGTGGTACACCTGACTGCACTATATAAAACTGCAAAAAGAAGAAACAACATTTTTTGTTTTGCATATGTTTGTCATTGCGCTATATTTGTGCTCTATTTGATTCAGTCAAAATGGCTTCAGGTGTGCTACACTTTTGGCATAAGCAAGAGTGTTAGCGCTCTAGTTGTTTTTCAGAACAATCTAGGAGACTGCAGTCAGAACAGAAGGGACTCACCTGACTGGCTGCTCCTGTTGGAAGTACACGTATGTAATCTTTACTGTTTGGATACTAAAATCCATCACAATTAATAAAACCAGTGCCGATTGATAATCCAATAAATAATTGTCCTTATAAATTGCAATAAAAAACATCACCACAAAATCATTAACATTACATCCTAAGGGTTACCAATGAGCACGAGGGACTCAACAGTACATCAATTAAATGATAAACCCCCTGCCCTCAAAGTGCAAGCGTGCCCTAATTCACTAACCCACTGACAACCCAAGGTGCAGATAATCAAAATAAAATTTCAGGCAATGTGCCATTTAGCCTGCCTGAAGCGGGGCAAGAGCCCATTAACTCGCACTCGCAGTGTCCCGAAGAAATTTGACCAAGGCGGTCTTGATAAATTGGACTGCCAAAACATTTAGCATTGTATTCCTAGGGTCCATTAGCGCTATTACAGCCTGGCGACAGAAGTGGACCCCCAGTTCATTCCACTTAGTTTGCAGCAATCTTCTTTGCTCCTGAAGCAATGATGGGCACAAGCAAAACACATGTTCAAGGGATTCCTCCTTGATACCACAACTCCTACATGTGACTCCCTACCCTGGTGCTAAGCGCCAAGACGGAACGTGTTTCAAGAAGCCCCAGTCAACCATCCTTAATGCCATACAATTTTCTTTCAGATGGATGCCATAGGTCCAAGAGGGATAGCCCAGTGGAGGACTTGGGCAGAATGAGTTAATCACTGACCAGGCATACTTCCGATTAGCTAAAAGAGCTTGTCACTATGATAAGACCAGAGTTGAACACTCTTTTTCATCCCCAGCTTAAATGCTGCCGGTGGAAGATTGGGAGCCCAGAGTCCACCCAAAAAGTGGTGATATGATCCTTTACTCTCCTGCACACTTAATTCCCACCATAATGCTGACTCTAAACTGCCAGCCTTTCACCTGCCCAATTTATGACAGAGTTTCAAGAAAACTCCGGTACCCACAGCTTGCTGGTTCAAAAGCCCGAGTTCCAACCTCACCTGCGCAAGCGATGCAATTTGCGGTAGGTGGAGGACCCTCTTATAGATCCTAGTGACCAGCTAATTAAATAGCCCAGTGCCAATATCCATCATTGCTTCTCGACCATAAAACAGTGAGGGGATAATCTTTACACTCATAACCTTCAAAAGGGGGAGCAAGGTAGGCCCACTCAAGGTTCTAGATAACTTAACAAAGGCAACCTGCAAGGCAAGCTTACATCTCCTTCCTTTGGACAAGAAAGCTGCCTCTGGCATCAAGGTACACTCCCAGATATTTATATGACGAGTCAGTGGTCAGATTATTAGCCTTTTAAAACCAACTGATGCTTGACTGTCTTCTTCTGCCAAATGAGACTACTTTTGTATTAAGCAGATTTACCTCAAGGTGATTCTCAGCTGTATACGAGGCCAGTTTATTGTGCAGTCGTTGAAGGCCAACCCTTTTATAACTAAGCATTGCCAGGTCGTCTGCATACAGCAGATGGCTTAATCGAAGGCCCCCAAATTTGGGGGAGTGTGAATTGACCGAATCGAGGGCAGATGACAGGTCAGACATATATAAATTAAACAGTAAGGGAGCGAGGGCTCAACCCTCCTTTACCCTCCGAAATGTTGGAATTTTCCTAGAGACGGAACAACCGCCTCCTAGCATGATGCGAATACAGGTGGTGGTATGCAGTTCAATAATAGCTTCCAAAAGCAAGGGAAGCATACCCGAAAATTGCAGTTTTGTCCAAAGAGCGTGTCTGGGTACCCGATCAAATGCTGCCCTAAAATCAACAAAGCAGCAATGTATCACCAAGATCGATATTCGTACCACTAGTGGACAAAAACACTGTTTGGGAAATGGGAATTTTACCGTTCTGTCAGCCCAGGATTGAAGATCCTCTAGAATATGGCTAGTGTCATACTTGGCATCATTATTGAGGATAGCTTTTAACCTAAAGTTGGCTGAATATGACCTTGAGCCGCATTCATAAATTGGATGGATAATGGCACCTCGCCACTAATTGGGAATCCTTGAAGAAAAAAAACATTGATCAAACAAGCTTGCAAAATGGTCCGCCCAAAAAGGGGCGTCCTGTTTGAACACTGCCTGGGGAATACCATTGGGTCCATGGTCCCGTGTTGCCCTATCAATAATATGGTAAAGACACGTCGGGAAAAAAAAATAAACAGCCAGGGCAGGGGCTTCATGGGCAACCACCTGCAAATACTGGTTATCCTGAGGTACAACCGACCTATTGCAACCTCTAACCTGCTCAGTGCATTCCAGGTCACTAGCAGCAAAATGGTTTGTCAAGAAAATAACCCAATCTTTCTCTTCAATGTTGGCAAAGCCAGATGTCTGCTGAATCCCTGTCAGGTCGTTTACTAGGCTCTAAAACTTCAGTGGGTTCTAATCTTTGCTTGCACTAAGACACTAAGAAGTTTTTCCCAGAACACATTTGAACACCTCTGTTTTTCTAAAAAAATTGCCTTCTTGTACTCTTTCTGAGCCCCTCTAAGTTTAGTAGTCAGTACCTCAGAATAGAGGTGCTTCCTGAGTGCCCTGGCAGCTCTGTTCCAAGCTTTCTTTAAATTAAACGACCCCTCAAGGGTCACAGTGGAGGGATGGTAAACAGGATTGCGCACGCCTCGCTGATATTTATAGGATAAAAAAAGAATAAACTTGTCCCACTGCTCAACAAAAGATCGATGGTCATCATCATCCGGGCCAAAAAAATTGGCACACTCCTCCTTTATGATTGCTCCTAAAGACGAGCTCCATCGAACACGCTTCAGGGTCTCATAACACACCCAGCCTCCCACCCACTGTATCTTAGTGAGTCGGTCAAAGCTTGATCTCATAACTACTATCTAGCTATAAGTAAGAATGCCCATCTGACCACGTCCACCCCAGTGGTACATCTTGCTGGAATGGGCCATTTGGGGCTTTGACCCCCATGCTGTTCAAGAGTGTGACAATATTTTCTCCCAGGGCACTGTATGGACAGTCCCTCGGTCTTATCTGATCCAAGAGACAATAATTATCCCAAAGATGGGGCCCTTCCAGGGCTTCTGACAGGTCCTGAAATAAGTTTGTATTAAAGTCCCCCATGACCAAAAAATTGGCATGTGGATAATCGCCTGCTAAGTCACCCATCAACTGAATTAGCTGGGTCAGCTTCCCTCTTTTCTCCCTTGCCCCCGGAGCTATGTAAACATTAATCATGCTAAATATTTGCATTAAATTCCCCTTGTTAATCTTAATCCCCTAAACCCAGTTCTTCTGCCATCCCAGCTACGTAATGTACCCTAGAAGCTTGACAGCAACATAAATAGTTAGACCCCTCCCTTAGCTCTGCCACTTTTCTTTTCACATTGAGCGGATATCCAGAAATCCTGGAACCCCAACAGTGGGTTCTCGTTCTCTGCCCAATTTTCCTGAAAGGTAATAATGTCATGATCATTGAAAAAATATATTAAATCCATGGATACAAGTTTATGTGCCGACCCGTTGCTGTTCCAGGAGCACAGAGACCGCCCTTTACTCCCACCCCCTGCGGCACTCCCTCGTGAATGTTCATGCGACTGGCCTTTGTGACAGATCAGAAATCCCTACAATATTTGGGGAGCTGGAGGAGCTCTGGGCTCCCTTTAAAATTGAAAACAGCTTCCACGCTATTGTTGATTTGGGGCTAGAGGCATCCGACAGAAACACAGGATAGCCAGGAGAACTATACAGAGAGATTGTAATGCCGCAGAAATTGAAGACATCCTTTTTATCTGTGGCAAGTCAGCTGAGGTCAATGTCATCAGGGTAGCTCCCCCAACCACATACCCATCTATGGTAAACACTGGATTGATATAATATCCCCAGAACCAATAGCATTCAATTCTGGAATAGCCTTAAAATGTTTTAAGATATTTCCTCTAATTAAGATATCATGCAAACCCTTTGATTGGTATTCCGGTATTAGGCGCAATTTTGTAAAGGTGTGATCAGGTATCCCTCTTGGAGAACAAGTGGGGAGTTTTGAGTAAGAGTTGGCACCCAGACCAGGGGAGATCATTATTGATTCTTGCTTCATCCCCGTGCCTCAACTATTTGATTTTGACTATGTGTTGACATGGCCATTTGATGACGACCCATGCTCTGTGGGAAAAGCCTAATGGATCAGTCACTTACAACTCAGAAAAAATCAGCATCCTCCAGGTACAGAACATCATTGCCGGGCCGGGGTCTGTTGATCCTTCCTTGTCCGACCCCTTTGGATCCTAAGGGGACACTCCATCCTTCTCCCCATGAACAGTTGCCTGTACTGCTTGAGCGTGCTCGCACATCTCAGTGCAGCCGACTGACATAGCCCAGGTGACCCCAGGCAGGGAGATCACAGTACTCATAGCAGGTGACTCACACAGGTCTTGTTGCGATGATTGATGCCTTTTAACTGCTAGAACAATGGACTGAGCGCTCCTCCTTTTATTTTGTTGCTTACAAAGCAATATTTTTCCCTTTTGCTCAAAACATGGTAAACCCCTGGACCCATATCAGGACATGATACTTTTCCTGTCTCACTCATAGGCATAGATCTGTGATCGAACCGGGGGATATAGCCCACACTTGCCAAATCAGTCATTGATTGAACCAAGGCCTCCAGGTTGATCCGCTCAGGAGCCTTAGAGTCGTCTGGCAGGCTTGGTTGTTGCCACAGCAAACTAGCCATCAATAATTTTGTGTTTGGTTTTATAACCAGTTTCCTTTACAACAGGCCTAAAATTCGAGGGGTTAGCAGGGGTTACTGTCCTCTCCGAGAACCTCTTGATCTCCATCACAGCTGTAGCCAAAAACTCCTACATGTGACTCCCTACCCTGGTGCTAAGCGCCAAGACGGAACGTGTTTCAAGAAGCCCCAGTCAACCATCCTTAATGCCATACAATTTTCTTTCAGATGGATGCCATAGGTCCAAGAGGGATAGCCCAGTGGAGGACTTGGGCAGAATGAGTTAATCACTGACCAGGCATACTTCCGATTAGCTAAAAGAGCTTGTCACTATGATAAGACCAGAGTTGAACACTCTTTTTCATCCCCAGCTTAAATGCTGCCGGTGGAAGATTGGGAGCCCAGAGTCCACCCAAAAAGTGGTGATATGATCCTTTACTCTCCTGCACACTTAATTCCCACCATAATGCTGACTCTAAACTGCCAGCCTTTCACCTGCCCAATTTATGACAGAGTTTCAAGAAAACTCCGGTACCCACAGCTTGCTGGTTCAAAAGCCCGAGTTCCAACCTCACCTGCGCAAGCGATGCAATTTGCGGTAGGTGGAGGACCCTCTTATAGATCCTAGTGACCAGCTAATTAAATAGCCCAGTGCCAATATCCATCATTGCTTCTCGACCATAAAACAGTGAGGGGATAATCTTTACACTCATAACCTTCAAAAGGGGGAGCAAGGTAGGCCCCCTCAAGGTTCTAGATAACTTAACAAAGGCAACCTGCAAGGCAAGCTTACATCTCCTTCCTTTGGACAAGAAAGCTGCCTCTGGCATCAAGGTACACTCCCAGATATTTATATGACGAGTCAGTGGTCAGATTATTAGCCTTTTAAAACCAACTGATGCTTGACTGTCTTCTTCTGCCAAATGAGACTACTTTTGTATTAAGCAGATTTACCTCAAGGTGATTCTCAGCTGTATACGAGGCCAGTTTATTGTGCAGTCGTTGAAGGCCAACCCTTTTATAACTAAGCATTGCCAGGTCGTCTGCATACAGCAGATGGCTTAATCGAAGGCCCCCAAATTTGGGGGAGTGTGAATTGACCGAATCGAGGGCAGATGACAGGTCAGACATATATAAATTAAACAGTAAGGGAGCGAGGGCTCAACCCTCCTTTACCCTCCGAAATGTTGGAATTTTCCTAGAGACGGAACAACCGCCTCCTAGCATGATGCGAATACAGGTGGTGGTATGCAGTTCAATAATAGCTTCCAAAAGCAAGGGAAGCATACCCGAAAATTGCAGTTTTGTCCAAAGAGCGTGTCTGGGTACCCGATCAAATGCTGCCCTAAAATCAACAAAGCAGCAATGTATCACCAAGGTCGATATTCGTACCACTAGTGGACAAAAACACTGTTTGGGAAATGGGAATTTTACCGTTCTGTCAGCCCAGGATTGAAGATCCTCTAGAATATGGCTAGTGTCATACTTGGCATCATTATTGAGGATAGCTTTTAACCTAAAGTTGGCTGAATATGACCTTGAGCCGCATTCATAAATTGGATGGATAATGGCACCTCGCCACTAATTGGGAATCCTTGAAGAAAAAAAACATTGATCAAACAAGCTTGCAAAATGGTCCGCCCAAAAAGGGGCGTCCTGTTTGAACACTGCCTGGGGAATACCATTGGGTCCATGGTCCCGTGTTGCCCTATCAATAATATGGTAAAGACCCGTCGGGAAAAAAAAATAAACAGCCAGGGCAGGGGCTTCATGGGCAACCACCTGCAAATACTGGTTATCCTGAGGTACAACCGACCTATTGCAACCTCTAACCTGCTCAGTGCATTCCAGGTCACTAGCAGCAAAATGGTTTGTCAAGAAAATAACCCAATCTTTCTCTTCAATGTTGGCAAAGCCAGATGTCTGCTGAATCCCTGTCAGGTCGTTTACTAGGCTCTAAAACTTCAGTGTTTTCTAATCTTTGCTTGCACTAAGACACTAAGAAGTTTTTCCCAGAACACATTTGAACACCTCTGTTTTTCTAAAAAAATTGCCTTCTTGTACTCTTTCTGAGCCCCTCTAAGTTTAGTAGTCAGTACCTCAGAATAGAGTTGCTTCCTGAGTGCCCTGGCACCTCTGTTCCAAGCTTTCTTTAAATTAAACGACCCCTCAAGGGTCACAGTGGAGGGATGGTAAACAGGATTGCGCACGCCTCGCTGATATTTATAGGATAAAAAAAGAATAAACTTGTCCCACTGCTCAACAAAAGATCGATGGTCATCATCATCCGGGGCAAAAAAATTGGCACACTCCTCCTTTATGATTGCTCCTAAAGACGAGCTCCATCGAACACGCTTCAGGGTCTCATAACACACCCAGCCTCCCACCCACTGTATCTTAGTGAGTCGGTCAAAGCTTGATCTCATAACTACTATCTAGCTATAAGTAAGAATGCCCATCTGACCACGTCCACCCCAGTGGTACATCTTGCTGGAATGGGCCATTTGGGGCTTTGACCCCCATGCTGTTCAAGAGTGTGACAATATTTTCTCCCAGGGCACTGTATGGACAGTCCCTAGGTCTTATCTGATCCAAGAGACAATAATTATCCCAAAGATGGGGCCCTTCCAGGGCTTCTGACAGGTCCTGAAATAAGTTTGTATTAAAGTCCCCCATGACCAAAAAATTGGCATGTGGATAATCGCCTGCTAAGTCACCCATCAACTGAATTAGCTGGGTCAGCTTCCCTCTTTTCTCCCTTGCCCCCGGAGCTATGTAAACATTAATCATGCTAAATATTTGCATTAAATTCCCCTTGTTAATCTTAATCCCCTAAACCCAGTTCTTCTCCCATCCCAGCTACGTAATGTACCCTAGAAGCTTGACAGCAACATAAATAGTTAGACCCCTCCCTTAGCTCTGCCACTTTTCTTTTCACATTGAGCGGATATCCAGAAATCCTGGAACCCCAACAGTGGGTTCTCGTTCTCTGCCCAATTTTCCTGAAAGGTAATAATGTCATGATCATTGAAAAAATATATTAAATCCATGGATACAAGTTTATGTGCCGACCCGTTGCTGTTCCAGGAGCACAGAGACCGCCCTTTACTCCCACCCCCTGCGGCACTCCCTCGTGAATGTTCATGCGACTGGCCTTTGTGACAGATCAGAAATCCCTACAATATTTGGGGAGCTGGAGGAGCTCTGGGCTCCCTTTAAAATTGAAAACAGCTTCCACGCTATTGTTGATTTGGGGCTAGAGGCATCCGACAGAAACACAGGATAGCCAGGAGAACTATACAGAGAGATTGTAATGCCGCAGAAATTGAAGACATCCTTTTTATCTGTGGCAAGTCAGCTGTGGTCAATGTCATCAGGGTAGCTCCCCCAACCACATACCCATCTATGGTAAACACTGGATTGATATAATATCCCCAGAACCAATAGCATTCAATTCTGGAATAGCCTTAAAATGTTTTAAGATATTTCCTCTAATTAAGATATCATGCAAACCCTTTGATTGGTATTCAGGTATTAGGCGCAATTTTGTAAAGGTGTGATCAGGTATCCCTCTTGGAGAACAAGTGGGGAGTTTTGAGTAAGAGTTGGCACCCAGACCAGGGGAGATCATTATTGATTCTTGCTTCATCCCCGTGCCTCAACTATTTGATTTTGACTATGTGTTGACATGGCCATTTGATGACGACCCATGCTCTGTGGGAAAAGCCTAATGGATCAGTCACTTACAACTCAAAAAAAATCAGCATCCTCCAGGTACAGAACATCATTGCCGGGCCGGGGTGCTGTTGATCCTTCCTTGTCCGACCCCTTTGGATCCTAAGGGGACACTCCATCCTTCTCCCCATGAACAGTTGCCTGTACTGCTTGAGCGTGCTCGCACATCTCAGTGCAGCCGACTGACATAGCCCAGGTGACCCCAGGCAGGGAGATCACAGTACTCATAGCAGGTGACTCACACAGGTCTTGTTGCGATGATTGATGCCTTTTAACTGCTAGAACAATGGACTGAGCGCTCCTCCTTTTATTTTGTTGCTTACAAAGCAATATTTTTCCCTTTTGCTCAAAACATGGTAAACCCCTGGACCCATATCAGGACATGATACTTTTGCTGTCTCACTCATAGGCATAGATCTGTGATCGAACCGGGGGATATAGCCCGCACTTGCCAAATCAGTCATTGATTGAACCAAGGCCTCCAGGTTGATCCGCTCAGGAGCCTTAGAGTCGTCTGGCAGGCTTGGTTGTTGCCACAGCAAACTAGCCATCAATAATTTTGTGTTTGGTTTTATAACCAGTTTCCTTTACAACAGGCCTAAAATTCGAAGGGTTAGCAGGGGGTACTGTCCTCTCCGAGACCCTCTTGATCTCCATCACAGCTGTAGCCAAAAATGTAGGGGTGACAAACTGTCATTCATTGGGGAACAACAACAGACTACCTGAGCTGCATTGGAGCTTGATTGTGCTCCAACGATTAACTGATTTAGGGAATCAAGTTTATGGTCGATCCCCACTACGTAGGTGGCTAATGTGTTCAACAAGTCAACTTGATCATCCATCTTGTTTGCGTGGTGGTTCAGGGGCAAAACTGTGAACTGAAAGGCTTGAAGGAGCTGCTACCAAGCTGGGCTACAAGTGGCAACTGGCGGGGAGAAGGATGGATTAGGTTGAATTTTCACATCTTCCAGAACATTTGAATGAAGGCAGGAGAGATCCAGGAGTGATTGATCACTGAGCTCTTGTCTTTTACAATCCACCCCCAGGATCTGTCACTACCAAGCCCACTCAGTGGTTTCAAGGGATGCATAGGAATATTATTACCGGTTGGACTTTGAGTCCATTGGGCAGCCGGAGGCCTGATCTTGATCCAATGAATAAACCAAACTAGGTAAGCCCTGCCCCTGCCCTGATTTTCCAATCAAGCTGCCTGGCAGAGCGTCCCAGTCCATAGCGTCTGAAAAACTGTAACAAGGGATTGCTGTTGGTAGTGATTCGCCATTTTAATGATCAATAGTTGACTGTTTACACAAGACTGCTTCTACCCCTAATCCCACCTCAATGGGGCTGCAGGACAATCGGGGCTGTCAGAGGTGTAGGGCCGCCTGGGGCTATGGACTATAGCACGTATTTACAACAAGCAGGGCACCGATGATGCCTTCTCCGCTGAGTTCTCCCCAGTGTCCAAGGTCGGGGGAATGGCTGCCCGTCACACAGCCCTCCGTCACCTCTACAAGAGGTTTCTTTTTAAAGTACTCCAACAGCGAGGGTTACGTCATTTCAGTGTACTGCATTGTGGCAATGTGGCAGTTATATCCTGGTGGTGTTGCCATGATGGGGTGATGGATATATGACACCTCTACAGGAGCTACGGCACTTGGTGCTGGGACTCCACCCTGGCCTCACCTGCTGCTGTTACTAAGCCTCCTGGCTGCAACAGGTTCCTTCCTTACTTTTCCCGGCCTCATTGCAAGTTCAAGATACTTTCTGAATAGCCAGGGGTAATTCAGTTGTCTTTTCCCCTTTTTTTCCTTTTGTACATCACTTTTGCGGCTGTACCAGTTACAGATCACAGGTCACAAATCACACTCCGAGCTCCAAACACTGAATAAAAAGCGCCTCTCAGCACCAGCATGCAAAAGCACAAGAGTTCATGGGGGTCGCAGTAGAGTCCGTAGCACTCGAAAAACAGGTGACAGGGCTGTAGGGGGCCTTGACAGGTTGTGAAAGTAAGTTAATGCAGCATTAAAGCAACTGTCTTGAGTCAACGAAGGCAGGCAGTGATGCCAATGATGACAAAGATGATTTTGGTGGCAGCTCAGCCGAATATGCTCAATATGCCCCCTGAGTACCCAGCACACCCAACATCACACCCAACACAGTGCATTTCAATGGGGTACTATCAGGTATTTTGGGCTCAAGACGGCTGCCAGCACTTCCCAGTTGAAGTGCTGACAGCCAATCATGGTTAGTATCTGCCCAGATAGCTATTTTTATTTTTCGTTTAATAACTCCAAAACTGCTGAACGGATTTATGCAAATAACAAATAGCAGAATCCGGGGTCCAAGATGCAGCTTCCTGCTAAATTTGGTGTAATTCGTTTCAGCAGTTGGGGCTCTAGTTGTGACTAAAAGCCCTATGGGAATTAACATGGGGAACACACTTTTTTGACCCCCTTTTTTCTCAGCCCCAGCTTCACGACTCACCCCAAAACCTACCATGCATAATAAGACACAGTGAACACTTTCTGGGGAAACTTTTGTGAATATTCGCCAAAAGGCAGCAAAGTTATAGACAAGTCAAAAATGCTTTTCCTATGGAAACTAGGTGCCTAGGTCCTAACTATAACTATCTCTACCTACTGGTGATATATAATTCACTGAAAAAACAAAGTTTAGAGGGACTTTTTAGTTAGGTTCTGAATTTACACATACAAAACAATAGAAAATCAATTGTTATAGTTAGAGTTATTTCAAGTAACTACAACTCATGCCCCAAGGTAACCATAACCTCATCCCCCCCATGCACAGTTTTCTCATCAATAATTTAATTGCAAATGTGGCAGTGATAATATCAATTATACTATAGAAGATGTCATCAGTGGTGGATTATGTAGGCTGATTTGTTGTGCATGACAAGGGCATGAGTTATAGTTACCTTGATACCCTACGGTACCTGCCGGCTCCCCACCTCCAGCGGGAGCCAACATTACTCCTGCTCGCAGGGAGAAGCAAAAAATGCTGCTTAATGCATGTGGGAGCAACCCTTTCATCTGTTTTTCAAAACAGATGAAAAGTCCACTCCCAGCAAGTGGGAGCAATTTACCTACTCCCGCCTACTGGAAGAAGACTTACAGTTTGCCCTCGATTGGTGGGAGATGTGATAGTTCGCGCCAAGTGACAACATACTACTATGACTAGAAAGTGGGCACATTGGGACATAGGGAGCAGGCCCTGGGAGGTGGTGGTCCTTGGGGGTGGTGGCCATTAATAGCTCCAGGAGGGGGAGGTGGTGGTCCTTGGGGGTGGTGGCCATTAATGGCTCCAGGAGGGGGTAAGAACAGCCCCCTCCTTCATTTTGCATAGGGCCAGCCCCAGGAGGTGATGGTCCACAAAAACGCCCTGCGAATCACATTTCGCGGCCGCCTCCCACTTATATATTAGCCGTGACCCGGGGAGGTGTTTGCCCTTGGGACTGACTGTGGCCCTGGAGGCCCTCCTTCTTTTAGAAAAACTGTGCCCCGGGGAAGTAGAGTCCCTGGGGCAATCTGCACAGCCCCCTTCTTATTTCCTAGGCAAAACCTGTGGAGGTGGTGGTCCCAGGGGCCTTCAAAGGTCACATGGGCCAATCTCGGCCCTGGGGACTCCATTCCCTGGAGCCTGCCCTAAACATTTAATTTTTTTGTGGAAGGGGTGACTCCCTCACCAGGCCAGCCTTGGCCCCAGGGACCCCATCCCTGGGCCCTAGCCAAAGTATGAAACTTTTCGAAGGGTGAAGGGGGGTCCCATGGCCCCCTTCCCCAGGCCTATCTTGGCCCCAGGGATCCCATCCCCTGGGGCACGTCCTAATTATTATTATTTCTTTTTGTAAAGGGGATGTCAGGAGGCCCTCCCTTCCCAGCCCGATCTAAGCCCCGGGGACCCAATCCCCTAGGGCTTAGCCTTATGACCTGGGAGCCCCCCAGGACACCCAGTCACAATGTTGGGGACCATTGGGGGAGCCTGAAGGTCCCCACAGTCCCAACTATTTCCCCACCTTCTGCCAGAGCCAGCATCGCTGTCACAGAAGCTAAAACAGCTCCCTCTCTGTCAGCGCAATTGCTTCCTCTGTCTACCTGCCTGCCTCTCCGCGGGCAGGGAGACAGAGGAAACCTCTGCTCACAGCAAGGTAGAGCCCCCGCCACACTCAATTAGAAAACTGCCCGGAAAGGTGGCAGTCCCTGGGCTACAGGGGGCCATGGGCCCCCTTGCATTTAATTTACAAAAGTGCCCCAGGGAGGTGGCAGTCCCTGGGGCCACAGGGGGGCCTCTTGCCCCCCCCTGCATTCAGAGCAAGAAATGGCCTGGGGAGGTGATGGTTCCCAGAGCTGTAGTGGAGGTCGTCGGCCTCCCCCACACAAACAATGGAATTTGCCCTAGGGAGGTGGTTGTCTGAAGGGCATTTTTGCGCACAGCTTCTGGCTCACCTATTCACTCTGCACCTTGCCACCCTCCGTCCTGCAATGAAGAACCTGCAGTGTCCTGAGGGTCCCTCACCCCTTGCAACCCCGTCACTCTAAGGGGACCCCTAGGAACCACCTCTAAACATACCTGTGCAGTCCTTTTCAAAGTGGTCTCTCGCAGTGGCATTGAATCAGCTCCAGAGACCTTTCACCATTGCTCCTTCCAGAACCGGAAGTCACCCAAACTTCTCCAGCTGGCACAGTGTGCCCACTGATGACCTCAACCAACCTGCACAAGAAGAACTTAGTAAACCAAATATATGATTTTATATGTATTTTTAAAGCTGACTTTCCATTGATTCCTTTGGTGCGTAATTACACACAAAAAGGCAATTTTTTTAAACTTCTAAAATCGATATTGCAAAAAGTACTTAACCAATTTTGATAATCTTGGTCTTAAAAATTCTATAGAAATCTGAAGTATTAATTGGTCTTGAGTTATTCCTTTGAGTGTGTGAGTTGCAAGACTGATACATGAGTACAACAAATGCTTTGCACTTCTCCAAGACTGGCCTAACCGCTTGACAAAGGTATCTTAAAAATTAGAGCATCAGGTGATCTAGTCTTTACCCCTGTGAACCAACATGCTGTTGCGTGGACCCCCTGCACAGTCTGCCTAGCTTTGCACACTACATAGTGGCCCACCCTTCTACAGGTGGTAGTCGCCGGGACACAAGGTGGCCATGCAGCCCCCCTGTATTCTAATTACTCATTGCCCTCATGGCTCCCCGGGCTAATGGTAGCCCTAGGATAGGGACCCTGTGCATCCCTAGTGCTCCTGGGACCTGGCCCACCTGGGGGCTGATAAAAAAAAAGGGACGGGAGACCAACCTTTTATTAAAAAAGATCTTGGAAAAAACTGCAGATTCAGGTCCACGGACTTTTCCAAGATGTGTTTTTTTTAATTGCCTTTTAACCCTGGCAGGGTCCCTCAGGGATGCCAGTACCAGAGCTAAGGGGTCAAGGTGACTCTACCCTGGCCCCTGTTCTTATTTTTTTACTTTTTTTCTGGGACTTGGCTGAAGCCGAGTCCCAAGATGGCTGCCTACACTTCCTGTCACGCCGCGCCCGCCGCTGCTCCTACGGCGGCCGCGGGCTCGGGTCGCCGCAGCGCAGCATTCTTTTCATGCCGCGGCCTGTGTGCGAGCCACGGGAGAGGACGCGGAAAGATCAAAAAGCCTGGTCAGGGGTCGCGGCACTCGCCGCACCCCCTTCTTTAAGTTCTTCCGCAAAGGACGACGCAGCAGGGCTTGAGACCCCGAGTGGGTTTCAGGCCTGACCGCGCATTGCGCATTTAGTGCGCTTTACATTTCAGTCTAAATGAATTAAACATCTGCTCACCACTTACCAATGTCTACAGGCAAAAGCCGAATACTTGCACACGGTGGTGTTTTTATGCCTGCCTTTTCCCTTTCCCAGCATGCTGCCCACTTCCTCTCTTCCCAGCATGCATTGTTTCTCTTTGTTTGGACGCATGTACCTTATTCACTATTATACTCTTTTCCCCAATCCAAGATGGTGGTGTTTCTACTTCCTGTTTCCTACTTCCTGTCTAGAGGTATATAAGGGGAATTCAGCTGCTTGTTCATTGCGTTGCAACACTCCTTTGGTGGTAGTCACGCTCTGGCTGGTTTCTTCCTGTGAATCCAGTATTTCCTGACCTGTCTTCGTTTCCAGTCTTCCTGTACCCCGGATCTTCAGCTCTAACGCCTTGGTGTCCTCCTGTTGGAGGTTTTTTACCCTATTGGGGTTTTTCCTCTCGGACTCCTTCTGGAGGGCACGGACTGTAGTGGCTTGCTATTGTCAAACAGCACCGTGGCTACCGGAAGGGGTCGCCCCTACCTCGGCCAGAGCAGAACCTGCCGGAACCGGGGTCGTTCCCCAACCCTCCTCAACTTCGACGGTAAGCCCATTGAAAACCGTGACAGATTGCAACACCCAAAAATCCAGTTGCAGTCCGGAACCATGGATAATCCAGAGGCAAATACAGAACCCACGAGCCAGACCCTGCTCATGACGATACAACAACAGGCTCAAGAACTCCAACAGCTACGTACTGAAAATACCGTCTATCGACAAGCCTTTGCATCCAGGACCACAGATGTACCCTCAGTAGCTGCCACTACACCTCGTTTCTCCGGGGATCCCAACAAATTAAAAGAATTCCTGGATGCCTTGACGGTTTATTTTGCCTTTCGCCCCTCGCTATTTGTACAAGACAAGACCAAGGTGGGGTATTTGATTAGCGCCTTATCGGGGCCAGCATTGGCTTGGGCCACTCCTTTAGTGACAAGAAATGATCCTTGCCTATCTAATTATTCCACCTTTATCACTACTTTTAAACAGATGTTTGAGCGCCCTGGACTCGAGGCTTCAGCAGAAGAAGCACTTTGCGAAATCCAACAAGGGAATCAAGATGTATTACAATACATCACCCGTTTCAGACAATTAGCAGCAGAAACATCCTGGGTGGAACATACCTTGGTGACACTGTTCCGCAGAGGTCTCAGGACATTAAGGACGAACTGGTGCACTCTGCTAGAATAGAGAACCTTAAAGGATTGATGGATCAGACTCTGACGATAGAATATCGGTTGAACGAACGAAGAATGGAGAAAAAGAAGAGTCATTTGCCATCTCACTCAGTGACGTCTCGCACCTTCTCTCATCGTACCGAGGAAGTCCGTCCTGAACCTAAGGGGACTACCGAGGAAGAGCCAATGCAAATTGACACGGCTCGAGGACCTTTATCAGCTAGTGAAAGAGAACATAGACGAAGGAAGGGGCTTTGTCTATATTGTGGTGCAGTTGGTCACCTAATTCGTACCTGCCCCATTCGTCCAACCAAGTCTTTGGGAAACACCAACTCCTGTCCTCAGTGAGAAGGGTGAGGACGGGATATCGTGAAATACCTTCCATTTGTTCTTCCAGGGAGGAAGGAACTGCTCTTTTTCTTTTACCAGTTATCCTTCATTTAACTGATGGCCGGGAAGAAAGAACCTTGGCCTTATTGGACTGCGGAGCCAGTGGCATCTATTTAGATGAAGCCTGGGCCAAAGAACGACAGATAGCACAAATACCTAAGGAAGTACCAGAACAGGTACACACGGTGGATGGATCACTCTTGGCCTCAGGACCTGTACAATATACCACCCCTACCTTCTGTCTACAGTTTGGGAAACACCAAGAAAATCTTTCGTTTGATTTCATTTCATCACCACACCACGTCATGATCCTGGGAATTCCATGGCTCACACGGCACAACCCTTACATCAACTGGGAAACAAGAACTATTTCTTTATCCTCTCACTTTTGCCAACACCACTGCTATCTCGCAGGGGATTATTGGTCCCCAAAAGGTCTCTTAGCAGCACCCCCTAAGGTGGGATGCTCTATTAACGTCCTACAGGGAGTTCCCAGGCATTATCAGGAATATGCCGATGTATTCCAGAAGCCAGAAAAACATGAACTGCCACCCCATAGAGAATACGATTGCGCCATTCCTTTAGAACCAGATACAGTGGTTCCTTTCGGGCGAATGTACTCTCTCACAGAACCTGAGAAGCAGATTCTTAAAGAATACCTTGATGAGAACCTACAAAGCGGGTTGATTGCTCCCTCTTCTTCACCTGCAGGGGCTCCTCTCTTCTTTGTGCCTAAGAAGACTAAAGATTTGCGTCCCTGTATTGATTTCAGAGGATTAAACAAGATCACTATTAAAGATCGGTACCCGTTACCCCTCATTAAGGACATCCTAGAAGCAGTCAGAGGGGCAAAGTGATTCACCAAGCTGGATCTCAGAGGAGCCTACCATCTTCTAAAAATTAAAAAGGGTGATGAGTGGAAGACCGCTTTTAGAACACCCTTTGGTCACTACGAATATTGAGTAATGCCATTCGGACTCACCAATGCCCCTTCCATTTTTCAAAAGTTCATGGATTCTATCTTTTCTGATCTTTTGCAACAAACAGTGGTGGTGTATCTCGATGACATTTTAATCTTTTCTGTTCATCCAGAGGAACACTCTAAGCATGTTCGCCAAGTTTTAGAGAGACTCCGACAACACCATTTATTCTGCAAACCTGAAAAGTGCGAGTTTGATCAGACGGAAGTAAAATACTTGGGATATTGCATTAACCAAACTGGAGTCGCCATGGATTCAGACAAGGTGCAAGCTATATTGAATTGGCCATCTCCTTCTTCCATCAAGGAGACTCAGTGTTTTTTGGGATTAGCCAACTTCTATCGACAATTCATAGCAGACTTTGCCCAGAGAACCAGCTACATTACTCTAACCCTTAAAAAAGATCATCTAAAGAAGGGCTTTTGTTGGACACAAGACGCAGAGTTAGCCTTTCAGGATTTAAAGAAAGCCTTTATTCAAGCCCCTATTCTACGACACCCAGACACCAGCAAACAATTCATTGTTGTCGCAGATGCCTCAGAAAGAGCCATTGGGGCTGCCTTACTGCAAAGACAAGACGATGATGATTTAGAACACCCTGTATTCTACCTGTCACATATTTTATCTGATTCAGAGCGGAACTATTCCGTGTTAGAACGTGAATTACTCGCCTTAAAGACCGCATGCACAGAATGGATACACTTTTTGATGGGCTCAAAGGAACCTTTTGAAGCCCGGACAGACCACAGAAATCTACAGTGCTTAAGAAACTTTCAGTGTCAAAATAGCCGGCAGGCTCGATGGGCTTTCTTTTTCAGCCAATATGACTTCTATATCACTTACATCCCTGGTTCTCAGAACATCCTGGCGGATGCCTTGTCCCGACGTTACCCTGAGTGCAGCGATTCTACTGTACAGAACCTATTTGACAATAACAAGATCATTGGGGTAGTACAGACTTTTTTAGACCAAGTCAAGTCCGAATATGCCCGTCTAGAAGAGACAGAGCTGAATAAGTTGCGTCCGCAACTGCATATAGATCAAGGCTATTATTATCATGATAAGGCCCTGTTTTTACCCACTAAAATAGTACAGACTGAAGCCTTACGTATGTGCCATGATTCCCCCATTGCAGGTCATCGAGGAATGAAAGCTACCCAAGAACTTCTGCTTCGCTCCTTCTGGTGGCCAACTCTCAAGACAGATACTGAGGAATATGTATCATCTTGTCCTATATGTGCTCAAGCCAAGACACCCCGTACCAAACCAGTAGGATTACTTCGCCCACTACCAGTTCCCCCAGGTCCATGGCACACTATCTCCACAGATTTCATGTGCGCATTACCCTCTTCAATGGGAAATCACGTAATAATGGTAACCGTGGACTCCTTCACCAAGATGGCTCACTTCACGGCCTTAAGAAAGTTACCAACGGCAAAAGAATTGGGTCAAATCTTTACACAAGAAATCTTTCGGCTTCATGGATTACCTCAGGTCATTATATCGGATAGAGGTCCTCAATATATCTCCCGATTCTGGAATCAATTCTGTAAGACATTGGGAATCAAAGTGGCCTTATCATCTGGGTTCCATCCTCAAACCAACGGACAGACGGAACGACTCAATCAAGGACTCGAACAATATTTACGTAGCTTCTGCAATGCTACGCAGAGTAATTGGGCTACCTATTTACCGCTTGCAGAATTCTCCTATAACAACTCCATACACAGCGCCTCGAAGGTCTCTCCCTTCTATGGCTCCTACGGTTTCCATCCCAAGGCCTTTCCAACTCCCCTGAGAGATAATTCCAATCTTCCTGCCATTTCCTCCTATGTTCGACAGCTACGGGGTGTCCAACGTGTTATCCATTCCAACCTTGTGGCCACTAATTCCCGCATGAAAAGGATAGCAGATAGGAGACGCTGTGCGGCTCCTACATATCAGGTCCATGATAAAGTCTGGCTCTCCTCTAGATTCCTACCTCTCCGACTCACTCAGAACAAATTAAAACCCCGCTTTTATGGTCCCTTCCTAATTCTCAAAAAGATTAACCCAGTGTCTGTGCGTCTTCGCCTGCCCCGGACGTGGAAGATTCACCCTGTATTCCATGTCTCTCAACTTAAACCTTACCTTCCTGATCCTTTTCACAGACAATTCTCCTGTCCCCCTCCTCTGTTGGTTGATAATGTGCCCGAGTACGAGGTCCAGGAAATCTGTGACTCTCGGTTTTTCCATGGGCGCCTCCAATATCTTATTCATTGGAAAGGTTACCCTATGAGGGAGTGTTCCTGGGAGGATGCCCCTTCAGTTCATGCCCCTCTTTTGGTCCGTCGCTTTTTTCGACTCTTCCCTCACAAACCTGGGGCCTCGGGGGGGCATACTGTCACGCCGCGGCCGCCGATGCCCCTACGGCGGCCGCGGGCTCGGGTCACCGCAGCGCGGCATTCTTTTCATGCCACGGCCTGCGCAAGCCGCGGGAAGATTAAGAAGCCTGGTCAGGGGTCGCGGCACTCGCCGCGCCCCCTTCTTTAAGTTCTTCCGCAAAGGCAGACGCAGCAGGGCTTGAGACCCCCAGTGGGTTTCAGGACTGACCGCGCATAGCGCATTTAGTGCGCTTTACATTTCAGTCTAAATGAATTAAACATCTGCTCACCACTTACCAATGTCTACAGGCAAAAGCCGAATACTTGCACACGGTGGTGTTTTTATGCCTGCCTTTTCCCTTTCCCAGCATGCTGCCCACTTCCTCTCTTCCCAGCATGCATTGTTTCTCTTTGTTTGGACGCATGTACCTTATTCACTATTATACTCTTTTCCCCAATCCAAGATGGTGGTGTTTCTACTTCCTGTTTCCTACTTCCTGTCTAGAGGTATATAAGGGGAATTCAGCTGCTTGTTCATTGCGTTGCAACACTCCTTTGGTAGTAGTCACGCTCTGGCTGGTTTCTTCCTGTGAATCCAGTATTTCCTGACCTGTCTTCGTTTCCAGTCTTCCTGTACCCCGGATCTTCAGCTCTAACGCCTTGGTGTCCTCCTTCTGTTTCAGGGAGTTCCTATTGGAGGTTTTTTACCCTATTGGGGTTTTTCCTCTGGGGCTCCTTCTGGAGGGCACGGACTGTAGTGGCTTGCTATTGTCAAACAGCACAGTGGGTACCGGAAGGGGTCGCCCCTACCTCGGCCAGAGCAGAACCTGCCGGAAACGGGGTCGTTCCCCAACCCTCCTCAACTTCGACGGTAAGCCCATTGAAAACCGTGACACTTCCTGGTTGAAGTGTTGGCAGCCAATCAGCACTGGGACAGTTGGATCAGCGGAGGATCTGCATCCCTAGATTTCTATATTTTTCAAGAATATCTTCAAAACTACTGAACGAATTTACAACAAATGGCTGAAAGCGTAATCTGCGGAACAGCATCTAGCATCCTGGCTGTAGGCATAGGCATGTCAAAAGAACCAATGGAAAAATAAATGTTAAAAAATTAATTTTGGGACCCCCCCTTTTTCTCGGCCCCCGTTTGATGAATCACCCCAAAACTTTCAAAACAGCAGCTAAACTGACGGGAAGATACGTCAAGTGGCGCCAAAGTTACTGGCAAAACAAAAATGCTCTGTCTATGGAAACTAGGTCCTAACTATAACTTCCTACCTGCGACCACCACTAGGTTATATATATATATATGCATATATATATATAGATAGATATAGACATATATATATGTATATGTATATATATATATATTTATGAGACTGATGGTGAACTCTATGAGAAGAACTACAAGTTTATCAGCAGTCAGCAAAGTAATAAAATCAGAATTATACTCACCCATAAAAGTCTTATTGAGAGCAAGATAAGCAGGAATTGTGCTGAGTGTATATGCTATCAATTAATCCAAAGCGTAATATCTAGTAAAAATTATTACAGTGGAACTCTTCTCCTCCTAAAGTTTGTTAGAGGCAGTACCAAGCACCAAAATCATTCTTTACAAATGTCTGTAACATTTCATGTAACAAAATTCCTTTCTGTAGGCCTTGACATACAAAAATAACAATCCACCCTTCAATATCTACTGATACTTTTCCCAAACAATATTTGAGACCTAATACTATTATCAACACTTTTCATAGTAAACAGAAATATTTTCCTAAACAACCAATCAGGCCTGTAACTGTTATCAATGTCTTATCACCATATCTATCTGAGGCCACCTGTATTGAGAGTAAGCTTTCCCACAAGGCAAATATCAGTCACATAGTCTTACAATTAAATAGTATCCAAAATTACAGTTGGTAAAGCAAAACCCTATCACTCCTAGGTGGAACTTACAAGGGTTCTGACAGTACACATTTTCTATACCCATGGTTTGCCAGACAGAGTAAGCAACAACAAAATGTTTTCCTACTATGGTAAACTGTGATTTTCCATGTAATAAAATATCTATTTGTAGCTTTAGTACAGAGTACTAACAATCTACCCTTAAATGCCATTTGACTTTAACATATGCATTTCCTTATCAATGTGTCAGGCCTTGCAGCCTTTATCATAACTTTTCATTATAAACATTCTGGTTTGTTGTCTTGCACCATAACCAACTAAGAACGACTGTGTGGATTATACACTTTTCGGGAAAGCAACCATCAGCTAGTCTGTAACGACATTGAAATATTTGCAAAACACAGTTGTCAAAAAAACATAAAATCCCTGCTAATAGAGCCCAAAAATGATTATCATAGTGCAAATCGTCTATCCCAGTGTTTTTTTTTATGTGGGCCACCAACACCAAACCCTTGCCTACTACAATAATCTCAGAGATTCCATGTATTAAAATACTGCTACAGGATTTAGAACATTGTAATAAGAATCCACTCATGTTTTTGTCGTAACATTTCAATTTAAACAGATCACACCTAAAGGATCTGACATAACTTTCACATTGAATGGATAAGGCCTCAATACGTTACCAATGTTTTCATGCTACTTAGAGCCCAGGCCTGCTGAGGTGCACTTAAACAGGAAACCATCGGACACGCATTTATAAAATTACGAATAAGCACAAAGTTACAGATGGCACAACACCATGCAATCCATCTCAATAGGACCTAACAAGGTGGTATGGTAGCTACATTGCATCTGTGAGATTACATGTAACCAAATACTGGGGGTCATTATGACCCTGGCGTTCAGCGGTAATATGGAGGAAAGTACTGCCAACAGGCTGGCGGTACTTTCCTCCATATTATGACATTGGCGGTTTGGCTGAAGGCACACCTCCAATGTACCACACTGACTGCCACGCGGTAACAACTGCCAGGGCGGTAACGACCGCGGGCTGGAGATTTCAATCTCCAGCCCAGCAATCGTCACTTGCCCGCCTTCGGGGTTATGACCCCGCCTACCAGCATGGTTTTTGTGGCATCCTTACTGCCACTAAAACCATGGCAGTAGGCACTATCAGTGATAGGGAATCCCTTCTCTGGCACTGATAGGTGTCTTCCCCACCCTCCTCGTCCTCCCCAGATATCCCCCCACCCCTTCCTCTCCAGACCCCCCTTCATACACACCCCTCCCTTCACACACGCTCACACACATACACACCCATTACAACATTCATCCACACATTCCTACATCCATTCACACACACATCCACACAAACTTACATACATACACGCAGACACGCATTCCCACAACTCAACATACATGCACTCACACCCCCAAACATGCACACACAAACAACACGCAACACACACCCACATACATGCATGCACATACACACACACACCCACACACAACACCCCCACCCCCCCCCTGTCGGAACACCCAGTTACCTGGATCCAGGGGGCCCTCCAGCAGGAGACAGGACGAGGCGCTGCTGCCAGCAGCTGCGTCCACCAGCAGAACACCGGCAGGCCGTATTAATTCTCAGAATAAGGCCGGTGGTGGTCTACTGGTGTGGCGCTGTGCCACCTTACCGCCATCCGTCAGCATGGCCTCATTCTTCTGGCTGAAATCCGGCTGTGGTCATGATACGGCTGATGGCTGGTAGCCGCGGCGATGGTCTTTTGACATCCGTCACCATGGCGGTAGGCGGTATACACCACCAAGGTCCTAATGAGGGCCACAGTGTTGCAGTCTGTCACATAATGTGATAATAATCCACTGTTAGAGGCCTACCAGCTTTACCATATACTTTTCATAATAAATGAGACAGGCCTACTGCCTTTGTAATAACCTTTCCTAATCAGCAGTCCAAACCTATGGCATCAGGTACAAGATTTTACTGCGTACCAGTCAAGCCTACAACTGTTATCATTTGCTTGGAAACATAACCACTCAGGCCTACCGTACTGAGCAAAAACTTTAGCACAAGGCAACCATCAGACATTGTTAGTGAGTGGCTACAACCACCTGTAAGGGGATGTCTTGGTGGTCCAGAGGACCACTGTAGTGCTTTCCTCTTATCTAGTTTCTAAAGCACTAACATAACACAACAGAAATGCACTTCTGAGGTCAAAGAAGACTTTTATTGTTGTTAATTCTTCCCCAACCACAATATTTATGAATGACGAATTAGTAGCTTTCAAGTCCGCGTTAATCAAACAAAATATATCAGTTTGCAATATACACAGCAGGTTATATTTATAAGATATTGAATGCAAAGCAAAACAAATACTTCACCGTGTGGGAACTATCTACAGCTTCATCTTTCTAAGGTCTGCAAGCTGATGACCCCTGTCAGCCGCGAGAAAGAGAGATTCATCTACCCACACGGGATTGCTGGCAGCCTGCGCCAAGCTCCAGCACGAGGTCCGGCAGATTCGAATCTGACCCTCTGCAGCCTGTTACATTCGTTACAAAGGTGTGCCCCCTCCTCTCAGACCTGAGAAACTGAGCAAGCCTTTTGGAGACTGGCCAGGTCTCCAAGACTACTCCTGTTCCCAAGCTCAAGCAGAGAGAACAACACCCATGTACTCTCTCTTATCATGTCTAGTCTACTGTGAGAACAAAACATCTTAGTTCAAAAACACAGCTTGGAAAAATACAGCTTGGATTCTCAACTGCAATGTCTAACTCCACGTTAAAGGCAATGGGCAGCTAACCTAAATATCAAATGCAATGTCATGTTAAAGGCAATAGGCAGCTAACCTAAATATCAAATGCAATGTCTAGTGTCATGTCAAAGCCAATAGGCATCTAAGCTGAATACAAAATGCAATGTATAATATCATGTCAAAGCCCATAGGCAGCTGAGCTGAATACAAAATGCAATGTATAATATCATGTCAAAGCCAATAGGCAGCGGAGCTGAATACAAAATGTAATATGTGATATCATGTCAAAGCCAATAGGCAGAATATCTAATAGCATGTCAAAGTCAATAGGCAGCTAAACTGAATACATCATGTCAAAGTCAATAGGCATGCAATGTCAAAGCCAATAGGCGGCTAGACTGGATACAGCATGTCAAAGCCAATAGGTAGAATACAGAATGTAATGGCTAATGCAATGTCAAAGCCAATAGGCGGCTAAACTGAACAAAACATACCATGTGCTACTGGTGAACATTGAGCAACTAATATGCGCAGTGGTGAAACACAAAGTCATTGGTCAAAACAAACTCCATCAAATGGCAGTACATTCCGCCCTTTGACCAATGAATTTTTGTTTCACATATCTCTTGTTTAAAAAAAAAACAAAAAAAAAAAAAACATCAGATTTGAATGATCAAAACAATCCCTGTAAAGCAATAGAAGTGAATTAACACATTGATTTCATAACCTTTCACATCAGATACATCTACATAGAAAAGACTGGGCAATTTTTATACTCTGAATGAGTCTCTAATTCAACAGTGTTAGCAATTTGATGTAGCATGAGTTCTGCTCATGTAAAGGTGCACGGTCCACCTGAAAGGTTTGCTGGAAGATAAGCAAAAGTCAGAGTTCCATACGAGAAGGGAAAAAAAAAAAAAAACACAGCTTAGTTCCAGTGGAAGAATGCAATCAAACAAGTTGAACTTGAACTGAAGGCGCAGTTTGCGCAAAATGGATCCATGGTGCTGGCACTTTACTCAGCCAGGTTCAGGTTGGGGATTCGGACCCTTCCCCGACCCCACACGCACACACCGGAAGGGGGACCACACAGCACACTCAGGGACAGTGGCGAAACATGGTAGGATCTGCAAAAGAAACAAGTATGACTTTTCTTGCAAATAACATTTTTCATTTAAACTGCACCCTTCCTCTTTCTTTCCCTGTTTTATAATCAGCAGGACGTTTTTGAGGCCCTTTGTTATATTCACTGCAGGTTCTGGAGGATCACTTGGGGCTTCAGCCCACACATCAGTACTGAGGTTTTTATCTGCTGCGCCACAGCTTCCCTTTTCTTGCACTGTCAGAAGGGCTGGGGCAGACTCCTTCTTTAACAAACCTCCATTCACTGCACTTTTGTCAATTTGGGCCATTCTGTCTCCAATTTGTATCAATGAATCAGATTCTTTTCTAGGTATCAGCATAATTTCGATTTTTCCTTGGTAGTTTGCAGCAATCACTCTCCCTAAAACCTGATCACTTTGCCATTCCTGTCCTGGTAACTTTCCTCTCCCCAACTGCTCTGTGACTGCTTGCATGACAGATTGCTTTTGTGCGTGCTGCACAGTTTTTATCAAATCTAGGGGAATGTGCATCTCTCTCATCTCTGCCCACCTGTAAGTGGCTTTTTCTCTCAGCTGTTCACATTTCTGGGGCACCCACTTAGCCATCCCCACTAAGGCAAAATTCTGGGTGAACACTTCTCTCTCTGAATTTTTCTCATTAACATCTGCAAGGTAATTGAACCAGTTAGGTACAAGCCATGTGGCTAAAACATTATCAAAGAACCAAAAATCAGCATAAAAATGACACATCTCACGTAGCTCTTGCTTTAAAATCTGACACACATTATACAACGCTGTTCCTTCTACGGTGCCAGAAAACAACATTTCAGTCAATGAATCATTAGTAAAACAAACATGCTTTTTATCTTCAGTGGACACGAATTCAAATGGTGCACACAATTACACCGGTAATTCTTTTACCTGTGGTACTCTAGCCCTGTCTTGCAAGTACCAGATCCATTGTATGATTCTAGCTAGGGGCACTATTTTCTTCCCTTGTTCTTGAATTACATGTACATAAGTATTTCCTTCTTGCACTGCGCAAAAACCTAAAGTCTGCATTATTTCATTTGCCAAATCACAAGCGCGCAGCTGCATATAATTTTTCACAGTGACCATATACAAAAGTGTTAGGATTTCACTCAAATGAAGGCTATTCTTTTTCCAAAAATCAAACAAGCTAATGAAAGTCGGCTCTTGCTCTAAAATCTTTCGTTTTACTTGTGCATTTTGCAACGGTAACTCGTAAATCACATTCTGGTCTCTCTCGTCCGTGTTATCAGTTAAGGAATGCATTTTGGCTGCCAAAAACCCTGGCTCACACGGAAACTCAGTGCAGCTCGGAGCTGTCTTAACCCCCTCATTACTGGAATGGGACAAGAAAGATTCTTCAAAAACAGCCCTTTTATAACTTTCAGTCGGGCTAATTTGCTCACGTAAATTCCTATTTTCATGTTCCAACTTCCTACATTTCTCCTGCATTTCTCTGTAAGCAGATAAAGGTATCCAGACCTTTCTGTCATCATTACTTCCAAAAGACACGTTTTCTACATATGTACAACAGGAATTATTTCTCAAAGCATTATCAGGCCTTTTAGCTACACATGCATTTTCTTCTGTAATTCCCCAAACAGAAAACAATTCACAGTTTTTCGTAGCACCATCAGGCAGTTTACCAATACATGCATTCTCAGACATGGTCTGCCGTGCTACTGTGATTCCCCAAACAGAAAACAATTTCTGTAATTCTCCAAACAACAAAAACAATTACACTTTTAAAGTGTGCACTTAGAAATCTACCAACTCGTCAACACCCTCTTAATCACCTCTTAATGACCGACCCCACTTCTGGTACCAATTGTAGTGCTTTCCTCTTATCTAGTTTCTAAAGCACTAACATAACACAACAGAAATGCACTTCTGAGGTCAAAGAAGACTTTTATTGTTGTTAATTCTTCCCCAACCACAATATTTATGAATGACGAATTAGTAGCTTTCAAGTCCGCGTTAATCAAACAAAATATATCAGTTTGCAATATACACAGCAGGTTATATTTATAAGATATTGAATGCAAAGCAAAACAAATACTTCACCGTGTGGGAACTATCTACAGCTTCATCTTTCTAAGGTCTGCAAGCTGATGACCCCTGTCAGCCGCGAGAAAGAGAGATTCATCTACCCACACGGGATTGCTGGCAGCCTGCGCCAAGCTCCAGCACGAGGTCCGGCAGATTCGAATCTGACCCTCTGCAGCCTGTTACATTCGTTACAAAGGTGTGCCCCCTCCTCTCAGACCTGGGAAACTGAGCAAGCCTTTTGGAGACTGGCCAGGTCTCCAAGACTACTCCTGTTCCCAAGCTCAAGCAGAGAGAACAACACCCATGTACTCTCTCTTATCATGTCTAGTCTACTGTGAGAACAAAACATCTTGGTTCAAAAACACAGCTTGGAAAAATACAGCTTGGATTCTCAACTGCAATGTCTAACTCCACGTTAAAGGCAATGGGCAGCTAACCTAAATATCAAATGCAATGTCATGTTAAAGGCAATAGGCAGCTAACCTAAATATCAAATGCAATGTCTAGTGTCATGTCAAAGCCAATAGGCATCTAAGCTGAATACAAAATGCAATGTATAATATCATGTCAAAGCCCATAGGCAGCTGAGCTGAATACAAAATGCAATGTATAATATCATGTCAAAGCCAATAGGCAGCGGAGCTGAATACAAAATGTAATATGTGATATCATGTCAAAGCCAATAGGCAGAATATCTAATAGCATGTCAAAGTCAATAGGCAGCTAAACTGAATACATCATGTCAAAGTCAATAGGCATGCAATGTCAAAGCCAATAGGCGGCTAGACTGGATACAGCATGTCAAAGCCAATAGGTAGAATACAGAATGTAATGGCTAATGCAATGTCAAAGCCAATAGGCGGCTAAACTGAACAAAACATACCATGTGCTACTGGTGAACATTGAGCAACTAATATGCGCAGTGGTGAAACACAAAGTCATTGGTCAAAACAAACTCCATCAAATGGCAGTACAACCACCTTGACCCCACCTCCAGAGGGATGCCATTAGGGAACGCACTGACATATTTGCACCACCTGACAGCTTGTTTGCCTTTGTGCCCGTGTCCATAATATGGTTCAGGCGCAGAGTTAAAGAGATCCCATCATTTGCATATGCCACGCCCCTATGCAAATGAAAGAAAACTTTCTTGAGATAGCGCTGACGCTACATGTGCACCAGCATTATCTGTATTACAGAACAGGCCGCACAAGTGTCTGCGGCCCCTCCTATAATACCAAAGTGCCCCAGGGGCACACATGCCTGTTGTGCCCTAGGGCACTTACTGTAATACGGCCACATATACCAAAACACCTATCTGTATGCTTTAATTTAGATTAATAATAATCCACCCAGAAATACCTATTAACTTTAATATATGCTTTTCACAGTCAATATGTAAACCCTGCTCCCTTGATTGCATTTCATAATAAACAGTCAGGCATATAGCTTTTATCATTGGTTTGCCACCATCACCAACTCATGCTCATTGTACTGACCGTAAGCTTTCCACAAGATAACCATCTAGCATACAGTCATAAAAGTACAAATGCATAAAAAATTAGAGTTAGCACAACAAAGTCTTATCTCTTCTAAGACAGCATAAGGAGAAATTTTGTAGTGTATATCTTCTATTCTCACAGTTTGTTCAGGCAGATCACCCAACACCAAAAACCCTTGCCTACTATGGTAATCTGTGAAATTCCGTGTAACAAAATTCCTGGCTCCAGGCACTAGAACAGAGAGATAACAATTTATCTTTGAAAAGTCTATTGTTTAAACACAGGTTTTTCCAGCTATGTAGATGAGGTCAACTGGTTTTGTCATCCAAATTTATGATAAATAGATCAAACCTATGAAATCTGGCATGACTTTTCTCAATGAGCAGATTATGCCTTGAGGCTTTAACATCGGCTTCATATTTTTCCCAACACCAGCCTCTTCAAGTGAACATAAACTGGCAAACATCATGCATGCAACTATAAAATTGCAAATATCTAAAACAAATACAATTTGCTAAACAAAATACAAAACCTCACAACAGGACATAATAAGAATCATCACAAGGAAAACCTTTGGGGTATGTCAGAGTGGTTGGCTAATGCGAAACAACCTTGCCTATTACTGCAATCTGTGTGATTACATACAACAAAATCCCTGTCTGTAGAGTGTCTATAACCAGGTTAGGCCTTTAGCCCTGATTATTGGCTTGCACCATAACCAGCTCAGTCCTGCTGTATCAGATATAAACTTTGCCACAAGCCAAAAAGTGCAAAACAAGCAGTCTCTTTAGTGGAAGCATACTCATTCAGCCCCACCACTTACTGAACTCATAAGACTCTGAAGGGCTCTTTTTTTGTTGATCAACTAAAGTCAGGAGACAGTTCCGCTGTCAAGCTGGACTTAAAAATGCATGTAGGTTAGTGCATCCCTGGGCTCTCAAACACAAACCTACACCCTTAGGTATAAATTAATGTCTGCACCCTCCCACATGGGCTGTTGCTAGAGAAAAACACCAACAATTATCACAAAATGATCACAGCTGTGTGGGGGGCAAAGCAAATTTTGTGGATGCACATAATATCTTTCAATCAAAACTTTCTTCTGGCTACCAACATGTGGGTGAAACTAAACACCTCATCTCGTAGTGCTTCTTAAATACTTTTTTAGGTTAATTATAACCTATTGTGACAGATGTGCTGCCAGGCCAGGCCTAAAATAGTTATGTATAAACAAAAGAAAGTAAAAGTAAATTGGCCCATACTTTGGCACTATTTCTATTTGTGTAGTTGAAATGTCAGTACGTGCTGTTATCTTATTATGCACGTTATCATGTGTCTCAAAACTATGTGAAATATTAAGACACGAGAATTAGAGAACTATGACACAAATGCAGTTGCTAAAGAATAAGGCTGTGATGTGAAGCAAAATAAAGAAATTGCGAATTTTCAGAAGTGACAAAGATGTGCTGCAGTGTTATTTTACACAATCAGTGATAAACACTTCAATAGGAAGTGTGCTTTCATGTGTAATACTTCGCAAACACGACCACTAACCTTTCACAGCTTAGAAGAAAAATCCTTTGTAGTTGGTTTCTAGGGCTGAAACCTTTAACTTGAAAGGTAAGAATAAAATCAACAGAACCATGTTTATTTTTTATGGAGGACCCAGCGGTGATAACCCTTTCTTCCTACTTCAGAGTATGCTGCCTGTTAAATTCAAACACTAAACAAAAACACAAGGAAACCATTTTCACTCTTCAGGATGTCAGTGCACTTTCCATGACTTTTAATATACAACTGCCTAGATATAATAATGAGGCACATGCTTTAAAACTAGATGAATACATTTGGGAGCTGCTATCCGAGCAATCACACTCAGAAGATTATGTGTTGTAGCACTAAATTGGTATACTGAAGAACATCATCAGAAAACAAATATGTATTTGTTGGTATGGCAACTGGAATCATTTCGGCTCTATTTTGCGAAATGCATCCTCAATGTGTGGCGCTTAATTCCAGGCATTCTGTTGTGCTACATTAGCTGCTTGAATGACAGAGTACACAATAGTTTTAACTAAGCTATGGTAAACATAGTTTATTTAAAATTATACTATGCAATTCTGAACCCATTTTTCTCTGAGGAGATTAAAATAAAAACCGTATACAGGTCCAGCACGGATTGTGGCTACTCAAAATTTTATAGCAGATTGTTTTAAGAATTAAAAATTTTCAGTCTTTTTCTTTCAGTCGTGTGAGACACTCTGGATAACTACAAAACTTTACTGAAGTGCTTATCGTATGCTGTAGTGCCACTTTTACTTGACCCTCTGAAGTAGAGCACGTATGTGTTATTGGTGCATCGCGTGGGTGAGCAAAAAGAAATTTCACATAGATCAGCAGCTACAAAGGAGATACAAGGAGGTCCAAAACAAAGGGTGAACGGTTTGATTTATTTCTCTGTACAGATAACTTGCTTTGTATTTAGCCCTGCTCACAAAACAATTATGAATTTGGCCCAAGGCCTAGATCCCCCACCTGAAGGTCCATTTGAGAGTCTGAGCCTTCAATAAGTAATTGTGAGAGGTATGTTCAGATCTGGCTTAGACAACCAAATGTAGGGGATAAGAATTTGTGGTAGTAAGTGAGACCAGAGTCTTTATGTGAGATGTGACTGAGCCAATTTGATCAACAGTTGTTAAACAGATTCTTTTAGCAATCCCTGAATCACTCTTTATAGCCTGGCAGAAACAGGAAATCCTTCTTCAGAGAAAATTAATGCAGCATATGCAAAGATAAACCATGCTACAAAACAGGTAATAGGTGTAGCAACCCCCCTGAGCTCGGGAGTGTGAAAAAGAACACACCACACGTGGAGCTCTAGATCAGATGTCTTTATTCCTCTGCATACTATCACATACTGCACATATTACGTCATACCCGTTAATAACCACACCCTAACACCTCCCAGTAAGTTACGTACTGTCTTAAGTACACCCAGAGCTGCAAGGGTACTAGCACCTGTAGTCTCACAGCACTACATCTACCCTCTTGTTAAATAAAAAGTTAAAAGCAAGAGTTATATCTCTTCAATAAGTCTTTGAGGCCCTCGCACTAGTTGGCCAGATCGAGTGGGATGAGGCATTTAAGATGGACTCTGGTGGTGTACAGGTTCTGATTCTTGCTCTGAACTGTCACCTCATTCATAATTACAGGAGCTGATCAAAGCTGAGGTAGGTGCTTAAAATGTGATGGACTTTCTGGGGCAATGTGCTTTCACCATGTGTCCCTTGAACCTCCCCACCCTCAGAGGATCAACAGAAAACGAAGGGGGGTCATTATGACACCGGCGGTAGGTGATAATCTGGCAGTAGTACCATCAACAGGCTGGCAGTACATACCGCCATTCGCAGTGCCACAAAAACCAGGGTAGTAGGCCCTACCAGTGATAGAGAATGCCTTCCCTGTCACTGGTAGGAGTCTCGCCCACCCCCCGAACACGCCCTTCTTGTGACAGAAATCCGGCTGTGGTAATAATTTGGCAAATGGATGGTAGCCGCAGTGGCGGTAGGCGGCTTTTACCGCCAATGTTGACATGAGGGCCTAAGTGTCCGTCTTTAGCTTGTGTCGATGCCGATTGACATGTTTTCATCTTGCATTTTTTTAAGAAGTCTCCAGTACACAAACCTTATCAGCATTTCAGGATCAGTCCAGTGTAGCAATTTGGTTCTGATGACACTCCTAAATAGCAATGAGGCAGGATTCTCACCAGTTGTGGAGTGAGGAGTAGAGCGAAAACCATGGAGGTCTTGACTCAGGGCTTGACTCAGCTCGATTTTTACTCCATCCATGCTCATTGAATTACCCTCTTGAGGGTACTCATGAATCGTTCAACAACGCTATTGGCTTGGGGCCAAAGAGGTGTATTCTTTTGATGCTTGACATTTAGTTTGACGAGAAACTCCTTGAATTCTTGGCTACTAAATGGCATGCAATTGTCAGATTTGAGAATTGTGGGGATACCCCACTCTGCAACAATATCATCCAGTCACTCGATGAACTTGTCATGGGTGGTTGATGGCAATCCCTCCACTAAAGGGAAGTGTGAATACTCATAAATTACTACCATGAATTGCTGTCCATTTCCTAAGGGTCCAAAGAAATCAACTGCAACTCTTTCCCAAGCTTGAGTGGGAAGGTCAGACATTGTCAGTGAGTGTTGTGTCACTTTAGGGTAAAGGCAGTTGCAAATATGGCACTCTTTTAGTTCCTTCTCAGCTCACTTGTCTGGGCACGAGAACCACACTTGGTCCCTTTGGGCTTCCTTGGTGGCTTGGATGCTGCAATGTCCTTCATGGTCTAGTTCAATGACTTGCTGTCTTAGGCCTTCAGGTATGACTATTCTCAAGCCTCTTGACACAATGCCTTCTTTGGTCACAGTTCACCCTGTATAGTTTTGAAATTCTGAAATTCAATATTGTCAGCGAGAGGTCAAACACTATTCTTCCACGGTTGAGTTGAAATTATGTCTTTAAGAATAAGCATGTTCCTAATAGAGTTAGTTGCAGCAATAATCTGTTCGATGGATAAGGCTGCTGGTATGCTGGACCTCATAATGAAATTGGTGAACTCTTCATCTGTTTTGGATTTTTAACTGTGTCTGTGCAGAGGTACTCATAAAAATCAATTAGAAGGGTTCTGGTCTTTACCCAGCTTGTGTACAGTCATATAGTCATATTGTTGCAGTTGCAATCCCCACGTTTCATTGTAAGAGGTCATCTTGGCTTTTTAGTTCCCTAAAATAGTGAGTAGCACTCAGAGGTCTGTAATGATAGGGAAACCATTCCTTTATAGAAACGTGAAAATATTTGCAGCACCACACTACAACCAGATTCTCTGGCTGGGAATAGGCATGTTCTGTTTTAGACAGGCTTCAATACGCACAGGCCTCAATGTGTCTCTGAGCATTGGATGACCATTATGCTGAGAAAGAATTGCCCCCAGTCCCACCAGGCTCAAATCCATAGTGATCTCAGTATGTGACTTAGTATCAAAATAGGCCATCTCTGTCACAATTTCAATCACAACATTTTTTTTTTTAACTCTGATCACATTCAGGAGACCACTGAAAGGGGACATTTCATTTCCTCCACTCCCTCAATGGTGGACTCACCGTAGCAAAGTCACAAAGGTACCTTGAGCAATAACAGGCCATGCCAAAGAAGGATCACAGCATGGTGACATTTTGTGGGGGCATGTAGCTTACAATGCTTGCTATTTATCTGGGTCAGGAGTCATTGTCCAATCAGAGAATATGTGCTCAAAGAATTTAAGATTGTTCTTGTAAAACTCACACTTTCCTGCACTCAGAGTGAGACCTGAATCAGCAAGCAATTGACATACTTGAGTAACAACTTTGTCATGCTCCTGTCGTCTTGCTCCAAACAAAAGTATCTCATCACTGTAGTTAAAAGCATGTGTTATAGGCTGGATCATATGACGGATGACATCCTGAAATACTTCAGTAGCTGATGACACTCCAAAACTCAACCTTTTAAAGCTGAACAAACCGACATGAGTTAAAAAAGTAGTGATGTACTTGCAGTCCTCTTTCAACTCGAGTTAGTGGTTTCCCTTGTTTAGGTCAAGACAAGAGAGAACTTTAGCACCATTGAGTTGCATGATTATGGGGGTCATTTTGACCTCAGCGGTCTTTTTTAAAGACCGCCGAGAGACTGCCGTGCGGAAGGCCGCCAGTGGTGGCGGTTTGCCGCTCGGCCTATTATGACCGTTGGCAGCTCTCCGTCCTTTTACGGACGGAGAGCCGCCAACAGCCATACTGGCGGGAGGCGGGGAAGTGGAGGTAGCTCCACCTCCACCGCCACGGCAACAGAACACCGCCCAGCGAATCACGTCCTGTTATTCGCCGTGGCGGTGTTCTGTTGGCGGTGTGGTGTCGGCAGAGCTGCCCCCATGGCTCCCATCCCCTCCCGGAGGATCGTCGGACAAGGTAAGTCGATCGTCCGGTAGGGGGGGGGGTGTTGTGTGTTGTGTGGGTGCATGGGGGTGTGCGTCTGTGTATGTAGAGGGGGTGTGTGAGTGCGTGTATGCCTGCGGGAGTGTTGTGTGTATGGGAATGAGTGCGTGTATGTCTGTGGGTATGTCTGTATGGATGTGTGCGTGTATGTTTGAATGTGGGTGTGCATGTATGACTGTGTGTGTGGATATAGGCATGTATGTCGGCGTGTGTGCGTGTAAGAATGTAGGTGGTGCCTGCGTGCGTGTCGTGTGGGTATGGGTGAAGTGATGTTGGGGGTCGGGGTGGGGAGGGGGCCCTGCCACCTTTGGGGGGTGGCAGGGGTGGTGGTGGGGGGTAGGGGAGGGAGTCGGGGTGGGGTAGGGGGTGGGGGAGACCCCTATCAGTGCCAGGGAAGGAATTCCCTGACACTGATAGTGCCTACCACCATGGATTTCATGGCGGTTCAAACCGCTGGAAATCCACAGCGGTAAGGCGGGTCCAAATACCGCCGGCGGTATAGTGACGGCCGCCGGGCTGGAGACCCAGGTCTCCAGCCTGGCGGGCAGAACGGAGAACCGGCGGATGGCCATGGCGGTAACCGCCATGGTCATAATTCCACAAAGTAAGACCGCCAGCCTGTTGGCGGTCTTACCGCCGGTTCTCCGCCTTCCGCCAGGGTCATAATGACCCCCTATGTTCGCTATGTGTTGACCAGGTTGGCTTTCTCTCTTACTTTCTTTGCTGGCCTGGTGCATATCAACACTGATGCGCACTGCACTTCAACTGTCCTTTTTTGGCATCACCACTATGGGCAAAACACATGGCGCAGTACCGGTGGAGTGCTCAATGACTTTATGCTTCAACAACATTTTAAGGTTCTTTCTCAACAGCTTCTTACAAATGAAAGACAATTCTGAGGTGGCGCTGGGCAACAGGGCGAATGTCCTCATTAATGTGAAGTTGCACTTTCATTGTTTTGAGTCTTCCAAGGCCATAAAACAATGAGAGAAACTGAATCATGATCTCAAACTGAGTGTGTAGATTTTAATTGAGAGAGATTAGTCCCATGTCAGCAACAGTGGCAAAACTGAACAGGCATGCATTGGATGAAGTTCCTTGAAGTATGTGAACTGGCGCTCGCACATATACTACTTGTATAACATGGTTGCAGTGGAGGACCCTTGGCTTTGCAATGGTTTAAAAGCAGCCCACATGTAAACATTTATGTTTGATGGGTTGAGACATGGCACAGGAGACTTGCATGTTAATCAACGCACCAATGTCTATGATGAAGGATATGGGACGACAGTTAACTTTTATTGTAATCTTGGGGCAGTGTCCAAATGAACCTTTTTGTTTTGTTTGATGATCTATCTTTGTCTTTTGTTCTTCCTTGAGCACAGCTAAACCAACATGTGCCTGGCATACTTTGGATGATCTCATCATCCCTTATCCATCTTCTTCACCGGTGCTTGTTTATTGAGAATGAAGAGCCTTTGTTGGGCGAGCTTGACAATGATTTACTTGGTCTGGTTCCTTGTCGTAACTGGTGTTGCATTTAGTCTTGGGGGCATGGCGAGAATGCTTCTGGAACTTTCTGGCATCCATTTTCTCTTCTCAGTGTGACATATTTGGTTTCTCCTTTGCTTTGCAAACAATTATAAAGTGGTTTTCTTTTCTGCAGCCTTCGCATTTCTGTACCATGGCTGGACATTTACCTTGGTGTGGATATGAAAATCCTCATCGGAAACACAACTTTTCCTTCTTTGAAGATGTCAACTTGCATGCACCTGGTACATGTGTTTATTTTTCATGACCAACGCTGATTCATTTTTCGCGGTTCCAGCTTTCATCTCAGCTTGTCTGTCAGCTCTTTCATCGGCTCTTGCAGCCATTAGTATTCTTTCTAAATTAAGTGTCTCTCTCAACAAGCATCTTCTGAAAAAGGCTGATAGACAGCCATTAATGACTCTAAAGCTTATAGCTTCTTCATTGTTAAATTCACTAAACTTACCGCATTTGATGAACACATAAAGTCTTTCAACAAACTCACCCATCGTTTCACCAGCTTGCTGTCTCACTTTATTAGAAATGTACCTTTCATTGTCGACATTCAGCATCAGTTTGAACTTGCTTCTTTGATCTGGCAGTACGATAGCACATCAATCTGTAAGATTTTCTTCAATACTTCTTTAACTCTGACATCAGCAAGATCATTTTAATATGTAATGATATTCTTATCATCTACTTCTTTTAGAACATCAATGAATTCATCTAGCATCTCGGTCTATGCGATCCTTCTGGTGCCAATATTCTGTCTCTTGGCAGTGCTGACTGGCAGTGGTGGCTTCAGAAACACAGCTGCATTGCACTTTGTGCTTATTTCTACAGCCACTGAAAGTACATGCTGTTCAGGTGGTGGCTGGTGTTCACTAGGAGTTGCAACTTCTGCAAGCACATGCCGCATGCTCACATTTGGGTTGTCCCGCTTGAACTGTGGTTGTAGATCATCGTCCTCTTTCTTGATGGAGAGTAATAATTTAGTTTATCGCACTTGATTGCTGTTGCGTTCAGTTTTTTGGTCTGCCACTTCCTTTAGCATTTTGTTTTGTATCAATGATTCTGTGCGATGGCACTACATAGACTTTCTTCTTTCAGGCTTACCAATGGATTCTAGTGGACCTTTTGAATGCTCTCCACCAAAGGGCCTTCAACTTCTTCAAGGGCCACACAGGGGCCAGGGTGGGGCTTTGATTCTACATATGCCAACTTCGACCTGTATCTCATCAAATTGAGTGCATTTGGCACACACAAGCAGTTTGCTGTGTCGTTGCAAATTCACAGCCTTGTTTCTTTGAGAAACCTATCCCATCCTCATCACCAGTTGTATGTCCTCCCCAGCATGGGAACATTAAAAAACACAGCACACATGCAGCTCTAGGTTAGCGTCTTTATTCCTCCACATATGATCACACACTGCACTCTGATTACATCACAACTGCTAATAACCATACCTGAACACCTCCCAGCAAGTTATGTCAATTAAGTCTGCTCAGAACCACAAAGGCTGTAGAGCCCCTAGTCTCATGGCACTACAATACGGAAAGAACGTAATAATTAAAATGGCACAAACACCAAGAAATTAAGATGTAGAAATCAAGAGATATTAGGAAAGCCAAAAAATACACCAGCGGAAGCACTGCTAACAGTTGTCCAGTATTATCTAATGGAAAATACAATAAAATGGGTGAAGGTGAACTCAATGAGGTTGACTAGGAACTATGGACCAGATGTACAAAGCTTTTTGCACTTCGCAAACAGCGAATTTCACTGTTTGCGACGTGCAAAAAGCACTTTGCAATGCACAAACCCCGTTTTGCGATTCAGTAACCTTCCTAATTGCGAGTCTCAGTGCAATGCAGGATTGCTTTGTGAACGCGGTCGCAAACCAATCACAGTTTGCACCCTTTTGTAATGGGTGGTAACCCATTCGCAAAAGGGAAGGGGTCCCCATGGAACCCCTTCCCCGTTGTGAATGGCACTGCAAACATTTTTTCAGAGCAGGCAGTGGTCCAATGGACCACTGCCTGCTCTGATTTTTCGTTTTTGTATTGCATCTCGTTTTCCTTTAAGAAAAACGGGCTGCATTACAAAAAAAAAACTGCTTTATTAAAAAGCAGTCACAGATATGGTGGTCTGATGTCTGCAGCAGGCCACCATCCCTGTGAGGGCTGCCACTCGCAAGGGGGTCGCAAATTGCGACCCACCTCATGATTTTTCATGAGGTGGGCCTTTGCGACCCCCTTGCGAGTCGCATATGGTGTCAGGGACACCATCCAACTTTCCGAATTGCGACTCACAAATTGCGAGTCGCTCTGACTTGCAATTTGCGGGTCGCAATTCGGAATGTACCTACATCTGGCCCCTATGTGCCCTCTATAATTGTTTGATTTAAAATTGGTGGTCAGTCAAGCTAAAAACAAATTATATCTGGACTTGGAAATCTTGCTTGAGTTCAAAGATCTTCAACTGAATAAGAATGGAAACTGTTGCTAGCGATTACTCTACAAGGTCAGATATACCAAGCAAGTCAACTCACTGCAGCCCTAAACTTCCCACCAAAATGGTCAATACTGAAAAAATCATGGAGGTGAAACCTTAAATGTCATGATTTCCACAACTCCGATTCCAAGTTCACAGAAAATGTCCATTCAACGTAGTCCATTGAAATTCTTCAAGGCAAACCATAGCTTCCGCTTTCTAAATCTTTTTGAACACGTAAGCTATTGTGACAAGTAGACTTCATTGACAGAATCTTAGCAAAACAATCCAGTGGTGCATGCTTAGTATGGTTAGTAATGATCCAAACAAAATAAAACTAAACAAAAAGCATGATTGAGTACACTATACAGTGAACCGTTATTAGTCCACTATGGACTGTTACCCCCAGTTGACTAATTGTAGTAAATACATTAGGGTGATTCTGATGTATTTACTGTGATTACTTGCATTGTTTCTTTACTCTTTCTACAGAAGTTGGCTTATTATGGTCATTATTTTTAAAGTTCGCAAGACTGTGTCATGATTACAATGATATTGTTAATGTTTTGAAATAACTCCTTTGCTGTTCTTGTTGTGTTGAAGTTTCATGTTCTCACTTTTTTGGGTTTCACAGTTTAATTTAATTTGAATTCAAATTTTAATTGGCGCAAGCATATTTTAGTATGATTATTTTTAGTTTAATTTTGCTAGGATCATTACTAACCATATCCATGCACTACATGATTGTTTTTAGAAATACTGAAGTCACGTGGTGTCTTTTGGGATGGGGAAAGCAGCGTTACAGTGAAAAGGATTTTAAACTGATACCAGTTGACAGGAGTGAGTTTTGATTACATTAAAGCAGTTTTTAGAAGTTATACATTTGTTTGACCTTTAGTTGTGTATGCCATGCATGCCTGGGGAAACAATGGTGCAAGGTTACCATGATTGACCAACAGCAAAAAACACATTATGGTGAACTGAAATCTTTTTTTCTTGTAGCAATTTCACATATATGCTGATGACACAACTTTTATGTTTGGCATGTGGAATTATACCTTTATTTATTTGTATCATAAATGTAATTTATTTTCTTCACATATCCTACCTGATAGATGTTTGAGTTTTAACAATTTGCTTCTTCGAGGTTTCAGGTCATCAGTATATATATCTTTACATTGTAGATATTCCCAGTGCTTAATTTGTAGAAGATTAGGTGCCAGGGTTTATGGTATTACTTACTGGTCCACTGCAGCTTGCAAACACCATTTCACTGCATGTTAAGTTAAAGCTTTTCCATGTTTTTTGCACATACCAAATAGTGTAGTGCTTCAGTATTGAATGCTACTTAAAACAACACACTCCACACTACCAAATGGTGGTTTCTCATAAATACATGTGTTTACTAATAAGTGACGGTGCTAAGCACTGGAAAAAGCCAGCACAAACTAAGCACTGGATATTTCCCTGATGAAGGACACCAAGGGCCTGATTACAACTTTGGCGGAGGCAGTTCATCCTTACCAAATGTGACGGATATCCCGCCCACCGCATTATGAGTTCCATTTGGGACGGATTAACCCCCTTCGCCAAAGTTGTAATCAGGCCCCAAGTCCGAAATGCATTCAGATTTGTTTTGTTAAAAGATTGAATAACCTTCTTGATTGTTGAATACATAACAGATACTATTGAAATATCACTAAAATGATTTCCCTTTGAAAGAAAAAGGTTTTGAAGGAAAATACATCTGCAAGAGTTTTCAATTGTCTTCAGGGCTCTTTGCCCTCTTTTTAACGTGCAATCTGGAACTAAATTGATAGCCATTATAGCATTCAAAGAGTTACTCATGTGACCTTGCAAAGAGGTCACACAAGCTCAGCAAGTTGGAATATTTTACATTCACAACCTTTTGAAAATGTAGGAGTGCATTTGGAAACTAATTGGTTGCCTTAGGACTTCCCCAAATGCTTACGTGCAACATAACAGTCATTATCAAGCCACATATTTTTGTTTTCACATACTCCTTTGTGGTGTTTTCTCATCAGCTTGGAAAGCACAAGTTGATGCTACTTATTGAGAGTATCAGTAATCATAATGCTATTTGATCCAGTCCATACCTGTCAGGCATCTCAGTCTTAGGGTGATCTTACCCTATAATGTTTGCCTTCTCTCCTCCTAGTTCCTGAATTTGTTTGTGTTGGCCTTAGAACTCCTAGCTAGTGCTAGACAAAATATCACAAGTTCATTTTTCACTACTGTGAGGTGTACTTCTCCCATAGGATAACATTGGGCTACCTTATTACATTTATTACATTTATTCAGTGATAAATGTTGTTTGGAAGCAGGTAAAAACATGTTTGGTGTCTAGGTAATTGTAATGTAAAACCCCCTTTAATGATAAAGCCAGATTTTGAGTCATAATTCTTAAAATGCAACTTTAGAAAGTTGGTATTTACTTGTCCTAACCATTTGGTGTCTGCAGCCTGTTTCTTGGGTCAAATAGGTGTAGTTTATAGTAGGCATTTCTGTATTCCTCCCAAACAGCTATTGCTTGAATGAGACTTTACCTAAAAAACAAGAGACAAGAGGAGTCTGGCAAATAGGAAACTTTTTTTTAACTTATACATTACAGCTGGGAGAACATTTACATCACCAGGGTCTAAGGACTGTCTCCCACAGAACATCAAAATAACCCATGCTTCATACATCTCTTTGAGGGTAATAAACACATAAATGTTCTTCCCCTGGTAAAATATGTAAACTATTGACAAGAAGTCACAGATACAATTTCCAGAAAAGGAATGCAGGTGGGCCTTGATCTGGCATGGACACCATGTGGGCAGGCGAGTACATGTCCAGATGTCCAGCCTGAGGGGCACGTGGTCACTGAGTGTGCTGTGTGTGCTGTGTCCTCATTGGCTGAGTGTACCTAGCTACATGTGGTATCCAACTCTATGGGAATGCATGTGTCCCTCTGGCAATTGGTGCTTGATTGGGGCTAATCTCCAGGGATCATTGTGGTGTTGCTGCCTATCTGTGAGATCTGATCTGGGCTTGTGTGTTTAGCTGTCAGCTAAGTGTTACCCACCTGTGACTTGTTAGTCATTAGCCTTTAGGCCTGGGCCATAGAACCTGTTTGATCACACACGTATGTGCTGGGGTTGATGGACAGTTCATGATGGTAGAATCCAACAGGGGGAATACAACTGGGGTGATGTGACTTTGTTCATATTTAAAAATGTATTGTTCGGGTATAAAGGAATTTTGTTGTCTTGTGTATTTTATTGATTCAATGTCAACACCGATATTAACACAGCCATACATTGAGACTGAGTTGTGGGTTGTGGCAGGATGGGTCATCCAAGCAGGATGGGGTGGGTGGAGCTGTGCACAGCACCACTTGTACTTCAAAGACCTTGCTTCAGCACAAGCATAAAGAACTTCACAACAGATGTTGCGCCTGAGACATCTTGGGACTTGGTCAAGACTTGGCAGGGAGGCAGGGAATTCTGGGGAAAACTTGAGCAGGGAGGCAGGGAATTCTGGGGAAAACTCCAGAAGTTTTTTCCACTTCAAAGTTGTCTCTAGGTATAAAATTAGGACACTCAGACCTACTGTTCAGTTCACTTCTGGATATGCAGAAGGACTGCCCTCCTGCTTGTAGCCTGCTGTGTACTTTGGAGGACTGCCCTGCTGCAGCAAGAGAACTTCCCTGCTGCCTGAGACCTGCCGTGTGCCTTTAGAAGACTGTCCTGCTGCTTGAGCCTTGCTTTTCTGCTTGAACGCAGGACTTCCAGAGTGACACCAAGGGCTAGTTGCCTGGACTGGTGATTACAGTCATAGGGACAGCAAAGTCTCCAAACGTCTTGAACCTGCACCTGGATCCACCCTCATGTCCTGGATTCTTTAAAGTGCTACTAAAGGTGCCCAGGTAGACGAAATCCAGAAATTGGGAATTCTTTTTTTTAATGAGCCAAAAAGTGCTCTGAGAACTAAGAGGAGACTGGGGCCTACCTGCTTGATGAACTGCCTTGGGTTCATCACCAGTCGGCCTGACTTCGTGGTAGCTCCCACTAGACTTCTCAGTAGCAGCAAACCCTGTTCAGTGGCTCCTTGCAGAAGGGGTGCCTGACCTTGTGAAGCCCTTATCAGCTACATCTTGCAGCTTTGTCCTGCTGCATGTTTTCAACTTTCATAAAAGAGAATAAGTCTGAATGTAGAAATCTTCACCGCAACATAGTGCTGCGGCTCCCTGACAACAATGCCTCCTCCATCGTCGTCAGCCATGACTTCTGGCTTTGTCCTGGCATTGCATGACTAGATGTCTGCAGTTCGCACTTTGATCTTTTAGCTGCTATTTTTCACTTTAAACTTAAAAAATCATAACTCTGGTTCAAGTTATTGGATTTTTGTTGTTTTGGTGTCAAATAATTTGTTCCAATTTAATTTACTCTAATTTTCTAAATGGATGTGGGTTTTTTCTCATGTTGTGTTTTTACCACGTTACTGTTTAAGCACTGTATAAATACTTTACACCTTGCCTCTGAGTTGTCTGACTGTTTTTGTGTCAAGCTTCCAGAAGGCTAAGCACAGGTGCATTTAGTGACTTTTAGATGGTTCAACCTGACAAGGATTGTGGTAGTACCATACAGTGATTAGTGTAACAAAAAAATTCCAGGGAAGTAATTTGACACAAGAGATTACCTCTTTGTACATTATTTTTATGTTTTGAATGACTGTCTTTCTCCTTCTTCCAAATTTAAATTACCTCACCTCTTGTTACTACAATGGAGATGGAGCTGATGAAAACTGATGAACTCTGCAAGGCTAAGCTGCAGTAGCTCTGCAAAAAGACAGTGCTGAATGTGGGAAAGAAGGCCACAAAAGTTGACCTCCATGTAGCTCTCCATGCTTATGAGGTCAAGAGGATGAAGTCTACCCCATAGGAGACAGAGGTTGACAACCTAAGGAGAAAGAGAAAATGGACTTAGAGGACAAGGAAAAGGAGGGTCTGGCCACAGACACTAAGCTGCAGCTGCCTGGGGAGGAAGAGGAGCACTTGGTTACAGAAATGGATCCCCCTGCCAAACTAAGGGGTAGTGTGTACTTCCACAACTTGAGGAGGTGGTGGACAGGAAGCGTGAGAGAGCACTCAGATTGCTGATAGCCAAGCTTAAAATGGAGGAGAGGAAGCTGGATCTAGAGGAAAAGAAGCTGACCCTTGAGAGGAGCTTGAAGGAGGTGGAACTGAAAGCCATCAAGCAACAGGATCCAGCAGAAGTGGTGGAAGCAGTCCAGTGTCCAATGGAGAGGTGATGGTTTGTATTTCGTAAGACCCGTTGCCCAGTCATGTGATGGGGAATAATATGGAAAAATGGTTTTCTGTGTATGCGATAGCTCAATGGATGAATAGGGACCCAGAAGATGATGAGGGAGCCAGTCTGTGGAAACAACTGCTCCGTGTGGGGAGGAATATTCTTATTACATTAGGAGTGGGGGAACAGATGAAGTACACTCCCATAAAGGCCATTATACTGACTTCTAACTTGCGGTGATCTATGTTGCCAAAACTGGCTTACCTCTGAAGACCAGGGCAGTCTTACAAATATGCTCAGGACTCAAAACTGGAACTGCAAACTTCTGTAATGCTGCTACGGTGCGGTCTGAGAAAGACTCATCGGGATCTGCAATGTCAATGCCTCGCTTTGGAGTTGCCCCGAGCACGAGGGAACCAGCCTCCAGGAAGTTCCAGGAATAGTGTGCACATGTGCTCTGGTGGGCCCCTTCTTATAGGCTGAACCACACCCAAGATGGCCACCGCCCTAGAGCCATTGGGATTTGAAGTCTATTTGTCAATGAAAGGGGCTTTAAAGTCAGAAAGAGCACCATTACGTAATGGTACCTTTCTTGGATGCAGTGTAGCCACCAGTGCACTGTCATTATGCTTTCATGGGCTTTGCCATAGGGAAAACCCTGCACATTGCACCTCCTGCAACATACAGAATATAGGGGTACCCTCTCAGCAGAGACAGTCGTTAGGGCGGGTCCTAGAGCATGCACCACCATATTAACAGAAGGAGACTCAGCCCTAATCTATCTTGAAGAAAACTGATTTGTTGACAAGAAAAAAGAAAAAGTTTGTCCCCAAGTGCCGTGAATGTTACAAGTATGAACAAACAAAGGGGGGCCTGGAGTGCCCTAAGAGGGCAAAGACCCCACTGGAGGGCAGACCCAAGGGTTGGCTAGTTTAACGTTTGGGAAGGAGATTTCCCCAGTTAGTATGGGGGTACAGCAGAGGTTACCCTTGTGTCCCTGGATGACAAACAAATGGTGCACAAAGCACACATGCCTTCCAATGCTTACAAGGATAGGCAGTGGGCCACCATGAATGGGCAAAGAGTGGAGGCTTTGAGGGACACAGGAGCCAGCATGACTTCTGCAAGGTGTCACCTAGTGTCCTCAGAGCAGCTGATCCCTAATACATTCCACCAGGCTGCAGTTGCAGACAAGTGAGAGTTACTACCCAGTGGCTCTGGTTTCCTTTGAGTGGGCTGGTCTCAGGTTCTCTTAAGGTAGCTGTGATCCCTAGAGAACACTCTGTAAAAGGAAGTGAAGCTCAGGTCACACCTGGAAATGTTAGGGTTCTTGAGTGAATGTGCATGATTGTAAGGTCTATGGCCACAAAAGAGAGGAGTCAATGAGGCCTGGAGCCTGACAAAATGGCCCAGGCAGCTCCCTAGAAAAGGAAGGGCAATGAGTGTGGGAAGTCAGCCCCTGAAACTCCTGTGGTCCAGTTTGAAGGGGTGCCTGAAGAGGTTGTCATGAACTCTACAGGGGAGGACATCACCACCCTGGTGGGCCTGCCTGAGCTTGCTGGATGCAAGTTGAGGGTGGACCCATCAGCAAGGGATTTTGTATATCACAGAAGGAGTGGCCAACTCTGAGGCCAAGGCAGCTGGTGACACTTCTGAAGATCACCTGATTGTTTGGGAGAATTACCTCCTTTATATTAAGCCTAATGTCCCTGAGCCTGTCTTGGTGGTGGTCTAGTCTTAGAGTGCCTTCCAACTGAGACGGGCTCATGAAATACCCCTGATAAGACTCCGGCCAAAACAAGGCCTTTGACAGGCTTGCAACCCACTTCTTTTGGCCCTGGATGAAGACAGTATCAAATAGATTCTGCGGGTCATGGTCCACCTGCCAGGCAAGTGGGAAAAGGAAAATTCTTAAGGCTCCCCTGGTTTCCTTATTTTTCTAGTTACCTGTCCTTAGATTTCCAGGCCCCTTGCGGGTCAGAGAAGGATTTGGCTGAGGTGGTCTCATCCATGTGATATAGCATTCTTCATCATTGGTCACCTCACCCTGCGGAAACGAGAGAAAGGTTAGACACGACTGGGGGGGTTCTTAAGATATATTATTTAGCTGGATAGTAATGGGATCCAGCTGTTTAGTTAAAATACCTTAAGACATACCACATGGGGAACCTTTATAAAGTGGTGCCTTAGTTATGATTAAAACCAAATTTGTTTTATATTTCCGGGCTATTGGTCCCATAATCCTTGGGAAGTGACAACACATATCTGTTCACTTATCATGCCAGTGAATTGCTCAGGTACTCTCTTCGAGGCAGTCAACTGATCCCTATTATAGGTTGTATTAGTGTATTCTTTGTTAGTATTTTAAAAGAAAAAAAGGTATTTCCTACTTCTCCTCGTGTAAGCTTTGTGACCTAGGTTACAATCACATAGTTAGACTTTATGCTATCATTCTACATGCTGGAATGGTAGAGGTTCACAGCTAACCATACAGAGCACATGAGATGTATATGGTGGCACTGCAAATCATACACACAGACATGGCATGCATATCAAAGTGAAACTCTGTGATCAATATTAAACTCTTGCTGATGTATCTTTTCTTACGCTATTTGGGGTTGCGTTTTACTTCATGGTCTGATGGCAAAAAGCCCCTAGTAGGGTTTATAACTGCTAACAGTAATTTTACAGACACCCATGGAAATATGTCCCTACACACACATAGAAGACTCTGGTCTTCATTTTCATTTTGGTGTCAAATAATGTATTAAAATGTACTCTGTTTCTATGTTTGTCTAGGATGTTTCTTGTGTTGTGTTTTGACTCTATGATTGTTAATGTTCTGCATACATACTTTACACATTGCCTCTAAGTTTAGCCTGACTGCTTTTGTGCCAAGCTACCAGTAGGTTAGGCACTGGTTAATTTAGTACATTTTTGTATTTCCCCCTGACAAGGATTGTGGCTGTTGCTTGAGAAGGGCTCAAACCTCCCTCAACCAACAACCTAATTTCTTACAATACCATATACTTCTCTAGTGCTTCATGCCAATAAGCTAAACTTCAGCCAACATACTTGATCATACTTACATGTGGAGCTAGTTTATTTGATTTTAATGTAATTATATTAACATGTAAACCCTCCACAGAGGGTTACCAAACCAATATGGATCTGATCATTTCATTCCCAAGCAAGCACTTTAATTGTGCTGCAGGTATTAAAGGACCAGTAGTCCATGCTATTGTAATCAATAAAAGCTTCCTGTCTGCCTCTAAAGAAAGTTATTCTGTTTCAAACTGACTATGAAATATGGCAATATCTAAACCTGTTAACCATTTGGGTACAATTTTATCTCATGTAATTCATGTGAAAGTGCCAGAATGAGCATCAGAGATCAAGCAAATTTCCCTGCTCTGGTAATTATTTGTCAAAAGGTGTTGTGTCTCCTAAACTAGCATTTAGGCCTCCTCCATCGCAATTGGGATCTTTGGAGCATAATCTTATATGGATTCGCCAACAAATTCATGCAAGTCCACCGCGTGTGAATGACTTTACTTGGTTTCATATAAGCATTAATGGTAATAAATGTATTGCCATAAATAGTTTTGTCAACATAACCATAATTAGCTTCCCTTTTCTTACAGTAAGATTCAATTTCAAATCTCCTTTTCAAAGAGAACAGAATACACCCAGTTTTACAAGAGAAAGTTATAAAAAAAATGCCAAACCCACAGCAGATGACGTTCAGAAGAGGCCTCAGTGGTACAGCAAATTAGTCATTGCCATTAAGTTGCGGTGTGTCAGTGAACAAGATGTCTGCACTATCAGGACTGCAATCATACAAGACACCCTTTTCAAATTTCCCATTCACCCCATCTCCAAAAACTGGATATAGTCCAGGATATACTAGGATCAAATTTGACCAAGTTATCAAGGTGGATCTAATTGAATTATGGAAATTTTGGATGATAAATAGTAGTGTCATACGTTGTCATTTAACACAAAAGTCTCACTTCAGTAACGTTTATTATAACTTTTTAAGTAATGTATATTCTTTGTCACAATTAAGCAAACATTCTCATTTGAAAGAAAAGTACAGTTGTTTCATGTTCCACCCACTGCATGCACAAATCACAATGATGTTGCTGTGACTTGCGTTTGTAGTACTCATGACTTACTTCTGAAATCCAGGAGGAAACAGGAATATTCTTGGTTTACCCCTGGAATGCATAAATAAGCTAGGAGTGCCGCAAGAGTAAATCTTGGGACCCGGGGAACATGGCGGCCGACTGAGTGGGGCCAGTCAGACCTTGACTCCCTGGATTGCAGCGGGCAGAGAGGATTCCCACTATGGTACGAACATGCAAATGTAGCTAGAATATTAAAAACGGCTGATTTTACCTAGCAACGCTTATTGTGGGTCCTTATGCTTGAGTGCCAAATCAGTCGGCCAAGAAGTCATTGGAGAGAACAGCACGAGCAGTCCGGCAGGGCTGTGGGCAAAGGCTCTGTCGGAACTCTGTCAGGACCGACGTGCCTCACCCCGCATCTCCTTCTGGGGTACTCCAGGAAGCGGCAGTAGCTACAGGAGAGGTAACACTATCACAAACTGTACAGCGGAGGCCACTGCAAATGGGGAAGGCTGGGGGGCGCTGGACTAGAGACAACAAGAGGAGCAGGAGCGGAGATCAGGGAAAGAACATCCTGAACAGCATATGACTCCTGTAAGAGGTCGTTGGCGAGGTAGAAAAAACATACATATATTGCAGAGTCGCAAATGGGCATAAACTAACTCCTCCAGATAAGAGACAACCTGCTGTCAAGGTAGGGCTTGGGGCTGGAGCACAGGGCTACAGTAATACCGAATTGCCACTTAAAAATGATCTGTTAAAGAGCCAGGCAGCAAGGGTTAATGTGAGAGAGACAGGAAGCATATTCCACCAAGTGAATGGTGCTCACTCTGATGCTCTAAGGGGCCATGAAGAGGGTTTAGGCCAGTATATTATATCAAGGAAAAAGGAGATGGGCATCAAGCAGAAGGGTGGGAGAACCTTGGAATGGACCAGGATCACACCCTACTAAGGTCCATTTTTTAAAGAGTAGGAAAAGGGGGAAGGAAGACGTTAAACGAAAGCAGGCCAGTGGAAGCATCAGATCCCCCAAAGATATTTGGCCTGGGAATATTAAGTCAGCAAATAGATTTCAAGTGTTGGCCTATGACACGGCTGATACCCAAGAAGTTTCCTCGGTCCCCCAGGGGCATGAAGAGCAAATAGTCTACAGAACTTGCACATGAAATTAACAGATGAGATTAGAGGAAAATTTGCAGTTTTGCGTGAGGCTATGGATGCAAAAGTCAATGCTGTGACAGATAGGATCAGAGAAATGGAATCTAAGGTGGACGAACTGAACAGGGTAGTGGATTTGAACCGTAAGGAATTGCAGGACTTCAAAATGGGCTAGATGGATATGCGTGAAAAACTTGAGATCCTAGAGAACAATATGAGAAGAAATAATTTAAGAGTCCTAAATAGACCAGAAAGGTTGGAAGGGTACAACATTAAAAGCTTTGTGATAGGCCTGATAAAGGAGTTTATGCCATCAATAGACCATAAAGTATTAGTGGAGGACATCCAAAGTTCCCATAGGGACCCTTTTGAGAAGAACGAAGGCAGGAAAACCCCTAGGTGAATACTAATAAATTTTAAAACCTACTCCACAAAGGAACAAATATTATCAGAGGCACTTAAAGCTGACAAATTCGGTAAAAGGGGATTGGTATTTTCATTTGAGATCAGACATCACTAGAGCCATGCAGGACAAGCAATGGGAGTTAGAAAAATGTATCCAGTATATTTATTAAATAGGAGTTACGTAACAGATGAGTTTTCCAGCCAGCCTTGAGAGTGATGTGGAAGAATACGATGTATAACTTTTGAAATTCAAGGTATGTGGGCAGCCTATTGCAGCAACTCAAGGCAAACAAGGAATTAAGCTAAGGCCGTCCAGAGATAAAGAGCTCATTTAGGTCAAATCAGCAGATTTCACCTAATGGTCAGGGAGAGGGATCCGTAGGGTGGGGCTGGAGGGGATAAGGGAACACTGCACATTTTATATTTTCATTTGTAAATCACAGGGTGTGGGAGCATATGGGAGCAACTGAAAAAAGCTGATCCTCATTTGTTGTTTTGGACTTGAGAGGTTTACTTGGGAGCCCAGATAAGCACAATTCTTACATAAGTAATTATGGCTATGTTCACACAAACTCCCATAAAGGTTCTCTCATGGAATGGGAATGGCCTTAGGGTTCAAAGCAGGAGGCAGAGAATATTTGAATATTTGAAGTTAGCGAATGAGAAAGTGATTCTTCTACAGGAGACACATTTATTAAAGGCAGGGTGGGAAGATATCTTGAAAAAACAAAAATGGGTCGAGCAATACGCTTGCACAGGTCAATTATGTTATATTAAGGGGATTGCAATTCTCTTTGAAAAAACTGTGAGGGCCACACCGGGTGATTTGACAACTGACCCCAAGAGAAGGTGACTAAAAGCAAAAATCAATGGTATTTGGCCTACGTTTGTGGGATATTATGGCCCAAACTTAGATGGCCCAGCTCCATTACAAAACTTATGTAATAATTTGTTGGTGATAAATCTTCCAATTATCAAGGTGATTAATTGATCCAGTCTTAGATAAGACATCTAGGAGACCAACCGTAAATTCCCTCAAAATGAGAGAAGTAGTGGGTCAGTTGATGACAGATATTGGCTTGGTTGTCATTTGAAGATCAAAGGGAGGGGTGAGTCGAAGGTTTTCTTTTCATGATAAAAAAGAATGGACACTCCTCGCAAATTGATTACTTTCTAATAGCCATGGCATTAGAGGGGAATGTGGTAAGAGTGGAACATATCCTTGAATATGTCTCTGACCACTCTGCTGTTAGAGTACATCTTAACTTAAACAAATCTTAGGTTTCTCCCAGAATAACAGTCAATTGTGTACTCTTGCAGGAACAGCAAGCAATAGATAATTTTAAACATAACACCAAGGAATACTTTCAATTAAATGAAAGGACGGCTCCCATCCATGCGGTATGGGAGGCCTAAAAGGCTTTTTGTAAGAGATAGACTAAGTAGCCTTGCAGCTTATTCCAGAAAGGTGGAGAAGGGAAAAATAAGGCACCACAAACACACTTTCTCCGATTTACCAAGCCAACTTGACCTGGCTATGAACAATAAGAGGCCTGCAGAGTTAGAAGAACAGATTAAAGCTGACCTTGTAATTTATTTGGAGATTAAACCGAAGAAAAAACGTGAGGCAAGTAAAATGGCTCCTTACGAATATGGGGAGGGATGTAGCAAGCTACTAGCTTGGAAGTTGAAAGTGGAGCAGTCCAGAAATACTATTGGGGTTATTTATAATAAAAGAACTAGCAATATGATGTACTGATGAAAGGGAGATGGAGCAGGCTTTTACCTTTTACTGTTCCAAAGCCTGTACGCAGATGAGGATCTGATAGAGAAGTACTTGGATGAAGCTGCCATTCTCTCTTTACAAGATGAGGCAAGGCAGGCTTTGGCAGTAAAGATAACAGCGGAGGAGGTATTGGATGCAATTAAGAAATTAAATAAGGGGAAGGCGGTGGGCCCTGACACTCTTACAATCAAATTTTGTGTTGTTTTAAAATAAGAGTTGGTGCCATTCTTGGTAGAGGTGATGAACCAAGTATTCTCTGAAGAGAAGAACGTGCCAAATTCTTTGGACAAGGCAACCGTAAGCTTAATGTTAAAGCCAGTCAAAGACCAAAAATGTTGTGAGTCATATAGACCAATCTGTCTCCTGAACACAGGCTATAAGATCTATACTCAGATTCTTGTTAAGTTACTGGAAAATATATTAGGGTCAATAATCTATAAAGATCAGAAAGGGAGGCAGCTGTGTGAGTTGACTCACAGCCTTTTTGGAGCTATTGACCAAGGTACTAAGAATACCCTCCAGCTGGCGGTACTTACGTTTCACGCAGCAAAGGGTTTCGACAGAGTCAACTGATCTTTTTTGCATAGCGGGTTTCTGGTGATACAAGTTAGGGGAGGTCTTCTCCAGAGCAATTAGGGGTAACTATAAGAAACCAGTGGCCAGGGTCCTGGTTAATGGGACCCCATCAGGAGTGCCCACTTTCTCCCCTGCTCTTCAACTTTACATAATGCCATTGGCCAATAAAATCAGGTACAATCAGGGTATTATTCCTTTTGATTATTGTGAGTGAGAGACGAAGGTGGCTTGATGCTGACTATTTGATGACCTACACTAAAGATCTGAAAACCTCTTTACCAACGATTCGTAGCACATCAGAAGACTTTGGGAGACTGTCAGGTTATAGCATTAATCAATGCTAGAAATGGGATCTCTAGTTGGCAGAGGTATACACCTTTGTCTACATAGGGACCATAATCCTAGTCAGGGTAAGCCACACACAATCCATATTATCCTGTGCCAACTCTCTGGTAGCTTGGCACTGAGCAGTCAGGTTTAACTTAGAAGGCAATGTGTAAAGTATTTGTGCAATAAAGCATACAGTAACACAGTGAAAACACCACAAAAATACACCACACAGGTTTAGAAAAATATATGATGTTTATCTGGTTTAAAAAGGTCAAAACAATAAACATTCAATAAGATCAAGTTGAGATATCACTTATGCAAGATTAAAAAGAGTCTTAAATCTCTGAAACCAACAGTTGTCTCTTGTTTGCACAAAGTACCTGGTTTGTGTCCAAAATAACAAGCAATTAGGGTGTGCGTCAGAATTTCTGGCGTGGCACAGATGATGCGTTGTTTCTTTCCATTCTGCAAGGGGATTTGCGTTGATTTCCAGTGCGCAGTCTTTGTTCCTCACTGAGATGCGGGGATCTTTTATATGCCCAGGGACGATGTGTGGAAATCCTGGGCATACGGGACGAAGTCACAGGCATTACGTTGATCCGGTAGGCGATGCATCACATTTTGTATCGCATAACAGGTGCTGTGTCGATTCTTCACTCGGGAAGTCGGGCTACGTAGTTCTTGTTCAGCAGTGCATCGATCCGGAAGGGCTGTGCGTCGAATTTCCGGCAGCAAGGCAGGCGGTGGGTTGATTCTTCACTCGGGACGTAAGCCTGCATCGTTCCAGTTCAGCTGTACTTATTTCCGGTGCACAAAGAGTTAGTTGAGGAGAGAAAGTCTATTCAGCCCTGAGACTTCAGAAAACAGGAGGCAAGCTTAATCCAGGCCCTTGGAGAGCACTTCTCAGCAAAATCAGAGGGCAGCAGGGCAACAGCAGGGCAGCAGTCCTTCTCAGCAAAGCAGTCCAGATGAGTTGTTTGTGCAGCAAGGCAGTTCCTCTTGAGAGGTTGCAGGTTCAGGTCTGAAGTGTCTGAGTTGGTGGGGTGAGAGACCCAGTTTATGTACCCAAAAATGCCTTTAAAGTGGGGGAGACTTCAAAGAGTGGTTTTGAGGTGCACAAGTTCCCCTTTCAGTACAGGTCTGTCTCCCAGCATCCCAGTAGGGGGTTTGGCAGTCCATTATGTGAAGGCAGGCCACTGGTGTTTGAAATGTAAGTGTCAGTCCTGCCACCCTTCAACCCAGGGAGACCTATTCAGTATACAGATGAGTGCAGGTGTCACTGTGTTTGTGGTGGTCTGGGTGAAATGCACAAGGAAGATGTCAACCAGCCTATCGCAGATAGTGATTGAAGACAGACAGTAAGGTACATATGGATTCTGGGTGCAGAGAAATGTTCACCTTCTAAAAAAAGGCATTTCTAAATTAGTAATATAAAATCCAACTCACCAATAAATAGGATTCTCTATTACCATTCTGGCCATATTAAATATGACCTGGTTACCCTTTTCTGATCAGAATCTATCAGTCAAACAGTATATGAGGGTAGCCCTAATGGTAACCTATGAAAGGAGCAGTAGTGGAGAACAAATTTAGGAGTTTTCCCCACCAGGACATATAAAACACATGTACATGTCCTGCCCTTTACCTACATAGCACCCTGTCCTATGGCTTACCTGGGGCCTACCTTACGGGTGACATATGTAGAAAAAGGTCAGTTTAAGGCTCAGCAAGTACTTTTAAATGCCGAATTGAAGTGGCAGTGAAACTGCACACACAGGCCCTGCAATGGCCAGCCTGAAACATGGTTAAGGGGCTACTTATGTGGGTGGCACAATCAGTGCTGCAGGCCCACTAGTAGCATTTAATCTACAGATCCTAGGTACATGTAGTGCACTTTATGAACAACTAAATTAAATATGCCAATTGGGTATGAGCCAATGTTACCATGTTTTTAAGGCGAAAGCCTTTAGACACTTTAGCACTGATTAGCAGTGGTAAAGTGTCCAGAGTTCTAAAGTCAGCAAAAATGAGGTCAGAAAAAGAAGAGCACAAAGGCAAAAAGTTTGGGGGTGACCCTGCAGAGATGCCATTTCCATCAATCAACAAAAGACAGAAAGTATGCTATGGAATATTAGGCACAGTATTGTCCTGGTGATATTAGGTACTTGGGGGTTCAAGTGATGATGGACCTGGATAAAAAGAAGTTTCAGGTAGAACTAGGTAGTTTCATTTGGGCTACAAGAGGGGCAAGAATTGCATAGTGGTAGCTCTGCAGGAAAAAGGAACAGGGAGGAATAGCCTGAATACAACAACAACTGTCTGACTTTTCGAACAAAAAAAACAAAAAAAAAAGAGGCCTCCTTTTGAACAGCTCCACCTTCACTCTCCTCTTAAGTGCTTTGACAAAACATTTATCTAAGAAGGAGGATCATTTCCTATACACATTTGTCCACCTGTAGTACTTCAAAAAGATCAAACTAAAGATTTTAGAAGCAGTGTGTAGAACCTGGTACTGTGTTAGGTGGACATGAGAATACCTCATTACAACGGTTTCAGCCACATTTGGGATTTCCCGGGGACTCCGGAATGTCTTAAAGATAAGCTACAGAGAACGGGCTCAATAACTGGGGACAAATCAGGTTGGGCAATGTTTTGCGTCTGTGGTCTCTTTTCATGGATAGAACCATGGGGACCCTGTCTAAATTACAATACTATCATTTGGTGAGTTAGGCGAAGGACTCTTTCAAGAATGAGAAGGACTTTAGCATTCCGGAAGAAACACTGCAAGGGGGTACACTTAGATGTAAATAGGACTCACAGTGGTATTGGATGCTGGTAGATCCAGGGGAGGGAGAATTCAGCTTGCCAATTGAAATCTGGGGCAGGGACCTGCCGTCAAGGGATGTCATAACTCAATGGCAAGTAACAATGTCAATGCTCTGGAAAGTTTGTAAATGTGCACCCTTAAGAAAAAGAAAATCTTTTCACGATACACAGAGCATATTGGACACTTAAAAAAATTGGCAAAAATTAGTGGGGGACGAGAGAGGAGATGCCCCAGGTATGATGAAGATTGAGTGAATGATATCCATATGTTCTGGCAGTGTCCTGCCATCCAGCTCTTTTAACAAGAGGTTGGTAAAGTGATTTTAGAGGTTGTGGGCTTAGAAGCGGAGATAAGCCTTCCCATGATTATTTTCGTTGTTTTAGAGGTTGACGGGCCCTTACAAAAAATGCACAAGTTGCATTAATACTATTAACACAACTGGAAATATGCATGAGGTGGGTGCTTCCTTCTCCCCCAACACTAGCAGAGTGGACTAGCTCTGTTATAAGGATTAGCCGATTAGATAGGAACACCTCTTGCTCAAAAAGAACAATATTTTGGGAGTTGTGGGAAAAAAAGGTAAAGTCCATAATAACACAGGGAATGTCCAGTGATTTAGGGCCTGATTACGACCTTGGCGGAGAGGATTACTCCATCCCAAATCTGACGGATATCCCATCCCATCCGTTGTTTTACAAGTTCAATAGGATATAATGTAACTTGTAATACAGTGGGCAGGACATCCGTCAAGTTTGGGACAGAGTAATCCCCTCTGAAAAACTTGTAATGAGGCCCTAAGTGTCTATACCGACACCTCTGTTGACATGAAGACTGAGCAGAAGGTTCCCCTAGAAAGTTTCCTTTTCAGCCTTAGCCGGTTTAGTTGAGAGTAGCTTGTGAGCCATGATGAGACGGGTGGAGATGGCACTTTCCCCTTTGAGGGGCGGCCTCCCTCTGCTTTCGATAATGCTTCAGTGCTCCATTCGCCTACGGAAGACACAAATGATGACCAAGTAAAAATATTTATTTTTTTAAAGAGTAAGTCGTACGTACTTATAGACAAAAATTGGACTACGCATGTCACTAGAGATGGGTCATTAAGGTTTATTTGTTAGGGCACTAATGATTCTAGAATCTCAGGGAGTGTAGATTTTGTTTGTGTTGTGCTGATGATAGTCAGGAAGTCTTATATTGATTAATCAGGAATTATGGTGCAAGAGCTAAATGCGTCAGAAGCCAATTCTCCCTGATATGATTTGCCATAAATAACAGGAGAGACATGTGACTTGTGCAAAAGGTGGCTTGGTGGGCAGATAATGTTTGTACTGCCATCAAGAGTAGGTGTTGGTCAGGCAGACATAGCAACATTCTGTCTAACTTGGAAATGTAGAATTTTTCAACTTTGTGTTACTAGTAGACATTGTGTTTTCTGGCTTATTAGAAGGAGAAAATTGCAGTACAGGGTCAAACTTCTTGGCTAGTCACTGCAATTGGTGGTCTATTTATTTTCAGTAGGCCCCTTGAGTATCCCCTCGTCGACCTTCAATCTGATATACCAAAATAAATCAGAGGGAACCTATCCGGAGAAGGCATCTTTTTAATAGGTTCTGCACATGCACTTAAATCCCGGCCGCCTTATTGAGAGTGGAGATGGTTGGCTATTTTTGCATTGTTGTCTTTCTGTGTTTTTTTTATTGCATTTAAGTAACAATATTCATACAGTTATGAAACTCAGTCTGAACTGTATGAATCTTATGACGCATTACTAAATATAGAGCCCGAATTGCAAAGTTTTTCCATGTCAAATCCAGTTTCACGTAGAGAAGCACATTTCATATCTTTATGCATGACTTTTCCCTGATGTTGCTATCTGGAATACTGTTATACTGTTGTTGCTGGTTTGCTGCCCACTTTACACCATCGCAGAAGATAGAGGGTGGTGGAATCCTAGCCTATGCAGCTACAGAACAACCTGAGGTTGCAAAAGGATCTAACTTGTGCAATTAGACTAATTCCTGTTCAGCTAGGCATGCTGGTAGGCGGTTTGATGATGCATCATAGAAGCAACAGTATAAATGGTCAAAATGGTGCATTACTGACCACAATGGCAGCAAAACAAACAACAAAAAGCAGCAATGGCTGCACGCAGATGGTGGCTATGGTCCGCATATGTACCACAGGTACAGGCTGTAAAAGTAGTGTCATGTAGGTGTAAAAAAGGCAAATATTGGAGCAGCAACTCTAGCCACAAAGAGCTCCAGGGAAGCTCCAGTTATTCAATAAAGTCCATTCACCTCTCCCATGAAACCAGTTCACGTAACTGCAGCATCTCCCCAAAGAAGAAGTGCCATTCATTGCATCATGGTAAATTATGCCAGCTGGCCGTTGACAAATTTGAGTAGCCAGTGGTAAATTTTGCCATTGCTGATAAAGATGATATTATAGGTGCTCATTCATGGAAGTTGTCCTTCAGGAGACAAATCGGTATAACCTATGGTTAGCCCACCACCTATGGATTTCTCTGCAATGAAAATTACATTCAATGTCGGCTAGGAGGGGGAGTCTAAGAATTGATCAATGGAGGTCAGCACAAAGAACACTTCAGGAGCACATGGCTGTGTCATGGTCCTGAAAGGGATAGTCTAGAGTAGTGAACATGTAAATATCCCTGCCGAACAGCAAAATAAATGAACCTTCCAAGGGTCTAGAAAAAATTGAACCACAGACTATTAAACTAAATGCAGTCATGGACTGTGCGGAAGCTAAATGAGAGGCAATATGGTCTTGAAAATAAAAATACTTGCAAGTAAGTCCAATAATGTTTAATTACACATGATCCAGATCTATTCCTCCCTCTAGAGAGACTCGCCAACTTATGTATCTCAGCATCTAAGGTTTATGCTGTTCTCGCCCCATCTAAACAATTGACCCCCCAGAAAACCATATTCAACTGGAACAATTTCATAAACAATAGGCAGGACAACTTACTCCCTCGTCAGCATGGAGTAAAAGTTCAAACTCCCCTTTAAAAAGTTTTACTCTAGCTCTTGCTCAAACGAGATTGTGGTCCATATACAACACCTTCTTGACACCCTAGAAACCACACATACTAGGACTCATCAAATCTAACCTCTGTTAGAATTGTAATTTGTAACCTGGCAACACATCACAAATTCTCTTTAAATGCAAACATGTTTGCCGCAGTGGTATGAAATTTGAAACTTCATAAATAAAATATTCAATATTAACCTTAAGACTGACTCTTCCCTGTGTATCTAGGCAGCAGTAGATACCCCACCTCTTAACTCCAATATTCCCTCACGTATTGACCTGATCCTGGTCATAGACAGGACGTGGTGGGACTGATTCTGCTTTCTTAGATTTGCTGATAATTCATGCTTCCAAAAACCCACTCCTTCTCAGAATCTGGAATATTATGAGATTAGATTGATGTGTATTGCTAGAGAAATAACCCCTCACTCTACTAACTACTGCAAATGCTCACCTATTGGGTTTATTGCTACACTCTCCGACTACCAGCTACAGTTTCTGTTTCTGTTCACCATTGTTCTTACCTTTCTTTTCTCACTGCTTCTCTTCCTGTGTCTCCTCTTTCTGCTCATTTTATAGCTCCCAAATTAAAATGCTTCAGAACTATTGGTTCTTGCTGTAGTCCATATGAATCTCTTAGCACAACAATATCTGAGTGACATTTTACTCCAACATTCAAACATTGCTCTGCGCTATTTTAATTGCATATAAAACGTTCTGATACAAAAAAAAAACAGAAACATTAACTTATAATGCTCTACTAGCTAACCCGTCTTTAGGTGGTGTTATTATTATTATTATGATGAAAACGTATTAACCCATTAAGTGCGGGCGTCGGCCACTGGCCGACGCCCGCACTACCTCCCTGGTGCGGGTCACGACCAGTGGCCAACACCAGAGAGGGGGTTAAAAAATCTGGAGGATTTTCCATTGCTTTGTGTGTAGGAGACGCGGAACCCCGCCCCGCTACCGCCCCTTTGTGACGTCAGCGTGCAGTCTCGTTTTTCCCTACCGGAGCAGCAGAGTAGCAGGTAACCGTCCACTTCCTACTCCGGTGGGGAAAAAAAGGCCAAAATGGCCTCCCCCGATGCCAGGGAGGCATTGATGGAACGGGAGACTCTCCCTTTTCCATCAATGCCTCCCTGGCACCGTTTCCTGGCCATGGATCGCAGCGCGGTTGCGATCCATGGTCAGGAAACGCCCCTAGACACCAGGGATCTTCTTTGGGGGGAGTCGGCCCCCTTGTAAATGGGCCGTTCCCCTGTGGGGGCACTAATTTACAATGTTTGTTTGGGTCGCTTTGGGGGGCGACCGCGGCCCCCAGATTAAAAAAAAAGGATACAAAAAAAAAAAAATGGCGGGGTCAGCCCTCTGAACACGGGCCGACCCCTGGGGCATCAAGAAATAATCTAGTTTTCCCTGGGGGGCAATCGGGCACCCCCAGGGAATATTTTTTTAAAAAAAAGAAAATCTTGGGGCTCTCTCTCTCTCTCTCGCTATATATATATATATATATATATATATATATATATATATATGTGTGGTTTCCCTGGGGGGCCAATTGTGGCTCCCGTAAAACAACACATAAAAGAAAAAAATATGTATATATATATTATATATGTATATATATATATATATATATATATATATACATATATATATATATTTTTTTTTCTTTTATGTGTTGTTTTACGCGAGCCACAATTGGCCCCCCCAGGGAAACCACACATATTTAAAAGTGATATCTAACCACACATATATAAAAGTGATATATATATATATATATATATATATATATAATAATGTATGTATGAATATATGTATGTATGTCTTTTGTCTAGTGGCAGTTGCCATAAAGTAGTGCAGATGGTTTAATTGTCCTGCTGCAAAGGATGTACATTTATATGTATTTAGCTGAGTGGATTAGTAAAGGGAAGCATTACCTGCGCTTTAAAACAAATGTTATGTGAGGGGGACTATGGAGATATGAGCTGCACTTTTGCTGGGTGGTACTGAGGGAATTAGAAGAGGAGATAATGGGAGGCAGGGCACCAAAAATGACTGTCGCATTGGGTGCCACCAGCGCTACAGGCTGTGATGATGGGTATGTGGTAAGTTGAAGTAATACATTATTTTTGGGGGTTTTTTCTGTGTTTTCAGAGAATCTGCCAAATTGGAGAAGAAGCAAAGGTAAGGTGACAACATTTCCTATTGGACACATCAAACATACCCACAAGCAATTTTGTGACTATCTGCCTTCTACGTAGGCTAGTAATTTAGAGGGACAGTTTAGCCAGTAGCAGAGATGGCGTCTCGTTGGATGACTGCTGATCAAGCCCTAACTCGGGTTATGGAGGACAGTTCCGATGTAGGCTCAGAGACTGAGACAGCAGGTACTGAGACAGCATCTGAGGGAGAGGACAATGGGGCAGAATCTGAGAGTGATTTTTCAGTTGGTGGAGTCCCATCCGACGACACCTCTTCCAGTGAGTCTGATGGAGACAATGACGACAGATGTGCTGTCCCTTCGCAAGCACATTCTGTTCAGCGGGACAACATTGGGTTAGCCGAACCCATAGAGCAGGTGCATGCGGCTGCAAGCACGGAGAGAGTGCTCTCTTGGCAGCCCCCCTGTTTAGTTCAGCCCCAAATTCCACCTTTTACTGGTGACGCTGGATGTAAAGTCGATACAGCTAACTTTTTGCCAGTCGACTAAATCCATCTATTTTTGGATGTTGACTTCCTTCAGAAAATTGTGCAGCAAACAAATTTGCGTGCAGACTAATTTCTGAGGGAGCGTGGAGGCACTCTAGGGCCCCGTTCTAGGGCACGCCAGTGGACTCCCACTTCGCTGGCAGAGTTGAAGATATTTTTGGGCCTTAGGCTCAAAATTGGGTTAGTGCAGAAACCCACCTTGCAGTCCTACTGGACGACTCGCACGGTTTGGGTAACTCCCATCTTCGCACCATACATGAGCAGAGATCGTTTTTTGCTACTGCAGCGCGCGCTGCATTTCAATGACAATTCTGCTGCATTGCCCCGGGACCATCCAGACCATGACAGGTTGTTCAAAATTCAGCCTGTCGTGGAACATTTGTCTGCCAGGTTTCCAGAGATCTATACTGCTGGAAAGAATATAGCAGTCGATGAGTCTTTGATCCTGTACAAAGGACGTCTGCTTTTCAGACAGTACATTGCGAGCAAAAGAGCTCGCTATGGCATAACGCTGTACATGCTGTGTGAGAGCTCTTCTGGCTATATGTACAGCTTGAGAGTGTATACAGAAAAGTATTCTACCCTAAACCCCGTAGGTTGCCCTCCCACGTTAGGGGTCACAGGTAAGATAGTATGGGAACTTGTCCAGCCACTTCTTCACAAAGGTTATAACCTTTATGTGGACAATTTTATACTGGAGTAGAGCTGTTCAGTGAGCTCTACAAACCTGGCACTGTGGCCTGCGGTACAGTTTGTTGTAACCGCAAAGGATTCCTGCAGGAGCTTGTTTGCAAGAAGCCCCAGAAATCAGAGAGTACTGCATTGCGTTCTAATGAACTGTTCGCAGTCAAGTTCTTGGATAGGCATGATGTATACATGCTCACTACAATTCATGATGAGAGCACTTCCCCTATCACGGTTTGGGGTCAGATGGCCGAAGTCCACAAGCCCATCTGTATACTTGATTACAATAAGTACATGGGCGGATTGGACAAGAATGACCAGGTTCTTCAACCATACAATGCGTGTCGTAAAACTTGCACTTAGTACAAGAAACTGTTTACCCACCTGATTCAGATGGCAACATATAATGCGTATGTTGTTTACCGTCAGACAACCACAGGAAGACTCATGACTTTCCTTGACTTCCAGTTGTCTGTAATTGAAAGCCTCACTGCTGTTACAGAAGCAGCAGCAGCCTCCACCTCATATGTTCTGGAGGATGTGGCAAGGCTGCAGGAGCGACACTTTGCTGATCGCATTCCTAAAACACCCAAAAAGGATCGTCCATGTCGTCGCTGTAAAGTGTGCTCGAAGCATGGAAAGCGCCAGGAGAGTCAGCATTACTGTACCCAGTGTCCATCACAACCAGGCCTCTATATCCCTACTTGCTTTACATTGTATCATACTAAAGCAAGGTTCTGGGAAATAGACTGAGGTTGAGCTGCCGTTGGGTAATCCTTTCAGTGGCAGTGCATGGATACCGAACGTCCATGGGCCACTGCTTCGTTAGGCAAGAAGCCTCAGAATTTTACTTTATCTACTTAATCATGGACTTCCTTTTGGACTGCTTGAGATCTAAATCCACCGTCAGAACATGGTAGGTGTTCTGTTTAACTAACATGCATTATATTCCCCCTACTGCATATACTAGCGGGCAGAACATATGCCACATTGTCACGGAGTACCCTTTCTTCACCAGCATGTCTACCTTACTTTCAACAGTACATATGCTCTCCCAGTTCGAGGAATCACTTTGTAGAGCATATTTGGAAACCCCCAACTTGCATACACAAACTAGTATAGGTTCACTTGGCATTTATACAGGATTAATCAGGACTCTGATGAGAACAGAGACATGAATGGGTAAGGAAAGCTTATGGTAGGTGTGCCTTCACAGCGTTATTGCACAGGTAGAAGGCAGATAGTAAAGGTAGTACAGATGTACATCATCTGTACCTATGGATTCAAACCCATGGATGCCATCCCAGCACTAAAGGAGAATGACTTGTATAGGTCAGTGTTTGACCTGCTTTTCATGTTCATCCTCCACCCGAACGTAGTAGATGTTCAGTTTGCTGTATAAGTGCATTACAGTCACATCACTGCACATAATTTTGGCTGGGACATATGCTACGTTCCAATGGACTCCCCTGTGTGCCAAACACTACCCTTTTTCATAGCCTATGACCTTCTCTTTAGGGACAATCATGAGAAATCCCCAGCATGTCTCCCTTAGTTTCAAAGGTAGATATGCTCACTCAGTTTGAGGAATCGCTTTGTACGGCATACTCGGACACCCACAACTTGCATCCACAAACAGGAAGAAGTTGGATTTAGCACAGTGAGTGCATTAAAGGTGCATGAAAAACATTTCTTCCTGAGCCTCAGGTGACTGTCACAGGAGTCATTAGTAAAGGTTTGTTACGCATGCATTTGGTAAAGTTCAGGAAGAAGGAGGCAGTTACTTGACAGGTGGTAAAATGTAGTCAAACTTATTCCGTTCTGTGGCATGTGAATGTGATGGGCCCCTGTCTGGCAGCAGTAAGTTAATGTGAGTGCAGTGATTGTTGGATTGGGACCGTGGCCGGAAGTATGAAAGGGTTGTTTGTTGTGCATGAATGGTGTGTGAATGGACCATAAACAGGTTGGTGCCTGGATGCAGCTTTATGGCCCACCTTCAGAAGGCTTGGTTTCAATATTCAGATACTTTGATAAGTATTCATGCTTTGAAACCATAATTTCTGAGGTGCTAAAACCAACCAGTGTGAGTGGTGGGTTAACTTCAAAAAGCTAGTACCAGGGGAGTCCAAGGGTGAAGGACTTGCGTGGCTCTCATCAGTATTCCTTCACCCAGAATCCCCTTGGAATCACAAAATGTGCTTAAATAACACATTTGCCTTGCATTCCAATGAGCAGAAGTCCAGGGATCTTCAGGAAGCCACAAACTTTCTACCACTAGGCATTCCTCTAAGTCTCCAGGGAAAAACTGACTCATTTTAGTGCGTGGGCAAGTGACCACAACAGGGAAGTAGCCAAAACGGATTTTGGAGACATTAAAATTACCTACCACAAAACAGCCTCTTTTTTTAAGACAGTCTCCTAAGTTTTTGGTCCTGGGCTCGAAAGACATATGGGGAAACCTACCAAACACCGACATTTCTGAAAGCTAACACCCAAGGCAGACCACGTAAGTGTGGCGTGTTTGAATTTCACAAAGTTTTCTTACCCAGAATACCCTGCAAAAGTGAAATGTTGATCAAAACCACTATTTTTCGTTCCTTTTTTATCAGTGAAACTACAGGGATGTGCAGGGATCCTCAAATATCCTACCACCCAGTGTTTCTCCACTTGTCCTGATAAAAACACAACCCCGCTTGTGTGCCTGGGCCTAGTGTCTGCGTCAGGAATGGATCACTCCAGGGTTAACAGTAGCCCTCATGCAAGGACTACCATTGACCCCTGTGTGATCCATTCCTGTCGCAGGCACTAGGCCTACTCACACAAGTGAGGTACCATTTTTGTCGGGAGACTTGGGGGAACACTGGGTAGGAGGAAATTTGTCCTCTCCGATTACAGAAGTTTCTGTCACCGAAATGTGGGAAAAAAAGTGTTGTTTTTTTGCCAACATTTGAGGTTTGCAAAGGATTCTGGGTAATAGAACCTGGTGAGAGCCCCACAAGTCACCCCATCCTAGATTCCCCGAGGTGTCTAGTTTTTAAAAATGCAAAGGTTTGGTAGGTTTCCCTAGGTGGCGGCTGAGCTACAGGCCAAAATCCACAGCTAGGCACTTTGTAAAAAACAGCTCTGATTTCTTTTGGAAAATGTGATGTGTCCACATAGTGTTTTGGGGCATTTCCTGTTGCGGCCACTAGGCATACCCACACAAGTGAGGTACCATTTTTATCGGGAGACTTGGGGGAACGCTGGGTAGGAGGAAATTTGTGGCTCCTCTCAGATTACCGAAGTTTCTGTCACCGAAATGTGGGAAAAAAAGTGTTTTTTTTTGCCAACATTTGAGGTTTGCAAAGGATTCTGGGTAATAGAACCTGGTGAGAGCCCCACAAGTCACCCCATCCTAGATTCCCCGAGGTGTCTAGTTTAAAAAAACACAAAGGTTTGGTAGGTTTCCCTATGTGGCGGCTGAGCTACAGGCCAAAATCCACAGCTAGGCACTTTGTAAAAAACAGCTCTGATTTCTTTTGGAAAATGTGATGTGTCCACGTTGTGTTTTGGGGCATTTCCAGTCGCGGCCACTAGGCCTACCCACACAAATGAGGTACAATTTTTATCGGGAGACTTGGGGGAACGCTGGGTAGGAGGAAATTTGTGGTTCCTCTCAGATTCCAGAAGTTTCTGTCACCGAAATGTGAGAAAATAGTGGGTTTTTTTGCCAACCTTTGAAGTTTGCAAAGGATTCTGGGTAACAGAACCTGGTGAGAGCCCCACAAGTGACCCCATCCTAGATTCCCCTAGGTGTCTAGTTTAAAAAAATGCACAGGTTTGGTAGGTTTCCCTAGGTGGCGTCTGTGCTACAGGCCAAAATCCACAGCTAGGCACTTTGTAAAAAACAGCTCTGATTTCTTTTCGAAAATGTGATGTGTCCACGTTGTGTTTTTGGGCATTTTCTGTTGGGGCCACTAGGCCTGCCCACACAAGTAAGGTACCATTATTATCGGGAGACTTGGGGGAACGCTGGGTAGGAGGAAATTTGTGGCTCCTCTCAGATTCCAGAAGTTTCTATCACCGAAATGTGAGAAAAAAGTGTTTTTGTTTGCCAACTTTTGAGGTTTGCAAAGAATTCTGGGTAACAGAACCTGGTGGCAGCCCCACAAGTCACCTCATCTTGGATTCCCGTAGGTGTCTAGTTTTAAAAAATGCACAGGTTTGGTAGGTTTCCCGAGGTGTCGGCTGAGCTACAGGCCAAAATCCACAGCTAGGCACTTTGTAAAAAAAAACAGCTCTGATTTCTTTTGGGAAAATGTGATGTGTCCACGCTGTGTTTTGGGGCATTTCCTGTCGCAGGCACTAGGCCTACCCACACAAGTGAGGTACCATTTTTATCGGGAGACTTGGGGGAACACAGAATAGTAAAACAAGTGTTATTGCCCCTTTTCTTTCTGTAACTTTATTACTTCCAAATGTGAAATAGTGTGCAAAAAAAGACTTCTATTTGAGAAATGCCCTGTAATTCACATGCTGGTATGGGCACCCCAGAATTCACAGATGTGCAAATAACCACTGCTTCTCAACACCTTATCTTGTGCCCATTTTGGAAATACAAAGATTTTCTTGATACCTCTTTTTCAGTCTTTCTATTCCAGCAAATTAATTGCTGTATACCGGTATAGAATGAAAACCTATTGCAAGGTGCAGCTCATTTATTGGCTCTGGGTACCTAGGGTTCTTGATGAGCCTACAAGCCCTATATATCCACGCAACCAGAAGAGTCGAACAGACGTAACGGTATATTGCTTATAAAAATCTGACATTGCAGGAAAAAGTTACAGAGTAAAACATAAAGAATAATGGCTGTTGTTTTCAGCTCAATTTAAATTTATTTTTATTTCAGCTGTTATTTTCTGTAGGAAAACCTTGTAGGATCAACACAAATGACACCTTGCTGAATTCAAAATTTAGTCTACTTTTCAGAAATGCTTAGCTTTCCAGGATCCAGTATTGGTTTCACACCCATTCCTGTCACTAACTGGAAGGAGGCTGAAAGCAGCAAAAATAGTAAAAATGAAGTATGTCCCAGTAAAATGCCAAAATTGTGTTGAAAATGTGGTTTTCTGATTGAACTCTGCCTGTTCCTGAAAGTTGGGAAGGTGGTGATTTTAGTACCGCAAACGCTTTGTTGGAGCCATTTTCAGGGAAAAAACCACAAGCTTTCTTCGGCAGCCCTTTTTTCCAATTTTATGAAAAAAAAATACATTTTAGGTGTATTGTGGCTAATTTCATGGTCTCCTCCAGGGGAACCCCTAGGATGTTGGAAAAAAGGCCGCAAATTTGGCGTGGATAGCTGATGTGAACAAAACGTTAAGAAGGCCTAAGCGCAAACTACCTCAAATAGCCAAAAAAGTGCTCAGCACTGGAGGTGGAAAAGGCCCAGCAGCTAAGAGGTTAAACTCAAAATGTTATTTTCTGAAAAGTGGGGAAATGCTGGGAATTCCTGACAGGCATTGCCTCTGAGCTGAGAACTGCTCAGTGTGCCTCTCCAAGGTGTTTGATGAAGCTGTAAGAAAACTTACAGAAGATGCCAGCCTAAGGGCAAATTGTTGGGAGCAGTAGAGCTTGTCAAGCTCCAGGCTATAGCCCTATGAGGATGACCATGGTTCTACAGTTAGAGGGGGCAGCTAAGGACGGAACAGTCTTGGGTGTGTATTTATCAATATGTTGGGTCACACTTGGCCCACACAAGGGGGGGTGCAGGCGCGATGCAATACTAATGTAAGATTCATCAAGCCACGCAGGGCCACCTTGCAGGGCCCTGAGTGTCTTTATGACTTTGGAGTAATGCAGTGCAATCGCTGCGTTACTCTGCCCCAGGGTGGTATTCCATGGGTGGAGCATGGGTGTTCCCCCACATCCACGCATGGATTTTGGCACATTCCTAGATTTACCATTACTGGTAGATCTTGGAATGTGTCAAAATCCTAAGCTTCCCCAGGTGAGGTGTGATGAGGAGAAATATTTTTATACACAAAGAAAAAAAAATGCAGCAGAGGATTGTTTTGTGCAGAAAGGTGCCCCTTCCTGCAAAAAAACAATCCAGTCTGCAACGCAAGCACACTTGTACAATGACACAAGTGTGCCTGCATTAGCACTAGTCAGCCAAAAGTGTGCCAGTGAAAGGAAAAGGCAGGATTGCGCCACATAATGGTAAATATGGTGCATTCCTGTCCTTACCCTTTCATGCAGCGCAGTAAAGTGGCTTGCTGTGCTGCATGAAAATGTGATGAATAGAGAGTTAAGTTGGGGTGTGAAGCTGATAGGAGACTGCCTCTCCAAGGGAAGATGGCACCATCTTATTTCCATACGTCACTATAATATAAGCTCTGAATCCCTAAAGGCTTCCAAGAGACATGGAGCTGTGCAAAACTTTAACAGTCTTGTTTTTATTCTGAACAGCAGGATCATTGAAGACTTCAGACCTCATTTTCTATTGTTTATTTGTTCTTTTCAAAATATCTGAATGAAACCATATATAAGAACATACCTCGGAAGCAAATTCAGACTATACCTTGTCCCCAGTTGATTAAATCGGAAGAGACTACGATTACAGCTGGTGGTCCCTTGCAGCGACCAGTGAAAATGCACCAGTGCTTCAAAGGGCAGAATTATACCTAGCAATCTTCATTTGAAAACATGCATGTTGTAATGGCATGCCACGGTATAGTGTCATATGGGTGAGTGGTTGTGACTGGCTGACCTGGATGCCAAGGGAAGACTTGTTCTGTCCAGAGGGCTGGAGGTAATAAATAAACTAGAAGAACCAAGTAAGGGGTTCTTATGCCCAGACTATATTACTGGTGTGGTCTGATTTATTGCCGCTTGTTCAAGTGTGTGTGCAGGCCCAGCTGTGAGATGCACAGTGCTGTTACACTGGTGGCGAGGGTGGTGTTCCCCCTCCAACATTGGCTGCTACGTGCTGCACTGGCCGCCGACCTCCGATCCAGCGAAACACCTGCGCTGCCTTTTGGCAGCACCCGGTGCCTTGGAGCCTCCACCCTGCACAGCCAGCAGACCACGGGTGGATTGGCCCTGGTGGACACCTTGTGCCTGCCTGGCCACAGCCGCTCCTGAAGTCCTCTCTGGAGCCGGCCGTGGCACAAGTGAGGCACCGCCCAGAGGCCACGCCCACAACCACGCCCAGGTGTTTCCCTGGGGCCTACCGAGCCACATGCTTACATCGCTGGAATGAAATAAAGGACAAGAGCTGCAGGAGAGAAGGGAAAAAAAGTGTGGAAAAAAATAAATAAACTTTTAGTACATACTGTCAGCAGCACTCACCCTGTGGGCAGCAGCTTGCTCAGCCTGGTGTGCCTCCTCCGCCCACTCGTCGGTGACCTATTGCCTCAAGAAAAGAAAGGAAAAAAATTGCAAATAAAAGGGACACATAAGAAGACAATCAGGCACATGGTTCAACCACAGAACTATGAGTGCTCTTCTGCCTCAAAAACACATCATCCACAAGCACCGTACCACCCATACTGTCCAATGCGCTACCAGTGTGGCCCAGTGACACCGCACTCAACCAGAAACAGCACCACTCAGCCACCTGACACAGCAACTGTTCAACTCACACCATGGCCGATGACCAATCCCCAGCCCACAACCCACCGCACCCACCCTACCCCACCAGCAACATGCTATGACAGGAGCTCTCCCACCACTTAGCAAGCTAGCTGATCCTTGAACAGCGTCCCCTCACTGAAGAATATGGATAATATGGGTTGGCAGACTAGAGAACTACTTTGTAGCTGTCAACACCAGGGCAATGCGCGCTCTATTGGAGACTAGAATGCAAAAACCCAGCACTCTGAAAACAACGTAATTTATGCATTGTGCTGATATGTTGTTGATTAACCTTTTGCATTGCAGAGTTCAATCCTGAAGACTTATTTTTAATGTGCTTACAAATGCTGTTCATTTGCAATGTATTGCTGCAGGCTTTTAGAGTGTTTTAGGGTTTGGTCCCTTTCCAGGGCCTTCAAGAGACTATCCCTGCAACATGCCTGGGTGTGGTTGTGGGCTGGGCCAAGACTCTATAAAAATGAGCCAGCCCAGCTTCAAGTGCTCACTATTCAGAGGTCCCGGTGCAGAGCAGCAGCTACTTCCTGAGCTCCTGTCCCGGTGGCCTATTTGATCTTCCAGGCATCTGACTTTCATTCTTCATTTGGAGATCCTTGTTCTGGGCGGTAAGAAGGTGGTTGGGCTGGCCTCCCGACGCCGTTATCGAGAACTCTCATGTTCTTGGGCCTAATTCTTTTATGATTTGACAGAGTACTTTGCGCGTGTGAAATATGCGCTTGAGTGTTTGTGTCATTTGCAGGGTGACTTGCGAATCGGCAAGACGCGCGATTCGTTACATGATAATTTAATCTTGTTATTCATTGCACGCTACCATTTCTTGACATTTGCATGGTGGCTTAAGAATCGGCAAGACGTGCGATTCGTTTTATGGTGTTTTAACTTTGTTGTTCATTGCGCGCTACCATTTCTTGACATTTACATGGTGGCTTAAGAATCTGCAAAAGACGCGCAATTCGTTTCATTGTACTTTGATCTTGTTATTCATTGTGAGCTGTTATTTCTTTGCATTTACATCGTGGTTTACGAATCGGCAAGATGCGCGATTCGTTTAATGATGATTTGACTTTGATATTCATTGCGTACTACCATTTCTTGGAATTTTAAATGGTGAAACTCGAATCGGCAAGACGCACGATTCTCTCCTCGAGTTTAATTCATGTTGTTTATTGTGTGCCACTATTCTAAGATATTTATCATGTAATATTCAAGTTGACAAGTTATGTGATTTATTTTCCTGAATCCATATTGTGTTATTCATGGTGCACAATCCTTTTATGGTGTTTACTATATATATATATATATATATATATATATATAAATCGACAATATGCGCAATTGTGTTGCAACATTTTAAGAGTACACAGAAGATCAGAGTTTCTAGATGCAATATTGTATGGTCCTAGTATGCATTCTCAAAAAATGATTTATATGACTGGTTTAAAATTTAGTCAGAATGTTTTTCTGATTCTCATGTAAAGGAAAGTACTTGAATAAGAAAGTTTTCATTTAATCCATCTTGATTCCCTTACAGGTATCCGGCCATCTTGAAACTTAGTCATTTTAAACTTAATTCTTAGATTGTTCATGTTCTCAGAATGACTATGCTTAGAATCATAGTCTAGTATTGATTTCAGGAGATATAATTTTCATATTGTGTGTTCTAACCTTTTTCTTACTACAGGTCTCCTTCCCAGCTGTTTCCCTTCCTAATCCCTTCTTCCCCTCTTGAACTCTCTTAGCCTCTGTGATTTATCTATCAGAGTCTTGGAGCTGTTCAATGGTGGACGTGTTGGGAACGTGCGCAGACCCCGAGGATCTGGTGACTCTGACTGTAGCCACCCAAGAACGCAGCAATGCAGTCAAGTGTTCGCTCCTCTTACACTTCAGGGGACTGAGTTATACAAGTTGTTCAGACAGCTCCTGAATACCAGCACTGCTGACCACTACGATGCAGCAGTAAAAGCATTGAACACACACTTCGACCCGCAGCAGTTGAACCCAGACTTTGATCGCTTTAAACTTCACCAAGCACACCAGTGACAAGGGGAGTCCATTGACCAATTTTGCACACGGCTCAGGGAGCTTGAGAGCATGTGCACCAATGACAGCCAGACCTGCCAAAGAAATAAGGGCCAAAATCATCCAGGTGTGCCAAAACAAAACACTAAGAGGCCTCATCCTGAGGCAGGCCAACATCAGTCCAGATGATATATTACTAATGACACGATCACATGACCTCTCAGCAGCCTGGGCAGCGGAAATGGACCTGACTGTGACCCAAGCACCCGAGAAACCACCAACAATAAAAATGGAATGAGCGGATGCAGTACAGATGGAACAACCCAGAAGAAAAACTAGAACAAACACCTCAACCAAGGAAGGGAGACGCTGCAAGTACTGAGGAAGGGAGGAACATAATCCTAAAGAATGCCCAGCCCAAGGGAAGACATGTTCTAACTGCGAGAAGGTAAACCATGTTGTGACTGTCTGCAAGAGCAACCCAAAAGGGAGGGGTGCAAGATGAAGGAGCACTGCCCGAGGACAATCAGACAGTTGTCGCTAGAGGAGCCAACTCTGTACGCTGCACGATACCAAACCACACACGCAGTTGCAGAAGACTCATCACCGAAGAGGAAGATTTATTCTTGATACCATTCACAGATGACCTAAAGAAACACAGGTGTTGCCCGGTAAAGGCCCTAATTGACATAGACACCTCAGTAAACATAATGGGCCCACAACAATATATGTGCCTTGGACCCCGCCTACCGCTGTCACCTTTGGCCACCAAAATCTTCTCCGATGACAGCCACACACCCCTACCACTGAGGGGGAGAATGACAGTAAGCATCAAGTCAAAGGACAGGGAAGTCCAGGCCACATTCCACATAGTCAGCAAGGAAGCAGACACCCTTCTTGGCAGCCACCCTGTCAAAGATCACAGTTTGGTGTCCTTTGTGAAGAGCGTCAGGACGCTCCAAGTGGATGAGCTGTTGGGACAATTTCCAGAGCTGTTCAACAGTCCAGGGTGCCTAAAGGCATCTCCGATCCAACTACACATTGACAAAGCCATCAAACCAGTGGCTCTGAGGCACAGATGCCTCCCGTTCCATCTCTGCCTGCTGGTGGAGCAGGAGTTGGACAAACTTGAAAGCCAAGGAGTGATGGAGAAGGTATCAGGTCCCATTCCTTGGGTGTCGCCCATGGTAATCGGGGAAAAGCCCAAGCAACCTGGAAGGATCAGGTTGTGTATCAACAAGTGTCTCCCCAACAAAGCAATCAAAATGGAAAGGCACATACCACCCTCAATCGATGACATAATCGCTGACCTGAACGGATCTAAGTAGATCTCAAATCTCAGCCTAAATGCCGGATAACATCAACTGAACTTGGCAGAAGAGACCATGTACATCACCACTTTCTCTACACATTTAGGGCTACAAAAGTTTGCTTGAACTTTGGCATCTCATCAGCCACCGAAGTATATCAAGATGCCATTCACAAGACCCTGTCAGGGCTACAAGGAGTGTTGAACATCAGTGATGACATTCTGATCCATTCAACCACAGCGGAAGAGCACCATCAACATCTGAAGGCGATGCTATGGTACCTGTCAGAGCATGGCCTCACTCAGCACGAGGAAAAATGTGAATTGAGTTTTCGGGTATGTCTTCAACCAGCAAGGGGTCAAGGTTGACCCCAGGAAGTCACAAGCCATTAAACAAGCCCCAGCGCCAAGAAATGTGACTGAGGTACGCAGCTTCCTAGGCATGGCCACCTACTGGAGCAGGTTCATTCCCCATCTTGCTACCCTATCTGAACCACTCTGAGCTCTTACAAAGGGCAATACTCCATGGGTGTGAGGTGCTCTTGAGGAAAAAGCCTTCCAGAAGCTCAAGGAAGCGCTACTATGCCAAGTCACCAAGGCCTACTTTGCCCCCGTAAGAATACCGAGTTGGTGGTTGATGCCAGCCCGTAGTCCTAGGGGCAGTCCTAACTAAAGAAGTAGAGCCTGGCCATTGGGCCCACTTGCATACACCAGCAAAGCCTTGACCCCAGCTGAACAACGTTATGCACAAATTGAGACGTCTTGGCAATCAAGTGGGCCTGTGGACATTTCCAAAAGTATCTACAAGGAAGGCCATTCAAGGTAATCACAGATGATCAACCACTAGTACCCCTTTCTAAAGGGACTGTATCTCACCCACCCCCGAGGATTGACAGGTGTGCCATCCAGCTCCAGCACTAGGGGATGGAAGTTGTATATCAGCCCTGATCAAAGAATCCAGCCGACTTCTTATCATGACACCCGCCCAATACATTGGGAGGACCAGCAGTGGAGACCAAGGAGACTGAAGCTTGCTGCCAAGGAGATCTCTGAAGCCACCAAGGGAGATGCCATCTTGATGAAAGTAAAACAAGTCCTGGATGGTGGCTCATGGAAAGACTTTCTCAAGGAATCCAATGGGTGGACAAGCAGCAAGAACGAGGGACTCACGAAACTATGGCAAGTCTGTAATGAGTTTAGCCTGACCCGAAAAGGCCTCATTCTATGGGGTTACCGCTTAGTCATCCCATCAAGTCTGCAGCAACAGGTAACCATGTTAGCACACGTGGGCCACCAAAGCACAGTCAAAATGAAGGCATGCATGGTTCCCCATGAGAAAGTGTGGTTCCCCGGCCTAGAAGCTGCAGTGGATGACTTTGTAAGGCAATGCCCTGCCAGCCAGCTAACAAGCACCCCGGAAGCACCATCACCCATCATAACTGAAGAGCGATGCAGCACGCCGTGGTCCAAAATCAGCCCCGATTTCAGAAGCATCCCCGATGGTCGAGTTATGCTAGTGATGGTCTGGTATTCAAAATACCCCATAGTCGAGGTCATTGACTACCCCTTTCAGCAATGTGGCACCTGTCCTTGAGAAGACATTTGCCATGTTTGGGCTACCCGAAGATATCAAGACTGATAATGGGCCTCCGTTTCAGGGGACAGAGTTTCATGAATTCATGAAGAACCTAGGGATCAAGCATCGCCAAATCACACCGCAGTGGCTCCAAGCCAACAGTGATGTTGAGCGCTTCATGCGTACACTTAACAAGGTCCTTCAGGTAGCTACGTGGGAAGGAAGTAACCCAAAACTCAGTATTCATCGTTTCCTTAGGGAGTATCAAGGAACGCCCTACTGTCACACTAAACGAGCCGCGTGGTCCCTCATGCTGTCAGGAGCCAGGGACAGACCCCATGCCCACCTGTCCCGGGTAGCAACCTTCCTGGCACTACCCCGCAGAGACTGAAATGACACGCAGAGAAACAAATGATTGGGCAAGTAGAAGGAGGTGTGCAACAAACTGGCATCTGCAAGTTGGGGACCAGGTGATTATAAAGGACCAAAGACCAGGTTGGTAATTTTGCACGCCCTATGAGGAATCATCTGCAGAGTGGCCAGCACCATGGTAACTGCACAGAGAGCGAACAAGACAGTGTCCTGGAACATCTCTTGGTTCTGGAAGGTGGCATTTAGGGAGCCCCTAACTGACGAGCCAGATCTGAGTTATCCTTATCCGGAGCCCGAACAGCACAACCCGGAACCCCAAGATGCCCAAAGAGGAGTGATCAAGGCACTCCGTGGTTCCCAGAGAATGCCCCTCCTGAAACCCAAGAGGACGGGCCTAGGTCACAGGTCCGATGATACCACCTCAGGCCAAACCCGACGAAAAGCCAAAGACTTGGAGACTTTGCGTGGTGTCTCCATTATTGAACATGAATAAAGTTGGGTGGTGATGTAATGGCATGCCGCGGTCTAGTGTTACACTGAGGAGTGGTCGTGACTGGCTGACCCGGATGCCAAGGGAGGACTTCCTCTGTCCAGGGGGCTGGAGGTAATAAACGGGAAGAACCAAGGAAATAGTTCAATGCCAAGACTGTATATTACTGGTATGGTCTGACTTATTGCCGCCGGATCAAGCGCATGCGTAGGCCCAGCCGCAAGACACAAAAGAAACAAAGTAACATGATGGTTTAAAAGCATTTTACTAATTAGAGATTGGCATAATCTGTATAATATGTCATGTAAACCTCAACATAATGTTGTTTAAATTGTTTAAATGTGGCTTTGTGATCAGAGTTTTCATGAAGCTGTGTATTTAGATGAAAATACTGACTGGTGTATTCCCTTTTTCCCTCTCCTTTTGGCTTCTTTGATGTGCTCTGGCCAGTGTCATGGTCATAAGTGTATATCTTTTCATGACGCAAACACATTAATCAAGTTACAGTATGAATGGGGACTGTGTTGGGGATCCAGCTTGCGTTTCCATTTGACCTGCATAAAAGTTCATAATGTATTGAAATTATAGTTTAATCTCATACAGTTGTTTCTTTGTAAACAGAGCTTGCTAATAAAAGCATATGGGAACAGGAGTGATCTCATGAAGTTATGTGTTGTACATGAAACCATTTTGATAACCATTTTGAAAATGTCAGTTAAATATATGTTCTGTTTAGGACGTTCTTTCTTAAACTTGCTAAATTGATAGAAGCTGTCCTGTTACCATGAAGACATCATCATCCTATTAGTTAAAACCAGATGCTTTCCCTATGAGACTCATAAAATGTTGCTTTTTGAAAATGCATAAATGTGTGTTCCAAGGCTAGAGATTATGGAGAGCCTTTTCCTAGACTGCTTGAGAGTCCCTTGGCAGACTTTCTTGAGAGCACTTTGACTCATATACATTCCGACTAAGACTCTTTGCTGGTATTTTTAGATTAATCCTGGGAAAGACTTTGGGGGTCATTCTGACTTCGGCGGTAAAAGGCGCTTACCGCCGGTCAGAAGACCGCCATAACATCGCCGCGGTAAACCGCCACGGTCATTCTGACCCGCAACTGGCAAACCGCCAAAAACCCGACATCAACAAAAGTCCGCCACAGCAACGGCCAGCGAAAAACTGGCGATGACCAAACCTCCACCGTCACGCCAACAGAAATACGCCCATGCCATTCCGACCCACAAATCCCTGAAGCGGTCTTTCAACCACGGTATTCCATTGGTGGTACACACCGCTGCGGTCAAAATACACACACCTTTACAAAACACTACCACGTTGGACAATTCAAAATACACACACCTGAGACACATACACACACCACTCCCACACACCCAATTAAATATAAAACACCCACCCACATCACCCACAAACCCTTACGACCACAATTGCGACTGAAGGACAGAGAGAGACAGCACAGCATAGAGTAGACCATCACACAGAGGCAAATCACAACATCACCCACACAATATCCACGCACAAAACACCATACACCACCACACTCACCACACTCTACAACACATACACCACCCCTCACCTCGTCCACACCACCCCATGGCACCCCAAAGACACCCCAGTTTCTCTGACGCCGAACTCAGGGTCATGGTAGAGGAAATCGTTCGGGTAGAGCCCCAGCTCTTCGGGGCACAGGTGCAGCACACCACCATTGCCAGGAAGATGGAGCTATGGCAAAGAATAGTGGACAGGGTCAATGCTGTGGGACAGCATCCACGAAATCGGGATGACATCAGGAAGCGGTGGAACGACCTACGGGGGAAGGTGCGTTCCATGGTATCAAGGCACAAGATCGCGGTACAGCGGACTGGCTGCGGACCCCCACCTACTCCCCCAGAATTCACAGCATGGGAGGAGGAAGTCTTGCACATCCTGCATCCTGAGGGCCTCGCAGGAGTAGGCGGAGGAATGGACTCTGGTAAGTCAAATCTTCACTACTTCATTCCCCCCACCCCACCTGCATGCCAAATCATACCCCCACCCCCATCACACCAACTCCTTGCAAATGGCTCACCATCACAACCCACCCATCCCAAAACCTAGCCCTGCATGCCTCCCCAAAGCATGGACACCCATCACCAAAGCATGCCCACTGCACATACCCATCTCCCCCACAAGCCACCGTCACAAAAGCCCCCACAAGGGAATGCACTGGGGTACACAGCCACCCACCCATTACACGAAATGGCACACACAGAAGCAATAACCATACTCTTATACCCCTGCAGGACCCGAACGCCACCACACCGCCCAGGAGGGTCCAAAGATGTCCATCCCACCCCCAGAAGAGGCCCCCAGTGATGACAGCAGCTCTGTCTCCCTGGACCCAGATGACCAGCCCGGCCCATCGGGGACCTCGGGACAGTCGGTTCCCCACAGACAGCCACAGGCTACAGCAGACCTAACCCCCTCTGGGAACACCAGCACAGCTCCCACCCAGCGGGCCCATGACTCTGTCTCCAGGACACGTCAATCAGCGGTGTGTCCACCACTACATGGCACCCAGGTTGACCCACCACCCCAACAACAACAGGGACCTGGGGGCAGTGGTAGTGGGCACACGGTCCAGGGGACAGAGGACCAGGGAAACAGGGGAACTGGGAGGGCTGCTGTGCGACAGGGGGGGGACAGGCCCAGGTAACCGACTCTCCAAGAGGCCCTCTCCTCCATCATGGGAGCATACCACCACTCCCAGGAGACGATGGCTACTTTACTGGCCAGGTTCCAGGAGATTCAGGTACTGCAGGAAGAACAGTACATGGGGTTCAGAGAGGAACTGAGAAACATTAGTTCCGCAATGGGGACCATCGTCGTGGCCCTTAACCAGATAGTCACCACATTGCGGGACCATGTGGCACCACAAAGGGCCCCTGTCACTAGCATGGACCAGGAACAGCCTACCACCTCTGCCGGCGCTAGTGGACAGGAGGCCCCCACACAACAACAGGCCACCAGAACCCCACCTCCTGCAGAAGAAGGGCCACCCCGCAAGCGGTACCTGAGATCTCACAAGAAGACAGAGTAGGATGCCAAGACCCCCGCCAGCAAACGATACTCCCTGATGTCATCCCACTGTCCCACATTGTCACCCTGTCCAAACTTAAACTGCCCCTGCTCCATCCTTCCACAGGCATATGGACAATGCACCTGTGAGACTGAAAACTGGACTCTGCCATGGACATTACTCCACCATCACCGTTTTAGAATCATGTCCCTAAATTTAGCACTTTAATAAAATCACTTATTGCACTTAAACAATCTGGAGTCTGCTTGTATTTTGAACAAATGTATTAGACATAACGTTGCCAAAATGTTCAGTTACATTGTGATGACAACATACCACTGTCACACAGCTGTAGTCCATGGGAAAACAAAGCAGAGGTCACGCAGTGGGGCCCACAGCTCTGAAAACGGAAGGGAAAGTCACAACTCAGTTAACAGGAACTGGGGGAAACACAGACAGTAGAGAGGCAGGAGACTTTAAGTAAATGTAAAATGGCAGGGTTGATTCGTACCTGTGTGCTACTGAAAATACTGTTGTATCACTGTGTCCCTGTTGTCTGTGTCGTCCCCATCGTCTTCCTCCTCTTCACTCTCCACAGGCTCCACAGCTGCTACAACACCACCATCTGGACCATCCTCCTGCAGGAAAGGCACCTGGTGTCGCAAAGCCAGGTTGTGAAGCATACAGCAGGCCACGATGATATGGCACACCTTCTTTGGTGAGTACATTAGGGATCCACCTGTCATATGCAGGCACCTAAACCTGGCCTTCAGGAGGCCGAAGGTCCGCTCGATCACCCTCGTAGTACGCCCATGGGCCTCATTGTACCGTTCCTCTGCCCTTGTCCTGGGACTCCTCACTGGGGTCAGTAGCCACGACAGGTTGGGGTAACCAGAGTCACCAATTAACCACACACGGTGTCTCTGTAGCTGTTCCATCACGTAAGGGATGCTGCTATTTCGCATGATGTACGAGTCATGCACTGACCCAGGGAACTTGGCATTTACATGGGAGATGTACTGGTCAGCCAAACACACCACCTGGACATTCTTTTTCTGTTCCTGTACACCTGGGGGGAACCAAAGCCACATGGGTCCCATCAATGGCACCAATGATGTTGGGGATATGGCCAAGGGCATAGAAATCACCCTTCACTGTAGCCAACTCGCCCACCTCAGGGAAAACAATGGAGCTCCGCATCTATTTCATCAGGGCAGACAACACTCTGGACAAAACCTTAGAAAACATAGGCTGAGACATCCCTGATGATATGGCCACCGTTGTTTAGAATGATCCACTTGCCAAAAAATGGAGTACTGACAGAACCTGCACCAGAGGGGGAATCCCTGTGGGTTGGCGAATGGGGGACATCAGGTCTGCCTCCAGCTGGGCACACAGTTCCTGTATAGTGGCTCGGTCAAGTCTGTATGTCAGTATGACATGTCTTTCTTCCATTGTCGACAGGTCCACCAGCGGTCTGTACACGGGAACATTCCTCCATCTCCTCGCAAGTCCCAGCGGACGGTGCCTAGGAAGGACAACATGGAGCACAGAGTCAAGCAACCCACAGGTACGTAACCACAGCTTGCACAGAACACGATTCGCTATGCATTGAATGGCTTGTATGAGTGGCAATGCAAGGCCTAGGCCTGTGTGACGCAGTAGAAATTAAGCCATGTGGGCCCTTGAAATGGCGGCTGCCTGACCTGTGAAGTGTGACAATGGGATGTGAGGTCAATGCGCTGGCGTGGCACACCGTGGCGGTAGGCGGTCGAAGACCGCGGCGCAAAGCAGCATTGGTTAACATTGAACCCTATGGGTCTCAGGAGCCAATGACGATGTGCGCCGGCGGTCGCGGTACGCACCGCCGCGGTACGCACCGCCGCGGGCGTGACCGCCATCTTCTATCTGCTTAATCACTCGAGACCTGATCATCCACAGGAGAGGACCTATACTGCAAGTGCTGCTGTGACCTCGGTCTGGAAGATACAATGGCTTCTGCGACTGGGGAAAGGGCCCCTGCCTTCACATCTGAGGAATTGGAGAAACTTGTTGATGGGGTCCTCCCCCAGTATGCGCTACTCTACGGTCCTCCAGACCAACAGGTAAGTACACTGGGACCATGCTTTGTGGGCAATGCCTGTGTTGAGTGGGGTGGATGAAAGATGGTGGGGAGGGGAGCGAATGAGGCATGCATCGCACGACATGAGAGCATGTGCCATATGACAAGGTTGGGGAGGGGGGCCACTCACATCGACCATGCAGAAAATGATGATATTTATTTTCCCACCCTGTCCATGTCACATAGGTCAGCGCCCATCAGAAGATCGACATTTGGCGTGCCATCGCCAAGGACGTCCGGACCCTGGGGGTCCACAACAGACGGGGCACCCACTGCCGCAAGAGGTGGGAGGACATCCGCCGCGGGAGCAGGAAGACCGCGGAGGCTCTGCTGGGGATGGCCTCCCAACGTAGGAGGGGTGGCTCCCGTCAATTGACCCCCCTGATGTCCCGGATCCTGGCGGTGGCCTACCCCGATTTGGATGGGCGCGTGAGGACATCACAGCAGACACAAGGGGGTGAGTACCAGCACATTCTGCTATGTTAGCGCACAGTGGAGGTGTCTGGGTGGGGGAGGAGGGCTGTGGGTATCTCTAGGCCAGGGCGATTTCTGTAGGCTGGGCCCCTCCGTAAGGCATGGCCCTGTGCCCCCCCACCCCCCACCTCTGTAGGGTGCTAAGTACAGCTATCCATGGCCCTGGGTCACCTATGTGTGCAGTTGTCGTCCATAGGCTTGTAGGCCAAGTCACAATAATTGAGTAGTGTACACCGAGTGCCCAGCGTAGTGCAGGGGGCTTCTGTGTCTGTCCTCTCCGCCAACGGTGTCGCCAATGCATGCACTCAACATCTCATTTTTTCTCCCCCCCCCTTTTTTGTGGTCTTCCTGTTCATGTGTGCATTAGCATCATCAGGCGGAGGAGAAGTGGCATCGGAGCACGAGGGAGCTGCATCTCACATGGCCCCGGAGGGCCATGCAACCGACTCCGAGTTCACCAGTGAGATGGAGGGCGAGGGGAGCTCCACAACGGGGACCCGTGGAGACATCAGCGACACAGACACGTCCTCGGAAGGGAGCTCCCTTGTGGTGGCGGCAACATCCGTGCCCACCGCTACAACAGGTACAGCCGCCACCCCGCGCACAAGCTCCGCCCTCCAAGCAGCCCCTCAGCGTTCGCCCCGTGCCCGCTCGGCCAGGAAGGTGGGCATCTCCTTCGCCCCAGGCACCTCAGGCCCTGCCCCAGTTACCCCTGCTGCCCTCAGTGAGGAGATCATTGACCTCCTCCAGACGCTCATTGTTGGGCAATCTACCCTTTTGAATGCCATCCAGGGTGTAGAAAGGGAGGTGCACCGGAGCAATGCATACCTGGAGGGCATTCATTCGGGTCAGGCTGCCCATCAGCGATCGTTCAACGCTCTGGCCTCAGCACTGACGGCAGCCATTGTCCCTGTCTCCTGCCTCCCCCCTCCAATTTCCTCATCCCAGTCCCACTCCCCTATTCCTCTGCCTATCCCAGCCACACCTACAGACCAGCCTCCTCTGTGTCCCCCTCCTCCTCGTCTCCCTCCTCCCTCCCTGTGACGTCTCCACTCACACCTGCATGCACACCACCATCAGCCAGTACGTCCATCACCAGCACACCCACCAGAACACTCCGCACACGTGCAGTCACCACCCCCACTGCCATTTACACTTCCCCTGTGTCCTCTCCCAGTGTGTCTGTCACCCCCTCTTCCAAACCACACAAACGCAGGCAGCCACCCACCCAACAGCCATCCACCTCACGACAGCCTCCGTCACAAGCACCTGCACCCAAAGACAGCACACTTGACTCTCCTACAACCACATCCTCTTCCTCCACTCCCATACCCACTGCACCTACCCTTCCCACTGCTCCTAAAATGTTTTTCCTCTCCAAAATTAACCTCTTTGCATCACCTGACCCACCCCCTCCATCTCGTAAGAGTCCAAACAGCACCTCAGCCACCACAAGCCCTGCACCTACAAGGACCATAGTCCAGGGCTATTGGAGTCCACCAGCTTCTCGGGCAGCAACATCGGCCAGCAGCAAGGGGACAGCCAGCCCACCCCCTGAGAAAAAAACTAAAAAAGGGAAGGGCCGGCGCGAGAGGCCAGAGACGGCAGCCCCCAAAGGCACTACCCTGGCACCGTCACCTGGCACATCCACAAAGGGAGGCAAGGGCCCCAGAGAATCGGCGAAGGAGGGCAAGGGCAGCAGGGCGGACATTTCCGGTAGCAGGCGAGCTGCCCAGGAGGGCCCCACCAGCCCCATTTCGGGTGTGAAGGAGGACACCCACGGGCCCGGGACTCCAGCACAGGAGGGCCCCGCAAGCGAAAGGTCGGATGGCGACTGAGCGGAAAATATTGGCCCGATCTGGTTCCCTGGGAACACATGTCAAGCACCGCTGAACAGGGCCCCGCCGTGACAAGCACCGCTGAACAGGGCCCCGCCGTGACAAGCACCGCTGAACAGGGCCCCGCAGTGACAAGCACCGCCGAACAGGGCCCCGCCGTGACCAGCACCGCCGAACTGGGCCCCGCCGTGACAAGCACCGCCGAACAGGGCCCCGCCGTGACAAGCACCGCCGAACAGGGCCCCGCTGTGACAAGCACCGCCGAACTGGGCCCCGCCGTGACAAGCACCGCCGAACAGGGCCCCGCCGAACAGGGCCCTGCCGTGACAAGCACCGCCGAACTGGGCCCCGCCGTGACAAGCACCGCCGAACAGGGCCCCGCCATGACAAGCACCGCTCCGCTGGGCCCTTCATCTCAAGCACCGCTCCGCTGGGCCCTTCCTGTCAAGCACCGCTCCGCTGGGCCCTTCATCTCAAGCACCGCTCCGCTGGGCCCTTCATCTCAAGCACCGCTCCGCTGGGCCCTTCATCTCATGCACCGCTGGCCCATTGGCAGGGCCGGATCTGTGTCGGCCAGGGCTTCACGAAGCACTCTGGGCACCATGCCTCCTCCAGAACCAGTGGAGTCTGTAATCCACTTGATGGACTGTGGCTTTGCACTCCCAGGATGGATCAGTGGGCAAGCCACCCACTGTAGAGACTTAAGAGACTGTGGCTTTGCACTCCCCAGGATGGTACAGTGGGCAACCCACCCACTGTAGAGACTTGTGAAACTGTGGCTTTGCACTCCCCAGGATGGTACAGTGGGCATGGAGGCCCCCACCGCTGAACAGGGCCCCGCAGTGACAAGCACCGCCGAACAGGGCCCCGCCGTGACAAGCACCGCCGAACTGGGCCCCGCCGTGACAAGCACCGCCGAACAGGGCCCCGCCGTGACAAGCACCGCCGAACTGGGCCCCGCCGTGACAAGCACAGCCGAACAGGGCCCCGCCGTGACAAGCACCGCTCCGCTGGGCCCTTCATCTCAAGCACCGCTCCGCTGGGCCCTTCCTGTCAAGCACCGCTCCGCTGGGCCCTTCATCTCAAGCACCGCTCCGCTGGGCCCTTCCTGTCAAGCACCGCTCCGCTGGGCCCTTCATCTCAAGCACCACTCCGCTGGGCCCTTCCTGTCAAGCACCGCTCCGCTGGGCCCTTCATCTCAAGCACCGCTCCGCTGGGCCCTTCATCTCAAGCACCGCTCCGCTGGGCCCTTCCTGTCAAGCACCACTCTGCTGGGCCCTTCATCTCAAGCACCGCTCCGCTGGGCCCTTCATCTCAAGCACCGCTCCGCTGGGGCCTTCCTGTCAAGCACCGCTCCGCTGGGCCCTTCATCTCAAGCACCGCTCCGCTGGGCCCTTCATCTCAAGCACCGCTCCGCTGGGCCCTTCCTGTCAAGCACCGCTCCGCTGGGCCCTTCATCTCAAGCACCGCTCCGCTGGGCCCTTCATCTCAAGCACCGCTCCTCTGGGCCCTTCATCTCAAGCACCGCTCCGCTGGGCCCTTCCTGTCAAGCACCGCTCCGCTGGGCCCTTCATCTCAAGCACAGCTCCGCTGGGCCCTTCATCTCAAGCACCGCTCCACTGGGCCCTACCTGTCAAGCACCGCTCCGCTGGGCCCTTCATCTCAAGCACCGCTCCGCTGGGCCCTTCATCTCAAGCACCGCTCCGCTGGGCCCTTCATCTCATGCACCGCTGGCCCATTGGCAGGGCCGGATCTGTGTCGGCCAGGGCTTCACGAAGCACTCTGGGCACCATGCCTCCTCCAGAACCAGTGGAATCTGTAATCCACTTGATGGACTGTGGCTTTGCACTCCCAGGATGGATCAGTGGGCAAGCCACCCACTGTAGAGACTTGAGAGACTGTGGCTTTGCACTCCCCAGGATGGTACAGTGGGCAACCCACCCACTGTAGAGACTTGTGAGACTGTGGCTTTGCACTCCCCAGGATGGTACAGTGGGCATGGAGGCCCCTCGTGGATCTGGCGTCGTGGACTCAACTGGCTGAGGTGCCCCCCTTCCCTTCCCCCTGAGGTGCCTGTAGTTTTACTATCTGATGCCCCTGCAGTGTTCTCTCCAATGGAATCGGGTCTCGTGTGTGGGCTTTGCCCATGTGTTTAGGCCCATTGGCCCACGAACAATGGATGATAGCCAATATGGCCCGGACTTTTGACCTATGTATATATTGTTCATGATGTAATATATTTTATTTATATATTTCATATTTCACTTAACTTCAATTATGCTATAATATACTTCATTTTTAATGATCATTTTATTTTGTCTTTGCATTCTTCCGGGGGGGTTGGGGGGTGTCACTCTGACTTGTTGCTCTTCATTGATGTGTGTGTTGTAGTGGGTGAGGGTGGGGGTGGGTGTGTGGCGTATGTGTGTCCCCGTAATTTTTTGCCTCCCCCCTCCCCTGTGTCGTAGGTGCAGCACTCACCGTTGTCTTCTGCGCCGGCGTTCGTGCTCCTGGTAGAGGAGCAGGTAGACAATAGCTGGTAGGATGTGTAGTTCGGGTTCCATGCTGTCCAGATTCCTCGTGGAGTGTGTAGAGGTGAGCGTTTTCCCGTTCGAAGTCTGTTTCCGCCGTGTTTTTATCTGAAAAGGTGGCGGATTGGTGAGTTGTGATAGGGTGGGCGGTACATTGTCTGTCGCCTGTCTGTTGGCAGTGACCGCCGCGCTGCTTGTCTGTACCGCCGTGGCGGTCAGAGTGTTAAAGTGGCGGGCTGTGTTGGCGGTTCCCGCCAGGGTCGGAATTCCATTTTTTTGGCCGCCTGCCTGTTTGCAGGTTGGCCGCCGCTTTTACACCGACCGCCAGGGTTGGAATGACCCCCTTTGATTTTTTATTTTAAATTTATGCTGTTCTGACTCTGAGTTTCTTGAATTTCTCTCTATGGGATATTCTCTTACAACTCTTCTACTTTTGCCTCTCAAATCTTAAACTCTTTATGGGTTCTGCTGATTGTGTGTTTCATTTTATCTAGCCTAGAATAGAGATAATTTTATGGAGTGCACTTCATGCTTTGTCCTTTAATTTGCATTTGGAAATATTATGAGATGCTAATAAGGATCTTAACTTCAAAGCAATTTGAAATAAAGAATTGAAACTATACCAACAATCTCATTCTTGTTTACTATCAAACTGAGAGATAATTAAAATGTTGATAACCTATTGGGGACCTAAGTAAAGGTAATCGCTGCGCTGCCCGCTTTCTATTGTTTTGTATCTCTCGCTATTTTAAGTGAAACACTCATTTTTTTTGTTGGAAAATGGGTTATTCATAAGGGCAGGTAGATACCTACACTTAGCAATAGGCCACTAACCTCCACTAAGGTCCAGTTAGGTCTCAGTAAATTAACCCCAACTCAACCCTTGGTAGCTTGGCAACGAGCGTCACGGCTTAACTTAGGAGACAGAGTGTAAAGCATTCAAATATCACAAAACAGTAATTAAATAAAACACAGGAAACAGTTTAAAAATCCAACACCAATTTATAAAAATAGATTATATTTTTATCTTTAAAATGACACCAAAACGAATATAATCGGATAAGGGGAACCGGAGATATGAATTTTAAAAGAATTATTATTTTTTTAGCACCTGGAAACAAAAAGCGCCAATCGGGTCATCTGGTTGCACCTCGACCGGGGCAAAGTCAAAGTTTCAGGCCGACCGCGATGGAGCCCTGCTCGGCTACAGGCCGCGGGAGGCCTCGGGTAAAAGTTTACCTTCACACTTAGGGGGTCATTCTGACCCTGGCGGTCACGAATGACGGAAGCACCGCCAACAGGCTGGCGGTGCTTCAAAAGGCATTCTGACCGCGGCGGTAAAGCCGCGGTCGCCCTGCTGGGGCCGGTGGTATTCCGCTGTTTTTGCACCGGCTGGGAGAATCCGCCAGGGCAGCGCTGCAAGCAGATTCTGACCCCCGTACCGCCAGGCTGTTTCTGGCGGTTTTCACCGCCAGGAAGAGGCTGGCGGTAAGGGGTGTCGTGGGGCCCCCGTAAGAGGGCCCCACCCTGAATTTCAGTGTCTGCTTAGCAGACACTGAAATTCGCGACGGGTGCTACAGCACCCGTCGCACATCCTCCACTCCGCCGGCTCCATTCGGAGCTGGCATCCTCATGGAGGGGTGTTTCCCACTGGGCTGGCGGGCGGCCTTTTGGCGGTCGCCCACCAGCCCAGTGGGAAACCCAGAATACCCGCCGCCCGCCGGGGTCAGAATGACCCCCTTAGTCTCTTTTTCAGAGATTTTCTTTACCGTGAAGATCCAGCAAATCAGGCCGGGTAGCGGTTGAGGCAAGCCGGCTAGAGTTGCTGCGGCGGGTCGGTCCCTCTATGGAGCTTTTTTACAAAAGTTCTCCAAACTTCTGGGGCTTCTCCCAGATGTCCTTTTAAGGTTCTTTTGAGGTCCACAGCTCACCCCAAGGGTCCAGAAGTTCTGAGATGGTCCTTGGGGGGGTGCGGACTACAACTCCCAGAATGCACCTGGCGCAAGCTCCTTTTTGGCCACTGGGCAGTGGCCAGCTGGTTGATTTCTTCAGGAGTTGGTGCAGGGGACTCTGGATAGCAATTTTTCACATGTAGCAAACAGGGAGTCCCTCCTTGAACCAGTTGAAGCCAGGCAAAGTCCTTCTTGTGGTGAAGCCCAAGTGTGCAGCTGGTGCAGTCCTTCTGAGTGCAGCTTCCAGGTGCAGGCCAGGGGTCCAGCAGGGCAGTCCTTCTTCTTCTGTAGTTCTTCCTTGTTGGATGTGGTAGGGAACTGAGGTGTGGGTGCAGGTCTGCCAGTTTTATCCTTGCTCCTGGGTGAAAAGCAGGGGGGTCCTGGTTCTCCAATCAGGTGCAGGGTCCTTCCCCCTGTGATGACCACTTCCTGGGAAGTGGGGCAAAAATCAATCCCAGGAGGCAACATTCTCTAAAAATCCATCATGGCTGAATCTGATTTTTGGAGGTTACATCTGGCTGAGCCCACCCACTGGTGTGGCTAAAAATCATAAACACACCCCTCTCCTGCCCTCTCCTAATCTACCCAAGGGGGCACCTAGTTGTCTGGGGTTGCAGGATGTGGGGGTGTTGCTGGTTGCTCCAAATGTCCTTCTCTGCCTTTGAAGACCAGTTTGGCAGCCCTCCCCCTTCCTGCCTCACCATCTGCTGAGGGGAGATTCCTTCCCACAGGCACATTCCTTTGTGTGAAGCCAGGCCACTTCACCCCTCATCAAGGCAGCATGACCAAGCTGCTAGAGACTGGCCAATCACAGCACTGCAGCAAAAACAATGCAGAGCTGAAATTGGCAACTTTTCAGGTAAAGTTTAAAACTCTTTACCTGAACAAGTTATTTTAAATCCAACAACTGGAAGTTGTGGGACTTATTACAACAATTAATTTGATACCAAATTCTTAGTATGCATTATTTAAGGAGGATTTAAAAATTAAAATAAAGTCTCCCCATTCCAGCCCATGAAGGCCATTTACTACAATGAGGGAAAAACGAATTTGGCTGTTTTTACCTCACCAGGGCTTATAAAACTATTTTTATAAGGTCCCTGCTTATAGTTACATGGCACCCAGCCTTAGGGGCATATAGGGCACACCTTAGGGGTGACTTATATGTAAAAATAAGGTAGTTTAAGACTTTGGAACTACTTTTAATTCCTAAGTCGAATTTGCATATAACTTTAATTTAAAAGCAGCCAGCAAGGCAGGCATGCCTTTAAAATGACACTGGGTACCTCAGCAGTGCACCTATGCTGTGGTCCCTAAACCTACATGCCCTACCATATACTAGGGACTTATAGGTAGGTTAACTTAGCCAATTATCATTAGCCTAATTTGCATATCCATTTTACACAGAGCACAGGCCCTGGGACTGGTTAGCAGTACCCAGGGCACCATCAGAGTCAGGAAAACACCAGCAAAAAGTTGAAAATGGGGGCAAAAAGTTAGGGGGCCTCTGCAATCAGCCCTGTTTTCTCACAATAACCTATTGGGGACCTAAGTAAAGGTAATCCCTGCGCTGCCCGCTTTCTATTGTTTTGTATCTCTCGCTATTTTAACTGAAATACTCATTTTTTAAAATAAATACTTTTATCTAGTTTTTAAAAATATAGGCTGTAGACTGTATCTTTTCCTGCTATTAGTTGAACTCCAGCCCCCGTCTTCAGTGGAGCCAGTAGTCCCTAACAAAGTTTTTGTTTTTTTTCTCATCTCTTGGGGAGGTCTTTTCTTTGCATATTTCGGTCCCGGCAGCCATTTTTCCTCCCGAGGGGGCTGGGATTGCCATTCTGAGCCGCCATTTTTCACAGGGCAGCAGTCTAGTGCCCTCACTCCTCCCAGCCTTCCCTGCACCTTAAATGGGTCACTGAAAGCGGACGTCCTGCTGGCGCGCCACATTAGTACCCTGGATATAACCCCTGTCAGACTAGTTTACACAAGGGATGCGCTTTTAGGCCTTAACAAATTAACAGGGATCATGGCTAACTGCCCACTCTATTTAAAAAGTCTCACCACCTGCCACAACTCCTGTAAACCTCTTTCTCATCATATTTCTTCCCCAAAGATAGTAAGGAAGAAGAAACACACCTATAAACTTATGTTATTAAATTGCTGCTCCCTTTCAGCCCATAAATTGCACATTTGTTTGCTACTTGATGACTGTAAGCCAGATGTCCTGCTTCTAACTGAAACCTGGCTGCTAGAGGGTTCTACCCCGGATGTGATTATGTCCCTGCCCCCTAATTATCTAATCCTTCATCCTGCACTGGGATTGGAAGAAGGGCTTACTGAAATTTAACATTACAAACAGAAACAAAAGGCAACAAGTCAGTAAAGATCACGCCAAGGATGCCAGGTCTAACAATTTTCCTATCTGCCAACAAGTTGGGGTGCTGGTCATGAGGCATCATCAACTGCACTTTTGAGATAGGGACAGGAACACCAGCAGTGAGTTTACTAATATTGTTCAGTGTGGTGAAACCTGATGCATAAAGGTGGCACTGCATTGATCGGGTGATTTCCCTCTGGTCGAGATCTCATTGGTGTGCGTCTTACTCTTTTGATTGTCAAAAGTCTGAGGGTGTACAAACGTGAATATTCCAGCTGTTAATTGTTCTTTTCATTTTCTATAGAGGAGGCAGACAAAGATTGTTATTTTATGCTGCGTAGAGTAATAGAATCAATGCATATGTGAATACGAGAAAATGAGTTGCTATGTGATATTGTGTTGCGCTGGTATTGGTCAGTTGGTGTAAATGTCATGCTGCGATTGGGTGTAGCTGCGCAGTGATTGATTGATTGGGTTACTAGTCTGCACTGGGATTGGAAGAATGGCTTACTGAAATTTAACATTACAAACAGAAACAAAACATTGAGGAGTTGTAATTTATTTGTTTGCCTTGTTGAATTTGAAACCATGAACTTTGTCAAAGCTGTTAAAGTTTAATGAGGTGTGATGTGACTATTCCTGTTCAGGAGGGCAAGGAGACACCTTCTGGGGGTACACCAGCATATCATATGATGACTGAGGAAGAGCTACACACATGTCTATGGCTTTGTCAATGGTTCAAGATCACTGAGAAAGAGGGTTTTCTGAGTTTCAAAGATGGGGCACATGTATTTTGTGAATTATTAACAGCTTATGACAAACATTTTGTGATATAAAGCCTCCTCCTAGACCCACACAATTTGAATCACTAAGTGCATGGGAGAAAATGGCCCACAACAGAGATATAGAAAGCTATCAGATGCAAACAAAAGGGCTATGACAAATTATACAGATGCCAAATGGGATGATCAACAGCAGACACAGAGGAAACATTTAGCAGAGGGAGGTAGACCATACCTTGCAATTACAACAGAGAAAAATGAGCAGTCAGAAAAACATGTGAAGCCTAAGGAAATGATTAAAGGGAAATCAGAAACAAGGGATGAAACAAAATCAGATACTGATACTGATTCAGGCGATGATATTTTAGAGGAATTGTCTGCACGACCACCACCTTATTTGGATCCCGGAACAGGTATAACTTGGATGAATACTGATGGGACAACATCTGGTCATATGACAGTAGCACACAACACAAAACTAGTGCTGGCAAAGGCTCTCAGGGAGAAAGGAGGTAGTCACAGGATGGCACTGAACAGAGGAATATCATCACCATGAAACAATAGGAAACAATAGGTCCTTATTCTGTACTTTCCCTCATTCCTGGGCAGGGTCTCCAGGGAAACATAAAGACACTTTATAACTCTTACCCCAAACTGAGAATCTCTCTATGCTAGATCCCTTTAAATGCACTCACCATATAAGACTCACACAATCATATTGGGGAGACAAATTATCACTGGGTGATGAGTTAATATCACTGCCCAAAAGCATCCAGGAATAATTACCCAGAATTGTAGAATTAGGTTACATTCGCACAAAATGCAGAAAATGAGTGGAGCAACATCAAAACAATATATTCACAGACATTTCTCTCCTAGTCATATACGCAGACAAGGTGGCACGCTACTCTGCAATTTTGGCCTGTATATTTAATGGAACATTCAGATGAATTTCAAGAAGAACCTGTCTTTTTAATAGCTGGCACGTGGGAAGAATTGAAAACATTGTAGGAAAATGTTAAAGAAGCATAACAAGGTTGGATGAGAACAGGATGTGGGAAGAATGTGAGTGACATTTAGGTCTCAGCAGGTGGAAGACCATTTACAGCCTTTTGTCCCTTATGACATGACATTTCCACAGTCCAACATATTTAGGCAGAGATGCAATGATTTGGTCCTTTTGGCAGTAATGGTTTAATCTAAGATTTAGGTCTTATGCAGATGAAATATGCCATAATTGTGTGACATGTCAACAGATGAATGTAGGGAAGGAAATGCCAGTTACATTGAGTTACGTAGGGAGATCAGGTGATCCCTTCAACAGAATGAAGATGGATTTTATAGAGATACCTGTGGGTGGAAGCCAATCTGACAAGGAAAAATAAACGTCTCACTGTGGCTAAACTGCTGTCAAGGTACCCAGGTATGGCATTTCAGTTTTTCTGGAGTCAGATCAAGGAACTCACTTTAACAGTGAGGTCATCAAAATGTTGTGTACGGCTTTGCAAGTGGAGCAGAAGCTGCATTGCAGTTATAGACCTGAAGCTTCTACCATTATGTAGCAGACCAATGGTACAATTAAATCTTGACTGGCAAAAGTCTGCGCATTCCTATCACTGCAGTGGCCTAATGCTTTGCATTTGGTGTTGAGGAGCCTTTGAAGTACACCTGATAGAAAGAATGGCTTACCCCTCATTAGATTCTTATGGGGAGAGCCCTTAGACTGCCTTCTGTACCTGTAAATGCACTTGTGAACATAACAGATGGAATGGTGCTTGATTACTGCAGGATTAGCTGATGTGGTGAGTTCTTTCTCTCGACAGGTCGAAGGTGTCACTGCAAATCAGCATGCATTAAAAGCAGTGCCAAGATTTGTCCCCAGGCAAAAAAAGTCCTCTCTGGAACCACGGTGAAAAGGCCCCTACCAGGTGACATTGATCACAAACACTGCTTTTAAATGTGCTGGAGTGCCAAGCTGGGTGCTTGTTTCGTATACTGTGGGAAAACAGGGCTGATTGCAGAATCTTTTTGCCCCCATTTTTCACTTTTTTGCTGGTGTTTTCCTCACTCTGATGGTGCTCTGGTACTGCTAACCAGTCCCAAGGCCAGCGCTCTGTGTAAAATGAGTATGCAAATTAGGCTAATTATAATTGGATAAGTCAACGTACCTTTAAGTCCCTAGTATATGGTAGGGCACATAGGTTTAGGGACCCCAGCGTAGGTGGTGCACTGATAGGTGCACTGCTGAGGTGTCAGGGACATTTTAAAGGCAGCCCTGCCTTGCTGGCTGCTATTAAATTAAAGTTACATGCAAATTCGACTTTGAAATTAAAAGTAGTTCCAAAGTCTTAAACAACCTTATTTTTACATATACGTCACCCCTAAGGTGTGCCCTATGTGCCATTAGGGCTGGGTGCCATGACACTATAAGCAGGGACCTTATATAAATAGTTTTATAAGCTCTGGGGAGGTAAAACAGCCAAATTCGTTTTTCCCTCATGGTAGTGAATGGCCTACATAGCCTAGAATGGGGAGACTTTATTTTAATTTTAAAAGTACCCTTAAGTAAAAGATACATCAACTTTGGTATCAAATTAATTGCTATAATAAATCCCACAACTGGAAGTTGTGGGATTTAATATAACTTGTTCAGGTAAAGAGTTTTAAATTGAAACCTTACCTGAAAAGTTGCCGACTTCAACCCTGCAGTGTCTTTGTTGCTTTGCTCTGATTGGCCAGCCTCTGGCAGCCTGGCCAGGCTGCATTGATGAGTTGTGAAGTTACCTGGCTCGACACAAAGAGATGTGCCTGGGGACGAGATCTTCCCTCAGCAGATGGAGAGGCAGGAAGGGCTGCCAGACTGGTCTTCAAAGGCTGAGAAGGACATTTGGAGCAACCCAGCACCTCCCTCACATCCTGCAAACCCAGACAATTAGGTGCCCCCCTGATTAGATTAGAATACGGCAGGAGAAGGGTGTGTTTGAGTTTTTTAGCCACACAAGTGGGTGGGCACAGCCAGATGTAACCTCCAAAAATCAGATTTTTGAGGAATGCTGCTCCCTGGGATTGATTTTTGTCACACTTCCCAGGAACTGGTCATCACAGGGGGAAGGACCCTGCACCTGATTGGAGAACCAGGACCCCCCTGTTTTTCACCCAGGTCTGCACCCACACCTCAGATCCCTACCAGATTCCAACAAGGAAGAACTACAGAAGAAGAAGGACTGCCCTGCTAGACGCCTGACCTGCACCTGGACACTCCATTATGGATAACTGCACCAGCTGCACACTTGGGCTTCACCACAAGAAGGACTTTGCCTGACTTCAACTGGTTCAATGAGAGACTCCCTGTTTGCTAAAGGTGAAAAATTGCTAACCAGAGTCCCCTGCACCGACTCCTGAAGAAACTTACCATCTGACCACTGTCCAGTGGCCAAAAAGGAGTTTGTGCCAGGTACATTCTGGGAGTTGTAGTCCGCACCCCCAAAGAGCATCTCAGAGCTTCTGGAACCTTAGGGAGAGCTGTGGACCTCACAAGAACCTTAAAGGAACATCTGGAAGAAGATCCAGAAGTTTGGAGAACTTTTGGAAAAAAGCTCCATAAAGGGACCGAACCGCCGCTGTAACTCTAGCCGGCTTGCCTCAACCTCGACCTGGCCTGACTTGCAGGTTCGTCTTGGTGAAGAAAATCTCCCAAAAAGTGACTAAGTCCGAATGTAGGAAGATGACCGGGACCTCTCAGGCAGTGTATGCGAAGAGGGCTCCAGGGGCGTCGGATCAAGATTCAGATTTGCCCTGGTCAAAGGATTTTCATCTTGAAAAAACGACTACGTCCGAAGGTAAAAATCTCCACCAAGGGCTACCGCAATGTGTATCCGAGGAAGTGTTCCAGGTGGTCAGATTTGACTGGCGACTTTGTCCCGCTGAAGAAAATCTCCAGAAAAAGGACTAAGTCTGAAGGTAACCTTTTGACCGAGGCCTCCTATGAGCTGTAGCTGAGTAGGGCTCCATCACAATCGGCCTCAAACTTGGACTTTACCCCGGTCGAGATGCGACCAGATGACCAGATTGGCGCTTTTCGTTTCTAAGTGCTTAAAAGCATTAATTCTTTAAAAATTCATATCTCCAGTTCCCCTCACCTGATTTTATTCATTTTGGTGTCATTTTAAAGATAAAAATATAATCTATTTGTATAAATTGGTGTTGGATTTTGAGTGTGTTTTGTGTTTTACTTATTTACTGTTTTGTGATTTTTAAATGCTTTACACATATGTCTCCTAAGTTAAGCCTTGTCTCTCGTTGCCAAGCTACCAAGGGTTGAGCTGGGTTTAATTTATTGAAACCTAACTGGACCTAAGTGGAGATTAGTGGCCTATTGCTAAGTGTAGGTATTTATCTGCCCTTACCAATAACCCTTTTTCCAACACATACCCAGCCAGCCAGAGATCCTAATGAAGCATTAGTGTTCTATGAGCTACAACTGAGAACACTGCAATTGTACAAGCAACACAAGTTTGCGGCACACAGCAGCAAAGAGAAAGGGGTAAAGATCTGCAGACAGATGAAGAATCCAATTGTCGGATATCTCACAAAGTGGCATTTGAGCTCTTGGCACAGAAAGTAGAGAAGCAAGATTCCAAGCTGAAGTGACAGTTGAAACACCATCAAAACAGCAAGACGATCCAGGAGAAGAAATTAGCACTGAATCAAGGACAAAAAGAGTTGTTCATAATTTTAAGTGGCCAAAAGCTTACAGTAAAATGAAACTGAAACTGAATGTGTCAATTGATACACTATCGCCGACAATTGAAGAGAAGACAGAATCAACTGATACCAGTGATACAGAAGGAGATCAACAAGCTCTCAGAAGATCCAAAAGAGCTACAATACCTTGACAAAGATATTCAGCACCTGAATGGGCTGATTGCGTGTCAACATCCCAAATTCAGATCTGCTTGACTGGAATAAAGAATTGCCTGAACCTCAATCAAACTGTCCATAGCAAAACATGGTGTGACAAAATTATTAAATGAACTGTGTGAAATAAATTTTTATACATTCCTAAAAAGATAGGAAGAGTACCTAGGCCTGAGGCAGGAGAAGAGTAGGAATAACATTTTGGAAGAACACAGAGTAGGGTTAAGGAAGATGATACGAAGATTGCTGTAAATAAAGCTACAACAAACCAAAACCAGTTGCAAGAAGTAAAGCAAATAATCAAGAATTATTATGGATTGTCACGCTTATCTCTTTTGAAAATCTGACTCCAAATAAACATGTATATTTCAACCAGAGATAGATGCAAGATTATCTTAGGTGTTACATGTTTTTACCAATAGTTTTATGAGCTGTAGCAAGATTACTGATATACTTTACACCAGAAACAGAGAAATCTATGTCTATATTTACTAACACATCATCAAAATCTGAGATAGATGAGGATGAGTTAAAAGCCTCATTCTAGATTAGTTCAAGGATATACATGAGCTATTGATGTGAAGGACTGATGTGTGTGCACATTTACCTTCAACGGCTGATGTGGAGGTGGTATACCATCAAAATTATTTTTCCTATGCTACATCATGCAGTATTTTGCTTATCTTAGTATATAGGCATCAACACTTTGAACATTAATTTTCTAACTTTGACATGATTCTTCCTAAGGTACCATTAATGAAAGGCATGAATTTACACCTATGGGCAAAATGAATGGATACAGCTTGGCATTATTTTAGACATCCTTTCCTTCCTGTAGACACTGTTAAGGCTTATGAAAATAACTTGACTTGCTTAATGAATCCATTAGAAAAAAACATTTATCAAGGAGGCTAGAGGAGGGAAGGACACATCTTGTACATACTGCTAACAATAAAGAAGATGTTTTGAAAAATTTATGGAGAAAAGAAGGGAATTGTCTATTCCTAAGTTAAAGTTAGAAAAGAGACACATGGAAAAGGTGTGTGTGACGAATTCCAGGCAGAAACAACATGTAGGAAATAGTAATTGTGAACAAGTGCTTGAAATATCAGGGGAATGTGGCAAATTTTGCAAGAAGGTGATCCTACTATAAATGGAGTTTACTTTATTTGTAGAAAGAATGTGTTTATCAAATTACCAGTTTACAGGGAGGGAATTTGCTGTTTAGGCTTGCTTTAAAAAGGTATCACATACAAAGCTTAGATGCCCTAGAACTAACACCTGCACACAAATACTCATAAAGTGTAAATAAGGGAACACAATTAGTGGGAGACATATTTGGCACTATCATACCAGCAGCAGGAGTAATACCAAATGATGAAAAGATGAGAAATCTTTTGACAGTAGTGGAAAACCTGTCAACTAGGACATTTGGAGCTTTGCTAGTAGCTTGGCTAGTAGCAACTAAATCAATGGTTCTGCAAAACAGATATGCTTTAGACATTTTACTAACAGAAAAGGATGTAGTCTGCAAGATGCAGATAGAGAATTGTTGCACTTACATCCCTGATAAGAGTAAGAACAATGTAGCCTATGCTAAAAATATCTAAGATCTAAAACTTGAACTGGAGCCATTAGAAACCTCTAGTATAGTTCAAAGCTTCACTAACAGAGTTTCTGAAATAGGCAACTGGATTAAAACAGCAGGAGGAGGAATCCATAAAGACATATTAGTACCTGTATTAATAGCAGTGATTTGTTTCCTACCAATACTGGCAGTCTATAAAGCTATAAAGGTGTTGTTGCTGAAAAGGAAAAAAAGAGACATTAATAAAAGGATGAAGAAAGATTTAGAATTAAGTGATCGCATTAATAAAGAATATAATAGTCTAAAAGAAAGAGAACTTGAAAAGAAAAAGAAAAGACTCAACTGAAGATGAGACGGAGCATTGAATTAATCTGTGAATGAAAATTTGAGAAGGTTACAAACCATCAGATCGGGGAGGTTGTGAATGCATTTTACTAATTAAAGATTGGCATAACTAATCTATACTAAACTTCAATATAATGTTGTTTGAACATGGTTTTGTGTACCGAGTTTTCATGAAGATGTGTATTCATTTTAAAACATTGACTGGTGAATTATTATTTTTTTTTTTTGCCTTCTCTTCATGTCTTCTTTGCTGTGCTTTGACCTGTATCATGGTCATAAGAGTATATCTTTTCATGAAGCAAACACATTCTTTCCATTCGACCTGCACAAAAATTAAAAATGCATTGAAATGATAGTTTAAGTTTAGAAAGTTGTTTCTTTTTTAATAGAGCTTGTTAGTGAAAGCATGTGGGAACAGGAATGATCTTATAAATTTAAGTGTTGTACTTACCTCGACTTGTTTTGTTCTTTATAAGGAAACGCAAAAAGCATGAGACCATTTTGATAACCAAATAGGCCCGGTAGGCCGAAGGGAGGCCTGGCCATCTACGTCAGTACGAGCCTGTTGGTAAAAATCTCTGAGCATAAGGAGGAAGACCAACCCGTTCAATTACTCCGACTGGACGATTGGGGGAAAAACACACAGGAACCATTGATTCTGGCTAACACATACATCAATCCAAAAAATAAAAAAATTGAAGTAAACAAAGTGTTAACTCAACTATTAAGGATAAAAAGCACAGAAAATTGGCATTCTGGCTAATGTCGGGTGATTTCCATCTCGGCTTATTCCACAACCCCAGTGAAGACCACAAACAGTGCCAAGAATGCCCAGCCAAACCGTCCCCAAAAAACTCAGGAAAGACAAAATAGGGGAGAGTTTTATACGCACTTGTGAATCAGTAGGCCTCTTTGTGCTAAACGGACGGAAGTGCCCCGATATTCCACCGGCTTGGACAAGATTTTCTGGGAAATCGGTCTCCTATCTAGACTACACTTTGGTGTCCCCGGCTTTATATAAGTTAGTAAACTCTTTTTCCATCATGGACCGCACGGAAAGTGATCATAAGCCACAGGTTTTTGGAATCTGTGCATCACCACAAAAACTGGAGAAAGTGGACACCGAAAATCTAAAGCGACTCAAATGGTCCACTCACACCACTGAAAGTCAGGCAGAAGAGGCCCTACGAAAGCTAGAATCAATGACCACAAGTGGGGCAAAGTTGACAACAGTTTAGGAGAATTTTGGGTGGGGAGCATGGCGGCCAGTTAGAGAGCTGGTCCGCGAGCTCTCCGATGGGCGTTAGGCGTGCACTGTGACGCTGTGACCCCAGTGTCAGACGCAGAACCCCCGGATCGAAGGCACTGGATCGCAGAGGAGCAGAGTTATGGAGCCGTGTATCTCCGGCTCTGGACGGTCCCGACGAAAAGACGACGGGTGAGGTGGTTGAGCTGGGGAAGGCTCTAGTGTGTGGGCAGAGGCTGTGAGGGGTGTGCGTCGTGGGAGACGCTACACCTCTCGTTGTTCCCTTCGTGGAGCACTGTCAGGAAGTCCTGGGCTTCCTCTGAGGAAGGAACTAAATTGAAGCCAGAGGAGAGGAGTTGGCGACTGCACAAGTGCTTTACAGTGCATGTCGCCGGTTAAGCGCCGCCCCTGGGGCGCTTGGGCTGTGGTTGGTGAGACAGGGAGCACAAGGAGAGGTAAGCCTGGCCCCCCGGTGTCAAACATTATTTTTTTTTCACCCGCAACGGCTACAAACCAGAGTAGGGGTGAAAGTGGAGCTAGGATCTGTAACAGGGGCAGTGAGAGGAGGAAGGCTGAACCCAAAGATTTACCCCTAGAGGGTCCTCAATTTGCCTCAAAGGGGGGCCTGGTAGGTCCTTCGGTAAAAAACATTAGTGAGCTCCCGAATACCAACTACTTCCAGAATACGACCCTTCCCCCGCAGGGCGCAGCAGACACTCGATCTTCTCTAGGTGGTCTGGGTCAATACAACAGCTCGCGGGGCCTGATAGTAACATGCTAGATCAAACAATTGATGACTCAGTGGGACAAATGGAGGCCCCTTCTGCCGTATTAACTTTGGCGGTAGCTGAGTCTACCCCTTCAGTCTTCCCTGTGACTCACAGCCTAGATGTACAGGAGTTGCTAATCTCTCTCACTAAAGAGATTAGGGAGAAGTTTGAAATTTCAGAAAACAATCAAGCCAAAATTCGGGAAGCTTGCGAGGTATTGGAGAGTAAAATTAACTTGTTGACTGACAGACTGGGCAAGCTGGAAGCTGTGGTGGAGGACCAGGAGGAGCGGCTGTCGGCGCACATTAAGGATATCTCACAGCTAAAACTTGGAGAGAAAATGTTGCAGGATAAGTTGGAGTCGTTGGAGAACAATATGAGGAGGAACAACATTAGGCTGCTGGGAGTTCCTGAGGGCTTGGAGGGGGAAGATGTTAAAGGGTATGCAATTTCACTGATTAAGGATGCTATTCCGAGGTTAGCCTCTTTAAACTTGGAGGAGGATATCCAAAGAGTTCATTGGGATCCGTTTAGGAAGAGCCCCGGAAGGAAAACCCCCAGGAGGATTTTGATAAACTTTGCTACATATACAATTAAGGAGAAAATTTTGACTGAAGCCCTTAAAGTCTGAAGTTTTTCTAAAGGAGACTGGTCTCTTTGTGTAAGATCGGATGTGTCTAGAGCAACCTTGGATAAGCAGTGGGAACTGGGGAATTTTTTGCAAGAGCTTCGATCCCTTGGGGCCACAGTACAGTTAAGGTTCCTGGCTGCTTTACGTATTAAGTGGAAAAATAAAATGTACAAGATGAGAGATCTGGGGGAGGTTCGGACCTTTATAGAACAGATTAAGGCGTCTCAGTAGGAAATGGGAAGCTTTGCCCGACAGAGAGCTCAAATAGGGGTAACATGACGGTTATCCTAAAGGAAGAAGGGAGGGTTCCCCTTGGGTGGGGGTTTGGTTGGGTGGTTGGTTGTTGGGTGAAGGGGTGGTTTTGCACTGGGTGTGGGGACATGTGGGTACAAAAAGATAAAAATAAGAGGGTCCTCATAATTTGTTTAGGTAGGAGGGAGGAGGGTAGTGCTCTGACATTCTTTTTTGAAAATGGTTAAGTATGGAAGCTTACAGTTGAAGATTCTCTCATGGAATGTTAATGGTTTAAGGGTGATGCAAAGAAGGAGGAAGACTTTTGAGTATCTTAGATTGGCTGAGGAGGAGATAGTTATACTGCAGGAAACTCATTTACGGTGAGAAGAGTGGGAGAATTGGCTCAAGCGAGTGAAATGGGTGATATATAGTGCGTGTTCTACTCAATCTTGTGTAGTCAAAGGAGTGGCAATCCTGTTTAAAAAGTCTATAGGGATGAAGGTGGGCAATGTGCAAGTAGACTCTAGGGGTAGATGGGTAGTGGTGGAAGTGTGTCTATATGGGTATTGGATCACAGTGGCAGGTTACTATGGGTCAAATATAGATGATCCGACACCTTTTGAAGAATTACATAATCTTCTACCTTTAGCTAGGTATCCGGTGGTGTTAGGAGGCGATTTCAATATATTGCTGGATCTCGCTCTAGATAAATCTACCCCTCGGGGTACTGTTAACTCACCTAAAACCCGGTCACAGGTGAAGCAGGCCATGTTAGATTTAGGATTGGTAGATATTTGGCATTGGAAAGGGGGTGAAGGATCCAGATATACATTTTATAATAAGAAATATGGTCATAAATCTAGAATAGATTTATTTTTAATACATAAGAGCCTGTGTGGAGATATGATAAGGGTAGCTCATGCCCCAGCAGACTTTTCGGATCATTCAGCTTTAAAGTTACATCTGAGTATTAGGGTGCAGGGTCCCGGTCCTAGGTGAACTATAAATCGTTCTTTACTTCTAGATGACTCAATACTGGAGGTGCTAAAGAAAGATACAAGAGAGTATTTTGCTTTAAATTATGGATCAGCTAGTTTATGGTGTGTATGGGATGCTTACAAGGCATATATTAGAGGGAGACTTATTAGTTTGGTGGCCTACAGGCGTCGAGAAGAGAAAGAGAAGTTGAAAAGTATTGAAACATCTATAAATGCCCTACAGGTATTAATGTATAATGCACGAAGGGAAGGAAGAGCAATTAGAGAAATTGGTGCGTCAAGAGGAAAAAGCGCGGTTGGAGTTAGACTTTCTTCTGGAGAACCATAATAGGTTAAAATGGGAAAGTAGCCGGTATGCGCATTATGAATATGGGGAAGGGTGCAGCAAATTGCTAGCTTGGAAGGTTAAGTCAGACTACTCAAAAAGATACATCTCATTGATTAAATTGGACACTGCTAGTCAGCCCTGTATGGAGCAGTCAGAAATAGAGAAGGCCTTTGTGTCCTTCTTTCAAGCAATATATACAGAGAATCTTGAGAATTCAGAGGAGCAGATTAGAGTATTTTTGAAAGAAGTTCATCTCCCTGTTTTGGATGACTCGGCGAGGCAGTTGCTAGGTAGTGAGAGAAGGGGGGAAGAGCTAGCCGAAGTTATAAAGGCTCTGAAGAAAGGGAAGGCATTCGGGCCTGTTAGCCTACCAAATTAGTTATATAATGTACTGGGGGAGGAACTTACACCAATTTTATTAGAATTATTTAATTCTATGCTTTTAGAGGGGGTACAGGTACCTAAATCATGGAATGAAGCTATAATTTGTTTCTTGTTAAAACCAGCCAAGGACCCAATGTTATGTTCATCGTATAGACCCATTTCACTACTAAATTCAGATTACAAGCTGTACACAGGGATTCTTTCTAGAAGATTGGGGAAAGTTACAGGTAATTTGGTTCATCCAGATCAGAAGGGTTTTATAAAAGGTAGACAACTCTATGAGTTAACTCATGTTTTACTTGCCGCTGTAGATTTTGGCTCCCTTGGCAGTTTTGAGTTTTGATGCAGCTAAAGCATTTGATAGTGTTAATTGGCTCTTTTTGCAGGTTGTGATGGAATTAGGTGGACTGGGAAATTCTTTTATTAGAACTATCAGGGAATTGTATAGATACCCGACTGCGAGGATCCTGGTTAATGGTTTGCTGTCTCAAGAATTCAGGATTGGTCGGGGTACTCGACAGGGCTGTCCTTTGTCACCTTTGCTTTTCAACTGATATATTGAGCCATTGGCAATTTTGCTACGGGCTTGCAGGGATATTCTCCCTTTTCGGAGTGGGGGTTGGGAAAAGAAAGTAGCATTATATGCAGATGACCTGATGCTTTATACTAGTGATGTGGTGGGTTCCCTACCTATCATTAATACATTGATGGAGCAGTTTGGTGGAATGTCAGGTTAAAGTATAAACACTGAGAAAACGGAAATCATGTGTTGGAATATGGCCTATGTTTCTCCGTTAGTTAAACGGGAGATTAAATACTTGGGAATCCAGTTTACGGCTAATCTCAGTGATGTGGGAAGGGTTAATTTTGACAGGGCCTATATGGAAACTAAAAAACTTCTTAAGGCATGGGCCGTTCTCCCTCTTTCCATAATCGGCAGATCTAATATTTTAAAGATGTGTATTTTTCCAAAGTTTACTTTCCTATTTAATACTATCCCTTTGGCGTTTAAGTCATGCTGGTTTCAAAAACTGCAGGGTCTATATTTGTTTGGGCATCCAAGGAAGTAAGGATAGCATGGAAGAAGCTATGTAGAAAGAAGGAGTGGGGGGGCATAGCATCCCCAGATTTTATAGGTACTATCTGGCATTTCAACTAAAGAACATTAGAGTTTTACTGAATAAGAAGTTAGATCACTCTCCGGTTTGGAGAGCTTTGATGGCGCATCTTGCTGATAATTTTCTATATAAATTTGGGCACCCGAAGTTCTTTAAGAAGGTTCGTTTGAAGATTCCCAGACATGCTTGTAAGGTCTGGATGCAATTTCGGAAGGTGTTAGGGATAGCTTATTATTGTAGCTCTGCCCCCATTTGGGATTCACCAGGTACTCCTGAATGTTTTACGGATAAGCTATCTATTCCACTGAAAGTTAACGGCGGGGTAAGATGGGGGCAGATTATAGAAGACTCTGAATTAATATCTTGGTCTGCATTTCAGGAGTGTATAGGTGAGACAATTTCCAAGTTTAAGTATTACCAATTATCTAGCTGGGTCAAGTCCCGTCAAGAAGGAGAAATTGGGAGGAGTTCTTTGGAGGGAAAATTAAATCAAACATCCATTAATAAGGAGGTGGCTTTTTGGTATCATGCGCAGCTGGATGCAGCAGAAGATGTTTTGTCTCTCCCGGTGTTGAAATGGGGGAAGATTTTTCCTACTTTAGATATTATTTCCCTATGGCAAAAGTCATGTTCTAGGTTGTGGTTTACTATTAAATCGGCGGCAATGAGGAAAAACCATTTGTTTACTTTGCATAGGGTATTTTGGTCACCAGCTAGATTAATGGCCATTGGGATAATCCAACAAAAATTGCCCACGATGTGGGGATGTCAATGCGGATGATATCCATATGTTTTGGCAATGTCCAAGTCTGAGTAAGTACTGGGAGTGTGAAGCAAGGCTGTGTATTGGCCCCAACACTCTTCAACCTGTACATAGCAGATCTCCCCACCAAGTTAAACGGTCATTCATCCCACTCTCCCTCACTGGGCGGTCAACAAGTATCCAATCTGCTATATGCAGATGACCAACTATTAATCAGTAACACCAGAATAGGCATGCAGAATTTGTTAAAGGCATTAGAAGAATATTCTGGATCTAATGATTTAAAAATCAATCTTAAAAAATCTAAAATGATTACCTTAAATCGCAGGCCAACCTGCCAATGTAAATGGCATATGAATGGGAAAATCCTAGAGGAAGTAACATCATATAGATACCTAGGATTAGTGGTGGACACTAGAGGTAATTTCACGCCACAAAAAGAAGCGATAGAAAACAAGACGCAGGCCCTTACAAACTCAATCTGTGGTCATGCTATAAACAGCTGTAATGAGAACAAAACTACTTCCAACTATCACCTATGGGACCGAAATAATGAGGGGGATGGAAGTAGGTCTACTGGATAAGCTTCTGATAAAGACCTACAAGCGCGTTTTTCGGCTCCCGGGCGTGCTTCGCCAGCCCAGGTCAGATTGGAATTCATGCTGGTCAAACAGTCGTTAGCCCGACCCGCGGCATATAATAAATGCTGCTACAAATTGAGCCGTGCTTCAAAAGGGTCTTTAGCCAATCTAGTCTGGCAGGAAATTATCCTAGAAAGAGGGAACTGCAACTACATAAGGTATCTAGAAAAAAGTAAGTCTTTTAAACTTAGATGAGGTATGGGACCAGTCTCTACCCATCCCCATTTTCAATAAAGCCATGAGTAAAGCAAGTAAATTACAGAGCTGGCTAGAAGATAGGGTCTCATTGACCATAAAGGGAGCATAGTTGGTTGATCCTTAAGTCCTACAAAATGTTTAAAGAATCACTACTGATGGCTGGCTCCTACTCACGGAAAATCAAGCAATCCTTTCTCAGACTTAGGCTGGGTGAAGTCCCAACGTTAGACCTCATGCCAAAATGGAAGAAGGATTTGCAAGTAGGCTCCCAGGAGTGCCATCTTTGTCATCTAGCTGATGAAAACCTGGTGCATGTGGTCTGCATTTGTCCAGCTTTGGCGATTGAAAGGAGACTCTTACTGAAAAAAGAATTAAAACGATGTAAGAATCAGATCCTGCAGACAAGCATTAATTGCAGCTTTTAACCCTTGAAAAACAATATTGAACATTAAGCTGGTTCAATTTTTGTAAATTTTCTTGCTCAAAATCATAGCCTCTCGAAATAACCAAGTCATAGAGAGGTCGGAAATGATAACAAAATCCCTATAACCCATTCTGATGATCTTAAAGTAGGGAAGGCTTCTAGGTAGTTCATTTGGGTTGCTTAGCATGTGTTGCAATAAAGTCTGGTACTAACAATCAGACTTAAGTTGGGGTAAAATCGATAGAAGGTCTCTTCCCACGTTGTCCTATGTTTACTAATGCCTCATTGGTCTATTACTGTTCTTTTTTACATCTCTATGTGGAAGGAAATTTTATATATTATTTCATTTGTAACACAGGACTCTTTTTTGCGCTGTATTTACCTTATCTACACTAAGAATGTTCTGTTGCCCTATTATTATTAATGCTTTATAGCACTAAGTAAGATCTTTAAAAAAAAAGAAATTATGTGGAAGGAAAGAGTCGCTGAATAAGCTGCAGTTAATGCAGAACACTGCTGCTAGGCTTCTACTGAAGCTGCCCTGCGTGGCCTCTGCTAAGAAGTGCCTCACAGATCTTCACTGGCTTCCGGTAGCCCAGCGGATATCTTTTAAGGCTCTCTGCATTACTCACAAGGCCGTCCATGGGATTGGGCCTAAGGAACTGACCACCAAGCTGCAATGGTATAGACCTAATAGGTTGTTGCGATCTGCCTCCGCCTATCTTATCCAAACTTCCCCCACCAAAAAGGCGAAGTGGGGAGATAGAGCGTTCACTATCGCGGCTGCTAAAATCTGGAACTCACTCCCACTGGAATTAAGGCAAGAACACAATTATCTAACATTTAGGAGACTGGTTAAGACCGGGCTCTTCCCGCAATAAAGATTTGGAGTCTCCTTGTTAAGTAGACACTGCCTCACCCAGTCAGCGCTTCGATGCTCTAGGGCCGGAATGCGCTTTATATATACCCAATACATACATACATACATACATATACCATTTCATTCTAAACTTAAGATCTGTAAGTGCTTTATTGCACTAAAATTGCTCTGTTGAATTTTAATGTGGAATTAAAAGTTTATGGTTTTAACAAACTAATAAAAACTTGTGTTGTTGATAACCATGTTGTGAATTGCAGTTTCACATATCTTGTGTTTACGATGTTCTTTGCTAAACTTGCTAAATTGTCGGAAGACATCATCATCCCATTGGTTGAAATCCGAAGCTATCTCTACAAGGCTAGTAAAATGTTGCCTTTGGAAATGTGTAAATGCTTGTTCGTAGACTAGAGAAAATGGGGATCCTTTTTCTAGACTGCTTGAGAGTCCCTTTCACAGACTTTCTTGAGACCAATTTAACTAAGATACATTCTGACTGAGGGTCTGATTTACAGTTTGGCGAACTAGTTACTTTGTCACAAACGTAACGGGTATCCCATCTGCCATATTAAAATTTTGAAAAGATATAATGGAATCGTAATACGGTAGATGGGATATCCATCATGTCTGTGAAAGGGTAACCCCCATATGCAAAAATTTAAATCAGTCCCTAAGACTTTTTGCTGATATTTCTCAGATTCATTCTGGGAAATACTTTGATTTTATAATTTCAATTAATGCAGTTCTGGCTCCGGGCGTTTCTTGAATTTCTCTTTATGGGAAGTTCTATTACAGCTCTTATGCTTTTGCTTCTCGAATCTTAAACTCTTTATGAGTTCTGCTGATATTGTATTTCACTTTATCTAGCTTAGAATGGGGATAATTTTGTGGAATGTGCTCATGCTTTGTTCTGTAATTTGCATTTGAAAATATTATGAGATGCTGATAAAGATCTTAACTACTAAACAATTTGAAATAAAGAATTGAAACTATACCAACATCTTATTATTGACTCCTATTAAACGGAACGATAATTATAATGTTGATAACCTATTGAGTTATTTGAAGCTCTATCCCCAATTCTCCTCCCCTCCAAGACCTCACCTCTTGGGCCCAGTAGGGTGAAGGAACTTCAAGTTTACAGACACATCAATCCTTTAACTCGTGGAGTTCCCTATAATCCCTGCTCCAGCAATGGAGAACTCAATACCTCTAGACCAGGTGCAGCCTCAGCCTCAGGCAATCTTTAGCTTTGGGGTAATTGACACCTTTAAGGCCTTTTTGTTCAATCTTGGATGTGTGCTGTAACACAACCACATCTTACACGAGGGTGAGAGCGACTCCAATGTTCTTCTCTTTAAACCTCTTCAAGATGTGGTTATTAGTCAAGGTACACTTTTTTAACTTCTTTGATATCATTTAATATGGAGTATATTAATGAGTTGACTCCTCTTTGCTTGCTCCCTTATAAATGTAAGACCTTGTTACAAGTTGTCAGAGGGCCTTGGAATACTTGCAGGTCAAAACGTGTTGAGTGTATTGAGGAGAGTATTAAGTCTCAAAGGAATTATATCGGACTTCTAGTTTTTCATTACTCAAGTTGTGACCAGCATAAAGTACAATTTTGTCCAGCATTATCATTACTAGAAGAGGGTTAAGTCATGTAATATTCTGTAGAGTAAGTATGCAGTGATTCCACATAATTACCTTAGAAGAGTAATTCAGCATATAATTCTATTTTCTTACCGCAAAAAGAGGTTAACTTTTGCAGTAAGAAATAGTGCTGAATGTAAAAGAACACAAATGGTAGCACACTTTTTTTACCCAACATACTCCCGGTATTTAGCGCTATTTTCTAAGTACAAAATGCAAAACAACACCAAACAGAAGCACGAGAAGCCACACGCTAAATAAATTGTTTCTGTGTTTATTTTACCCCCAAATTACTCTTTATTATGCAAGCTTATCCAATTATGTAACTATTTTTTAATTCCATGTCAAAGAGTAATACAGAATAACGAAAATTACTCAGGGCAATTAAAATTTCTATCAGGCCTAATCATTACCTCACCGCATGAAAACAAGACACAAGATGAAATGTGTGATGTATTCATAAAATAATTTATAAGGACTAATGAAATAATTGGGCTATGGATTGTCACATTTTCAAGTATTTAAACTTATTTTAATGTTTTGTGTGTTACTTTCATTATGAATTTGATGAATACATTGTTTTGATACATTCACCAGAGTGCTGCTTCGGTTGTAAATCATACAATTCCAGTTGAAGAGATATAGGTTTTAATTTCAAGTGTATGGAATTTAAGTATAATGATGCACTCGTAATAATAAAGATGACCATTGCTTTATTGTTATCAAGATAAATGTACATTAAGTGGCCCCAAGGGTAATATCTTTGCTGTAGTATGTATGCCATTATCCCTCAGCTAACTATTTTATCCCCTTTGAATTCAAGTGCAAATCTGGTCATGCATGTGTCTGTGGCCACTGTCTTTGCTATAGTCTCTGGAGCTTCTGTCTTCTGCCCTGGTAAGAAGATATTCTTAAGCAAATGCCTTGGGGGGAAGGTCACCATATATGGCTATGGATATGTTACACTTCAATAAGAATGATCAGAGCGGGTAGCTGGAATTCAAAGGAACTTGGCTAAGTCTTTGTCAAGGTCGCAGTACTTTTACATATTGTAAAATCCAGCACCACTGTATCTCCTACTGTGAGTCTAGATGTAAAACTGAAGTCCAAAACTCAAGATCGGCCCACTTTATTTTCAGCACTGATTGAAAGACTTTAAAAGCAGACCTTGACATATCTAAACCTGATAATTTACTGAATGCCACCAATTCTAAACGTCTGGCAACTGCATGGCAAAATGATTTTATAGTTGCAGAGAATCCAGATATGTAACACTGCCCACAAGATGCTTCTCTAGCACCATCGGTGCTGAAGCTCTACCAAAAACTTGTGCAAGGTATCTAAGAAATAAAGACCTACCTATTGTGAAATGGCGCCATGAACCAATCCAAATCTCATCATATTAATTTGAAGTTTGAAGATCTTACAAGCAGATTCCAGGAAATAGACTCAGGTCTCTGGAATGAATATAGAGTGACCTTGTATTCCTGGTAACCTGAGTAATAAATTTAAGTAGAAAACTACAGTGATTTCCTCTGAGAGCTTTAACCTTAAGCTCTCCTGGCAACAGAAAAAACTAATTCAGATAGACAAACATATATTGGATTATATTTGCACAAGTGTATTTTTTTGTTTGAATACAGTAGTAAAAAGACAAAAGCAGGTGCTCCAAAATGTGGTAAGGTGTCAGTGAGTAGAGAGAACATTGGTTGTTAGTGAGCATGAGACATCAAATCACCAAATAACACACTGTTGTCTAATTGATGAAATAATTTAGACAACAAAGAACTCTGTTAATGAATGCTGTGTTGTCAAATTCACAATAAATGATTGTCAACAGTGCAGTATGTCTGCGTTTCAACCCCCTATGTCGACTTTACTAAGGCCTGCATCAGGATAAACAAAGTGGTAACTTACAATAGATTGAATCAATAGGTCAGCCACTAATATCTCTGGGAATGCCTAAGTAAGTCAATTGTAGTATCCTGTGGTTAGAAAGAGCATCTTACTCTGATTCAGAATACAAAAGAATATGCAAAGGATTTCTCAAATTTCTGCCTGTGTTATTGCAGATTCTCATTACTCAAGGATGCATCAATCTTACAATTGATTGATAGAGCCTACAAAACATTTTATACCAAGTCAGGCTCAGAGTAAATCAAACAGAAAGCTAGCTGAATGGCACTATGTGTAAAAAATGAATGGTGAACTCTAAGGGCCAAACATGAAGTGGTACTATAACTAATAATTAGATATTAAACACCACTCCAATGATCTGTTGGTGTTGAATCATCAAATACCTTGTGTGGGCAATAACAATAAGAAAGCCACAGGTTCAGCTTACCTGTTTGGAGAAGTATAAATTGTCGCAAAGTCATTATAGTCAACACGATCAGTATTAGCTCAGCTTTCTAGTAAATGAAAGCCAGTAAAGGAGCTTGTTAAATATAACATTTAACCAGAAAACCTAGTAAATCATTGTTATCCAATGATGGGAAAGAACACTTACTTCAAGCAGTGCCAGCTATGTCCTGTCAGCCTATGCAGGTTGATGCTTATGCTTGCTTGGTCTAAATAAAGGCTTGACTTTCAGGTCACAACATGCATGCCGGTCGAGTTCAGACTCAGGTCTCTGGCATTGAAGACATTCTCTTTCAGAGCAGATCCTAGTTCATTCTAGCTCTAGGGAAATTTCTACTGTAAAAAAGTAAGAAGAGCTAGAAAATTGCTATCACTTCCTGAATTTTATAATGGTAGAAGCCTTGGAGAAGAAAGAATAGAATGGCCGACATGTGGTAGATTTTGTCAGCCGTCTGATAAAAGAGCATATTTTAGTAGATGCAGCAGAAGATCTCACTATCACTCAAGCTCATCAAGCCCCATTTGCTTCTCCAAAGACGGGCACTAAGCCACTCCCTATCTGAGGGAATTTTGGAAGATTTTTAGATAACAGTGCAAACCCTCTTGAACTATTCAGCTGAGATCTATTAAAGCCCAAAATGATTACAACCTTATGGTCTATCACAATGTCAGCTACAAAACATTGGGAAGGATAAAAGAATAAATAACAAAGTTCCTTTAAGGTTTTATTCTTCAAGTTATTTACAATGATAAATTATTGTTAATTAATCCAATCATTGACCCTCATTACGACCCTGGCGGTTGGCGGTAATTTGGGGAAAGGTACTGACAACAGACTGGCAGTACCTTTTCAGAAATTATGACATTGGAGGTTTGGCTCAAGCCAAACCGCCAATGTACCACTCCGTCCACCAGGGTGGTAACGGCTGCTGGGCTGGAGACTTCAGAATTCCTTCCCTGGTACTGATATGGGTCTCCCATATCCCCCTCTCCCTCCCCAGAGTCCTCCCCAACCCTCCCCCACCCTCTCCTGCCCCCCACACATTTACACACCCACACGTGCATGCATACATACTCATACACACCCGCGTACCCACATCCACCCACGCATGCACACATACATACCCACACACCGCAACACACACCATCATACAGTACATTGTCGCACACACACATTCACAACACACAACATACACGTACACTCACATTCAGTCATTCACGCACTCATTCAATGTGACTCACACCTGCACGCACGCATACAAAAACAGACACACACCGCCCCCACACACACAACACCCCCACACTCGCACATACCACCCCCACCCCCTCTCCTGTCGGAGAATCCGACTTACCTGCCTGCAGGGGGTCCTCCGGCAGGAGACAGGACGTGGCATTGCTGCCAGAAGCAGCGTCTTCCAGCAAAACACCGCCAGGCCATATCATTGCTCATGATACGGTCGGTGGTGTTTTGCTGGCATGGCGCTGCTGCTCACAGCAGCGCCACCTTACCGCCGTCCACTGCCATGACCGTCGACAGTATTCCGCCAGCCTTCTGGCAGAATTCCGTCTACGGTCATATTGTGGGGGACAGCTGGTAGCCAGGGCGACGGTATGTTGGCTGCCATCGCCATGGCGGTATGTGGTCATTTACTGCCAATGTTGTAATGATGGCCATAATCACACAAATATATTTGAAACATATGAAAATGTCACAATATATGGAGATTTGGATACTAAACTTTGTATGACCAAAAGGTTATAGCAAAAAGATTCACAAAAATAAATAGGAGGTTCTCTATCAATTAACAATAGTGCTCTGTGAAATAAGGCAATCAGAGAGTGCAAGTGAATCTATAGTGAGAAAACAGTAATCTATACAAAATCAAGTAGACAAATGAGCTGGGCAACTCCAGGGCTAGTACATAGAAAATATTTTGTGGGTCACAAAGAACAAATCAATTGTTCTTTTATTGACTCCTGATTGACCAGTTTCATGATATGCTATCTTTGTGCCTTTATATTGGTGGTGTTTTGACCCTTAAAAAATATATAGTTCATCATCAGGACTTGAGACGTTTGTACAGAGATAAGGTAAATCCTAAAAAAAGTAAATAAAAAGACGATATTAGAGCCTAAAGCGTGACAATTAAATAAATACCTTAACCAATACCTTCATTGGGTATGTAGTTATCCAATTCATTTGTCAGCTGTGAGGATAAAATGAGCGAACATCTGATAACATTTTCTGTCAGTGTCTCATCAGTGAGGGTGAGAAACATGAGAAACACTAGACTTTATACATGCAAACTCCTTTTGTTACTGTAATCAAAATAGCCACACCAGACATCAGGAAGATAACAAGGTCACCATGTCTGAATATGACTGCAAAAAAAGGCAGCACAGGCTGAATCATTTAGTTGTCCAGTTAGCCATGATGTACTAAGCTCATGTGTAGATGTTCATATTATAAAAGAAGGCTGTCATGCATGTATGCAATTTTTTACACAATACATATGCAGTAATCTTGAAAGGAATTGTAGATTTGGCAAGCACATACAATAAAATCTAGTTAAAATATATCCAAATTCAAGTGACAGTGATTTAATGAAGGCTGCCAAAAGACATGAAGGAACTTATTGAATTTTATAGCTTGACTGCTATCTGAAGCAGAGTGCAGGAGTATCATTCTTAGGATCAGCACATATTCGGATGCAAGGGAGTAAATTCCAATGACACCGCAAGTATGAATGGTAAGTATGCAGAAAGTAGGAGGGGACAAAGACGTGAGTTGTCAAGGTGACAGCAGTGTCAAAAGGAGGCAGCACACATAGACTAGGCTGCCATCTTAGAAGAAGTTATGCGGTAAGTAAAAATGAAAAATTCAAGATAAATAAAACTGTGCTTTAATGAATTGGAAAAAGGGCACAGTATTGCAAGTCCAAAACTTATTTTAGCCCATCTCAGTGCGGGTACAATACCAACATCATCTTGATATCAACCACAGCAATAAAAGAAGAAAGTGAGAAAGGCCTGTGAGACTGACTGCCATGTTGGAGCAGGTGACTCTGCATAACATTTGCTTGATTGCAATGGGAATGGGTATCAAAAAGAAGAATGCACCTATTAAAAATATTAGTTTATGTACAAACTAGGATGAGATGACTAATCAAACAGCAATCATGAATATCATCAAGTGGCAAATTACAATTACTTGGTTAGTGAAAGAGAATATCATAAAGGTAACATAAATTGTAACCAACCTCAGAATCATGAAACATAACAGAATTTACAAAATGTGATTACAAGTATCATGAAAGGCAGATTTATCAGAGAATTCCATTTGCCAACGGTATTAAAACATTGGATGTGTCCTCTTCTTGAAGGAGTTTGACACGGTCAATCACTTGCCACCTGAAATATTTCTCTGAGTGAAATGAATTGAGCAACCAAAGGGGCATTAACAACTTGTTGTTTGAACCAACTTTTGTGTTGTGTGATTCTGTCTTTAATTTTCTGGATTGACTGTCTCTCATAAATTAAATTATATGAGCATTTAATATCATAAATCACATTATTTGAATTACAATTTATAAACTCTGTGAGAGTGCGTATAATGTTGTTGTGTTCAAATGTTTCAGTATCAAAAGTTGATAACCAAATAGTTGCAGCATTTATAGTGGCCTGCTACACAATGTAGGCCCAATATTGCAGCAGTCAAGGTCTGGATGGTGTTTGAGCACATGCCACTGACCAGGTGATTTTTGCCTCTGTGAAAGGTAAAGAGTGGAAATTATTTTAATAAGCTGTAGCTGTAAGGATATCCAAATGTTTCTTTTTGAAATAATATTAAAGCTGGACAGAATGTTTTTACACATGCAGTCTGACTGGTGTCCCTGTTGGATTTCAGGATAAGTATAGTTTCTCTTAAACCTAGTTAAATCCTAGTTAAAGGACATGATTAGGAATTTATTGGCCAATTTACTTTGTCACAGACATGGCAGATATCCCATCTACCTTATTACTATATATAATGCAGTTGTAATAGGGTGGACGAATATCACTCCTGCAAACGCGTCCCTTTATGATAATTTATTATACATTAGGACTCGTTTTAGGCCAATGAATCTTTTGACCCAGTTGAGAGACACCTTAGGACGAGATAGCTAATCAATATGTCAATCAGTACGTCAATAATGTCATCAATATTTATTACCACAATGCATTTCACTTTAGTCAAAGTCATTAATCAATTCGGGACAGCACAATGATCTTGCAGTCATGAATAACCACACCAGTTTAGTAGAATCTTATGAGTTTTATTCCCTATTGCTTACAATTCTAAAAGCAGATGAGTTAATCTCAAAACCAGGAAACATAGCATAGTCACGATATGACAACTCTGATAAGACTTCATTAAGGCAAAAATCACGAACATCAGAACATAACATGACGTAAACATAGATCACTTTAGAAGAGTATCATTAATGCGTCAGTTCAACAAAGCATAGATTCAGTTGTTTGTCTATTTGTGTCAGTTTAGTGAGCACCTGTCCTAACCACTGATTAGCATTGGCATGTTGGGCTTTATGCAAAAGAATTTAGAACACCAATTTGGAAAAACATTTAGCTATGGTCTCTGTCAAAAGTAAGCAGTTGGTACCTAGAAAGGAAAAGCAAACAGACAAATCACAATTTCATTGTCATAGTTACCCTCCAAGGTTTAGGTCAGCACTCAGGTTCAGTCTTCGTCTTCAGGACATCAATCGATTTGCCATCGGTCAAAACTCAGCTCTGGGGCAAAAGGGGCACTTCGCTCATAAGGAGGTAAAGTGTAAAAATGGGCAATCTAAGAAAAGATGGTTTTAGTAAACCAATAGGTCACCAAACAGAGTGACAAAGTTTCTGGATAAAATCAATAGCATTCCCTAACCCACCTAAATGGCTCCCTGTGTCATGGGTTTTTATCCCTTTTTCGTTGTACATTCCCCTAAAATCCAATTGGCTAAGGGTTGCATCCCACTATCTCTACGCAATTAGAAAACGGATTATGTCATTAATCTTTCACCCCATATTAGTTTACAGACATTTTATTGGTCCATATGACTGACGTCTTCAGAGGTAGCACGTCTGGTATGATTTCATCCTTCTTTAATTCTTTGCACATCTTTTGGTCAGTAACTCCATTGTCCGTACCGGTTTAAACGACCTTGTACTTTATACTAATCTACACTGTTGCATTTTAACTAAACGTTTCTACAAGCAATATGAATTTCATGAGAACGGATCCAGTATGGTCACATTCAGCTTCTAGTTGAAGAAAAACGAGAGTTCATGTCCTTTTGCGAGTCAGCACACTGCACGTTTAGAAAAAAACACATTTGATATGAGAGCTAGGCAGCTAAACTTCGGCTCATGCTAACTTAAGGCCTACAAGATTTATTTAGCAGACTTTAATAATCATAATCATTAGTGATTAGTATAAAACCATACTTTTAATACAAGAATTCATAAGCATTAGTCACTTTCATTAATCCACGTATACATTGGCGGCCACTCCCTGTGGTCACATTTCAAGTGCACGTTTAAGCAAAACACATTAATATAATTTCTATGTGGCATTATCAAAAACTAATTCATAAACATTTCATGTTAATATAGATTATATAAACTACGCTCTCTCAGTCCCTCCTCTGATGACGTTCATCATCACAAAAACCTTTCTCTTCAGCCTTTCACCTTCAATTTTTCACCTTGTGCATAATGCGCATTTCAACATCTTGGCCGTTGTGCGAGCTCTCCCAAATTTCATTACACATTTTCTCCCTTTCATTGTCTTCATTCCTTTTGTTACGGTTGGTCCAATTCCTTCTAATTCTTTCATTAATTTTGCATGCTCCCCATAAACCCAGTAAACAAATAAGACAATTAATAGACCCCCTAATATTTTTGCAAGCACCCCGTTCCAAATGTTACTAAACCAGCTTCCTACTCTGGCAATTCCTTTTCCAACTTTCTCCCAAATTCCAGGTTCTTTCAGATCCTTCAAATCTGCACTATCTCTAGTTAGGTTAGTAAGCATACCTCTAATCTTTTTACTATTATCTAGAATAAATGAGCAACAATGACGCTCGTTAAGCATCTTACAGACTCCGCCGCTCTTTGCTAAAAGAATGTCTAAAGCAAGCCGATTTTGAAGAGTCATTGCTCTTTCCGCAGCAAGTTCAGTATCCATTAGGAGTATAGCCCCTGTGAAGTTTGTCAGCATGTTATCCACAATAGTAGACAACTTTTGAATCTTTATGGAGTTTAAGATAACGCCTACTGAAGGAATTATGGCTCCAAATATGTCACCAATGACAGCAGCCGCTGTCTCTCGTTTTTGTCTAGCATGTTGTAATTCAGAGATTTTAGGTATTTGCTTTAAGTCATCAATCTGATAAATCTTTGGGAAAAAAATCCCCAAATAACATGTCCCATACCATCCCTTAGGGAGATGGTAATAAGTATTAAGTCCACAGATATAATAGAGCCCAGGGATCTCTGGATCCTGTCCATTTAACATGACTGTCCATTTAATCTGAAACAAAAAGACATGCCTGCATTCACTCGTTCCCACAAATAAAGTGTCATCATCAGATTTTGGCCTATATATACAAAGTCTACCGACATGTAATGCATCTATAGCTAACTTGCCTTGCGTCTTTATTGTGCTGTAAGCATAATAATTCGCATAAGTGTGTTTCTCTAATCCCTTTTCGAGCCTTTCTTTAAGTGCTTTGCATCTATCATCAGTGTGATCTAAGAAGCTTTTCTCTACAGGTGTTAATAAGCAGGTCAAATTGTTGCGGTATGCATAAGCTGTCCCAAATGTCATTGTCGGCTCAAAGAAACCTCTAACTAACTTTATACTATGCTCCTTAGCTAACTTATTCAGAAATTCAATCACAGGCACAAAAGAAAACACTACATCTGAATTTGAATAAAAATATTGCACATGTTCCTGGTCATAGAATCTTGTTAGTTGCAGACTACAGCTTATCCCGTAAGTTAAAGGAAGACTATGGTAAGTGACCCCCTCTTATACTAACGAAGAAATCTTTGTACACACATAACAGTTTCTTGCATCCATTGTATCAACATACTGATTCAGCAAGCGATAGAAGACATTAGTAGAGAGTTCCCCCTTTCAATTAGTTCACTCATGCAAATGTTGTGTATCTTGCTCAAACTTTTCCCACTGAGTTAGTGTAGCGGTCTCAGGTTTTGAAGCATTGTTAGTTACTTTCTTATCCAACCATGGCATTCCCACAATCACACCTACAATTATTATTGCACACACAATACCCAATATAACACTTAACCTACCACACACTTTACCCTATTTGCTACTACCTCTAGTGTGAGCCATGATCTGTAAAGAATCAGATAGCAGAATAACCCAATCAACTTGAGGATGATTTAAAAGCTCTTTTTTTTTCTCTTCTTAATGCAAAGTCTCTCTTTCTCTCTGTGTGTATTTACAGCATTCCACTCACCCCAGGACCCTTTTGTCAAATTTTTTAGCAGCTTCTCATAATCGTTTTTTCAGAGTCAATTCAGGTTTAAAATGTCCCATCCGGTAATTTATTAGTCCCTTTTCTCAACTTTTCAGCTTTCAATATCAATTTCAATTTTTAACACAGTCTCTTGCTCAGAGTGATTTCAGGTATCGTAGTATTGGCCTGGCACCTCTCGATCAAAACAAAACGCTGAGAATTCTTGTTGCCATTCAGATGTTGTCGCATATGTTCATTCAGTACCTGTGTACCTTCTATTTGCGAATATTATTTTTCTTTTCAGCCTGCGTTCACTGTGCAACTCTCCTTCACTTAGATCCTCCTTTCTGGTTGTGTCGGTTTCTTCCTCTATTGTCTCACCTGGGATGATCTTTTCCCTTGCAGCTTGTTTCTTTGGCCAGTTATCACCTTTATGCGTTTTCTTCCTGCTCTGCCTTTCAGGATGCTGAACAGCACCCTCCTCTTGCGCTATGGTGTTTTCTCTTGACAGACCTGCAACTGGCTCGGGAGATGCCGGTGTGCTTTGATCTCCCTCTATTATCTCCCCTTCTTCCTCTGGGTCTGTAACGGGTTCAAGCTCCAACCCGTATCCGTCTACTTCTGGGAGAACTTCTACTTGACTTAATTCTCCTGCTGCCTCTACTGAGATAGGCTAACTGTCACCTCTCTCGAACTCGTTTACTGTTTGAGAGACTAGGCCGTCTTCAGTGGGCTGTCCTGCAGTCTCAGTTCCCCTTTGACTGTTCTGCGGCCCTGAGACTTTCTTCTCTGGAATTGTTGAGTCAGAAACTTTAAGTTCCTCATCAGTCGGACATGTCACCTTCTTTGTGTGACTGGCATGTATCCAGTTTGGAATGCCTGCACATTTCACAGCAGTGGTTGTTGTCAGTATTACTTGATATGGCCCCTTCCTTCGCGGTTCCAAACACAACTTCCTTACGTGCTTCTTGACAACCACCCAGTCACCAGTTTGCAGGGTGTGACCTGGATCACTGATCGGTGGCAATGTGCTGGCCTCCACCTGGTGGGAAAAAGAGCGGACCACATGAGCCAAACCTTTGCAGTAGTCCAACACCATATCATCCGTGATATTCACAAGAGCATTTGCAGGTACTGCGGGCAACCTCATAGCTCTGCCCATGAGAATCTCATGGGGTGATAGTCCTGTCTTCTTATCAGGAGTGTTTCTCATTGACATTAGCACTAAAGGCAAGGCATCTGGCAATTTCATATTGGTAGTTGCACACATTTTTGCCATCCTCGACTTCAAGATACCATTCATCTGTTCCACTAGTCCTGATGCTTCGAGGCGGTAGCTACAATGCAGCTTCTGTTCAATGTCTAATGCAGCACACAAGAGCTTTATCACCTCATTGTCGAAGTGTCTGTCCCTATCTGATTCTAAAGAGACCGGAAATCCGAACCTTGGTAGTAACTCTCTAAGCAACAGCTTTGCTACTGTGAGACTGTCATTTCTACGTGTAGGGTAAGCTTCAATCCAGTGACTGAAAACGCACACAATCACCAACACGTACCTCAGGCTCCCACACACAGGCATCTCAATGAAATCCATCTGCATCTTGCTAAACGGACCTCCAGCTCTCCCTGTGTGGCTCAAAGTTACCACAGTCCCTTTTCCTGCATTCATCTGTTGACAGATGATGCACCTGTGACAGGTAACCTCTGCGGCTTGTCTGAATTTTGGATTCGACCAATCAATTTTGAACAACCTGATCATTGTGTCTCTCCCAAGGTGGGCCTGACCATGGTAAAGTCTTGCAAACTGTGATAAAAGACTGTTTGGCAAAACCAACTTCCCCTCCTCTGAGACCCACAAGTCGTCAGCTCTTTGTACGCATTGCATTCTCTGCCAGGAGCGTTTCTCTTCCCTGCTAGCACGACCCTGCAGTGATTTTAGCTCATCTAATGTGTCAACAACTCTTAATGCAAAGTTCAGACATGTCTCATTTTCAGTTTGCTGTAACAATTCCCACAGATCCTTGAACGATATACAGTTCAATGCGCAAAACCTTGCGACTTGATCTGCATTACCGTTTCCCATTGACACAAAGGGGGTGATTCTAAGCTTGGCGGGCGGCGGTAGCCGCCCGCCAAGCGGGAACCGCCAGAAGACCGTACCGCGGTCAAAAGACCGCGGCGGTCATTCTGGGTTTCCCACTGGGCTGGCGGGCGACCGCCGAAAGTCCGCCCGCCAGCCCAGCGGGAAACACCATTCCCACGAGGACGCCGGCTAAGAATGGAGCCGGCGGAGTGGGAAGGTGCGACGGGTGCAGTTGCACCCATCGCGAATTTCAGTGTCTGCAAAGCAGACACTGAAATTCTTCGTGGGGCCCTCTTACGGGGGCCCCTGCAGTGCCCATGCCATTGGCATGGGCACTGCAGGGGCCCCCAGGGGCCCCGTGGCACCCCCTACCGCCATCCTGTTCCTGGCGGGAGACCCGCCAGGAACAGGATGGCGGTAGGGGGTGTCAGAATCCCCATGGTGGCGGAGCGCGCTCCACCGCCATGGAGGATTCTCAAGGGCAGCGGGAAGTCGGCGGTACACCGCCGACTTTCCGTTTCTGGCCGCGGCTGAACCGCCGCGGTCAGAATGCCCAGCGGTGCACCGCCAGCCTGTTGGCGGTGCTACCGCCGACCTCCGCCATGGCGGTAATTACCGCCAAAGTCAGAATGACCCCCAAAGTCCTGTGACTTAACATGAGCATTGAATTTCACCACAGCAATTTCAAGAGGCAACTGAATCGTATGCAACAAATCCTTAATCTGTTCGCCATTTTTCACTGGTGAACCAGAAGAGGTCATGAAACCCCTCTGTTACCACAATTGGCCAAAATCATGTACAATGCCAAACCCGTATCTGCTGTCAGTATAGATAGTGACTTTCAGATTTTCAGCTGCGTGGCATGCCTTAGTAAGGGCAATTAATTCAGCCACTTGTGCGGAATACACTCTTTCAAGCCAGGAGGCTTCTATAATACCAGCGATTGTACACACAGCATATCCAGTTCTTAGTATTCCGACTGAGTCTCTCAAACATGATCCATCAACAAACATAATGCAGTCATTTTCCTTTAACTGCGTATCTTTAATGTCAGGTCTGGGTTTGGTGCATAGTTCTGTTACCTCAAGACAGACATGCTCCACCTCCTTCGAATTACTAATCTCAGTGTCTTCAGCAGGAAGTAGAGTTGCCGGGTTCAATACAGTACATCGCTTCAAGGAGACATTAGGCGACCCCAGAATAATTGTCTCATATTGGGTAAGTCGGGCATTTGTCATGTGCTGAGTCTAAGTTCGGGTCAACAGAATTTCACCTGAATGCGGAACCATTACTGTCAAGGGAGGTCCCATCACTATGCCTTCACACTGTGTGAGGCTCTGACCAACTGCTGCAACTGCGTGCAAACAACCTGGTAAGGCTGCTGCGACTGGGTCCAAGGTATCTGAAAGATATGCTACAGGGCAGTTTGCACCTCCATGGACCTGTGTTAAGACAGGCAAAGAACAAGCATCACGTTCATGACAAAACAGTAGAAAAGGCTTTGTGTAATCAGGCATTCCTAAGGCTGTTGCCCTACACATACACTCTCTCAATTCCATGAATGACTCAAGCTCTTCCTCGGACAAAGCTATGATATACGGTTCATCCTTAGTTTCCTTGCCTGTCAGCTTTATCAATGGTTTAGAGATAATCGAAAAATTGGGAATCCACTGACGACAGTAGCCGACCATTCCCAGAAACATTCTGACATCTCTCTTTGTTGTCGGGGGGTTCATTTGCGGTATGGCTGTCACCCTTTCCTTTGATATTCTCCTGGACCCTTTCTCAATCAAGTGCCCTAAGTATTTCACCTCTTTTTGACAGTACTGTAGCTTCTTTGGGGACACTTTATGTCTGTTCTTTCCTAAATGGTTCAGTAAAGCAATTGTGTCATACCTACAGTCATCTTTTGTTCTGGACGCAATCAGCAAGTCATCAATGTACTGCACTAGAGTCGAACTGAAAGGTAATTCTAGCGACTCCAAGTCCTTCTTCAATATCTGATTGAAGATGGATGGTGATTCAGAAAACCCTTGAGGAATTCTGCACCAACTGTACACCTTGTCCAGGAATTTGAAACTTAATAAAAATTGGTTGTCCTCATGGAGAGGCACCGAGAAGAACGCTTGTGACAAATCCACAACTGTGAACCACTCTGCATCACACTAAACCTGAAACATGATTACTGCTGGATTTGGCACTATGGGGCAACATTTTACCACAATCTCATAAAATTTTCTCAAATTCTGCACAATTCGAACTTTCCCACAAGGCTTTTTCAACCCCATTATTGGTGAATTGCATGGGCTGCTCAATACTTCCTTCAGGACTCCTTGCTTTACAAAGTCCGCAATTATCTGCAACACCTGAATGAGAACATCTTGTGCCATGTGGTACTGTGGCACCTGGGGAAACACTGCATTTGGCTTCACTTGTACTTTAACTGGTTCAACTCCTTTTATCAATCCCACTTCCTTTCCTGTCAGGTCCCAAACTTTCTCTGTCACAGTTCCCTGTAACTCGGCTGGCAAGTCAGTCACTGTAAGCATCGGGAATAAGGTTATCAAAGGGTAATCTTCATTTGCAGTCTCTGTCTCTAACTCTGAAAATTGCCCATCATCCCCTTCATCATCACTGTTTGTCTGTACTTCAATCCCTTCATTAGAGCAGGTAATTGGACACTTCGTTTTGCACAGTAAGTCTCTTCCCAGTAGGGATACGAGACTAGAGTCGCAGACTACACATTTATGCAGTCCCTGAAAGTTGCCAATCTCGACTTGAACCGGATCTGTGATCGGGTTTGTCAAGTACTGGTTTGCCACTCCTACCACTCTTATGGTAGGCCCTGAAAGCAGCAATTTCAGAACCGCCGCACTTCTGACTGTAGAGGGTGTAGCTCCTGTGTCAACCAAGAATGAAACCTTGTGACCCATCACCTTTCCCTCTACATAGGGTCCTCTCTGATCTATTTCTAGGGATGCTGCAAGCCTGCACTCCTCACTGTCTAAGCTGTGATCCGACCATTCATCGCTCATACCATCTTCACCACGCAATGGGAACTGCTGTACTGTGTTATTTTGATTCACCATTTGACCTGTGACCTGCTGAGGAAGCATCACCTGTTGCTGTCCCATTGGAGCTAATGGTAATTGCATTTGCTTACTAGGTGCCATGGGAACCTGCTGTTGTACTTGCTGCATTTGTGCTGGTTGAACACGCAGCATTTGTATTTGCTGCATGGGCTGTAACCCCTGTATCTGAACCATGTTATTCTGAAAGTTTTGATTTTGACCTCTCAATTTTGGACCCCTCACATTGTGGAATGTACCGACATCAGTGCTTTGTTGAACGACACCATCATGCACCGCATTTCGGCATTCCCGCTTCCAATACCCCTCGCCCCCGCACGCGTGACATCTTTTTCATCCCTTGTGCATCATTTTGAACCACAACAGTATTCAAGTCTGGACCGCGATTCACAAAACCTCGACCTCTTCGTCTCGGTTGTGCCTGAAACACGCCATTCCCTTGCGGTTGCTGCTGTACCATCTGCTGAATTCCATTCCCTTGCATACCTGCCTGCGCTGTCTTTATCTGCATCACATCACTTTCTCCTTCAACTTTCTCTGCTTCAACTCAATCCCGTCACTACAGTATTTCGCATACTGCAAAACCTCATCAATCGGCTCAGCTTGCCAACAGATCAAATGATTCTTAATCATCTGGCTAACCTCTGGTCTCAGCCCTTCAACAAATCGGAACACAAGATGGTTCATATCTTTCTGCTCAATAGTCTCAGTACCACTGTAGTGCTTGAACGCTTTCAACAATCTCTCATAGTAAGCATGGATGGACTCTTTAACCTCCTGTGAGCTCCGGTCGATTTTCTGCCAATCAGTCACTTTCGTCAACACTTTCTGCTTCAAAAACTCAATCACTTTATAATAGTACTTCATCACCTCCTCAGATGGTGCTCCAGTCACCTTATCCCTTGCCGGTTCCTGCGTCGGCCAGTCCACAACTCTCTTGCACTCAAGCCATAAGTTGGGTGGAACATTAATCTCAAACAAGGTATTCAAGTCCTCCCAGAGACACTTCGCAAGATTCACAAACCTGTCTGTCTGCTGACACCACTCTATCGGTTTCTCCCTCAACCTGGGATAAACATCTGTGAAAGACAGAATGTCTCCCCTCGTCCACGGTACATGTACTAGAACCCCTCCAGCTGTTTCTCTCATTTGTAATATTTTTACTGTCCCAGTGTCCGGTGAAGCTTTAGTCGGACTTGATCCCGGACTGTCACCTTTGTCCTTATCTCTTTTTCTTTGCCCATCTACCTTCCCACTTTTCTAAGGCTCCCCAGATCTGCGCACTTTGTAATATTTCTTTAAGATGCACTTGTATTCCGGCCGACCTCATGTGGTCAAAATCTTTAGAGTCGAAGTCTAGTCTGTAACTCCTTTTCAAATGCTTACTATTCTCAATTTCAGTATTGTATTTATCTGCCAGGTTCGCCAACCTCTGATGCACCTTGCCCAATTCCTTAGTGATTTTGGGGCACAAGTATCTCAATTCTGCTTCTGTGTATGATTCTAATATGTTTACCCCTATTGTCCCTTCCACTAGTTCAGCAGCTTCCACACCCAGTCTTACAAAATGTAGGTACTCATCTCTTTCAGATTTCTCTGCGGTCACTGCGGTAGTTTGCGAAGCATGAGTCTTTTCTAATACTCTTTCAAATGTTGCACCGTAAAACCTTTCAGTGAAATATTCCCTGCATGCATCATTGATGACTGTGACGCTTTCGTACTTATTGTTTTGTGGGGTTAGCACACCTAGCCCTGCCTGTCTCATTGCCTCCAAAGGTGTTTCAACCAGACCAACTGATTGCTCTCCCGGGGCCATTAACTGGGGAGTTCCTATAGACCCTCCTCTTATTGCATCTTGGGTCATTACTCCCTGATCACACATACCAGGCTTACCCTGCGCACACAATGGCACCGGTGGACCAACAGTCATCGGTAATGATATGGCAGCTGGTGTCTGACCTGGTCCCAAACCCCGCTGAGCAGTAACTCCTAAGGTTTGACTCACTGAGGCTGGTGCAGGTACAAACGGAGGTCGTGCTGCTGGACTATACCCCGGAATCAGCTGTTGCTGCGGCTGGGGCAGCAATTGTGGAGTTGGCTCAATCTGCACTAACCTTGATTTTGTATATATCGGATCAGGCAGCACTATCAGATTCGTAGTAGTCTCTAGTACTGGGACGTCTGGATAGATTCTCTGTATCTGCGGTGGAGGTTGCAGCTGTAGCTGCATGTCTGGCGCAGTGGGTACACTGACACCTTTCTGTATCAAACCTGTATCACTAGTCTGTACTTTATCAGTAACTCCCTTCTCTTGAGTCTGGTCCCCAGGACCCGCACTACTGCTCGGGGCATTGTCGTCTACTGCATAATGTGGCGGGCGATCATGTAACAACTGATTAATAAACTCTTCATTGTCTGAGTCGTCTTCCTCTATCCAAGACCTCTTAGTCTCTTTTGGTTTGCTAGAGTCCTTATCTGTCTTGCAGGTGGCTTTCTTTCCCTGCGTCCCATTTCCCTGTGTTATTGCTGGGAACAATTTGAGTCCGTCAACTATTCCCTTTCTCCACATTTTGCTCACATTGTCCCATCTAGCCTCAGCTAAGGTCTTTTCTGCCCTTCTCATTCTCCTCTCGAATTTCTGCTGTCCCTCTGTAATAGCCATTAAATCCCAGACTGCTAATGCTTCGTACTGAGCTGGCCTTAGAGGTGGCTTTTGTACGCTTAACATCCATCTCAATTTTTTTTTAAATTCTTGTATTGAACGTTCCGTGTTCCGGAAACGCTAAACATCCCTCCTTTTCTGTTAATTTGCGCCACTGTTTCATCCATAAGCAAGGTGCTACTCCCTTTTCCTCCATAACTATATAAGCTGGAGTACCCTCAGGCAGTGTAGGCTCCCCTTCACTCGCCATAATGTATGCGTCTCCTTTCAGAGCGCTCCTAAAAGCTTTGATAAAATTCATCTTTGCGTCTTTTACTTTATTTTGTATTTAATCAGGAAGTGACTTTAATTCCCAGGACACTCTTCACCCACCTTTCTCAACCTATTGCCTCTCACGGACGGCTGCCAATCCGTGCGCGACACCTCTCGGCAACAGACCTATCCCAGCGAGGTACCACTGATGTCAGACTCACACACTGCAGCTGACAAAGTCTTGCAGCTTGTCCGCCCCTCGCTAGATTCACACCAAACTAATGCAAAATTACTGCGAGCATCTTTAACAACAACAACAACTCAAATTTGTTGGTTTACTACAGGAAAGGTAACACAATCGCTTCAGAACTTTACAGAGATTTCACTTGAAGCCTCGGCCGCTACTCTCTCCTTCTCAGTTCCCGCATACGCAAGCAGAATTCGACCCGCAAATCCTACTCTCGACTTGTCAATGGTTCGTTCTAGTGCACTTTAGAACTTTCCAAGTCTCCATCGAAGGTTTCACACATACGATTTGACTCAAACTCGACTTGTCAACCACGCCCGATTGACGTATTAAACCGCACAAATTACAACATAAACCCAAGTTTCTCCTACACTTGTCAATATTCTCCGGAGTCTTAGACTGCAGCGGGTCCGTACATTACCAACCAACCACGTGGAAAATTTTTGAGCTCAAAGCGCCACACTCATATGAAGTACGCCGACTTCTCTACTCTCATACTGTGGAGTATGCCCACTCCTGCTAAAACAACATTACCTGGCCTAAACACGCATAATCTTCACAAATCACCTGCAAAATGCATAAGCTGAGCAAGCGCAAATTCTACACCACACATGCTAAAACGTGGAGAACATTCCCTACTCACTTAGGCGGGCTCCGAGATCCCAGGAAAGTCATGGTGAATTTAGAAACACATCATATCTCCAATTTGCATTATCTCAGAAAAACAATCTAAACAGTAATTCTCCGTCCTAGGGCCCCAAAGGGCCAAACCGTCCTCTGCTAGCAGAACTGCAAACGTGTCCCTTTATGATAATTTATTACACATTAGGACTCGTTTTAGGCCAATGAATCTTTTTACCCAGTTGAGAGACACCTCAGGACGAGATAGTTAATCAATATGCCAATCAGTACGTCAATAATGTCATCAATATTTATTACCACAATGCATTTCACTTTAGTCAAAGTCATTAATCAAGTCGGGACACCACCATGATCTTGCAGTCATGAATAACCACACCAGTTTATTAGAATTTTATGAGTTTTATTCCCTATTGCTTAAAATTCTAAAAGCAGATGAGTTAATCTCAAAACCAAGAAACACAATAGCATAGTCACGATATGGCAACTCTGATAAGATTTAATTAAGGCAAAAATCACGAACATCAGAACATAACACAACGTAAACATGGAACACTTTAGCAGAGTATCATTAACGCGTCAATTCAACAAAGCATAGATTCAGTAGTTTGTTTATTTGCGTCAGTTTAGTGAGCACCTGTCCTAACTACTGATTAGCATTGGCATGTTGGGCTTCATGCAAAACAATTTAGAACACCAATTTGGAAAAACATCTAGCTATGGTCTCTGTCATGAGTAAGCAGTTGGTACCTAGAAAGGAAAAGCAAACAGACAAATCCCAATTTCATTGTCATAGTTGCCCTCCAAGGTTTAGGTCAGCACTCAGGTTCAGTCTTCGTCTTCAGGACATCAATCGATTCGCCATCGGTCAAAACTCAGCTCTGGGTCAAAAGGGGCACTTCCCTCATAAGGAGATAAAGTGTAAAAATGGGCAATCTAAGAAAAGATGGTTTTAGTAAACAGAGTGACAAAGTTTCTGGATAAAATCAATAGAATTCTCTAACCCACCTAAATGGCTCCCCGTGTCATGGGTTTTTATCCCTTTTTCGTTGTACATTCCCCAAAAATCCAATTGTCTAAGGGTTGCACCCCACTATCTCTACCCAATTAGAAAACAGATTATGGCGGTAAGGAGACCGCGACGGCCATTCTGGCTTTCCCACTGGGCCGGCAGGCGACCGCCAAAAGGCAGCCCGCCGGCCCAGCGGGAAAGCCCCTGCAACGAGGATGCCGGCTCCGAATGGAGCCGGCGGAGTTGCAGGGGTGCGACGGGTGCAGTGGCACCCGTCGCGATTTTCACTGTCTGCCAAGCAGACAGTGAAAATCTGTATGGGGCCCTGTTAGGGGGCCCCTGCACTGCCCATGCCAGTGGCATGGGCAGTGCAGGGGCCCCCAGGGGCCCCACGACACCCGTTCCCGCCATCCTGGTTCCGCTGGTTCCCCTTTTCTGACCGCGGCTTTACCACCGCAGTCAGAATGGCCCTGGAAGCACCGCCAGCCTGTTGGCGGTGCTTCCGCGGTCCCCGGCCCTGGTGGTCATGGACCGCCAGGGTCAGAATGACCCCCTATGTCATTAATCTTTTACCTCATATTAGTTTACAGACATTTTATTGGTTCATATTATTGACATCTTCAGAGGTAGCACATCCGGTATGATTTCATCCTTCAGTAATTCTTTGCACATCTTTTGGTCAGTAACTCCATTGTCCGTACCGGCTTGAACGACCTTGTACTTTATACTAATCTACACTGTTGCATTTTAACTAAACATTTCTACAAGCAAAATGAATTTCATGAGAACGGATCCACTATGGTTTCATTCAGCTTCTAGTTGAAGAAAAACAAGAGGTCATGTCCTTTTGCGAGTCAGCACACTGCACGTTTAGAAAAAAACACATTTGATATGAGAGCCAGGCAGCTAAGCTTCGGCTCATGCTAACTTAAGGCCTACAAGATTTCTTTAGCAGACTTGAATAATCATAATCATTAGTGATTAGTATAAAACCATACTTTTAATACAAGAATTCATAAGCATTAGTCATTTTCATTAATCCCAGTGTATACATTGGCTGCCACTCCCCGTGGTCACATTTGAAGTGCACGTTTAAGCAAAACACATTAATATAATTTCTATGCGGCATTAGCACACACTAGTTCATAAACATTTCATGTTAATATAGATTATATAAACTACGCTCTCTTACTCCCATTTGAGGCAGCATTTCTCATCTGCAAAACTCTAAATCAGGCCCAAAATCTTTGTCTTTAGACTTTGCCTCTTAAATGGAAGTCAGCATTTTCCAGAGAGGCAAAGGTTGTGGCTTGTGGCGGTCCCCCAACCTCAGATACATTGCTGTTGAGTTTGTGCTAATCAAAGCTCTAAGGGGAACAAACCTGTAGCTGTTGAGGTCACTGCATGGGTCAGATGGATTTACTGCCTCACCCAGGTGGCAGGCCTGACATCTAACTTAGTCATCCTTTCAAAAGCCTCCAGTGGGGCAAGGATGGAAGAGGTAGTCTGACAGGGCTGTGAGGTCTCACTGAAACAATTTTCACTATGACAGAGCTTTTAAATAATCTAGTTTTCTTGCATAATTTGGGTCTGACCTCCAAAAGCAAACTTCAGACCCAAGTGCTGGAAAGGTCCTCCTGGCAAGTCCTGCAGCCCCCCAGCTCCTCAGTACAGGTTGTTAGGCACCAGGTCTCTTTCACACCTTGTTTGCCTCAGGATCCAGTCCTCTGTGTTGAGATGGGTCCATTCAAATCAGGGGTCCTGCTGCTTTTTGTGTCCCTGAAGCAGACAAATAGGACGCCAACCACTTGACCCCCAGAGAGCAGTTCCTGGGTACCAGGGGGAGTCCTTGACTATCTGAGTCCTTGGATAAGTCCTCTTCTTTTAGCAGGTGTCAGGAATCTTTTCTCAAGTGGGGTCTTTCCAGGTTGATAAATATTTTGAGGAGACGGTGTTAGGGTGTCAGTCTCATTCTCTGCACTTGCTAGTGACTGGAGTATTTTCACCACCCAACTTTCTTGCTGTATATTCATTTGAGAAATTGGGTTGTAGATTGAGCTAGATATTACCCTAGTTCATACAAGAGCCACAATTCCTGTGTTTTGGACCCCATCAGAGCTTACCTTCGGATTTAGAAAAACGTTCCATAAAAATGTTCTTAGAAGCTAGATGTTCAGTGTGCCAAGGCTGCGGGCAGTATTTAAGCAGGAGGCATCATTGTTGGGGAGCCTTTGGATGAAGCTCCGGTGAAGAATTCCACCTCACTCAGGTTAAGTCCAGGAAAGGGCTCAGAATGGTTTGAGCCTTTTCTGTCCATAAGGCTCTAATCAGTAGGCCAGCCAACTAGCCTTTGGAGTAACTCTGGTATTCCTGGGTTCAAGTGGTGGAACATGGCTCGAGCAGCAAAGCAGGCCTCTGAGTGTTCGAGGGAGGCTTCAAGCAGCAGAGAGGTCTTTTAGGTGCTGTAATGCAGCCTTTCAAAGTACACAGCAGACCACAGCAGCAGACACTCCTCTGAGAGTCCTTCCACAGGTCCATAAATTGAACTGAGGAGTTGGTCTGAGAGCCCTTTTTCTAGAAGTTTCTGGAGAATTCCCTTTTGAAATGCTTGGAGTTTCCTGCTTCCCTGACTCCCGCTTGTCTGCATGAATAGTGAGGTAGTATGAAGTTTGTTTAGTAAATTTAGGGCACAGCCCATTGACTTGTAGGTGGGGCTGTGTCCAGCACCGTCCTAAGCCCTATCATGATGGTCCATCCAGGCAACCTAATCCCTCTACTGTGTCTGTATGGGAGGAATTAACAAAGCCCAACTGCCAACTAAACCCAGTCATGTGACCCAGGAACAGGCTACAGGCACAAAATACGTTGTGCAGAAAATGTCAACTTTTTTAAAAGTGGCATTTTCAAAATTGTGACTTAATATCTGACTTTACCATTACATAGGATTTTAAGTTACAATTTCTTTAGACACCAAACATGAAATCCTGATCTGCTTTAAATTAAACCTATTACTTATTGAATGTAATAAGGCAACTAAATGTTATACCTTTTCACTACAAAGACATTTAAGCCTTTTAATTACAATGCATCCTGCTCTATGCGCTACCTAGGTTCTACTTTAGGGATTACTTAAAAAGGGTAATTTAAGGCTTGGCAAGGGGGTTATTTTGCAAAGTCGAACTGGCAGTTCAAACTGCATGCAGACTGCAATGGTAGATCTGGGACATATTGTAAGGGCTACTGCAGTGGGTGCTATAATAAATGCTGCAGATCTACTAGTAGTACTCAATTTACATGCCCCGGGTATATTGTATCCAACTTTACTAGGGACTTATAAGTCAATTAAATATGCCAATCAGGTGTCAGACAACTTTACCATGGTTAGGGAGTAAGCACAAGCAGCTTAGCACTGCCAAGCAGTGCGAAAGTGCACAGAGTGCTAAGTCCAGCAAAAATTAAGTGAGAAAAATAGGAGGGTGAAGGCTAAAAGGTCAGTAGCAGAGATGGTTTCTCGTTGGATGACTGCTGCTCGAGATCTAACTTGGGTTATTGAGGACAGCTCTGACGTAGGATCAGAGACTGAGACAGCAGATACTGAAATAGCATCTGAGGGATAAGGCAATGGCGTAGATTTAGGAGATCATTTTTCTGTCGGAGGAGTCCCATCCGACAACTCCTCTTCCAGTGATTCTGAGGGAAGTGATGAGGACAGTCCTGCTGTCCCTTCGCAAGCACAGCCTGTGCGGTGGGACATTAGCAGGTTAGGCCAACCCAGAGAGCAGGTGCATATGGCAGCAAGCACAGAGAGAGTGCTCTCTTGGGAGTTCCCCAATGTAGTTCAGCCTCAAATTCCACCGCCCAAATCGTATTATCGAGACATCAAAATTATCTATCACAAAACAACCTAGGTTTGTAAGGCAGTCACCTGCATTTTGGTCCTGGGCTTGACATTTCTGGAAACTAGACACCCGGGGGAGTCCATGAAGGTGTGGCTTGTGAGGATTCCTCAAAGTTTTCTTACCCAGAATACCCTGAAAAGGTGAAATGTTGAATAAAAACTATATTTTTTCTTGCATTTCTATCACACAAACTACAAGATTATGCTGGGATCCACAAAATTACTTTCACCCAGTGTTTCCCCACCTGTCCTGATAAAAACGCTACACTACTTGAGTGCCTGTATCTAGTACCTGCATCAGGAAAGGATCACCCCAGGTTCAACAGTTGCCCTCATGTAAGGACTAACATTGACCTTTGTGTGATCCATTCCTGTCCGGACACTAGGCCTTACCACACAAGTGAGGTACCATTTGTATCAGCAGACATGGGGGAATGCTGGATGGAAGAAAATTTGTGGCTCCTCTCAGATTCCAGAACTTTTTATCACCGAAATGTGAGGAAAAGTTGTTTTTTGGCCAAATTTTGAGGTTTGCAAAGGATTCTGGGTAACAGAACCTGGTGAGAGTGCCACAAGTTACCCCATCCTAGGTTCCCCTGGGTGTCTAGTTTTCAGAAATGTCCAGGTTTGCTATGTTTTCCTAGTTGCCAGAAGAGCTAGAGGCCAAAATCCACAGCTAGGCACTTTGCAAAAAACAGGTCAGTTTTCATAAGAAAAATGGGATGTGTCCACGTTGTGTTTTGGGACATTTCCTGTTGCGGGCTCTATGCCTACCCACACAAGTGAGGTACCATTTCTATCGGAAGACTTGGAGGAACACTGGGTGAAAGGAAATGTGTGGCTCCTCACAGATTCGAGAACTTTCTATCACCAAAATGTGAGGAAAAAAGTGCTTTTAGCCAAATGTTGAGGTTTGCAAAGGATTCTGGTTAACAGAAACTTGTGGGAGTGCCACAAGTTACCCCGTCCTGGGTTCCCCGAGGTGTCTAGTTTTAAAAAATGCACATGTTTGGTAGGTTTCCTGTAGGAAAGTACCATCTTGCCTGGTATGCTACCCCCATTTTTACATGTATGTCAGTGTGTTTTTGCCTGTCTCACTGGGATCCTGCTAGCCAGGACCCCAGTGCTCATAGTTCGTGGCCTGAATGTGTGTACCTGTGTAGTGACTAACTGTGTCACTGAGGTTCTGCTAACCAGAACCTCAGTGCTTATGCTCTCTCTGCCTTTAAAATTGTCACTATAGGCTAATGACCATTTTCACCAATTCTAATTGACACACTGGAACACCCTTATAATTTCCTAGTATATGGTACCTAGGTAACCAGGGTATTGGGGTTCCAGGAGATCCCTATGGGCTGCAGCATTTCTTTTGCCACCCAAAGGAAGCTCAGACAAATCTTACACAGGACTGCCACTGCAGCGTGAGTGAAATAACACACACATTATTTCACAGCCATTTTTCACTGCACTTAAGTAAATTATAAGTCACCTATATGTCTAACCTTCACTTAGTGAAGGTTAGGTGCAAAGTTACTTAGTGTGAGGGCAATTTCCCTGGACTTTGTGAGTGCTGGGACACCTTTACACACGTACACTACGTATAGGTCAATACCTATATGTAGCTTCACAATGGTATCTCCGAATATGGCCATGTAATGTGTCTACGATCATGGAATTGTCCCCCCATGCCAAATCTGGTATTGGGGTGCCAATCCTATGCATCTCCGGGGCTCCACTATGGACCCCAGCTACTGCCAAACCAGCTCCCTGGGGTTTTCTCTGCAGCTACCGCTGCTGCCACCCCACAGATAGGGTTCTGCCCTCCTGGGGTCTGGGCAGCCCAGTCCCAGGAAGGCAGAACAAAGCATTTCCACTGAGAGAGGGTGTTACACCCTCTCCTTTTCGAAATAGGTGTTAGGGCACAGATGGTGCCTGCCTTGCATAAGCCAGCCTACACCGGTTCAGGGAACCCCCAGTCCCTGCTCTGGCGCGAAACTGGACAAAGGAAAGGGGAGTGACCACTCCCCTGTCCATCACCACCCCAGGGGTGGTGCCCAGAGCTCCTCCAGTGTGTCCCAGACCTCTGCCATCTTGAATCCAGAGGTGTGAGGGCACAATGGAGGCCTCTGAGTGGCCAGTGCCAGCAGGTGACGTCAGAGACCCCTCCTGATAGGTGTTTACCTCACTAGGTGGCCAATCCTCCTCTGAGGGCTATTTAGGGTCTCTCCTTTGGGCTTTTCATCAGAGAACGACTTGCAAGAATTCACCAGAGTTCCTCTGCACCTCTCTCTTCGACTTCTGCCAAGGATCGACCGCTGACTGCTCCAGGATGCCTGCAAAACTGCAACAAAGTAGCAAGAAGACTCCCAGAGACATTGTAGCGCCTAATCCTGCAAGCTTTCTCAACTGTTTCCTGGTGGTGCATGCTCTGAGGGCTGTCTGCCTTTACCCTGCACTGGAAGCCACAAATAAATCTCCCTTGGGATGACGGAATCCTCCCCAGGCTCCAGCAGGCACCAAAACTTCAGCGTTACCAGTACTCTGGGACCCCTCTCATCCTGTCAAGCTTGGCCCCTGGAACACAGGTGGTGGACCCAAGTGACCCAGACTGTCCAGTTGTCCAACTGTCCAACTTTGGGGGAGGTAAGTCCTTGCTTCCTATCTCCATACAGTAATCCTGTGCACTGCGTGAACTGCAGCTGCTAGGGCTTCTGTGCACTTTTTCAAGGAATCCCTATGTACACAGCCTAGCCCAGATCCCCAGCACTCCGTCCTACATTGCTCAACTCGCTGAGTTGACCACCGGCTTCGTGGGACCCTCCTTTGTAGTGTTGAGATGACCAATGTGCTCAGTCTTCTTGAACCCGTGTTCAAGGACTTCTGCGGGTACTGCCTTCTTGTGCATGGGCTCTCTGTGTTGCTGAGGGCCTCCTCTGTCTCCTCTCCAAAGTGGCGACCTCCTGGCCCTTCCTGGGCCTGGACAGCACCCTTTTTTTTCAACCGTGACTTTTGCAGCTAGCAAGGCTTGTTTGCGGCCTTTCTCCAAGGAAACAATGCTGCATCTTCCAGCATTCCGTGGTACATCTTCTGCACAAAGGAGAAGTTCCTAGCATTTCTGTTGTTGCAGAATCTTTAGCTTCTTCCATCCAGAGGCAGCCATTTTGCACCTTCATCCGGGGTTTAGTGTGCTCCTGCCCCCCTGGACACTTTCGTGACTCTTGGACTTGGTCCCCTTCCTTTGCAGGTCCTCAGGTCCAGGAATCCGTCTTCAGAGCTTTGCAGTCTGTTGTGGTCTTTGCAGAATCCTTTATCACGGGTTTAGTGTGTTTCTGGGGAAGTAGTAGCACTTTACTCCTACTTTTCAGGGTCTTGGGGAGGGGTATCTTGGACACTCTTGGGGGCATATTTATACTCCGTTTGCGCCTAGTTTGCATCAAATATTTTGACGCAAATTCAGAGCAAATCTAACACCATATTTATACTTTGAAGACCCAGCCCTCAAACATCAAAATTCAGCAGTGTGTGTCATTTTCTGGATGCGGGCAACCACCTTGCATTAATGACATGCAAGATAGGTGTTCCCATCCAAAAAATGACTTAAACACCTGTGCGCCTTATTTATACTCCTGCGTCATTTTGACACACTGGGTCAGGGCAGGCATTAAGGGACCTGTGGGCTAATTTCCAATGTCTCCGACCATGGAAGGAGTCCACAGGTGCCCTTCCCTGTCCCCAGGGAAACCCCCTGACACCCCCACCCACCCCTGGAGGACACCCATGGATGGGGGGACCAATCCCAGGTAAGTACAGGTAAGTTGAGGTAAGTATTTTTTTATGTGGTATAGAGGGGCAGCTCAGTTATTGGCTCTTGGTACCTAGGGTTCTTGATGAACCTCCAAGCCCTATATATCACCACAACCAGAAGAGTCCAGCAGACGTAATGATATATTGCTTTCAAAAACCTGCCATAGCTGTAAAAAGTTATAGAAGAAAACGTGGACCTCAATTTCAATATTTTTATTTTATTTCAGCTTTTACTTTCTGTAGGACAACATTGAAGGATCTACATAAATGACCCCATGCTGAATTCAGAATTGTGTCTACTTTTCAGAAATCTTTAGCTGTTTAGGGATCCAGCATTGGTTTCACCCCCATTTCTGTCACTAACTGGAAGAAGGCTGAAAGCCCCAAAAATAGCAAAAATGGGGAATGTCCCAGTAAAATGCCAAAATTCTGTTGAAAGTGTGTTTTTGGATTCGAGTCTGCCTGTTTCTGAAAGCTGGGAAGATGGTGATTTTAGCAGTGCAAATCCTTTTGTTAATGACATTTGCAGGGAAAAAAACAAATGCTTTCTTCTGCATTCCTTTTTCCCATTTAAAAAAATAAATAAATTACATTTTGGCAGATTTCTTTGTCTCCACCAGGGCAACCCACAAACTCTGGGTACCTTTAGAATCCCTATGATGTTGGGAAAAAAGGAAGTAACTATGGCATGGATAGCTTATGTGGACTGAAAGTTATGAAGGCCTAAGCGCAAACTACCCCAAATAGCTAAAAAAAAAAAAAAAGGCTCAGCACGGGGTTAATTGAGTCATTGTTTATATGTATCTCTGAGCTGAGGACTTGTCACAAAATCAAAATGTAATTGAGAGAGCAACTGCAACCTCCCCAACTTGCACGTAAATGGAAAAAATATGGATAATGTTTCTAAATAAAGAGAGCTCTTTTAGGAGAGACACGCAATTTTATAACAACATGCAATCCGAAGGAAAATGTTGATGACCTCCTCCTTGTCAACCCGTTATTTTATAATTTGTACTTTCAGCTGTTGTGCAAGTGGGAGACCACAACTAACAGACACATACAATAACAAGAATGGCCCTTTTATTATATGTATTTGGTCATTTTAATTACAAATGGATGCTACGCATTTCCCAATAACACAATTTAACAAAGAAAGCTGGGAAATGGTTTTATAATGCAATGTTTGTATAAGGTGTTCTAGCAATCATGGAGATAGTTATGTTCTCATTTCTTTTTTCTCGACAAAAAATGGCTCCTGGGATTTAGGCGCATGCTCAGTATGAATATTTACTTTCTTGTAATACTAGCTTCATAATAAAAGCCATTTAAAATGAACTCTGAACAAGTAAATTGTAATCTAAATCCATCTGTTACTAGCAAATAATACGCTACTACTTGCTTTCATGTTTATGTCCATGTTGTCTAATTAGACGTACAATTGTCGATCCTTAGAAACAGAATAGATACAGGGAAGACATGGCCTGTTTCTCTTGAAATCACAATACAGTGTACATTTCTGATGTTTGTTCTGACCTTATTGCTGAGTTTTGAATGTTACAATCAACTATGTCACCCTGGCCAAGTGAGACACAGCAGGGATCCATTTTTATGAGTTAGGACCACAGCACCAAAACTCTTTCATTTGAAGTCATTTTTTGGAAAGCCCTTCCACTTTACAATATTCAATTAAAGTGTGCATATTCAGTTTTATACACCATAATTTAGCCTAATGATTAACAAAACATTTTCATCCTTCTTAAAAGGTTTTCCAACTATATGGGTGACTGTAAGGACACAAAGGCCCTCATTATGACATTGACAGTAAATCCCACTTACCGCCAGCTGATGGCTGCCAACTTACTGCCACAGAGGGATATCCGTTCACCATGTTAAGACACACACACCAATCCAACAGAATTCAGCCACACACACAAATCCGCCAGACCAAACGTCAGTGATAATCTGGCTGTATCAAAACCCACACCGTTACGCCAACAGAATAACACCCATCACATCATGACCCACGAATCAACACGGCGGACATTCAATGGCAGTAAACCATTGGCGGTATATACCGCCGCGCTCACAATGGACACCCACATACAAAACAACACCTCATTGCACAATTCAAACAACACACACCTGACACCCATACACACACCACACCCACACCACTATAAAACACACACCCACATTGCCCACAACCGATTACAACTACAAAGCATTGCCAACAGAGAGACACAAAGACCACTGACACAACCAGAGCCACACACTACTCACACCTATACACCACTCACACACTCTACATCACACACCCCAACACATTACCCAACACACCCTCACCAACACACCTCACATAACGCCCATGGCACCACCAACCACCACCGTTTAACAGAGGAGGAGCTAAGGGTCATGGTGGAGGAAATTGTCAGGGTAGAGCCACGGCTATTTGGAGCACAGGTGCAGCAGATATCAATAGCCAGGAAGATGGAGCTATAACAGAGAATCGTCAATAGGGTCAAAGCAGTGGGACAGTACCCCAGATCTAGGGATGGCATCAGGAGGAGGTGGAACGGGGGAAGGTACATTCCATAGCAGCAAGACACCAGCTCACTATGCAGAGGACTGGAGGTGGACCCCTACCTTCTCCCCCACATTCACAGCATGGGAGGAGCAAGTCTTGGCAATACTGCATCCTAAGGAACTGGCCAGAGTCGGAGGAGGATCTGGACTCTGGTAAGTGAACTCTCTACTACTATCACCCCCTACCTGAATGCCATCACATACCCTCATCCTCACTCCCATCACTCCACTCCATCCCCACCATCACATCTCACTCATCCCAATGCCAAGCCCTACATGCTGTACCAATGCATGGACACCCCTCACAGCCCTTCATGGACACTCATCACTAAAGCATTCATAGCAGAGAGAGCTAAAAATCCCACCATACCTTAACATACACAAGTAAAAGCTGGCAGGGCAAATCTAACCATAGAGGGGAAGCCATGGATGTACAACATGTCGGACACATTAACCATAACACATCATTTACATTCCCACAGGTACCCCAGCCAATGTTAGTGGAGAGGATGTGCCAGCACTATCCAGTTCCCCAACTGAAGAGGGCCACAGTGATCACAGCAACTCTGGTCTTCAGGATCTGGATGACCTACCTGGCCCATCAGGGACCACTGGACAGCCGGTTCCCCAGGCCCAGTGGTACACACCACCCCGAGCCTCCCTCATCTGGAAACACCACCACAGCACCCACCCAGCGTACCCACATCTCTGTCCCCAGGACATGTCAATCAGCAGTGAGTCCACCTCTACAGGGACCCCAGGCCACACCTCGCCCCCAAGCCAATCAGGGACCTGGGGTCAGTGGGCACACAGTTCAGGTGACAAAGGCACAGGCCAACAGGGAAAGTGGGAGGACTGCTGTCCGCCAGAGGGAGGACAGGCCCAGGGAACCGACTCTCCAGGACGCACTCACCGAGATCCTGGGAGCCGATCAACATTCCCAGGACACAATGGGCCAGATCCTGGACAACGTGCAGGAGAACAAGCGGCTGCAGGAGGGACAGTACCAGGGGATCAGGCCATCAACAACACCCTGGTCCCCATAGCAGGGATGCTGGAAGACATGGCCAACATTATAAGGGAGGCAGTCTCACACCAGCGGGCTCCTGCCACTAGCCAGACATCTGAACAGCCTTCCACTTCCGCTGCCACTAGTGGCCAGGAGGCCCCACTCATAGGCCACCAGCACTCCACCCCAGCAGAAGGTGAACCACCCCGCAAACGTTCCCTGCGATCCAGACAGAAGCCAGAGACACTTGCCAAGACCCCCACCAGGAAATGTACTCTCCTGACTGTCACCCTTGTGTCCCACTCGGCCACCCTGTCCACCTTGAACTGCCATTGCTCCCCTTCTTATGTCCCCTTGGACAATGCACCTGTGCTACAAATAAACTGGAACAATACCCTGGAATGTCCTCCATCATCACCCCTTCCCATTGCACTTGCCCCCTATATGTTAGCACTTCAATACACACCGTTTGAAAAAAATCCATTTGTAGTATGTCATGTATATCAAATATGTATTGATTGAAACAGGTACAAACATTGCAAATTAACAGTACACAGAATGAACATAGATTCATGACCTGTAGCTGGCTGTAGTGATCACACTAGGAGCATATGTCAATTCACCAACATCTGCTAAATAAATTGGCAGAGGGAACAGTAGGTGGGCATAGAAGTGGGAAATATCATCATGCTTTGCTACACAGATTACAATCAAAGTCATTGAAATGTAAAGTTACACTGTCCTACCTGTGTGTATTGTCGAATAACTGATGTTCTGTTGTCCTCATCCACATCCTCTGCCTCCTCACACTGTCCACAGGGTCTACTGCTGCCACACGGGTATTTCCAGTCTCCTCCTCCTGCAGAAAAGGGACATGGCGTCTGAGGTCATTATTGGTCATAATTTGGCGGAAATTACCTCTGGCCTGTTGGCGGTATTACCACCACTTCATCACTGACCACCAGGGTCGTAATGAGGGTCAAAATCCCTAAAGAACATTTTTGGAACTGCATTTGCTGAAAAGCATCTGTGAATTTTCATGGTGAGAATTCACTTTTAAGGGCATCATGAATTGGTAACTTAAGGTATATTAGACCTGGCATCTTTGGTGTGGATTTCCCCTAACTGTTTGCCTTCAGACCACCTGATTTTGCTAACTTTGTTTTGCTTTTTCTTAGGATCTGCACACTTTACCACTGCTAACCAGCTCTAAAGTGCTTTTTCTCTCTGATGCTCAAAACATGGTAACATTGGCTTATACTCATTTGGTATGTTTCATTTACTCATAAGCAGGGCCACTGGAATTATACAGCAGAGGAGGGGTAAATTATACAGCAGGGCTGAGTGTCAACACCAGAGGAGTACGCGCTCTATTGATGACAAAAATGCAAAAAGCCAGCACTCTCAAAACAACGTAATTTATGCATTGTGCTGATATGTTGTGGTTTAACCGTTTGCATTGCAAAGTTCAATCCTGAAAACGTATTTTTAATATGCTTACAAATACTGTTCCTTTGCAATGTATTGCTGCACGTTTTCAGAGTGTGTTAGGGTGTGGCCCCTTTCCAGGGCCTTCCAGAGACTTTCCCTGCAACATGCCTGGGCGTGGTTCTGGGCTGGGCCAAGACTCTATAAAAGAGAGCCAGTCCAACTCCCAGTGCTCACTATTCAGAGGTCCCGGTGCAGAGCATCAGCTTCTTCCTGAGTTCCTGTCCCGGTGGCCTATTTGGATCTTCCAGTCTTCTGCCCTTCATCCTTCATTGGTGATTATTGTTCCAGGCGGTAAGACATTGGTTGGACTGTCCCGACACCGTTATTGAGAATTTTCATATTCTTGGTTTTAATTCTTAAATGAGTAACAGATTACTTGCGCGCTACTATTTCTTGACATTTATATGGTAGTTTACAAATAGGCAAGACGCGCAATTTGTTTCATAAAAGTTTGACTTAGTTATTCATTGAGTGCTACCATTTCTGGACATTGGCATGGTGGCTTAAGAATCGGCAAGACGCGCAATTCGTTTTATGGTGTTTAAACATTGTTGTCCATTGCGTGCTACTATTTCGTGACAATTACATGATGTTTTACGAATTGGCAAGACGCACAACTCGTTTCATGAGGACTTAACTTTGTTGTTCATTGCGCGCTACCATTTCTTGACATTTACATGGTGGCTTAAGAATCGGCAAAAAGAAGCGCGATTCGTTTCATTGTACTTTGATCTTGTTATTTATTGTGAGCTGTTATTTCCTGACATTTCCATCGTGTTTTACGAATCGGCAAGACGCGCGATTCGATTAATGATGATTTGACTTTGATATTCATTGCGTGCTACCATTTCTTGGTATTTTACATGGTGACACTCGAATCGGCAAGACGCACGATTCTCTCCTCAAGTTTATTTCATGTTGTTTATTGTATGTCACTATTCTAAGATATTTATTTTGTAATATTTGAGTTGACAAGTTATGTGATTTGTTTCCTAAATCCATTTTGTGCTATTCATGGTGCACAATCCTTTTATGGTGTTTAATATATATATATATATATATATATATATATATATATATATATATATATATATATATCTACACTATGCGCAATTTGTGTTGAAACATTTTAAGAGTACACAGAAGGCCAGAGTATCTAGATGCAATATTGTATGGTCCTAGTATACATTCTCAAAACAGGATTTATATGACTGGTTTAAAATTTAGTCAGAATATTTTTCAGATTCTCATGTAAAGGAAAATACTTGAATAAGAAAGTTTTCATTTAATTCATCTTGATTCCCCTACAGGTATTCGGCCATCTTGAAACTTAGTCATTTTAAAGTTAACTCTTAGATTGTTCATGTTTTCAGAGTGACTAGGCTTAAAATCATAGTCTAGTATTGATTTCAGGAGATATAATTTTCATATTGTGTGTTCTAACCTTTTTCTTACTACAGGACTCCTTCCCAGCTGTTCCCTTCCTAATCCCCACTTCCCCTCCTGAACTCTGTCAGTTTCTGTGATTTATCTATCAGAGTCTTGGAGCTGTTCAGTGGTGGACGTGTTGGGAACATGCACAGACCCCGAGGATCTGGTGACTCTGACACTGAGTAAATTATGTGGCACGAAAATGGAAATCATTCAGCATGATGTGGC